>NC_092018.1:27174166-28519166 GCF_042242105.1 Pempheris klunzingeri
GCATTTTTAGGAAGATGTACGCAAGTCTTTCATGTCTGAGATCTAAGAGTGATTACAGATTCAGACCTGAGGGACCACTCTGGGAGGACCTGCTTCAGTCACTGTTTACCTGCTGGAAGAAGACTGAAGGGAGAAGAAGAAAAAGGCAGGGACATCGATGTCATCGAGCCCGAATGTGGGGGTAAGAAGGGAAAGTCACACAGAGAGCCTCAGAAGACACAGACGTCCACTTAGGTGCGCATGTCTATGAACATGTGAGCGATTACAGATGCTATCCAACATAACACACACACACACACAGTAATATTACATCGTCAAAATGCTGAACAATATGCACCTGACGGTCCAGTAATGCAAAAGCTTTGATTTTTTTTTAAAAAAAAGAAGAAAGGATTTCTTCAAAAACCTTGCTATCTCTTAAAAAACAACAAAGGCCATTGAAATAGAGTAAAAATGAAAGAAAGAGATGAAAATGTGGCCGGGGAGAGGGCTGCAAGCTGAGCGGTGTGAGGCTGAGAAAGGTGCACCCTGCCAGGGACGTTGATGAATGCGCTTCAGGCTTCAAACTTCCCCTGCAGCCCCCAGCAGCGTGGATTCCACGCTAACGCTAATCATGCTCTGTGAGATACTGCGGCCAGAGCTGATGAAAGGAAACATGCAACACAGTTAGGATTTCAAACTGGCTGCACTCTCGCAAAACACACACACACACACACACACACACACACACACACCCTTCCTTCTTACATTATTATCATCACAACCAAGGATGTCACCATCCCCATCACCACCAGGAAGATGCTTCTATATTCGGGCAAAGCATTTGTAGGATATTCATAGCATTCAACCTCACTTCCTGTTTCAGACGTTATAAAACGAAACGTGACGAGAGCTTCCGTTCTACTTAAGTCGCAGTGGTTCCATTAAGCTTGAACTCCTGATTGGAAAAACTAGAACAAGAGGGGATTCTGAATAATAAGGATCATGATATCAGTAAGCGGGTTAGGAAAATTAGATTATTCTCTCGCCTGCCGTGGGACCTAATCTGCTCTGCATCAGTGTGTTCCCCCTTTAAAAGACGCAGCCACTGCGTCACACACACACACACACACAAAAACACACACACACACACACACGACATTGGGTTTCTAAGCCCATGCAGAATAAGCAGTGAAAGCAAGCCCACAGTGTGTTAAGCCTAAAACAAAATGACGTTCTATCTACAATTAAGATGGTTTTGTTACTGGTGGTGCATGTCCGTATGATCACTGAGGTTCAATAATAGCAACAAACTAAAGAATTAAGACTCTTATTTTCTGCAGCATTGTCACTCTACTGGACATTTTACACTTTCAACTCATCACCTAATGCCTGACACAGCACTTAGACAACTCCAAACACACAGCTTGTAACAGCAGGGCCTCATAACCTCCACTGCCTGCTGACTGATGAGAGACTAGTACCATCCAAAGCACCAGTGTTGCCCATGCTACTGAATACTGTACATCTGAAACATAAAATATGTTTAAAGGTACGACAGCATTAAGTGGATACATCCAATGCCGTTATGACAGTTATGACATTAACTGACCTATCTCCATGACAACTCCATCCATCAGAGGAGATGCAATTCAAAGCAAACACAAAGCTTGAAAGTGGAGTTTAAAAAAATAAAAAATAAATCAAACTACTGTTTCCAAGTTAATGAATTTTCTCATCCTAAATACAGTCGCTGTTCACCACCTCCACCTCCAACGTAAACAGAAAACGTTAGTCATCATATTTCCTTCATCATAAATTGAGTATTTATTTTTATACTTGTGAATTTTGATGAATATAATATTTTTTATCTCAGTCAAAAGACTGTGTTTCTTGCTGTGATGGAACACTGTGATCATCTATTTTATGTTTTACCGTACGCTGCATGCAGTATATTCTTTGCATTATGATATCATAAGTGATGTTGGCTCGGCGAACGGCACTGATTCCACGTTGATTTGCCTTTTTACTGATGATTATTTCTTCCTGCACATTTCCTGCAAGCTTGAGTGTGACATATCCCGTTCCATTTTTATTTTGGTGAATACTGTTTCTTCTTCGTTTGATAACACAAACCTTTGCCTCTGAAATAAAAAAAAAAGAGCACATTCATTAGGCATGGGGTCGTCCACTGAATAGAGAAAAGACAGGGGGTAAAGACTTCAAAAAGTAAAGGACATTTGTCAATCATTTGCCAGGTTGCATTAGAGGAAGTAATGGAAGCATCTGACTGTTGTGTTAAAGTTTTTTTTAAGTGTCGTGCTTATGAATACGCTTGATACGTTCAAACACCAGCCAGCCCAGCCCCGTTTTTTTTTTTTTTAGGATAAAGGCTGCAGGAGAAGGAGGAGAAGGCCTGTGCTGACCGTAGACCAGAGAGTCCTGCGGAGACAGAGCCCCCTCGGAGCCAGCCACAGTGAGGATGCCATGTGATCTCTGAAAAGTCAACAAGGGTTGGTCCACAGCTGGGCTGCAGGGGAACAGAGAGCAGACACGTAGCAACACCCTCCTGCTGGGAGCAGCCGAGGAGACAGAGGACTCACAGCCTGCCTGTGAATCTACTGTAGATTCCTTCCCCTGAAATGTGAGCGGACAGCGGGGAGGAATCTTCCCCAATGCAGTTTTCATCATTTCAGATGCAACTCCTATTTTTAGCACACATTTTAGTTTACATACATGGCTGGACACTAACCCTTGGGCTCCTGCATTTTGATTCAACAACAATAAATATCACTCCGTCTCCGCCGAGCGAGCTCACAGTCCATCTCCTCTGTGCCAGAGAGCCACCGCACAATGGGAGCGCTGAAGATTTAATTTCCACAAAAGATTAAGTTGCCTTCTGCATCACTGAAACTTTCTGGGGGTTTTGAAGTTGAAATCTCTGTGGTTATGCCTCTCTTTGTCCGAAGCATCGGTTTGAACAAAGGTGCAGTGAAGCATCAGCAGCAAAGAATCTAATAAGCACAATGTGGGAATAAAGCAGAGGGGAGTGAGCATCAAAGGCAGCCAGGCACAGCATGACTGGCATCGGTCTGAACTCCCAACCTAGGACACTCAGCATGCTCTTCAGCAATCACCCCCTTTAGACCAGTCCTGGGCAGTAATTAAAACCATCATTCCCACTGCCTCGGTATCTCATTAGCCACAGGACCCTGGGCTTTCATCCTTGCTTGTCCAAAAATATCACAACTCCACACCAGCAAAGATGAGTCCCGCGCAACCAAAAACACACGTCTGTGACATCTCTGAGGTGAACAGAGCATTATCTAACTATCATCCAACTCCAAAGAACAGTGGGAGATCGTGAAAGCCCGTCTCTTCATGTCCAATGTAATTATTATTGCGGCTAACAGAGATGATTTGGAGGGAAACTGTCACCCTGCTGTTGGTTGATTAAATCTACCTGTGCAGGAAACAAAGAATAAACACGGATATGAAAGACTAACCAAAACCCAACTATGACACGTCGGCTCTGCAGAGAACAAGGCAGAAAAGGGTGCTTTGTATAATTTTGTTTTCAGCCGCAAACATCAACCGCTGTTTGCGACTAAAACCCATTAAAAAATGAGGACAAACTGATACATTTGAAGCTCCTACGCTTTTACTATCAAAGGGAGGGTTTGAAGTGGGCGAGTATCGGTTGCAGTGGTCAGATTTAGTACTTTGGCTGTAGATAAAAAGAAACTCTTCTTCCCATGTTTAATTCAGTATGAGCCATGACTAACTCATGTAATATACTGGACCTCTGAAGTCAATTGAAGGCTTCTCTGCTCGCTTTGTGTACTGTAGACGGAAATGAACGTGTCACTGTATTGTGATGTACCTCAGCACGGGGATGCAGGATGGGGAAAATCGTTTGCGTAGGTGTATTTTGTTCTTTTTAATCAGTTCTTTTAGCTTAGCAGCAGTGCAGCACTTTGCTAAAACCTTAATCCACTGCATGTCATTACTTGGCATTACTGCCAGCCTGTTTTTGTGCTTTTAAATGACAGCAAAAGAGCTCGTGGAAAGACAGGATGTCAGCACGAGCATCCTTGTGTTTCTGTCAGGTAAACGCTGGCCTCTCCGTCTGTCACTGGCCAGTTTTAAATACATACTATATGTTGAATGTGAAGGTGAACCACGACTACAGAAAAAGATAACACAGTTTCATGAAGAAATTCCAACGAATATTATGAATCTTCAAATCTATTTTATGATCCTCCATTAAAGACTTGCAAAAATAATTGCAGCGCCATGATGCCCCACCCAAACACACAAAGCAGGAAACGTCTGTTCCAAAAGAGTGCTGTTCCACAAACATGCCAACCATTCTTCCTCCTGCAGCAAGCGTGTGCACGTGTGTGTGTGTGTGTGTGTGTGTGTGTGTGTGTGTGTGTGTGTGTGTGTGTGTAGCGCATGTATTTGAAATGGAGTCTCCCCAGTCTTTGGCCATGAGAAGCCTCTGATCTTTCAGTGACACAAAGACTTGTGCAAGACGAGGATGAGCTCTCAACCTTTGTCAACATCCAGCCTGAATCCGTGGCTCTTTTAATAACAGCCGCGCATTGTTTATGTGAGTGTTTGCTCAAAAAGGCCTGGATGCCACAAAAACCATTACAGAGCGGGTCCCCATTTCCTCGTCGGTGCCATTATGAGTCAGTCAAAATTAAAACCCAACCACAAGCTGGTTCTCAGCCAAATTCAGCTAACTGACTCTCTCCCGCTCTGTTTCTTTGAGAAGCCTTTGATGTTAGCAGGGGGCTTTTGCACTCGCAGTGATGGTAACGAATGATACTTTAAGCGATTCTTTTTTATCCGGCGAGCTTAATGAAAGATTAATGGGTTTGATATTTTCCCTTGTTTATATTTTATTCAAAAAGTAAGCCGTGGTCCTTGGAACCTGTTAAAAGCTTCTTGGTAATGATTTTATGGATCAGTGGAAGTCATATTACCGTCTTTGGCTCTAAATGCAATGAGAAGTGCCGATTGTCTTCTCAGCAGCATTATCTTTACATGAAAAGTGTTGACCTTGAGTGCCGTGCCTACATCTTTGTCTGATACGGATGGAGCACATTGCGGCTGCCGCAGAGATACGTTCATTTCCATATGTCCTAATTCCGCCGGCTGCAGAATCCCCATTTCACTCCATTTCACAGCTCAAAGGATGAAATGATTCAGACTCGGTGGATTTTGTAGAGACAGTCTATAGATTTTCCCTCCAGCATAATATTTTGCTTGTTGCACAGACGAGTAACGTGTGATCTGATGATAGAGGGGAAATATACAACTATGCGACTGCCAATCAGAAAAGACTGGTTCTCCTACTGCAGGCTTCTCATTGGAGCTGATGTCATGTCCCTCAGTAACAGCAATAACAACTGTAACATGTTAGTTCTTGACGGTATATATTAAATATTAATATATTAAAACAACCAATTAAGCCATATCTAAACACCAGGGATCCTGCTGTACGTTAGGGTTGGATAGCTGCTACTACTCCTTTAAGTATTTCTTCACTGAAATTGTTCAGTAATTGTTTGTGACCTACAGTGTGATTTTACTCGCAGGGAGATTTCTTTTCTTCTTTCTCTTTCCCCCCTTGGAAAGCGCGAAGAGATCAAGATCAAAGACTTCCTCTAAACTTTATTTTTAATGCGCTGTATTTGACTGATCAAGCATTTTTGCTGCTTTTAAGGGATGTATTCAGAGGAGGTCTTACCCATTGTGAATACAATGTGGATCATACGCCAGTTATCTTTACAACATATACATGAATGAAAGGGATTTATTTTTCCTGATGATTATGATATGTGAAACATTTCAAGGCCCTTCAGTATTATTGCTGTGTTTTCTTTAAAGGGCTACACCACCGATTTTACACATCATGTTGAAAAGAATAAGTGCATCAGTCATTTCAGCAAATTCTCTAAAACGACACGACTGTAGAAATTAGGACTCTTGTCTGCTGCGTCACATCATTATCAATCTCAGAACCCATCAGCTGTTGTCTGATGGCTGATTGATCGATTTAGCCTGTGGGGACAAGGGTGGATGTTTGGCTGTGGCCAGCAGATATCCAGGTAATGGATAACAGGTATCTGGTCCAAGACTTTCTCTTTCCTCTCTTCAACATTTTGACTAATCTGTATGACCAGAAAAACTTTAAAAAGCCGACAAAATGCAACAAAGTCGTCAGACAATAGCTGCTGGATTCTGAGATTGTATTTTGGCCAATTTGTTCTGCATCTTTTGCTCTTCATATTAACTATTGCTCAAACATGATTCTGTGTTCATGTGCAAATGTATGTTGGTGGATGGTTGGATCAATAAAACGTCAGACTCGGGGGAAGCACTGTTTCATAGTGATATTATTGTGACCATGATGACAAAAGTCAAATAATAAAATTAAAAAAAACATGTAAAATATATATAAAATGCCTTGTTTTTGCGTGGGGGAGAGGTAAATATGAATGATAATAACGTTGGACTGTTGTAAAACATTTTCACAAATCAAGGATGCACACAATGTGTTTTAGTGAGCGACACTGAATGGAAGCTCCACAGGGGACCTTCAGCCATCACTCATCATCAAACAGTTTTATTTGAAAAGAAAACACTTCTGTGTGTCGTTCTGGAGGGCAAGGACCAACTCTGTGTTACATTTTGCTGTATAATTTGGATGATTTGTTGCATGAGGAGCACTACTCACCCTGTAAAAAACAATTGTATAATGTGTTCTGTGGCTCTGGCGGATCGATAAGACGCATGCAATGCAATCAAGTTGCATTACCTGAAATGCAGGATCCACTGCTTTTGGAGCTTGACTCTTAACAGGGACTAAGTCAGGAGTCTGCCGCTTTGACTTCCATTCCATTTGTAATCTGTCTTTTAATCTTTCCCCCAACCTTGAAGAAGTGATTAACTCAATAATAATAAGACCTGATGACGTCGCCAGCTTGATTCTGCCCACAACTTTTGACACATTACATCCCCCTTCTCACGTCACTGCTGTCCAGATTGAAAATAAAAGCCACAATTATATCAGAATAGACTGATGTGTTACTGCAGCTACATGCATTTCTAAATATAAAGCATGGTAAAGAGTGGAGTTTACTTTTATGTCGCTAGTCGTGACACATTTTGTGGAGAATCTAAATTTTTCCGTCAGAAGGAAGTGGCAACAACAAGAGTCCACATCAGCAGTGGCAACCATTATTTCCTGTGGTGTGGTGCTTGCTGCTTTAATGTGTGCAGGATGAAGGAGTGTGGTGTAATCAGGAACCCACAGGAGCAGTAAAGGACCCACTATAGTCCGACTGCCACAGCCACAGGAAGGATGTGAACCCTGAGAGATGGACTGCAAGTGTGTGTTTGTGTTTGACTGTGTGGGAGCGCTGAGAGACAGCAAAAAGAAAGAAAGTAAAAGGAAGGACATGAGCGGGAGGGGGGGGCATTTAGGAGGGAACAGTATGTTTCTGAGTGTCAGGGCCTCCTCTGGCCCTGAAGCTATCCTAGTCTGTCTCTCTTTACTTTCTCTCCCCCCCCCCACTCTACATCGCTCTCCCTCTCTCCAACCTCTTGCTCTGTGATTTATGCCTAACCTCTGTAATTACAGTGCCAACCGCAGCAGCCGTCAGGTTCAGATAGGGTGAAGCACAGACATGCCCCATCACCTGAGAGCAGCAACTCGCCAGCTCTACTGCTAAATACAGCTGCAATTTTCCCTTCAGCCTAATCTCCTTGACATTGGCTCTAGGAACATATTTGTGTGACAACAAGACGCCGCAGCGCCAGACATCAGTCAATTGTTTTCCATTAGAAGACACGGTAAGGTTATGAAGAGAGTATGCTCTGCAAGTGAATCAAATTAATTTCTGTTGATTGATTTTTGCTTTTATCAGTGAGCTTTGCTTGTGGTAATTTTACTGTGGTCCATTGCTTTTTAAACAGACTAGTAGATAGTAGGATACAATAGTAGCTCAAAGTAATAATACACATAACACCAGACCACTTGGCATGATGGTCCCTCATTCCAGCTGTGAAATGAAATATGATTGGCACTTATTTGGACCTGGTGACGTGCAACGTTGATTCACCACCTGACCTGGCACGTCCTTGGATACAAAACACCCACTCAGATCCCACAACAGAGAGGAAATGCATCTGTTGCCATGTGTTTCGGGAAGGGGAGCCCTCGGATTTTCAGAGCCTGCTCTTCTTTGCACTGTATATGCATGGGGATGTCCATGACACACCAGGCATTGTCAGTGGACAGAAAGCTCTCTTTGGCAGCCCCCTCAGTGAAGCAGCACGATAGAAAGTCAGAGGAAGAAAAGAAAGAGAGGAAGAAAGAGAGAATGTGCCCACATGAGTGTGACATAGTGCTGCCGGACTGATTTGCTCACCATGACAACCGGACAGAAGGGGGCGGGGGGCCGGGGGACCCCCTGGCTTTTCGGCCCGGCACAATACGGAGAGGCATGGCTGTCTTAACCTCAGTGACATCCCTGTTGTCAGCGGGTCAAATCCTTGAATATCAATGAACTGACTCAGTGCCCCTTGCAGTGGTCCTCAAAAGTGTCCGACTCACATAAGAAGCTCTGGCTGTCCTCTCTGACCTCTCCTGACCTGCCTCCAGCATCTTGCAGCATTCAGACCAGAGAGACTGATTCCACAGGGTTAAACAACGCTTAATCAGTGCGCATGCATTCCTGCTTCCAGTTTAAAGTCGACTCAGTTAATTTTCTGTCCGCTAGAGCAGTGACTCCCAACCAGGGGTACTTGCACCTCAAGGGATACTTATGCAGCTACAAGGGGGGTACACGGAAAGATTGTGGAGTAGCTAAAGTAAAGAAAAAATACACATACACAAACATGCTCAGGAGAAAAAGAAAGCATCCAAATAGGCTTGCAAATGGGTGTGGTGCTGATCTTTAGCTTATTCATTGTCACAATAAAAACCACTAACTACAACTGGCTGACTGCACAGGACACACCTCCTACCGACTTGAGTCAGTTTTAACACACTAAAGCAATATGTTGCAGCGGAGAGCGCATGAAAATTAGTTAGAAAGTGAGAGGAAATGTCAAACTAGTGAGCTAAAAAAGAGGATAAACATTTGAAATAGATAGCTACAAGGATAAACAATTAAAATAATGGACTAGAAGCAATGGATAGTTGGCTAAAAGTAGTTGATAAACAGCCAAAATGATTATTTAAAAGTAATTGAAATAATTAACTAATAAAATAAATGATCAAAATGAATAAATGGTTAACAATATAATGCAAATTTCACCAAAACAATCTAAAGTACATTCTGCTTTAAAGGGGTGCGGAATGAAGGGGCGCCTCAGATAAAACCGGTTGAGAAGCGCTGTGGAATGAGTCCTTTTGATTGCACACGCCATAAACTATACAATTCATCTAAACGAAACACATTTCTCAAACACACGAGCAAACTCCTGGTACTGGCTGCAACCGGAGCAGCATTCCTGCAGCGGCACCATCCATCAGTTCAATCCCCGTCTACATCAAGTCATGTGTCTCCTGATTAATAGAACATTTTGTTGTCCGCAGCGCTGCTTCTTTTTGCGGCTTTGAAGAGCCGAGGAACACAGGCTTGTCTTTATGTTGTTTTGTGAATCTTGCCATGTTGGTTCAAAGTGTTGTCCGTGACCCGAGGCAGCGATCAAACGGGGAGCTAAAATTAGTTCTTCATTTCCATGTCAGCCATTCTTGCTTACGATACACTGTATTGTGAGCATTCATGAGCATACTGTGCAGGTGTTGTGCAGTTAATATGTGGACACATAGTTTGCATGCTTTTGCGTAACACCCTCTGCCACAGAGTGCCACGACATGCCTTTGACATGGGCCTCTCTTGTACTTCTGGCAGCTGTTTATTGACTACAATCTTTGCTTTTTTTTTTTTTTTATTTGGCCATGTAAATCCTGGCTGTGCTCACATCTGAAGAATGAAGTAAATCTTCTGGAAACTTTCCTTACCCATCGTAGCTATAAATAGGAGTGCATTTTATTCAAGTGTTGACAAGTTTACGAATATAAACAAAGCAGCCGAGCAGCCTCAAGTGTCACATCAAAAGCACAGGAAATAAATTTCAGTGTGAAAAAAATTGTCTCAAAGCCATTTAGTCACTATATAAACAAAAGACAGCAGGCAGGCAACAGCGTTCCAGTTTGGTTGTCATACTGCAATCACAGAATGGCCCTTTAAGTGGGCCGTTATTTTCCACTCAGGCCAGATAAGTGGGTCCTGACCCCTTCTCTGTGTAGATTAGCTGCTGTTGCCATCACTCCCATTACTATTATCAGGACCAGACAATCTGGCCCGCCACCAGTGTCCAGGAAGCCCAGATTCTTTTGCCATGCTTTAGCTTGATTGCTCAAAGGAACACATGTAGTGGTATCAGATACGGTCGCAAAACCCAACAATAAAGTCGTTTATCATCTCTTCAACTGTTCCTCCATACTTATCCCAAATTGCTTCCAGTCCTGTCACCACATAAAGTAAGCTGGGAGCAAAATGGGACATTGTCTTGGACCGCTGTAGACCAACACATGTTATGTGTTGTGCGTGTCCTTTCATATTAACTTGATGCCACAAGAAAAAAAGATGTACTCTGCAAGGATTTTTGCCCGAGAGAGGAGAACGTGGCCAAAACCTGAGCCGTAAAAACACAAGCAAGCTGGTGAACAGTGCATTTGTGTTACCGTGTATTTAATAACTATATATATATATATATATATACAAGGCTGCATACCAAGCGACTGAACACAACAGCTGACTATGAACAAGCCAAATGCAAAAACAGACACTGTATCATTTGCTCTGTTTGCTTCTTCCTGCTGTCATCATGTGCTCAAAGGTTGGAATTAAGATCTCTAATACAGCTTCTCCTGTGTACAGTCGTCTGTTTTCAGCGGGAGAACAGAGTATGTATGTTTACTCGTGTACAGTACTTCAGTGATACTTGTACTTTACTTGAGTTTTACTTGATACTTTAATTAAAGGAATAGGTGGAAAAAAACACATTTCCAAAAATGTCATATTATTCCTTTAAACTAGATTAAACTGCCCAACTGTATTTTACGTAATCAAACCCAACCTCAACCAGTCGCATTAACATATCAGTAACACTAAAGCAATAATATAACATACAATAATATACAACTCACAAAGGCCTTTTCCTGCATAATGAGTGTGTTTATTACTTTAAGTTCCTTTTTGTTAATATTACTTTACTTTTATTTAAGTCAGACTGCAAGAACGTGGGACATCTCATATTAGAGTGTTCACGGTATGGTATTGCTATTATTTTGGGTTGACTGGTGGGTATAAAAACTTTTGGAACTGGTCTATTGGCTGCTATGTAATCCTTTGGTGCAACCGTGCCCGATAAAAGTGCTTCCACTAAAGTTCTTGTTTTTTCCACTGACGGGCTCAAAGTGTTCGACAACATTACGGAAAGGATCCCTACAGAAATAGACCTGTAAGATCCTTTTTGTTTAACCAGAAACAGAAGTTGTGTCATGATATTCAAACCCACTAGACTCCACTGAAGAGACGAAGACAGTAATTGTACGCCGCAACAGCCATTTTGGTTGGTCTACTACTGCCTCAGTCATTGAGTTTATTTGTACCATTGTGCGTTACACAAATATTGTGTTGGATCCAAACTAATCCTTTAACACGCCAAAGTCACACAATCACACAAACAAACGTACTAACTGAGGGAGCAATCAGCAATTACCGGGTAAAATTATAGTTTTTGTCAATGTAGTCTGGTGGATTTGAACCAAGTGATATAACTGCTATTTCTGGACAAAAGGGATCTTACAGCTCTGTGGGGATCCTTTCTGTAATGTTGTCAGACACTTCCAATAACAATCTGAGTCTGTCTGCAGCAAAAGCAAGCACTTTTAGCGGGCGTACTTTGATCTGGTGCAACTGGCCCTAAGGAATACATTACAGCCAGTTCAAAAGTTTTTGTACCTGCAGTCATTCTGAACCTAGAATGTGTAAAAATATGGCCCTGGTTTAAAGATCGTGGGATTGTCTTTAAAGTAAAGGATCTGAATACATCTTGTACCACTTGTTGCTTTGCAAATGTCCATCGACAGGTCAGGAAAGAATCGCTTCTTAACAATAAAGTATACTAAGTAAAAGTTGTCATTAATGATTTTATTATGGGATAATCATTATCAATCAGTAATATCTGGTTATAATGATTAGAAAATGTTCTGAACGCCAGGTTGCGTGCCGACGATTACGGGGTTGATGTCTGCCAGCACAGTGTCTACTCAGTAATTAGTAAATGGGTAGTAATAGCAGTGCTATTTTGTATCTTGCTGTCCATTGCGCTGAGTTTAAGTAAAAAATAGTCAAATATCTGCATACAGCATTTTTCTGCCAGCAGAGCCAGGATGTTTTCTCCAAGTTTATGTGAGGGATGATTGTGTAGTTTCCTTTCATGTTCTCCCCCTCTGTGCCATCTTTCTTTGTTAAGTTTGCTGAGAGTGTCTTTGAACCACAGGCGTTTTCTCCCAGCGGTGTTCATGAGCCCTGCCAGATCCATCATCATCCCTCTCCCTCTGTCTATCCCTCTATAGCTCCCATACTGTCTGTTAACTCACACACGAAAATATATACACATGTAGACAGTCTCCTGTTGTGCTTGCTCTCTCCACTCCACCATCAATCCTGTCACTGCCTTCATAACATCTCTGACAAACGCCACTTGCACAGAAGCGTGGTTACACACACACATGCACTCACTCACACGTACATACATGGGGTTAGTAAGTACATGCATGTGCTTAGTGGGATTTAATACATGAAGTCATTAACTTTCTGAAGGAAACTGTTGCGTCTGAATTCTACTGTTCTCAAATTTTCAGAGCTCTTTGCAGTGTGGATTAGGAAAGTGACAGATTAGATTCTGATGCTAAATCACCATGGCGAAAAACCTCGAGTCTGGCTGACACCAGACTATTTACATCCCTGTAACCACACATTCTCTTGCCTTCTCAGTCATGTTGCAGCGCCGGAGTGCCAACATTACTCATAATACTTCCTCCCTACATCTGACGGGGGTTGTGTTGAATGCTGCATATCTCTTATTGCGATGGTAGGGAACATGATAGTTGGAGGGCGGTATCAATCTTAACATCTAACTCACGGCAAGAGAGCAAATGAGCAGATCTCCCAAAATGTTGAACTATTTCCTTGAGGATTAAAGCCGCAGCTGATGTTTTTGTTCTCTATAGTTATTTCACCGCCTAGTGCAGACAGTTTTTCTGCTAACAGAACAAAAAGGGCATTATAAAGTAAGTTTACGCCGAGAGAGATGATGATGCGGCCTCAACTAAGGTTGAATCTTAATGAGATTTTGCAGTCTGATATGGTCTACTATCTGTTAAAAATCCCCTTGCACCTGTTTAACCACTTCTCACAGTTTGTAAAAAAAAAAGTGTTTCTTGTAGTGAATGTGGTTCAGATGGAATTTTCAGAATGAATCCTAAGAAAATATCTTTGATGAATAGCTGCCAGTTATTGGATTTCTCATCTCTCATATAGTCTGCCAGCTATCAGTGAGCATGCTTTCACATGCAAAACCAAACAAGCCAAAATGTCTGAAAAAAGGAGAGTCAGGCTTATGGGAGGAGGCTGGCATACAAAGAAGAATGTCTGAAAAGTAGCAGGAGTTGCCACGCTCTGGTCTGTCTGATGTTGTATTCAGCCTAACTAGTCCTCTGAGGAAGTGCGCCGCTGCCCTGCTTGTAGGCAGGGGGAGTGTCTGTTTGCACAGGTCTCTGTCAGTTAACACTAATCTGCCTGATCTCCACCTCAAAGTCACTCACTTCTCCACATGCAAATAAACATATTCAGTCCTCTTTCAAACCAAAACCACTAT
Organism: Pempheris klunzingeri; assembly: GCF_042242105.1. NCBI lineage: Eukaryota > Metazoa > Chordata > Actinopteri > Acropomatiformes > Pempheridae > Pempheris > Pempheris klunzingeri. The sequence goes on from NC_092018.1 coordinate 27,188,123, forward strand.
CAAACACTTGTTTGATCAGCAGAGGGCCTGCGAGGCAGTTCATTATGCATTTGAAAAAAGTGCCCTGCCCCCTCCTCGCAGGCAGAGGACTCATTGTTGCCAGGTTTTTATGTAATTACTCTCACCTTCAGCAGTGGCTGGGAACAACTGGCTCCACAGCAGAGTTGTGTGTGTGTGTGTGTGTGTGTGTGTGTGTGTGTGTCTGCGAGCTGTTAGTAGTGTGGCTTGTTATTGCAAATTCGGCATATATACTGTACTCTTACATTGCCCTAGATTCCTTGCTATATAGATCAATTCTGAAGACGAAGCCCACCCACACCTCCTTCAACCATAATCCTCACAACTCTGGATTTATGTACCAGAAGAACTTGAGGGATGAAAGGGTGCTTTCATTGCATTCTCTGATAACACGTTGGTCTGTGAAACTTGCAGCTCTCTCTGTAAAGTTTTTTTCTTCAATAACCCTCTTACTCCATGCAACTCCTTCAGCAGGAAAACAAAGCCGCTTCATTTGTCATGATGCACCAACTATTTTTCTTCTCTGGTACAGCCGAAGGAGGCAGAACTCCCCAAAAAGAGACAGCTTTACATTTAGAGCAGCTGTCTAATAAGCGAAACCTGTGCCAAGAATCAGTGTGAGTCTCGCGCATTTGGAGCATGCATGTTGGAAGGAACCCTCCCGCCCCCGAGCACCAGCCAAATTCCTTTGTGTGTCTGTTGTGTGTGTGCGTCATGTATGAGTCCATGACATTGAGAGGCTAAGCGCTGCTTTCCAAACAGACAGGCCCGAACGAGTAAACAGGTGCTGCTGCAGCAGCTGAGGATGAGGACATGGGGCGTCTCCGCAAAGCCTGATCAAAGAGAAGCTGCCTCAGCCGCCAGTCATCCAGGCAACTTGATTTATGTCACTGTGTCAGAGAACTTTATGACTGCAGCAGACAAACTAAAGGCACACCGGTTCCTCCACAGCCTTGCATACAACAACATGGCAGAGAGAAGAAGGTGTAGTCAGTTACTGATATAGAAGAATAGTGTCTGTTTTGACTGGTGATGTATCCTTGCTGCTCTCCCTCTGAACCCCCAATCAGCCTTTGACATGCAGAGGAGGCTTAATTGTTCTGTCATTTCAACTTTACGTTTGTGATACTGCTCGGTTCCACAAAGACTCTTAACATCAGCTCAATTACAGAGTGTGAAAAGCTGAAAATCCTGGCTCGCTGGCAAAGCAGTCACATTAAATTAAATCAAGTAATTATCAATGGTTTGATGCCGTTTCATCAACACTGATCACAAGCAGAAGCTCTTTTTTTTGTCAACACATCATAAGCCAACGCAGACACTGCTATCTCCTGACTGGCACAGCAGAAGGAGCGAGAGGCAGGACGTGGATGAGCGTGGGGGTGACGGCATCCCTCCTGGTGGAGTTCAGAGATGTGTGTGTCCGAGATTCATCAGCCTCAGTCACATGGTTGTGTGTGGGATTCCCCACTTTGTCAAATAAAATGTGTCATCACAAGGAACAAGTTTTAATGATCTGCAAAACCAGACGAGAGATGTTTCACTCTGCTGAGACACTCCCAGCGCCACAACGTGTGATCTGATGAAATAAGGTCTGTACCTTTAAAAGTCTAAATTCGATGATACATACAGTTTAGTGTGATTTCCACAAAAAGAAAAAAAAGAAAGAAACTTTCTTGCCAGCAATACTTTGCCCTTGCTCTGAGCAGGATTTTTCCCTTTGAAGAGAAGAGAAGAAGAGAAGTGAAGCCTGCTTGGCTGAAGAAGCCCTGGAGGGGGGTGGTAACTGTCATTTATATTTACAGCCTTCGCAGACACCTCAGGGGCTGTTATCCAGGTGGCCTCTGTTGAAGCTCTCAGAAGCACTCACACCTTTTTCGCAACTCAGAGTATCAATAGACACTGGCTGACTTTGATTCAGCCACATAAAGGTTGTGAGTCATGTGCTTTTTGACTGTTAAAATGGGTTGGGTTGATGCTGGAACTTGAATGCCCCACGGGATAAAGCATTACTACACTTCTGAAACTTTATTAGACCAGAGAGGCCTCTCTACAATTGGCTTTAAACTCTCCAAAAAGATTTGAAAGTGAGGAAGATAAAAGGTAGCAAAGGCCTTGTACTCTGAAACTTTTTCTTTTGTTTTCACATATTAAAAAAAGATCATTTCATTTTTAGTGATTACTAATGTAGCAATATTTCATTATGTGTGGATCTTCAATGGCTGACATACTTCAAGTGTAGTCAATGACTTTTAAGTATCCAGGTTTTCCTGTTGCCCTTCCGTCAAGACAAAAGTCAATTGCTGTTGCTTGGTTTCAAGACCAGACTTGTCTCTTACTGTTGACACTGTAAGGATCATTTAACACCAAACATCTCAGCCTACTACACAATGTATTCAGTTTGTATTCATGTTTTCAGTCAATAAGTAACTACTACAAAATCCAGGCCAGATGTGTCTTTAGAAATGTCACTAGGCCTCACTGATAAGAAGAGAAGAGATGACAGATATTCTGTATTTTCGGTTTGCAGCAATTCTTTTTTTTTTTTTTTCAAAGTCAAACCCTTCAAACAGTCTAATCCTGTCCTGAATGAGAGCTGGATTATTGTATAACCCCGTCATTGATACGCACCGACACATGCAACACAGCGAGACAGAGAGAGAGAGAGAGAGAGAGAGGAAGGGAGAGAGAGAAGGAGGAAGAGATGGGACTAAAATAAAGTTGTATATCCACTTCAACTGAGGTAAAAAAAAACAACAACTATTGAATGGTTTACATAAGCAACCAGCATAAAGGCAGTGAGGAATATAAAAAAATCAAAGCTTTGATGTAAACCGCTGCTTTAACATCGGACATTGTGGTCAAATAAACCCCCCCACCGTCAAGATCTGTCATTTTGGTGACATCACCACCTTCATGATCATGAATATTACTGAAACGTTGACTAACAGGAGTAACTGTGCACAATGTTTCTAGCTGAACTATCCAATCAAACAGTATGTATTCTAATCGAAAAGAATGACTTGACAAGACAATTTTGCCAGTTTCTACCAGGCAAAGATATTAAGATCCAAGACTTAACATTTGTTTTTAAATTTAAAAATCACTCGCTAAATCTAAAACTATATGCATAAGTGACTTTGCTGCCTTAATAAACTGAATATAAAACGGAAGACCACAGACCAACCTTCATCATCATATTTGTTTTGCTTAAAGCCGTCTTTCATACAGACAGAAATGTTCCATCGCCTCCTTATGAACTCTTTAGAACAAGAACAGAGATTTCTTTTATGCTTCCTGTGTGTGTTGACTTCAGCAGCAACACGTCAAGCATGGTTACATCCTCTTTTATATGTGAAAGTTTTTTTTTTTTTCCCAAAGCAAGAGATACGCAGTGGCTGTACAACTTTTACGAGCCGATTTGAGCTGCTCATAAACCCAATCTGTTAGTGCTACAGTAAAAATTTCTCCTTTTGTTGCCTTTTTGTCATTTAAACAATGATGTCTCTGTCAATTATTTTTAAAGCTATTCTGAATGCCAAACTTATTTTCAAAACCCAACTCTAACGTACTGTCACGTTGACAAAATAAGGTTAATGATTCTGATTTGTATGATGTATTAAAATGACTGCAGCCGTATAAAAAGCCGTATGACAATGGAGACTCCCCCCACCTGAGGGAACACAAGAACAACACAGGTATAGTACACAATCGCAGCTTTACAAACATTTAAAACTAGAACGTTTTATTAATTTTTCTATAAAATCTGAAGCTTTTTTTTTTTAGAAATATATACAAACATTCCCTTGTGCTATAAAACAGCAAAGACAAAAAAAAAAAATGGAAAACTCAACTGCATGTACAAATAACTTTTTCAATAACGAGTGCTTGATTAATTTATGGCATGGATTTGCCTCACAATGGGCAGTTCGTAAGGTCTTTTCAACAGCTGCTGTCACTCCAGTTCAAACATATATGACACTGCCTCGATTTCCATTAAAAAGCCTCCAAAACACAACACTCATCTCTCTGACCATTTGCCTCCATTGTCTAGGGGGTCCTTTCATTGTCTGTAACCTCTCACTAACAGTACAAGTGTCTTTTTTTTTTTTTGCCTGTAAGGAAAACATCTATTGCACATTATTCAAGTAACCCCATGGCACATCCAAATGGTTTATTCCACTCTTTTTGTCTTGGGAACAATAAGATTTTTTTTTCTCTACCAAGTTCCTCAATAGGATAAGTGAATCCATGAGTAGCAGATTTTTTCTCAAACAAAGGCAGCTCTTGTTGCATGAGATGGCTCAAGATACTAAAAAAAAAAAAAAAAACCCACGTTGCATGATCTTCAATGGAGTTTGCATAAATAAAACATAAACCTTGATTCTTTTTGATGGCACTCTGATTACAAAGTCTTGTTTAGATAAGGGCTTTACAAGTATTTTTGGGTTCATACAAAGAGAGCCATCTCATACACATGTTGGAGGGGGCCGTGTAGGCTCATACTTAGTATTGTGCCCTTTGAGAGAGGGGTGAGGTTTGATGTAAGGCCTGCTGCTGGTGAACACACTGGCGGCCTTCCTCCGCGTCCTCTTCTTTAGCTTCCTGCTGAACACATTCTGCCACGACTGCAGCGTCTTTGAGGTCCAGATCCACATGCCGCTAGTGATGCCCACCACCAGCAGCATGAAGATCTTCACCATGAAGATCTCAACAGCGGGGATGGAGGTCTTCATGACACACTCGTCCGACTCCAGCCCGCTGCTGTCCACACACTTCTGCTCCCCTGCCAGGATGCGCCAGTAGTCCATGTTGAGCCTCTCGTAGAAGTAGCAGGCGATGACGCAGGTGGCCGGGACAGTGTAGAGCACAGAGAAGACCCCGATGCGAACCATCAGCTTCTCAAGCTTGTCTGTGTTCTCCCCCTCTGTTTTCATGATCTTACGGATGTGGAAGAGGGCCACGAAGCCAGACAGCAGGAATGAGGTCCCGATAATGAGGTAGCAGGAGAGAGGGATGAGCACAAAGCCAGTGAGAGCTTTGACATCCATGCTGCCCACGTAGCAGACGCCCGTCAGCTCATCCCCCGCCACCTTCCTCATCACCAGGATCATGATGGTCTTCACGGCCGGGATGGCCCACGCTGCCAGGTGGAAGTAGCTGCTGTTGGCCTCGATGGCCTCGTGACCCCACTTCTTCCCTGCAGCCAGGAACCATGTGAGGGTCAGGATAACCCACCAGAGGGAGCTGGCCATGCCGAAATAATACAGGATGAGAAACACAATAGTGCAGCCGGTGCTCTCCAGACCCTCCTGGATGATATACTGAACCCCATTGTCTCTATCACAGGCTATTCTGTCAGCTCCCACAAAAAGTCGGATGAGGTAGCCCACAGAGTAAACACAGTAGGACATAGAGAGGAAGATGATCGGTCTCTCGGGGTATTTGAATCGCTGCGGGTCAATGAGGAAAGTGAGCACAGTGAAGGCGCTGGAGACAAAGCAGAGGATGGACCAGATGGCCATCCACACCAGGGAGAACTGCTTGTCTCCCTGACTCCAGTACACATCCACTCTGGGGTAGCATTTGGGGGCACAGGATTCACTTTTCTCCACAAAGTGGAACTTGCCAGGATTGCTGCACGTCTGCTTGCTGCTAGTGTCTTTAAGGTGCAGGTCCTGCCCGCTCAGAGGCCGCTGTGGCCTGAAGTCTGGAGACTGGGTGTGGGAGACTTTGGGAGAATCATCTGAGCCATTGTTGGGGGCCTCCATGCAGAGGTTGTTTGGGTCGTTTTTGGTGGGCAGCCGGGAGCAGTCCAGAGAGTCGGGCCAGGGGAAGTTAAACTGTTCCAAGATAGGCGAGCACTTCAGCTTGACCTGCTCACACATGACTCTGCAGGCTGGGATGGGGTTGGACACTTGCTCAGTGCACATGGGAGCGTACAAGGAGCACAGGAAAAATTTGAGATGGCTGTGGCATCCAAACTGTATCAGTGTGGCAAACTCCTGCAGCTTTATCGCTGCCTCTTTTTGGTCATCGTGGCCCATAAGGTTTGGCATGCGAGTCATGTTGTAGCCAATGTCTTTACACTGGGGGATGTTGATCTGTTGACATCTCCCCTCTCCTGACCAGTCGGGGTCTATTGAGCTAATGGCTGAGCCCCCACCGCTCCACAGCACCAGCAGCACATAGATGAGGCTCAGTTGAACAGTTGAACGCATCCTCCCCTCCTGATTTAATGATAATAATAAAAAAAAAAATGTTCACCACTGCCACCACACGCAAGTTTCTTTCATTAAAAAGTCCGAGACGAAACCTGGCTGCGGGTCTGAGAGTCAGATCAATGTGGGGAAAAAAAAAAAAACTTCAAGAACTATCTGTTACAAGACCATCGCATCCTCATTTTCGGTTTTTGGAGAGTTTAATAAAACCATAAATCCCGCAGTGGTCCGAGAATGGTCTCTGGCTGGAGGTGGCGTGCGTTCAGGTCCATGCTTTTAGGCGCACAGTTCGTGGCTGGAAGTGTTGGAGCTACTTGTTCAGCCTCTCAGTCTAACGTGAACGAGACAGAACGGCAACGCGCTCCGACCTGTGCCTTCTTCTTCCCGAGAGACTCACATGTCCGCCTTCACGTTTCATGTCACTTTTCCGGAGTGTCCGTCTGCGTAGCTGCGCGATTTCAGTCCTTGCGCGACAACTTGGAAAACCAAACGAAAAATAATGTTCCTCCACTCCTTCATGCGGCGGGGACGGCTGCACACATGGCACCCGAGACAATCAGTCAGTCAGCAAAATAAATATCCTCGGCGATAATAACAAGTGCGTCCCAGAAATGCAGGATTACGCTCCTCCCGTACGCAGGCAGTTGATGCGTTTGGTGGCAGCGCTCGTCTGAGCTGGTCGGAGACTCCGTCCCGGTCTAACCTGCCAAAAGATCCGCCTTCAAAGACAGCTACTTTGCATAAGAAAGATGACACTGACACGCGGATTATTTTCAAATCGTGCGGAACAGCTTGTTCATTACAGCAGTTTCAAAGGCTCACAGCGAACTTCCTTCTCTCTGTTTGTTTGTGCTCAGCCACAAACTTCGACTACAACGGCACAGAAACAATGTTTTGAGATTTCCAAATTTGTTGCGCAATGTGGCTCACAGGCGCACCGGCCCGGAGCACCCGCTAAACTACTGTGCACCCATGGGACTGCAGGGAAAGTTTTTATTCCCATAGCATGCCTCTGACTTCCTCTAAAATAGCAGATAAACAACGACAGGACATATTTGCAGCTTTCTTACTGCTCTCTGCAGTGCTGTTTGTGCACATGGACATTTCCATTAAGTGTTTCATATGATATATATATTTATGCCTTAACTAATAAAAGAAGAATCTAATTTCCCATCATCCTTTCTGCACAGTGAGACAAGACTGGACCTGCACACGTGTAAAAGAAAAAAAAAAAACAGATGATTCTCAGTTCCCCAGAGACATTCAGCAGCTGCTTGGCCAGTGGTGGAATAAGTACTTGGATCCTTTACCTAAGTAAATGTAATGATATCACAGTGTTAAAATACTGTGCTGCAAGTCAAGAAATGCATCCAAAAAGGTAAAAGCACAGTAATATTGATAACACAACATGCTTTCAAATATCAAAAGTAAAGCCCTCATCATGCAGAATGCCTCCTCATGTGTTTTATTATTAGAATTCTTATTCTTGGTGCATGACCATGTTGCAGCTTATCAAAGTGTGAGCTGAATGCATCCTGTTTTATTTGTTGCTATGTGTAAATCTGAACCCACAAAGTAACTTGTTATAGCTGTCAAATAAAAGTAGAGTAAAAAGTGCGATATGTTCCTTTGCGATCAATTACAAAGTACCATGAAAATGAAATATTGAAGTGCACGTACTTCAAAACTATACAAAAAGTACAATACTTGAGTAAATGCAGTTAGATGCTTTTCCATCACTGGCAGTGAGAACTACTTGTAGGCTGACTGGAAACACTTCTGGTGACTTTGTGCAGCAGGCAAGATGAAAAATGACGATCATAGACCAGATCCTGCAATATCACGCCAGCAAAATGAATCAGTTCAAGATGAAAATGATTACATGCATGAATGATGTTTTAGGGCGATCTGTTTAGAATTTAGTTGTGCACTGATCTGTGTGTTTTGGCCGTTATTCAACACCTTGCAGTAATTTCCTGTCTTTTTCAATGAAGAAAGTAATCCAGCACACAAATAAGAAGGTTAAATTCCTTTTTGAAACGTCCGCCTAAAGTGTTGACACTGTTCTATTGTTGAGCCCAGAAGAGATTGCATCAGTAATTCAGATGCTGCTTCAGCTTTCTCACATTGACATCTGTGTTCTCACCAGATCTGGACAATTTTGGTATTTTCAGCATTTTGCAGGGATGTCCCTGTCTTTACATGTGTCACGCTTAGAGCCATAAATGAACCGTAAAGTTTTGGCCCATATGACTGATCTTGGATCAGCTGGGATGAACCCTTAAATGCACCCTTATTTCCATGTTTATTTTAGTGTCCAGTAAACTTTAATGAACAGTTTAAATCATGAACAACTCTTTGGGTGCTCTCTATGGACCCTTTATCATGACCACTGATTCTAATAAGAGACCGTGGCCTTAGAGACACACTACAGTAAATATTTGTTTTGTTCTTCCTGCTTTAATATGCTTCAGTTTTAGGCTGAACATTGTCTTTGGAATTGTGCTGCTGAAAACATTTTTGTGCCATATTATTACCTACATTGTATGAGCTAGGTGATGGGACATTTTTAGAAATCACAGAAAGATGTTTCTAATTAAAAAGTAATGAATTTGTCACATCACTCAACAACATTCATAAATTACTGTGTTCAACTCAGGGCCGACTGTCCACATGCAAAGAAAAAGGCATTGGCAAACCACCACTGTTGGGTAAATGTCTTTTAACGTGATGTGTTGTTGCACAGAGACTCAGTGGTGACTGAGCTTTTGCATCTTCACCCCATGTCCTTTACGTGCTTTGTTTTCCTCTCACACCTTAAAGAGGTGTAGGTTAGGTTATATGACCACCTCCCCATGACTGTTGATGAGCGACTATCCCTGTATTTGTGTCATGTACTGTCCAGTGTGTATTCTGTCTGTAGAACAGGATAGGCTCCAGCCCCCTGTGACCCTGAGCAGGATAAATGAATGGATGCGTGGGCTTTTATTAGCCTGTTAAAGCGAAGCAATTCCTGCAGAGAGCCAGCCTACATACGACACAGCAACACCAAAGTCACAGTGTGCCATAAAATACACTGAATGCGACACAACAACACATGAACGGCTGATGATGCTTCTTTATTACGGCGTGTTAGAACTCCATCTTGATTTTATTGTGTCGGTGTGCTCCTGGAGGAGCTGGGTGGCATGGCAGGCTGAGAGAAGAACAGGTTACGAGGCCCTTTGCCTTTTTTTTATGTGTGTGTCAGTGTGTGAGATCTTCCAGACCTCTCTCACATTACCTCGTAAAAAGTTTGTGGTGGTAAGATTCATAATCTAGCCTTGTCCGTGCTCTTTGTCAAGGGTGAAATACTGATCACAAGTACGCGGGAGTGCTTTTAGTACATTTTTACAAGAGTCGCTAAAGTGCTTTTAGAAGTATTTCAGAAATGTGTCCGGGCAAGATGAGAAACCTGGCACCAGCGTGCCTAAATGGTTTAAGCACAGCATATCTTAGTGGTGCCATTTCAGCTGTTAGCGCTCAGTGTGTGGAGCAGGAGCATAAATATAGGGTATGAATACACTTATGAACACAATACCCTCCTCCTATGCAGCACATGTGCCTCTCAGATTTCTCTTATCCAGCTGTTAGCGTTTGAAGAGGCTAAGAGTCCAAACCTGAGGAACAAATATCTCACATTCTTCACTTTATTTCAAAAACGTTGAACAATTACTTTTTAAATGTTCGGTGTGTTGCCAGCTTGTAAGCAATGCCTTGTGTTCAAATCATTTTGTTGGGAAATTATAATGATATGCAACCCATTTTCATTTTGTCAGAAAAAGCCCAGATGCACAAGCAGCACACATTTTCTACATCCTGACCCCTCACAAAGGATAACAGCTGACATGCCTGCTCTGTCCCTCCCTCTCCACTAGACTTTTATTATGTAGCTGATGTGTAGGAGTAGGACAAAAAGAGATGACAGCTTTAATGTGAAGAAGAATAATGTAATATCAATGCGTTTCCAGAGGCGAGGCCAGTTCTGCTCTCCATTTACTGATCATGTGGCTTTCAGGAAACCCTGTCTGGCATATTTTAAAGCAAATATCTGCCCTTATTATGACTGCCTTTGGTGTAATGAAGCTGACAAGATAATGCTGTCACACAGTCTAATAAGAAGACACAGTCTACTGGTTTGTTGTAATTCATCGCCTTTGTTCTGTTCTCGCTCCTGTCTTTCCTCCTGCCTCCCTCTCTTTCATGACTGTTTTGCTGGTCATGATGATATCTCTTTGAAAATGAGAAGAAAAGGGGAGGAATCAGGCCTATTCACTCTTTAGCATCTGTACCCTCTGCTGCTACTACTGTCTCTTTTATGATTTTTTTTTTCCTGATCTACCACCCCCGGTTTCATATACAACCCCCTCCTATAGCTCATTCCTACTCACACATGTGCATATAACACACACACACACACACACACACACACACTTGCGCACACACGGCAACTTTATCTCATCTCTGCAACCATAGCAGTGCTACGATGAAAAGCATCTCTGAGAAATCAGCAACTGTGAGATAATTCTGTAACTAATAAAGTGAAAGAGGGGGGGCCCTTTGATGGCTGAAGCTGAAAAGATATTTTATTTTTTTGTGTGTGGGATTTGCGATGTGTGATTCTATGGAGCGAGCTCGCTCCCCTGCTGCTAGGCTCTGGCTGGAAGCTGGCCCCCCTCTGGCTAATGTTATGGAGAAACGGAGGAATTTTATGGCTGTCTTTTCCCTCAGCCCCCTTTTTTCTTTTGTTCCCCTTTGAAGAATGACTTTAGACATTTTATTTACATATTTAACCATGGATGAAAGAAATGAAGGGTGAGCAAGCAAAGCTCCTTGGGTTCTTAAGGGAATTTTGATCAGTAAAAATGAGTTGAAGCTAAAACATTTTTGTTTGCGCAACCTGAAATTAGATGGGTATCAAACATGCCACTATGATGGTGACATTTGTGGAACTGAAGCCAAAAATTCTTTGATGGGAAACACGATCTGCTCGCAGCAACTCCGTATCAGTAAGAGTAATCACAGTATTTCTCTTAATTGCCGTGGTTAGATGACTGGCATGCTGTTCCAACATGTGAGGTATGCTATGGGAGAAATGGGGGACGTTTTAGACATGTTTGGCATTGTTGCCGGCGTTGAAAGGGCATGTTGATTAAACGTACGGGTGGGGTAGGGCTATAATCTTCTTAACCAAGGCCCTCCTCTTCTCTTTCAGAGGGCACAATGAGAAGAAACAACACACTCAGTTGGAGGTGAGACTATTTGTCCACATGCCCTGCACATTGTCCAAGAATCCTGTTCTCCCTCCTGATCGCACACATTCAGCATTTAGCTCAGGATGATCCTATTTATCAACATAATCTGTTATTTTCACTCTCATCGCCACTCCACAAGTTGTGATGAAGTTGCTGCCAAAAACCTTTTGGAAATGATGGGACAGCATTTGAGCAGTGGACAGTAAAGAAGAAAGCAAAACTGTAAAAAAAAAAAACAGAATATTAACCCAAATATCCGTCCTATCCCAGTTTAAAAGATTGTTTTGCAACTGCTGGCAAACATAATTCTGTTTAATATTATACATGGTATATTTCTGTCCCGTTTGAAATGCTGTAGCTTTAATAAGAGCACCAGTTTTAGTAAAGGGTCAGGCGTTTTGAGGAAACGCATATGAATCAAGCAATTAATTATTGAAGAGCCCTGTCAACATCAAAGCCTGCAGTATTCTTTGCTCATATGGTTTAAATAGTTCAATAAAGTGACTTATTAATGAAGACTAATTTGTTTCACTCTTCTTTTCACTTTATTCCGTTAAACTCTGCTTTGTTTCACGGCTTGTTATTATGCGTAGAGTCCCATCAGTTGAAGGTTAACCCTCTGACCTCGTTCATTGTGTATTGTGGTTGATAAGAGGAAGTCACTGCGTTATTGTAACCTTTCAAGTGTTTATAGAGTAGATTAGCACAATTATAAGGATGGCAGACCTTAATAATACTGGGAAAGCTGTCAGACAATCTGCAATAAACAGTGTTGTAATGAATTTAGTTTGTTATGAAGCCCAATAACAAGCGGGTTGAGGCTGCTTTGAAACAGCAGTATTAGTTTAGTGTTCTTACATCATACGCTTTCATGTGGTGGTCGTTTAACAGCAAAGAGAAGAGGAAGAAGTGGTGCAATTGGTGGTGGTGGTGGGGGTGGGGGTGGGGGGGTGTTGTTGGAGTTCAGCAGCTCGTGACGAAGCAATGAACCAAAGCAGTTACAGTCAAATGCTCGCAAAACGCATTTCTGCTTTAGAAAGTCACATCAGAACCAGTGGAGATGTTTGCAAGAGCTGGATGGCTTTTTTTTTTTTTTTTCCCTTCGCAAAGTTCTTGAACAACATCAGAGCGATTAGTAGACGTTATAGATGAAGGAGGAGGGGGGAAAAAAGTCAAATAAGGGGGTAAACATTTTGTTGCCTGCATCGGTGAAGGACACTGATGGCAATATTATTACCCAAGGTCCTCGTGGAGGCACTTGAGTGTGAATTGCTAATCAGGAAGGCCTTCTCTGGTCTAATCCCTCTTTGAGTGGCCGGCCTGGAATCAACGCGTCTGGGGAGACTCCCCACTGCTTCTGGCTCTGGAGGCTCCATTCAATAGCTCAGCCCTCCTGTCCCATTCCCACAGTCCCCTCACACTGTGCATTGCAGCCATGCATGTGCGCACACACACATGAGCACGCACCCACGCAACACACACACACACACACACACACACACACACACATATTCTCCTCTAACCAAATTAGATTAGACCCTTCCCTTTCTCCCCAGCAAGGCGCTGGTCTTTTCTCTGCCCGGTCATTTATCCTTCCCTTTTGTCTCTGCTTTATAAAAGAGAAACAAATTCCCAAACAACTCCCCTCCTAAGAATGCACTGGTTTGGAAAAGGATGAGGGAAGGGCAGACATCTTTAGCAGACCTTAGGTGAAGCTATAATATCGCTACCCCTTTGGTGTGTCAGCTCTAATGATGTGTGGGGGAGAAGAGTGGTGTGGCGGTGCGGCTGGCAGAGCAGTGAGAACAATGCCAGCTGTGCATCTTGTCAACCTGTTACCCCACAACAACACTGAGCCGTTTCTGACAGCAACACTAAGGATTTCTTTATTGTGGCCCCTCGCTAACATTGTCCAACATTTGCTCTGCTTGGCCGTAAATCCTCCCTGACTAGAATAGATAAAGTGCAGTTGGCGAACTGTCTGCATGAGATGTGCACCAGTGTGTCCGAGTCCTGTAGTATTAGCTGTTTTGATTCCTTGTATCTTTATTCCTTGTAAACCAGTAATGGACACTGACGCATATAGGCAAAATAAAGGCCTCAGTTGAAAGGGTCTTTTGTAAGAAAGCCCTGGTGGAAGCTTATTCCTCCTGGTTGAATGTGCAGCCAAGCTATCCCAAAAGCAGCAAATTGAGATCAAAGCAAAATTAAAGCTGACTCGTTCAAAGCAAGATAAAAATGTGTGAGCCTGCAGCAATATTTTCTCTATTGATTTCCTCCTTTGCTTGCACTCCGTGGGACTGTGCTGGCTGTGCTGTGCTCAGCGCCAACATTGGAGACTCTAAGGCTGCTGCAGGGAGAAAGGAAATGACTATCGATACAGACAGAAAAACACTGTCATAATGATCAGGGATAAACGGATTTCACAGAGTGCTTGAGATCTAAGTGATTGGGTAACTTTTCATTGCCGTCCAAATCTGTTTTCGCTTTGCATTAAGGCACACGGAAGAATAATGAGAACATCTAATGGCAAGCATTAGAGTGGCATGAAGAGCGAGCATGGGAATGGCCTTTTCTTGTGCTGTTATTAGCTGTGATTCTCTGGATAGAAGCAGGCATGTAGAGCCAAGTTTTGTCATTGTTTTCTCATCCGGCGCATGGATCTCTTTTTTAAGGAACCACATGTGGAGTCTATTTCTCTGAAGTTTATTTAGATTTGCAAGAACACTGAAGAGCGTCTTTCACAGACATCTCTCTGGCCATTTTTTATTTGCTTTTATGTTCAGCTCTAGCACAAAGAACCAGGCACAGATGAAGTTTTCTCAGTGCTGCAAAGCAGATAACAGCACATTGGAAAGATGTCAGCTTTAATTAGAGGGAGCTAGCTTGAATGTGATGTTCCAATAATAACACAACAGCAAACAAAATGTCTTTGTTATGTTGAGCTCAAATCTAGGTAATTATGGGTAATTTACTATCGCTGTACTTGCGCTGCAGGTTGTCGGCAAGGTGTGAAGGGATGAGTGAAGGTGCAGGTGAAGGATTCAGTGCTGTGTTTGAAGTCCTGGGAGGGATTGACAAGCCTCGCAGTGAAACCTGAGCAGGTATGAAGACAAGCTGGAACAATCAGACTCTGCAGACCAAGAGCGTTTCTCTCTTTCTGATGTAATTCTCCTCGTGTTGGATCTTTACACGGTCTTGCACATCAGTCTCAATCTACAGTGGAACAATGTGGCAAAGATGTCGGAAAAAGCTAATAAGAAATCTGAAAAGTCTGTCAGTCGACACTGGAGGCTTCAGCGACTGACAAAAAAAAAACAAAAAAACAAGCTCCCTTGGTTTTCTGCTTCCCCCAAACACATGCAAGAGCACATTTGCACATCTTATGCTCTCTTCACCTCTTCGTTGTGAGGTGTAACACCTGGGCGTTGAGAGGAACATGAATCAAGCTGAGGAAAATGTCTTTTAATCTGTTTCAGATATTGTTTCATAGCTGTAAGCAGTCTTACCTCATCTGTGAAGCTTCCTCCTCAGACAGAGGGATCACTGTATCTGTAGGCATTCCTCAGGCTCAAATATCAAAACAGCACTAAATAACCTGTCATTCTCCCTCCCCAGAACATAGACGTTGCTGCGTGATGAAGCTTGTGGTCCATTTTTTAGGGAAAGTTACCCTACAACCCTATAACCTCTGAGTTCAAAGGTTGCACCATTACAGGGTAATTCATAGACAGTGCAAAAACAGTGTGACAATTCTGTAATTGAGCCGCAATCTGAAAATAAAGACGTCTTGTTATAAAGTAAGCTTTATTTATAATGTCTGGAATGCAGTTTGCAGTATAATGCCTCTGAAGTAGAATAAGTGAGTAGCAGTAGCCGTAAAGATATCGTGTTTTCACAAATTTCAGTCCCTGTCAAAGAGACCCCCCCCCCCCCCCCCCCCCCCCCCCCCCCGAGAAAGTGCAATGGCTGTTTGACTTCTACACGTTTGGTTTTCAAGAGGTGTCCCAGACATTGATATCAAACTTAATACCAAGTGACTCGCATTTGATCAAATGGGGGGAACCTGTGACATATCCAACACTGTCAAAAGGAGAAGCCACTACGACAGTCAGTCAAAAGTCGTCCTGTTTCGAGCTGTTTCACATGCAAGTTTCATACATCCTGTTTGATACGCTTCAGCTTTATCTCAAAAGCACACAGGATGGTGCCTTTGGGGAAGGGCTGTTTCTCCTTTGATTAAACAACACATGAAACAATATGCATCCAAATCTGTCTATCGCACACGCGTGCAAACACACGTATTCCTTTTTCGGCTTCATAATTCCTGCAGACAAGACCACGAGATCAGTTTTATTGGTGGTGGCTCTGATAAGAAGCAAGTGACTTAAGCAAAGAAGAAGTGCACACTGAACGCTAAAAGATGGCTGTTGCTACAACATACAAGAGAGAGGCGCAGATTGGGTGTGACAGACTAAGGCCAGGTTTGAGCTCTTAAGCTCGTTATAAAAAGCATTCAGAAGGCCTAAAGCTTAGAGCAGCTCTTTGACTGCCTTGAAAAGTCATTATTATTTCATTTAAAACATTGTTATCGGAATATTTTAGTCCATTCATTGGCTGTTATTGCAAAGGCTTAAAGCAACAAGAAATTAGCTTATTTACTTTCTCGATAAGACTTAGGTGAGAAAATGGATACCATTCTCACATCTGCCCAGTAAACACATGGCTACAGCCAGCAGCTGGTTAGCTCAGCTAAAGAGCAGACAGGGGATACAGCTAGCCAGACTATGTCCAACGCTAATAAAATCTACATAACAGCACATAACTCACTAATTAGTGTAATATCTCAATATGTCTATCTTGACTTTGCTGGTTACCTTGCAGTGCGTTGACCAGTCGTTCCGGTTTAAAGCTGCTTCCCAAGTCTTGACACATTTCTGTAAAACACAGAAATGTTCCAGTTTTCAGCATTCACTACCAAATTGTTCAGATTTTCATTGCAATTGAAATAATAATTATAACATCATACTTCATGTAGAGGTTTATCATAGTCTGTTCCACACAAACAATGCACTATGCTCCTGAATTCATTGGTATCGATGTGTTTCAGACAATCAGATCAATATATCGTTGGCGAGGCTGTTGCTAGGCTACGATGCTTGACGCTGACAGGACCTTCAGTATGCTAACGGTTAGCTGTCATGCTGGAGAAAGTTGGCCTTATCTAAAGAGCTCCAGGAGGTTTATGCCTTATGATGTTGAAAGGTGTGCAAAGGGAAAAAATAATAGTCCCTTATCCTGGTGACGTGCATGTGATACACTTAAGGGTCCCGATTTGGGGGAGGGGTTGTAAATATGGCCACCCTAACTTATAGCGACAAGAAGACTTCAGGAGGTGGAATAACCCCCCCGTAAGACCACAGTATGTATTTTACACTTCTGTGTTTGGATGGATTTTACAAACATGATGCAATGCCTTAATCAATGAACTTCAGAGGCTGGTTGTCAGATTTTTTTTTTTAGCTTTGGTGTGCTTCATGGGATACTTCCCACAAACTAGTCTGTTTGAAGCACACTGAACCCTTTTCTTTCTTCAGTATTTGACAAAAGGTTTATTCAGACTTGGACTGCTCATATTGACAACTCAACAAATCTCTGTATGTCCATGAACTGGAGTCCTCATCCTCGGAAAAAGTGCATTTTTTTCCATGAAGATGAAAAATGTTTACACAGATGGAGATTTACACATGGATCTGTGTTTGTGTCTGTCTGTGCTGCCCAGAGCAATTCCATGTCTGTTTGCACACTTACCTGTGTTAAGCCTGAACACCGCTTAACCACCTAACTAGAGCTTGACACACCCATTAGGTTGATGCCTTTTATTTGGCGCTCACGTTGTTACGTAATAGACAATATTTCACAATTTGTTCCGATCTGTTTGTGCAAGTTGTAACTTCCGTCTGCAGTTCTTATCTTAGCAGCTCATCCAACTTCTAAATTCCTCCCTATCGTCTGCCAGGTTTTTCTACTATAAGGACGAGGTCTCTGTGAACCTCACAAGGACGGCGGCCTTTTTAATGGTTGCATCCAATTATTATGCGCTTTCATCTTCACTACAGATGTTGAGAAGATCTGTGCCTTCATCGCCTCAGAGGAAGACCAAAAGGAGGGTAAACAAAACTTCTGCGTCTCAAGTGCCGTCTTGAGTGTCAAGTGCTGTTGACAGTCTGGGTTCAGAGCGAGCAGACTGTTAGCTGTCTAAACAGGCCGACAGCGGACGGCCCACTGTAGTTCAAACAGGTCAGCAGGAGTGAAAGACAACACCGCTGGCCCCCTGTCCTCTAGGAGCTGACACGACACCCCACCCCAACACTCAGCCCCGCTCCCTCGTGACGACTGACACCCTTGTCCCCTATCCTCCAGCTATCACCATAAAGAATGGGACATGTTGTCACCACCGCGACCCTCTCTGCCTGGACAAGCAACTGTAGCCTCTCTGCGTTTCAGCGTCTCGCCTCTTCCTCCCTCTCTCACCTCCTCTCCCTCTGCGGTTTTGACAGAGAGGCTGGTGTTTCAGGTTCAGGACGTTTCCATTAGCACCTTTTGGTGAAGCCCTTTCATCCAGCCGTCACAGCCCTTGTGATCTGACCACGGCCGGGCTGTTAAGCTGCCGCTGTGACGACGTCGAGGCAGACAGGCCCGACATCGCTGGGAGGAAGTCCTCAGTTCAGCAAAGACTCCCTCTGTCTCTGTTTGCTCTCTCTCTAATGATTGTTTGCTCCGCTGTCTGTAGGTGTTTGTTTACGTCTGTTGACATTTGGCTCAGTGTTGACAGCTGATATGTTTTAGCGATATCTGCCATGTACGAATGTCATTCCTGTGTGATGAACAGTCCATTGTGAGTTGTAATGTCTGACACTGTTGTTATAGCCCTGACATACAAAAATAACATTTCTTGTTTGCACCCTTACATACCTTTTATTGCAGCATTTTACTTTGCAAGTATGTTCACACAGCTTATGCTGTCGTCTGTGTTGATCATCGCTCATGTTCCTGGGGTTTACCTTCCATATTAGAGGATAAATTAGTATATCCCAGAGATTAAAACCTTTGTGATTTTCAGAAGTAAACAATGATACCTTTTTTTTTTAGCATACAAATACCGCCAACTACAGCTCCCATGAAACTTCACCCACGCAACATTCAAGTCATTGGAATTGGTTTCCTCCAAATGCATGTTTTTAAAACCACAGAAAATTTGGGGGAAATAAACCCTTAGGCTTGGCTGAGGTGGCAAAGTTGGTGTATCGATAGTAACAAAATGTGACCAAGTGCAATGCAAACAGACTTAGCAAATAAATCATGATGTACATAAAGGATGTGACTTAGAACGTTCACTGCAGACAAAACCATCACATCAGTGTGGAACGATGAAGAGGCCGTTCATCAAAGGCTTAATTGCACCTGACTTGGTTCCATCTAGATGGTAACTCTTGATTTGCGAGCTTGGGGTTATAGGTATCGGTGGGTTATGGTTATGGACAGGGTAAGGGTTTGGGTTAGCGACACATAATGAGGAAACAATGTGTACAAATCTCACAAGACTTGCATTCTATGGTTTCCATCTAGACACCTGAGTGGAGAGTTGATGACTAAATTGCTTTCATAATTATGTTTTGCTGACAAATGTATGTTTTTTCAGTGTTTCTTTGACAGATTGAAATACACATTTTAGTGACTGAAACATTTTAGTCCAGAGCTTGGATCAAGACTCCAATCTGCGGTTAAGTTTAGGCAAGAAAAGCGCCGCTGGGGTTGTTAGGGAAAGATTGAGATTTTGGTTATTTAAATAAATAAAATCACTTCAGTCTGATTAAATTCAAGCAACAAAAGCGCTTTGGTCAAGGTTGGGGAAAGATCATCATTTCACTTTTTTTGACAGAAAACAAATGAAGTGAAACAGAAACAAATGAAATATGTCATCAGTGAACATTTTCCCTTCTTGCCAGGTCCTGTAATGCTAATTTCCTTATTATGTGAATAGAAAACTTGATTCAGTTGGTGTTACATTAATAAGATGTATTTGCTGTATTAGTTTATATAAACTTAATTTCCAGAAGACATGGCTGCCCCAGTTTAACTTAATGCATGTAACTCTTAATATTCACATAACAGTAATGGATGGATGTGTAATTTTTTTCTTTCTGGAAATTATGCTTAGATTTAAATTACATTTGGATGAACGCTGTGTGCTAATGTCATTTTTGTTACGTTTTAGTCCTAATCTTTGCTGTGTAAAAGTATTATTACAAACATGTCTAGCTAGCTCCCTGGCCCTTGACCTTTTGACGGACTAGCCTATTTTGCCAAGCTGCTGTTTAAGCTGCAGATGGTCTACGGCTTGCTGAAAATTATGTTTGTTTAAGACGCTCTTACAAATGTCAGCATCATTTTGAATGAGGTTTTCTTCATCAGAACCCACAAGTTCTGGTTTCACTTCAGCTCTCACATGTGCTTATGGTAGAGCCACGGTATTAATGGGTTTACTGCCTGGCCTCTGCAGAGTAACGTGGGCTTCAACCAGTGATTTGTTTTTTGCCAGATGATTTATCTCCTCTCATTGGCATCCAATAAGTCAAATCATTAAAATGATTAATCAGGTTCTCATTGAATACCAAGGGACATACTTCAATTGATGGGGCAAACAATTAATGGCATCCTGTTTATTTGAAGTGATTATACTGGGTTTGTTCCCATCTGCCTCGTGGGAGGAAGTGGTGTCCCTGGTGCAGATGCTGTTTGTCAGAAGTCAGAACGGTGAAGTAGCGAGCCAGCATGCAACAGAGGAGATTCAAGCAAACTGAAATAGAACAATGGCTCTTCCAAGCCTGTATCCTATTTCATAGGGAACAATGCTTAGTTTGTGGCACTTCTCCATACACATGAAAGACAAGCCATGCTTGTATAGCTATACACTGTTCGCATTTTTGTGATATTTTGGTTCCATTTGCTTTGAAGTGTGTTAGGGGAAAGACAAGCCTCTGCATAGCATCAAATGCTTTGCTCACTTTAAAGGATTTGTGATGTGGATACAATCATTTAGTTCCAGACTGTGTTTTAATGCTTATACGTACACCACATTTGTGATTAGCTGCTGCATCTCTGGCCTCTGTCCTGCAGGCTCAGGGCAGTTTGAGCAGCACCTGCAGTACTTTAGTTGTTGGTTTGCAGTTTGCGTCTGCAGCCCGTTGTTGTCATATCACACATAAGATTAAATTCAAGGCATGCAAAGGAGCCGACTGCAGAGCAGCTGTATAGTTTAGTGACTGATCTCTTCTTTGTGAGGACCCCCCTGGCCAAAATGTGGTTTTATGGGACTCCTCCTCCACTTATTGTCCAATGGCATGATTGTTTGTTGTCGTTGCGGTATTGTTTTCACTGTCACTTTTTGATCCTGGTTTATGGTCCCAGATGTTGGCAGGGGGGGTGCGATCCCACAGAAAAGACATTGCAGGGCTGCGTCTGATGTTCTCTGTGGTGTAGTTCTCCTAAAACAGCAAACACAGACTCTTCGTCCCAAAAACACCCACGCATCCACAGGCCCACGCTGGATAGAAATGTGGACTGTGGCAACCAAGTTGATTGTTTTATTGTTTTGCAATTACAATTGTCCACTCTGATAGTGAGAAACAGTAGATTTGTATCCAAAAATCGACATGTCTAGCACAAGGGTTAGGCTACAGCTACAGCACTGCAGATGATAACCTGTTTCTCTTCCTGTTTTTCCAGGGACTGTTGTTTCTTCATATAAATGCTGGGAATCTTGCACCCATTTCCTCTCTGTAGGTGACTCACCTCTACTCTGGTAGCCGTCTGACTGGTCTTTTTCTACGTCTGTAAAGGTTAGGAGATGTGAATGAATCAGTACTGTGTGTGCCCAGGGAAGAGGCACCACAAAAGCCTGTTGTGGGGGGGTGAGATGGCCCCAGTATAGCTTCTTACCACCAATCAGCAGTGATAAAAAAAAAAAAGAGGAGAGGGAGCCAGAGGCGGCAAGGGGAGTAGAGCTCCTCTGTAATTACAACATGGTCTTAAAAAGCAAATACCAAGCCCTAGCAACCTCAGCCGAGAGACAGAGAAAAAAGGGGGGGAACTAATGGAGAGGAGGGGTAGAAAAAAAATAGGCAAGGGGAGTTAAGAAGCGCCACAGAGAGCGACCCTGAAATGACCTCGGCTCTCCAACAATCGTCCCCTGCCAGCTGGAGCCAGGGTTAGGGGCGAGAGCGAGGGGCCGGGCAGGATCCCCTCCGATTTATGACTGACTATAAGGCCCCTGAAAGAAACCCAATCACCCAGGATTCCTGCGCAGCATGACTCTGGCTGGAGAGAATAGATAGCCCCAGAGAGTGTGGGACTGGGGCTTCGGCGGCACAGCCAACGGCTCATACACAGGCAATGACACAGAGGGCCACTTTACCAAAGGGAGGGCCGGTGGGTACTGGCTCTATTATCTGCAGCTCTGCGCATTGAGCATGATATCATTACACTGTGCCGACTCTAACCTCAGCTGCGTTCAGCGACTGCCCAAACTCATCCTCTGAACTCTCTTTGTCCAACATATTTCACAACCTGGATTTACATGCACCCGGCTAATTGCTCTATCTGTCTAATTAGTAGAAATTTAATGGTTATTAAATTTCAACCTGCTATCAATGTAGAGTGGGAAAGAGAGAGGCAGGCTGAGAGTAGGGCATGAAAAGAAAGGGAGAAGGCAGCTGTCTTTTAAAGCGGGGTAAGCCGCGCTTGGAGCTACCCCGCTGATCCATTAGCATATCTGAATGATCCTGTTCCTGCTCAGCCACCACCACGCTGCAAGGTGGCACATCTGAAGAACGCGCCCTTTGAATGCGCTTGCAAGCTGGGGAAACTCTTATTTTTCAACCGGTTTGAAAATCCGGAGACAACTTGATGTTTGAGAAGCCAACAAAAATAAAAAGAGGGAAAGAAAAGGGAAGAGGGGAAGAAAAAAGTTTGAGATTTTGAGGAGGACAGAGTTTTACAAGCTTTTTGAAGCTGGATACTCAATAATTCACTTGATGCTACAAGCAGCAGTAAGGCAGTATGGAAACACACACATGCATGACAACAGTTTTCATCGCCTATGTGTTGTCAATAGAAAGTGTGTCACAACCTCTGGTTCAGGCAACACTAATACAGTATTTTGTTGAAAAGTGTCTCAAGGATCCTCAAAAGCAAACCCGTGTTCCAAGATGGATTTCAGTAAATGTACCTACAGAATTTAGACGACACTTTTACAAGATAATGATAATATTTGAGCAACGCCATGGCTACTGGCATAACTGTTACTATCCTGCCACTCTATCCTGTCGAAGACTTTCAGAAAACAGCTGAATGATTCTGAAGTGAATGCAGATTTCTGTTCAAAGCACGATTATAGTGCGCTGACTCCGTGAACCGTCTAATGCTAAAGAATTTGCAACATGCAAATAATTGTTTATACCAAAGTGCTCAAAAACAGGTTCGGCTGGATGCATCTCTTTGGTGAGACACACCCAATATCTGTTGCACAAGCACTACAAGGGATTCTGAATTTTTGAATGTATAATAGAGCTCTACGTTCTGATCTTGATCTTATTTGGTAAATGTGTCAGAGCTTAGAGTTTTTTTTCCTTTTTTTTTTTTTTTTTTTTTTTTTATTAGCCTTGAAGTTGGTCTCCCCTCGGCCACAAAGCGGGCTTCTATTGACTGGTTCCAGGGAGCGTATTGATGGTTCCATAATTTGGGCACAGGAACACAAAAAGGCTGACCCCCGCTGGGCCCAGCACGACAGCCCAGTCAGCAGGGAGGCTTGCATTTATTAGCCTGGGAGAGGAGCTCCTGCAGAATTAAAGCACATTCACCCACCCATTGATCTCTGTCATGAAAACAATACTCGCCTCCCTCTCTGGCAGTGAGCTAGGCACTGCGTGCTCTGAGGTAATTCGGCGGCCATAGAAAACAGGATGGCTCACACCCTCGGGCTCCAAGTAAACTATTTGAAAAGTGAGAGGAATAGGATAAAAAAAAAAAAAAAACTAAGCCATATTAGATTATCAATCCACCTGTCCAATTGTATTAAGCCATGAATTGGGATGAATAGTGGGTGAATATGAATGCAGCTGTTGTGTGTGCGCTTCCAGGGAGCAGAAACCAGTCTTTGTTTTTTTGGCTGTGTTGTGACATGTTGAATGCTACTTTATGTGCCTCCAGAGGATTCAGAGCCCAGGTTTCCTCTGTTTTAGTGAAAAGCTGTCTGCCGACAGGGGCATGGCAAAGGCTTCGCATTGCTTACTGAACTCGCTTTTACATTTTGGCTCTGGCATTATGGTCATATGAGAGGAGCGGCGAGCGGTTGCATAGCTTCTCTGAGGAATCTTATCTACTGGCCGGCGGACAAGGGTAATACATGGGGTACAGACGAGGGAGAATTAGGGCAGTATGTTCCAACACTGTGAGCTCCCACCATCTTACTTTCTGTTAATCCACTGATAATGGCCCTCATCACCTCCAAAAAATACCAGAGAGTCAGTCACAAGGCAGAGGCATGCTTTCCAGTATCTCCAATCTGATAGGATGTGCATGTGCATGTGCATGAAACATAGACCTACAAGTGCCTCTCAAGGTGGAGTCACGAAAATTGAGTTATCAGTAGATGTTTTGGTCTGCACACCTTCCTCTGGATACATAAGTAACAGTCTTGAGGAAGCCACGAAAGGGAGGGCTGCACCAAAACTGCTCTCTCCTTTCCCTTTGAGCAATGTGTGTGTGTGTGTGTGTGTGTGTGTACACAGCCTTGACTGTTGACCTAAGAAACTTGCAGGGCTTTGATGCTGCCCTCAGTGGCTAGTGTCCAAAGAGCGGGGGGATGTCTGGACTGTCCGGTCAACTCCTCACACACAGGCCACAGTGTCAACACATGACACATGAAGACAGAGAATGTCACACTTCATACATAGTTGAAAGGAGTGGTGCGTCTCATTATGCCACCTAGAGCTGCTTTTGTCAGCTGGGGTTTGATGTGTGGAGGGGAAGGGCTCAGGGAGACGCCATGGCCTGGTATGGGGCCTGCCGCTGCCACGTTTGAAGTCACTGTCGGGACAAGGTCTTTCATATTTACAGAAAAGAGAGTAAAACTCAAGGGATGTCTGTGATTGGCACACTGTTTTGTTAGCGCAATAAATGGCTTGAGCTAATCACCATTTGCACCCGCCCTGTTCATCAACTCTCTTGCATCCCCAGGAGTTTTAAAAACAGTGCTATGCAGGCACTTTTTTGGCTCCTCGAGGATGAAACTTCCTTTAATCTATTCTTAGTCAAAAAGCCATTCAAACATCTTACATAAATTATGCTCTTAGCATTATAATCAAAGGCGAGCAGCATCTCTCCTCATGCTGTCAGTGAACCTTTTGATGGACAGATATATTGCGTCTTGCTTTATGGGGAGCATATGCGTATTGTAATTCCAAAAGCGACTTTGAAACTCGACCGCATCCCTCAGTTACAGTTAGAGCGAGCTCCCCGTCTAAACCTAAACCACCATCACAGTTTTCGTTCCATTCATTTCTTCTCAAAAGAATAGGGCTGAAAATGTAACGGGACCGAAATTAGAGCAATGTCTGCTGCTCGGTATGTCAAAGTAGTTCGCCGCGGAAATTGCTCACTTCTCTACAGCACTGCATCGATTCTGTGCCGCATTATCATCCAGGTGGGATATTTTCACCTCTGCTGTCTTCATCTGTACTGGTGAAAAAGTACATTTCCCTCTAGACACACTGGGTGTTGAGACAACTCCCAGACAACAAAGACATCTCGAACGTACACACACATGTAATCACATCACATGTATGCAGAGCTTAGCTTTCCCACTCCATGAATGCTATCTAACATCCATTATGTGTAAACATCTACCTGGCCACGATCCCATTCAGCTCTTATCTGTCTCAGGTCTGCTACACGCTGCTCTTGAAATGACTTTTGTCTCTTTATTCGAGTTTTATGCCGCATATAATGTGAGATTAATGGCTTAAGTGTTCCTCCTCTTCCTGCCTGCCTTTATAGTCCAAGTTAGTTCATTGTGTGTAGTCTGCTTAACAGGAAGAACATCCGGTATACAACATTAAACATGCTTTGTACTCGAGATTGGAAAAAAAAAAAAAAAAAATCATGATTCTGTGTTCTGCCTTTGTATCACAAATGAGAGGAGGAAGACTTACTGGTGTTGACTAGTACACCTCAAACCGCCATGAAAGGTCATGGTCAGGGCCTCACTTTGTGATAAACACAAGGCTTCTTTCATAAACAAAGGAGAGGGAACGATAGACGAGAGGGCGTGTGGGAGTGGGTGTCTGTCTGTGTGTGTGTGTGTGTGTGTGTGTGTGTGTGATGGGGTGGGGGGGGTGTAAACAGACTCTGCTCTTATCTTTGTTCAAATAGTGTGGAAAGGGAAAGTCAGGAAACACACAAAAGGGAGAAAGGGGAGTGGAAACAAAGCCAGGTACAAGATAATGACAAGGTCAAGTGTGCGCTCAATGGCTCAGCTCAGTCGGAGAGAGATAAGGCCCAACCTGCTGACAAGGTGTGTGCATCAGAGGGGAACGGGAGGTCAGGTAAAGCTCTGGGGATAGGTCCGCCCTCCACATGCACACCATCTCCACCTTCAATTCAGCTTCTGTCAGTGGGAACACCAACTCTCCGGCACCACCTGCTGGACAATTTAGCACAGAGCGGATAAGTAGTAGTGTATTATCAGTGAGATTTATCTGTGAAGGGCTTCTTATGAATGCCTCAGAGGTAGAGGATACCACCAAAAGCACTACTACTACTAATAATAATGATAATAATTGGAGGGTTGCATCATCGCAGCATCTATTATGCCCTAGTGTCTAGTGTTGTACAATAACAGCAGTATAGGAAGCTTTCAGAACCAAAAACAATGCTTGAAAAGGCATGGTGCCAGAACATTCATTCACTGTTTCCTGGAACAACTCCAACAATAACCAACAGCTTGACTGGAAGAATCCTCGTCTTGCTTTGATGTTTAAGGTTCTTCTGTTTCTGAGAGGCACATCATTGACTGAGTGAAATTCAAAAAGGCGCAGAGCTCCCATCTGACGTCGAGCATGACATTAAGTATGATTTCAAACGACAACAAATAAAGTGTGAAAGGGCTACAGGCTCGCAACTTACTTTCAGAGAGCATAAAGGATGGGATTAGTTGAAGGTTATCTCTGATGTGTCACTCATCTCCAGGAGAGAGGAGAAGGAGAACGTAAGATAAAACGCCATTTGGTGGACCGGCAAAGCCAGACAGGAGAGATAGAGATATGCTTCAGTAGATATCTGATACAAATTATCCAGACACTGACCCTAATCCTGATCTGGAATTCTGATCTCATGCCTGGATAAAGGGATAAAAAGCCTTTGGGGGGTTTCAGGCGAAAAGGAGGCCTTGGATAGACACTCAGAGGTGGGCTGGGTCAGTGGGACATCAGGCAGCACTTTGACCACACCGAGCCTTGAAGATGTGAGGGGCAGAGGGTCTGTTAAGTCTCATCCAGCACAGCCAGGCTCAGGGTGGGCACTGAGAGACGGCACCAGGAGAGTGAGATTGAAGTGAACGCCAGGGAGCTGGCCGGCTGTGCAGTTGTGACTGATGAAGCAGCGAGTCAGCAGCTCTTTGCTCTCCTTCATTTGCCTGCTTCTTAGATGATCAGTGTTGAGCAGGGACTTAAATAATGCTGTCTTATTGATTACAGATCCGAAAAAAACCACAACAAAGCTGATTTACATCAGTGAGTTCCAACCAGGAGTACTTGTGCCACAGGGGGGGGGGGTACGTCTGCATTTTAAAGATTGTTCAGTAGCTTATTTGATGAAATAGAAATTACAGTTGGATTGAGAAATACAGTTTGTCTGCATATTAAGTCAAGTCAAGTCAATTTTAATTTATATAGCCCAATATCATAAATAACACAGCATACAAACGACTCCCTCTATCTTTAAACTCTCTGTTCAGCTGAGGAAGCTGAATAGACACACACACACACACACACACACACACACACGCCAAAAATGAAGTCAGCTAACACCGTCTTTGAAGAGTGTGAAAAATAGTTACCAAGCGAGTGGAGAAGTAAGGACAAACCATTACATGAACGCAATAGATGAAGGATCGAAATGGTTCAACTAGGTAGAAGTAGTGTATGAACAGTTAATAATTAATAATTAGCTAAAGGTGGTGGGTGAAGGGCCTCTGTCCGCCCCTGGTAGCGGAAGGAGTGTGCTTGAGTTGAGAAAAAGGGACAATGATTTGCATTGTGCACCGTCTGGGAGCTTCAGGCTTGATTTAGATGAGGGGAAGGAAATGTGGTTAAAATGTGCCCTAAGGTGACAGAAACAAAAGGTTGAGGCTATAACTTAATATCAGTGAGTCTTTTCTAAATTTTGCCTGAATGATCTGTGTGCATACACAGATAAATTCACGAAGACATAATTTAGTTAATCCTTCCTTTTGTCATTTCAAGAACTACCAATGTTATTTTAGAAGATATTGCCATCTAGTGGTGGCACTGATGTATTCCATAAAAGTTTAATTTCTGCAGGTCCTTGTTACTATGGCGATAAATGGAGGACTTCAGATAAGTTTCTTGGCTTTATATCATGGAAATATTTAAAAATCTTCACACTAACAAGATGCACCTATGCCAAAATGAACCAGACGACAGCTTGCTTCCAGGAGGAGGCAGTCTAAGGTCAGAGATGGAGGCTTAACCAAACACACACAAACACACACACTAAATCCCTCCCAGAGCCTCTGCTCTGTGTGCGGAGGATTAATCGGCCATAGCAGGGGCCCTGATGGAGGGGGAGCCAAGCGTAGAGAACATGGCTGGCCCCCACTCTATCAATCAGACAACTCTTCTTCTACCCAAACCAAATTGACCTGCCGATGCACTGGCCACGTCCAAGCTGTGTGTGGAAATAAATCACATTGGATCAGAGGTAGGTACCTGTCAGCTCCACTGAATGCACCATCCCTCCCTCTGCTCTCCCCGGATGGAAAGATGTGTCTGTCTGCATGGCTTTCTACCTCTCACACGGCAGATTGAACAGTTGACTGAACCGCACATGTAGACAATTATGGAAAGAGCTTTTTTTTTTTTTTAAATGTATGATGGCGTTTGGCTGGGTCAGTAATCATATGTGCATTTACTTTGAAGCAGACCCGGAATAAAGGAGTTATTTCTATTGTACAATGCATCCTTTAATCCTCTGGGTTTGCAGCCAATGCAGCAGTCCAGAAGAGGTTAGACTTATGTGTGAGGGGGAAGTTCTGCAATCAAACTTTAACCTCCTCTCCTTGAATAAGAATAAATGTACTGAAATTTGTCTAGCTGGCAGTGGTGCAGGGTTGTCGATATGTCCTTGCATCAGTGCTGACAAGAAAAATTCCCCGACACTCATTGCACTTGATGAATACAATGATTTGGAGTCTAATTCTCGTTAGAAATACAACCGGATCAGTGTGCACCCGATGGCGGCGCATGGCTCACCCCATCCTTCAGATGTCACTTTATTCCCCAGTTGTAAAGTCCTCTCCAGGGGCTTTAGCTCCAGGAAGTTTCACAACATGAGCAATGGTGTGAGGGGAGATAATGTGAGGAGGGCCGGCTCTAAATCTCAGTTCTGCTCATCTCCTCTCATCCTCCGGTTCACCTACGCGGCCGGCTGACAGATGACACAGTGTGCGGTCCGGGCTGCATCTCCGTTCCTGGGTCATCCATTGCTCCCGGAGTGATAAGTGGCTCTGTCCTGGTGTGGCTCATCCAGCTGCAAACACAGTCAATCACAGGGCAGAGCCACAGCACAACAGCAGCCTGTGGAGGACAGCAGAGCAATAACAAAACTCCAGGTGACATCTGTGTCACCTGAAGTGACAAAGGAATTTTCTACTGTAGCTCCAGTAAAGGACTAGTCACACTTCTGCTTATGCCCTTAGAACTGTTATTGACCCACAGCTGGTTTGTAATTCTGTTCATTAGCTTGTTAAGTGACATTAAAATTACGAGGATGTCAAGCACATAAGAACACACACTGCTGAATTATGGAGACTGACTCACCATTAACAATAATACTGCAGCTAATGATGATTCCCTACAATGCCCGTAGGATACATACAGTTTGCTAACATATATGCATGGAGGGATATTATTGATGTTACAGTGGGGTTAGACATCCATCAGACTAATGAATAGCTGATCTAGGTATTTATATATATATATATATATATATATATATATATATATATATTTATATGTGTGTGTGTGTATATACATTTTCTTTTTCTTTTTCTTTTAACTTGTCCGCAAATCACTTTATTTATCTCATTTTTAAAAAGTTAGTTTGTTCTTAGCAAGCCCAAAGTAGAAAAAGTCATATTTTCCCATTTACCTCTAGCAGCATACACAATTCAGACCTTCAGTGTTTCCCAGAACAAACATTACAGTTTTCATAGGCACTATTGCTTCCAAATTTTCCAAAATTAATGTTTTAAAATTCAGCTTCACAAGCATGGCTAGGTATCATCCGCTAAAGCCGACTTTTTAATCTTATTACATTCATTTATTTATTTGTACCGTAATGTGGGTGAACTGCAAACCAATGACAAACTATTCACGGTCCCAAAACCATGGAAACAGATACACACTGTGAAGTTAAATGGATAAAGCATGGCACTAACACTGCCAGGACTGTGGCTTTGATTCCCTCTGGGATCACCCTTACTAGAGACATGTGCACTCCTGGCACTGTAAGATGCTTTGAATAAAAGTGTGTGCTAAGTCGCAATCCCCAGTGACACACACGCACACATGCGCGCACACACACACACACACACACGCCTTACAGGAGATAAATGAAAAGAAAATGAATGTGGCCCAGAACTGAATTCATTTTACATCCCACTGCAGGCTCAACGAGCAGCGATGTGCAGTCTCGCAGCACTAGATGGCAGCACAACTGCACTGCTACAAATCTTGCTGATTGAATATTTAGACATTCACAGATTTCGCATGATCATTTGTCGGACATAACATGATTAGATACAATGCCATATCTGTCCATTCATCTGCTGTTGGATTGACACATTGCCTGCCCTGGAACTCCTCATGTGCTTACCGTCCTCCCCAGTAAGAAAAAAAAAATCTAATAACATGGCTGACTAACTGCTCAGCCTGCATGTCATGCTGTTGTGAGCTTGCACGAAAAGAAATATACATAAATTAAAGTTGAGCTCTGACATCAACTCATTGGCCTTTTCCTAAACCCCCCCCTGGATGTAAAAAAAAAAAAATTTAAAAATCCGACTTTTGGAAGAGAATATTCGTGTTAATCCTTAGGACCTGATCGCAGTTTGCCAGGTAATGCCTGGAACTTGGCACTCTATCAGTGAAAGGGAAATTGGGCTTAAGATGTGGAGCCCCTCTGGTCTTGAAGAGCGTCTTTAAGAATGCTGAAGGGGAAGACTTGGAAGTTTGATGTTTACAGTCTGTACTACTTAATGCTTTACTACTTAGGCTGCTGTTCCTGCACAGGTGCAGGAATTCACTCGGAACTGAAACACATACACCTTTTTTTTTTTTACTTTATTTGCGTCCAGGACTCTGAGAATCTGGCGGAAAAGTCTGAATAGAGACCCTGGGCTGTCCGTGTTGTGGTTGTGAATGCATCATGTGGTGTTGGTGTACACATACTTATCTGACTCTGAGATTCCTGCCCGTCATGATTCATTCCATCATGGCTGACTGTGTTCCCCAGAGCGTGAGGGAGAAGCTTATCATCTGTCTCCTCATTTCATGCCCTGTAGCAGGCAGTCTTCAGCAATGGAACAAACTCAGGATGTAGCCATCATTGACACACCTTCATTGCAACACAGGAGATATATAGGGGGAGCAGCAGGCACATATTTAATCATCATATTCAAAAGGAGTTTTTGGGTGTGATATTCTCACAAAAATGTAACCTTTCCGCTACAGCGTTTTCAGGATAAGGTGAGCTGGCTACACCCTTAAAATGTGCTCTAAGCTGAGATAACCTATCCAATATCAGCAACTAATGAGGCAGAAAGAGGAGCTGGAGCAGACAGACACTATCATTTCAGCTCCATACGTTTTCTTGCACAAGATAAGCTTTGTCAGAGGTCAGATACTGTGTGATAGTTTGACCAATTTTTAGCACTATTTCTGGCAACGGCTGTCGATTTGATGGTAGCTTGGATTGCCAGCCGTGGTGAATGAGCAGCTGCAGTGCTTTTGGCTCACAGGGGAAATCTGTTTGGGCTGCCTGGAGTTGAACTGCGGAGCACTTTTACTCCTGGTGAGAAGATTGCTCTCATGTTTTATTGAACGTTGCCCCTGGCACCTCTCATCCTTGACAATCTGATTCTACCAAGGTCTACCTCATGACCTTAATGTTCAACCAATGGGGTGTTGCAATTCACTCGCACTGACCCCTCCATCAACCTCATCAGCCTCATAGGTCCTTTGGGTAACATTTATGGGCCGCTCTCAAAGTGGATTAATATCTTTGCTGCCTGTCTGCATTGTATTTAAGTGTCCTTGCACTTAAACAACCTGTCATCTTTGCCCTTTAGTTCACTTGTCCGATTACAGACAAGGCTAGACATCACTTTATCATCTATTCCTGCTTCTCTTTCACTGTTAAGGTGCACAGCCAACAACCTCCTCATACTGAGTATGCACATGTCCTTTTGGCAAACATATTAAATTTTGGGTCAAGGCCTCTCAGCTTGCCAGCATCTGAAGTAAGAGTCTGTCTAGTCTCCTTGACTGACCTCTAGAGCTGTCACCTAAACTGTATTGTAGTAGAGATTTAATCCACTATAGCTGTCATGGAGCAGCGATGCTGCCATAAAAAAAAACCTCAAACCCAGTCCTCTATTATCCATTTTACCACTTAACCTCTACACAGTTTCATCAGCAGAGGGAATACAGAGGAATGGAGGAGGTTATTCTTTTAGGGATTTTACAATCACCAAGTGGGAACTTCTTTTAAGGCCTTTCTGTTTTGTTAGTTTAATTTAGAATGCTAACATTTGCAAGCACTAAACTCCAAGCACAGCTGAGGAAAAAGGTCTGTAGTTCTGCAGGTGTAAGAATCGGAAAATTTTGAATTCTCTGACCTGACGATGAAGATTGTAGATGGAAGGTTTAGGAACAAGGACTGTTTAGGAATCGTTGTCTGCGAACCACGAATGTCTGTGCAAAAAAAATCATGGCAATCCATATGATGCTTCAGGCAGACCAACTGACCGACATTTCCATCCAGAGGAGAAAAAAAAGTAAATAATAATAAATGATAGATGAATGAGGCAGATAAGGGGATGATAATGAGTCTTCTATGAGATATCTATGCTTAATTATGGCCTGAATATTGCATCACTGATTTCATTTCCTCTACAACCTTCTTAAGATAACTATGCTGGAAACTAATGAGATGATTATTAAAACATGGGGATTCTATTTGTAACAAATGATAAGAGACAAACTAACTGTTTGATAATTGTCTGAAATGTGTTCTCTTCGTCTTCTGGCTTTAAAAGGAAACAAATCTTTAGATGTCATAGACCTTATTATTGTTTTATGTCACTATTGTTAACGTATTTCGTGGATAATTATCAAGACGGCAGCCTCCGGTAAGAATTATTTGTCTCTCAGAGACATCAAAGCTTCCTTGTTAAGCAAATAAAAGAAAATATGAGACGGGAGGGATGTTTGCACGGCAGAGTGAGAGGCAGCTTTTACTCAGCAACCAAACATCTGCTTTACAGTCAGACAGATTCCATCTGGGTTCTGCTTTTCCAGACAGCTGTGAGACTTCTCAGGGAGGCGACATCAGATTTTTTTTGTCTTTAGAAATATCGCCTCGGCTCAGTGATCATCAAGCTCCAACGCTTTCACACAACCATTGATTCAAAAACAGAATAAAATCATATCCAGAAAGTTTATTCACTTCTCCAGAAAGAACGTTTGTCCTTTGAAGTGGAGACATCACTTATTAACATGACAAATAGTATTTATGTGTGATAAGTGTCCCCTTGGATTGATTAAGAAGAAAAAAACATGGCAACACAGGCTTATGACACGACTCTCAATCACGCACATCTTAAATTGGACCCTTGTGTCCTTTTTTCACCCAAGAAGTGACTCAGTTTCACTCAAAATGCAAAGTCTCCCCAGCTGCTTCATGCATTTTTGTTATTTGTTAAGACATGTAAACTTCAATTGAGTCGTCAATCAAGCGTGAGAGCAATTTCTTGTAAAGTGGCCGTTCCTGACACCGTGCGTGTGCCCTTGCATGTGTGCACCACAGCACTGGCTGTGCAGAGGGCTGCAGAACCCTGTCCTGCCTGCCTTGGTGTGTGTGATTTCTCTGTTGTGGTGTCGGGATTACTCCGGGGATTAGCAGGATACTGGCAGCACCCATCGATGGGACAGAGATGACAGTTCCCATCATGTAGTCTCCCGCTTCAACCCCTCGCTACTCCACGGACTTAAAGTGGCACAAACAGCAGATTACATGAGTACGACAGCAGGGGAAGAAGTCACACATCACACAGTGGAGATTAGGCTGAACAAACTCTTCCTCGGCTGCCTGGGGGTATTCAACCCAAACATGGAGAGCTGTCTCTCATGGCCCAGTTTGGGCTGGATTAGGAAGCTGCAGACAGCATTTCTCTGCACAACAGTTTGGAAAAAACAAATACTGGTATGCTATTCAAAAAAAAGGGGTCAACATATAAGCAAGTTGGCTGTCGAAAGCATGGCTAGATTCACTCAGGAGCACTGGCTGTGCTTTCATCTCTGTTTGTGTGGCTCTCACCACCTGAAAGCAAAGTCTCAGTCACAACGTCTGCAGACGGTCAAGTATCTAACAACCACCAGCTTATAATCAGAGTCACCTGTATGATCGGGCTAAATGCATGCTTGTTCCTATCTCTTGGTGACATTGGCGCAGAGCTAACCTGCATGCCTCTAGGACCCTGGGGAATAAAGAGAAATCTGACTCCCTGGTGTATTTGAGCCATCTGAGCTTGTGTTTGCTCAGGTCTCTGCTTTGTACCTTTCAAGTTTTACAGACTTCCTATTAATGTTTGGAGAGCGGCTTATGTGGGAGTGCAGGGGAAGCTGTACAGGCATGTAATGTGAAAAGACTCTCTCCTATTAAGGATACATAAACCATTTTCTTTGTTATTCAATAGGAAGAAACCTCCAGCATATCAAAGAATTGTCTATTGCTATTGTATCCACTGAACAATATAATGGAAAAGTGTGCTTTAGTACTATAAGCAGAGAGC
The DNA here is from genome assembly GCF_042242105.1 of Pempheris klunzingeri. NCBI lineage: Eukaryota > Metazoa > Chordata > Actinopteri > Acropomatiformes > Pempheridae > Pempheris > Pempheris klunzingeri. The sequence goes on from NC_092018.1 coordinate 27,223,090, forward strand.
TCGTTATTCACCACGGTTCAAACAATGTACACTCTTTGAAGGCTTATCGAGTGAAAGGTATAGACAGGGCCTGCTGCAGGTGGGAGCATCCCTGACTGCAATTGCGTATAGTGACTGACGTGGTTTAAAGGACACTCTTTGATCAGAAGCTTTAGTGGGTGTAGTTACACATGTCAGATTTAATAGTTATTAGCATCACATTTTGATTTTGCTGTGCAGTTTGTTCCCGTGTTTTGGTCACAGCCACGATCACCTGCAAAATGCACAAGTTCTCCAACACACCTTCCCTCCAATAGATGCTTGCTGCTTGTTACTACCAAGGACATGTCTCCTTAGTAAGCCCAGTCTGCTAAAGTCATGCTTATTCTGGACACTTGCCTGCAGCGTAGCACAGCACCCATTCACTCGGAAACACAACCAACATGTCGCATAGGTTCTTATGAGTTAATTAAACCTCTTGAATATGAATATGGCATATTTGCAGAGGTGTTTGATTTATCCCGTGAGAAGTGTCAACACTTAAAACTTGAAGCTCAGCTTAAAACAACTGTCAAGTCAAGTCAAGTCAAGTCAAGTCAAAACCTACTTACACAATGAAACTCTGTGAACACAACTCAAGCTAGTCACAGCCAAGATTCACAATTTGTTTATTTGAGATGTGACCCAGTCCCCACCACACGGCAAACACAGACACAGTGTTGATTTTTAACACTGTCAGAGTGTAAATTACAGGCAAGTCCTCCATGGGAGAAATTTCTTTTCAAAGGTGTTAAAGTTACAAGGAAACATTAAGAGTGGTGCAACTTTCTAATGAGGCCCCTTTTACAAAGTGTTTCTAATATATCTGGTGCCTTTATTATTGATTAAACAGGTGTATTAGATTTATTAGAATAAAGAGGCGGATTTTATTACCTCACCAGAGCTAGGCTAACTAGGCTAGCTGTTTCCCTCCGTGTCCAATCTATGTGCCAAACTACATTAACCAGTTACTGTAGCTTCATTGTTAATGGACAGCTATGAGAGGGGTATCATTTTTCTCATCTAAATCTAAGAAAGCGAACGAGTGCATTTCCCAAAATATTGAATAATTCCTTTACAGTGCAACAGCAGACTGGAGGGTTTATTAGAACATGAGAAACTAACTCACAAGTACTAATTAAAGGCCAACTTTTACAATAACATTATGATCAAGTAGAATCAGACAGCATAGCTTATTGCTTAATATTCAAGCACAGTAGAACTCGCACGCGCACACACACACACACACACACACAAACACACACACAAACACTCTTCTCATGTGACTATTTATTCAACCTTCAATGCTTAGTAACAATGTTATAGTGACGATATGTAAATTTTAGTGCACTCACCTCCTCAGTTTGCAATGAAAATGAGAATGGCAACATTAGAGCGTTGTGTGTGGCTAAAAGCACCTCAGCAGAAGCTACCCCTATCTGTCAAACAGAAGGATGATGTACATTGAAAACACATTCCCTTCCTCGTGGCACTCACATCTATCACCACTTTATGGCCACTCTCCCCACTCTAGCACATCTCTGCTGTGATATCCATCTATGTCAACGTCCTAACTTGCATATCCGGAGGGCTGTGTTGTTTTTCTGTCCTTTAAGTGTTTATAACATATTCCTGACAGGTTTCGCCATATGTTCTCCCTGCATCTGCCAGCTATGGTGGATGCTCCTTATGAGAGAGAGTCGCTGGTGGAAGGTCACAAAATTCAGATTTTCTTTAAATGCCATTTTAAATGATGGGTGAATGTGTGACGCGTCTGACAAGTGATTCCCTTAATGTGCTACATCAGGTGACTAAAAAGGTTGTTTCATTTCAAGCGCATGCATCTGTTATTTTTAATTGAGATTGGGTCTGGAGATTACTCAACCATTTAGTTGCCAATTTGTCAAATTTTGAGACAAAAAATGCGGCTCTGTTTACTTTCAGCTATTAAAGCCTGCAGGATGTCTTGAGATATCTGCATTTGTATCCAGTTTTGTACGAGTATTCATGTCTTCTTCATACAATCTCTCCACATTTGTGGGTATGAACGCGTAAGCAACACTGAGGGTATGACTGCAACTCTACGACAACTTTAGCACCAGTTTGGGGAGTAAATCTTCTCAGCCTTTTAATACACAGTGTAGTTGCTGTTTCCTTGTGTGTGAGGAGCAGGTAAATAGGAAAGGATCTAAATGATCCTACGGCAGCACTACAGTATACTGAAGCCACCCCAGCACACAGATGCTGCTGCTGCTGCTTATCACAGTGCTGCAGTGCCAGGGAGGAGCTCAAAGAAGCTCACAGCAGTAGCTTGTGGCAACTTCCTCCCGTCTCGAGATACTGTGAGGTTTGGTCACACACCCCGTGTGCTGATATGTTGGTTAATCCTCTTTATTAGTCAATAAAACCCCATTACATTTACCACTACAAGCCTGCAAAGAAGTAACTTTTGTTGGAGTGAAAGAAGTCAGCATGTGCACCAAGTTCTACCATCGTGCTGGAAATATTAATGCTCGTGTTCTGTTTCTGGAGGATGATTTATTTCATCCTACCGCTCCCTGTTCCGGAAACTTCCAGAAACAGAGTGAGTTAGCATCACATTCATGCAGTACCTGCACATGAAAATATTATACGGATACATGCATGAATATAAATTCTACTCATCAGCTTCGGTGTTGACAAAAAGGGCTCAAATGAGCTGAAACCCAATAATTTCTGATGCAACTGGGTTGCAAGGGATAGCCAGCAACTCACCTTTGGTTTAGTTACAAAGAAACTCTGCTTAACCATAAGAGGGCACTAAAAATCCACCTGATGCTCTCAACCATTCAGAGACAATTAGAACCTAAATATCACAGAAATACCTTTAATTATTTATTTATTTATCTATCAATTCATTCATTCATTTAGTTTTGATGGATCACATGCAAAATAAGCTGTAAAAGTGTTCATGTTTGGTTCTATTTAAAACATGAGAAGAAGATTCCTGTTTAACCAGTCTTCTAAATTTTGAATGAACAGTAATAATGAGTCGAATGTGATGCAATCATGTCCTAATTAGTCTGATTTGCCTTGGATGAATTAAAAGTATGATTGCTGCAGTGCGGGCGCTCCACCAGTCAAGGTCTGACAAGGTTACATTTTCCTTGGTCTGTGTGTAGAAAATCATCCGTAATTTGGGGTGAAGAACAATAAACTCACACTTAAACAAGGCAGAAAATTGAGTGAAATTGTGCTGTAGACAATTGTTGAAATTCAGAGGAAGTAGCAGTTATTTTCCCCAAATGGTTTCAGTCCATTTGGAGGTGGATTGTGGCCTCCATCACCAGAGAACAATCACTAGGTGAAGGAAAAATAAATGATGTTGTCAGGAGACCATTCATTAACTGATTCATTTATTTTACCAGTGAAAAGACTTCACTCTTGTCACATTTGCGTTTTTTCGACTCTACTTTCAAAGATATTTCACACAAAAAAGATAAAAAAGACAAAAGATGAAACTGATGGTAACTTTCCACTACACCCATGCTTCCAATTACTGCTGCAGAGCATTTACCCGCCACAACAGACTATAGGCTACGGGCTTTGCTGTCTGTTAACTGGAGGTCATCATGCAATCAAGAGCCACATTAACAGATTAAATGATCAGAAATCACTAGACACTAAATACGTCACGTTTGATCATTTCTTGTGACATGACATTCAAACCAACGCGGGGTTAATCCCACCAGCTGCGTACTGGACGGGGCTTCCTGAGCGGATGAACAGTGACAGATGATGAGTTTAGTGCCCTGAGGATTGCGCACAAGACAGTCAGTGATCTGCTAACAGCCGTTTAACTCCGCAGAGTCCCGGCAGACTGGGAGACCGACTCAATCTGCAGGACTTATTGGAGATAATTCACTTGGAGTCGTAATATTGATCGAAACGGAACGTACTCCGCCGCACAGTTTCAGCTCGACGCTCTCACTTCTTCTGACCCGACACAAAGTCTTCAGGAGAGACATCCCCAGGATCGTTACGCACGACTTTTACGCACAACCTGCCGATGAACAGACCTCGATGCGCTGTCCACGTTACCTGCAGCGCGGACTACACCACGATTTCTACTCCCACAGGTGTGATTATGTTAAGTGAGCGAACTGCAGAGATGGATGAACGGATCCGCTCCACGATCTGCTGAAACGCGACCAAACTGGGACACGGACACTGGGAACTTGCCTGGAACAGCGAGCCGCGCCGGGTGCCAAAATGAGCCTTCACCACCAGAGCTGGAGGATCTTACAGATATTCTTTATAACAATTACAGCAGTGCTCGCACAAGGTAAGTGACCTGGGAGTGATTGGTTGTGTGCTTCTATGTATTTAAATGAAACTGCCCATCAGGGATAAGTGGACAACCAGCTCATGCCAAAGTGCAATGCATTAACCCGAAGCCTGTTGGGACTGTCGCTATTTAAGCATTCATGCTGTGTCTACACTGTGTTTAATGAAAACAAATGATAACCAGCGAGCTGTTACATGTCCTGTCCATCTTGTGCACATGTTACTGATGGGAGGTGGGCCTTCTCTCAGCAATGCCATGCCAGCAGCAAAACAGCCTTTGCTATAAGTCTAAATAATATATAAATGTCCTCATTTGTGCCACAAACTTACATCTTAACCCACAGTGATACAGCGCTCCAGGGAGCCTAACGTCAACATATGTGTCTTACTTGAGGTGTCACAGCAGTGAGTGGGACATAAAACATTGAGGATGAAATTGGTGAAGGGTAAGAGACTTGATGAGCTCATAGTACAACTTGATCAGTGCCTTAATGCGTGATACTTCAGGAGTGCTCCCTCTTGTATGAGGGTAAGGCAAACAAGAAGCAGACACTCTAAATTCCCAACTTTGCTAATGAAAAATAGGAAGACGGAGAAAGAAAGAAAAAAAAGCACATTTACTATAAAGCCTATAACTGCCTTAATAGATGGCTATTTCCAGGGAATGCAGGCTGGCTGATTTATGTGGATAAAAAGATGACAAAAATTGAGAAATTGTGATAAAACAGATTTTTTAAAGCAGCTTTAAGAGTCTCATTGGACACAGCAATCCCTACCAATCATGGCACAAGCTTAAGCCTCTCTCTCCCTTTCTCTCTCTCTCTCTCTCTCTCTCTTTTTATCTTCTCCATCCTCTCACTACACAGACCCACAGAGCATTGCATCCTATATAATCAGTGCTACATCATCTTTGTGGCTTTGTATAAAGCACTTTCTAAAGCATGTAGTGTGAGAGTGTAATGCTGTCAAGACTGGAAAATGAGATTTGACAGATAAGAAGTGTTTGTAGTCTAACTTTTATCCTGGAAAATACATATGACCAGGCCAGTTATGCAGCCTGGCTTTTGTCAGCACAGTGATTCACTGTCATGACATGAAGTAAACTGCACAGCAACAGAGTCTTGATCACAGAACATGAATATACTGTAATATACTAAGTTCTGAACACTCTATTGACTGATCATTGAAATTTGATAAGCATGAAATCAGAATAGGTATAAGGGAACTACAAATCTTTATGATTTTTCATTTAATTGGGACCATGATACTCCATGATGATAATTAGGCCCCTGTAGCACACATGACATTGTTGCACTGGCATGTTTCTACGTCTTCCAGACCTTTGCAGACTCAGATTTTCACACTTTGCAGATGACGTTTTGATAATTAACCACAAATGCAGAAACATACTTAAACTTTAGAGCAAAAAATCCTGGGCGTACTAACAGCTTGTCTTTCCTCTGCCGTAAGGTGCTCTTTACCTCGCAAGATGACGCGTCCAAGTGTCCCACATGACTCAAATCTCTGTACTTAAGGACCAATTTATTAGCAAGCTGTCAGATCTCAATGAGACTTTTTGGTGCTTTAATGAAGGTAGATGTATTGGAAAGGTCAGCCACTCAAAAGATAAAAACAAGCTGTGCTAACATCCATTGCGAAAGAAATGATGTCCTAAATTAATGTTATAAGCATCTGGATAATTGCCAACACTTTCTTATTTCAAGCATTCATAATCAGTGTACTGCTAGATGTATGACCTCTAATGGTAACATAACAATTTGTTCAAAACCCTTTAGCAGACAGCATGAGAGAGAAACTTTCAGAATCAAACAGCTGTTTTAATTTCTCAATTACTGATAAAAATTCAGACATCCATTGTTCTTCTTCTGTGATGCTGGTGGGAGTCGACTCACTCCTGCAAGCTGTTTTGCACATATGGTAAAAGTCATTACCGCCCATTAGAATTCAAAATGGTTGCTTGGGCTTTGTGCATTTTAATAGAATAATATAAAGATTGATGACAATTGGATAAATAATGCTGAAAGACAAGCACGCTGAAAGGGAGTTAGCTGACATGGCTGTGAAAAGATCTTTTTTTTAAATATTGAGCCTTGTGACAAACTGCAGGGCAAAATGTAGCTCATTATGTGCAACAGTGTTTTTATTAAAACTGGTGATGAGAAATGAAGCCTTAATCCCTAAACAAACGTTCAGTTACTTAGATACACCACAGAACAAATCTCAGTCACTCTACTTACTTTCCATTTCCATTTTAATGCATGACAGCGAAGCTCCTATTGGAATGTATTTGCTTCTTACAAGTGGCTGAACTAACACTAACACAGCACAACCGAGGGACAGTGCACACATGAGAAGCTCTATTTCAAATGGTCGCATATTCATTTTGGAGAGAAAAGGAGAGAAAATCCCCACCTGAAGTTAATTTTCTGCTATCACTCAAAGGTACAGTTGTGTTAGTTTTATATGATGTGTAAAAAAAAAACTCATGGATTTAATTTCATACTACAGACATTTGCAGTCGGACACAGAAAGGGATGAACACAGATTTGATGAGCAACATGTCATCTAAACCCTGGAACAGAGGGAATCATCTGTTGTTTTCCTCATAGAAAGCACTTAACCTACATATTGTGGAGGCAAAACTAAAATCACGCACCAACGCTGGGCATTTAGCATGTTCAGCGGGCAGCAGAGCAGTCTCGGAGAGGCGGCTTTTAGAGGTGGTTGAGGCATCTGCGCGGCAACGCTGATGCTTTCTGACTCAGCCAAGGAGGAAGAGAAGCTCAGGGTCTTCAAAATGAGTGATTTGAGAGGCTGGAACAGCTGGTACAGCGGATTTGCTCTCATGTTTATCAGTTTGAGGGCAGGACTCTCATCATGATGAGAGGACCGCAGAAATAGAGTTTTGTTTACATTGGTTACTTGTCAAATATTCAAAATATTGGCAAAGGAGGATGCATCTCGTTGCCTGCCACGAAGCCTAAACAAACAACAATCTCTGCTACCATACTCACAGATAGATTGTGTGCCATGTATGCCCCATTTAAATGGTCTCCTTTGGGTATTATGAAATGAAAAAAACAAGAGGAGCACAGATGACCCATCAAACCCAACTGTAAAGGGATGAGCTTACATGTGAAGTACTGTGCTGCTACATTGGCGGTGCATTCTCCCTCCTGGAGACAGTGAGCCAGTTTATATTTACTCCAGCCGGAGCTGCTGCCAGCTCTGGTATTAAACTGCACATCTGTCACTGCGGCCACTGGTAGGCTTAGCCAGGGCAGCCCCTGTCCCCAGCTCCAGCCTCTCGTGCAGCGTGTCGCCCACTCGGAGAACATGACAGACACTCTTGTCTGCATGTGGAAGAGACGGAGAGAGAGAGAAAAAAAGATTCTGTTGTCTTCCTCCGAGGGCTGCTGGGTTGACATGATTGTGACACATACGGTATAGTTATTGCTGTGTGAACTGTCAGGCCATCATGACAGGCTCTTTGCAGGGGTGGATGAGTGAGGATGAAAAGCAGAGGAGGCCGTGATAGACAGACCTGTCAAATGCCAGCAGCCATGAGGGACATGACGACTGATATGGATATAGAAAAGCTCCAAGCCTTCCTCATGGATAAATAGCAATTAAGACCACAGTCAGAAACAATATGCAGCAGCCGATGTCATAATTTCACGAATGCATCTCAAACAACTAGATATTATCTCTTGTGTATGACGTTGTTAGTTCCGGTGTACCAGTGGAATGATTTGTTGCCACTGAAGCTGTTTTTCACTCTGCGATACTGTGCTGTTAACGCTGCTTCATCCATTTTGTCATAATCTGCAAAGTAAACACCAGTGTTTTTGTTCTTAATTCACCAAGTAGGGCAATTAGCCACCAGATAAACAGTGCCCACTCGGGTCAGCTGCTGTAATCTTCATAATTCTATCAAAATGGACATTTAATGAGGACACACGATGGCCTGGTGACCTCTGCCTCTGCTCGTTTCCACTAAGGCAAACGTTTGCCATTAAGCTTTTAAACCAGATCAGAGTATATTTATGCTGCCGGTTTGTTTTTACTCACCCACTCTATGATTGGTATTTAACAGTCAGACAGTAATCCTTGTAATCATTGTACTCACATACTGTCCAACACAAAGCGAGCACATGCATAAACACACACCTTAATGAGTACTGTACATATTTTCAGATCAAATATTTCCATTAGATTCTTTGTTTCGGTATGATTTCATTAGTCTTTTACTTCACATACTGATGCTCCACCATTTTTCATGGAGGATCTGCTGGGTATTCACAGCCTGCTGACAATCTGAAAAGCCATTTTAATCCCAGGTTTTGATGGCTGATTTCAACCTTGTGCCAGGTGAAACTGGGGCAGTGGAAGGAAAATTTGGAAATATAACATCATAACAGGGCGATAACAGGACAGGACAAATATTTTCAAAGTAAGACTTAACATGTTGGATCACTTGATACTTACAGCACATTTTAGTAACCATGTGCTAAAAAGTAAATGATATAGGAAATGAATTAGTATTTTTTTTATTTATTATCTCTGTGACACGATCGCTACCTGGATTATGATCAAATTATCAGAGCCTCGTTTAACACTGTTTAATATTTTGATATTATTTGGTGATGAGGGTGTTGTAGAGGATTAAAAATGTTGATACGCCTATGGAGGGCTTTGCTTTTTTACAAAGTTAAAAAACACAAGGTTAACCACCAATCATTTTTGTACAGTCCCTTTAGAAAGCCACAGAGTTCAACTCCTGCTCCGTCCCATCAGTTGCTGCTGCCTAAAACACTCTTAAGCTCCTCTTGTTGTAATTTACAATATTTCACCTCCGTGCTCTGTTACAGGAATTTTAAGGTTAAGCTCAGAGGCCTTTTTAATGTAATGCCCCACTCAGTTGATCAGTTGGCCTTAGCTGACTTTTGTGCTCATGGAACACTGTTAGTATTTCTCAAATGTAGAGGAGAATTGAATTCCTAAATTCTGTTTTTGTTGCAAATCTAATTCTAGCTGCCTAGAAATGTGGTGCACTGATATATTCACATGGTTTCTCTGCAGCCTAGTGTAAATCTCTGTTTTTACCTCACAGATTTGAGCAGTAAAGAGCTGATGGACAGTAGGAGCCCAGTGCCTTTCCCTATCTTCTTACCTGTCAACTACGAGGTGCGAGATGCTGACTACCTCTTCCTAAAGGAGGCTGGGCAGGACTTCATGAGAAACTCCAGCATGCAGAGTCACACGCAGCCCTTTGTTATCTTAAGATCCAGCCGCCAGCCAACTGTCAACGCCAGCTACGGCACTATGTCCACAGAGCAGGTTGTGCCTCTGGATCTGGTCCAGTCTGTGCAGCTTTTCAATGCTCCAGAGGTCTTTACCTTCAACTGGAAAATCCAGGCCTTCGTGCTGACCCCTCGTGTTTTCTCCTCCAAGCCCAAAGTGCGGGTGCTCTTCTATGTTGCGGGGAGGGACTGGGGCAGAGGAGAAGGAGCCGTGGATGAGCTACCATGTGTGACAGTGTTTGCTTTCTGGCAGACCCAGGAGGTGAGGGGCTCCTGTGCCATAGGAGGCGAGAGGGGAACCTGCATGGCGGAGCTTGCTCCTGCGTCTGGCTGGTTTGCTCCGGGGTCAGAGGGCACGAGCAGGGAGAGGCAGGATCCTTCTGCTGGGAACCCTGTGGAGCTGTACTACCAGGCACAGCCTAAAGTCAATGGGAAGTGTAACTCGGTGGATGGAAGTCGTTGGGGAGGCTCACAGCAGCAGGCAGAGTACGTTCCCGTTACTCCCATGCAGAGGATTGGCAGCGTACGTCTTCTGCAGGTGCCTAAAGGGATGGCAACGCTTTCTCGGCTCAAGCTCGGCAATGCCATTGTCATACGGACATCCTCCAAACCGCTGAAGAAGACTGACATCGCCACCTTCTACATACTCATGGCCAGCTCTGCTCAGCTGACTAACTTCACTCTCAGGTAAGACGTGGTGGAAGGTGTGTTTTCTGCTGATTTACAGCACGTCGTGGTCAGACTGGCTTTATTGTAAAGATGTATTAACCTTACTTTGAGGTGGGGTCCTGCCATCATCTCAGAGGACTCTACAATTCCAGTAAAGTCCAAGTTAATTGGTCAGTAAGAATTCATATGGAGAGCTGTTCATTAACAGTATAAGTCCTCTTCTCTAAATCTTGCACAAATCCTGTGCCATCAGAAATAAGGGAATATTGGAGAAAATGAAATTTTGCGTAGCTTATGGCATTCCTGTTAAAATGATAAAGGGTTAACTGTCTTCCCAGGAACAGGGGAAGGTTATTCGTGTTAAATTAGAAAAATACATGAGTGAGCACAGCCCGATGACATTAAGGGCTGTTTCTAGAGTGGTAGTCACCGAGGCTGACATAAAAAAAAAGAAAGAAAGAAAGCGTGTAGCGTGTGACTCATTATGGCTCTGCTTTAAAGAGTATGCTCGAGATCTGTGTCACAGCTAAACCTATATATGACAGATCCCACAGATAGGTACTGAAGATGCATGGAGATCATCCACTTATTATCCACTGGAGGAAAAATACCGCTGAGCAAAAGAAAGAAAAACAAGATTTGTTGGCTTTCTCCCAAGTTGTCAGTTTGCTCAACTCTTCAAGGTGAAATGATGCAACGCGGGAGAGTGGCACGTCAAAACTGGATTTGAATTAAATGCTCCCGTCTTTCTCTCACCGTTTCATTGATGGCTTTACCGTCGTTTTACCTTCTTATTATCGTCATCCAGATGGAGATGAAAGGGAAGCACGTTGCAGCGTGGCTAGATTTTGCCGAGGTTAGCTGTCAGAGCAGACAAGTAGAGATTTACTCTAACTTGATTAGAGGCTGATTTTTAAATTCTTATTCTATACACTACCTGCTTTACTCCAAGGCACTGAATAATGGACTGCCAAGAGGTGTGAAATGCTTTTTCTTTCCTGACATGTCTTAGTTATTAATTTTTTTATTTCTTTTTTAGATTTGTATCATGAGAAAGTATGTCGTAAATCCCTCTGTCACATGTCGTTTGGTTTCACATCATGTGTTAAATGATAGCGTCTACTGTATGTTGCTGTTTGCAGTGTTGTCGGGTGATGTCCAGTGATGCATGCTGACTTAAGAGCTGGCTCAACAAGAGAGTCCTTGAGGGAAGCTAATCCGGAAGCGTATTAGTTCCAGGACAATAGTTACAGTCAAAACTCTCCACTATAGACAATCAATACTTCCTGAAAAATATAATGGTGATTTCTGATTTACTTCCGCCTTGACTTGTTCATACATGCTTCAGCGGAGGTGAGGAGGGGAGGAGACAGTCAAGGATTATTAATTCCTTTTTCGCCTGTTCCAGCCTTCATTCATTTAGACACTTACTCAGATCAATTGTGAATGCTGGAATAGGTAAATATTGATTGAGCGGACAGCTGTGCATGGATGCACTCGTCCCCCTCCACAGGTTGCGTCTGCCGAAGTCTCGATATTTTTCTCAGGTATTCAGCTTGTTTCTGGGACGTGAGGCTGAGGCTGTTTCATCCAAGATTTCACGGGTTGTCTGGATTTCCAGGAGTATCTGAGAATCGTTAAATTGCATTACAGGCCTGCGCGTTTCTGTATTTTAAAGGATTTGACTGTGTTCGTGAATAAGTTGGTTGGTTTCCTTTTCTTTATGTCTCTTGATTTTTGCTGAAGCAACAAAGCCAAAAAAATTTCCACTCTTCATTCTGTCACTTTTAATACATGTTGCTGTAATTCTTTTAGCCTCGCCATAAATTTCTGAACAAAAAGTTCAAGTATTGCCTCCCTGCTTAGTTGTGCTTCCCGTTTTGTTTTCTCCTCTCATCTCCTCTCATCTCCTCTTTATAGTAGTTTTGGCCAGTACACTATGCATTGGTAACTAAACTCTGAAATTCATCATTCATTCATCATTCATTTCTGCATCCTATAAACATGATAAAATCCTCTAACTCACATAGTCAGTAGCACAGTGCTACCCTCCCTCAGCTTATCAGCACATTAACAAGCCCTGTGCATCCAGTCCTCAACAGCTGTCTTTGTGCTTTATCACTGTCTGAATGTCCCATTAAGCTTTGCTTAATACTCTCTCATCAGCATGATAAACCTGTATTGATGTATTTAGCTGGAGTCAAGGGACATACAAATTTGAAGTCAATTGAGAAAAAGACACGCTGCACCTGTCCGTTCCAGCAAAATGAAGCTGTCACTCTCAGCAGGAGTTTGATAAAGGTCATAGATAAAGTATTGTAGCACCATCGTCACACGCCCCCATGAAGGGTAATTAGATAATTCCGTGTTTGCTCAGGAAATTGAGTGCCGTGAAGTATGAGCTTACAGTTTTCTCTTTTGCTTCCCTCTCAACAGCTATTAAAAGTCAGCGATGAAGCACAATAGTTTGTCTTGTTCTGTGAGTTTTATTTAAAGGCAGCATTGTGGCAATAAATAAACCTGAGCCTCTGTATCAACAGGACACCGTGTCACTGAGCTCCTCAACGAGGGAGCCTGATCATTCATCTGTGTGACAAATAGGACTTTTACATCCATTTTAGTGCTGTGGTGCCCGCCATCTGGCATGAGTGTTGGCATGAACATCTCCCCAACTCCCTAAACTGCTCCATAAGTACGATAAGCACGTTGCTGATGGCTGGCCATCAGACTGGCTAAACGGTGGGCATTTGCCTGCATAATTAACGATTGCATCTGTTTCCGAATGCACTGGGGTTCACCGGTGGTACTCTGGCCCCAGGGTGATGCATTCACACAGCCAAAGATGGGAACACAAATTATATCAGGGAAGTAATTAGAAACCCTATGTAGCATCTCGACGGCAGCCTTGGTGATGCAATGCATCTGGGCCAGGCTGAGCTCACACAGAGAACACAATCTTGGAAGTCTTTGATCAGACTCAGTCTCTGGTTCATTGTGTTTTATATTTGCTTTTTTGAATTGTCTCATTGTTTTACTTTCTGTGGTTGGCCATCGCTCTGTGATCTTTCAAATACATTTAAAGAAAACAGCACCCCACAAATAACTAAAATAAGGGACGCGACTGAAGAAGGCGAAGGGCCAACATGTGCTGCTTTGAGTGTATTTGTATTTGTGTGTGTGCCTGTTTGTGTAAGAGTTAGCATGCGTGTGGCAGCATTTGCATGTGCATGCCCGTGTGTGTGTTTTTTGTAAATGAAGAGTATGTAAAAGGTGAAACAACAGTGCCACTCACGCCTTGCCTGGTCAGAAGTGAGATGGATGGCAGGTGCAGCACCTGAGAGCTGCTTTTCTCACACACTGTCAGCTTCAGTCTCCACAGCTATCCATCTTCTCTGCCCTGGTGCCTCCCCCTGCCCGCTGCCTCCTCAGGGCCTGCTAACCAAAGCCATGGACACTGGTTCCTTCTCCCAACCACTCAGAAGTAAAAACGCCTCTTCCAGTCGCAGGGGATGCTCTTTTCCCTTTTTTTTTACATAAAGGGGGCTGAGAGAGAAAAAAGGACTTTAGATAAGTCTTCTTGTTACTGTCACTTTTTATTAGATAAACTCTGCTCCACTCTGCTCAATACACAGAGGTGTTTCATCACAGCAGGGCATGCGATTCAGAAGTCAGGACTAGAGGAACAGTCCTCCGAGGTTTTCTCATTCATACACTGAGCATGCCATCCTGCTTACCTCATTGATTATGCCGGATTAAAGGTTTCCCCCATTGAACTCAAAAGATCGCACTGCACTTACAGTTTAGCACTAGTAGAGCAATTATACGAAGAAATGGGAAAGGCAAGATAGGGAAGACAGCGCTATGATGAAAAAAAATCATATTGCAATTTGTGATAAATCTTGCATGTGCAATGTGTAATGCATCATATGACATGTTTTGGTTTTTTTTGCCTTGCTAGCGGCATGACCCTAGGGATGGCAATCTCTGTGTAACGTTTGGTTCACCACATTTCTCTAGAGTGAATATCTCAATAACTATTGGCTGGACTGCAATGAAATTTGGTGCAGAATTTTCTGCTTTCCAGCACATGAACCCTACTAATTTCTCTGATCTCTTAATCTTCCATCTAGCGCCATCATTGAGTCGAAACATTTTAATTAGTCCAATACTTTGATTTATAGCCAATTACCTGCAAAAGTAATGTCATTCATATCAGCCTCAGTGGTACTTTGTGTGTAAAGCTAATTAGCAAATGTTCCCTTGCAGAATATAGTCAACATATTTGCTTAACACCAACAACTCAACATTGTCAAACACTGTAATGCTGCACGGAGCTGCTAGCATGGCTGTAGATCAGTGGTCGCCTCAGTAGGTGACACAGCACCCTCGGGTACCTTGAGGATGAGCCAAAGGTGCTATAAGCTTTACTTCTGTTCATTTATTGTGTGACATGCATATGAACTACTTTTATGTCATGCTTTCAAACATGTCAAACTCACAGCTCACGGTTGCTTGAATCTAAGCCCATCAACAGAACTGACATCAGACACAACGCCGCTTGGCTAACGGCTTAATGGACAGCTTTGTGCTGCTTGTGGATGATGGACATCCACTATTGTGGTATTCTGGGTTCCCAACATCACACATGTGTGATGTGAGTCTCTCATCCTCGGTACACACGGAAACAAGACAAGAGAATTTAAACTTTGAAGAAAATGAAATAAATACATTTCACATAATTTGTATTTAATTTGTATTCATTATTTAGTTAAATACTGATCTGCAAATCTGCCGAGCACCACATTAATTCTGAGTGGTTGTGATGGGCCTATATGATGAAACCTGATGATAATAAAATGGATGCTACAGTGACTGCACAGAACAAAACACACAGGCTTAAATATCTTCATCTTCCATGATGAAAAATGCAGCTGACTTCAAAAATTCTGAAATTCAAACAGCTGGTATGAAAAGTAATTGTAGCAACACAAACAATTAAATTGTGCCATTCCCTTATCTCTATCATTCAGCCATTAACATGGGCAACATTTATGTTATCGCCTCATCTTTCACCTTCCTAACCAGAAAGCTGTGGCCTCTTCACTTCACGTATTTCTCTTTGCTCATTTAGCCCAGACTGAGTGCTTATCCCCTGTGTTGTTGGCTCTGCTGCCTCCTGGGAACCCTCTGACTGATAACAACAGACTGGCCAGCCCTTTCTGCTCGCTACTGTCAGCCCCTCTGATGCACAGCACACAGAGAATTTAGTTTCATTTATTTACTACCACAGACAGTGTGCAACACCTACAGGATCTGGCTGCTTTTTGTGCTTTATTTGATGGGAACTGGTAAGAGACAGAAGTGATTTAATAAGCAGGAGTGTGTAAGGCCAGTGTGTCTCCTGAGACACGTCTGCTGTAGTAACCTGTGTGTTAATTGGTAGAGAGTGAGGGGTTAGAGGCTTCAACGCGACTACCTGCTTAACGGTGCATCCTGTAATATAGCCATTAAGTGTCCACAGACTCTAAAACATTCAGCTGTGTGCAATCATGACCAAGACGCTTGCAGTTGTTTTGTTTTTAATTTATTTTCCAGCCAGTCACAGTGCCAAAGGATTTCACCTTTTAGCCCTCTGCTCCCTGGTTGAACGTGTGTTAATCAGATGATCCAGCCGCTGTTGTGTGCAGCTGGAATGGAAACCACCTCCTGGGTCAAGATGGCACAAGATTAAAACCACTTTTCAAAAAGACACTGCTCAGACATCCAATTTTAATTGTGACCTGTGAGCTCTTGGGTCACGAACGCCGCGAGATGAGCCAAAACCGTTCTTTCTGAGGAGAAGGGACAAAAGGGGGACCTTTCTCTGCCTCAGTCCTGTGGCTGTGGCCGCAGATCACAGTGTGGCTCTGCAGCAGAAAAACTCTGTGCCAATATCAGCGGCCCTTTGAGACGCTCCCGCCGGAATACATATTGGACGTGCAGATGTTGGCGCAACAAGAGTTCACACATAGAGCACATGCACACACGAAAAGTACCAGACGTGCACACAATACTCGCCAAAAATCCATTAAGATGCCATTGTAAATATTTAGAGATAATGCGTGTCGGTGGACTGTTCCGTTTCATTTTGCAGAGCAGGGAGCAATGTCTTGTCTTCTATTGCCTGGGTTTCAAAACCCCCAGGCCAAAGCAGCAGAAATGCCCAGATTGCTGTTGCTCCTATCACAGATTACACTTCCTCAGAGACTCATAATGCGCTCAACACTTTGTTTATCTCAAAGATTCAGAGATAAACCACACAGCTTTGCATGCAGATGAAAACCAAAGAATTACACATAGATGTTGCTCTGAACTGTTTAAGACAACTTGTCTGAGCTGTTACTGAGTATTCTGGGAGCCTTATCAGAGCTTTAGGCACATAACAGAAGGAGCAATACTTTTTTTTTGTTGCATTTTTACATGTGTGCTTCCCCCAGCCTAACTTGATCGCCATTCTTGTAGGAGAATATCTCATTAACATTTGAACTTCTGCAAGCTGCTCGTGTTGGGGAAACCCGCCGGGAAGGTCTGCATGTTCAGCTGCATAATGCTTCCCATTTACAAATTAGGGGCCAGGAAAACTAATGATTCATTAGTTCAGTTTAAATAATGAGTGTACATAAGGACGAAGAGAAAGAATAATGTTTTCTCTGCTGTTTCACATGCACATAAGGGGGATGTGGCTGCAAGTAAATAAATGATTTTTGGCTTCTTCTTTTTTTTTTTCGCAATTTCCTCCAGTTTTTTGCTTTCATATGATTGTTCTCTGAGTCAAATAAATATTCCTCGCTGTTCTAAGTGTGAAATATTACTTACTATATTCAAGGGTGGCTTAATGCTACTGAAATTCAGGATTTATTGTGAGAATGTAAATTAAATGCGGTATACTGTACTCCATATGAAGAAACTTTTTAAGTCTAAATCCACTATTCACACTCAACAATCTCCAAAAGGTGCGAAAAATGATGATCAGAAAGATGGTGTTGTTGGTTAACTGCTCACATTGTATATATCAGTTAAACTTGGGAAAAATAAGCATTCGTTGCCCCACCGGTTGTTAGTATTTGTAATGTCACATCACCACATTCTTGACCTTTTCGTTTTTGACTTTTCACAGAGCGACAGTAAAGAAAGGTGTGACCTTTCGAACAGCGACACCCAGTAACTCTTTACTGTGGGACATCACTCTGGATATGGACGCAGACGGAGCCATCGCTGTTATTTGTGAGAGGAAGGCTCCCATTCCTGGGAAAAGGCAAGTCTGTTCCCTCCCCTTTATTCTACATGCCACTTTATGCTGCCTACTGTATATGTGTCTATTCTGTTGTCGCTGGGATGTTTATCACATATTTAAAGGCTTAAATTGCTGTTGTTTGAATGGACAAATAACACTCCATAGGCCCAGAGGGAATTTTTTCAGCTCCAGCTGTTATGAGTGGCCCCATTGTAATATATGACCTGCAAAGCATATCAGCATTTGTCTCTGCACCTGTGAAGTAAAGACAAACCTGTACAGCACAAGCACGACAACGGCTTACTGCAGAGGCTGTGCAGTGTCCTGAGAGGACATCTCTCATGCTCTCTAAGCACAGGTTGGCGGCAGGTGCTCCTCTAAAGCTGCCTCTTGTAAACAGCTATTGCTTTTTGCCCTTTATGGCCCACATCTCCTCTGTGCTTTAATCATTTCCAAACATTTACCAGCCATGCACGTCCATGCATTCCTAATGTGCAGTAAAACATGTTTTAACCTATGACTTATGCTGCTGGTTACAGCAAAACTGCACTGAACCATTTTCAGGCATAACGCTAAAACTATTTACATTACATCTGCGGCCTGCTCTGATCTAACTCCGATTACTTAACTTGCCCCATAACCACACTAAAGGGGGCTACGCTCTTTCCCAAACAAGCAGCTTATCTCAGTTGCCCTGTCTCGTTCAGCTAAGGGCGGCTCTCTTTCATCGAACTGAGGTGAGTTAAATCATATAATGCCTCCTGGGATTAGAGAGCACCTTTTTATAAAAAGGGCACAGGACTTCAGCCACAGCCTCCTCTGTCTTGCACGGCGGCATCTTACCTTGCTGCCACAACAGTAGCTTCAAGTTTAAACCTCTGTGTCAGTTCTCTTATATTACATAGGCTACAACCCTCTTACAGCTAACTGAAAAATATAATACAGCAAAACAAGACCTATAGGCTACGTTCAGACTGTCGACAAAAGCGGCCAAACTCTGATTTGAGCAGATCTTGGTGTTTCTTTTCAGAATAGTATGAACAGCACAAATCACATGGAACTTTTATATGTGGTCCTGAATCAGACACAGGAAATAACAAACACTCTGAAATAATGAATGAAATCTGTTTTTGTACAGCCATTCATGCCACGATCCCACCACTCCTGGGTAGCGGCCAGTGAACTACAAAAAGTCCTAATTAAAAATCTCATCATCAGTATTATCAGCTCATGAATTCAATTTATAAATGAAACTATAAACACTGACCTCAGCAGCCTTAACGTTTACTTCCGTATGACAGCGTGCTGCGTGTATTATTGTTCCTCTGAACAGAGCGCTAAGCCTTCTAGTGTGAACGTAGAGTTTAAATGACAGCTCTGCTTTGGGCTACATGCTAATATCACTATGATAATATGCCCACAATGACAATGATAACACGCTGATGTTTAGTTGGTACAACGTGAAATATTTAGACAATTTTAGTTTTGCATGTTAGCATGCTAATGATAGCACTTAGTTTAAAGAAGATGAAGACATGAACAATGACAGTGTCCCCTGTAGACTAGTCAGCATAATGAGTATTAACGCAAGTATTATGCTAATGAACACTAAACACAATGTAAGCCTACAGCTGAAGCTTGTAATGTCATTAGTTTAAGAAATATTTAGCTAAAAATCTCCAAAGTATTTGGATTTTCAACCAGGAGATATGACACATCACATATGGCACATTTCACATCACATTTCAACGTAATCTATCCAATAATTTAGGAAATATTTCACTCAAAACCATGAACTTCAACCTCATGTTGGCAAAAAAAAAAGACAAGTTAGGGGATTCTCAAAGTCATTAGGATGAATCATCTGCGGACCAGGAATGGATGTGGATATTTCAGTCTGGATGGAAGCTGTGAAGTGAGTGACTGACAGTACTGTGGCTCTAGTGAGGCTGATAAGTCATCCAGGTGAGCTAATCCAACCTTCAGAGAGTACTACTTATGTTGTTGTTATGCACTTGATTTACATTTTTTTTTTTTGCCATTCAAGCTTGCCAGTGCCCCCAAAAACCAATCCATTGAGATTTAACTCAAATAGTAAGATTATTTCTGCCTCTAGAGCAGCTCCAAGAAAGGCTTGTAAAACTAAAGCTCTAATCAGTGTGTGAATAGCTGGAAAAGAGCAGGCGTGTATGCTGCCAACTTTTTTAGGGTGAAAAAAAAACCCCTAATAAAAGTAGACATGGAATTACATTTCTCAGTAAACTTTGCTTCACTATAATATAAAAAAGATGAACTTCAGTACAATAAAAATTCCTGAGTCTAAACGTGCGGTTTTGTGACACCGACTTGTCGGAGGTCAGACAACAATAGACACAGCGTGCTTCAAACAGAGCCAGAACACTGACCTTATCTGTGCTCGTCATTATTGGTTTGACCTCATTAAGTTGTTTCCCCCATTTGGCGCGGATTATGACATTGTTTATCACAACTTCTTTATGGGTTAACATATTCTTTCACTCAGTCATTTCGGCTAATCCTCTCTAAAATGTCATGAAACCAGCAGAACCCCTGCAGAGTGTCTACTATCACACCACTGTGGGGATTTCATTCTCTGACTTTTTGTCTTACTGGCTTTAGTGAGCACTAAAAGTATTTGCTGTATCTGTACTTTAAAGCTTTTTTTTATCCTCTGTTGCGAGCAGCTTGGTTTGGATCTTAATATTAAAGCACTGCAACACACACAGACAGACTGCTGACTGTAAACAAGTTCCCCTGCCAGCTTCACAAGAATGACTGAGGGCATGAATAGCAGAGCAACAACCTCCTATCTTATGGATATCTGTGTTAATGCATACTTAAGGGGATATAGACATGCTTATGAGAGTCAAGCATATCTTGTTTTGATATTTGACCAGAATTCCATTATTATCTTTTAATCTCAGGTCTCTGAGCAATATGCTAAGATTATTCAATTACACTAAATCTCTGTCTTGCCCTTAATAAGGGGCAGATATAATGTGGCACCGAGTGAGAGGGGGATACAGAGGGAGACTTTTGTATCCTTTGTTGTTGAGTTTGGAACTTAATGGAGGATTAACAAAATATGATTTGCAGTTTCTCCAATTGTTGCGGCTTTAATGCAGAGAGGCGGCTGGTGTGCAGCCCTTTAGAGGTCATTTCCATGCAGTAAACAGGACTTACTGTGTGCCTGCACAGCTCTGACACAGATATATAGAACACGTGCACGCAGATGCATAGAGTCTGATAATGTCCATGAGTGTATGTGCATGTTTATTGTGTTTTTGTCCACCAATATATCTTTTCCATTGTTCAATGCAGTGCCAAGAAATAGAACCCAGGATACTAACCTGGGCCATGGGAGAAAATTGAATCCATGGCTAGGACACTCTGTTCTAGCTGGCATCACTGAGAGGCCATTATAAGTTACAAAGGCGCATACTTTGTTGTGTATGCAGGATGCCCCTGTCCTTGGACTACCTTTTATTCAGTTCCCATTTAACAGTGCCGGCAACTCAAGGGTAGGGCCAGCACGGAGCAATTCAGCTTTATTCTTTTTTTTTTTGTTTTAGTTTGTGAAAATGCCTGGAGATGCAAAGCCCTCCACAAAGTTAAAAAAAAAAGGGGATTGGGTCTTGTCGCAACTACTAGGATCACATCCCTCTCCTAAAAATCTCCACGCTTACTATCCACAGGGCCAAAACTCATCTCACTATGAATTCTGAGCTGGATGTCTCCAAAACACCAGTCTGAATATAATTATCAGGTTTTTTTCCACTTTTCTTTCAACAGTCCAACCGTCTCCTTAATATAAAGTACTTTCAGTAGACATTAAAATAATGACTGCTATCAGACATGGTCATTGCAGCATATATAACACTTACTGCCTTTGCATCACACAGTGAATGAGGTCTTATTGATGCATACAGAGCAGTCAATATGTCCCGGCGGCTGTACACTTTAGTCTTATTTAATGCTATTTATCCAAAAACTGTCAAACACCCTACTGCAAATTGTGACTTAATTAGACAAAAGACACAATAAAAGAGAACCCCATGTCATGTAATTTCCTTTGGGTTCAACGAGCCCTGGGTTTGAATCTGCACTGGCTTGTCCTGCTCTGAGAGCATAGAGCCACAGGCTGAAGTGCAGGATAACCTGCGGTATAATCGCCGCACTTTTATTCAGACATGATTATCTCTACAGGAATTGAATTTGTGGAGAGAGAGTTTCAGAACCCTGTGGGGAAATAATCATATTAGGTTTGACTGGTTGTGATGGAACGATTCTGTCTATCTGCTTCTACTTTGCATTACAAAGAAATTGAAAGAATTAGGTCCCTCACAGAACAACACACAAATGCAGCGCTTCTAGCACCAGAAAATTTGTTGCATTGGAATTAAAGACTGCTATGTATTGTATGGTATGCATATTTTTCTAACCAATCCCGCTTCCCATCCAGGCTGGAGAGCAGTCTGCTGGAGGTGCTTCAGATGGATTTTGAAGTGGAGGAGCTGAGCAGTCCTCTCGACAGTCAGGTGATCATATGGAAGCTGGAGCTACCATCCGCGTCTAAAAACGTAGCCAAGACCGAAGGAGCCATGAGGATCTATACCACTCAGAGAGACTTTGTTGGCCTGGCCCCTCTTGTAATGGTGAGTTAGCTGACAGCTTCCATGTCACACATAATCATTATTAAAACCGGCATCGATGTTACTGACAGCAGCGTTTCCAATAATGCCAGCACTCTTTCCTTTGAGCGTTGGTGCATGAAAATATCATAAAATGCACTTTGCTCTGATCCATTCCTGTCTGGTTTGCATACACAGAAGGCTGGATATGCTTTGGATTGTTTAGTAAATGGGTTCTATTTTGAGCAGAGTGTGACCTTGTGTTGTTGACTGTCAGATAGCTGATGTCTCTCTTCTGTGTTGTTCTGTTCTGTTCTGGCGTGCAATATGTGGTCATCCTCTCCTCCGAACAGCTGCTTCATGTGCTTCTATTTCGGTGCAGCGGGCCTCTTTATCATGCTACCTCTATAATTAATCCATGACATAACTTCCGCCACTAAATAGGGAACATTACACAAGAGTGTACACCTTTTTGAAGTACAATATTGAATCTGAGTTAAGGGTCAATGACTTATTAGTGCGCCACTGATCGCAGGAAGGACAATGACAAAGTGTTACATTACACTCAAACTACCTCTCTTTCTGTTTCTTAATATTTGTTCAAACACATATTATTGATGTGCAATTCATACAATTAGAAGTTGAAAATGATTATACTTTGTTGTACTTTTGGGCAGTATGCTACCTATATTTCACAGTGCCTTCTGCTGCATTTCCATCATAAAGGTGGCAGAGTGCTGGAATTTATGAGGATATGCTACAGTGTCCTGATTCGTGAATTTGACATGGTTCATCTCTCTTGTGGATTAGAAGCCGACCTCAGGCAGAGAGCCAAACACGAGGAGATTTGATGGTTGGCTCGAGGGAGCATTATCACTGACTGATCACTCTTAGCCTTGCTCTATGAACTCCAGCTAGTCCTGCTGCTCAATACTTCTGTATAATGGCAAAAGCCACACTGACACAGGCTTCAGATCCGTACTTTTTAACTACATTGTACTGACGATTAAAAAAAAAAAAAGATGTTCAATTATTTCGGCTTCATTTAAACCAGTTTTTACAGTCGAGGGACTCATATCCATCTGCTTCATTTTCATACTCTGAGTGGCCAAGTGTCGCTTTAAATTTGATTCAACCGATCGTTCGCAGAACTTGACCAGGCTGCGCTCCACTGCTCTCATACTAATTCACAGACACACACACACACACACATGATATTTAATTATTTCAACTTCATTTAAAACAGTGTGTTTTTGCAGAAGACACATATCCATCTGTTTCATTTTCATGCTTTGATTATTCATGCATGCATACAAATGCACACACACACACACACACACACACTCACGCTGCATTTATATAGCATTTTTTATCCAAAGTGCTTTACAACTGGCCATTCATTCACACACTCACACACATACTCACAGACTGATGGAAGCCATAGACCATGCAAGATACTGGCCTAACCACGCTGAGCAGTTGGGGCTCAATGTCTTGCTCAAGGACACTTTGATGTGGACAGGGGGACCCAAACAACCAGCCCTGCAATTAATCGGACACTCTGCCCTACCAGCTGCCCTATTTAATAATACACAGCGCATTAAAGAACAGGCAGCACAGTATATATGCAAAGGTTATTCTTAGTTCACGTCTGAACTCATATGAGGGACATGCCTGTGCAGAAAAGTCCAAGATTAGCTCTTACTTCCATGTGGTGACCTGGCCATCACGCAGCCTTAACTCTGCTCTCCCCTGGCTTCCCAAGAGGGGATCGGCCTTCATACCTCATCAGGACTGCTGAGTCACTCAGTCACACTTCATCGCCCCCGTCTCTCCTCCCTTCTTCCGCTACTTTCATCCTGCAGTGCACCTATCGCAAAAAAAACCTTTTGCAGCACATGAAGACATGCTAAATGTCTAAAATGTAAAATCAAAGCATTGTGTGTGTGTGTTATTATTCAGTGTTCTATGGAAGTAATATGTCATGACTTTGGCTGGTTTTCCATGCCTCTCTGCAGGACACAGAAATCCTGAATACAGCCATTCTGACTGGAAAGAAGGTGGTGATGCCTGTGAGGACAGTCGCTGTGGAAGAAGATGGAGTCGTCACTGATGTGTCTGACTACACAGACTGTAGCTCTACTAATGACGATGTACTCAAGGTAGGATTTGCTCCTTGTTTCATGCCTCCACACACTGTAGTAGGAGAACAATAACCTTTGGATACACATTTTTAGTGTCTTTGGTTCCAAACACTCCAGTGCGGTGGTTTTATTGTAGCGTAATAGGCCTCTGAAGGCTTATTCATAATGGGAACACACTGACAATGAAAAGGTAAGAGGTGAAATTGCCCTGAATTATTTCCTTTTATTCAAACTTTCGCTGCATAAGTATTGGATAAACAACATTCAGTCACAACGGGCAAATGGCAAAAAATGAATTTAGCAGCAATAAATAGAAGAATATGAGATGTTTGTGTCTTGTCTGGTTTTTGGAGGGTCTGCTAAAAACAGGCTCTGTAGGGGCAAAGACAGAGAAGTTGTACCAAAGTCACCTTTGCTCTCTGCCTCTTTTCTCCGCTGTAAAACAAACTATTAGCTGGAGTCTGACAACATCGGCCATCAATCACCCCGACAATGAACAGCCACTGAGCTAAATCGCTCACCACAAATGACCTCACAGTCTACCACTGTGCTCCCATCCCGTGACTTGTCCCTTTTATCCTGTGAACCTGAGAACGGCTGACTGCCAAAAGCCGGCTTTGTTTACTGATGAAATTGAAAGTCAGGCCCCTGGCCCCTGAGGTCAGAGGCTGTGAATGTATTTACTCAAGGGTAAAGTGAAATCGTAAACAACGAATAAAGAACATGCAGTGGATTCCAGCCCTCTAATACGTTTTTTTTTTGCTGGTTGAATGTGTCCCAAAGCAGGTTTAGCAGGTTTAACTGATGTGTCAGGCTAATAAATAAGTGTAGTGCTCTGTTCCGAGCTTTGCTCCATGAGCCGATTCACTGTAAAGGATATACTGCAAGTGCACATGTATTAAGTGCAGATGGGTGTCAGTTATAAGAAAAGCAGGATTACCCGTAGAGGTCAAGAAAGTGGTTGTGGCCTAAATCATTCTTTTCAACCCTGTAATGCAGCTGTCTTTGCTGTTGTTCTAAGCTTACTGTAGCTCTTAGTGTATTTGCTGACCAGAGAGCAGCTTCAGTCACAAATATTCCCTTTAATCTTCTTAGTCTAACAGCTTGACTCAGATATCTTTTCTCTTCTGGTGTGCCTGAAGAGTATCAAATCTGCTATTGATAGATGGGGAAGGATTTATCTAGAATGGATAGCTCATGTGACAAAACAAAAGCAAAACAAAGTCTAATCTGCCGTGATGGAAAGGTTTTTCAAATATGCATGAATGATGGAGAGACTTAAAATGTGCACAGGCGTTCTCTTTGTCAGCTCAGGATTGAAGGATTGACACTTGAACACTTTAAGCAGGGACATATTGTGCATAGATGTCTATTAAGTTGATTAATCAGGACTTTTTATGGCGTGGTTTGGCAATTTGACTAAGTGATTTACATCAAGCCTGAAGTCACTGTCATGCTTGAACTGAATTTGCCCTTTTGCAATAGATATCTATTCATTCTGCAGACTCATTAAAACTTTTAACTTTAATTTGCTTGTTTTATTTGCGCACACACACACACACAAAAAAAACTCCAGTCACCTTAGTGTCAGTGAAGTGTGCCTTTCATTTATTTTCTAATTCCTGGCTATCTTTAATACTGTACCCAGTGATGAAAGTCAAATCCCATTTTAAATAAACATCTATTTTGACACCAAAAAACACTGAGGGATATTCTTGGCTGCAGAATGAGATTGTGACTAGGATGAGTGGGCGAGTGACAAATGGAAATGGCATTCCCTTTTAACTGATGTTTCAGAATAATTTTTGAACATGGCTCATGGAAGTTCAGCGGAGCTTCTCTGAAAAAGAAGAAATGAGCAAAGTGTCTTAGATCATGGATGACTGGCTGGCTGCCTCCACAGCGAACTGAAAAAATGAGACGGCTTCACTGAAACTATATCAGTCCTTGTCTATTGTTCCATAGTTGCATTAAATTCTTTCCAAAACAACTGATCATGGGCATAGTGCTACATATTGTAAATCTGCTGTTTGGATATAAATCAAGCATAGGATTATTTGCAGAGGCGAGGTCAGAACATTTCACTTAGCAGCAAGGATGACACATAGTGATGTGGCCATTCTGAGGCTTAAGCTCTGGCTATGGGTGCGTGACGACTGACGCTCAGATGCAACGATGACACAGGATCCTCTGAAAAATAGCATGTCGCACATCCTCTAGTTAACTGTTGGGTTCAAACCATTGAGAGCACTATTGCTATTCGTATTCCTCCTTAGGCTATCTGTCAAAGTCACTGTTTTTTTTTTTTCCTTTTTCACTTCCATGTGCACTTCCAGGGCCTGGTGACTGAATTCCAATGCGGCATTCATAATCTCCTTTGTTTAAAGCAGTGTCTGTGTTGAGAGGACCCAGGAAAACTTCCCGACTCGTGTCTCACAATGTCCATGAGTCCTTTGAGCAGTCGCCCAAACTTGCCAAGGTCACCTTTGAAATTACGGTGTAATGAATGCATTTGGTTGTGAAGGACTGATGTTCAGAGCTGCACTACATGATATTTTGATTAACATAAAATTGCAATGCTGCCTCTTCCTAACGCTTCGGACCGGTGATCATCGCAGTAGTTTATTACAGCCAGCTGACATTACTATGGTGACACATGCAGTGTGAAACTGCCACAAGGCCATTCGTTGTTGTAAGAATTGCCTATTTGTTAAAATAGTGACTTTTATGAGAATATTTGATTATTTTTTGTCATTGGTTTGATGACTAACTTCTCCTTCATTGACAACAGTCTCATTCTGAGCTTGATATAGATTGTTTACACAAGCATACTTACGCTAACTCTTTGATATTATCAGGGAAATTAAAATGGTAAGATATTCATGTTGTGATGGGTTGTTCCCTGTATGTATCGTCTCCTCCTATCCAGGTGTCGGACAGGTGCGACTATGTTTTCGTGAATGGCAAAGAGACGAAGGGCAAGGTGAAGATGACGGTGAACTTTACCTACAGCTACCTGAGTGCACAGCTCGAACTGACCGTGTGGATGCCCCGACTCCCCCTCCAGATTGAGGTGTCAGACACAGAGCTGAGCCAGATCAAAAGCTGGAGGGTACCCATACTAACCTCGAGAAGGTGGGACACACAAACAAACCATTCGTTTAACATAAAAACTCCCCTCATTTGGTTTCTAGATGGGATTTCTAAAAGCGTTCTTTAGCCCATACAAATCCAAATCATATCTCTCCAAGGGTTTAGGGTTTTGATTCCATTATGTAATGTACAGCAATATCTCAATGTGATCCAATCAAGCAAAGAGACAGGGTTGAGTGATTGGAGTATAGCAGGTCAAAGCGTCTACTGTGTGACAGGTGTGACCTGCATGTGTGTTTTTGTGCTCCTGTCCCAGAGCTGGCTGGAACAGTGAGGAGGACGACAGGAAGGGAAAAGGCTGCATGCTGCAGTTTCAGCACGCCCTGGTGCGGGTGCTAACTCACTTCATGGCAGAGCAGCCGGACCCTCGGGAGCCTAAGGCCTATTTCCTGGGCTCAGATTGGCAGGTGGATGTCACAAGACTGGTTCGATACTTCTTGAAGGTGGAGGACCCTCGAGTGGCAAGGCTGCAGGCGGGACGGGTGCTGTCAGGACGAGACCTTGGGACCACCACCATCCAGGTGATAAACTGAAACACTTGCTGACCAAAGTCATAGCAAGAAATAACTTGATTTAATTTACATTAAATTGGATTTGAGTGCTCTAAGGGCCTGATGAAGTGAACTGGTCGTGGTAAGGTGATACAGTCTGAGGCACCCTGATTAATTTACTGTGTCTGATTCTGTGACAGGTGTTTTCTCCTCTGTCTGATGCAATCTTGGGTAAGACAACTATCAAAGTTGTGGATGACAAAGTGACCATCACGGAGTTGGGGGTCCAGATGGTTACAGGCCTGTCCATGACTTTACAGCTCAGTCCTGGAAGCAACAGAGCCATCCTGGCTACCACGACCACACAGGAAGTTCTACAGAGCCCCAAACAGGTAACAGTTTCGATCCATTTGAATCTCTCAAAGACAAACTGTAGATTAAAAGCACAATTACAGTTTCTCCTACTTTCCGTTCCTTCAGGAAGCTTTGGTCAGTGCCTGGGTGCAGTTCAGTGATGGTAACCAGACGCCTCTTGACATTTATGATCCTGCTTTCTACCGAGTGATGGTGACGTCTCTAGATCAGGGCGTGGTCTCAGTGCAGGGCACACCTCCCACTGTGGTGGCAGAGGGTGAGGGCGAGGGAGTCCTCGTCAGAGTGGAAATGTCCATCTGCGAAGCCTGCCAGAAGTCCAAGCGCAAAAGCACTGTAGCCGTGGGCAACGGCAGCCTAAAGGTCAAGTTTCAGCTGAAGAGCCGGCGCCCAGACGGCAATACCAGCAGCACTGTTGGCAGCAGGGACAACGGCAGTGACTACGGGAACGACGGGGGGGAGGTGGACAGCAAGAGGACGCAGAGGAAGCCTTCCCAGGATCCTCCACTGCGCAGCTCCACGTCTGATAGAGAGGAGAGTGCCATGCAAAAGATCACAACCACAATTAAATCTACAGAACGAACATTCATAACCAGCGGCAGCCTCGGAGGAGTCGGTAAGACCGGCAATTCAGGGAAACCCAGCAGTCCTACCAGTGTGGTGAACATCAGCATGATGAGCAGCCCCAGTGACAGCAGCAGAACATATGGCTCAGACAATATGATAGTGGAGGATATGAGCAGTGTTAGCTTTACTAGCACCGTGAAAGCCCCTGGGAACTTAGTAAACTACAACAACTTTCCCACCAAGGTGGAGGTACCTGGGCAGGACACAGCAGAGATAGAAATTGGTGGTGAGGAAATGTTGGCCAATAGGCCGCTCACAGACTTGGAGATTGGCATGTACGCCCTGTTGGGTGTCTTTTGCCTGGCCATCCTGGTTTTTCTGGTTAATTGTATTTCATATGTTGTTAAGTTCAGGCACAAGAAGCCTCCCTCTCATGGCCAGGAGCCCACGGGGCACAGGCATGACTGGGTATGGCTCGGCACAGACGCTGAGCTGGTGATGAGCGTGCCAGGAAGTCCCGTCCAGCAAGACTCCCAGACTGCAACCACCGTCATAGACATTGGGCCTGAGAAGACTGCCTCTCTGTCCAGACGGCCCAGTTGCCTGGCCTCTGTTACAGACTCTCCTATCAGCTGTGTGGGCTCCCTCAGGAGCAAACCTATGCATACCGAGTCCCTCCACTCACCCACCAGCAAGAGAAAGCGAGTGCAATTCACCACATTCTCCACTCTGGAGCGTCAGCATTCGCCTCACCTCCCTCCCAGGGAGAATGGCCATGGCATCCACTGGGTTGGGAAAGAGGACAGTTGTGAGGAGGAACCCCAAGTGCCCATTGCAGAGCCAGGGGACCAGTTATAATACAGAACCTGATCAGACCTCACATGTACAGTAGATGTGGCTTTGATCACCTCAATGCCTTTGTTAACTCCAATAACTGTCTACAATATGTGATTTTGGAATTGCCCTCCTCCACATTTCATTACCTATCAAGGCCTTTTACGTGTACATGTACTGTATATTAATGTTAATATCCGAGTGTGGATGCGTATGGTAATGTTTCAGATGGCTGAGCAGATGGACTCTTACACAATGTTTAAAGCCACCAAATGTTAATGCTGCATGTGATTATCTACTCTAAATTTTGACACTCACATGCAGATATATAAAAGAGTATAAAAACACACTGAAAAAGTATCCCAAACCGCAAATAGAATATATCGATTACCAGTTATAATTCAGCACTCAGTCTGAGAGACATGGGTTTCACCAAAAATGTGGCTTTGATTCTACATGATAGTAAATGGGTGTTTTCTATTATGCAATACCCAGGACCCCTTTCTTTGTAAAGTTAAGTTGATCTAATTTTCATTTGATTTTTTTTCATTAAAACACCATTATCTTGAATATTGCCTTTCACTTGATTTTCTATGCAAGCATCAGCCAGTTTTCTTTTTTTTTTTTTTTTTTAAAGGGCACATATGATCCCTGGTAAGAGCATGCAGGTCAGCCACTGATATTATTCTTTGTAGAACACTAAATTTAACAGTTGCATCAAAACTGTGACATGGTGCAAAACTTTTGAGAGAGTGGTTTTCTAACCAGCCCATGCCCCGGTGGTTTGCCAAAATCCGCCTTTGTAACAGCAAATTACAACAACCTTTTGTGGCCCTCTGCCCTTTAAACAAATTGAGTTTTTCGCTGGACCCCTGAATGTGTGCAACCCATCTGCTGTACTTTATTAAAAATGAATGTGGTGGCATACAGACTGGAAGGAAAAGAAATATTGGAACTGTTTTTGGCCAGAGTAGATTAGCTGAACCTGCGCTGCATTTGAGGGAAAATCAAGATTTAATGGCACTTTCAGAATTTTGTTAAATATGACAAACAGCTGTTTTTGTCCCAATAGAGGGAAAGATAATTTACCATTGTCATGCATTTTTCATATCCAACCAACAGCCAGGCAAAACAACCAGTGGAGTTTTTTTTTGTCTCTTTTATTTAGCAGAATGAATAAACAGAGGAGCATTTTTCCATATTTACCAAACAAAAAATAAATAAACATCATCAATTTCAAGTGCATAAAATATATTAAGACAAATAACCATTTCTTCTCTAGGTATTTGGTTCAAAGTGCTCTGCGGCATAATTTTATTCCGGCAGTGCAGACACTTTTGTAGCCTGATTTCTAAAAGACTGAATAAAGGCACTTGTGATAATACCTATATAAGGTAAACACACTGGTTTAATGCTCTGTTGCCGAATGTCCCTGAGTGGGTAGACAGAGTGCAGTTCAATCCTGAGGGCTTGTGTTCAGAGCAGAGTGTCCACCAGCCGCTGGTAGGTCTCTCTCTCCCGTTTCAGGCTGTGGTGCTCTTCGACGTAGAGTTTTCCGTTCCTCACCACTTTCTCTCCCAGCTCATGATCTGACAACAGCCTCTGAGATTGATGCACAAATTCCTGGCAAGGATAAAGGCAAAATGAGGCTCATTTACTGCCAAATGCCACTTAAAGCTTGCCATTGAAGTTGCCTGAAGATGTGTTTTTTAAAGCATGAAAGATAATCCGAGGCATGTGAACAGAACTTAAAAGCCTGTGCACTGATTAGTGAATTATTCAAAAAAATGTCTGTATTTTGCCAAAGTATGGATATATTTGTGGCTCCATGTCCAAATACGGCTGTCCAATAGACTTTTTCAGCCTGTCCTGATAGCTGCTACCTGTCATTTGCCTATAAAGAAAAACAAATAGTGGTTGCAACGCTTGAATGATACTACCACACCAGCTAAAAGGATAAAAATTACAGTGCCATTGCCGAGCACTGAATGAGATGCGTTGTATCTACAGAGCATCCTGGATCCTAGCTGCTCATTTGTTGGCCAGGCAAACTGAAGAAAGCCTCCAACAAAATCAAGTTAAAGTGCCTTAAAATGTTCCTGCAACGTGGCAGCCAACATTCACTGCAGCAGAGAGCCAATGGGCACGCAAAGTTTTTGCCACTGTCAGTCAGCAGGCCAATTCACTATGTTTGACTTCACTCAAGTGATGTGATTACGTCTGGAGAGGCTCTTGGTGGGGAAACAGCTCTTCTGTATGGCCGTATGAGAGCTATAAATCCTCAGCAACAGGATTAAAGCTCAATTTATGAGCAGCATACTTATAATCACTTCACTGTTATTGCAAATTATGGAGCCAGGCAGGATGTGGCACTTTTCTCTTTAAAGCTCTCGAGTGCTAGTTTGTTTGTTTCTTTTGACACATTTCTTGATACCTATATTCCTCGTGTAATTACTTCGAAGGCTTAAAGAACCAAAAACACTGTCGATCAAAAATAAGGAGGACTTTAAAAGCGTGCAAAAAAAAAAAAGTTGAGTCTTGAGTGTGATCCACTGCAAGAAAAGTTTTGGCTGAAAGACTAGCACTCGCTGTCCGTCAGTCCTGGCTGAGGTCGTGGTTTATCCAGCCCGACCATCTGTGTGAGAGCTTCCTCCTGGCAGCTCAGCTGAGCACACGTGAACACACCCCACCCCACCCCCTCCTCCTGAGAGGACTTATCCGCCGTACAACAACATCACACATGGTGTCTTAACGGCATTGTGCTCAAGCCGTCTGTCAACTGCCCTTAGCCTGTGTTATTCTCCTTTTGCATCAACCTCGCTGAATATCAGTCTGAACACTTCTCATGGGAGCTCCCACTTTGTACTTTCCTGCATACTGCTGTGTGTTGCATCACTACGTGGTAATGTGGTATCTTTGCTCTGTCCCTAAAGGCTGCACTTTTTGATTCTAATCTAAGCACCTGGGGAAACATCAGCTCCTTTTGTTGTATTTTACCTTTAGTTTGGACTAATGATAAGAATTCCAAATCTAAAAGTTTAACTAAATGATTTAAAGTCGTCCTACTTATGAGACTTTTTTAGATAAATCTATGCCAGGATGGGGACATGCACACCTTCAGTCATCCTGACACGATCCTTCAATAATACTTAATAGCAGTAAGTACTTTTGCGGTCGGTTGAGGTGACAGGAGAAGGTGTTAGCTGCATTCTATGGTGGTATATCCTCTCTGTAGTCCACCAAGTGTTAAATCTTAACAGGGCTTAATGCCTGTGGTGACCTGGCCGGTGTGCGTCACTATATACCTGAGGAGATGAGTACAGCAGGCCAGTGAACTCATGCTGCACTATGGCTGCATTTCCTGGAATGTCCCTGGCCAACACGGGTACCCCGAGATCCATGGCCTGTCGGAGCAGAGAGATCAAACACTCAGACGTCGCAGAGATTTACAATGTCACAGACTAAAGTTACTTATTCACAGACTCGCTCGTTCTATCATCTTATGGGGAAAAAAGCACTGAAGCACCTTGGAAACTGTTCAGCTCGGCCGTGCTGCTCCTCCGTGCCTTAGTTCACTTACAGAATTAACAATCTGTATCAGCTAATACCTTTAGCAGGTTGTTGAGTGAAACATGCTAACACACTAATCAGACCTTAAGCCTACTGTGGATTGTCTTAATCGACTGTGTTTAAACGAGATTAAGTGGATTTGCAGGTTTTGCTCATTCAGGAATGGGAAGATTGGAGTCGAGCAATTAATTTGGGTAATTGTCCCTGAAGTGGTCAGATAACATTGTAGCTGAGTGAGACACAGCGAGATAAGGACTCCTGTAAATATTCACCAGGTTCACAATTTCCAAGGGCTTTGGGTGGCAAATTCTCAGAGTATACTTTAATAATTCTTATCACCAAAATATTATTCTGCACCACGATGCATGAGCTATAAAAAGCTACAGCTGTGTTTAGCAGCTGAATTGTTACCCAGTTACCCGTGAGCCCCGAAGATGTTTACCTCCAAGATGGCTGCTGACATGCCCTCTGAGACGGAGCTGTTGACCACGGCGAAGCACCTTTTCATGGCAGCGTGAAGCTCCTGTTGGCTCCTCTCCTGAGCCAAGAAGACCCCTGCTGTTCTGCAGAAGCAGTGACAGAGCTCAGTTCTGCGTGACTCAGGGCTCACAGAGGCGTGAATGACGCTAAGGGCCAGTGACAAGCTCAGGGCAGCAAACACGGCTGCGCTATGTGTGACATGCACGGAGAGTCCAGGTAAAGTCCTAACCAGACAGGGCAGCTTCCTGCCGCAAATATCTTTGTTGTGGTGAAAGCCCTTGGCAAAAAAGCTGAAAGACTTGAGAGTGGGAGGACAGATTAAAAAAAAATATATATATATAGAGAAAGGATCTTGGCGCTCCCCCCAGATTTTTATTCTGTTCACATTATGTCAAAATAAATCAGTTACATTTGCTCGGATATCCTCTCCCGCCACATGGGATAAATAGAACAATAAAACAGTCTTCAAATTTTTCACAGGAGCAAAACCTTGGCAATTAGACTGTCAGATCTCAAGTTTTCTTTCATGAGATGCGTAACTGATGGAGAAAAGAAAGGAAAACGTAAAAGAAGGCTTACCTTTTAACAACAGCTTCCACTTCAGCACTGAGTATAGGATCAATCTAAGAGAGACAAGGCGCATTACAAAAGACATGTGACACCAGTTGTCTGACTGTCAAGAGCTCTGTTTTCATCAAGGATGCCAGCAATGACTTAATCAGGAGGACAAAACAAACAATGACACAATAAATAATTTCTCTCATGAGAGAATCATTCTCTGTAAATCCTGTATTTTCAGAGATTGGGGTCAGGGTGGGGTGGGTGGCCAATCTGATTAATTGCAATGTGGGATTTGCGTGCATTAGCCTGCCCACAGAAAAGTCAAAGCATAGCAATTTAGGTCAAAGATGCTGCCAAGCAAGCTGCCACTTTTTTCTCTATTTCATTTTATAGCTCATGGAATTTCTAATGGAATCTGCTGTAAAGCGCGTGTGCATTAGAGTCAAAGAATTTAAACTAAGAACAGTTTTGCATCCTGGTGTAATCTGGGATTTAGCAGACATTGTGAACTCAGCGAGGGGTGGATCACGATAAAGGTTATTTTAACAAACACAAATGATTTAAGCGCTGTACTGTTTCTGTACTGTTGCATGGCAAATCCACTGGAACGGGAGGGGAAGGACGTGCCGAGTCAGAGGGGGAAGGCAGGTTCTATATTAATGTTTTTGTTCTTTCACATGGATCTGTCACGCATCTCCTATTCTGCAATAATGGCATTGCTGTTTTGTCCTTTGCCACATATTTCCCTGCTTTTAAGCAACAAACATTTGGTGCAAAAGCCCGTTAATGCCCCCAGATCTATCATTACATTTTCATAATAATCTTTAGATTTATTTATTTTTTATCAATGATAGCGTGGAATGTGCCGCCCCATTGTGATGCTTGATAATGCCCAGTTACAGAGGACGAAGACGTGTCATCGCTGACAAACTGACCTAAATTTTCCTCTTAATGACAGATGCTGTGCAGCCAGAGCGCTTATTACTTGAATGGAGTAGCAGTGGATTTATAGTATGCCATGACAATCTGAGCAACGCATGTCTAATCTAACTTCCGTTTGTATTGTAGATTGAGATTTTACAGATTTTACTGTTACTACATCAAGCTTTATGTTTAACAAAAAGTGTATTCCTCTTAATATTAATATTAATAGTAACAATAATAATATTAATCATAACAATATGTGGTTTTTCATTTCTCAGATAAACAAACAGATGAAATTCCACTGTGATTCAGGGGTGGCATCGAGATGAATCACACATCTCTGCTTCCACTGAACCATTTTATCAAACAACAACAAAGCATAGTGGAGCAAGAAGCAGCAGTCAGACTGTGTATAAGCCCTTGGCCATGTCTAATTGAGTTGTTTTTGAGCAAAACTAAAGCAGAACATACCTTTTGCCTGACACCACTGTTTGAAAGAAAGAACAGACACTACAATAATGCACGCTGATGTCATATCAAAGCAAGTCAGGGGCAAGAAAAGATAAAGACAAACATACGCAGAAATCAATGAGGGAGAGACTGGGAATGAAATGGGGGGAACGAGAACAGTTGTAAAAGCAGTGAGGCTGCTGCTGTTGGCTGGAATATGACTTCTATCTGCAATGCTAAGCACACAGAAACACATAAATCAGTTATGAAAAAAAAAAAAACGGTGTTTTACGGTAAATGTATGAAAACCCCTCTGATTTGATTGGCTGACTGTTTGAATTATGAATACTGTAAATCATGGCAGGCTGTAAGAGTTCAATTGCTTTTTTCCAATTATTTGACTTGCTCGACATGAAACCACGCAGCCTGTATATGTGGAGTTAATGTCTTCGGGAATGATGCACAGGACAGAAACATGATGGCGCGTGACGGGGCTACAAACTGCTTTGGCAGTAATTTATACCAGCTCGTGTACAGATATATGCCCATCCAGGTGTATTAAAATGCGGTAGCTGTATACAGGTCACTAGTCAGAGGCAAGTGCTAATCTAGAGTAGGCAATGCATCAGTGTATGAAGCAGTCAGACAGTTGGACACAAAGACAGACAGGAGCACTGCTGCTGCAGCTGACCCTCGCCCCGTCTGCAGAGCGCTACCTTTCCCTCCGAGGGCCAGCCGTTAATTCCAGCTAAACAGTCAAAGCCAGTACTTCTGCTACATTAGCCTGCATTTCCAGGGAAGGTTTCCAGGTAATTTCTACAGTACACAGAGTCATAGTGCAGAGGGAGACACGAGCCAAGAGCGGAAACAAATCCTCACTCATTGTATAGTGTGAACTTACCTTTGGCCCAATAATGACCAACACATTCAGCGGATTCTCACAATGCCACTCTGAAAGACAAAAATGAAACTGGCAATGTAAAGAAAAACTGAAAAATGTTCAGCAGCAGGTTTCTCAAGAGGAGTGAAACTGTTTTTGCATTGAATTTCCTATAGCGATACTTGCTTGCATGCATTAGTACGATCTAATTCCAAAAATGCATTGTGAAACTCCACAGATAAAGTTCTGACAGATCTGGATGAAACATTAATATACGGCTTGACGCCCTCTAGTGCTGTCTTATTACCATAACTGTGTGTTACAAAAGGCACATACAATAAAAGAGGGTTTTAAAAAAGAACCCACTGATGTTGCTGATCTGTAGCGATTCTCAAAGCATTAGATACATCTAAGATACATCTAAGATACATAAGATAGCGATCATAAAAATAAACACCTTAAAGGCAAGGCTCAGCAAGATATCGAGATAAAATGCCTTTGTGGGGCCAACGCGAGCTTTCACAAGAATCTCATCACACTTTCACATAAATTTTCAATTAGCTGAAACTCAGCCGCAGAGATCTAACTTCATTCCTAATTGATGAGGACACTGCCATTGCCTCTAACACAGGCTACTACAGAAACACAGTCACAAAGGCTTTGTAATTTGAGGGTTTACCTGTCATTAAGGGTGAGCAGGCTATAAACATGCCGGCAAGAAACATCCTCACCTCTATTATATATGTATATTATGTATATTACAGCTGGCCCACTTCTCATATTACTTGACTATGTGTTCGTTTCATATTATTCATTACCAGTATATAGATAAAACAGATGTTAAATGTAGACTGATGAATTGCATGGTATACCTGAAAAAACCTCCACCAAATAGAGGGGGTCCTTGACTCTTCTGAGGCCGCAGACCAACACGAAGACACGCAGCTCATCCACATGCTCGCTGCTTACACCTGGAGAGCAGCCAGACACACAGAAAGACAGCACTACAATATCAAAACACTGCATAATGAACATCCCAAGTACATCGGCAGATAATGAAAGCAATACATCAACCAAGGTCA
Organism: Pempheris klunzingeri; assembly: GCF_042242105.1. NCBI lineage: Eukaryota > Metazoa > Chordata > Actinopteri > Acropomatiformes > Pempheridae > Pempheris > Pempheris klunzingeri. Next base: position 27,260,857 of record NC_092018.1, read on the forward strand.
TGAGGAAAATAAGACAGCAGTGACTAATGTGCTTGCACAATGCTCTGATCAGAGTTGTAACACTCAGCAGGGAAATAGTCTGCTGAAAACACTGGAAGGTTGCAGCCTAATCAGTGTGTAATACGGCATCACAACTACAGAGCCACAGTGTTTGGGTGACAATTCGTTCAATGAACAGAGCTAGATTAAAATTAGCTAACTCAATATCATGGCAACGGCATCAAACGCCTTGAGAATATTGCTTTAACTGGGAGGTGGAGCCGCTAAATCGGTTCTTTTCCTAGACAGTCTAACTTTCAGGATCAAGCCAGAGATTAGTCAGAAACTCACACACGAAAGTATAAATCAAGGATCTTTTATTGCCACCGATAGGAGCGATTAATTGCCCTCATGTTCATACGGGCCAAAACAGATCTCACAGTTGGTAGAACCTCCAACCCTGAGGCGCTTTTTTATTCTCTTTTTTGCTAACGTGTTGATGTTTAGGAGGAATAACGTTCACCATATTCACCACCTTAGTTTGTTGGGTCAGCATGCAATGGTTTGCCGTGGATGTGTGAACCAAATTTCAGGGTAATCAATCCAATAGTTGTCAAGACATTTCTTTTATGACCACAAATGTCGACCTCATTGTGGAGCTAAAGGAAAAGCCGATGGATCAGCCAAGTCATTAGGATTCATCATCTGGGAACCATGAATGTCTGGACCAAATTTTGTGCCAAATCCGTCCAGCATTAGAGGAAAAGTCAAGGTTTTGATCCATAAATATCTGTACAACATTTAATGGCAATTGGGTTGACAAATAGTATTCTAACCTCATGTGAGGAGAACATTTAGGCTTCAATTTTGAAGGCACTATGCCCTGTTCCTTACAATGCCTGAGAAGACAGTCTTAGTTTTATGCAAGCTTACAGTGAAGCTGGAGTAAAGGCAACATTTTAAGGTTGAGGTCTGCTGGCTAAATAGAAGAACATTAATTCATACCAAAACAAGCAATAATATTTTAACATTACGGGGTTACTCAAGTGTCAGAAAGTGTTGACCCAAAATTTAAGTGATATACAAAATAAGTCCATATTCAAATGTATTTTGATGGTGATGACAAACAAACCATTTCAAAAATAATACAGCAGACAGACACAAGCACGTGCTTACAGCACAGTGACAGTCGAGTGAAATCCCCTGCTGCCAGATAAGTCCAGATCAGGAATCTGAGGCAGCTCTTTTAATGCTATTAAAGAGCATCTTAAAATGACAGCGTGAAGTCTGGGCATTGACCCTGATCCTGGGAAGCGATTGTCAAAAAAGCTCTGCGGGATGTATCGAACTTCCTCGCATTGATTTGCAGGATGAGAGAGCACGTCAGCTAAGGGAAATATGTCACTACCTCCGAACAAGATGCAGGAAAATAATGGAGGATAGCTGGAATCATACCAGAGCATAGACATCAATTCAAAGAAATAAAAAAAAAAATCCAATCCATCTTTCCTCTAGGGAGAGAAACAAATTGTACAAATCATCTGATGTGCCAGCAGCAATCTTTTCTCTTTCTATCTTTGCAGTTAGGAGTTCTATGCAAAACACATTTGTGTTCATTTGCCTTTGATTTCAGATGGGCATTCTGAACAATCCTCTAATGCTTTAATCAGTATGTATATGTGTGTGAGTGGGTATGTGTGCATGGATGTGGGAGCACACATCTATCTGAACACCTCCTATTAATCTGTTGAGTGGCGCAGGGTGACACAGGGAACATGCACTGCAGGGAGTACACAAAATCATGACAGCACCATCAAAAAGAGGAAAATCACATGTACTAACTCAGCTACGCGGTGAGATACTGTATGTTAAGCCAATCAGCATTATGTCTTGATTATAAACAGGCGTGGTAATCAATTATCTTGACGTGTATGTGAGTTCCAAATAGAAAATAGTTTGTGCCCAAAATGCAGAAGTACTTTGCCTAGAGAACATGGAGCTTAACACTTGCCTTCATTAATTAACGGCACAAACAACCAACACACAAGAACAGTTGACGACTGAGTATGAATGATTGTGTCTGTGACATAACACTTCGGGGAGAGCCACGTATTATCGTTTATTATGTGTTAGAAACATCTTAAGCTGGAAAAACACATTGCATTTTTGCATCAGCAGAGGCGATGTTAGTGATCTATTTTTAATGTCCACAAATTAAACTTTTTTTACTTTCTTTGTTTTAATACAGACTGAAAACTCCTGAGGCCATTTTCAAGCATTAAATGCCGCTGATGGCACAAACACTATTCCCCGATCATGGTCCCACACTATATATGACAACTGGCTTTGCACTTGACATCTAACCTTCACTGAACCTTTGATCTTTAATTACCAATTCATACAGAGACTTCACTGAACGCTTCCAGTGGAATTTATTCAATAATCATGCTGTTACTTGAAGAAGTAGTAACTGACAAGACGAGGTAACAGCAGCCTCCGCCCCTCACTCCCATCCTTCAGTGACTCACAGCATCGCTGCTCACTCCGCAGTGCTATTCATCATGTATCTCCTGAGCCCCACCTCACAGGGCACAAAGCAGGGGCCACAAACAACATGCACCGAGTGGCTCTCATGGACCAACAGCCTTTGAAAACTGGTCCTTTACAGGGTGCATGACACCCAAAGGATAACACAGTATAATGTATCTTCAGTCAAGTAGAGAGAGAGTTACTTTGCCTCCATTATATTCATCTGCGGAGGTCTTTTTACACCCGGCCACACAGAATACATTTATCCCCAACACCTTCATTAAGCTACTCTATAAACAATAAACTATAGAATTTCCCATTTAGTAATCCTTTCTTTCTTTATTTAGATCTCCATTAGCTGCCACTAAGGTAGCAGCAACTCAGCCTATGGTCCACACACACAGAAAACATGTAAAACAGGACATATAACGCAGTAATAACTAATTCATGCCACACCAGAACACAGGTTGCTGCGGGAGTCACTTCTGATTATTGAAGGTGAGAGAACAGGCCACCAAAGTTCAAAAGGAGGACGCTGAGCAAGCAGGAAGCCACCACCACCCAACCAACAACGCTTTTAAACGTGTGTTCAGACTGCAGGATACAGTTATCATTTTATCTGAGTGTAGCTCTCCGCCTTGGGGCTGCGTTCACTAGTCAAAAAGCAAGCAAAAATCATGAGCACATGTCGTCTTGTTAAAGCACTGTGATCATAACACTGTGGCAACACACTTTCTTTCCCCATTGATATCAAATGCATCCGATTCACATTCATGAAAAATGAACACCATCAGACAGCACATATGCTGAAAATGGAACGGTGTTTACAGCTGTGAGTCAGATGACAGTGCTTTCATCACATCTGAGGAAGGGCACAACAGTAGTGACTCTTATTTCAAGTATAACAAATGGATAAGTGACTATGGGCAATTAGTATTACTTGCACTGGTTGTGAAGCGTGTTGACAAATGGCTCTGGGCTAGAGAGCTATTAATCAATTGCTCCTGTCTGTACACGGTGTTCTCCATGAGCACTAATGTAGTTGGGATGGACATCATCTTGCAATGTCCAATTTAAAGTCCAGGCTGAGATGATGCTTGGACTAACAGTGCATATCTACTGAGCTCAGCGGAGAAGGGAAAAGGCTGGGATGAGTGGAGTTCTGCTACAAACTCTCTACTACCACATGTATGCACCCAACATAGCACAGAGTACATGTATGCTCTGATTGGTGCTGCTCAGGTTGGGGGTGTGTGAATGTATTCCCTATTGGGCTCCCAATGGTGGCTCCACTACAATGGACCACACAGTGTATAGACGAATAGCGGGGGTGAGGAGAGGAGGAATCAGTAAAACAATTAGTATCTACTTTCAGTGCTGACTTGCAGCTTTAATTTAAGCAATAGTGGGTGAACCGTGCTGGAATTACAACCATTTTTATACCCCACATTTCCTGGTACCAAAAGTAATGGAGAAAATTTGCATAATATAACATAAAGTAGTCATATTAAATACTTGGTGGCAAATGATTCACTGAAGTCTGGAACCCACAGACATCACCAGCAGAAAGTTTGACTTGTTAAAGCAGGAAAAGCAAACGTGAAATTAATTATGGCTGGATTCCGGTTAGGTGAGCCAGTTCCGGGGCACTGGTATCGTGCATGCTCACGTTTTACTGGGACACTTACATGGAAAGTTATGTGTCATTATGTGGAAGTCCAATCAGTGTTGATGGTGAATGTAGTCAACTGACGCAACAAATATCTCAGTGCGTGAAAGCGGAGTTCTTATGTTCTTAATGTGTTGTTCTTCCAGGTCCATCGTCATTTGACACAGTTGGTTGACCAGGAAAAACTACAACCTGTGTCAACTTGGATTTCTGATTGGGGTTAGTCAGCGAGCATAAGATAAGATAAGATCAACTTTATTGAAAATAAAATAAAAAAATTGTTCTCTGCTTGTATTGCAGCTTACTGGGTATGTTTCCAGAGAAAATAGCATCCCAAAATGAGTGCAGGGGATGTTAAGGACGAGCATACATTTCAGAGTTGTGGAGTGCTGACTCTGATATTCAGCAGTATTAATTCATGCCAGAGTGTACGGCCAAATAAACAAAGCAGAGAGACTGCAACTGCATTAGCCGTGTAAGAGGATATGGCTGGTGGGGACCATCCAGAACCTGAGCTGCCAAAGAGCAAACAGTAACTGGTGGTGCCTTTGCTCAGATCGGCCTCTGATGCCAATGGAAACTGAGTCAGTCATTCTTGTAAATGCTGCATGTTCGTCCAAACACAGCTGTGAGTAAGACATGTAGATGACGGCAGGGCCTCTCTTTTACCGGCGCCGCCTCAGACCAGTGACCTTGAACGTCCATAAAGACGCGAGTATAGAATTGTAATGTTTATTTTACACTGTTAGTGTTTTTTTTAGCTGTAAGCGTACTTTTCAGTGTTAGTTGTTCTTTTCTGTGCGTTTACATGACGTGATTCAAAGCCAACATTAGCCGCTTATGTGAAAGTACAGTTTGCATTCTGGTCTCTATTTTCTGCAGTTTATACCTTTGTACACCAATTTCTTGTTGAGTTCTGGCAGTCATTCATATGCTGGACAGTTTGAATGCTTATTCAGTGTTTGCTAATTGCTAGCTGCCAGCTTATATTACACGGCCTTTATCAGCCTTTAACTCTGTAAGCTAGCGGTCATCAGCTTCGATGCCCATCTCTACCTTATGTTTGTCTAAGCAATATGTTCCTTTACTAATCAGCCCGATTTGCTGCAATGAATTTCAGGGTTTCTAGTTTCTTGGGAGTCTTGTTTTTGTTGTTTTAGGCCCGTCTGTCACTGACGCTACCCGCTGATGCTGAGAGAGCAGAGTAGAGAGGATTTGGGAGAAGCTGGCAAGCAATGCATAGTGTACATGTAGCATCAATACTGATTGGACAGCCACATAAAAGGTGGCAAACTTTCCCTTGAAAGGAAATGATCCATCATTTCCGTTAACACCTGTGCTTTTCCTGGTATGACAAGCCAGAATGTGTGAAAAGCATCTATTGGATTCAGATCCGCTGATCGACTTGGCCTTTAAGAGCGTTCCACTGTTTGGTCGGTTTGACAGTACGTTGTGGGTCCTGCTGCAGTGATGAAGAGCTGTTCATTTAGGTTTGAGGCACTGGGTTGAACCTGTCACATCATCAATAAACACTGGTGACCCAGGGCCATTGGAAGCCATACTTGCCCACGCGTCACAGCACCTCCGTCGCGTTTTACTGATGATGTGGAATGCTTCAGATCAGATTCTGGTACCGGTTCATTTCTTCTTGGTTTCACTTGAAGCTTATCAATGCTCTGCACCTTGTGGTGAAGCCTCAGTATTTGCTCCCGTGTAGTCTTCTCTTTATGGTAGACAATCATGGAAAGGATCTTGCGATCATCCACGACTTTTGTCTTCCATATATGGCCTGTGTGTTGGCAAACTCATCAGTGCGTTCTTTTTCTCTCTGAGTGTACTAAACTGTTGATTTTGGCAATTCCTAATGTTCCTGTTATGTCTCTGATGGATTTTTTTTGTTGCAGCGAAAGCTTAAAATACAAATGCCACACTAAAGACTACTTGCCACACTAATGACGAAGGAATAGCCCACATCTGTCCATGAAGAAGCGTTTGAGTCAATTGTTCAATTCCTTTTGCTTACTTGAAAAGGAGGGGGCAACATATTAAACCCCAAAAACGCTTCCTTCAATTTGGATGTGAATATCCTCAAATTAAAGCTGAGAGTCCACACTTTCAGCCCATATTCATTATACAACTGTAACTTGAATATTTTTCGGTAAACAGCTAGAACTCTCTAGTTTTATTGCCACCAACAGTCTATCCAACCCCTGTCCCACAAAGGTTGCGTGGATGTAAACTATCTCTGCTTTAGTTTGACACATAATTGTCACTTAAGTGTCAGTTAACTAGATGATTTGACCAGACTGACTCAAATTACAGTGTACCCAAGGTACAAAAGAATACTTTGATTAATTTCAAAATTTCCAATTCAGTCCAGCTTTGAAAGGGTCAGTACACCACCCTATTTGCATACTTAGGATGATCAGCAGACCTCCCTCAGAATAGTTTTCATTGGTAAATATTTTCACTGAGGGCACAAAAAGAAATACCTAACAAACTTGGAAACAGTCCACTGTAAGGTCTGTGGATTATCTAGTCCCACATTTGACAATAGCGTTAATGACAACAGTACCTGAGCTCCTCAAGAATTCAGTCCAGCAAAATGTCTTAGTCGCTTCCGTCTGGATACCTTTAAAGCAGACACAGACAAATGAAAGGCTCAGTGTTCTTGGTAAAGCTTTTTTTTAAAAAAACATTTAAGGTAACATCCATTATGCAAAAACTTAGCAATGTGGTTTCTAGTTAAATAGACACAGTTGAATAAATTCAGAATTGCTTTTCTGATCTTGAACTCTATTGGCTATCTGACACAGTCAAAATTAAAACATCAATCACCTTTGATGCTTTTGACAACATGATTTCATATTATTAATTCAACCTATACATAAAATAGATGTCATGCATTTTAAAAACATTATTTGGTGTGGTGCATGTAAAAAGCACACCATGTGATCATTATCTGGTGACAAGTGTAAAAAAAAAAGCTTTCACTGGTCCGGGCTGAGCCGTGCAGCTGGCCAAGGGCTCTCCTCTAATCTATGAACGGACACTATTTGCCAAACAAGGCTACTGGTGGGAAGCAACATGGAAGAGTGATTTGGGCTGTCCTATATGGCACAGTGGCCAATGGCAAGAGCAAACACAACTCTGTACTGCAGACAGCATGATAATGGAGGGAAAAAAAATGTCAAAGCTGATAAATGCAACACTTCAATGGCGAGTCAGGGATGCACTGCATCAGGCGAGGGTATGCAGCCTGCAGAGCTTACCTTGGGGCTGGACACAGATTTTACTGCTCTGGGACAGCTTCAGTGAAAAAAGACAAACAGGAGAATTCAGGTTAAAACAACAACCAAAAAATGAATACAGAAGTGTTTCAAAGTAATAGTAGTGGTAATAATAATAATATTATAATAGCAGTAATTATTGGTCGTGTTTGTTTATACAAATTACATTTAATTATTACAGTGCTTCTTTCTCTTTTTCTCAGGCAATGGAAAAAGCTAATTAACGCTCTTTGTGCCGAACATATGTAATTAAAATCAAAACTTTAAAAGAGAGTGAGGAAAGCAGTTGCTAAGATAATGGGGCTGCTACAAAATAAATCAGAGGATGGAGGGGAAATTGACTGGGTGTTATCACACCAGATCCATCCCCTATGTGTGTTTCCTGTCACAATAAAAAGCGTGGCGATGCGTCTCAGTGCCTGTCCTGTCTGCCTGCTGTCAGCACTAAATGGCAGAGATAAAGCATGCCACTCGCCTCAATCTGCAGCCCACGGCTGGAATCTAATCTGAAAATAAAACACAGTAATATTGTTTTAATGCCAAACTATTACGGGGCAAGACAGGATATTGTGTTTGTATAGTAAAAGCTCTTCTGTTCCATTTATTGAAGCTGTCAGGCTCCTGCTGTCTGTTGATGTGCCATAAAATGCAAACAAAAACCTTTTGGTTGGGGGTGGGGGGATACCATAGCACGCAGTCTACTGTACTGACGAACCAGCAATTAGGCACAGAAATTGACTGGGGAAACACAAAGGAGTGAGACTGGTTGCAAACATATGTCACCATATGTTGGACGCAACATTAGACACACATGCTTGTTAGATATAAACTACTTGGTCTATTGAAGTTGGTCTATTAAAAGACAAAAGAGTAAAATCATACCAAAAATAACTCTGCCTCCTCTTTCAGTTTATCTGTAAATGCAACCGCAAACCTGATAAAAAAAGGAGAAAAAAAAAAAGACACTTCATTGTGAAAGCCGTTTCATAAGAATTTTCATGGCTGACAGGAAGTTTTAGTCTTTTACAAGCAATGACAACAATTCTGACAACAATAGAGGAAAAAGCAGCGGTAACAAAAGTAAAAACACAGAAGTCTTCGGGCTGACACCGAGTACGTGAGAGCTTGTGGTTTGAAGGCAAAGGCAAAGGATTTAAGCATGAATACACCAAGAATACAAAGAGGCAGACAAAGGGAATGTGGAGCAAAAAACAGTGGGGAGATATTAATTTGCTCGTGTGAGCGTGCATTATTAAATGGGCCGATGGGCTCAGAGTGGTGACTGAATTTCATGATCAAGGTTTGTGTGAGAAGGCGCTAGCAGCGGGAGGTGCTTGGATTCAGATGTTTGAAGTCATGAGACCTGGATCTCCCCAGTTTTCCCAGAAGGCAATTATCCCCTTAGATTTACTAGGTGGACGTCCCACCATCTATTTCCGTCATAATGGGAATAGAGATGTCACGGTCTGAGGTGAGGCCACAGGGCAGGATATTGATATGCCTGTGAATACATTAACTTTTCAGTGTAAAACGAAGGGATAAGAAAATATACACACACACAATCTGCAATGCTGGGGTTGGCTTGCGTGTGCTCAGCCTCATTCATTCATGCCAGTACTTCCCCGTAGGGATCCAGTCCTTTATCCTCATAGATAACTGAGACCCTAGTCAATATGATCCAAATGCTTTGTGTAAGGGAATTTTCTGTTTTAATTATGGCTTTTCCAATATGGTGATGTACTTCTCATTACACATGAAGTGTCTTATAATTTAATGATGTGCAATGAACTCAGACTTTTCTCAGTATTTCTAGATGTGTCTTGTATACAGCATTACAATGTTAAGGTTATTGTGAAACTGAATGTAAAGAAAGCTTATTATAACTCAGTATAGCCTGTGATTGTGTGATATTAAAAATGGACCTCCAGCTAACAATGGCATAGCACTGTGAAAAAAAGAGTTTCAAAACGAGAAGCCAGAGCTGGTCAAACCAAGAAAAAGAGAAGAACAATGTGTGCTAAGGCCAGGAAGTGTCTTTACCATATTTAGAGCCACAGCTTTCACTTCCTGGTCACAATTCAAGACCCTATGGAAGCCCTGAGAGTCAAGTGAGAGCAAAGGAAAATCTGGCGATCCATTTTCCTAGGTCTGATCTAAATTGTTTTCTCTCATGCACTTAAAAACTAAATCACATTTTTTAATTTTTTTCCACATTGGTGCCCCCTGCCATTTGCCCCATACAATATCTGGTTTATCTCAGCCTGTAACTGTGACCAACTTTACAGTAAACTATAGTTATCGAAGCAGTCATCTTGGCCTCGGTTGTAGCTGTTAGTTATCCTAAAGGAAGATATGACAGTAATGTTACATTACTGCTAACACACAATATATGTACATTGTGTTTGGAGTGCACAGAGAAATTAAAACTCACTGGAAGAAAACTTTTTAAACACTTTTTTACAAAAAAAACATTACAAAACAATTCACCTGCCAAACCTTTTTTCCCCACCTTTTCTTAAGTAATAAACATGGGAGAAAAAACACTTAGAAAAATGGATCACCAGGTTTTTTTTTCCCTCTCACTTGCCTCTCAGGGCTTCCGTAGTTTGTGACATCTACATTAAAACCTCTATAAAGGGAAGCAAGCAAAACATATTGCAATACATTACTAAAATATTTTTCTCCCAATGATCAATGTAGAGCCTGTTGACTGTGCTGTCAAATTCAAATTGCGCTCGCTAACGTGTACAATCAGATCCAAAAGACAGAGTTACTTTGTCACAGTAGGACAACCACAGGTGTAACTAATAATGCACGCAATTATGGGTTTGTTCATTCCATTTAAATGTCCCGTAAAAGCCATGCCGGTGAACAAGCATGCACAATAACAGGGCCCTTGAACTGGTAAACCTAAATGGAATGCATCCATAATTAATGTTATTAGTTGCACCAGTGGTTTTCCTGTTATGAGAAGTCTAATTAATAGCAGTTATTAGCATTTTATTGGCGTATGTGTCTTCATCATGTATAATTATTATAAAAATGTTTGACTGTGTAGCTCAAGAACACAACAAACATTTTTGAAAAGGCGTAGTGTCGGTAGAAGAAAATGTACTAAATGCAGAGCTGTTTGGAATTAAATGGGTTAAAATAGCAGTATTGAGCAACATCACCTGGCTTTCAGTAGCACCTGCTCCATAACCACACGCTTCTGCTCAACTTTCACATCTTCATTTATGTCTGTTCCGCCAAAGATAACGCCAAAGGGTACTTGGATGTCTGGTGTAAGACATAAAACAGAAAGGTCCTGACATTTGTGGCACAGGTAGCATCACACTTGCAGGTCTACTCTTGTGTCGACAAACACAAGGCTGACTGAGGCTATGGAGAGAAGTAAACAGATCACAGGACAGCAGGGAGGTTTACCTAAGAGGAGTCTGCCTGCTCTGAACAGATGGATAGCCAGTGCACCCTCGAATGGAGGATTTCGAGACACAAGCCTCGCCACTTCAGCAGGAGACTGAAATTCTGCTGCATCTCTGAGCTCACAGGTGTGACCTGCTGATTCAATGTGGGACCTAAAATAAAAGACACACAACATACTATGTTGGTCTACACTGCCTCCTCCATGGAGCTTTAACTTCCTGGATGATTTATTGTAGCCACTGCACAGTAAAGTCTAAAAACAGCTTTAATTTGAGTTAGCTCTGGCTGACAGGTGACGTAATGCACCCTCACTTAGTCAACACTAATTAGCACCAGCAGCAGAAGCTAGCCACACTTAGCAAACATGTCAATTACCTTATTCTCTCAGCTGTAGTGTGGTTCCCAGTTTGGGGGCTGAGACAGGCAAGAAAGAGTAATTTCATGTCCTCACAGAAGCCTGGACTGCCGAGCTAGCCGGTTAGCACGTACACATTTAGCGATAAGCCGATGCTACCGTTATAAGGCAGCAAGCTGAGCCTCTGTGCGCTGTTTCTGGAGGCTCGCTAAACTCAAGCCCTATCACATTTCCTGAACCCATGCCAACAAGTTACACAAACAGGAAAGCCCAGGGCGAGCACCGCGGTGACAGCTCGTTATTTAGCAACACACCCACGCGACACATGTTTACGAGTCCGTCTCCTAAACGGTCCCCCGGAAACACGTGACGGGAACGCATACTGTACGAGCGCACATTAATAATTTGTTTCGTGGTGGTAATTTTACAAAGATCACAAAAACATCGACTCCGTCTCCTGACAAGTTTTCTAACGCCAGAATCAGCCGTAACAAAAAAGTTTTGAAATAAATGTGCTCCGACACCTGCGCAAAGGGAACTGATCTCCACGGACATGGACAGTGTGGTGTCGCCCTGCTATAAGAGGCCCGTCGGACACTTCTCACTTGTAGATCGTATTTAGTGCAACGCAAGCGTGACGGTTTGTTGACTGAGCTATGTGTCACGCGGTAGTACTGTGACACTGTTTTTTTTTTTTTTGTTGACTTCCAGTTCTCCTTTGACAAAGTATTGATTTAAGACCAGACGAAGTAAACATCTGAGCTGAACTAGGTTAATGGAGATAACTGAGCACCGCTGCGACGTGTCTCAGTAATTAAAGGTAATGTGAAAACAAAAACTGTTACCAAGCTATGGGTATGCTAAAGCTAGCTTGTGATATTTGCACTGTGTTGAGTGTGTCACAAGGGAAGGGGCTCTGCTGTGAGTTGTGTAGCTGTTTTCTCTGCGTCAACAGGGATGACAACCCGTTGAACCTCCTCCTTCTCCTTCTTGTGTGTGCAGGCTTGAACTCTCACTACCCCCCCAGAGGAAGCTAAGCCACTAAGTTGGAGAATGGCTAACAACACGGCTGACAATGAGAGCACCCCTCTTTTGGACTCAGGCTCTGAGAGCAGACCTCCACCACCATCAGTCTTCCAGGGAAGGAGACTGGCATGTGCAGCCATCCTGCTGGCAGAGTCTCTGGAAAGGATTGCTTTCTACGGCATCACATCCAATCTTGTCCTTTTTCTCAACAGTAGTCCCTTCTATTGGGAGGGCACTCAGGCGAGCCAGGCACCTCTGATGTTCATGGGGGTCACCTACCTGATTTCACCATTTGGTGGCTGGTTGGCCGATGCATACCTCGGGAAATTCTGGACTATTGCTTCGAGTTTGATCCTGTATTTTCTCGGCATGCTGTTTTTCCCTTTCATTTCAAACGATGACACCAGGATACACCTATGTGGAGAAGAGATAGCGTTCCCCGTGCAGCCTGCCGAGTGTCTGAGCACAAACAGTACCCCTCCAAGCAATGTAACCTGCCCCATTCGCACCCCATATTGTGGCCCAGTTATCTATAGTGGACTCTTTTTAATTGCATTAGGTGTGGGTACTGTGAAGTCCAACATCACTCCCTTTGGGGCAGATCAGGTAGAGTATCAACTAATATTACTTTCAGACGTCAAAGATCGTTTTAAATGCAGAATACTGAAAGTAGAAATGGGGTTCATTATGGGCAGGAAGATCAGGTATGCAGTGTGACATCATGGTAGTCGGTCATGTGATGGGACTTCTGTTGCACCATGGCAGTTCACTTAGACATGCATGCCCATTATTCATCATGGTCACTTACAAATATTCCCATTGTAAAGTTAACATTTTGGAGTACAGACTCACTCACACTGAAGTAGACACACAAACACCCAAGAATATTGCCTTGAATGACAACTTTGTTGTAATAAGAAGTGAAACACTACACATCTGTCCATTTGGTGGCAAAATATTTTCAGAATTTCCAGATGAGCCTCAACAAGAAGCAGTCGTAGAAATTGAAAGTTCATCAATGGGGGTCATTGTTTTTCACAATAATCTAACCAGGATTGTGAAAAACCTTTCAAAAGGGACTGGCGGCGTGAACATGATTAGCGCTTTAGTCCACTACGCTCATTACAAGATTTGCACGCTTCTGTCAATGCTCCTTTTGATTCTGTTTAAACACACACAATGCATAACATCAATCCACATACATTGTAGGCAAACAAAAGAGAAACACAGAACCAAGGGCACAATTGACCACAACGGAGAAAAAACAGCCACATATGGAGTCACCTACATTTTTCTGGTGGCTGTGATTGTCAAGAGAGAAATCGTTATAGAACTTCACTAAACATGTTTTTCTTTTAAATTTCATGAGTTATGAAGATGTAATCACTTAAAGGCACAATTTTTCCACTAATTCTCCTCGAGCTGAAAGTCCTAATTAAGTGGCAGTGGGAGCTGTTGATTCTGGAAATTTGCTTAGTTTGAGTAAAATTGAAGATATCCTGTTAAATGTGGCTGGTTCTCTGTCTAAGAAGTAATTGCACCCTCTTGCAGTGTGAAAATTGCCATAGTCAGTGTTGTGAGGGTTTTTGTTTTAATTAATGTGCAGCTTGAGCACAGCAATCATAAAGGTACAGCTTTACTGTGATGCATCTGTGTAGGCAGCGAGTGCTGGATGGAAGACTGAAGTTGAAACTCAAACTAAAGCGCGATACAGAAGAGAATTAACTTCATTTTTATCCTTTTTACTGCAGAAGATGTAATATCTATGATCATAGTAGTGTTTACTTGTTCATATGCTCCATTTGATGGAGGGTTAACCCTGAAACAAGATGGTAAATCAAATGTTTTTTTCTTTTCCTGTCATGACGAAAGGCTGAAGGGAACACAGCCACTTACTCTGATTGATCTGGTGTCAAAACTATATGTTCAGTAGGGGCTGCAGTAGTACCCCCTTCTATGTGTGCTTTACTTTAGTGTGTGTGTTATAATGCAGGTCATGGTAACCCATGGATATCAGGTGGTCAGTTTTAGCGTGATGATTAATTTTCTAACTTCACTGCACAGCTGCAGAGAGGAACCCCAGAGAGATTTATGCTCAGCATCGGCTGGTGAATGCCGTGACATTATCTTTCCAGAAGTTAATTGTAGCTGTACCGCTGCAACTCTTGTGCTCATATATAACAGACATATCCACTTCATCACGCATTGATAAAATCTGTTTTTTTTTCTCCATGGGGATAACTGTGTACGGAATGGATCAGTACCATTATGAGAATAATATTATTTCCTTGCATAGACGTTTAGCTGAATTTATTGCAGTTTTGGTAAGCTAATGTGGAGGCTGTCACAGCGATTTGTGTAAGAATGCTCAAAGCCGCAGTGAATCGATAAAGGATAAACGAAAAATAGTTTGTTTTGGTTATATCTCCCCCAAGTTTAAAAAAAAAAAAAAAAAAACCTGTCTTGTTGCCTTATCCTTTCCTTGATATTCTATGCATTGATAGGGCTGCAAAAAGCTATTAATTATATGCTAATCACAGTAAAAAATCATAATAATTTTATATGTTGAATGAAATGTGACATGTGCATCCCTGTCAGTGATCATTGTTCCTCTTTGTCAGTGTGGTTTGTCTTTTCTGTCATTTAGTGTCATGATTTTATATATTACATTTTGTAGTTTTTATTTATCAATGCAACTGCCAGACTTATTTTCCTCATGTGGGAACTTGCATATCAAAGTGCTGATGACCACATTTCTTTTATAGTTCACAAATGCAGTATGAGACACAGCTGGTCATAGGTCATTTCTAGGAGTTTCTCTTTTTCATTCTCCCTGTGTGTGAGACTCACAGTGACATGATTGGTTGCTGTCACCCTGCGTGTGATCTTAGGTCAAAGACAGAGGACCAGAGGCAACGCGCAGATTCTTCAACTGGTTCTACTGGTGCATCAACTTAGGGGCCATCCTGTCTTTGGGAGGTGTGGCCTACATCCAGCAAAATGTCAGCTTTGAGGTCGGCTACGTCATTCCTACTGTGTGCCTCGGGGTCTCCTTCATTGTTTTCCTCCTGGGCCGCACCGTCTTCGTCACTAAGCCTGCTGATGGCAGCGCCTTCACAGATATGTTCAAGATCCTGGGCTTCGCCTGCTGCTCCCAGACACCAAAGGAACCTAACCTGCTCCGGTGAGAGCAGCATGTCATCTCTGTGTGTGCCATGTTGGAGCATTTTATGCAGTGATGGGGGGAAAAGATGACATCAAACTGTATTGTCAGGCTATAAAAGTGGTAAATGCATGCCTTCAGTGACAAACAGCACTCTCACAATAACTGATGTTGCAAGCATTCATCAATCTCAATGGGAAGGCTCTTTCCAACAGTGCAGCTAGTATTTTTGTCCATAGCAAAGTTCAGTGGGATGATGATGATGATATGGCGGAATAACACAGCAAGGTGTTGTTGGTACACCTTAATGTTGAAGCCCCCTTTGATCCCCCTGTATAATTCTTTTTTTCCCTCCGGGTCCAGGCATTCATCTTCATTCCCCGTGTTGGATAGTTACTCTAAAGTGCTGTTACTTGACTTTGAACCAAAGTAGCACAATCGGTTCAAAAACTTGACATTGAATATTTTAAATTGGCCAATCCTGCAGCCTTTCAAGAACTCCTTATTAAGACATTTTCTCCAGAGATGGGGATTATAGGCTTTAGAGTAAAGTTTTTTTTTTTTTTTTTTTTCCCTATCTCTAGAAGTGCTCTTATTTAAGGGTAATATGTTCACAAAAAAGACTGCTCAAGTTTCGCACTTCAAGGGTTTTGCGTATTTTTATATTTCTTTATGTATCTCTTTATTTTATGTTATCAATCACACTGTACTGTACTTTCTGATTTTGTTCCCTTAAAGCAACAAACCAACACTATTAGACAGTGCCAAAGTGACCTATGGAGGAAGATTTCCAGAGGAGAAAGTAGATGAGGTGAAAGCACTGCTGAAAATCCTCCCAGTTTTCTTCGCCCTTATCCCATACTGGACCGTGTACTTCCAGGTAAGATCAACACATTTTTACAATGAATACAAATTCATGAGCTGTGTTGGAAAAAAATCAGAAGGAATTTAATTTAAAGCTTTCTGGATTGCAGATCTGCACAATCATGTTGCTAATATGAGGGGAGTGATTTTCCGTTTCAATATTGGAGAAGAATGGCTTTGCACCAGACCTCCTGGTGATCATAAAGTGGAGAATTACTTCATGCTGAGGCTCTAATCTTCTCATTGTGTTGCAGATGCAGACAACGTACGTCCTGCAGAGCCTCCATCTGAGGATTCCTGATAGTGCCTCGAACAGCACAACCCACCAGGTAACCTTAAAATGTCACTCTCAGTCGAAGTACCTGTTTCTTGTTTTATTTTTAAAAAATGGAGTCATTGTGGCTTGACATTGTAATTTTGGTCTTCACTACCAATGTTAAGCAACTCCTGTACAATTCCATTGAGTTAAACATTCTGTTTTGAGCTCCAACCTGCCTCTGCATACATATGTTTGACCTGGATTGTTCACTGCTGAAACCAAAGGAGTCACTAGGTCACTAGCACACAATGGTAGGCAACAGCTGGAGGCAGCAGCAAAGGTTGGTAATGCCTTGGGGATTAAGCCAGAACTTTACCTCACAGACTAATACCTCACAGATTAGCAACCTGGCTGTGATTGCGCCTCTCCACAGCAGCACCTCCAGCTGATTTTTCCTGACTAGTTTGGGCTGTCTCACTCTGACAGGCTGTATGTCATGTTCTGGAGGACTGTGATGACTGCCCAGCCGTCAGCTGCTCCCCGCGCTGCACCATTCATCACAAAACGGAGGTTTAAAATCAGAATCAGAATTGTAGTTTAGTGTACACAATAAACCTATGTACATGTGGGACGCCTGTTCTTTTTGAACAAGTGAAGTTGAGGTGATAGTGAAGTGCACTGACTTCATGGAAATGTGAAGTGAAACCCTCTCGTCAACCACACAATCCAACTCAGTGTTGTGTAAATGGCAAATATGTTTGTATTCTTACTTGAGACCTGACACTGTGAAACTGTTTGACATAGTTTGTGTTTACTCATATTCCACTTGTGTTCAACTGTGTTTAAGAGCTACAGTATATCTGATTTTTTCTTCCCTTCACATATTTATCGAATATCTTAAAAAGGGAACTAAGCCCTTTCTGCTGCCAGGCTCGACACTTCTCTGCATCAAAAGGGAAGTGAGATTAGATGCCTCTGTGATGTGCTCCCTCACCTCACCCCACCTGACACATTTCTATGGCTAAGCTTAGCAAGTACGGTCTCTTCAAGGAAACTGCCTGTACATATAATAATAACTGGGGATGGGAGGCAGGAGTGAATGTGCTGTAATTGGTCATAATAAGATTAGGTCCTGAGACTACCACTCTGATGCAGTGGCGTGTATTTCATGTCTGCATGAAATGTACAAACGATAAATGATTTCTGACTATTTGCATTAGTAATGAACTAAATTGCATTATTTCTACGTTTGAATTTACTTTTTGAAAGCTACCCTTTAATCTATCTTTGTGATACCCTGTGATGCATATCACAGATGGTATATATACCTCCTATAATCTGTACACATTTTAGGTAGAGAGTGATCTTTCTCTTTTAACATAGTTTAATGCTAATATATTTTGATGCCTGGAGAAGTAAAATTACCCAGTGTTCCACACAAAAGCAAAGGTTTGAGAATTTTGTTGCAAATACATGCTTTTTCCCTTTTATTTCCTAGTTTGTTTATTAGCTCCTGAGTTCCCAACCTGGTAACCATGATACAGAGCATATAAGCATACAGCATGCATGTTCATAGTTCATTTGGGGAAATAGGGAAAGCAGAACATCATGCTCAGCACAGACCTAGGCCTGCTGGGACACCTCCATCATTCACGCCAGGCTTTCCTTGGCAAAGGAAAAGTCTTGCTTAACACTTTCTATCATTTTGAATATGATAATGTGCAAACAAGGGAGGAAAACAGTCTCTAAGGAGCAGCGTATAGATTGCCAGCGGTTATTCCAAGAAATGGAAATTCAATTTGAGAATAAATGATGCTATCAGAAGTGTTAAAGCGGAGAAACATCAGGAGCTCAGATGGCACTTGGAATTTGAATTGCAAAAAACATCTCCTGCCGTTTGCAGACTTTCATTTCTCACTCAATGAGATTCTTCCTTAAACTTTGTATTCTCACCATGGATTTTCCTCTGATTGATATGTCTTCCTGTCTGTGTGCACAGTGTAATTAGTCCTCTCATAGATTACACTTTATGGCAGTAGAATTAGATTTGTGTAGTAAACTTGCATTGTGATTTCAGTCAAGTACACTGTGTGCCACTAAAACATTTAATAAATTAGCATGTAAAAATGATAACAATACTACTACAACCATGATAACAACAACAAAATTATAATAATTCTACTATTATTTTTTACTGTGGACTGAATAAATATTTTTCATTTCATTATGTTTGCTTTTGACCACCTGGGGGTGCCAAAGCAATGTCAAGCACCAAGTAAACACACTCAAACCCACAAGCACACTCACATGCACACAAACTCTTGTTGAACTGTGTTGGAATGCACTGACATTCTCTGTAGTTTTCACGCTTTGTTGCTTTTTGCACACTTTTACCTAATCTTTCTCCTCTGCATCTCCCAGATGACATTCCGCTTCCCGGCCGCCTGGCTCACCATGTTTGACGCAGTGCTCATCCTTATGCTGATTCCGCTTAAGGACAAAGTGGTGGACCCCATCCTGAAACGGCGCGGCCTGCTGCCTTCTTCTCTGAAGAGGATTGCAGTGGGGATGTTCTTTGTTATGTGGTCGGCCGTGGCGGCGGGTGAGTGCACAAACAGACGTCCTCCCTCTGCTGTCACATAAGTAGGCCAGACAATTACTAACTGAAACAACTGAGCTAGCCCTTGTGGTAAATACCACGTGCAATCAGTACTTCCAAGGCAATGAGCAATGCAGCTGTAGCGCCACCTCTACATCACCCATTCATTTTACTTCTAAATACTGTTTTGGAGGAATTTTGACTGATATGTCAGTTCCTCACCAACACTGATACAAGTGTGACATTTTATATGAGGAATGTTGTTGCAGAGTCATCTTTTGATCTGATCTCTAAGAATAATTTAAAGATATCTGGCTTATCATCTTTTTAAACTAATGGTTGCCTTTACTGTGTTGCTTTCTGTGGGACTGAGCTGTCACACATGTATTAATTGTCCCAAAATCAAAACACCCCTTTCCACCCTGGCTAAGAGGAAAAAAAGCCTCAAGCCTCAGAGGTTTGCCTTTTTTCGCACTGTAGAGCACAGGGGGAGCTGTGGCATCTCACTTTTTGGTCCTGACTGACTGCACCCGCATGCGGCAGCGCTGCTCTGTCCTATTCACTTCCAGCCTGTGGATTATTTTGGAAATGAAGTCTCAGCCAGGCCTGTCAGCAGATGCTGCTGCATTGATACATCCAGGCTAAAAGAGACAAGCCTAGAGGCTGGAAGAAAGCAAATCAGTAACACTCCTGAGAATCAATGCACATTATATTTTCCACAACCACTGCCCTTTGTCCTTCCTCAGATGTACAATACATCAACCACGTAGAATATGAACATGCTCCGTCATTAGTGACCTTTTACATATTGACTGGTGTGCATCAACCCGATTGCCAAGTGACTGCTAAACATGCGTTGTTAGAATTGTGATAAATATTTTGTGATGATAAATATTATGTCCATACAAATTACAATGAAGCGGCATTAGGGGCCAACAAATCCACAGAATTTCAACATTTTGAATATAACAAAAATCGGATCTATTTCATTAAGCACATTTAGCCCTTAAAGCACGTATTTGTGGTCTGGACAGCCTTGTTCACAGTTTCAGGTGATTTTACCAGCTTTCCTAGTCGAAAAGCTCAAAGACTTTCCTCCATAAATGACATTTTAGCATAACAACATCGGATATAGTTTACCTGTTGCCAAACAGAAATGTTATGTGCACGCTGCACACTCAGCCCCATGAATGCACTTTACTAGAAGACTACTGCAGTCATGAAATAAGATCAAACTTTATTTTCTAGTAATTCGTGCCTCTTTATAAACATCTGACAGCAGAATCTGTAAACACACCAATGTGTACAAATCATGCTATTTAAATGTGGTTCAGTATAATTCTAAAAAGCAGTATTTAATCTTTCCATATGTGGTAGAAACTCCTCTTATGAAATTAAGAGCCTTTTTTTAATCAAATTCAAATCCAAAATCACATATTACTGCTGGCAGCTGTGCATACAGTAAATGGTGAGTATAATCCATAGATTAAAAGGTATAGTATTAGGGCTGTGAAATGATCATATACATAGTGTGACAATAGAAAAACGTTTTATCATTCCATAAAATGAAAAGATAATCCTTACTTTTTATATTTTGTTATATTCTCAATTGAAAATTTGCACATAGGTTCTAAATCACAGGAGAAAAATAATCAAATATGAGAAAGGACCTTGTATTGAGCATATAATACTGAATGAAATCGAACCTATATCGAGATATGAGTTTTTGGTCGTATCGCACAGCCTTGTGTGTGTGTGTGTGTGTGTGTGTGTGTGTGTGTGTGTGTGTATAAAGGCTGCTGGATTAAACTCATCACGCTGCCTTATATGAACACAGTGAAGAAGAGATGAGAAAGTTTGTTGAGGGAGTCTTCAGACGTTCTAGTCTGAGTTATTAAAGCCCGACTTGGCTCATCAAAAACATCCTTTCAATCAGCGAGATGTGGTAAAAGCTCTATTAACCAAATCTAATATGTCTAATGTGTTCGGTTTGAAGTAATATTTTCGTTTCAGAGGACATGAGCATTCGTAGAAGGAAAGGTGCTCAAACATGTTCATTTCCGATGTTCAAAAGCTATTCAGGTATTTACTTTTCCATTTGGCTTCTTGAAAGAAAGTGCAATCCTTGCATTTGAATTCAGGCTAAATAAATTCTGAATATTGCAGAAAGCAATTTTGAGTCCTGGGAGTGGAGAGAAAGGGTTTACGATGGTGCAGTGGTGTGGGCATTGGTCACAGAACAGTAGGTGAATACACAACTACTGCGCAACACAGTTCTGACCTGGATTTTAGGAGTCGGACATGTGGATCACATCAGTACAGTGACGTACTTTATAAAAGGAGTTGATGGGATGCAGTATTAATGATATTGTGTCTGCATCTTGTTTTATTCATCCAAGAATAATTTACCGAGCCTCAGTGCTGTTTATCCACAGTATTCCCTAACTTCACATTAATTCAGTTACACACATTGACTCATGGGAGCTGCCTTAAATTGCCGTTAGATTTTGAGCTGCATTTCCCTCAGCTCGGTGTCTGCGTGTCATCAGTGCTTATCTGCATCTGTCCACTAACTGAGGTCATGTTGTGTTCAGAGACTGACAGATGGGTAGTTGCGAACGACCAAGTGTGGCATGTTTTGCCCAGAGAATAGCCAGTCCAACACATTGCATTAACAGCCTGCCGCTCTGCGTCCGCAGAATTGGCCGCCCCGCTGCTGTTCGGAGTTAGAATCTATTTCATCACCGTGTGGAAGAAATGTGCAGGACTTTGCCATGATGACATTGGTGCTGCGATATTTCACAGGGTTTCATCGTGCTCACTGACAATCGTGGCACATGGAGGGCTGGACCTCCCGTGCAGTGCAGAGGGACAGCTGAGGACATGCTGTCAAGAGGACAGTGGACTGTTTCTGATCCCCTTTTCATTTGTGTACAACAGTCCCAGACTTCAGCCACATACTGGGGCCAGCTCTGAAAAGCTGCGCTGACATTGCATTTGAAGAGTTTTTTTTATTTTGTAGCATGTTTTATCACATTCTCTTAACTTACTAATCTGCTTTGGTTAAAGCTCGATGGCTTTTAGGTGTCCAAAACCCTTCTCTCGCTCTCTCTCTCTCCCTCTTTTTTGTTATTTTCTTTCTTTATTTATTTTTTTGCAAAAGCTGGGGCAGAGTTACCAGGGATCACAGTGGGTTGTCTGATGTGCGATGTTCAGCAAAGGGGGGAAAAAAGGCAAGAATGTGTGTTTATAGTGTGAGACTTGCTCTGGGCAGCCCAGTGGCCACACTGCCTGAGATGGACGGCTGGTATTATAGGATAGCCGGATTACAAGGCTACAACTCTCCTCAAATACAGCATTAAGTGTAGTTATGATAGGAGGCTGTCTCTGGGAGTTATCTGGAAATAGCCACTGGTTCCATGATAATAGCTATCGAATAAAGCTTTTAGGAGGCGGCGGCAGCGGCTGATGACAACTGCTTGGCTGTTATTGTTGAACCGTCTGCACTGATCCATTACTAACTGCCATAATATGGAAGCATGCAGATGTGATCTTAATGAAGTGGTGGGGTAGCCTTAAAACTAGCTAAATGCTTAATGGACTGTCACTGAATCCACTAACTCTGGCAGGGTTGAGCTGTTTGTTAGTGTCATGGACTTCAGGGTGATACTTTAATGAGGGTTTCTTCATCCAGACTGAAATATATATAAGCTCTTACATTCACCCGATGCCCTATTTGCTTTTTTTCTTCAGTTTAGTATGAATGTTACACAATTATAGGTTTTATACATGTGCATTTTTTTTCTGTCCTCTCAGGTATTTTGGAGACCAAACGCCTGGAGATCGTCAAATCAAATGGTACCATTGACCAGGTGCTTGGCAACGTTATCTACTACGCGGCAGATTTACCCATATGGTGGCAGATTCCTCAATATGTGCTGATAGGAATCAGCGAAATCTTTGCCAGCATTGCAGGTACAGTTGTTCGATGTCTCCTGTGTCTCATTTAGCACAGTGGTCAGGTAGACATGATGATTCAGGCTGACATGAGAGAACGGTATCCTCCAGTGGTGACCCTCATGGTTTGGTCTGATTCATCTTCACAGTGAGCCGCCCTGAATGGATTGTGGGCTAAAAACCGCAGTGCCCATTCTTTTAAGTAGAATACAATGAAGACGAATGTGTAAACCTATTTTTGAAGAGTTTGTGTGATTCAGTGCACCAGCTTAATGTGTTGTCGTCCAGAGCAAACAGCCCAAAAAGTCGATCAGTTATTGATTATCTTGATTTTCTCACACAGCCTTAAGACATTGTTCCATAATGGGACATTTAAAAAATAAGGCGTAGCTAAAGTAACCTTTTAAAATTGAAATGATGATGACAGCTGTGTCTTCGCCCCAGCCAGAGGCCAGCCTCACAGCAGCACTGTTCCTCTGCTTGTTGTCCAAACAGATACAGTAGATAATAAGATGGATAAATACACAGACATGCACTTTATATTGCACCATGTAGCCCCGAGGGTATAGTCACAGTAGCAACACAATTAGCATCATAACATAAACGTTTCACCTCTGCGCTCAGTCAGCTGGTGTGGTGACATTTACCACAATGAACGCAAACATACAGTATGCCAGTATATGCAGTGGTAGTCACAGTATATGGCCTGCCCCCCCCCCCACTATACACAATCACACAGAGATAATACTGACAAATTGTACTGACATGCAGTGTAATGTGTCTTTAGCTTATTGCAAAGGCAACAGTGTATGACAGTGATTTTACAGTCATTGATTTGCGACATCGGCCACACTGTTGGCCAGATACAACCAGAGATGTTGCTTCCATGTCGTAAAGGGTATAAAAACCTCTGCAGGCTGACAAATCTCTCACTACAGAGCACTAACAAAATTTGATTAATCTCTGTTGGCTTGTAGCGGATGTGTCAAAACCATGGCACCATGAACCAAAACTATCCGTGTGAGTAGATGCCCCTTGAAGTGCGCGTGACTCTGGGATAATTAACTCTTTGTGAAAGTCCTATGTTTTGTAATAACCCTCCTCCCTATTCATCATTTTGTAACCTTAGAAGCCTTGAATATGGCTGAGATCCCTTTGAATAGCTTTAATATTCTATTTACTGACAGAAAATGTGACTTTTTTTTTGAAAAGATCACAACCCTATGAATATTTTTTAGTATTACAGCACTTTTTGTGTGACCAACTTTTCAGACTAGGCAGCTTGTTAGTATGGCCCCAGGTCTGGTTTGAATTCAGAGTTGAATTACCGTTGCTGCTCAGTCGAGTCATCCCAGTAAATATCACTCTGAGACACATGCTCATCAATGTGAGGCCGCCAATAATCCTTCACTGGAAATTTAGCAGTGTTTGCCTTTGACGGGAAAAATGGATTCCCTGTTCTTTTTGGGAAATTGATTAAACAGAAAAGCACTGAATCAAAGCAGGTCAGGATAGTTCACGCTTGAACTGACAGCTGCAAACTTCTTTTTTTATACTTTATCAAGTATTCAGTATCAGCTGACAAGTGCTCTTTTTTCCTTTTCTTTTTGTGAGCCCTGACCTACGCAGGAAATCCCATTTCATTAAAGACTACGAGCGGCACAGCCATATTGCCGGAGTAATACAATAATGTGACAAAGTGAGAAATTGCTCTAATGTTATATCAAATTGCGGCCACAAAATGTGAGACAAGAATGGAAACAGCAGCAACAGTATTCTGCTTTATCACAAGTGGGGAGTCAGTGTGTGCGAGAGATGCACTGAATGTGATAGAGCGTTGCAGTGTGGTAGCACTGGCCCACTTTCATCCGACAGTAGACTCTGGATACACAACAGAAATCTGCCTTGTATTGTTTTTAGCTATCTGTTTTGTGTCTATCAAGCTGTGTAAGTTTTCTTTCTTTCTTTATGTATTTTCCTCTACAGTCATGGCTCCGGGCCCCAATTATGTTAGTGATTCAAGTTTGTTAAGGCCTCTAGTCAAGATTGAGTCATTCTCCTATTACTACGGGTCATGTTTTTCCAGGCTCCTCCATATAGCGCTCTCTTTATTTCTATATCAAGTGTGAAGATTAAGCCATTAATATTTTATTTTCCTCGCCACAGTGGAGGGATTATCTAGCCAATCCAGTCAGTGCAGGGCTTTTGTTGGAATGAACATTTACATTTGTCATCTTTAAGTTTAAAATCCATGGATGCCCAAATTTGTTTAACAAGCTTGGGTATCATAAAGCCCTCAAACAGAGCTCCATAAGCTTCCTGTAAAACACTGGAATTCACACAAAACTATCAAGGTCCCTATGAAAGTCAAATCCAGACATAACAAAGCTATAGGGATCCTTAAAATAAACGTACTGTCTTCTCTCCCTCCATACCATCCCACAGGGCTTACCTCAAGGAAAATTGGCTGACAGAATTGTGACATACGTCTGGTTAAGAGGAGCATTTCCCCCTAGTCATCCTCTGTTTGAATAAATCTGTTTAAAACCTCCGGTGCCATTAAAGTTCCTCGCTGCAATCCCCAGTCTTGTAGGACGATGGGTAATTCTTTGCTCATACAACACCCAAGTTTGTCTGCTCTCGGGCAATAAGGGTATGCAAAAACTTTCGCAAATTGATTCCCTACAGTATTTTTAATTATGTGTTGCACTTTTGCAAAATGTTAAAGGCTAATGTTATTGTCTAACAAAGTAGAATCATCCCTTCAACGGTGCCCTTGGGAGGAAGAAAAAAAAAAAATCAGTCTGTTTTACAATTCCATGCTTTTGTTCCTTTCTCTTAGATATTTCTGCCTTTCGGTCAAGAAAGGTCAAGCTGTTTGTTTTGTGTGTGGTGAAAAAGCCAAGGACGTCACTTTAATTGTCTCTTGCGTTATTTTTGTCACAGACAGACAGGAGCTGGATTTGACATGATGTTACAATGCTGGTCTGTACTGTTCCTTTTCCTGTGCAGAGCTGTATCTGTGAATCCTCCCCAACCTTTGCAGCCCCCCCTGATACACATGGCTGTTGACCAGTGTTTGGTGCTATCAGAAGGTTGCTTAGGATATAAACAAATGTATCGTTGTGAACTTCTGGAAAGGTCATACATGTCTTCCACTTAGTCATAACCTTGTGTTTGCCACGCTCTTATCTCATCCCTTTTCTTATCAGGTGTTTTTTTTTTTTTTTTTGCACAACTAACGCAGGTACCTGTAAGGAGGCTGTTCGTCACATTAATTTGTGCAATGTCCCCCTCCAAGGAAGGTCTTAAACGGCAAATGTATTTAACCGCAGCTCCCTAATCTCTCCCGACAGATGTAGCTATAGGGCCTCATTTGAAAAATCACATGTTTGAGGTGCCATGAAATTATCAATGTCAGCTTGCAGGCAGACGAATCTCTGGGCAAAAAAGACATATATTTGATGTTTTTTTTCTCCCATCCTCATCTCTCTTTCTCTTAGGTCCCTTGCCCATTTTCTCAGTTCTTTTATTTCTTTCAAGACAGTAAATAGTGAGTGATGTGTTTTCCAGAAATAACAGTTTTTTTTGGAGACCAGTACCAAGCAGAGTAGATAGACCAACAATGGCACCACAGACCAGTGGCACCATGGAAAATTAGCTGCCAAGCAGCTGCAGAGGAAGCTTTTTGGTCTCGCACACAATATAGTGAAAGGAGAACAGTCACAGTCAACAAAACCAACCATGTTACGAGAACATAGTGTGACTTTGTTTGCTCCACTTTCACAGATATGAACTCAACACTGTGTGTCTGGGCAAAGCCTATAACTAAATAGCATGACAATACAGGCCACATGACACTGCCACTGGCTGTAGCATGTGAGGCTTTCTCTCTTACTAGCTACGGGTCATAGAATATAAACTGTTTTCACAGTATTATACCCTACATATTCCACAACAATTCAACAACTGTCTCTCTGTTTACTCTCTTTGTTGCAGGTCTGGAGTTTGCCTATTCTGCAGCCCCCAAGTCTATGCAGAGTGCCATCATGGGGCTCTTCTTTTTCTTCTCTGGGGTTGGCTCCTTTGTGGGTTCCGGTTTGTTGGCTATTGTCTCCATCAAGGAGATTGGCTGGATGTCATCCCACAAAGACTTTGGTAAGAGATACAGTGGTTTATACACTCATAATATGTGCATTGTTACAAACAACCGCCTCGAGGTAGAAAGTGTAACAAAATAAAGCTGCTATAATGGATCAAATGACAGTTTGTTATGTGAAAGCAGTCTTTCGTATTGATGAACCCACAGAGAGTTATTATTGGGCTTCGCTCCTCTCTTCCTGTCAGCTCACCTGAACTTTATAGCTTCTTTCAATTCATTATGGTTTCAGGCCTCTGTTTTCACTGTTTTGGTTCAGTTTCACAGCCCCCGTATCGCTTTTTTTTTGGCAGTATCTGTCTAAAGGCTCTAAAAATGCACTGTACACTACCTGCTCAGCACCAAACGGGCAATGTTTCCCCCAGGAGTTGGTGTAGACCAAAGAGAGCTAAAAGCAGAGTGAGCAGTAGACTTAAAATGACCAGGTGTTCAGAAATATGACTCCATTTGAACATTAAATGCGGCTTTGTGACTGTTTGATGTGTAAATAGGAAAATCTTGGCCAAGAAGTTCACCGTATTAACTTAAATCCTGATAATATGTCAGCGTTGTGTTTGTAAAAAAGAAAAAATCACTTACTTAAAGCTTAACATGTTCCCTTTCCATCATAATACTAACATCCTCAATAATGAGCAGTTGTGAGTCCTGACACACAGAAACAAGAAATTGACTTAATTGGTGTGAGTTTGTAGAGTGTGTGTGTGTGTGTGTGTGTGTTATCGACCCTGTAGCCATTTTGCATGCATGCGTGCAGACTCCTGACTCAGTCCTACATGCGTTGATGACTTTGCCGAGCTTCAAAGTAAAGAATGATAGTAGTGTCGTCCAAATATCACAGAGGTGATTCATCTTTCCTCATACAGTTTTCTTAGTGCCGTCCATAATCCTCCTGAATTGAGCATTACAGTTGTCAAGCCTGCTGTTAGACGCCCGGTGCATGTAGAGCGCACTATCGACTTTACACATCGACTGTATGTATGGACTTGTGGAAAAGAGAATTGTTGGTATCGATTCAGAATACAGAAATATATTTTCCAGGGACATACCTTAAGATTCTTAGTAGCTTGTTCTGATTTAAAATCCACTTAAAGGCTTTCTAGATTAGACGCAGAGAGGGTGGGACACCCTGTGCAGTATTTTTGTTTTAAGAGTGTTTCCCATAATAAATAGACATGTCAGACTAACGACAAAAGGTTTGTGTAAATCTGTCCAAGTGGTAGAATGAATAGCGTGGTGGTGGCAGCAGATGGATGGGCTCCCTAGCAAGAGGAGGCTCCCAACCCAGATGCACTTTTCCCTGAGCATGCGGTAAATAAGCCAACACTGTAAATTGTTTACCCACAAACACCTATTAGCTCATTAATACAGTGTGCCGACAGGTAGGGAGGTACTTTTGATGATGTTAGCACTGGAAGATGCTTGGCACGCCCCATAAATCCGTCCTCTGCTCAGCCTTGCTTCACTGGAGGGGCAGTTAAACCAGAGCCGCATTGCCTGTAAGACTTCATTTTGCTTTTTCCAAAACAAGTCATTTGTGAGGTGAGTTGCAGAAATGGAACAAAACATCCTCCTGGCCACTGATAAAAGACACATGGCACAAAGCTTAGGCATTAAATACAGTCAGGAATCATGCAGTTTGTTTTTGTAGCTGTTTTTCGGATGTTAGCTTCTTCCACATCTCGTGGCTCTCTAGGTGGAATGGATTCAACTTATTTCCATGGCTGCGGGCAAAATGGTGTGCAGTAAACAGCATCTTGGGTGAGCCGCACTAAGTTGTACTGAGCTGTACGGGCCTGAAGACAGATGAGCAACATTAATCACAGGCTGGGGGTCTGATTACATAGCCCTGCTTCTCTTAAGTAAAGCTGTCCCTGGAGCATTACATGGGGATGGCACTGCTAGTCTGGCATCGCACTGGTGGATGCTCTGCTCTCCCGTCGTGTTCCCCTGCTTTGCACCCACTAATGTTAGTCGGCATAGGTAAAGTGTCACATGAGGAGTCCATTAAGTATGTCCTTTGTTACAGGATTACACGCTGGTTTGGAAATGGGGAAGTTGAAGTCGTTAATTCTTAGTCTGGGAGACCGAAGATCATGGGAACGTCCACACCTGATGTGAAAACGCATTTTGGCGAGATGTGAAGGGTCCTTCAGTATAAACAAAACTAGACAAACATTCATTTGTCATATTTTAAGATTCTTATAATTTTAGCAGTGCATGTGTTAGTGTGGTTGTGTCAGTTTATGCCAATGTTTGCATGCATGATTATAATCGTTAGGTGTCTTTTTGGGACCGTTTGAATTATACATGGTGGTCGCTAATGGTCGTGGAAACTGTCATGTCCCATTGCAGATACGTTGTAGCCCATAGGCCCAATTATTCTGTGTCATCATTTGTACAAAAGACAGTATAAGTGATTGACTTAAAGAGCTTTTTCAGTTCAAATATGCAGCATGTTTGCAGCCAAACCTCAGTTTACACCTCATGCACAAGAAAAGTGTATACATGCTAGAACAAAAGTCAAACAGGTTTAAAAGAGCCGACAACAGACAGAACATTTATTTGATATTTTAGAAACTAATGAATCCTTTTTTAAAGCAAAAATAACACTAATCACTGTTTGCAGCTACCCAACTATGAATATTTGCTACTTTTATTAGTCATCAGTGACATTAAACTAAATATCTTTGTGATTTTTAATTTTTGGGCAGACAATACAAGCAATATGTATATGTCAGTCTGAGCTTTGGGGAATTGTGACTGCCATTTTATGGATGCAGTGATTTATTGATTAATTAATAGTACACTTGACAGATTTGTAATTAGAATAATTTGTAGTTGCAGCCATATTTCAGTCCTTCCTCAGCAGAGAATTGAGACCCCAAATGCACCAACCTTTGAATAATGGTATATTTTGTTAAAAAAAAACTGTAAAAACATGTATACAGTCCCATTCGTGTCAGGAATACATTACCAAACATTACCACAGTCTTCTCATGCCTGTTCTTGGAGTTTGAGTTTCCATGAGTAAATGACTTTCCCATTTAGCACATCGGAGCAAATGACCACATGTGTGACTGAAAGCTCTTGGCATCAGTCAGCAAAGCCGTGGTGGAAATGGTTCTACTGTATTTCAGCCACATCTGTTCTCAAACTTTAACATAGTGAGGTTGTGTGTTAAGATTATTGATTCTTCAAATTCCTAGGCACATCGTTTCCCCCTGTGGAAACATCTGGTTGAGTAGTCATCCATCACACTCTTTTATTTGAATTTTTTTATAGGCCTGGTATAACGCCACAGTCCTTTCCTGTCAAAGACAGCATGGAACCACAAAGATCGGCTTTTACTTCTTCCGTCACTAGTGTTATCCTTTACACATGAAGAGGTTTTCGCCTCTACTAAATGTCTTTTGTTGCATTTAATTTGTTCCTTCTTTGATGGAGCGTCGTTCACTAAAAGTGAATGGTCTTTGGGAGCCGCTATTGTCACATGACAGGAAATGGCATTTTTCTTTGTCCAGTGTCCAAGTCCTGTCTGAACTCATATCAGATGTCTGCGACGTGTTCAGACATTCAGAGTGAGCTGACATTCGCACATCCTGCTCATGAAGTCTTGGATCACACTCAGTGAAATGTCAATGTTTTAATAGAAGCCTTTAATGTCAGATCTGGCAAATTGAACATGAACTCTTATTCTGTGTGAAAGGGCTCTATCTGAAAATGTAATTTTTGCTGAGAGTATCAGGCGCATCACGGGCAGCAGAGGGCATGTAAAAATAGTTAGCATGTCGTGGTCATTTGCTAAACTCCAGCATCAATCGTAAAGTTTTAACGAGCAAGTGGAGAGCAGCAGAAGATAACTATATTTATAGCTGAAACAAACATGCATCGATCCCCTCTCTTATTTCATTCAGAGACAGAGAATGGCATTGAATGCATTGGAGCATTAAAATGTTGGGTCATTGCGCTGAAGGTCTGGATCAATTGATCCATTTTCAAACGTTAAATTGATATTGACCCGTTTCATGTGGACTCACATGGTCTCCTCAAACCCAATCACAGGTAAATTGTCCCACAAGTTTAAATCGCTCAGATATTACATGCCTGACCCCTTCTGTTGGGGCATTCAGTGTAATCACAATCTTGTCATTTACTTACTCTGAGCTGTAAACTGGACCTCTGGGCACGCATGTGGAAGAAGAAAAATTGTGCAACAGCGCTTTTTCCAAAATGCCCCAGTCTGACTGGTTTGCACCATCGCCCCCCTCTAAGAATTTGCCTTTAAAATAACTGTCAAATATTTATGGGCTTCATTAATGCGTTTTGCAGCATGTCCTTGTTTAGTCTTTTGCTGCTGTAATTAGCTTTCTGTATTTTTGAAAATGCTTAGCAGCCAAGTGGGCCCTGGGGGGCGGAGGCTGAAAAGAGGAGGCAGAGCCTAACTTAATGTATAACAAAATCAGAGCAACAACTATTTCCAAAACTGAAACGTTTGCACAAATTTTCAGGAAAAATTTGATGTTTGCTTTTTTTTTTTAATTCCTTTGGTCCTCATTAAGAGAGAAGTTTTGAAATCTGGAGCACAGGTTGAGCTCCAGTCTTCTGTCAGAATAGTCTTGAGGCTGTAGTTACAATATTTTCTCCAGCACAAAGGTAAAAATGTCCTAAAGTCAGGATTTGTTACATGCCTCATGCTGACTAGTGTTGAATTTGTTGCAGTTTAAACGAATCACGTTATACTTAACACTGTTTTTCGGCCACGACACATAAGTCTTCTCTTGGCATAACTTCTATGCTATATTCCTTGCTTTTTGTAAGCGATACAGCCGTTAATTAAGACTGCAGAGCCCGACTCTCACAGTGAATTATCGATTGAAAATACAAGTGCTCTCTCTGCAAACGCGCTTCCCTTTTCCTCCCGTGCTCTCATGTCAAGCACATCGTTTTGCACTCCATGAATTATTCAAGCTCTTTTGATATATTCAACTATTTCTATATATTTCTCACAACTGAAAGGTTTTACCAGATTAAGACCACAACAAAACAAGTTTAAACTGTGACCAGGAGGTCAAAGAGTCAGGTTCTCCGTTTGACACTCATTTCTTAAATGCTGTGGCAGAACGTTACAGTCACCAGCCGGCTCTCTGTTTGCCTGGCCAAAGGTTTCCAGCTCACGAGATGGTCCGGAGCCCTGACAAAGAATCACTCCCGTGTGATATATCCTATCATGGCAGCGTGTCTTTACCTCCCCTCAGTTTCTAATTATCCACAAGAACACAAACAACAACAGAGAGAAAGGAAAAATAATTATTTACATGCACAATGGTGACATTACAGAGTGCGATCTGATCTGCTCTACTGATCGCAAGTGATCACACAAAGCACCGGGATTACTTCTTTCAAAGTGGTTAATCCTGCTCTTTGATCAGCGATCTGATAAATCATGTACATCAAGACTGTGAAGGTTCCTTTGTTAGCCGAGGATGCGCTGTGACAGAGCTGCCTCTAATGTTCTACAGGCCTTTAGTGTGAAACACTGGCATGTTTTAATCACAGCTGTTCACATTCTACACACCAGTTTGATCAAGTTTATAGACGGACAGTTGTATGTGTATATTTACAGAACATCGGCTCACTTCATACCATTTGTGAAGGGCCAATACTTTGCCCCTCTGTTCTCCTTGATCTCTTGTTTGACTCCTAGACTTTTTACTACATTTGTAGTAAGCATAAAGGTCAGTGATGTAAAAGCCAGTTGCTCAGTCAGTTGCTCCACCAGTTTAGCTCAAACTGAAATACCTCAACAGTTATTAACTGATGGATTGCCACTACATTTTGTGCAGACATTCATGGTCCTCAGAGGGTGAATCCGTATGACTTTCCCTCCACCGGTCAGTCAGACTTGGGCAATGCTTTATTTCACAGGTCTGAAATTTTCAGGTTTTCCGGAAAGAACTCTCTCATTTTGTAATAATTACAGGGAATACAGATAAAATACAGTTGTTTTTGTTGTTTTTGTGCACAGCAGTTGGCTAAACATGCAAAAAATGTGTCTACAAGCAGCACACAATTGACCAGAGGGAGAAATCGGTGTCGATGATAATTGAATATTTATTTAGGTTTGATAGATTTAATACTACAACAATAAAACTTGCACAATAACCTCCAAAACAAACCACATGAAGGATAAACATAAACACGGTCATAACTCGGCTTTCTGATGCTTATGTGAGAGCCTTTGGATTATCAGAGCTCATTAATACCATGTACTACCAAAGAAATGCTGCTGTATCGCATCTGAAGATATGATATGATGTAATCATTTACAACGTGACATACGGTGGAGCTGTGACTGAAAAAGTTTGGATTGATATGATCATACGCTGGTTCTCCAAACTAGTTTTTACATTTAATTTAATTCATTTCATTCATCATTGTATTTAAAAAAAAACATGTCATCTGCTCTTGAGTTGTGATCCTGTGTGTCCGCTCTGCATCCAGACAATAATATGATCTCCTGGAGAAACATCTCTCCAGGTGTTTAGCCGCTGATGGCGTGCTTCACTGTGATTGGCAGTGCCGTTTCAGAGCAATAACCGGTGATATGACCGGCTGAGATTGTATTTATTAATCACCACTGCTGTCTGTACATGAGCCAAAACTGCGTGAGAGCTTGGAGACACCCACACAGGCCACAAACCCCACACCTAGCGAAGTACGCTTGTGCAATTAAAACAAGGCCCTTAGTCTTGTTAACATTTCTTCGTGCTTCAGACTTTGCAAACAGCAGTTTCATTGAAGCATTTGCACTTTTTTTTTTTTTTTTGGATTCTCCCTACAAGGCTTTGTTTGCAACACATTCAACTGTTCGAGCCCAGCTCTTGTTCGTGTTAGAGGTAATGACCTCAGCTGTACTGTGTATTTGAAATGTTCCACCTTCTCTGCAAAAGTAAACCCTAGTAAAGTGAAAATTAGTTTTAGGAACTGCAGAAAACACAAGCCTGTGTCATCCCTGAACATATTCCAAAATGATTCAGTAGAATAGCCAAAAGATAAGGTGTGAAGTAAAGGAAAATCATTAAAAATCTTATTTAGTCCATTTTGACCCAGAGGGCTGTTAACTTTGAATTGACAGGTGTAACGAGACAGTACTCAATACACACATACACACACACACACACACCCACTCACACACTCCCTGCCATTTGAACAGGCAGAACTTGAATTGACAATTGCCCCCATATCTAATTAAAACCAAGCCTGCTTCTCTTTCTCTGGCTCTTTATTCAGTGTGACAGCTCCACATGGAGGAGCTAATAGGAGCTTTCTAAGGGAAGACGACAGATTGCTCCGGGGCTTCACATTTACTCATTTGACGATAATGTAGGATGTAAGCTATAGGTATCTCTGTTCACCGATGAAACTGCGCTTTACATGGAGCCTGTTACATAAACCGCAGACATGTTCTTAAATCTGTTGGAGCAGGATTTAAATCCTCCATCGCTCGGTATAAAGCATCTTTCAACAACCAGCTCACCCCAAAATGTCTCCTTGTCCAGTGAAGTAGTAAACAGCATCATCTCATGCTGTTGGCCACAAAGTCAATTGGTCTGCCTGACATGGTCAAGAGGAGAAAAGCTGCTCTAATGCTGATCCAATTGTTTCCATACTTGAACAGTGGAGACAGTTGTACTGTTGTCAGCTTTGCCCTTCATGTAAAACCCTAGCAAGGCGAAAACAGGATTTGTTTTGAGCTTTCCTCTTGAGCTTTGTTGGTTTTGTTGGATGAGGACGGCACTCAACAGCGCAACAAATGTCGAGACAGCCAGGGCGCTATTAAAACTATCTATAGTGCATGGTCTAAAGTGCATGGCGCACTTGGGGCGTGTCCAACTCCACTTTTGCCAGTTAAATGCTGCATAATCTGGGAGCAAGGGAAGTACATTTGCTTCTTGCACAACGTGGTTGCTGGGGTAAAAATGAGCACTCCGTCGGCCAGAAACTACACTTTGCAGCGGGTGTAAGATGGAACCCTGAGACTTTAAGAGGTGCTGCTTGAATTCTCTAGACCCAATAGCAAAAGATGGTTTTCCTTCATTTTTTTTCTAAAGCTAGAAACCTAATTCATGTCCTTAGTTTTGTCAGTGTGAGCACAGTCTGTTGATCTTTTTGTACACAAGTCATACAGCTAATCACAGTGGCAGAATCTGTTCGTTATTTTTTCTTCCTCCTTTTTATTGCTTCCCATTCCCACGAGGGAACAAATCGTCCTTTAATACCGATGACAGACTCCCTTGCTCGAATCACAGCTGAGAGCCCATGTTGCTCTGGCATTTCTGATATTTCAGTCCCACATCATCAATACCGCCTCTCTTTATCAGCACTGAGGCGCGAGGTCAACCGTCTCCGCTCTCAGAAGGCTTCACACTGTGTTGAGATGAGAAGTAACAAATCTCTCCGCTGAATCCTAATTCCTGACAGAATTGTGTTTCCATTCCGTGCTCACTTCAAGCCTGCCTTTCATGTCTAACAAAAACACAGCGACGTGCCACACTTGCGAGCTTGTGGCCATTTACCTTTACCTTTGGTATTCTTTTAACATGGTGTAGTCCTTTGTGATTAAAGAACCCCCCTGCTGTCCTCCTCTGAATATGCTGCGACTGCCTCTTTTGTTCTTCACATTTTCATATTTGTAATTTTTTGCCGTGAAACTCGCAGCGTTTGAGCGTCGCCTGAACACCAGCTTCTCAGCTGTTTGGAGTCTCAGCTAATCTGTTACACATGCCGTCCCAATAACGTCCTTGTTTTTCTCTCTTTCCAGGTAACATCAATGATTGCTCTCTGCACTACTACTTCTTCCTCCTGGCAGGGATCCAGGGCATCACTTTGCTGGTCTTCCTTATTGTCTCTGTCAAGTATGACAAGCAGAGGGCCAGAGCAGGGAGCCAAAGGCAGAGGCACACCTCCTCTTGACCCACACACCTCCTCACAACCCCCCTCCCTCACCACACCTGCCTTCTCCATATCGCTCAGCACCCAAAGAGAGCCTGTCGACTAGGTACTTACTGATCAAATCCTACAAACGTTTGGTTTACCTCTTTCACAGAAAGTCACAATTGATCTTGTCATTGCTATATATTTATGTTCTTCTTAGCTTTTAAGTGGGTATTTGTTTTTGTTTTTTTTATTTTATAACAATAATGGTTTTTCATGACGGGACGAGTGCACAGGTACCACTGAAAATGTAGAAATGAAAGCAGGAGCCATGTTTGAAACCTTTCTGCTGTGCTCCCCAACTTGTGCGTGTTTACTCTTGTTGCCTTTCTTTGATCATTTGCACTTGACTTGAGTAGTGGTGCCATACAAAAAAAAAAAAAAAACAAAAAAGGTACGATTCCTAGCTATTTTCTAATCCTGAAGAATTCTCTGTTATTTTTATAGTTAGATTTTTACTTTGTGTTTTCTAACAAAGTCTTATTTTTGGACTAACCCTTTTACTGACCCCGGTGTGACGCATTAACAGCATTTAGTGAAACTGTTAGAATTATTTCTAAACTTACTTGCACAAAGTCTGGGTGTGTGTGTGCATTAAATGTACTTGAATGTTAGCATTATTCCTTGATTACAATGACCCCTGTTTGGCTTCTGGAGAGCTTCAAATGCAGTAACATGGTTCAAATAGGTTGCATTGAGTAGGACACTTGTTTTAATGCATTGTGGTGATTCTCAAAGGTCTTTGCTGCTCATGTAGAGACAAGAATGTTGCTTTTGTTTGAGGAGATTCCGCATAAACACACTTAGATATCCATTCAACTAATCTGATATTCAAATCTAATATTGAGAGAAAGAAATCTCCTACATTTGTTTCCGCCGCCTGTGATTACTGCTGTAAATCCACATAAATCCACCCCCACAAATCCACTATAAATCCTCAAACGGCACCATGAATTATGAATAGCTCCTCATTTTAAAATGCTCCATGACTCCTATGAAGCTTCACAGCAGATTGTAGTTCCTGGTCAAGCTGCAAAACCCGCATGTCCGCATGACAAACAACTAATTAGAAACTAACCTTAAGCTTAACAGGCAACCTTGAGTGTAGCTCTTAAAATATCCACCGAATTAACGCTTGGATCGTGATGAAAAGGAGCCCTGGACTTAATACGTACCAATTAAAAATGTAGCCCATTTACATTGGCATCAGATTTAGATTTAGAATTTCATGGCGAAATAAATCACAACTCTCGCAGTATTTGTTGTCTGGAAGTTTCCATAGTGTTATCATGGTTTTGCAGCTTTTCCACAAAATGTTCTGTTCTTGTATTTTGTCGTTGTATTTATTAGACTGTGATGCTTTTGTTTTAGCTTTATACTGTTAAGAAAAGTGTGTGTGTGTGTGTGTGTGTTTCTGCAATTCTGAGAATGGGTATGGGACATGGTTTTGAATTTTATTAAAACTAGGAAACTCAGGAATCGAGCATCAGTGTCGAGTGACATAACTCTCCAGGAAATGTAAAACCGCCTTTGGGAGCTCAGAACAGTGTTTACCTTGTGGTGTAAATAAAGGTACATTTTTAACAGCACATAAAAACCAAGACGCCATCTCACTGACGATATGTGATACCTGTTGGGGTGATTTTAGTTTGTGTTTAATTGGTCTGATAAATGGATGTTCCTCCTTTTATTGCATATTTTATATGTACTTGCTTTGTCATCTCAGTCGAGGTTTATTTTGGAATTCTATTCTGTTCTCGTAATGCCACAGAACTGGAGTATTGTTTCGTGGTTATATTTGTGGCAATTAAAGTATATTAAATTGAGAATTGTGTTTCTCTTTTTCAGTCCTTTTCCTAAGTAAGGCAACGACTTTCAAAGCTCGTCAGATGTCTGTTCCATTACTTTATCTGCTGTTGATTAACACAGTGGTCTTGAAAACTTTATGACGCATAATTAATAATAATATTTTACTAATTTATTTTACTTTGTCTAAGGTTGTGCACTTAGGAGTTATACATATAAATAAAAAATGTGTTGCCTACTTTTATTCTTAACCTATGTCTATATATTAGTGATGTAAACAAATATTTAAACGTCAGAAAACCTTACTAACTTAGCTGAGTGATAACATGTTCCAGTCCTATGTTGTAAATTCAGGGGTGACCCTGTTGTTTCCATGTGAATCACGGACTGTGCCTTTAAAGCCTGCCAGGATTCTTTCCTGATTAGGGTTATAGTCTGTGGGTCTTAAGGGAAACTCAAAGTAGTGTGCTTAAATTATTTATATTACAAAAAATACAGCCTGTGGCGAGCTGTTTGGAAAACGGCTGCAAACACAGAGGTGTAAAGCCTCATTTTGCATTCCCACTGGGGAAGGCAGCATATTTCTTCTTAGTTTCATCAGACACAGATTGAAATCAACACGTCATCACAGATCATTTTTTAATGCGAAGCCCTCCCAGCCACATGGCTCGGAGAGGGCCATTTCCTGTTTAATTTGGTCAGGGAGCCCATATAACCATGACTGAGCAGACAGCTTGATGTTTGAAACCAACACAATGCCTCCGGGTTATAATTCTAGTGTGGCGGTGCGTTTCTCATGTTGAGAGGAATTTCTGACACATCGAAGTGGTTATGGAGGCAAAATTGCAAGGCAATAACATTGAGATATATAGTTTTGGTGCCAGCCTCCCAATATTTTAAGTTAATTTATTGTCCAAGATTAAAGCAAACAATTGTGCCTTGGAGAGAGAACACCTCCTGTGTACATTTCTGCCTACTGCTGTTCTGGGGTTTTTAAAGCTCACTCTTTTAATACATTGCCTTTGAAGTTGATAGAATTTTCCATTTGACAACATGTAGTTTTCAACTGTGTTAATGACCAGTGTTAGGCAGGGCGATGTCCGTCTGTCAGTCCACCACTTCAGTCCAGTTTGTAATATCTCAACAACTCAACATCAGATTGTCATGAAATCTTATACAGATATTCGTGGTTCCCAGAGGATTCACCTGATTGGCTTTGGTGACTTTTGCTCTAGCACCATCAAGGACAACATTTGAGTTTTGAGTGAATCTCAACATATAATATCTCAACAACTTTGGACACACATTCATGTCCACTGTTCAGTTTTGTCCAGTACTTTGGATCATGTCCAAATACCTACAAACCCAATGTTATTCCCATCAGCCTTAGCTGTACTTTGTGTGTCATGCTAATCAGAAAATGCTAAATTTAGATATGTATATGGTATAGTATATGTTATAGTGGCTCTTGGGGTCTTGTTTATTATATCCTACCAGTTATGTGTCTATAACTACTCTGTAAGATTCAGAAATGTTTTTAAAATGTTCGAACCAGCTGCCAACAAAGTTTTACAATAAATCAAGCTGCAAAGATAAACTTCTAATTATAGATTTTAGCCAGTGGCTTTTACTTTCTCCGAACATTTTTAGCTCTCGGTAGAAGCGTATAAACATGTTGCGAAGTGGAGTAGTTTGGAAGAAAAAAGTGAAGTTGCTGTGTGGATCCCCATGCCCGTTCTATTTCCTACTGAAGACCATTTTCCATGCTGTATATCAAATCATTTTGTCTCCTCCCTGCCAACTTTAAATGACTTTTCAGGACATGTGGCAGTCTGACATAATCTACAGAACGTTAAGCTGCTTTTAATTGTATTACTGAGTCTTACCTGTGTAATGAGTGACCGGCAGATGCTCCAGAAGATGTTCCTCCAGTAATTGGAGGATTAAGAGGTATCATGGCATGTTAATTAAGATAAGCTAATGCAGACACAATGTTTCAGAAAACGGCCAAGCAGACAAACTGCCTATCTCTAAGCGCTAATAATCTGCATTTACACCGACTTTATTATCTTATCTAAGCTTTCTTTGTTGGTTGGCATCCGGGAGCCTTTTCAGTGCAAGATTCCAAATGGGACACTGTTGGACAAGAGACAGGTTTTGTGACTCAGGGTTGATCTGTTTTCTCTTTCCCCAGTGGGGTTAAGATGAGGATATGCACCCTGAGCAGACTGTTGTCAGTGGGACTGAGCACGGCAGCGGGTTGAAGATGTTCATTTAGACAGGTGATCTGTGAAATAAGCAACCATAAAATGCTTTTAACAGCGTACATCCATCTGGATTTCCTGCATCAACCTTGGCTATTACGTGCACGTCCTGTAGTTTGGACCATCTTATTTGTACAGAATTGCGCTTGCTTGACTCCTGTAAGAGAGAACAGGTATCAAGATAAATCTCTCTCAGCCGCGCTAAGGAAAAGCGTTGGAGTCAGATGTATCTTGGTAGCACTCTGACCTTCTACTGTTTTCCGACTGGCAGGAAAAAGCCCCGGCCTGTCTCGGAGCTGTGGCTGATATGTCGCTCCCCTGTGCACATTACGGCCGCTAGTCCTGCTGGGAACGATGTATCTAAATGACATGGTTGGATAGTCACCTCATGCTGCCGAAGGGCTTCGCTGGCTACTGTTGTTGTTTGTTGCCACTGGGTTTTTGAGTCATTGTTGAAACTTTTTGTAGTGCTCATGTTTACACTGTTTTGTGTGTGTGTTTGTATTTATGTCACAATGGAAGAATCACAACCAGATTGTCCACTGGCGCTCTGGGGATGTGTGTCCATCCTGGGAACCAGCAGGTCAGTCTCCACAAACAGTTTATTTGGGGCGGCTTGAATTTAAGTGAATGGGGGAGGCTGGTGGTACTCTACATTTGTCTTACTGTCATTAAATCCCAAGAAAATATCAAACAAATAAAACCAGCAGTTAACTGATGTACCCAGAATCTGATTTAGATGCCAGTAGACACGCTGTTGCACCGGCTGTCACAATGAACACGGGCACTGTGGCTTATTTTGAGTCAAACCCACATATACTTGCTGCTGTCTTGCTCTTGTGAAACTTACTGGAGTTCCAAATGTGTATTAATCCACAGCTAAAAATAGTCCTCAACAAATGCCCTTCCAACTCCTATTTGCATTACAGTAAACTACAGCGATCAATTGTTTCAAGAAATTACTTATATTTTGGAAAATTGATGTATACATTAGTAACCCATTTATAAAAAAAAAGATTTGCAGCCTCAGATTGCCATTTAAAGGTCAGTCACAAATAATTAAGAGATGTACTGTGTGTTTTGGTGTTTTTGTGGGATGTAGACAATAAGAAAGCGATAGTAATGCTGGCTTAATCCTATAAGGATACATTAAGTTGAGGTTTTGAGTGAGGTAACATGCTATTCTATGTGCGAATGTGTGTGTGCTCTGGTATTTTCCTTCCCACTGTGGTGCCCCGGTCAGGTGGGAGATTGTGTTTACAAGGCACAGATTTGGCACAAGGGTTTTGTTTATGAACAATGTTGTCTTTGGTTCCCCGCGGCTCCGACCGGAATGTCAAGCTGACCTTGTCAGCTGCTCCTTCGCTCCTCTACGACAGCGTGTTTATACGTGTTCAGTCGCTGTAAATCTACTGTGAAGTGATTTAAAAAAGAATTCAAAGGATACGACGTAAATCCAGCAGCGAATAATCATTTGGAAATTGCAAATGCAGACCGGGTGCATTAGGACCACAGGGAGCACAGCCAACCATTAGTGAGAGTTTGTTGGTCTCACATCAT
The DNA here is from genome assembly GCF_042242105.1 of Pempheris klunzingeri. Lineage (NCBI taxonomy): Eukaryota > Metazoa > Chordata > Actinopteri > Acropomatiformes > Pempheridae > Pempheris > Pempheris klunzingeri. The sequence goes on from NC_092018.1 coordinate 27,302,756, forward strand.
CAATTTAATTAAAAATCCATTAAAGATGGAGGCCTGGGGAAGGTTTTTTCTATTCTTTTCAGTGAAGTCAAGACTTCAAGGCCAACCAAAACACATTTTGAGTTACCATGTTCCAAGAAAGGAAGTGAATGGAATCATTATATCTCCTCTGCCACATCCCAGTAGATGTGACCACATGTCTCCGACTGGAGCCCAGGGGGGTGAGGACAGTGGGTCTGTAATGGGCCGCGCTGTTCTGTTCCTACCTGAAGAGGGTGAAGGCGCCGACGACGGTCACAGAAAGAGAGTTGCAAAGGTGTTTTAATTACACAGGACCCTCCATCAATCATGCCCCGTGTGGCTGACAGTTAAATCCCTCCCAGGACTACAGTGGCTCTCCTCGCCCTTCACAGTTCACAGGCTGAGCACAGCAGCCATGGTCCCAGCACACGCTGCACACGGAGCCCGCTTCAGTCCCCTGAAGCCACCGATAGAGCCACAGGGGCAAGGAAAGCACACAGGAGACAGCAGATTGAGACAAGAGAGGGAGGAGGAGGAGTTTTTCCTTCGTGTGTGTGTGTGTGTGTGTTCATGCATGCATGTGGAAGCTACATGGCCTATAGCTTATGTATTGTAGATTTAGTCTTTAAAGGGAGACTAGCTCAGCTGAGGTTTTAATTTTCTCACTTTGACTAAACTAAGAAAATATTAGCTTGACTTTTTGAGAAATACGCTTGTGTGTTTTCTTTTCCAGATGAGAAGAGAGATACCACTTTCACTTTTGCTCAGACGTGGGACTTGAATCGATTGTCTAACCATCGTTACAGAAGGCAAACAAGCACATTTGCCAAACTTTTGCCAAACAAAAACTCCTCTTTTAATTATCTGAATACCTATCATGGCTTCTTATCTTTCTTTTTGAACATGATTTGTGTATTTTTTTTGTCAGCATGCAGCGGATCAATAGCTGCTCCACAGACGTAGAAAATAGAATCAGCCGACAATTGATATGAATTGATTAAATCAAAGTAGAAAAGCCACTGAAGTTTCATACAGGTGTCTGGATTGGCACTATTCACTGACTGTTGACATAACTGAGCTAATTTAAATGGCATCCCTGATTACACTCAAGGTAGTGCTACTATTTGGTGAAGTGTCTCACCTCCCCTCTTCCAGGCTAATACTGTGAGCTTTGCTGATTACCAATCTGATCCACACTGCAGCAACATTTAATATAATGTGAACATTTCTGTGCTTGATGGAAAATGATAACACAAAAAAATGCAATCAGCCAACACCACTGCGATGATAATAACGCTCACTGAGCAAAATGCAATTTTTCAGCCCGCTGCCTTTGTTTAGGAAGTTTTCAGAGATGATTACTATTTGTGCAATTATTTGAATAATGAAAGATCCATTTCCAAAAGGAAAACATTTCCCACCTTGCCTGTAATTATCGCTCTTTGCATCCGCATGCTCCCCCAGAGACGGAGAGCACGTTTCATCCTAGTTTGTCCACCAGCGTGCTTTTCCTGGCAGCTATGGGACAGAGGTTAACGAGACCTTAATTGGCATTTTCTTCAAAGCTCACAAAACTTTAAACTAGGGGGTGGCAGTAGGAAATGTCACATTACCATGTTGTCCAGCCATTTAGTTTAAAAGCCTCTTCATACACCGGCTGTCATGTTAGGGTGCTGTGCTCTTGTAGACGGGAACAGAGTGTTAATAGCCGCTGCCTCCCTCCAGCGGACAGCGTTCAAGGGGAGAGATTGTGTTGCGGCTTGTGGGTAAATTTCACCTCATGAAATACTCTTGATACAAAGATGAATGTGTAATTGTCTTCCCTAACTCAACCACATTCCTCAGCTAACCTCAGGACAGGAGAAATGATGGTGCGGTCAATAAAAGCTGATACACACTCTTGACATTGTTGTGTATTTTTTAAATGTTATGAAAATACAATATACAGAGCAACAATACAATGCTTTGGACACTGTTCGGTATATACATAACAGGTCTTCTGCCGTGTTAAGGAGGATGAGAATGAACCGGAAAAGTGTGCCTTTTTTCTTTTTTTTTTTTTTCCAATGACATGCAGAAATGTTTCTTGGCTTGCTTTGGCCTTTCCAGCACTCCTCTGTGGAATAAGGATCGGATTGTAGGAAATTAATATCCAAAATGTTACAAAACTTTCAAAACCATTTAATGTGCACACACAGTCAGAACATCTATCTAGTCAGGTTACTGCTTGTTTTAAATCTACACGTCATCTGAACATCACAGGTCATCTCTGCAGATCAGTCCCGGCATCATCACTTGATTCTATCTAAACCCTGTAGTAATAAAATGATGATAAAAAGGTAACCATCTGATTAACACATGGAAAAAAAGAACCACCTGACCTCCTCACTCACTGATTATTTTTCCATTAGCAATTCATCATCGGTCACGTGTGGAATCATGACAATCCTCGTAAATGTAATGACAGTCAACCTTTGGCAGTTTGGGGTGATTCTGAACCTACGAAGGCTCCGGTTTCTGTCCAGACCCACTTTCCTCTGAAAGGCATAAGGGTGAGTTTGTTACAAGTGCACAGAGTACATTATGCCACCTCTTTTAAAGCACTGTCATTTAACCTTTCCATGTAATTGCGCAACTCCTTGGAGTCTCCCAGCTCTACATCCTGACACACCCACTTAATGTCCTGGCTGTGGCCCCCAGTCAGTGTGTTTACAGTGGGGTAGCTATTGTCCGAGGGGATGGTGGTGAATGTGGTGAACTTGACTCGCTTCCTCTTGGTGGTGGGTGAGTCTCCTTTGCTGTCCTTGGCTATGCAACCTACGTCTGCCGCCCGGTGCACTTGACCCTGCACGTTCTTCTTCTGGGCCGAGCCTCCGTTCAGCAAGTGGCTGCCTTCCTCGAGCCCGCTGCTCGAGTCCATCATTGAGGTCTGTTCCTCCTGATGGGGCGACAGGCTGATTTGGCTCTCAATCAGCTCTGCCTCGTTCCCCAGCCACACCCAATCGTGGGCATGGTTCATGTTCTCCTGGCCCTCGATTGAGAGCTCCTTGTGGCGGTACTTCAGCGTGTAGGAGATGCAGTTGATGAGGAAGACCAGGATTGCGAGACAGAAGACCCCCAGCAGGGCGTACATGCCGATCTCCAGGTCTGTGAGCCCACGAGCGGTCTGAATGAGGTCATCGTCCATATTGCGGCCACGGGGCAGGTCCACTTGTGCAGGGAAGTCGGCAAAATCAATCGGCATGTTCTGGCTACCGTCATCTGAAAGCTTATCCCCATTGGGTCTGCGCATTATTGCACTTCTAGTGGTGGTGGCTCTCCTCAACACGCCATCCTCCATGTCAGAGATGGAGCTGCCGTAGTAGTGAGTGTCAAGGCCGGTTCTGTCCTGGGAGGGGGAAAGCCTGCCTCTGTTGTCCATATCATCTCCGTCTGGGCTGTAGTCGCTGCTCCCTCCCCTCGAGCTGTCACTGTGACCAAACTTCACCCTGACGTTACAGTTCCCCGCTGCCAGGACGCTGCGGCGCTTGAACTTCTGGCAGGCCTCGCAAACAGTCATTTCCACCCTGACCAGCAGGCCTTGGCCCTCCGCCTCCGTCACAATGACAGGCCATTTCCAAGAGGGGTTCTGCTGCACTGTCACTACTTCCTCATCAAGGGAGGTGGCTGTCAGGACAAAAAAATCAGGATTGTACAGGTCTAGAGGAGCCACAGAGCCGTCGCTGAACTGTAGCCAGGCGCTGATCAAGGCTTCCTGTGGAAACACACACGCACACACACACCAAAATGCAAAGAAAGAGAGAAAATAGTCAGTGGAAATTACAGTGCAAAAATATCCAGCCTCATTTCATGGAAACAGACTGGAACAGATAAAATAGTTTTTTTGAATGTATTAGCTCTGAAATTGTTATGAAATTGCATGGACTCTCTGCAGGGTAGTTATAGAGCACCAACCAGGTGTTGTTCAGGTTCTCCGTAATATCCCATTGCCCGCTGCTCCCAGCTTTTACTCTCGGAAGTGTAGTGAATTCATACAAATGAGACACACGATTATTTGCATCACTTTGTCGATGCACCACAAAGACTTCCCGTACATATGGAGCTTTCTAATTGTGGAAGGCACTGTAAGCCGAATACATGCTCACTAAGTCGCATGGTTAGTGGCTATTCTCTCTAAGCTAAGGGGGACACAGATTAAAAGATTGGCGGAAAAGATCAAACGGTAACACAGAGGCATCTTAGGCCTTCTCCTACTGCAATTTCACAATTTGCCTTTTAATGTCTCAGAAGGACAAATCCCCAAAGGCGCACAGTGGTCTGTCAATGCTCCCTAATTACTGGCACCAGAGGACTTCCAGTGCAGTGCTCCCCGCTTATCTTCACACTTTGCGTGTGGAGATAGGGCTGATAAATGGCCTTCATATCCTTCCTTACTTGGAGGAAGAGGGTGAAGGGGAATGTAAAGGAGCAGTTCAGAGAAAATTGTGAGAGGGCTTGATGGGCAGATCAAAGAAGCCACAATGAGAGCAGACTGGGCAAATGAGAAAGGGAAGCAAAATATGATAGAATGGCCAAGTTTGGGCAAAGTCATATTTTGGTACAGAGTCTGTGGCGTTGCGTTTGCATGTTCTGAGATTAAGCTCCCGTTTCTATTAGCTGCCCAAGGAAACGCATTCTGTCACACTCTGGCTTTCAAGTCTCTGAGTTAAGAGGGTTAGGGATGGTGTGGAACAAACAAACAGACACGTGTACTTGAGCACATGCACACTCACGGCTTTCTTTGATTGTAAAATTGCTCATTCAAGGACCCTGATAGTGTGAAATGGAATCTGGAAGTCAGTCTTTTGTTTTGGAAAGCACAGCAATCACAGCTGCAGAATGCACATTTTTGGCTTCAGTAGATATAGAAAATTCAGTCTTTCAAAAAAATGGCAATCAAGCCATTGTAGAATAATTTAATATGACAGGAGATAATAATTACTGTTGTAAAACAAATTAACATAATTGCCTCTGTCTTTATTGGACCTGACTAAACAGTGTTTGCAAATAATTACTGCTCTTTGTTTTTAATCTTTTAGATAATAATCACCATCGTTTTTGTATAGGAGGCTTTGTATCCAACCATGGTGAGTAAGAGACATGAGTTTCTTATACTGCTACTATACTACAACTAGTGATCACCTTCATTATAAATTATCCTGCTTTTTCTCAATTAAGGAATTCATCTTTTTGGTCTGCAATATGTCCCTCAGCACAAATAATGTGAAGGTCATTATCAGATTGCATGTTTTCTCTCTTGGACCGACATCCCAAAACCTCAAGACACTCAGCAAACGATCAGATGGAAAGCATCCTGACCTGTTTGGGGCTCTGCAGAACCTCCTGTGTTGTCGTGGTAGCCAGGATGGCTCTGTTGCTTCCTGGACTAAGCTGGAGGGTCATAGAGAGGCCCGTCACCAGCTGGACCCCCAACTCTGTGATGGTCACTTTGTCATCCACCACTGTGACAGTCTTCTCTGCCAGGATTGAGTCTGACAAAGGAGACAGCACCTAAGGGGTGCAAAGACAGTGAAGGGAAACAAAATTAGAAAAGATTACAAGTTGAAACTGCGACATCAAGGGAATCTTAAAAGGAAGAACACGAAGAATTAGATTTTCCTCCACAATATTCCTCCCAAACATGTGATCGTCAACAACAATACCCCGTGACATTCTGGTATGACCAATTACGGCTGTGCTACTCTACACAAATGACTCAAGCCATTGTATAGTCTGTTCATGAAAGCTTTTTCATTTCCTGCTCTAAACACTCGGGGTTGAGGAGGTCTTTCCCAGGAGAAATCAGCAGTGACAGCAAGCGCAGCTGAACAGAGCAAATGGGCATCACCTATAGAAATTTCATCAACAGAAAATCCAAGCAGAAATAAGTCACCGATGGTCACACTGGCTTGATTGACAGGTGTATCCTGCCAAGGTGACGAGTGGAATGTGAAAGCATCACATCAACGAGCGCTTACTGGTGAAGATGTTAGCAGCATGAAAACAGTGGATTACAAGGAGTTATAATAGGTGATTTAAGAAAATGTTCATCCAACATAAAAGCCCCTGCAAAAATATGCAAAATGATACACAGAACCTGCTTTTTATTTCATCTCTTTACTCAGGCTATGTAGATCAAACAACAGCTCAACTTGGCTGCCATCCAACCTCCATATCTCCTGTAGGTAAGAATTCATTCCTTTTGATTAATACTGGCAATGCAGAGGAAAGGAACACTTTAACCCCAAAACAGAAGCAGGTCTAACTTTATTTATGATGAATGCCATGCATAATATGTGTGGCTTCCTCGGCATGCATATCTTAATAAACGGCTCCTCGGGGATCTGCCTGCTTGGCGCAGGTAGTCGCAGCTGTCAAACATTGTCACGTTTCTGTGCTTGTTTTGCAAGAGCGCGGATGTTCTGCGAAGGTGAAGACGCGTCTGAGCACAGACAGGCAGGCAGACAGACAGACAGGTGAGACCTCGACGCCAGGAGGCAGATCCCACTAACACAGATGTCGTTAGGGGGGCTGATATTCATCCTGTTAGCCTGAAGAGCCCGATAGACCAAAGGGCTGAGGAGGAGGGCACACTCACCGACACAGTGCATGCTGGGACACACCAGCAAGCACCTGTCTGCACCACACAGAAGGAGCTACTAGTAAAACTGTATGCAGCTGCATCTGTTACTGTCCCTGGAAGATGTTCTATAATATATTAATCTAACATGTGTTTGTATTGACCGAATAATGTACCATAGTGATCATCATAATCATTAGCTTTAGTTTTAATTTCTTCTGTATATTCTTTAATTACTAAAACAGACCTTTGCCAAGACGATAGGAAGCTTCCAATGCCTGCTGCGTTGCATTTTACATCGTGTGTCATCAGATTTGGTGAGAAAAACTGTACAATAACATCACAAGATCAGCTGGCAGAACGACTGACTGCACGTTCACTGTTATCAAGAGCTGTTTCTGGATCCTCCTCTTGCTGTCTACAAAGCACTGATTGGAGATGTAAGTGAAAATAGGCACTACAAAATGTAGAAAGAAAAAAAAAGGAGTCCCTCATTGCACAGGTAAAATGTGTGTATGAAAAACTAGGAAAAGTAGGCAGGTGTTGGATGAAACTGTGATAGATGTTTGCAAAGTACAGATTAGGTAATAATTTCAGTTTGTCATTGTTTTCCATGTTTATTTCATGTTGCCCCAGCAGTCTTCATTTTAACAATGTTGTCAGTGAATTCAGTGAATATGATTTTATCACTAATAGGTATAATGGCCAAAATGTAACAAAAATAGATTTTAGCTGTGATACGCTGGCATTACCCTAAATGCAATGCTCCTTTAAAGCTAAAGCGTGGCCCACCTGGATAGTGGTCATGCCCATGTCGAGTCCCACCAGTATCCTCCTGTCCAGGAGCTGTGCAATCTGGGGGTCCTCCACCTTCAGGAAGTCCCACACCACCTCTGTTATGTCCACCTGCCAATCAGTGCCCAGCATGAAGCTGGTCTGGCCTCGAGGATCAGCTGACTCGGCCACGAAATGGGTCAAGACTCTGACCATGGCGTGCTGGTACTGGAGAGTGCAGCTTCGTCCTCGTCGGTCTTCGTCGTCCTCGTCCTCGCTGTCTCGCGTGGACCTGGCAATTTGAGAAAAACAAACAAAAAAGAATTAAATCTAAACTTTTCTTCAGCGGTGTGTTTTACTTTGATGAAAACATCACCGGCCGTTCACGAAGCCGCATTACATTAAATAACAGAAGTACTTGGTGGTAATTACAGGCCAACACAGGCAGAAACATAATTGTGGCATGCGTGCATTCTGTTTTTGCTAAACATACACTTAACAGATGAGAGGAGAGGACACCGGCACTGCACTCTGCATTGACGTGTGGTTTGCGGTGTTGTCAGCAGTGTTTTAATTAAACTGGGCTCTGTCAAATGTACACGCACACAGAAGTGTAACTCATTACCCGACAAAGCTCAAGTAATGATGCAGTGTTGTTGATTGGACCACTAAGAGAAGATCAATCCAGAGCGTGACTATCATTTTTCCCTCTCAGTGTCTCTCCTTAACCATTTTGGAGCACCCAGTCAGGATTGTGAATGTGCATACACCTCCTTACTGCTTTGCTTTAATAGTCTCCCTGATTGCTCCATTGCCAGCAAATCTAATTTTATTACTTTAGGCAACAAATCAGCCAACAGAGACTCAGAAAACTGCTTTAAGTATGACAAACTAGGTTTAAATGGTTACAACACAGCTGCAGTATCATTAGATTTTGCCTGTAACTGTTTTTTGTTTAATTTTGCTTCAACAAACAACTTTATAAAAACAACAGATAAAGCACCCTGAGATGTTGAGAAAGCAATGTTTGAACGGTTGATCTGGGAGAATAAATGCTGTTGCAGCTCTTCAGTCTTACACTGGGGCATAGTTGGGACACTTGCAAACAGAAAAGTGCTTTGTCAACAAAACTACTAATCATATATTGTACTGTAGACTTACACCCGCCTTTCTCTCTAATCATCGCCACGTCCTCCTCCGTCTCTCTTCCCCTATCACGCGCATACACACAAGCAAAGGTCACGATCCTGATAAAGGGAGGGGAGGAAAATTAATCTCTTAAACTTTTTTTCTTGTGATTATCCGCTCCGCTTGTTTCTTTCTGTCTGAATCCCCTGAGAAATCTGACTGCATGCGAAGCCGTGGGAATAAAGACGTTAGCTGCACGCTCCAGAGAAAAACCCAGAGCACAGTGAGATTTGGAGTTAAGGGCTTAAAACCTGTGCTGACAGGGCCGATTTCACATGCAACTGAGTAACCGCCACTCACAGGAGAAATGAGTCTACTGTGGATATTGTTGGATCACTGAAAGAAAACCTATGGAGAGCAACAAGTGATCCGGCCGAGTGGCAACATCCCCACATCAAACCATAAATATGTGACATGTGACGTCACCTTATTTGAACAGAGAACTGACAGCTATGTGAATACAGACACAGGATACAGGAACAGGGAATTTAAGGATATCAGCCTAGTGTGATGTCTGCTGATCAGTTTGTAGATCTGCTGTTTGCTGACCTTTGCATAGCGCTGCTCACACGTCCCACTTTCATTTTTAACACTAGTTTAGAAACACTTGTAAAGCTAGTTATTAAAATAGCAGATCAGGCTTGCCCACACAGGCGCCACATGACACATTTAATGCATATTCATGAATGCTAACTCCTCCACTTACAACTTATAATTTTTATGTCATCTTCCGCACAGAAGAGGAACACTGAGCCAAATTTGCAGGCAACGATGGTGTACGTCTCCCTCTGGCCAATAATATTTTAGCTTTATTAAATGCATGGAGAGCTGTCCTCGGGTTACCTTGGCCCACAATGGCTAACTAAAGGCCAACATTTAAATTCACATATAAAAAGAAGAACTACCAGCCGCATAAAATGTAGCATTTGCTCAGATACATAGTTTTTTTTTTTCCAACAGAGTAATAAAGGTTTATGATTCACGAATTTCTGATCAAACATTCCCTTTTCTTTTAAATTTCTGCTCTCCCTTCATAAACTCCTGCTCTGTATTGTCCCTCCACTCCCTCCACTCATTTCCATATTAAATGCAGAGGACTGAAATCATCTGCCGATGACTTCCTTCACAATCTTCCAATGAAATTTGGAAGCAGTAATTGAAAGTTTCTCTCCGCTGACTGCTTTGGTTAAATCCTTTTGAATGATATTGTGAGTGTTGTGAGCATAAACAGAATTTGTTATTTGACATTCACAGACAATGAATTAACAAATGGCACTAGTGCTGCAGGAGCATGTGCTGACATGTTGACTGAATAGGTGTTTAAACAGTATACTTATAAAGACGTTCAAACGCGCAGGTATTAGTCAGGTGTAATGGATTCAGGAGATAGTGAAGTCCAACCGCTTTAGCTCCGGTACATATCGGACATGCCGGTGCTCATGCAGCCGTCGCAAAATCTAATCTAAGGTTAATCTCATAAACAAATCACACTCAGTGCCGTGAACAACCTGCTTCACAAAGCAATTCCTCTTTCCGCTTCATTCACTTTCAAGCCCAGTTTTGACTTCAGAGGAGATGCTGCATATTAATGTGTGTGTCATGCTTATTTTTGTTGTGCCCCGTGGATCGTGTGCTGTATTTGTTTTGGCATTTTGCTGCATTTCATTTTCTGCTACACTAACATGACGAAGGTCATTTGTACTGAAATAGGCAGCGCTGCTTCTATATATACAGGAGCAGCTCTGTCTGACAATTGTTTTTTATTGTTTGAATCTTGCAGGCAATTGAAGTGCAGCTGTTTGTTTTATAGCAGAAAGAGAACACTCAGTACGCACGGTTTAAGACAACAGTATAAAAACAACATTAAATATTGAATAGTAAAAGGTAACTGCACGTGATTTCTTTTGAAACACTTTAAAACAAGGGGAAAAACAGGAGTCTTAATACACATGTCTTGAAAGACGTGTTATAGGAGTGGTGCATGCCTGAATGCTACGCCTACACTTAGTTTGCTGTCTGCGAAGGCTTATCTTGTCCCTGTTTTGACAGGGCTTAGGGAGGGAAGAGGTGAGCCATACAGGCAGTGTCAGTCAAAAACTGTGTGCAGAGTGCTTTTGCAACTATCCCACTTACAAGCCTGATGTCTCTTCATTTCTCATTTTTGTCTCTCCCACTCGGTGTGGCCATGCCTCGCCAGCCTGGCTGACAGAGGAAGGTCCTGCCATTCGCTCCTCGTGGGCTTATGGACAGTGGACCAATGCCCATTCTCACCAACGGGCATAATGCTACTTTGCAAGGTCATGCCTGTTATCCCCTGATAAACAAAGACGAGCGTAAGACAGGGAGAAACAAAGCTCTATGCAGTCCATCAGCAGTGGTGCTGGCGTCAACAGTGACAACACAACTCGGCTGTCCCCGCTGATAAAGGCATAGCAGCACACAGCTGGGGATGCAACATCCCCGACAAACCATGGCATTAGTGGAATGCTGTACCTCTGTCACTCAAAATAAGAGGGGGGCTGAGATAATTAGAGTAGCCACACTGGTGCGTGGGATGACTCAGGGTCCAACCTCAACGCTTTTCCACAAGTAATTACTGCAGGTAGGATCATAGCTGCCCCATCAATTTCAACAGTTGCAGAGTAGCACTACATAGTGGCACTGGCAGAGGTGTTGGTAGTGATGAGACCCCAGGGGAGAGGTCTGACCTCCAGGCAGCTCTAATAATGTTGGGTCCCACTGACGACTAGGAAGCGTAATGGCAGGCCACCGTACGCCAGTCGTAATGACAAGCTGTACTGCACAGGTCAGCCATTTTGTTATCAGGCAAGAACTGTCAGTAGGACTGAAGTCAGGAAGAGACAGGTGGAGTGCTGTTCAGTCACACATCTCATCATTATCTTATCTAAGGCTGCCATGACTGAAATCGAATGCATCCTCTGGAATAAAGGTTATTCATTACCCTCTCAAACCAAGCAAGAAATGCTGCAAAAGTCCACAAAGGACTCTGACCATGGGGATTAATGCAATGCCAACAGGAGAATCTATGCTGAGCACACCAGTGTTGACAAAGAAAAAGACAAAAAAACAACCTTGGGTCAACTTACCTCAAAAGTGACCGTGATATTGGTTTGGATAAGTGAGAAAATGAGCCCTTTATTTATTGCAAATAAATGCTGGAAAGCATCTAATCTCCCCCTGACGAATCCAGAGAAAATGACGAACGAGCTAAAGATACATTGAGTCCGCTGTGGTGTAAACGAAAAAAACATTAAAAACTTCTGTTAAACCAGAGAGCAGGAGACACACACAAATGCCCTGTGACTGACAGCTGCATGCAGCACTGTACCTCTGACCGCTGGCAATGATGGGTACCCTCCACCCTTTGATCTGACTGAGCTCCGTGTCTGACACCTCAATCTGGAGCGGGAGTCGAGGGATCCACACGTTGAGCTCCAGCTGAGCGCTCAGGTATCCGTAGGTGAAGTTCACCATCATCTTCACCTTGCCCCTCATCTCCTTGCCATTCACGAAAACGTAGTCGCACCTGTCTGACACCTGCGTGGGAGGAGAGGGAAGGATTAAGAGAGATGGCATTCAATTTGAGCCCTTCTGACGGTTGCACTCGATGACTACACAGTGAATTACACAGTGCAATACACTGTACAGTAAGCCAGGCCCTCCAAGTTGATTATAAGGCCTTACAACCCTGAGTCCTCCACTGATACAGTATTCCTGCAACTCCTCTGAACAAGATGAAAGGTCTTCTATTTGCTCCACGCTCAGGAAAAGAGGGAGGAGGGCAGCAAGGACATCTTTGAACCTGGGGGAAAACAGGTCGTGGTCTGCTCTTCCATTATAGTTCTGCCTACAGCTAAAAGAAGAGCCAACAGATGGAAACTCGTACGAGGAGAGCAGTAGTCTCTTGATAAAATGACCAAATCAAAGCCATCTGTTTCATAAATTGATTTATAAATGTAATGAGCAGGCCAATTTTGTGCGATGGAAAGACACAACTCTTTGTTGCTTTGCCTCAGTCTCTTTGAAGCTCCCCTGACTCTGCGCCTGTCTATACTCGTACCAGCGTTTGATCAATCTCCAGAATCCTTTGTCTGTCTGTGTCTCTTAAAAGCCTTGATGATATGGCCGTGCAGGCGTCACAAACACACACACACACCGTATGCAAATACACAAAGAGCCCAAGAGGATCTCAAGAGGGATATCTAGGACATGCACACACACATGCACACATAGAGGTAATTACTCAGTATGTCTTAAACAGAGATCTGGTATTTTTTCCTGTCCGTTCTATTGATCCCATCATATAGCAGACTACCATGGCTGGAACCAGATGGAATTAGATGGTCTGGGGAAATATCTTTTTTTTTTTTTATCCTACTTCTAAGTTATTTTTCCACAGCGAGATAAAACCACAAACAGCCATTCATCATGGAGCAGCAGCAGGATATCCTCTGTGACCAGGAAGAAAACTGTGTGTGTGACTCTACAGCTTTGTGGGAGCTCCCTCTGCTTCACATCACCTCTAGAGTGAAGCCAGCGGTAGACTCTGTGTGGAAACTAAATTAGGCTGGTTTGTGTAAATAAAAGCAGATATTTGGAGATTTGCCGCATTGATTTTTACACTCTGTACTGCGGACTGCACTTGAAACGGTGGCATTCCTAGAGCACCGGTGTGCGATTGGACACAAGTATGATTACCAAAGCAGACCTAAATTCATCTATTTCCTTTTAATTTATTTTCCTCATGTGTGCACACTGGCACGGACACCACACAAAAATAACAAGAAACCCTTGTGAGAAAGCTGAAAAGTCTGTAGCAAGGTATCCTTCAAGGCTACAGCAAAGCATCAGAGAACTGATTGTTGTCCTGCATTCTCAAGTGGGATGGATCAATGGGTCTTTGCTCTGTGTTATTAGAGCCACTAACAAGTACAAAGCATGCATCATAGTACCTGCTCATGCACTCACGCCGCACGACCTGACGGAGTTACTTAATGAGGCTTTTGAACATTTCTACAAGGGCAATGCTGCTCTCCTGGCTACAGTCAGTCATGGAGCAGATTGGGCTCAGTCAGGGCTCCCAGTGTGAGTGTGTTTGAACTGATAAAGATGTCAGAGGAGTCCCTGCTCCTTATCAGCCCTCATTGTTCGGCTCTTTCTCTCTCTCTCACCGCACTCAGTCTGCTGATGCTGAAGTGCCTTTGACAGTCTCTCCGTCTCTGACTTTTCTCATTGGTTGGGGCTCCGCAGCCCCGTTGGTTGCAGGCTAGATGACACCTGACTGGACTTAATGTCAGGCTCATTGACCATATGGAACAGTGATATGAATGGTCAATAAAATGGATTTTGCTGACGAATATGTTTATCCTGTCATTATCATTTTCTTGCCACATTAACACAAAGCTTTGTGACGCCAGTTCTCCCTCGTTTGTTGTAGTGTGTGTACATTAATTCAGATTTATTAACACACAGCTCCCATGTCCCCGTGTCTCCCAGTCCCATGACAGACAAATTAACTGCCTGCTGGCATTTGTTTGATCTATTCCCAAACAATCTAAGCAGAAACAATTATGAAAAACACGACGACTGACATCCAGCCATCCCGACACATTACACAGACAAACATACACCTTCCCGCTGTGCTGTTTTATTGGCAGACGTTGCTCCAAATCAATATTCTAACATGCAAAGACACTCTCAATTAATCAGCAGTCCCTTTAACCCCTCAATCACCCTCCCTGCAGGATGTGTGTTGTGGCAGACTGAAGGTGGGACTGTCTCTGTGAATTACACACTCTCCGTCATTCTGATTCACAAAGTATCATAAACGTCCAGGAGGATCCACTGCCACATTAATCAGACACATTAGGCAGCTAACGGGAGAATACTTACAGAGGACATTAAGGCTGTCTCTGGATCTAGCCCAGGAAATTAACAACTCACCAGACAGATACAATCCACGGCAGATATGAGCGATGGGAGTAGGGAGCAAGAAGGTGGGGTGAGCCTGTCTCTGGCGTGTACACAGAGTTGGCTTGACAGAAGCAATTAAGCCGCTCAGACTCCTCTGCATAAGCTACACCCGTCATTTCGGTGCAAGGGAAAGGTCTGTAAATATTCTAATAGCCCTGGTCCGTGGAAGCAGTGGTTGTAAGAGCCCACTCATAGCATGACCTTGAGCAAGTACAGTTCATGGCTCACATGGAGACAGACGATTTGTTCTAGAAAGTCAACTCATTAAAACATAACCGTGGAACATCTCTGTGCTGTTGATTTTGCTGTTTCAAAACCGAAACGTTGAGTAAACATTTTCACACTCAAAACTCATATTTAACTCACCTAATTTTCAACCTGCATTGCCCTCCAATAGCCTCATCGATTTGGCTCTGATTAAGGTCTTTTTCTACTGTTAAAGGCTGAAAATCAATCAGTGCTCTTCCCTTTTTTCAAGCTGAGATAAACCCGACTGAGCTGCATACTGCTGGAAGATTCGTGGATACCCCTTTTTCATGCAGAAATATGCAGTTGTTCAGCTGCTATGATGTGCTGTTCAGCTAATTAGCTAGTTGCTAACTTGGTCTGCTTGCTGGCTGGTGCTGGGCAGGTGGTGGACTGTGGGTTTTAGCTTTTTGGCTGATAACGAGCTGCCTGCTGCAACCGAAAACAATGCTAATGAAATTGGTGTGATCGAATCAAAACAGTAAAGTTGTGGGCTGCAAAACCAAAACGAGGACTGAGAGATGATTAAATACCCTGTAATGCTGAGTGGAACTGCTGAACCGTGTGATCATTAAATAACACGGAGGTCATGTTTTCTGTGAGCGGAAAAACTACTGGCCAGATTTTCATGAAGCTTAGAGGGGTGTAGCATGGGCCAAGGAAGAACCCATTAAATTCTGAAGCAGATCCAGATCTGCCTTATGAACAAGCAATAGCACTTGTTATACTGCACACTGGTGTCAGTGGCATAGTGGAAAACATTTTCTTGAGATATTTCTCGGCCTGTGCAATACGACCAAAGCCTCATGTACAGGTAACGATACATACTGTAGCATGATACAGCACATTTTCTGTAAATTCAGTGAATATAAGTTGACCACATGAAGGCCTATTTCTTACATTTTGAATTATGCTCAAATAGAAATAGAAAGGTAGAAAGATAGGTACAAATAAAAGGTACTTAGTAATATTTGATTATTTTTCTTCTTTTATTTAGAACCTTTATGCACATTGTCACTTGAGCATGTCACAAAATATGAATTATTAAATAATGTTTGAGTCTGTTTGCTGTCTGCAGCATAATCTGCAAAGAAAAAGTCTGATACAGAATATCAGACTTTGTATACCCAGACAGAGCGACATGTGCATGCAAAATAACGAAGCCGATACATGTCAGGCAATATTTGTAAAAGCAACTCTCCAAAGTGGTTTAAAGAAAAAGCATGTGACCTGGGGTATTTCTTTCAAATTCATTGTAATTCAAAGGCCACGAGTGAATAGAAGCATAATTTAATGCGCACGTTGATTAATTATTCAGGGTTAATGTCACTCTGTGTTTACTTATCGTGAATCCCCCAGGTCCAAATTAGATAAATTAGTCATGTTTACATACATGATTGCAGGCGACGATTAGAACAGAGCTTCCCTGAGTGATCAGCAGTGAGCATGCAGGAGGGCGAATGCTCTGACCTACTATAGAGATCTCAGCTGCAGAGCTGTGGCTTTTTTTTTTTTTTTAAACATCTCTGAAAGCGATTTAATGTCCCTCTGGGTCTCACTTAACCATCCCTAACTCAAGCATAACACATGATACACTGGATCAATGGCGCAAAATATGCCCCTTCTGCAGTTTTGGGTTATGTTTCATTATCAGCCTTTAGTGTCATTACTTGAGTTTGATTTGCTGCACTCGACTGTCCTTTCTGATCTTGAGAGTTTCAAACAGGAAACACAGCTGGAAGATGCCCTTGGCACAGCAGGGTGCTGTTTCTAAATACTGAGCAGCATCTCAGCCCCTTAGAATTGGAAACAGACGATGCACTTGTTTTTGCTCTGGTTTTTTAGTGAGTCTCTCTATAGATTATTAAGGAGTCATTGGGATTCTGCTGGAGAACGGCATTTTGAAGAGCAAAGCCACTGATACCAGGGCTTAACTTTGTAATACTGTAAGGGACTTTTTATTCTGTTGTGCCCCAGGTTTGGAAGGGGATCTAAAAATAAAGGAACCTGACAGCAGCTTCTGCATATCAAACACACACTTTCATGTTGTTGGTTGGTATTTGTTTATCCTTTCTGGAGGATTTATATAGATGTGCTAAACATAGAAAATCTTCTCATCTATCCTTCACATAAGCTTTAATGTAGTGTCTATAAAGCTTCACAACACCTGCATAGTGTCAGAACGAACATAAATGTACATGAATATATTTATTCCTTTAAACATTTACAGAAACACTTGACTTGTGCCTATGTGTGTATGACATTGTACGTTGTTGGCCATTATTTGAACAATACTTTCATACAATATTTTCATCTATCTTTACTCAGCTTTGTTGTTGTTTTCGGAAATATGTGTCAAACATAGGGCAGCGCCCTTGTATGTCTTCACATACGCAGACAGTAAAGCTGATTTTGATTCATATTTGTTGCAATTTAATTTGAAGTTAAGTATTGCTAACTGAGTTGCTCTAATAACCAGAAAGAACTTGCAAATTGTCAGCAGTCTATTACAGTAAATGGACTGCACAGATAATTTAAATAATTATTTTATTTGCATTTTAATTAAATACATATGAATAAATTCAATATAAAGGCCTGAAAAGTGCATGTAATTGATTTATCTTGAATTACTATGCACAATACCGGTTCTTCTACAAGGTGTCCTTTCTCATAACTGCATTGAGATCCTTTTAAAAAAATCCTTTAAGTTACTAAACAATTAAGGGCAATGATGTTACACTGTTCTCTCTGCTTATATAGAAATATAATTAACTTATGCAAGTCGTGTAAGAGAGCAGTTATATGTTGTTTTTTTTTCTTTATAAGAGATGAGATACACACCAGGTTTCCATCCAAATGTAAAACAAAGCGCAAAGAGTTTCCGAGTCTTCAAAAGTGAATGCAAATCATCATGTTTCCTTCCACTACAGTTCTGCAAATATTAAGTTGGGCGATTAACAGTTAGTGGTGCCAGTTTACCAGTCATGTGCCAATAAAGGATAGCAAAAGAGGAGAACACAACAATACAATCTAATTAGAGGAATGCCAGTCAAACCTCAAACAACGTAGAAAAGACGATGAAGAGGAAATGGGAGGATGCAGTCTCATCGCTCCTCACAGATCTTTGGTCTGCTGCTATTTTTCGTCTCTTCATTGCGGTTGGCTGGCCACAAAAGTTACGGATAGAATATAGATTTGATCTATTATTTATTGACAGGAGACAAATAAAACTCTGAAAGAATGATATTTCATGTGGGATGATAATTAATGCTCTACTAAATGAGCATTTCTTTCTCTGAATCGTTTGCTTCTCTGCTCAGACGCATCATCTGTAATGTAACATGGAGCCACTGAGTGTTTCTGTTGCCAGGGTTGATCCAGCTTTTAATCACATAGTCCTGGATCCACAGCAGTTTGAAGGCTCTCTTTGCAGCCTCTGTGGTGGCTGCCATTACCCTCCTCCTGTGTACCTTATGCATGTGTAATTGCCTTGTAAGAATACTGCCAGGAGACGTCCCAAATATCGTGAACGTCTTTCATACCTTCAGTCATATGTTTGGTCTCTTTTCTCATTGGCTTCCTCGATGTTAAAACTTCACAGTTCCAGCAAACCTCATGTCCTAAAGCATTCCTCTCCACAGAGAGGTGGGGTGGGCTGAAGAGGACATCTTACATTCAGGGTCATAAATATATGATAATTGTTAGTAATGGATTCCATTGATGAGGGGCTTCTCTGACTGGAATGCAAAGTGCAGTAAACAACAAGATAACAAGCAGCACCAGAAAAAATATGGTAATACAAAATGAAAAGAGAACAATACAATAAAAAGCACCAGGAAAATGAAATGAAAATAAAACCATGCCCTATAAAGTGAAGATTCAGGCTCACCATATTTTCCTGAAGAAAAGCATTGCCACAGAACCAACACAGTAAAATGCAGATACAGTGCTCTGAATTTGAATGATCTTCATGGGTGGAAAGGTATGTTTTTATGACAGAACAGATACAGACCAGGTTTCTATCAAAGCGTAACGCAAATTTCAACAGCATTTTTAGAGTCTGCTTTAGAAATGTTCCCGTTTTGTGCCATTAAACCTTTTAAGAAGTAAAAGACACAATGACGTGATGAAAGAGCTCCAGTCAGCGGTGGTGAAAAAAATGATGATGAAAAATGCTTTTGTCAATAAATCAACTTTTCCACCTCAGTCAAGTTTAAAAACCACTTTGATATTTCAAGTTTTCTTTATTCTTTTCACTGTCACCACTCAGGTCTTTTAAGGAGCAAGCTGAAAATGCGCATTAAAGCAGCTGTATGGAACCACACTCACAGAGGCCCGTTGCTCTTTCGACAGATCGTCTTACTGACCTTCACCACGTCTTCGTCTGTAGAGCGACACTTGACTGCTTCGGAGACATCAGTAACGGATGCGTCGATTCCAATGGTCACCACCTTTACTGGGACAGCCACCGTTTTCCCGGTCAGCACGGCCGTGTTCAAAATCTCAGAGTCCTGCAGACAGGAAGAGAGAGAGAGAGAGACATAAGCAAAGCCACAGTGGAAGGCCTGGCAGGTCTCTAATCTGGCCAGTAACAGACAATCAGTAATTACTAGCTCAGAAAGAATAGAAAAAGCGACAGTAACAAGTAGTATTGAAAATGACCTAAAGAGGCTTTGCACAATCACAGCTCAATTAGCGATTATTGGGGAAACGCTGTGAAACAGAGCCACTGCTCAGTGGACGGCTAATGACTGATGGCAGCCGGTGAGCAGGACAGTGTTACAGCAGCTAAGAGTGCATGTCTTTGTCATTTAAATTCGATTGTGCCGCGTCCACTGTACAGCTACAATCTAGTTTAAGTTCCCTTGGCGCGCTTGATCTGCTGGAAAAAAAATGTCTTCAGTTTTTAAAAGTGCAACAAGCAGCATTTTGTGTCCATTGATTTTTGAATAGCTACCGTTGGGTTTGTGAGCTGAGTTGCTAATTACGAAATGACCCATAAGTATTCGGGGGCTGTTTTAATTATTGTGAATGGGATTATTTGGATGAAAACATTCCCCACACTGCCATGTTCTTCAGCCAGCTAATTGATGAAAGTAATTTAGCATAATATTGTTGTTGGCTTGTCGTCAAAATCACAGATCACTACATAAAATGTAGATTTTACTTGATCATTGACAGGAGACAAATAAAAGAATGATATTTCATGTGGGATGATAATTCATGCTCTGTTAAATGAACATTTTTATCGGAATCATTCGCTTTTCTGCTCAGACACATCATCTGTAATGTAACATGGAGTCACTGAGTGCCAGGGTTGATCCAGCTTTTAATCATATGGTCCTGGATCCACAGCAGCTTGAAACTCCGAACTCTGTGGCGGCCGTCATTACCCTCCGCTAGTGTATCCTGTGCATGTGTAATTGCATAGTAAGAATACTGCCAGAAGACCCCTCCTCTCCACAGAGAGGTCGGGTGGGCTGAAGAGGGCATCTTACATTCAGGGTCATAAATATATGATAATTGTTAGTAATGGATTTCATTGATGAGGGGCTTCTCTGACTGGGATGCGAAGTGCAATAAATAACAAGATAACAAGCAGTACCAGAAAAAATATGGTAATACAAAATGCAAAAAGCTAAGAGCAGGAGTTTAAAAAAAAGGACCTTGTGCCTTGTCTTGTCTCTCACTTCCTGTTTTATTTTGAAAACTAAAACTCTCCTCTCGTTTCAGGCTCATTGACTTCCTGCCCTTGTGTGTTTCCCGCCTTTGTGATTGTCTGCCCCACCCTGATTGTTTGCACCTGTTCCCCGTTACCTCTTGTATTAATAGTCTGCGTCTCCCCTTGTCCCGTGTCAGAGCCATTGTATCAAGCCATTGTATCAAGCCACGCTAAGTGTATTATAAGTATCTTGTCTTTGTTTGTAGATAAGAGTTGTATCACCTGTCAAAGAGTGTCTTGGGTTGTGCGTTTGGGTCCCTCCTGTCCCTGAGCCCCAGTGCTTAATAAGCATGGCCACAGAACCTACTAAATAACCAAAAAATGCAGATACTGTGCTCTGCATTTGGATAATCTTCATGCAAGGAGAAAATGCATAGCCCACCAACACACTGTGGTCTTTCAGCTCCATAAAATACCCCTATTTTAATCATTTACATATCATGGTTCAAAGGGGTTAACTCTTGGCATCTCTGGTTTCAATATACAGTGGGTACGGAAAGTATTCAGACCCATTCACTTTTTCCACATTTGGTTATGTTACAGCCTTATTCCAAAATTGATGAGGAAAAAAAAGAATTTAATCAATCTACACACAATACCCCATAATGACAAAGTGAAAAAAGTTTTTTAGAAATTTTTGCAAATGTATTATAAATAAAAAACTGAAATATCACATGTACATAAGTATTCACACCCTTTGCTATGACACTCAAAACTGAGCTCAGGTGCATCCTGTTTCCACTGATCGTCCTTGAGATGTTTCTACAACTTGACTGGAGTCCACCTGTGGTACATTCAATTGATTGGACTTGATTTGGAAAGGCACACACCTGTTTTATATAAGGTCCCACAGCTGACAGTGCACGTCAGAGCAGAAACCAAGCCATGAAGTCAAAGGAACTGTCTGTAGACCTCCGAGACAGGATTGTATCGAAGTATTCACACCCTTTATTCAGTACTTTGTTGAGGCACCTTTGGCAGCGATTACAGCCTCAAGTCTTCTTGGGTATGATGCTACAAGCTTGGCACACCTGCATTTGGGGTGTTTTTCCCCATTCTTCTCTGCAGATCCTCTCAAGCTCTGTCAGGTTAGATGTCTGAATACTTTCCGTACCCACTGTATATTTAAATCAGTGATATAGTAAGTCTACAAATGTATCAATTTACAATTTAATAAATGAATATATGCTTTACATTGGGGCTTTGACCACACTGAATCATACGAATTCCACTAGAGTCAAAATCTGACACTGTGGTTAAAGTGCTACAGTAGTATTTAACCACTACCTCATTTAGTTCTGTGGAATAATGAACTAAATTACAAAAATGACGCTTCAGGTACTGCATAATTTTTTGATTGCAGATAAAAACTAGGGAAATATCCCCCCAACGCATTAAGTTTTACCTTTAGCTAGGGCTAGCCACGGCCATCTCACTACCTCGCTTGCACTTGTCTGCACAATTACTGCATTTTGACTCCAGAATAACACAGAATAGCCAATATATTGTATATTATTGAAGGTGAGACTTAACCTGGCACGACAGGTTTTTAAATGAATACGTTTTGGGGCCAATCAGTTTTAACTAGGCTCTATGTAAAAAGCAAGAATGCTGCTATTTTCCCCTAGACTGTATTAGAAGTACTCTTAGTGAGTGACCTCAATGGTCTAGACAGCCCTGGCTCTTTAAGTTCAATAGCACAGCTTCATCACTCTGAACATAAATCTTAACCTTTCATTACACACACACACTCACACACACCACTATTGTCACAGAAGATAATTGGGGCCAATTAGGATAAGTTTGAGATAACTTTTGCTCTCTAAAGTCACCCGTGCACATTGGATTGTCTCTTCCACTTATTCAGCCCAAAGAAATTGCGCTTCAATTACATAGATTGCTATGGAACCTTTGGCAGCACATTAAACAGCTGCCAATGAGGTCAAAGTGTACTTCTCAATACTTGTACCATACGGCAAACATAGCCCTCTTGCTAGTGGGGAACCAAAATGACTTTAGCTAATTGTATGGAATGACAAACATCTCTCATTCAAGAGGCTGTATTCATTCTGCTATTGGGACGGTCTTACACAAAAGATGAGCATTTATTTCCACAAATTCAATGAGCGGGAACCCCAAGACACCCTTTTTTACACTGTATTGAAGCTTTGCCAACACCGAAGACATTTCCGTGCTATTCTATTGAGGCTGCTACTATTATTTTTCCTTTAACAGAGACACTCCAGAGTGACGCCTGTTGAATAAAACGTCACATTCATTTAAAGTAATATTGCTAAACCTGACAAGTGCAGACAGAACCAATCTACAGTGCCTGACTTCCTGTCATCACATTCATGTGCATCCCGCTGTCACCAGGGAAGTACACAAGGTTTGTACACTGCCCTGCTCCCCTGGTTTCTGAAGACTTCCCCCTGTGTTTGAGAGCTTGTGAATCAGAGGCATTCAGAAAAGAGAAAATGAGGATTAAGTTTGGCTGAAAGGAGCCTGGTCGTTTGTAAGCATCAATTACTGAGACCATACAGCTGTGGAGTGAAATGATTATTAGTTGAGCCGAGAGATACCAATGAATCACAAAAAAAAAACACTTAATCTTCAAATAGCTTTTCATTACAATTTTATAGACTGTGACAGTGTTATATAGTAATATAGCCCCCCCTCTGCCCCCTTTCCCGTGCCGCCGACTTTGATTCAATTCCCCCTAAAATCGAGGGTTGCTGTAAATTAATTCTGTGTCTGCTGGGATTCCTCCGTTTCCAGAGGGTCATCTATAATACATGATGGGGTAAATGGCTGGGACCTGGTGAAAGTGGAGGCTAATGTTAGATTACAGCAGCTGGAGATGACCCAGCAGGTTGGGAGCAGCAGAGAGCCGGGCCCGGCAGTAATAAGCCACAGCAGCAACCAACACAGATGCATCAGTGGTCCACACACTCAGACACACAGACAGTGCAATTAAAGAAGGAATAGAGACCAGTGGTGTATATCAGCAGCGTTACTCAGTCATCTTACAGTAGTCTGAAAGAAGATGAAATGAGATTTGGGCCTGTGAGACTGGAAAAATTACAGTCACAGATTGATGAGTTTCTGACTTTAGACGCTGGATATCCTACAAGGCGACTTTGACTAGAATGTATTTAAACCTTTGTTCTGTACCTGCTTTGTTTTTACGGTCCTTCAATCTAGAATTTCAAGTAAAACCATAATGATAATAAAACAGTAGACTGGTTTGAGTTTTCTCTGATCTCTATCTAATTTTGTATCAAACAGTAATGCAACAGATTTCCTGACAAATCGAACAGAATTACACTTCATGTAAATTGCATTACAGCCCGAGCTTGTTAATGATGTCCTCATTTTCTACTGTCTACTGTTTAAAGATTACTGTGGCGCTGATCTATTAATGGATAATTCATGGCAAACTGTAACATTGTCAGAAAATAATGTACCATGCAGAGTGCATTATTTTATTAAGTGCAATGGTCTGAAACAATTCAGGACCACTTATGCGGCACCATGGCCAGTGACTACAAGTGTGCAGTGAAGTGTATTGGTAATTCATATTTTTGGCCAATATGCTCAATAAAAAGAACAGCAGAGTCTTTTCCAGGGCCAAAAAATGCCTTGAAACTAGATTTTAAGACATGATTTTGCAGTCCTTTATCGGTCTCCTCTACATGACGGATCCTCAAGATTATGTAATAATACAGATATCACATTGAGGCTGCTGTCATTCTAGTTTAGATTGTGCTTTTTTAGTGATGTACACAGTATTATCACATTCATTTACGATTGATTAAACCATACATGCACCCCTTTGTGAATCTAAAGGGCCCCTGAGGGTTTTGGCCCAGGGGAGGTTGCCCTTTAAGGTGCTAATCCAGCCAAGTAGAAGCAGAAGAGGTGTCAGCCTACTAACACTGCTCACTGATAAGCATTGGTTTTGAACGGTGATGAGGTTGCATCATAACAGCTGTGCACATATCTGAATATAAAGCACACACAAAACTGTGTAATCTCTGTGCCTACTACATGTTTAACCCCCCCCTTGTCCTCCTTTTAGCCCCTCCCTCGTCCCTGAATGTATCAGAAAAAAAAGACAAAAGATAATAGTAATAATATTTGTATAGCACCTAATATAGAAATGCTTAAACAAAGAACATGAGACAATAATGCGATTGCACAAAGGCAGGTATTAATATTTCTAAAGGTGTTTGTAAGCGTGCAGCAAGCTTTATAGTGCATTTGATTCTCAACTGTTGACGCTGGTGTTTGTGCTTTACTTAAAAGCCAATCTGCCCCCTCAAGTCTCACAGACAGGAGTCTTTTTGTTCAATAATCTGTGGCAGAACTGCCTGCCTGCTTTATCAAGGATCTCTCTGTTAGCATTCCGCACGCTGCTGTGGCTGGTAATGTGCTCTGGGCCGTAATTTCTGCCTGTGTCTCGGTTGGATCTGAAAATAAGTGAGATTTATGGTGTCAGCCTGAGTGACACGGGCAGCATGAGAAGTAGCAAAGCTGCCCGTCCTGGTGTTGCGATTAGCCATTGCTTCTACCCTGCACTAACACATCCACATTCTGACCCTAGCATCCTGGCTACTGCAACAAACGAACAGGTCAAGCACGGTGTCGAGTTGGGGACTTTCGGACCTGCATTATTCATGGTGCAGCAGAGGGAAGGCAAGGTTGTAAACATAGTGTAAATGCTTAGTGTGTACTAGTCGTGTCAGTCCCTCATTGTTGTGGCTGTCCTTAAGCCAACAAGCTGTCCAGCTTAACCCAAAGTCAGGATAGTACAATATCCTATACTGTCAGCTAAAACACCTAATGTGGCACTTTAACGACTATGATTGATGCCTTGTCATTGGACAAGAGCTGCTTCATGATCATTCTTGTAATTTCAAGAGCAAAAGCATTAAAGAGGATCACGAAGTACGCCGATAATCAACGAACCTATGGTAAATTAAATATTCATAATTCTGATCAACATTCTCATCCCTTGCCGATAAAGTAAGCATATGTCTAAAGAAACTGAAATGGGAGTGGAAGGATAGTGAATTATGCTGTAGACATTAAACGCCACTCAGGCAGTGTCCTGAGGCTATTAAGCAGACTAAAAGAGACAAGTCCTTTCATTAGCTCCTCTCTCCACATTGTGCAATGCTCAATGTGGCACTTCCTCCCTTCTATTCCAGTGGGCGTTTAATTGGCTAGAAGGGAGATACATGGAAGAGAGTGGGAATAAAGGCCTTGGTAGCACCATGCAGAGCAATACATCACTGCATGACAGCGCATTGAAGTGGTGGGATGGTTGTGAAGCCAACACTGCCTTTTAATGAGGGTCTCTCTCCTGCTCCCTTCTCTCCTCTTCCCACTCTTGTTGCTCCAAGAATGAGCCAGTTCCTCTCCCTTTCTTCCCAGCTGAGTGGATGAAGGTGGCTGCAGTACGTGGCACACAAAGACCCAGTTGAGTAGCCGTGCCCTGTCTGAGGTACATGCCGGTCAGAGATCTGACCTGCTCATTACTGCTGGCTGTGGCTGGTAGGGAGAAGGCTAAATAGATGGCTGCTTTGGCAATGGACCTGCTCCAGAAAGTGTCATTTTAAAAGGGAAGGTAATGGGAGATCATGGTGAAGATCAAATGGACAGGATTGGTGCCTCGGAATCAGCAGGCCTGTCGAGGACTGCTATAGTAGGTACCTCGTTCGACAATTAAGAGACATCATAGAAAGGGCACTGAGTGGAAGAGTGGAAGACAACCACACAAAGGTGGAGATATGTGAATGAGCTGAATTGTTGGGCTGTTTGCTGTTATTGATGGTGTAGATAATGGCCCGTGGCACATTTTTGAGTGTGTCCTCTAAAATTCACTATAATTATTCATGAGGATTATCGTGTAGCATATATAGTTTTTGCAGTTGTATGCACTCCTAGTGAAACGTGTAGTAAAACATTTCCTTCCTTTGATTAGGTGCAAACTTGCTCTACCTTCAACAGTTTCATAGTAACAAGGTGTAGGGCAGGTTTTACTTTTACCAAAGTTTTATATTGTGTTTTTTAAATCCATACACAAACCACACTGTAAAAATGACAACTTGTAGTGTTACAAAGGTACAAAGGTCCAGAGTCCAGAATCCTCATCGCTGTTTGTACAACTGTTTGTTTTACTACCGTAAGTTTCCCTGACTGATATAAAAGAATACAGCATTTTACAAATGAATGTCTGACCTGAATTTGACTTTTGATGCCTGTGTGACTGTGAAAGCAGCATGCTAAGAAAGAGAACATCAAAAGACAGTTGGCACTGATCCTTCCGAACACTCTCCACAGTACCTGAAGGATAAAAGTGCTGCAAAAACTTGAACTCCTGAGATTAGTGTGCTCAGTGGTGGAATGATTTATGATGTATTGTTGCCCTCACAAACTTCAAAAGAAGGGCAACCGATGACGCATCACTCTCTCTCCTTCATCAGAGCTGCTTGGTCAGTTATACAAGAGGATTCACACGACAGTTCATGGACAGTATTGATGTTTTAGTCACATTGAATTGCTCTCAACTGTAAATTATTAATGAGTGCATATGATTTGCGGCTAAACTTTGACTGTGGGGAACTACCACAGTGACAAGCTGCTGACAGGACAAATCCTCCCACAAATATTAATTACATTATCAACTATCCCTTATTCCAGCCTGCATGGGTTGTCGACAGCAGAGTCTATACTAGTGTCTATTTTAAATCTTATCAAGCATTGACATTTTATTTTTCAAAAGAGACACACAGAATGCAAACAAAGGCAATTTCTACGTGACAGGAAACTGTGCAAGTTAGTGAGCTGCAGTTACAGTGCTTTGTGCTGAATCCATTCATCTTCAGGGCATCTCTTATAAACAGGCCTGTCCTTAATATGAGTACACTAATGGAGAGCCCAGATTGTGTGTACTTTCAGAACAAAGTTAGGAATTATCAAGGGCTGGTACGAGAACGACGGAGCCACCCTCTGGAGCTCAGTGGCCATGAATTGCACCTCACACTGTGAAAAGGAGCTGGTGAATAAAACATGGCTGGATGTGGAAGTACAATATTTTAGGTTTATAGGACGAATCCCCAGCAATTCTCATGAATATGATACCTGTAATACATCTAGATCGGATGTCCCTGGTGAATTTCAACAACTGTCAGACGCAGCTCCGGAGGAACCAAGGTCAGGCACCAGGGACACCAGCTCACTGCTCACCTGAGAGATGAGTGAGAGAGCTGCAGGGGCTCGGGGGAGGGAGCGGGCGGCCACTTTGACTGATGTTAGCTTGGGTACAGTGATGTCTCACTGGTGCCCGTGCAGTTTGCCCATTGAGCCGGGGCCCGTGGGCCAGAAAGCTAGGAAACAACCCTCCCTGCTCCGGTCTGCTCAGTTCCAGCCTGATATCTATCACGCAGCCGATCAATAAAGAGTTCTTCACCAACAGCCATCCATGCCTGTGGGAGATGACCTCCTGATCTCTGTCTGATTTCTTCACCCGGCTCTGATCGAGATCCATACTGCAAGCTTAGCTTGGCTTAGCTTGGCTTAGCTGCCCTCTGGACACAGACCTCTCTCAACAGGCACAAAGGTCAGCTCCACTGTAGAGTCCATTACCACTAGAAAAAATACACACATTCGTCTCAAACCTCAGTGGACCAGAGTTAAAGTAAAAAATGAATAGAAGTGGGCCAGAATGTGAAGAGGGATGTTAACAATTATGGGGAGATGTGAGATATGGACATGCGCAGACCCTCTGTGATTGATCTGTTGGTCTGGACCCTGTCCTGCTCTTCATCCCTGCTTTTTTTTTTTTTGGTCTGTTTTCACCATAACTGACAGAGATACAAGAACAGAGAGGGCTACAGTAACAGGAATGAAGTTTCACAGCATTCAATTAGGAAAACCACAAAATAAGTGGTTCCAAAGGGTACAGGTTTTAACCACATTCTGTGGTGAGAGTAAAATAAACCTTTACACAAATGCAGTGTTCTGTGCATGAACCACACAATGCATTGCGGATCATCTTCTGAGAATTGCCAAGGCACACTTAACAAGCAATCTGACCTCACTGCTGGAGGAAGCATTCTGGGAAGGTTGGCTTTCTTAATAGTGACTAATAATTTAGTTTTGCAGCAGTAAAATGTATTCGTCTAATCGCATACTGCAAAGGCTGTACCAAAACCTCATCCAACTCACTGTTAGCCTTTCAATCACGAAAGCGTTTCAGAGCATATAGTCTTCCTGACATTGGAGGAATTTGCCAATAAGCCTCAGTGTATCTGCTCTTTTTTGAAAATAACTCCCATTGTGCAGCAGTGCCATGAAAAGGTACAAGAGTTCACCCACTCCCTGCCTCATTTGTTACTGTACATGCTGTCGCTGCAGTCACAGTGAAAGTGAGTGTCAGTCCTTTATATCCCATGATGACAACGGAGTTAAAGAGCATGAAAAATGTTAATCTGTACAGTATCAAGGACTCTGATCATGTTCTGATTCAGGTCACCATCATAATTAGAATTACATGTAGTACGCCACATGTGCATACTCAGGCAGCCTCAATTAGTGTTACCACTTCATCATCAGCCTCTACGCTGTACTACTGTAGATGCTAATGGATTGCTCACTCGGGGTGCATTTATCAGCCCCCTATTGTACACTGCACGAGTCGTGCTATGTTTTATCCTGTTCCACTAAAACAGCAGGGACATGCAACAGACTCTCAGCACTAGTGGAACAGACTGGCAGACATCATTAGATGACTGAAATCAGCCACTTTTCAGACACGTTGTGCAGTACATCCTCTTTTGATAAACAGCTTGTATGATATTACTTGTGCCTGTGCGGCATTTCTGCAGGATTAGCTGGCGCACAAGTGCTTATATCTGTATGTCTAAATATATGCTTGATAAATGGTTCTCCAGATTTCACTTGCTTGGCAGAGAAGATGTGCGTTGCAACAGAGGGAATGGAATTGAAAGGAGTAAAATGAAACATTTATTGGAGGATGTTGATAAATGACTTTATCATGTGAGAGCAGAAGTGGCCAGAGAAGGCCAGGGTGATGATGTATTGTTTAACGATACATTGGAGAGGTACGTGAATACAAACGGCTGCTTTCATTTTTCCTCATCTCTATGCCGGCGAATGCTCGTGTGAGTGAGCACAGTTTGGTGTCTCGGCTGGAACAGGAAGACTGATGAGTCCAGATATGATGTATGCCCTGTCCTCCTGCTCCCTCTCCATCACCAGGCATCCACAGCATGGGTAATGATGATGAGGGCAGCCCGGACAGGAGCATATTACTTCACGATAGTAAAAGATAATGGACCAGCCTCCTACTGTGCAGGGGAATCTGCTCAGGCATCCAATTACTGGCTTTAAGATCCATCTCAAGATGACCCAAAAAAACACAAAGCTCTTTCACACTTTAAGTGAAATGGAGAATGCCAACACAAGGAGGCGGGGGGTGACGAGGAAGGCAATTAATCTACATTGTTAATATATTAATGTATGTTTGTCAAAAGCAAGCAGAAAATTATAGGGTGAGAAAATAGGAGGAGAAAAAAAAGATCTAAAAAAGCAGGTGAAAAGAAGACAAGCCAGGACAGGCGAGCAGTATTACAGTCGACACGAAGAGTTCTGAGGCATTTCCTTCGCTCTAAACTGACTAAAACTTTTGAGTACTCTTTTCATTTTCTGCTTTTGAAATAATTGCTGCATTTGCAGAACTCCTGCTTCACGGTTTGAAATTGGTGACAAAGTGGTGAGCTGTGCTCTGAGGCCCCCCCAATGCAGGTGGGTCTGTGACAACACACAGGAGGAGCCCTCTTCAAAGGGAGCGGAAAAAAAGAGAGCTCATCTTTCAAAACGATGTCGCTGCTTTCCCAGAGGTGTCACCCATGGCAGAGCCCATCACTTGGCAGGGAAAATGTAATAAAAAGACCTTTTTATAATAATCAATTCCAGCAAGGGCACAGTAATTTTGAACACGCCATAAATGGCTACGGAACGGGTCTGAGAAGCCATCGGAGTAATAGGCCATAAATGTGATCAAATCCAAAATAAGCTTCCCATTACTAATAGTCATTAGCTTTATTACATTACAACCTTTAGAGACATGGTCAGTTATGGATCCTCATTCAGTTTATGAGATTATTTCTGGTCAAAACACAATTACAGCAGCTTTTCCATTATGACAAAATACAGTCGAGCTTATTAGGCTAATTAGTGCTAATTACAGACGAAAGGACCTTCTAGAGCAAAACCACAGAGTTGTTGTGTCAACAGATGTCTTCAGCATGCTCTGTAAGGTCTCCCCTCTCAACTTGATTAAAAAAGATTGGCGAATTTCCCGGCAACCCCCAAAACCATCTCTGAAAACACCCCTTTTTCCCTCTACGTCTATTTCTCTGCCTCTCCTCTGTTCTTCTTTTCTTTTTACTTTCATCTGTTACCTTACTTTATTGTCCACGTCACTGGTCATATCAACGACAACGACGAAAAATGCAATAATCACAAGAACAACACAGAATAGTCTGAATAGCTACAGTACTGTAGTTAACTCCAAAGGCAGCTAAACAATCATATCTTTTTCTTTTCACGCTCCATTGAGGAATATTTTTTTGATACTAACACTGATGTAATATTGTTAATACTGTTGATCTCACTACGCACCAACACTTCATCTCATCTTTTTTCTAAGGAGTTAGGGGAGGTAACAAGATGCGAAAACACAAATCTCAGTAAAAACTTGTGTTCGACCCGTGGTGAGATAGAGGACTCTGAGGGGATGCCAATAGTGCTCTGTTTTCTGCTGGGTGAGTAAGTTACGTTTAAAGCTTGCCAAAAGCCAGAAAACAAGACACTACAGATCAAGTGCTGAAAACTGCCGAAGCACACTTTTACACATTTCCACAGAATTTAAACAAACAGCCCTGATGGCAGGTTTTACAACTGGTTTAAGTTCTTAGGCTACAAGGTTGCCTCGTAAGTTAAAAACATCACAACACTTGTATCCAAGGCCAACATACCGCATAAAGATTCCTTCTGTAAGGCTCCCAACACTCAACCTCAGAGTGGTGAAAAATGCATTATGGTCTTTTCTACCGGCTTTACATCTGGAGTAAACTAAAAGCTTGTAGCCGACAGTCTGTAGCTGACATATCTAAAAACATGATGCTGGCTCTGTGCTGTTGTGCGCAGACATCTTTGAGTTATTAGGTCTGACCGCTTCCCTGTGTTGTTCCCTCATGATATTCCCATATTGCAAGATTTGAGTGCCTACTTTAAGTAACTCACCAATGTTTCATGAACACTTGGACACTTGGATAAAGTTGCAGCCCTTCCCGGGTCTCCCAGTCACGACGTCCTACCATCAAAGAAGCCCATCAGTACTAGGCATGTGAATATATTACACTCTGTCCACCCACGTTTCATATATCATACCGTATGTATTCTCCGCCACATCTCCCTCTTCACAACTCTATTACAGTGACTTCAGTTCTGAGTGCAAAAACCTGTTTTCTATTGGAATCACTGACTTTGTTTTCCCTTAGGTGGAGGCAGTGCGGCGATGTGTCCGTCTGTGTGTGTGTAAGGGGGGTTGACGACACTGCTCTTACATTATCCTGCTTCCTCTCTTCTACCAGCGAAGAGTGTAGCAGGGGGAAGGGAGAGGAACTTATCAGTGGGCCTTTCATGCCACAGTGATCCGAAGTAATCTAATTCAGCCTTCCTCTTTCTCGCTTGTATGCCTCTCTCATATTGGTGCATGCGGATTGCAAAAGCCTTATGTGCTTGTGTGTGTGTGTGTGTGTGTGTGTGTGTGTGTTTGTATGCGTGCATAAAAGTGAGGAGAGAGGGGAGAGAAAGGGGGACAGAGGGAGATAGACAGAGTTAATGAGTTCTGAATGTGTCTGCATGTATAAGTATTTGTGTTGTGTTAAGTACCACAGGATGGCTGGAGATACTGTGCACCTTGGGAAGTTGTCTGAGCGTGAGAAGCACTTGGGAGAAAATTAAGTACACAACTGAAGAGAGTGTGCTTGCCTCATGGTGAAGCAAAATGAAACAGAAATAAAATTGTGCCAGTTAACCTCTTCCAAATAAAAGTCAGATGATGAAAGTGTTCCAAATGTTAGTATCAAAGGTATTTGCTGATCAGTGAACCTGATAGTTTTCAACACAGTTTCCACACACTCTCTGACATGATAGCAGCTACTGACAGGCCCTCTGAACAGAATAGCAAATCTAGGAAAGGAGATGACAGAGCCTTTCTGTACAGAGTACACACACACACACACACACACACACACACACACACACACACGCACACACACACGCATACACACAGTATGCCGTCTGTTTTAGTACACATGAAACTCTCCTGAGAGGCTCCTGCCTGAATTATCCTGTCCTTAATTGATTTAGCCAAGTTTAGCAAATAACTGTAATATCAGGTTAATTGAGATGGATTTTTGCCACTTTGAAAAAAGTTAGACGATTCATAGTCCGCCTCAGAATCCCTTCTTCTGTATGAAATATGCAAAATATTCAGAGTGAGGAAGTCGACAGTTTTAAAGGTGCCTGATGAGTGTGTGCTTTGAAGAGGTGTGAGCTCACTCACAGAACTGATTTTACAAAAGCAACAGAGTAAGCAGCAGGTATTTCCTCTTATATGCTCTTACAGCAACAGCTACACCAAATCATTCCAATGATGAGTTGAAATGAAGTTTTTTGTAAAGCAGGTGATAACAAATTTAGTTCTCGTCGATTGTGAGATAATCATGCAGATCGTGTTTTGCCATTTTTGTCAGGGGATGTACATATTTTTGTCAGGAGATGTAATATAGAGCACGCTGTACATTCCTCGAACAATACGGGGAAGCTATACATCAGCGGCATGATGTGAGAGAAAGAAC
Organism: Pempheris klunzingeri; assembly: GCF_042242105.1. NCBI lineage: Eukaryota > Metazoa > Chordata > Actinopteri > Acropomatiformes > Pempheridae > Pempheris > Pempheris klunzingeri. The sequence goes on from NC_092018.1 coordinate 27,336,258, forward strand.
TTGAACAATATTGCAGCATTAAACACATGGCTTCAATTATCCTGAGGATGGATCAGTGGGTGAGGATGCGCTGCGTTCCTCTGAATCCAGGAACAGCCACCCACGTGTGTCTATCATCTACACAGCTACGGGCAATACTTAGAGAATAACATTGACACAACAGTCAGGTATGTATCACGCATATCAGAGGCACCGAAATAGAAATGAATGCAATTGTTGTTTTAGTAATCAGCGCTGATATGACAGCAAGTCTTTCTCTTTAGTCAACACAATTGATTTTGCATATTTTTTTTTACCTGAGTGTTCTTGATCTAAATCAGAGGCAGTGCTCTCTGGGTCGCAGAACAAAGCTGTAGAGATGTGTGAAAGTCTCTCTGTGTGAAGTTCTATGTGGGAGCTTTGGTTAATCTACACAACACAGTACCTGTGCCTCGCTGGGGGAGACAGACGGCTCCAGGCTTACCCTCAGGCCAGAGCCAAGCTCTAGACCCCATCTGTGCTCAAGTAAACGTACATAAGTAATATCAGCAAACTGATCATTTACGTATCACAATATAAAGAATGGCCCCTTTCAGAGTGCTACTGTGTATATATACTATATGACTGGATCATCATTAATGATGCATTAGCGTGTGTGCAGCATACTGATGTTGTAGCTGTCAAGGTAGAACAAATTTGATTAATCTATATATTGCTGAGTTAGTATAGGACCTATTTATGATTTGTTATATTATATCCCCTGAAGGAAATAGCAAACAATTGACAAGGATGAATTTGCTCAACAAAAAATCCATTTAACATAAAATCTTCATTTGAATGATTTGATTTAGCTGAGGTGTAAAATTGTATCAGATGAAATATTTCTCCTGTTGTTTATTTGTTGTTTATTGTGGCTCAGTATATTAATACAAATGCACTAATAGAACTATTTCAGTGTCAGGGAACTTGGCAACATTTACTCCACAAGTTGTAAAAGCAAATATCCTGCTTGCTGTTGAAATATTTAGTAAAATATCTTTTTTTTGGTACTAAATGCTTCTCTTTTAAAGCGCCATCAGTCATGGTTGAAGTGCAGTCATTCTCAGCCATTTCCAATGCAAACTATTTCATTCATGTGCTTAAAAGAAGATGCAAATGTTGATTCAGAGATTCAAAGTGTAAAATTAAGACAATAATTTACATTAAGAATGATGAGTGTGCGGCTCTTTATTTGGGTGTAGCGCTGAGCTGGAAGTGGCATCACTCACCATGGCCAGGGGCACGATGCCCGCCAGGTCCTCCTGCGCCAGTCGGATCTCCGTCTCGGCCTCTTGTGTGGCGGCATGACTGGCCGGGTACTCCACCTGCCAGGCCATCCAGCGGCTTCCCAGCGGCTCTGGAAAGCTTTCCATTTTCAGATCCACCTGGAGCACCCTCTGAACTCCCATCTCAGACCTGCCAGAGCACAGAAAAAACAAAGAGAGTGAATGGTTAAGCAGATGGCTGGGTGAGGGTTTGAAAAAGAAAAGATGTGTGTTCATGAGCTCATTCAACCTACTGTCTGCTCTAATGACGACAAGTGGCAAAGGCTGATGAATGTGTCTGTGAGTGAAATCTGTGACATTTTACCAACTGAAATTCTCCAAAATGTCAAGTCCCCTTGTGTTTGACTCTCTGGTCAACCCTCTGCTTCTTGGAATAATTTCGCCCTATTTTTTTTTATGCCTCTCACACTTCTGCACAGGTGATGTGCACTGTAAATAGAACCTGTAATCTCACGTAGTTCAAAGTATTGCTCCACCAGGCATCCCCCCTGCTGAGGAGTTGATGGTCGGGTTTGTCACCGGTGCCCTTGTTTGCTGTAGCAGAGTGTAAATATAAGGCATGCTCTGGCACGATCTACGGCAGGCCTGAATTACGCCAGACAAATGGCGAGCGTTGATAATAAAATTTCCCATGGCGCCATATGTCTCTGGTGCTCAGAGTTTAAATATAGCCTGGAGGTAGGAAAGGTCAGCTTTACACGGGAGTCGGAGGAGATGGGAAATGGCATGAGATCTGTTAGCCATGTCTTGCGTGTCAAATGGCGGGACTCAGGGCCAATAAATTTCATGCACGGTCTCTGTGGCACACCGGCACAAAACAGCATCTTGTAATTCGAGCATGGTGAGGTGGAGAGAGACAGAGAAGAGGAGAGATGACTAAATCCACGTGGTATTTTGCTTAGGGAGGGTGCATGTAGCATGTAGAAAATACTGTGAAGCATGAGGCAGAAATACTTTTACAGCCAAATGCAACATCAGGCAAACAAAAACATCAATATGAGAGGTAATACATGCTGTATGTGGGACATCTTGGAAAGACAACAAAGAAAATGTATAATATCCTAAATTATGAATAGGAGACTAAAAACAGTAAAACGATAAATAATAGAAAATGTTTTATCCACGGCTCTCAGATTCACATAAGTTTGGCACTATTTCCGCATCATTCTCGTATTATTCAGTTTCATTCTGAGGGAATGAAAAATTTGTCGCGCAGCAGAGCACAACAACCCAATTTTCACATCCAACAGAGGTGCACATCAATAATTAAGACGACCACCAAGTAACTTGTGTCACATTTCATAACAGTGTTCCAATCAGAGTGCAGAGCCACTGAAGGCGTGGTACGACATCATGGACTAACATGACCGTCCCACAATGCCTGCAGAGCGCTACAGCAATGAACCAGGTCTATTAGCAAAAGAAAAGTTAAAAGATGATGTGCTGAACGTCCAGAAATAAACCTGCAAGCGCTTCAGGTTCAGACAGGACCTGTGTCAGACAGCAGCCCAAATGGCCTACTTTTCTACGGCACAGGCACACTTCAGCTGCAGAAAGGTTGCTCTGGTAAACATCACATACTTTAGGTAGGCAACGAGACAGACAGGCAAAAGAATTAAGGTGACAGCACAGCAGAAAGATATGAGTCTACTGTACACACACAACCAAGTACAGGAAGTGAACTCCCACCTTCACAAAGTTAAAGAGCCTCCAGAAAAGACAGGGAAGTTGACTGTTATTAGCTTTTTTCCCCCTCAGAGATGTCAATTATTTCCCTACTTGCACGATCCAGTTGGCAGAGTTTAATAGCAGCTGGAAATGCTATGAATTTTACGAGGTTTTTATATTCCTTCCTACAATAAAAAAGCCAGCTAAATATTGAGGTTATAATAATGTACGGTGTAAGGTAAAAATAGAACTTATTTTAACATGCAGATATGCCGCTAATTTTGCATTTCTGTGACATCCAACTTCAAAAGATGACCTGGAAAGACGACAGCGATGCAACAATAACGAGGATGAGTGAAGGGAAAAGAGGGGAAGAAACGGGAGCACAGGAGCATTGGGATCAAGGACAAAAGCGAAGAGACGCAACCTACTGTTTCACTTGGGCCATTTTGTTTTTTCTTCTTTTCAATTGGTGGCATTCTAGCAGGGAAATGAATGGAAGCCATGGCAGAGTATGGAGAATGCATGCAGGTGTGTGTGTGATTTAAGTAGAAAATCGTGAAAGTACTCCATGGACATAGCTGTAAATACGTAATACCTTATAAATGTTCACGGTGAAAATGCTTTATTTATAGCATTTTTTTATGAAGACTCTTAAAAACCAAAGCTGCTGCTGGTTGTATATCTAGGTAGCCAGTAAGCTGTAAAGCAGATGGCAAAAAGAGAGAACAATAAACAGACATTTTGGGCTCTTTAGCTCACATTGAAAGCCTGGCAGCAGACTGAGTTTGATTGTCCGCTCTACTTGACCCCTATTGACACACGTCATAAAATGAAACCTGACAGAAACATCGGTGTCAGGGTGAATGTGACTCAGATGTTGAGTCAGAGGCATCAACCACATCCACCAGCATGCCATCCTGAGCCCACCTCCCCCCTCTCCAAGTCTGCTAATCACATGGCTCGCTGGGGGAAACTGTTCATTTCTCTGTCACTTCCAACATGGGGTCTAATTCAATTAGCGACAAAGGGCCTGTGGATGTGTGCCACACAGCTGGCCTCAGCCTGATAATTATCTGTAAACTAGCTGTGGTTTGACTAAATCTGAGGCAAGACAGACGACCGGAGGGCAGCCAAAGGCGATGGAGAGGGGCTCAGTAGATAACAGTCCCTAAAGTTGGAAGCAGCTGGCCCTCTGGCTTTGGAGGGCGCACTCGAGAGGAAATCAGACTTGACAAGGTGCTGCCCAAGACGGCTGACAACTGACTCACTGAGAATCGCAGGGCGATGGCTGAGAGGATGCTGTTTAGGCACATTCAGGATGGCCATTAATCAAGATGACACCAACAGATCTGTAGGTTGTGCAGTGACACACAATGAAGCATAAGTGAATAGCTTAGCACAGTAATGCATGTGTTTAAGATGCTTTTTATACATCAGAATGACAACGTAAAGCCACTGGTTGACATCAGTAAGAGCTTGAGTTTTTTTTAGACTTCTCCAAGATGTTACCATGAACCCTGTTTGCTTCCAATCACAATGTTTTGTGATTGGTTTCTGGCAACATTTATGGATAAACGATGACTCTGATGACCTTGCGTGTTTCTTGGCTGAGCTCAAATTGATCATGAGAGAGCGGCCTTGTCCCTTGTCCCGAGAAGTGCAGGACACAACTTAGGCTTTGTTTTTCCTGACTGTTCCCACCATATGGTCAGCTTTTTTTCACAAAGCTCTTGGCCGAGGGCATGAGAAGAGAAGAAATGATGGCACGCGATGCTGTGTCCCTAAAGACCCCGCGTCACATCTAGCACCACACAACGCAATGACTTGTCTAAATGGACAGCGACCTCTGAATGGGACCAGCCGTCCACCTACAGTGAACCCAGTGTCCAAAACATCTCTTACGGGTGCATGTTTGTCCTTCGAGCCGAACTTATCTCGCAATTATCAAATTGAATGACTCACAAAAAAATATCTAAATAAGGGACACTGTAGCACGGAAAATAGCCTGGCCTGTTTCAGTATCCCACAAACTAGAAATAGCCTTACTGTTGGATTTGTGTAGCCCAGCAAGTACCCACACCCCCATGCAAGCATAGAAATGGCTTTTTTCACACTTCCTGCAACGTTTCCCAAAGACTTGTCTCCCCTCTGTATTGGTCATGTCAATAAAGATCTTGTCTACAGGCCGTGGTATAAAAAGCCAAAAGGCAGATTGTATGTCTTTGACATGTGAGCAAATGTTGTTACATGCCTGTATGTGATAGGGAATAAACACCTTCATGTATATGTGAGGTATCTGTTATTATATGTGCAGCCTTTCCTGCAGTGTTCATTTTGGAGAGCTTGTTTTTGCTCTTTACACTCAAGTTGCCGTATCATGCTGTAATGTGAAATGACAAAAAGCTTTCAACCAGGCCTTTGTATACCATTTCAGCTATGTAACGGCTGATGCCAAAGCTCCTCAGCTTCAACATCATCTTTCAGTTATTAGGGTGCTCTTCCTCATCAGACCTCAGCTTCGTTGTAGTCAGGACCACATTCAGCACTGTCCTCTACCTCGGACACTGCCTCCTCTATTTCACATTCGCCCTCCTCATTATAATCAAATATGATCAAGAGCTTGTTGGGTGGTGAATCTTTTGCTCATGCTGACAACTGCAGATGCTGCCTCAGAATGACATTTCTGTGACCGCTCCTTCACAGACAAAATGTTCCTCGTCTTCAAGAAAGAAGTGGTTCCCGTAATAATACAGTATGAAGGTATTCAAAGTGACAGGTCAAAGTGTGTGTGTGTCTGTGTGTCTGTGCGTTTGTGTGTGTGTGAAAGAGAGTGGGAGGACGTGGGTGTGATCACATTTGCTGCGTGTCTCTCTACAGCTGCATTCAATTCAAGATGATTTCTTGGCATGACACATTATTTACAATATTGCTGCAAAATACAAATACGGGATACAATTATTTTGTTGTAATTATTGTTATCCATGATGGTTTGGTAACATTTCCTGTGTTTATCTCCTCATAATTACATAACGGATCAGATTTGATCCCTAAAAGCACCGGTGTCACTTTCTTCATGGGCATTTAAAAAGAGAAAATTATCAAAATATGTTGTATTGTAATATGTATTGTATTTAGTAGGCCACTGTTGGAGATGTAATGAGGATGTTTTGATCAGAAAAATATGAAAATATGTTTTACACAATTGACTAACACAATACAAGAGTGAAACAGCCATCTAATAATAATAATAATAATAATAATGCATTTTATTTATAATGCACTTTATATCTGACAGTACAGATCTCAAAGTGCTACAACGTTAAAAACAGATAAAACAACATAAAAGCAGGTAAAACGACATAGTGGAGCGGCAGATTGGAAGGCCTGGATAAAGGCTAAATGACGTGTAAACAGGTAGCTTTCAGGTTTACACAAATAATTTACCTGGGCATCATATTCTCAGCATCTTCCACAGGTCCTTTCAAAATGTGTTATCAGCAAATCCAAACTTCTGTTGTTCAACTTGTGCCTTCACTAATTACACAGTCTAAAAAGCCCTTTGCTTATCTTGATGGAGCATGTGAGAGAGCTATTGGATTTGGGCTGCAGGAAGGTTAAAGGACGATAGATTTAAATGTCAAAATGAATAAAAAGACACAAGACAAAGTTACTGAAGGAATTTCTTTTGTAGCTGATTTCTCTGGAGAAAGAGCTATAATTGAAAGAGCTCCTATTGTCACATTATCAAACTCACTGTGTCATTGTTTCACTCCTTGTTTAATCTCCCCCTGATGTGATAGGAGCTGTGTATCCATAGTCTCACCCAGTGGGGGTTAGAGAATAAGAGAGAGATAGGCAGAGAGCCTTTGTGGGATAAGGGTCCGATCTCTTCATTCTTCAACTTGTAGATCAAGCATTCCTAGACCTCTTTAATGTGTTTGTATTACTGCAACATCATAGCAGCTGAGTGATGTGACCCCACGTCACAGCAAAACATTTAAAGCCAAGGCCAGACTTTGTTTTCTGACTATGTTATAGATATGAAATACAGAGCAAGATGTGGAGCACATACCATGAAGGGCCATAACAAACCTCAGCAGGGCAGCACATAACTCTGCTGATTCACTGAGAGATGTTGAATGGAAACAGAATGGCAGATGAAGATGCATAATGCAAGCTGGTGGAACCAGAAGAGATGCGGTCCACGGCAGTGTGAGGCAGCTGTGTGTGTGTGTGTGTGTGTGTGTGTGAAGGGGGTCTCATGCAAACTCTAAACTACTTGTAGAGGGAAAAAAATAATCAAATTTATGGCTTCAGTGGTGCTCGAAAACAGCACCCTGAAACTCTGCTGTTCTCATGCTCCGTCACCTAGAACAGCAATAAACCAGTCAGCACAATGAAGCCAGGACACACACACATGCACACACAAATAGGTTTGCATATGTGTATGAGCATACACAGCATATACTGTACACTGGACCATCCATGCATGAGTGTGTGCCTGCACACTCACTCTCACAAACACTGCAGACCTAATCACTCAGGCAAGATGTGGTTTTTGGAATCTAATGGAAACATCAATATGCAACAAACTGTCTTGACTATAAAACATATTGGCCGGTACATGTGTTTACATCCTTCTACTGCATGCAAAAGGTACATGATGTCAAATGCACAATGCAGCGTATCAGTTTGGTAAATCAAACATTTATATGCAAATGTGTCAACAAGCTATGAAAAATCACAAGTACATCGTTACCTTTTGCTGCAAAACAGTAGCAGTTCTTAAAACTTAAGAATTTGGACAGTAATCATTGACTGTACACTCCATCTTAGGTTGTTAGGTTGTTTATATTTTCCAAAATGTAACTGACCTCAATGGTAGCTACTGACCAGACTGTAACTAAGCCAGCAGAGTGAAACAGAGTGATGCTTTGTCTACTGAATACATCACAATAACTATAGAATGAAGGTGAATGGGAAGGTTGATGACTTCAACATCAACATTCAGAAGCTGAGCAGCATTTTTTTTCCCAGAGAACGTTCCCTGCACCTTCCATTTATGTTAAATTGGCCCAGAGACACACAAAGCCTATATTTTCTGGCATGTTTTCTGGCATGTCTGCTTTCCATGAAAAATCAAACACAAATTTAACTCTGAAACGTACAACAATACTGGATTGCTGCAAAGTTAGCGCCAAAATTACCTTCTCAAAAACGGTATACCTTGTTGCCAGGTAATGACTTTTAAGAAACTCAAAAGACTACTGCACTAACTTAACCAGCTAGCATCTGTTAGACAACCCACAGAGTAAGCTTTACTCAACAAAGTGTGACAGAGCAAGAGACAAAAACACGCACCTGATGGCTTTTAGGGTCGTCCTGTAACTTTAACAGTGACTTCAAGCTCAAATATATTCCAGTCAGTGTCAGTAGAGCAGTTCAATTTTAATTTTGTTAATCTTGTGTAATTTATTTCAAGGATTTTATTTGAAGACGTTTGCAGACATCGGAGGCTTCATTTGAATACCTCCAATTAAAGCTTCAAATGTTTTTTAAAAAAAAAAGACTTTCAGTACAGCCCTTACAATAATAGCATGTGAAAAGGAAGAGTTAATGTTAATAAGACTATTATTCAAAAGATTTTGACAGAACAGTCAAGGTCATCAGAATGACTGGCTGTTTTAAGTCCATCTGAAATGTGCTGTGGGTGAATCTTAGTTCTCAGCCTGAGGGAAGGCCATTAGAAGTGAATTCTCCAGGGCCAATTCCAACAAGCCTCCACCTCAGAGGTCACAGCCTCTTTTTGGGCCTGATTTCTGAGAGAGGACTCCAATGATCACAGCAAGAAGCCAGACCTGAAACCCTGAGACACATTTTCGTGGTCCTCTGATTAGCTGCTCTGCAATCAAAGCAAATCACTCAGAGCCTGAATATACTAGAGTCATGGATGCATTTAAAGGGCAAAATGTTGATGCAGACAACACTGAAAACTATTCAGCATAGATTTGAAAAGCAACACTGCACTAACACTGCATATGGACTGTTAGTATTATTATTATTATCGTTTTTATTATTACTATTATTATTATTAATCGGACAATTACCCAAGAGTAGAGGTAAAGAGCTGCACAGAAGAAATGCTAAACTTCAGTACAAAGCCAGGCATGGCAAGTCCATTAGTATCTTTATATTCCAAATAACTTTTACTAGTACGTTTCTGTAGAAGTGTACAAAGCTAGATGACGGAATGGGAAGGGGAAAAGCCAAAGGGCGGGAAGTGGGGGTTGCATAGTTGGGAGGGAGCAAGGAAAAGAAACCTCAGGCGTCCATACCCAGCGGACCTTTTCAATTCAGCCTTGTCCAGAACAGAGAGAGAGAGATAGTGACAGGAAGAGTAAAAGGTGTAAACTCCCCCTGAAACACTGTCAGATAAAGGGAAGACGGGAATGAGAATAATAGTGATAAATGTCAGCAAGGTGTAGCTGCCTCCGTGGCTTTGGAGGTTCGTGGTTATGCAGAGATATCTCGTATGTAGTGGCCACAAGAGAGTTAGTGCCAGATAGAAGGGAGAGAAATCGTGAAAGAATACAGACAATTTGAGATAATCCAAGAGTGGGAGAGACTGGAGTCATGTGATGATTTAGAAACATGGGCAATTCTGACAGACGGTGAAAAGATAACATTTCTTTCAGTGCATTTATGTGAGCCATGGTAGCAGATGAAAATTACAAGTTTATTGAGCTCTGTTGGTGCACAAACTGACTGAAAGAATCCTGTTCACAGCAATAGACGGCTTTTAACTGGTTTAAAGTTTGCTGTAGTTAAAAACACGTCAATATAAAATTTCATTCTAGGTTAGACACAAAGCAAGAAAGAAAAAAAAACAGACCAAAGTCGAAGCACTTTTTTCCCCTTTCACCAGAAAGCAACGACACATTCCTGCAGCCTCTGAGTGCTCTTCCCAACCTCTCAAGGATGTGAGCTATAAGGATCCGTCTGTACAAAGTGCTTGGTGACGGGCGCCCGCTGCCACCAGCACCCAACATTAAGATGTCAGTATGACATTCAAAATGACGCCAATTTTACATTTGATTAAACTTTAATAGCGAGCTACCTCTGTATGTATGGGCTTGTGTTGGCCATATTGGGCATATATAAATGCCAGTGTTTGTGTGAACGTGGCTCCATGTGTATGTGCAGGATTCCTGTATATCAAACATGTCACAATGTTTCCTCCATGAAGGCGAGAGTGAAAGACTGTTAATACAATCAAGCGAGGCAGAGAATCCCTCATGTTGCTATAATATCCTCCAAGATACTAAACCAATACCTTTGATTTATGGTGTGTCGACTGACATTCATTTACACACCTCTAAACTGGCAGAACAAAAACACAGGAAATACTAAACTGGGCTGCTAAAAGAAGCTCTCTGTTTTACAGGTTGTGTTGGGGATGAAAAAACATGGATTCTGGTAACGGTCTTTTAGAATTATTTATGCTTACTACAGGAAGCATAAATCCTTTAACACGTCTCTGTTTTGGCCCACAATTTTTCTTGACTACATTCCACACTGCTAGAAAATAATCTCCCGAGTTTGTCCAGTACACTGTGCATTGCAGCCACTGATGTGAAACAGCAATACAGAACAGAAGAAAGCGTTGTTGTGAGGTAAAGCAGAGCACTTATCTTTAAGTACTTTGCCATACATGCTTCAAAATCTTATCCTGGAAGTTAAACTCACCATTATATCCAACTACTGAAACATATCCCTACAAATGAAAGCGTTAAAAGAAAGCACCACCACTTTAGCATTGCACTCTTATAACATTGTGAGACTCGTGTAGAACCGTTTAAAAATAACCGTATCATAATTGATGCAGCAGAACCAGAGACATCACCTTTTTTATTCCTCACGTCATTCTCTTTTGTCAAAACCTGGCACCTACGTTACTAGCGACAGCTCTGAGATTTGGGTGTGTTCTTCTGGTAGTGCGTAATGTAGCGTCAAACTCCACAACCCTAGATTTTGTTTTTCATTTTCAAACTTGTGGTCTTCAGTCGAAGCTGACTCGAGTGATGTCACTTGAGGCAATTTATCAGATTTTTCCCCCTAGAGCCACAAAAAGGCTTCATTTGACTTTTTTATACATATGCAGAAGTCCGGCAAAGAGACTTTGATGTGTAAAATCAATGGAGTTTGCCTTTTTCTGAATCACTGTTTTGATGGTGGAAAATAACAGTGGTACATAGTACATTTACCAAAGTGCAGTTTTCAAGTATTGGAGTTTTATTTCCAATTTCTGCCTCATGTCTGTCCGTCCTGGGAGAGCGGCTCCTACTCTGTTGCTCTTCCTGAGGTTTCTTCCACTTTCTCCCTAGTAAAAAGGTTTATTTGGGGGGAGTTTTTCCTTATCCAAAACCACAGATTGTAAAGCCCCCTAAGGCAAACTGTGATCTGTGATTTTGGGCTATATAAGAAGAAAGTGACATGACTTGACTTTTTGTACTGGCACGCAACTGCATACTTAATTACTACTGACTTAATAGATTAAAACATATGATCGAGTAAAGTGCCCAACAATAGACGAAGTTGTTACATTTAGCTCCTTTGACCAACTACAACAGTGAAATAATATAATCGTATAAGTGCTATAATTATATATGAATCAATTATAATAATCCAGTCATGATATAATGATATAACACGTCATGTTTAGCACCCTTTGAGAATATTTTGCTGATAATACTTACAAACCAAGTGAACACAGTAAAATCCATTGTGTCCACTGAGGGTTTGGGGTCGTTTATTGTCTCCTACTTTCACAATTTTGTAAGTAAGACATAAATGCTTAAAAAAGGTGTTCTATGCAGCAACCCTGACAAGTCTAGCTTTCAGGAAGCTGACCATCAGCCCCAATGTTCTCATTCAGTTCCCCCATGTCTCTGCACTCATTACCTGCCAAAGACCAAATTCCTAAGAAAAGAAAGAAAAGTGAAAATAAAGCTGTAGGACACAGTGAGACACTGGCACTATACTTTCAAAAAAGGTGTTTTACATCTTACTGCTTTGTTCTTCCCAATAGGCAAGCAAGACATTCTGAAAATGTAATTTCCATTTATCTTACTCCCCAGGAGCTTATAAAAAAGATCAGCCTGTTACATTTCAAATAACCTACAGTGCCTGAATTAAAACCCACTTTTAATAAGCATCCGATTCCCTTTAATTTAATCATTTATTCTTTACCCTTTCTAACGCTCGCACAGAAAAAAGGGCTGAGTACTATTAATTATACGATTATAATGAACCATGGGCGGAAACCGAGGGCTTCTGGCTTCTGTGCATCAAACCCAATAAGGGGATCAAATTTCCGATTAGCTTAACAGTGTTCTGCAGCATTCATCAGCTAAAATATTCAACTCCCACACACACTAACTCGCTGCTCTCTCCTGCTCCTCTACTGGTCTAAGTCATGTAAACTGTCAAACACATGATTAAATGCGGAAAAAGGGGAATTGGACACAGAAGAGTTTTTGCCACCATGTCGTCCGATCAGTTGCTGTCACTTCAATAAAAAATGTTTATTTGACAGGTTGGTCAGCCTCTGTAAAGAGACACACATTCTTTATCAGTGCAATAATACTCTGAGAATGTATGACTCTATATCTCCAGACAGTCAAGCTGGTTTAAAGTCAATTTGTCTGGGAGGGATAAAGAGGGGAAGGGCATTGGATGTAAAAGGTAAAGGAGTGTCAGGAGGAAAATATTCCATTATTACATTTGTTTCTTAAACTTGGTCCAGATTGCCTTGAGGGAGAATAGGGCACACAGTCTGTTAGCCCGAGCTCAAACTGTGGCATATCAATTCCCAGACAACAAAATCTCATCTTGGAGTTAATGAAATGCACCATGCCAACAATTGTCTAATCAAAACTAAATGCTTTTCTGCAGTGCAACATCATTAGAGTCCATCAGCTGAAGTAGGCTCCATGGTGTAATGGATCCCTAATGATGGTAGTTATCATCACCACTGACCTCAGACCTTTGTGCATAAGACATCATTTCCCAGTCAGCTGCACTCTATATCTGTCTCATTCACAGTAAAGCTTTTTAAATAGCAAATTGCAATATAATAAATTGCTACTTGTCCCGACAGTTACACTCAATTTTCCCCACATCAGAGCACTCATCTCAAGGCTGGATAACAGACATTAAGCACTGGGAACGGCCACTAAAGCTGCTGATAACTCATCCACACACACACTAGGGGGCAGCAGACACTGAGCCCTGGGGTGCTGATGCAAATGTTTGTGCAGATAAACTGCCTCCCCGTCTACACGCTCCCCCTGGTTTATCTGCGGGTGACATCATGTGACCGTGCGGGCCAGCCCTTCCACCTGCAGGTGCGGTGACACTAGCAGTGCCTGTCCTCATCAGTAAAAGTCATTAAAGACCCGCAAAACCCTCGGTCCTTTCAGCTCTGGCGCCGTTGGCATGGCAACAGAACCTGGACAACACACAAGAGTCATTGACCAGAGGGGCCCAGACTATCAGATCAATGGTACTCTATTGTAAACTGGGCTTTACTCCCCTCCTGGATGTGCAAGGTTAAGCTCCAACTCTGTGAGACACAAGAAAGGGTGGAAGAGTCAGGGAAAGGATCAGCTCAATATTACAGCATGTGTTCTGCAAACAGGTCAGTGGTGAATAAGGACAGCAGAGCCAAATGCGCCAGTATCTTATGAAAAAGTGGTGCACAGATCGAAATGAGGGAGTTTAACCTCCTGAAAGTACAGCAGGGACCTTTTGAAATGTGGTAAAAATGATGCTACTGTAGGTCACGTGTTAACTACCCCACGTACACTGTCACATACACAACTTACAGTTCTGCTGTTCCACATAAACATACTGCATGTGTAAACAGAGCTGCTTTGTTTGTGATAATTACAGTGTTGGCGAGGCAGCGATAGAGAGGCTGTGTGGGCATGATTGCCTCGTACCTCAGTCTTAATGCAGTGTCCCACGGGTCAGACGGGTGAGGAGCTGTGAGGGAGAGTCCACTCCTGCACAGCTCCCACCTTCCTAGGAGACCCTAAAAGATTCACTTTAACTGGGAAACTCACAATAAATGTGTGTGACACCCACATGCAGGCAAAAATCAGCCTTCCTTTATATCATATATCGCATCTGTGATTAAGACTTCCAAACGTGTTGAGAGTATCCAAATACATTTTCTTTCCAAGAATGTTTAGATTTCACTGCTAATATATCACTGATTATGCAAATGATTGATTCTGCGTTCTGGCTATCAAAGAATAAAAGTCCAACGCATCAGCAGCCCATCAAAAGGCTGCCCAGTATTCACAAATGGTCAATTTGCATCCACTTTGAGTTATGTACTGATGATCTGATAGCTCATCTACTGTAACACAGTAATTAACACAGATTCTTTGATTACTTATTGGATTCATCTTGAATTAAAAATGATAACGTACATTAAACCGAGAGGATGAGTAGCAGCACAGATTGTAGATTGAGAGGTTTAACCTTGCATGCTACAGGTTTTGAGGGCACTTGACTCCTCCCAATCTGCGTCAGAAATCATGTTACAAACAGACATTTTAATGCTTGTCTTATCTGTAAATGCATTTGAAATTCCATTGTACACGAGCGTTAGTGCTGCATGCTGATACAATGACGGTCACAGGCCAATTAGCAGTAAGTTCAGTTAACGTTCTGTATTCATAAATCTCCTGAGCAGCTATCATGGGCTCTAGGAACTGAACCCAAAGACCCTAATGGCCATTTTTAAAATACACGAGTAGCATTTTATAGTCTCAAAGCGCTCTATCAGCACCTCCTCACAGAATACACCCTACTCCCAATCAGAGTGCATTTTGGTATTAAGCAAAATCTAGCCACCTCTTCTGTACCACTTAATGAGCTCAGTGCTAAATTACTACCAGAGCAATTACACACACACACACACACACACACCAGCCCTACTGTATACTCCTGCATCCACTGCAAACACATCAACAGCATAAATCCAGAGAGGCCATTCCATGAATCAAACTGCCTATTTGTTGAAATCTGATCATGTTTATATCAAAAAAAAATCTTAGCAGCGCATATAATATACATATCAGTAGGCTTACGGCAGCAGGATTTCTGATTGATCAGCAGTTCGGGAGTGTGATGTGAATGGTCGTCTTGGCAGAGCAGAAATTATAAAGCATTTTGTAACGGAAAAACTGCCCCCACACACCCAGTGTGCAGAAATGAGACATTGATCCATAATTGGAAGCACTCAGTCATGAAATCTAAAGACTAATTAAAGAAAGAGAGTTTAATGGCAGCCATTTACATATTCAGCTCAGTGATTCAATGCTGCTGGCCGACTTGCAGCCTATGAGAGATGAAGGGTTGATCCAGAGGCTGTGAAGAGCTGAAGTTAGATCACACAATGATAAACTAACGACAAGTGTCTGACTGCATCGGAGTGAGCCACTCACACAATATGACTAAGATGCTATCATGGCTTGACCGTCACTGACGCATACGCAGAGAAAAACATACAGCTCTGCATCAAGGCCGTCCGACGATGGTTAGTCAAGAATATCATCCTGGCAAAAAGTGCAGGGAAGGTGGTGACGTTATCGCTTAACTGTGAAGCTCCTGTGGATGCCTTTTCAGTGCGACTTCCACGAGCCAATGACAGCTTTTGACGCTTCACTATCACCTGGGGTTGAAATTCGATTCACTCCAACACACATGGATCTGCTCGAGTGTGTAAATGTGCATGTCCGCCCATGTATCTGGGCCAAGTGTTTACGTGTGAGGGTTCAAGGTGGAAGAGGTGACATATACGAATTGTGGCATCTCATCTGGAGGCATGAACATGTCCACTGGTCCTGCTGTGATGTGGCGCTCGGGGTCCAGATTCTGATACCTCTGTGGGCCGCTGAGGTGTACACACCGCCTGATTACATGTCAGGGCTGGTATGTCCTGCTAAACAGGGACTAGGCTGCAGGGACCTACAGTGGCATCCTATACTTTTCCCTGCATGTTATCAGTTTCAACCTATTGATAGGTAGCTGGGGATGATAACAGAGGACAGCAAACGATTGCTTGTCAGTGTTTGCATGCACAGGTGCTGTAGTTCAGACAAGAGGATGCGACTCGTACCCTTTCTGTTTGTCTTCTGGTTGATTGAATCTAAAGCAGAGCTGCACGCTTGTGCCCCGCGTGCTGAGTTCTTCAACATCCCATCCCATTTTGTGCATGTGCAACCCCATTCTTGTATTTTACTCTCCAAATACTGATTCTATACCTTTCTCAACAGCCCAGGGCCTGTTTTAATAGGCTCATTTGAATATTTCTGTGGTGTAGGTTAGAGAAATGAGACAGCGTTGGTGCCAGACCAGGCATTTCTTTCAGTAGAATGGGCTTTGGTATGAAAGCCAATCATCTTGAAGGCCAAGCTGAACGGAGGTTAATTGGAGCCAACTATAGGCCAAGGTCTCTTTTGCCTATTCAGTTAAATAAATCTGTTGGGAAGGAGCTTTTGAGAGAAATTTGAATGGCAATTTTAAAGACAAGTGGAGATTGCTCGCACTGCTCAGTTGTTCGTCAGGAAGAGTGCTGAAGGAGGGAAACCTCATTGCAATGCAATCCAAACTGAGTACTTGTTCAATAGACACAATGGAGATGTAATTAGAAGAGAAACAATCAGTATGTTGTGAGAGTGCCTGGAAATTGCATGTTTATATCTCAACGCATTTTACCCCCCTGACTGAGTGGCACCTGCAGCGAGCACAGCGGCAATTTTGATCAAACCGTCTGCTCAGAAAACATAGGGAAATGTGTGTGGAGGGTATGGTTATACATTTATGTATGGGAGGAGAGCATGGGAAACTTACACTATGCTGTGCTTATTCTTGGCTTTTGTTTCCTTCAGAGGCAACCAAAAACACCTGATCTTCCTGTTCACAGGGGGAGGAAATGGCTCTGTCCCAGCCAATTGTGTAGTTAGCAAGACCACTGTTTGCTAAAGAACATATTCACTGACTGGTATTTAAGGGAAGAGGTACAGGGAATAAGTTGTAACAAATTGGAGGGACCAAGGCAGTACTTCACATTGAAAAACAAACAAATATGTGACTATTTTACAGCCCACGTAGCTCGGATGTACACTGTAATCGGGGAGTTTTCTTCCATGTTACATGTTTTTGCGCTGATAGCAGGGTACTGTCAGCAAAAGATAACAGCCATTGCCTCAGATGAAATCACATGCTTTTCAAAGAAAGTTGCTAAAAATAGAGAGGAAATTGATCTATGATTTGTGAATCATGAATGGCTCGCTGTCCTATTCTATTTTGTCAGTGCCAATGAAATTTGTGTTTGAGTATAATGTATGCAGTGGTGATATGTTGGCTGCTTTCTTGCGTATGATAGGATGTGATTTTGTTTTCACAATCTATATTCTTTCTTGTCAGGTTTTTAAGTTTGACCCATTTTATGTCCGTCTGAAAGTTAACACCAAATGCAAAGCAAACCTTGTAGGTATGATTCATGTGCAACAGTACTGGCCTAAAAAAAGCAGCACATTTACTCGTAGCATTTTAAAAAGGCAGTTTTACTGTAAGTAAAAAAAAAAAAAAAAAGCTCTGGTAATGCAACACTCCAAACACTGGTGGCCACCATCTAATCCTCTGGGGGATTAACCTCTAAGAGCAGGATATTCACTCATAAACCTTTATAAATCTGAAACACATGAACTCTCTGGGACACATGCAAACCTCAATCTGTCTCTCTTCGCTACATACTCTATCGACCACAAACAAATTCGGTACAGCGTGGCCGGAATTGAGTGACTATAAGCCAGTGTGTCCAAAGGCTCCCTGTGTCTCTGACAGACTATTTAGGTCACCGTGTGAAACCAATGTGGTGTATGAAGTTTAAACTTTGACAATGGTTACCTCCATGGTTACTTGGTGTAGATGTATACCGCGTAGATCAGATCTTCCCCATTAAGTGTTATTACTGTCTAGATTGAACTGGGAAAAAGTGCAATGAAACACACTAGGACATTATTTCCCCATATTGTTTCCTTGGCAATGGAACAGGGGAGCAGCTTGAACAGTCAGATGTAATCTGGGCTGACTGCTGTAATCAGCTGGCTTTCCTGGGGTGACACAGAATACGCCACATCTCTGCTCCGGTCCTGATAAAAGAGACCAAGCCATATCTATTCTATTAAATACAATTTGAATGTTCTATTCTCATCAGCCTTACAATGCAGCACAGAATAACATCCCCAGCGTTCACTCCATCTTAATGAAAAAAGAGCCTCCGTAAAAAGCTGTCACATGTCCGGGCTGTCACACATGAGCATTGATCTCAAGTCACTGCTATTATTAAGAGATGAACAAGAAAATAGAGCATTGTAGACAGTTGTGTATTGGTAAATACTGCCAATGAGTCTCCAGTGAGAGTGTCTTACGGTAAATGGAGGCCAGTGGGAATAGGGCTGATTCATTATTAAGGATGTTAGCATTAAGACTGTCAAGTTAACATTCCTGTTTGCCCCTAATGTAATTGGGCCATTTCATTTCAGCCTTGATTTATGCAGCATTAAACAGCATTAAAGCCTACGGCGTGTGGCTCGCTCTCAGGGCTGCAGCATCTCTAAAAAAAAAAACTGTATTCATGCAAAAATTAAGAAGGTTTAGCATCTAATTTCAAATCAGGTTTGATTTAGCACTGACCTGTTCATGTACGGTACTGATTGTGAGAAGAATTTAATTCATCTTTCTTTAAAATCACCAAGTCATTTTTACTTTAACTAGACTTTTTCCCATCTCTGGAGCAAAGTGCACAGGCAAAAAGTCTCCGAGACCCTAAGATATCAGAGAAAGAATGATATATCCGTGGCATCCATTTTTTCTGGGGCCTGGAGGACAGAAAGAGCTATTCTGGGTCATTTGTTTCATTGCCGGTTTGCAGTAAATGTCACAAACGATAAATAATTATGTTCTTAAAGGTTCTCTAGACTTTGAAATTGAGATGAATTGCCAGGTCGCTGCCAAATCTCACCCGTTATTACATAGCTGTATGATTTCTTTCCCACTGGGATCCTAACTATCCACATTGATGAGATTTACAAGCCTGCTTTAGAGGAAAACTCATGTATCTTTATGGCGAAATTAATGTACGTTGAATTTAATTATATTAACATGAACTCCATGCAGATTTGATTCAGACAATGTAAAACAAGCCATGATGAGGCTGTTTGAAGTTTTGATAATTAAAAAAGATATTAATATATTATATATATCCTCCCTACTCACCCCCCCTCCCTTTCCCACTTGGACCGGCTCGCTCGTGGAGTGGCTCTAATAATTGGACTGCCTGCTGTCCCTCTGCTGGGTGTGGTGCGGGGGATTAATGAAGTGGTGGCTCAGAAGGGAGATCCATCTGCACCCAGACAGTCTTAATGAACTACCAAGGCCCAGGCATGGCACTTTTACTGGGCCCTCCACTTATGGCTTATGACATGCTGAGGAGGCAGGACTGCTTTTGTTTTGAATGGGCTCGCCTTTAATGGTGACAAAGTGAACTTTTCAATCTACCAAAGTGCACTTCAGCCAATGCCATGTGTACTCTACATAGCAATTTTGTCCCTTTCTATGTGGATTCATTTTGATTTTTTCGATGTACTACAGCACCATCACTGGGGATGTGTCAAAGGAAAGGGTGCCATGTCCCCTTCAAAATATGATGGAAGGTTATAAAATATTTTGCATATATATGGGTTGTAAATGCACAGTTAAGACGCATGGCTGTCACCTTCCATCATGCAGGCTCACACAAAAAATAGGAAGTCAGGAGTACATAAAAGGAGAACCATGCTACACTACACTACATCAATTATTCAGTAAGCATTTACAGGGTGACAAATTACAAACAGCATACAACAAAATACAAATAAATAGAGAAATGGAACTAATTGTTTGCTAAGACCAGCCCCTTAGCTACTGCTGCACGGCACATTTGAAATTTGAAATTATAAAAGTGGAAGATTCACTGGTGGAAATCTGCAGTAGGAATTCTATGAGCAAGCGTTTTGTTCAAAAGCCTTTCTTGCTCAGTCTGATTTGGCAGCAAATGACAGCAGGTTTAAGGTGTGTGTGTGATCCAACATGCAATCCACCTGCAGCAGATCTGGCTTTTCATTAAAACATTATATATCAAAATCCTGGACAGCTATTAAGTTATTATTGCATGTTCAGTAGCTTTCTTTCATTAACTTGAAAAGAGCTGACATCAGCTGCTTGATGGCATTTCCTTCAGGGTCAGTTCGGCTCTGTTCCTCTCAGTCAAAATCCCAACCTGTCTTTACACTGTAGCACCCCTTGATGAAAAACTGTCACCTCAGTATTGCTTTTATTAGGCTGAATGCTGCCAGTCAGGGAAAGTGTGTAGGTTTGCATTAGGAAAACTCAATGTCTTCAGGGCTGAGAAACAGATTCAAACTATGTCATTCCCCTGACAAGAACGTTCTGTTTGATGAACATTTGCAAAAAACATTGTTGATAACTACTGGCAAAACAGATTGCATGCCAATTTAAAGGTTACATGTTAGAGTTGGCAAGTGCAAAATGGCAAATCTATTTTATTTATTTATTTCTTAAATGGGTATTAACAACGAGTCGGGTGTGGTTGGAGCATCAGCTGTAAAAGGGAAGAGAGAAGTGGCTCAGCTGGCCTGGTTGAGCAGCTTCAAGTGACTGAATGAACCTGCACACATAGAACACCTGACCCATCAGTAACACTGTGCTCTCATGCTTAAAGTGTGGCTGGGCACCCATTAGGGGATACACACACACACACACACACACACACACATACACAGGTTTCAATTAGCAGTCCCACAGACATCATTCAATGACACTTAAGTCCAATCCGAGGTCCAGTGGCACTGCCAATGATCCATTTGTTCCACTGCTGACAGTCCGAGCTCCGATTCCAGTTATCAGTGTGTGTTTGTGTGTGTGCGTGTGTGTGTGCGTGTGTGTTTTGTGTGTCAAGATGAAAATCCAACCTCACTGCAATCATGAGAGCAGTTACTGATGACTTATATGTTTGCCGGTATCATTAGCTCTCTTACAGCTGCTCACCCTGAACGTGCTGAGTCGTCGATCCCTTCCATCCATAGACAGTTTGCTTTATGTGCAAGCCATGCAATTACTGTCCCAACTGACTGTCTCATTTTAAAACTATGTATATTTAGGTATATATAGTTTTTAAACATTATGGAAAACTTGAGAATATTGAATGTAAGTCTGATAGCCAGACCATACCTGATCCTACCATGTACACTAATAAACGGTTCTCTGTAATATGTTTTGGAGGAAACAAAATTCAGTTCAGATTATGTTCCCTCTATAGATATATAGATATATCTAAATATCAGACATGTAGCAGTACTGGAAGGTTTTACCTCACCATCATACCCACTAACAATTTAGCTTCAGACAAAGAAAGCTTTTCTATATATCTCAGCATCTCAGACTAATAGAAATGTGCGTCTCCCCTACCCCCAATCCCCCTCACAATCGCTCCGTGGCCAGGTCTCTCATTCATTGTTGTTCATTCTGTTCGCCACAGCTGACTGAGAACTTCTCTTAGCTTTTGTGCTACTGATTCAGCTCACTTGGCTGAGTCTGTCGCCGAGCAGCAGCTCTTACTTGGTTTATCTGTGCTACAGGTTCACTCAATGAACAATTCAGAGATTAGCGTGCACTAACCTGCATGAGCAAGCTTGGATTACAACACACACAAAGAGTGTGACTCCACTGTATCTTTACAAAGGAAATAGTTATTAAATGCTAAAACTGGATATTATGTGACTTGTTTTATAACATGACTGTCATGTTGTGAAGGAGATCAAAAGTAAACACTTCTTGTTCTTATTTTGCTTGTCACACATTTCAAGTTCAAATTCAAATTGGTTTTAAAAAAATGCCACCGTAATGTTCCCCCTTGATTGCGCACAAACAAACAGTTGCAAAAACGTAATAAGTGCCACTCATGGGCACTTGTGTTGAAAATAGTCGAAGAAAACACATGACAGTTGCTCACAATCTGTAATTAATGCTTCACAAAAATGTGTTTTTGTTTCCCTTTGCTCGTCTGTGCTTCCATACAAGCAATATATGTGCTTGGCTGCCTCCCGTCTCTGCCTGAGTATGACTGGACATGCAGGAAAGGTAATGATATAAAAAAAGATTTTAAAAAATCTGTGAAATTAAAGGGGAAAATGACTGGTACAAATGCTGAGTGTGCTGCAGTAGAGCGACAGAGTAAGTAAAACACATGCATACTTTTCAGACATGTCTAGCAACCTTCAGATCTTTAGGACTGGGAGTGAACAGCTTTTAGTGAGGTGATGCTTTAATCTGCTAAATCATAAACCGCATTCAATCCATCTATGTGCACAAGGTTTATTGAAAGTGTACTTTTAGGGTGAGGGTCTCTGGCGATGTCTGAATGCTAGTGCAGAACTCTATATGTGGATCGAGTCTAATAATCAATCTGTTGATACAAAAACAAAATGAAGATGAAAACAGGATCTAGATTTATTTGATCTGCAGCATTCACACACCTCATCAGCCTCCTATCTTCAAGGAAGGAGCAGAAAAGAAGAAAGCAGGCTGAATGACAGCTCAACAGATGAGATAGCTATGTCTAATCCCTTTCTAAAAGAGCTTCATTGAAATGACTGGGAGCGGGGAGGACAAGACGAAAGAAAAACTGGAGCATTGTGTATTGTATAGCCATCACGGGGAGTCTTTGGTCTTCTCTGTGAAGTGACTTTGACAGCTTTGGGGATTAAGGAGCAGTCCATCGTACATGGCCCAAACAGCAGGGATTAGACTAAATATGCTCGCTCTTGTCTCTGGCTCCTTCACTTAGTAAATCAATAAAACATGATTTTACATCAGTAACAGAGCACATGTGTGAGGTCGTGAGACAGAACAGAGAGAAAAACACCTGCATAAAGGGGGAGATCGACTCTGGAAGGAAGGAGGAGCCAGCTGCCAAGTGTTGCTGCTCACTGCTGCAGTTTGCTGAAAGCTCCTTTTTATATTGTTCAAGGTGCTGCAGCTCCACTTACAGCGTGTGCACAGGCACAGTATATTACATCTGTGGGAATGTTGTTGTGAAAGGACAGTAATCAACTTGGACAGATCCAATATATATTCAGGTTAGCAAGCAGTGTTTTGGGATTTTAAAACACATTTTAATCCCTCAAAAATCACCCTTAGATGTGTCATGCTTACTGTATTTCCATTTCCAGAGAAACTACCAGCTTCCACCGGCTGCTAAAGAGAACCAAAAAAACTTTCAGTGTTCAGGCTTCTAGTTATACAAAAAAATGCATACTAAAGCTAATGTTCTGTGCAGCAAGAACAAATCTGATAACAGAAATAATTTTCAGCTTACAGTTGTGGCCGTTGTTTTTCGGGGGGGGCGAGGAAGATATGAACAAAATCATTATAACAGCATATTTTGCATCCCTGTATATTTGCAGGCAGCCCAAACTGTTCTATTTTTAAGACCGAGCTGTCAAAACTTATTAAACGAGTGAATGGAAGGTCTGAAAAGAAGTTTCAGTGCGGAGGCGACTTTGAATTCCAAAGGGCAGCTCATGTTTGAAACTGACTGCTAATACAGTCAAATAAAGTTGTACTGTATGTTCTGTGAGGAGAACATCTTAAACCCACATAAAAAAAAAAGAGAGTAATCATCAGCAAACTTAAAGTAGCTCTGCAGTATCGCACAACAAATCACTGGATGAGACGTCTATTAAAAAAAATCTTTATTAGCTGCAACTGATTTTACAGCCGGGGCCCTTCGAAGGCGGGCGCAGTTATCTTTATTTTATGTGCTGTGGCATTGTAGTTACACTATAATCATCCCTCGTACTGATCCACTAATAGCAGCATGTCGAAACAAATCACTGGACCAACAGATTCAAATTACATATGTTTCATAGGCTGCTCTACACTTAAATAACCCCTGCTCAACTTTGATTATAAAGTTGCAGCTGCGTTGTCAAGTGTCCTGTTTTCTTAAGGGAGAGGTTTAGATCTGCTAAGTGGAACGAAAGCTAAAGAGCAAATAAGTAGAGCTTTCCCCAACACCAATAATCTGCCTCTAATCCATAAAATTACACCTGTCACTAGAAAGTTAGATTTATTAAAACTACTTCCTGATCTGAGAAGGAAAAACCATTAAAACGCACAAAGGCCTTCAATCAGCACTTAATTAACACAGCAACCTTTTTTCCCAGTACTGGCAATCATTTCCCTATCTGCCAGATTAGTTTAAGGACGTGAATACAGATAGGAAATGACCAAAACAACTCTGAGGTTTTGGCAGCGGAGAAAATAAAGTATGCAATAAAAAGAGAGAGGGAGGGAAAGGAGATAGTTTATTAACTTTCCCCTCCCCACAGTGGTCTCAACGGACATGTGACACGGCCTTTATGTCAAGTCAAGTGTATCAATTCAGCAGAGGGAGCATCTCTTAGATGACCACTCTCATTGTACAGTGTGAAAAAGTATTTGCCCCCTTAAAGATTTCTTCTGTTTTTGCTTTTTTGTCACACTTACATGTTTCAGATCATCAAACCAATTATAATATCAGACATAGATGACCTGAGTAAACACAAAAAGCAGTTTTTCAAATGATGATTTCATTTATTAAGGGAAAAAAGTTATCCAAACCAACCTGGCCCTATGTGAAAAAGTAATTGCCCCCTAAACCTAATAACTGATTGTGCCACCCTTGGCGGCAACAACTGCAATCAAGCGTTTGCAGTAACTGGCGATGAGTCTTTCACATCACTGTGGGGGAATTTTGGCCCACTCTTCTTTGCAGAATTGTCTTAATTCAGCCACATTGGAGGGTTTTCGAGCATGAACGGCCTGTTTAAGGTCATGCCACAGCATCTCAATTGGATTTAAGTCCAGACTTGGACTAGGTTACTCCAAAACCTTCACTTTGTTTTTTTTGAGCCCTTCAGAGGTGGACTTGCTGGTGTGCTTCGGATCATTGTCCTGCTGCATAACCCAAGTGCGCTTGTGCTTAAGGTCACGAACTGATGGCCGGACATTCTCCTTCAGGATTTTCTGGTAGAGAGCAGAATTCATGGTTCCATCAATTACGGCAAGTTGTCCAGGTCCTGAAGCAGCAAAGCAGCCCCAGACCTCATCATTTAAAAACTGCTTTTTGTGTTTACTCAGGTCATCTATGTCTGATATTAAAATTGGTTTGATGATCTGAAACATGTAAGTGTGACAATAAAGCAAAAACAGAAGAAATCTGTAAAGGGGGAAATACTTTTTCACAGCACTGTATGTTCTAGTGACTGCATGTCACTTGTAAAAACAATCAGCGGTAGCACTGTCTGAAATGACAAATATAGGTGAAAAAAGGTAAAAAACAAAAGAACCACTTATGCTGTCATCTAAATGTGAAGATAATGGCCTGTAGGAGACTTGATACAATTAAATGCCAGTAAAGAAGAGGTGAACATATGAGTGGTCAATTGAAATATTGTAGATTCACAAATATCTCAATAATTAAGAATTGTATATTAACAGTGGAAAAATTCATTTTAGCATCTTGTAGTTCATTGTTTTGGTTTTTATGGCCGCAGCCGTTTGGATTCACTCTCACCACTCTGATCAAGCTCGTCAGCACCAGCCGGCAGATGTTTTTAACAAAAGAGTTCTGCCAAAACCCACGGCAAGCGTCTTACCCAGCACCACACTGGAGACAGACAAAGATACCAACTAGCTAGTGAGTTCAGATGGCAATTTAGTAGCTATGGAGCTGGGTATTTCCCTAAGGAGTTGGTGGAGACCAAAACAGAGCTAAAAGGAGAGTGAATATTGTACTTAAATCAACCAGGTGGCCAGAAACATGACTCCAAACAATTCCTAATGATGCTCTGAGTCTGCTTGAGGTGTAAATGAGCACCTGGTTGCAAGCATGTTTGCTATATCAACTTTATAAAGTGAAAATATGGTCATAATATTAACAGTTTGTGTTTTTGACTGTAAAAAACAAAATGTGAACACAGTGTGGACATGTAAATCATCTACTGGAGTTACTTGCGGAACTCTTTTACTAAGGGAAGATAACCAACAGCAATTCAAGTACTGACCTTTGCTGATCGTAGCTGGACTCCTTCCTGCGGCAGTGGAGAGTCACCACTCGGTGGCCTTCACTCCTCACATCCTGGCTAACTATCCACTGAGTGGGGTTGCTTGGACGAGCCCCGAGAAATGTCACTCCTTCTTTCAACTTCACTCTGGGGAGAAAGAAAACACAAGCTTATGAATGCATGAGGCTGAAGGATTCTCTCCTCTTACCAAGAAGATCCTCATTCCGCCGAATCATTGGATGTATCTATCTGATCCGTGCACGACAGCTGCATCTAGACAATGATTGAACTTTTGTCTTTCTCTCTAGCAGCACATTATCCAGATGGTTCCCTGCACTGTCTAGCTATCAAAACATGTCCCAGATGTTATTTTTTCACAAGTCGACAACTGGCTGCTTTAAACATGTGTGTTCCACTGGAGACAAATCCCAGCAAACACCTGCTATTTTAATGCATGTCTGATAAGTGTTGGTGTACATCTTTGCTAAAATGTCATAAATTTTGACTGCAAATAAAGTGTATCAAAATTAATTAATCAAAGAATAACTCTCCGTGACACTTTGGGGTGTGCCATCTTTGGTGCTGTTTGCCATAAAATAAGTGGAATGTATAAGTGCCACTCCTCTCCCTCCTTTAGCTCCTTCAGTTATAGATTCACTCTGTCTCACTCTGAAAAGGACATTATAAAAAAAGTTTCTCTGACTGCAGCAAATTACAGTGTCAATGTCCTTGGCTCAGTGGATTACAAAGGAGAAAAATGTCCATAGGAAAAAAAAAAGCTGTAAATGGAAATCTCTCTTAAAGATAACTCATATTGTAAAGTATGTCCACTCTGCAGAGAGTG
Organism: Pempheris klunzingeri; assembly: GCF_042242105.1. Taxonomy (NCBI): domain Eukaryota; kingdom Metazoa; phylum Chordata; class Actinopteri; order Acropomatiformes; family Pempheridae; genus Pempheris; species Pempheris klunzingeri. The sequence goes on from NC_092018.1 coordinate 27,363,323, forward strand.
ACCTGCAGGGAGGAGTGTTGACATAAAATAGATTCAGACTAATGCTCCATGACATGGGGCATGTGAGTTTTGTCTGAGGGTGACAGTGAAGCTCCAGGATTGAAAAATTAACTAGTTTATAAATGAAGACCCAATCACTTTCTCTATCCAATCCATACCAGGTTGGCAGATGAGACCAAAGATAGGACTTTGCTTTCATCTTGAATTTCTTGCTGCACTTTAACATGTACTATGCGATTGCCTGTCAATATGCCAATGAATATGCCTGCCCTCTCCAGTCAAGCCTCTTTCTTTGATGTGATGTTTTATCATGTTGTGAAGGGGAGTGTATGCGAATTGAAAATGGGCAATTTACAGACGGAATGCTTCCTCCCCCTATAGGAATGAAGATGAACATTACACCACTATGGGTGTGTGTGTGTGTGTGTTATACTCCATATGTGTATTTGTGTTATCTTATTTTTCTGTTGCAGTCTTCCTGAGATGATTTGATGTCTTTCTGCCAGCTGCTTCCCCGTCTGTTGATCTGCCATCACATGTTTAGTCTTATGCCGAGATCAGACTACAAATATTTTTGCCTTTTGAGATGAAATCTGTGTCAGTCTAGGCAGTCATAGAGTCATGATGCCATAAATCCAAGCTATGATTGGCCAGGGTCTAATGCGGAGTCATGTCTTTCAGCCAAGTCATGACTACGCATTGGACCTGGACCAATTCAAGCTTGCCGTCTTTTACGACTTGCGTGACATGTGGCGAACTGTAAGGTTACTGTTCCACCTGACGACACCAACAAATATTGGGTTTGTGAATGAAAGCGAACCTTGAACAATTCATCATCACTCAGCAGTGAAGGTGGTTCTCTCTTTTTCCTTCACAGTTGGCAAAAAAAGGAGGAATGTGTGGGTGAGCGGCAAACAGCAAACACCCACAGAGAACAAAACGAGAAGGGTAAAACACATCTGACATGCTTATCGTGAGGCATTCCAAATTCTGCCTCTGTGACACACCACTCTGGAAATATGAGCAATTGTCACACTCAATGGTCAATTTCGCCCTGCGTCTGTGATATAACAATTGCATAATGCCTTCTGTGGCTCCGGAGAAGCTTCATCGTGCCATCAAGACAAAAATAACCCCAGTGATGTCATCGGGGTTATGTCAGTTTAAGCTACACATTTTGAAAAGGCAGCCTGCGCCAAAAAGCGAGGCCGTCTGATGAAAAGATACTGTTGGTTGCATTATGGGAAATGAAGGACGCAGTGTTTGTTGCTTTTTTAAAACCTGGTTCTTACACTGTTTGTGTTTAGTTTTTGCTATTATTCACACCATTTCTTAAAGCAATAAAATAAATCAACAAATTTGAATTAATACATTAACAAAATAAAATAAATAACTGTTTTGTATCTTTGTCGTTGCATTATTGTCATTTTGTTATCAAAATAAATATAAGTTACTGATTTTCCCACTGCAACAGGATTAATAGCTCACAAAACAAAGCACCCACCAAATATTATATGTTTGTAACCTCAAAGATCCCCAGTGTTCACTGTCTTGTTGGCTAACAGGCTACATTTATGTTTCCATCCATCCTCCTTGGACTGAAAGCAACAAGAACCTGTTTGCTAAACCTAAACATATTGGAAAAGCTGAATTCACCTCAACTTGTCTACTTGAGACAAGTGGAGAGTGGCTACACCTAAAAGTAAATTACGGCACTTCATCTTAACCCACTGCTAATCCTGACATACACAGGACATGACAAAAGAAAAGCTTACAGCGTCAATCCAGGCCTGTATTTTTTCACTAAATGGAATATCCACTGTTTGAGAAAGAGTGAAAGAAAATGCTGAGGAGGAACTTAGTGGCAGTGAGAATACAACTGTAACACAAAGATCTCATGCGCAATCCTCCTCGGGTCCCAACGGGTGCAGCTAAGTCTTGTATCTGGTATTCTTTACACTTCAGTGATCAGGGTGTCTATCAGTAGTTTCCAGTAAAGCTTCAGAATGTTTTAAACACAGCTGAGTCTCAGAGGGGAACCAGTGATTACTCCACAGACCATATCCGAGCTCACTGAGCAAATGTAGGAGTATGGTTGAATCGTCTTTTATTGACTTAATGGTCAATTTGGCCTCGTAACTAGCCAGCAAAGGAGTTTCCTGCATCTTAAACGGCAGTCATCCAGAACTGGTGACTATTAGATTCATGTTGTAACCACGGCCGGGAAATATATGTCTTCTAAAACTGCAGCTCTTAGAATTACAGCCAACTCATACTTATCAAAGCTAATGTTAGAGTACATTTACTAAACTATATTATACAAAAGCATGATTAAACAAAACTAAAAGTCACACAGCTCTGTGAGGCTGCACTCTGAGCTAAATGCTAATGTGCAAATCCATTCAGTAGATGTGAAGATATTTCACTGGATAAGTGAAAACTTTAACCTGCTGGTTGTGCTAAAGGAAAAGTCAGAGAATCACCAAAGTCTGTGGGATTCAGTCATCCTGGGAACCATGAATGTCTCCACACAGTTTAACGGGCCTCCATCAAATAGTTGTTAAGATATACCTGTCGAGATAAAAGTGGTGGACCAAGCGTCACACCATCCAGTACTGCTACTTAAAGTCTGCACAAAGGGTATGACGTATGCTTCAGGTAGCTGTAGGTTTTATATGATGTGCTTAACCTTGCTCTTTTGTGTATAAATGTAATACAAGTAAACTTTATCGCTCCGCTGTGAGGCATTTCATCAAGGGCAGGCTAGACAACAATTGGTCAGAACTCTCCTCAAAGTTTGATAAGCTGACACTCCCCTCGAAAATGAAGGAGGAGGGTACACTTCAATGCGCATGGGTTCGCCTCACTCTCTGAATAGGTCCCCTGTGAAGCTGCATAGCTACAATCGAGACTGACTGTTCTGAATACCAAGTATTAGACAATTGGAGGGGAACTAAAGATACATGGGCCCACAGAGGGGGAAAAGGGGGTGCATTGTGAAAAGGCAACAGCGGTTAGCTGACAGTTTAAAGCTACTCTACACGCAACTCCTCAAAACTGTCAGCTATCATATGCGAACCTGAGGAGTCTTCGGCACCATAGTGAGCCTACGCCACAGTGAGCTGAACAAAGAGTGGTGAATAGGGGTTGTAGAGAGGGAATCAGAGAGCACAGAGCGGTCCATTCCTGATTCTTAAGCTGTTTTATGTCATCACAACCTTTTCTCGAATAAAAAGTGAAGAAAATCATACTGCACCTTCTGCATACTACATCTATCCTCTTATTCTTTTTCTGTCTGAACTCTGTGTCAGCGCTCTCTCTCTCTCTCTCTCTCTCTCTACAGCCCATCCTCCCTCAAACCTGATTGTGTGCTTGGACTCCTCAGGGTCCCCCTTAATAAATAGTGATGACATAAGTAGGAGAGCTACTTCTCAGCGGGGCAGTGAAAGAAATAAACATTTCCGGGGGAAATCCAATAAGGTCGAGGCTGGACGATAATGGGAGTCCCCAGCCAGTGGTGTGTGCCTCGTGACCCGGGGCTGCACTCTAGTTACCTCTGTGGCCTGCTTCCAACTGGCTCCGCTGGGCTGCTCGTGGCTCACATGCGTCAAAGGATTCGGTGATCTATTCTGACCATCACTGACTCCTGCGAGGACCATATGCATCCTCAATCAGCAGCTCCCGGAGGAAGCGTTTCCAGTTTTATTGTGCAATCCCGCCCACTTGAACAGTGTGCAGGGAATGCAGCAGCTCAGTGGGAAACGGGGGGAAAAGAGTGAGGCTGCAGTGTGAGGGGATGGCAGGGAGACAGCGGGAGGACTGCACTTTGTGATGGTTTGTGGTTGACGGCAAATGGAAACAGTGTAAAGCACTGCACTCATCTACCAGTCTGCTGCTTCATAGACTATAACTGCCGCAAGAGCAGACGCTGGAACGAATACACACACATACGCAGCAACAAACAAAAATATAAATCAGACCAAACGCCTACTCTCCAATTCCAACGTGACATATCAAAACAGGCTTATTTTATTTCTGCAACATACAATACGGCATGGAAACTTTTGCAAAGTCTTAAAAAATTCAAAAAGAGTTTTTAATGCTTTTCACTGATGTGTTTGTATCTATATGTGTCTGAGAGAGTATCTAAGGGGACATGTCTTAATACATTGTGTTATTATTGATGGGTTTAACCCACTAATCCTCCCTCTTAGCTATTAGACAGCACCGAGCAGGAGCGCGTGCCTGATTGCTTATTAATGTATGTGAGTTAGGCTCATTTTCAGCCACGATAGCGGCATGGCTCTAAGGATGGCAACGTCACTCTGTCAGTCCACCGCTTCAGTTGTGTTCGGTTCAATTCAGTTCAGTTCAGTTTAGATCTTTTTTATCCCACAAAAATCCTGTTTGCTGCAAGGCAGCATGAAGACTTTGATCCACACTGAAGGCTTTCAACAACTATTGGAAACATTGCTGTGAAATTTGGTACAGATTTCCATTGTGACAAGAGAACGCTTCTTAACTTTTCACCTGATACCACCAGAAGATTTTACCCTTGTTGTGAAATACCTCATCACCTACCTTTCCTAATGCGTGGTGCTAAACGTCACCAAGAGATTTTAGGATTAAAAAATTCCACGATAGAAGCCTGGTATCTTCAAGATCATATCCTTGGAATTATACAGAAAAATCAAAAGCGAGAAAATCAGCACTGAAATGAGGCAGCTGCTACTGTGATAACTGGGCCATGTGCTTCCAATGGAGGCAGATTGCTTAAAAGGTTGCACAGAGGGAAAAGAAAACCTGGATGGATGAGCTAACCAAGATGAACTTTACTCTTAGAGGCTCAGCATGTTGCCAAGGGTAGGGAACACTGAAGGGAGTGTGCTGTGGCCTGAAGTCTTACAGGGGATGAAAAGGATTACATAGGTAAATCAGTTCATTTCATTTTGTCTAATACTTTAGTTTTTGACTAAATACCTGCAAGGCTACATTCCTATCAGCCTCTAGTATACTTTAGGAATTAACAAATGTTAGCATGCCAACATGCTAAACCAAGACGGTGAACATAGTAAAGATTATATTTGGTGAACATTGTTGCATGTTGACATTAGAATTTAGCACCAAGCGCTGTTGTATTTGGGTGCAGCCTCACAGACAGAGCCACTAGCATGGCTGTTGACAGTGAGTCTTGTTTCTTTTTATGTCCTTTTCAAGAAAACCCAGACAAGAAAGAAAACAAGTGCTGACGTTATATGTGGGGGGAGTTTGGGTAAATAGAAAAACAGTAAGTAAGAAAGAAAAGGAGAAAGTTTGGGTTGGGGAAAAGGCTGAGTGAGTGAGTCAGTGTGCATGCAAGCACAGAGCGTGACGGCGCACTCTGCAGTTACTTGAATCAATGTGCTGTGCTCCTCATCTCCACCATTCAAGTGAGAAGGAAAACAGACGCTTCAATACTATAGGTTACAAGAGACCAAGTGTTATTCAAATGTAATACACACTCATAGACAACACTTTTCAGTCCCTTTAAAACTGGAATATAAGCATGAAACCTTCACTGTCTGCTGGCTGTCAGCATGGTCAGGTAAACATAATATCCTCACTCTATTGGCCCCACGTTAGCCTTTTCTCGCTGTATGAATTATTCATTTGCCTCCTCATTCTACGCAACATAATGCCAACATGAATGATAAGAAAGCATCTAGGATCCCCTGACTGTATCCATGTCAATGTTACAGAGAGCCTTATTTTATCTGTCACTTGGTGGAACTGTACTGTTTTAGGAAGTGCCAGAAATATCTCGGAAATAACAATTCAATAGACAGCTATGTTATCAATATCAATGTGTCAATGGTGGTGCCACTAAGTGCTAGAGACATGCTCTTCCCATAGTTGCAGCCATTTCGCCTACATGCCAGGAGAGATATTTCGTTGGCTTTTCATTTCTGAATCACACAGCAGAGATTACAGAGTTGCCCATTGTTATGCTGACTGGCCATAAACGAGAGGCGGAAAAACATTTTGTATGGAGATCTGTTTGCCAATTACTCTATCTTTAGTGTAGACATAGTGTGAAAGGGGAGCGTCGAAAATCCTATTTGAAGAATTCATATGATTGCTATCATGGCGCGCGGTTTTGTGGCGTTCTCGCAGAATGTGTCCACCTAATTGGATTTTCACGACATTCAAGAGCACAGCGAGAGGGAAATACCATGCGGGAGTAAGAAAAAAAAAAAAAAAGAAAAGCAGCAGAGAGGAACAGAAACAGTCAATAATACTCTGGTGAGAGATATCTAGAATATTTGCACAGTTTTTCTTTTCCTGTTTCGTCAGATAAAAAGGTTTTCAATCAAACCAGCCCACAAATTCCAGAATTGCTCTCTTCATTAATGCAAGATGACTGAATTTGCAGTTAGCTGGTTTGAGGGTTTGCCTGTGAATAGCAGCATCACCTCCTGTTGGAGAATATCAAAGTGTATTTGAGAGGAGGTGATTTAGAGTGAGCAGGTAGTGGAGCCCAACAAAGGCTGCTGGAGAGGTGTGTATTTCCACTCTTTTCTGCATGGGGGCAGGCAGGCAGGCAGGCAGCCGCGGGCTAATCTGCAGATGAACGTGTGTGGAGGTAAACACAACGCCTTTCATTTTGAGCACAACAGCAAGCACTCTCAAAACTCAACGCAGGCACAGGAAAATAAGCCGATACACACATACACTCAAATGCAAATGTACACATGCACATATGTACTCATGCATGTATGGCTTGCACATATATGTACACAAATCCTCAAACAAACACGCATAGGAGCAGGTCTCTGTTAAGCTGTGACGAAGAGATAATGTCACTTTGTTGCCATTGGCAAGACAGATTAACCCGCACACTTGTTTTCCTTTTTCATTTCATTTCCAGTTTTGAGAAAATGGGGGGAATAAATAGTTGCGTGCCCTGAGGAAATTGTTAGTAAATGGGAAACTATATAGAAGGCCCTGGCGCTGATGCTCACACACTGATGTCTCATCTAGGGTTTGACGTGGTGTGTTGGTCAAAGGGTGCATTATGTAAAGGTGAAGATTGTATATCATCAGGTTATATCAGTTGATTTTGAGGAGAAGATATTTCTGGACAAATACCCACAAGCACAGCTGTTATCACAGGAGCCCTTCCTCCATATGTCAGGGCTAAGTGAAAGCTGGCAGTCCTCAAAAGTCTCCTTTTTTTTCCAACTGCACGCTGTCTCTGAACTGCAAAAGCAAACTGGTACACTGCCATGATTATTTAGAGGTATAATTAGTCCGTGTTGATGCAGAGAAAAGGTCTGCTGTTTTGATTTTGTCTGACAGATTATATATCATCTCAAAATGTCAACAAATGTTTATGTTGTACGAATGTTATCAAATGTTTCACACTGTAAATATCTGTGTTATCAGATATTGAAAAGGCTCAATTCACTGACTCCTCTTCATGATCTAAGCAAAAGAGACCATCAGCAAGAAGACTGGTTACACTGGCTGTTTGTATCTTGTGATTTGATCCAAACCCCATGCTTCATTTTCCAATGTGCATTTCTATTTTTCTGTGGTTTCTGAGGCGTTCAAATGCAGTCTTCGTTCTAGGAAACGCCACCGATTTTTTCGAAAATTAACACAAAAAGTTCCATGTAGGCGCTTTCAGCAAATACAGGAACAAAATGAGCAGAAATCTCATTAAACCATTATAGGGGAAAGTGGTATGCCTGAAATTACAGTAGTTGGCATTTTACCTTTTTGGAGCTTGAAAATGCTCCCTGACTGATTCCAGAACAACCACCTGTAGTATACATATGCAATATAAATACAGTGTGTGAACTGTTTGCACTGGCACATTGGTGTGATGACCGCCACCATGGATCACAGCCCTGCCAGGTTGGGGCAGGACGGTGGGCCAGCGGAGGGAACTGGATGTTTCAAAGGTAACACTCAGTATTCAACATCGCCACGGCTTCTTAACCTTCCCCCCCGAGCACACGGTTATTTACACCAGCTTACAGTCTTCTTTCAACCCCTCATCCCACGCCCCGCCCCCATGTCTCCCCACGTTCCTGAGGGTGTACTGGAGTTGGTAAAAGACTAGCTATGTGTGGTGGCAGAGGCAACATGAGGATTTTGCCTGCAAACAGAGAACTAATGCCCTGCACGTGCAGGGAATCTTTGAATACACACCCGCAGCCATCTGCTCATGTATACCTAAACATGAATGGGGAGGCGCACGTTTGCACACATGCTCATGCTTGTGCAGACTCATTCATGGAGTTAAACAAGCATAGCAGAGGCACCCAGGAGGTCACGCAGAGACAAGCGGGTACACTCACGCATATACTCACACACGCACAATGAGGTAATGAACAGCCTGCCGCAGTAAACTGATCTCGGCATGGCTTACTCTAATGCTCACAAAATTGCTTTTAATTGGTGGGAGAGAATAAATCAATACAAACCATGTTTAGAATACTGGCAGAGGGGAAGAAGAGAGGAAAGATGGTAGAAAGTGAACAGAGAGGAACAAAGGCTGGCGTGTGCAGATCATCAGATATAGCTGCTCTGAAGATAAAAAATGTTACAGCACTGTGTTGTTAATGATTTTGCTGTTTCCACGCTCTCTGTAGCCTCACAAACAAGTGAATTGGAACTTTTCATAGAGCTAGTAGGATGTAGATCTGAGCAGACTGCAGCGCCACATCTCCACACAGTGAGTCAGTGAGACTGATAAGTAGAGGAGAATCCTGAGAGAGACAACAGGCCCCCGAGCGCCCCGTGCCTCAGCCCTCCTCGCCCACAGCTGCTTTGATGAAAATTAGCTGTCAGTCTGTGGCACTCATCTGATCGACACAACTTCATCCGCAGCTCACTGACCTTTACACAGAGAGCAGGGGATGGACGGCCGCCCACCTTGCGCAGAGATCAACACACCGAGAGATAAAACAATAACAACCTCAGAGGCTCAATGAGATGACACAGCAAAGAGTTTGACTTCTCACAGAAAGACAAGACTGAAGCCGGGAGGGCTGAGGTGTACAGAAGGATGCAGTTATGTGTATGTGGTCAGTGTGAGTTTAAGAGAGCGTGTTAGTCTGTGTTCCGGTAACAAGAAGCAGTGGTTAAGAACATTAAATGGCTTGAGGGAGATAAAAGCCCAAACCACAGGCAAGAGGCACAGTGCTTTACCAAAGACAAATCAACTTGAACCCAAGAAATAGATTAAAATCTCCTGTATGTCACTGTCTCGTTACCGAATGCTCACAAAATGAAAATTGCACCTTTTCTTTTCAGCTACTCTGAGGGAGTTGACATGCCTTAAAATATTCAATTTGCAGGCTCACCAGGTAAAATCCATTAAAGCCAGCCAGTAATGTCAATCGAATTAGGGCTGCTTCGTATAAAGCATGGATTCCCTGGTCTTTCAGCTGAGTGGCTCTGCTGGCACCTTGTTTGTAACCACAAGGCAAATGGGATTAGAAGGAGACACCGGCCGCTAATGTAACGACACAACTTTTCAAATCATGCAAAACCACAGAGAGCTACTAACAGCTCAGAGAGAAAGCATTGCAGTCTATTATAGACTCAATTCGTAACTGCAAAATTGGCCCCTAAATTGCTGAAACTCAGTCATCCAACTGGCACTTGTTTACGTAATGAATTAGGTGGGTTAAGGACGTTCTCTTCACCTAAAAAATTAACTGTGCAAACACAAGACTGCAGGCGCTGTGTATGATGCTACATGGGTTTAGGTGTGCTAAAAATCCAAGAGGACAACAAGAAAGATAAGCGAGGAATGATAATTGAGTGTGAATGGTAATTTTTGACCTTGTTTAACAAAATAATCTATAGCACTTAATGCTATGTTACCCAGCTGGCCTGCCTGCTTGGCAGGAGGCACACAGTGTGTTTAACAGATGTTTCTGATAAAGACAGCTGCCTGCAGCAGCTGGAAGTTATGCTGTTGACGGCCATGAGACTGAAATCGAAACAATAGCTGTGAGAAGTAAAACTAAAACCAATTAGCTAAAAGACACCGAAGCGCCCTGCAGAGCTGAGATAAAATGCAGTCAGCTAATAATTCTCTGTGGGTTCGCTGGTACGAGTGACCACTTTCACATTAAATGTAGTCATTTGATGTGTCGTTAATGTAAAAATATCAATTAGTGCAGCTTTAATTGACAGTCCATTTACTTGGATTGTTAATTAAATTGGATTGGTTATATTTTAACCTTTGAATCAGTTGCCATGGAGATGGTGCCATTGCCATCATGTGACTGAAGTAACTATGGAAGTGTGGAAAGATCTCGTGAGTGGATCTTGAGTTATGGTCATTTTTTATCAAATGAATGGTGATGAATGACTGATCCCTGCCAGCCAGTAGTGTAATTGTGTTTGTAGACGTGAGAGAGTGTATATGTGTTGTTGCAAAAGAAACTGATTGACGATAAGAGACCTTGAAATTACTAACACCAGGAGCACCAACATCATGTTGCTGCTGTTTTTGGCTCCAGTAAACAGTAAATTAGTTTTTCCCTGAAAATAATGCATTATTAGACCCTGTTTTATCTGATGTTTTAAACACTGTGATTATTCAACAAAATAAAATGTCACAAGTGCCAGCTAATAATAAAAACAGTGGCAACGTGGCTTGATCAATGTTAATGTTTGAAGTGTTTATCCAGACTTATTTATAGAGTATAATCCTGACTCTGCAGATGTGTTTTGCCTACATGGCACCACGAACACTGAGCTCCTCAAATTTGACTTCCAAATGGTATCTTTATTTAACAATTTTGGATGTTTTTCAGCATCTCGGACAACAGGATGACCTTTTCCAACAAGACGGTCGGTGCTGCCTGGAAACCCACAGAATGTCATTTTAATCACAATGCTCCTCATGGGGGGCAATTCTTACCTAATGCCAGAATTACAGAGAGGTGTGCTGACCCCTATTATATGACCTAAAGGTCCTCTACAGAGTTAATTATCACCACAGCTGACGTTGCCCTTGGCCTGTGCACTTCACAATAAATTACTCAGCTGTGATTGACAGGTGACACAGCCTGTGATAGGCCAGGTGTCGCTGTATTGAAGTGGGCAGTGGAAGTTGTGTCCTTGTCCTGTATATGTGGTCAGAGAGCTGAGGACAGCTGATAGACTAACCTGTCTGAGCAGCAGCCCCAAAGCTCTTAAGGCACAAGGCTCTTTCCCATCCCACCAGGGACGAGTGTCCTTCAGGTTCCCCACTCTAACACACACACACACACACACACACACACTGACACCGCACTGCCATACAGAGAGGAGAGCAAAGCTCCACGCTGACTCACTTTTTTTGTTTGCATCTGTGTTTCACCTGCAGATTTTTACATCAAAATCAGTGCTGCATACAAGCATCAAAGCTGGTTATGTTTCAGCTAACTGAAGCATGACAAAAGGCCTACAGGTCTTCAGAAACACAGACACAGGTAATCACTATCTTCTTTAAAAGACGTATCTGCCCTCAAGCACTTAAACTCTTTGTACATATTTTACTACTTCTTACATATTTTGCATAAAAGCGTTGCAGAATCACAGAATGAGGGCTTCTTTCCAGGGCCAGACAGATTTCAACCATGAAAGAGGAAGCGACATACAGACTCAATCAACTTCTTGTACTTATTGTAAAAGCTGGAATAATCAATATGTTTGTATTAACATAGGATCAAAGGACTATGTGCGTGCATAGGCGTTAGTAGTCATGGTGAAGAATCCATAGATCATTTTTACCAGCTCATCCCTGCAGCTCGATGGAATGTTTCAGCTCCCTGCTTTTTGTTTTACGATCTGCAACTTCACTTCCAGTTCACTCTCATCAAGTTTGTTTCCACACACAACGGGCAGCTGCTTCCTGTAACAAAAGCTTAGAAAACCCATTTTGCACCACCTGCTCACTATGCGATTACATACAGTATGTGAGTACTTCCTAACACCTCCCAAAAAAAGCAGCAATTCAGCTTCAAACACAAGGTCAGCTGTTCAGGGCTTATTCAGCACTGTATTTATCTACTTTTGAGTACAACCATCATGGGCTACCATTTCCCCTCTCATGACCAGACATTAAGCTCATTTGTATACAAACTACAATATGCTTCATGAATAATTCAATGCCTTTAGTGATGCAGCAACAAAGACATGATCTATTTGTATGTATGATGTGACAGAGGACAGAGAGAGGTGGAGCTGAACAACAATGGAGGGTAACCTACACCATCCCCATCAACATACACATGCGCAAACACACAAATATAAGAGGACACCCAGCTCCAAAGACACCAAACCTAATGTCATGCGTAGTCTGCGGTGTGTATTAGTTAGTGGGTATCGTGTTCTGTATGGATTAAAGATGCACAGTAACTGATGCTTATGTCACGGCTAGTTATCTCATTGACAGGAGTGTGTTAATAAAGGGGTTGATTTATGGTAATCTGTTACTAATGCCTCAATGTCATTAGGAGCTGAGGAGACAAAAGGGAAAGGAAAGGAAAGGAAAGGAAGTGTCATTATAGCGTAATTACAGTTTCTTTTTTATTCTGTCTTTGTTTTTTCCTTTTATCTACGCACTCTCTCTTAATTGTTAATCCTCACCTCTTTCTCTCTTACATTCAATTATCACTTCCACTTGTTGTTTGTAAGCAACCTTGACCCAATCCATTGCAGATAAACAAGCATTAACACACACACACACACACACACCGTTTCCACTCACTTCTAAGTGCACATTATGCTTCATTTCACCTCAGCTAAGGCTGTTTACTCGGCACACACTGCAAGTTAATGAGACTGTGACAATTAATAGAATTTGTTTACAAAGCGCCGATGTTGTCGCTGCTGAAATGTAAGTCTTTCCAGTGGCAGCAGTGAATAAAGAGCCATTCCTAGAGCTAGAATATGGTTTTTGTTGAAGTGGAATACTTAGCTGCAGTTGAAAGAAAGGCCATAAGTGAGACATTTCTCTTGTGAACTGATGTGATTATATCGGTGCATCTGGAATGAGCAAACATGTCTCTGTGTCTCTGCCGCATGTCTAATAAATACAGCAGATCCACATGACAAATTTTATAGTTGCAAGACAGCGACCTGCCCTTCTTGTGTGATATCTAAAGGTGGCAAGGTGCCCTGCATAATGCACATGTGGCATTACAACACAGTGTGACATGAATACACTATCAACAGCCTGCCGTTTAGAGACTTGCTCCGTTTGAGTTTTATTCTTGGTGTAAAATGGGGCTTGAAATCACCTCCCCACAATGTTTACAAAGGATATCTTCAGCTATCTCTGCTATCTGTCTGCAGCCAGGAAACAGCACAGCTCAAGGTTTTCCCTGAGCTGCCATCAGCTTAAAACGTGTACAACAGACGTGCAAACAGCAAACAATGTCAGGGCCTCAAACATTATAGACCCGAGAGTGAGCTGCTTGTAACCATGCTGGTCTCCATACATCGCCACGTTAGAGGAGTGCTGCAGTTTGTGCAAAAAGATATAGAGGCATTTTACCAAGGCTCAGGAGGATGGATATAGCTGACACTCGCGTCCTCTGCTCAGCAGCAAGGAGATGGGGACGTCACACAGTAAATTGCCGACAGAACAGGAAAGCTGAATCCTGTGAAATTTGCATTTTAACAGCTACAGTACACAAAAGTGTCAAGAGCCACTGCCATACAAGATGATACACTGAAAACCAGGAAGGGGGTGAGGGAGAGAATATGTGAAGGGAGTCTGACTGCGGTGAAAACCGGTGGGCGGCAGAAATCACATGGGAAACATATAACAGAAGTTTTTACTGTTTACTTTGGCAATTTCTTTCAAACAATTCAAGGATTTGTACTAATTTCATGGGTTAAATATCCAAGGCCAAAAACACATGACAGCTTTTAGACTTTAGCTGGGCAAAGTGTCATGTCTCGCCGCATCTGTTAAGTTGTCTGTGTTCACTTGTGCTTAGTCTTGTCTTTCACGTCCTGTTTTATTTTGAAACCCTAAACTCTCCTCTCCTTTCAGGCTGTTTGACTTCCTGCCCTTGTGTGTTTCCCGCCTTGGTGATTGTCTGCCCCGCCCTGATTGTTTCCACCTGTTCCCCATTACCTCATGTATAAATAGTCTGCGTCTCCCTTTGTCTTGTGCCAGATCGTCTTGTCACGTCTCAGTGTTCAGAGAGCCAGTCACCAGGTCAAGTCTTTGTTTTCCATGCTGCTTGTATTATTTGTTTGTTCCAAGTAAAGATTGTTACCTGTTCGAAAACCACTTGTGTCGTGCTTTTGAGTCCATCGGGTTTCTGAGTCTAATCGCAATACAAAGTTTTCCTTGAAAATTTTGCAATTCTGATATTTACTGAAATGTCACTGAAAATACAAAGGGGGAAATGCTGCGCTCTCCAGTTTTAATGAGGATTTTACTCAGCAAGTTTAAATTGTTTAATTTTTAATGATTTAAAATCTTTGCCTATTCATGGTATCAAAGCTGAGACAAATAATAATAATCTGTGGGTCCAATTATTTTCAGCAGGCACTCAGTTTTTGCGTCCTCGCTGCACACTTGAGATACATCACACCACCTGTTGAATGTGAAAAGTGTCCCAATGAAGAGGAAGCTGGATCTGTTCATCCAAAATAAACAGACTTGATTCTAAGGCCAAAAGAAGCTGATGAACAGTAAGCATATATTGTGCTTTCAGGGGATAAAAATACCTACGAGGTGAAGTAGGTAAAGGTCATAAACATCATTATGACATCATTATAACATTGACTACACAGTACCAAAGACGTTAAATTCTGCCACCACTGGCCTACAGATGCCCAAAAATACACACTGAATTACATGTGGGCCAATGTTAGCACATGCACAAATACAATAAGCTGAGGTCAGTTGACACCACCATTAAACACATAATGCATAGATTCAAACTTCAAGGACACAGAACTGTAATCACATTCAACAATTCAGTACAAAGCTGGTATGGCGACGTATTATTACTCTACATTGAAAGATATACTGATTGACACTTCTTTCTGCTTACCTTAAAATGTGTTACGAACAATGTATTGAATGTATGTACAGTGCTTATGAATGCTAAATAGGGGTGACTATTTTTTTGTTTAGCACTGGTATTTATTACAGGTCTTGAAATGCATTATAATATACAGGGGTTATACATTATACATATCACTCTCTGCAGTATGGTTTCAGTTTTTCCTACTGTCACTATGAAAATAACTAGCAACAAAGCCCCTCCTCTTCTCTTGTGGACTTGAAGCAACCGCAAGCCTGTGAATACACATTTATCACGGCAGTGGGGGGAACAATAATTTCTCAGCAGGGATACAGACAAAGAAACAATTGAATCTGTTGCTCCCCAATAAGGGAGGATTTATTCTCAAGCATATTGGTGGTTTGTTTTTGAGAAAGGCACAAACAGTCAAGTCATTAAAATGAAGATATGGTATCAATAATCTTAGCCAAGAAAATTCTACTGTAAAATTTCACATCAGCACATGCCTACTGGGGACCTAATGTGCACTCAGTGCCAAGTAGCCTTCTCTTCAATTCTCAAACCAGAGAATGCTCTAGTTTTCCACCCGTCCAATATTCAGCTCATTTTGTTCTAATCTGCGTTTTTAATCACCTACTTTATTCACACCGATACAGTAAACACTTATCTTCGAGGGATACCTTGTCTAATTCAATTATCATTCAAACTAAAGACCACTGCGCCCAGTTTAGATGCTTTGCAATGGTAAGTTCAAGTTCTTCATTAGTGCACAACAATTACAATGAAGGAGTGAAGCTAAGTATCTTAGACATAAATAAAATTCTGCAGTTGTAAATATAACAGGATACTGTATATGAATTAAAATAGAATATTGGGGTAAGAAAATATATGTGTGTTGTGGTGGCAAGCAGCTTGTGCACATGTAGTAGAGGAGACCTAGTAGAGGAGTGATCCAAAAAAAAATCCATAATCTCTTTTCTTTGCCCCCAAGGTGACATCTGCTTTAAAAGAACTGTAATCTGAGCTGATATAAAAAGGACTTTCAAAAGCCATTTCACTGGCTTTTGTTACATGTGTATATGTGTGTGTGTTTGTGTGTGTGTGTGTGTGTGTGTGTGTACGAACTTCCCCTGGTGTCCTCTGTCCCACCGAGAAAAAGCCGAGCCAATGATTATGTGAAAAGGTTCCTCCAAAGCGTCCACGCGGGAAGAAAAACAGCTGACCCCTCACCCTGCTTTATGAATACCATTATGTCTTTCATACTGACATCCAGACAAAATGCTCTAATTTACTTACGTAAGCTTTAATGTTAATGACATTGGGCACAAAGCCACTCTTTGCTCACTCTGGGACTGCCACTCATTTTCACCTCTTCTGGTGTCATAAAATACAACCACCTCATTAATATTCTAATTAGCTCAGGAGATGTACTTTGACTGCTTTGACTGATGGTCAACTTGGTTCTGTTTGAGCACTTGTATTCTCATTGTGGCTCATCCTGACTCAAACACACATGCTCCTCTCTGCCTCAGTCTGTGGATGAGAATGGCTGCTCAACAACGAAAAAGCTCCCAGTGCCATGCGGTAGCCCCGTCCCTGTAACTGTCCCCCCCCCTCCCACGGGCACGGGACAGCTATCTCCCAGAATCAGCTGGAAATGTGATGGATGACAGGTGGAGGGAGAGAGAACAGGGCTCCTCAGAGCCCGTCAGGCTCGCTCCTACTACTCATTAGTCTTCCATTTAGCCCAGCGCTAGGCCAGCCACCCTGATCACACACACACTTGAATTTTCTGGTCAATGATGAATCCCTAACCTTCCTGCTGCAGGATGGGCCCACAGGCTCCTTTCACAGGAGAGAACGAGGCCACCATGGTTCACCTCCCTCAGTCTTTAGCCACTCAGACCAACCACTTTGCTCCATTTCTGCTTTCCCACTGTCAGATAGTGCTTAATGCTACAGGAGGAGCTGTCATACTCTCAGTGTCTGTCTATGGTAGATATGCGCTGCAGAGGACGGGACCGTTCTCTGCAGGAAAGGCACATACTGTAGAGTGCATTGTAAAAAAATAAAATAAAATAAAATAAATCCGCAGTGAAACAAAACAACGATTTTGAATTGTTAACTTGACAGTGAGAAACTTGGGGTCAGCTGTTTTAGTATGTTGTTTTCTCTTGCTTTGGTGCCGATGGGCTTGACAGAGAGTCCTTGCTGTGCACCAGCACATCTCCTCCCAGATCTGCTGGAACTATAATACTGCAGCCTGCTGGGTAAACCGTAGGTTCATTGATCAGGCCTGGGAGATCAAAGACAGGGTGACAGGCAGAAAAGATCACTGGGGGCCTGCTGAGAATTGATTGGTGGTGCCGATCAGCCTCTTCTGTGGCCCTAACAAGGCGCAGACCTCTGACATCTGCCCTGGAAAAACTCATGTTGAACACAGAACAATTGACATCGAAGGCACCAAATGAACAAGTAAAGGTGGTGACCTTTGGAAATGCCAGACAGTTGGATAACATAACCAGATTTAGAAGAGCATCTGAAATGCCAGAGTTCGGGATCTCAGTGGTCAAATCCCGAGGTGTTGGGGTGAGAGGGAGATAAGATGGAAATACTGAGCAGAATCTACCTCCAATGGACTGAAAAAGGAGATTTTTTTCCGTCAGGGCGCATGTTAGCATTGTCATGATATGAGTCAATCAAGGTGAGATGTAACATTTCCATCAAATCAGTCACTGAAACAAGAAGACTGAGCCCCAAACTGTAAGTGCAAGCCAAATATTACATTATCCCACCGCAACTTACTGGTATAAAATCTAATCTTAAAGTCATTTCACGTTCTAGCTCCATATTCTTTTTACGAGAACAGGGTCTCCTCAGGTTAATAACAGTTTCTTCCAAAGATTATTACAGGAAGAAGAGGATGAAATGTAAATAAGGGAGCTTGCGTTTTGATAATGCAGAGCTCTGCTCCATTTCCATCTAGGAACTGACTGAATGTGGAAATGACTTATCAATATAGTAAACCTGGCAAAAGAGAAACGGATATATTTAATACACACACACACACACACACACACATACACATCCCTTCGACAAGTTTGGCACAAATTCATTGAGAAAATGTGCATTTTCGCTATTTTAAAGTATTCCACTTTGTACTCACTTCCTCACTCAATGCACTTGAGTGCTTTCCCACATGGGCCACAAGGACACAGTATGTTACCATCGGAGATACATGCGCAGCATGATGTCGATCTGTGTGCCCTTTCAGACAAACACTTCTCTACATCAGTGTACTGGAAATCTAACATGTTTGGGTCGTGTTTGAAAGAGGCCATTGTGTGTGTGTGTGTGTGTGTATTTCTTGTGATGCAGTTCCATCTACATTAAGATTTATTAAAATCAACAACATGTCAGCAAAATCTGAATTAAAGCAGCAGAAGGCAGAAATTTGGCATTTGACATAACCTGGAATTAGCCGCAGCTTTTGGCTAATATTAAAGTTAGCAGGACGCTAAACTCTTGGCAGCATAATCGTCTGCTTTCATGTACATCTATGTACACATTATAAGACTTATAATACCTCTCATGATACATCCATGACGCAGCTTTATCGCTCTGCCCTTATCTGACACACTTTGCTGATAATGACTCAGGTTTTATTGGCTGCTGTGGCTCAGAGGTAGAGTGGGTCGTCCCTCAATCGCAAGGTCAGTGGTTCGATCCCCCAGCTATGAGCTTGCATGTCGAAGTGTCCTTGGGCAAGACACTGAACCCCAATGTGCTCCTGAAGCATGGCTTCAGTGTGTGAATGTGTGTGAAGGAATAGTCTCCTCCTGAATGGGTGAACGAGGATGTAATGTAAAAGCGCTTTGAGTAGTTGAAATGACTAGAAAGGTGCTATACAAACACAGACCATTTATCATATATTACATTATTGTAAACCTCTCTTTTAGACTCTCTGTTCGATAGATCCTTTATTTGGTTTGCTTTGCAGTGTAGACTGTGTAGACAATGTTGGAATAGCAACTTTTTCAGCAGGACTCTCCGCCATCGAATCAGTCTTTCACCAGCATCTGCTTTTGTAACAGTCAACAGGAACGCTCTCTCTCTCTCTGAGAGGACCTGTGATTGGCCCGCCACAGGCTGGATTTTCTAAAGCTTGAAAACGGAGCCAAGAGGAGGTGCAGAAATCTAGTTCTCTTAGACCATTCAAATTACAACATGCTGATAAGTTATTATGGACAATTACACCAAAATTGTCTACTTAAGCTTTAAATGAGATCCCAAAATCTAGCTTTAAGGTCCCTGCAGGAGCTGAAACAGGCGGCAGAATTCCATATTCAAAATCTAATAATGTATTTTATGAAAAAAAATGACTGAGGAGATCACAGGATGCTTACTCCCGGGGGATACCTGCGCCTGGGCAAGACTCCCCCCCCAGCTACACATGGTCAGCAATCATGCTGTGCAAATAAACACTTTGTCTTTTTAATCACAGAGGCAGCCTGTGTGACCGCTCCTCTTCCTTGATGTCATTATTTCTCAAGTCACCGCTGTCCTCCTGCAGAGCTGCCACTGTTTTAGGGAGGGAAGAAAAGCTTTGTAGAATTCCTTGATCATCCAAGTGTGGTGGTCCTATCAGTAGCAGCCCTGTCATGCTTTAACAGAGTCAGCATGGAGCTTTCCATAATGGAGGCCTATGTTTGAAAGCCACAAACGCCTTCACGAAAGGTGATTTGATAGAAGTAAACGCCGTAGAACATACAGACAGTGAGACAAGTTAAACATTAACGGAGATACACATTCCAACAGAAAGAAGGGCTTGTGTGTCGAGTAGCATTAATACAACAACGGCAGGTAGGATGGACTGTATTGGAGTGGTGTGTAATGAGCAATAATATATAAATAAATAAATAAACAGCACCTGTGAAAGCTGCACATGAATGAATGAGTCCTAAAGAAAAAAGATGAGAATATTTCAAAGTGTTCTGAAGTCCACTACTTTTTCTCCTACTCACCTGTCATTAGATTAAAAATTAATCCTATTAATCCCAACTGTGTCGCAAAGCACGCCCTCTTTCTCCCAGACAGGTTGAATTCTTTTTTTCTTCACAGTCTCCACAATAATATCACAGTTAACAGCTACATGGAGTTTCAAAGTAAATGGCACCAACCACCCACTCATAGTGTCAGTGTAGCACAGCACATTTAAATTTGTGAATTAAAACTCTTTGTGAATAAATCTGTTTTTCATCTCTCCTAATATTTGTACTTGACCTGATTAATAGCGAAACACCCTCTGGTCAGACTCTCGTCTTAAATTTGCAGTTATTGAAGCACTGGCGCCAGGAGGCAGGCTCCACACATCAAACACAGTACAATACTTTCCCACTAGCCCAGACATCCTCTAGAAGAAGGTTGTAAAGACGACCGTGAATGGCTCTTATTAGCAATTGGTTTCATCTCCAAACACCAAAAACAATCGGGAACCATTTATCAACAAGCAGATCTTAGCAAACAGACACCCCAAGGTCTTCTCATTTCTGCAACTGTCTGTGGCTTCCTTCACGAGGTTAGAGTGCCCCTTTTGGGTAAGTCAACACAATTTAACGGTGATTCAGCAATTTTACATTCGATTCAATTCAATGGATTTATTGTCATGTGCACAGATAAGTTTCACCCCACAATGGAATTCTTGCTTTCGCCTTCAAAACCCCTTGAGGATTAGAAAAAAATATATATATATATAGGAAGGTAAGTAAGTAAACATGTACATATGTACATATTGCAGTCATTGTCTACCACGGTACCCAAATAAACGGCGAGTTTTGGCAGGTCGTAGGGGCGGTCAGAGGATGGGAACACATCCATAGGTGGGAAGGCATTAGCAGCTGATGCCACACATGCGGGTGTCATCATTATTAACTGTGTATATACATAGCCTCAGAAATGTATGCACAATGTCATCCTCCCACACAGAACCTACACAAATTAGTGTAGGCCTACATTGCAATCACACAATCATACCATGGACATCAATCCACATGTGTGCACAGTAGTCTGAAGCTGTGCACTTTTATTATTCTGTTAACATGGAGGAAACAAATGGAATCACAACCCTGCCTTCTCCTAAGACCTCACATGAACTCAGGCATGTCTTCGAAATGATTTTTTCTCTGCGATGCCTTTCTTGTGTTCTGTTCGTATTATGCTTAATGTTGGATTATCTCTGATAATCTGATCTGGTGGGAGGTCAAGGAGCACGTCTCATTTTCATTCTTTGGCTGGCAACACATGATGAGTGGTTGAGTGGTCTGTGCTGGGCCAGTGCCGAGAGTTCAGCTCTGTGTCATCGTATAATTCATACATGCTGTCAGATAAAAGAACGATAAATTTTTATACAGCAGAGCTGGCCGATATTAATCCGAAGAAAAGCTGAGAGGGATGTATTTAAAAATCAAACATTGCGACTCTGGCAACTCAGAGATGCTTTCTTTGTTGCTTCTTTCTCAGCTGTAATCTTGTGCTTTAAGAAAATAAACAGCAAAAATGGGGATGAAGTTCAAATAATGTGATCTTTGTGCATAGTAACGGAAGGTCTTAGAAGTGGGGCACCCACAGTGACGCTGAAATCCACACTTTATAAACTCTACGAAGGCTCTGCACGCAAAACTTATGATGATCTTAAGGTATAAGACACAATGCATTTCTATTACACTACACTGTATTAGGATGAGCGCCACCTCCGATATCTGCAACAGTAAAACACTGCTTCCACTTTAATGAATCAGTATTAATGATTTTATGACATATTAGCAGGGAAACTCACAGGGACTGTTTTTCTGTTTTGCACCCTGAAGTGATTCATATTTTAATACTTTGCTAATTATACATACGTTTACTTAAGGATCATTTCCAATTCAGGACTTTTACTTGTTTATTTCTGGGTGAGATTGTTACTTTTACTTAAGAAAAGATCTAAAAGGCTCCTCCACTGCAGCATTATGCCTACCTTGATAATAAGAGCTCCTTCTACATCTGCGTTTACTGTTGTGGAATCCAGTTTGTTTCTGCCATTTCTGCGTCTTTGTGCCATAAAGTCGGGTTGTATTTAAAGAAGCGCTCTGATTGCTAATGCAGCATCTTCAGACACACTTTTCTTTTTTAACATTTGTTATGACTGATGGTCAATTGCAAAAGGAAAGGACTGCTTTGAGAACAAAGACCCATTTCACCAGTGGCAGGGAAATGATTGGTAGCTATGGAAAAGTAGAAAAAATATCATAAGAATTTGGCATTCATTTTTAATTAAAAGGTTTGAATTGCATCTTCACACAAAGGGCTTCCAGCATCCTAATTAACATATGAATGTGAGTGCAGTGTTTCAGAGACATTGCATGGTGTTGTTCGGCACAGTACATCTATACATGTAGAAACTGATCTTAGTTAATTGCTTCATAATGTCATGGGACTTTAGAATCATGCAATGAAAATGTGCCAGCTACTTCCACTGCACAGCAGCAAGGCAGGACAGGGAAAGAGAGAAATCTGCCTACTGTATGGAGGTGAAATGGCGCTCTGCCTGAAATCATTGATTTGATGCAGGTCTGAGGGGGCGGGGCGGGGCTGCGGGACTGTGATCACAGGGGGCTGTATCTCAGGGCTGTTGCTAGGTACACGTATTATTGTCCTGATCGCTGGATGCAGCCAGCCAGATATACAATAGTTGACACACAAGGTGGGGATGAACCGAGCAAATCCAACATTTGATGTGGTTTCCAACTGGGTTTTGGACAGAGGTCATCAGAATCAGGACAGAGATTATGTGTAAGGTGTCGGATTGGAAAGGCAACCTGTAGGCCGAAGAAATCCGACCCGAGGATCATGAATTGTCAAAGAATTTGTCTCTTTTAAGCTGACTGACCAGCATAGTGCTAAGTATTTGTATTATTCAGGGATTCTCTGTCAAGATGCACCAATTGCTTAAGAAGGGACAACAATACAAACAACTAGAAGTTTTTAACTGAAGTCTTTAACTCTTATCAGATAAAGCGACAGAATGCACGAAAGAACAATGTAAACATGCTGACATTTATCTAAACAGAGGCAAATGCATGAACAACGCTTGAACTAGAGAGACTGAGCTGGAGGCCATCTGCAGCATGTTTACCCAGTGTATGTAAAATAGAGTTCATAAGATGGATAAATAAACAAATGTGCAGCATTTCTCATTTTGATTAGTATACAACAACAGACACTATTTCCAAACAGCTCCTCTTCAACAATTAAATTCAAACTGTAGAATACTAACTGTACCCAGACGTGTTCTAGCTACAGTACATGTTTACCATACAGGCATAAGAGTGGTATCGATCTTCCCATCTGACAAAAAAGCAAATCAGCATATTTCCAAAACTTGGCAAACCATTCCTTTGAGGACAGACTCATGGGGTGTCTTTGGAGATTATGCATCTATGGTATATATTTTTAAAAAAAGCATTCACATTCAAAAATGTGGTCTTATGTCTTCCAAATCTTAATCCACTAAGCAGCTGATAAATTTGATTACACTTGTGTGTGGTGGAAAGATAATCCTCTTATGTCTATTCTTATCTGAATGTCAGAAGAACATGGTAGTGAGAGATCCCTTGAGAACCACCATGTTTCTAACAGCTGACTACTTTTTTATGTACTTCCCAAAACAGCAAGAATGCAAGTAACTGAGATTATTAGCCACTGTCAGCGAACAAGTGGCTACAAGTGTCAGTGAAGATATAATGCAGCGAGTTACAGAGCCAATTTAAGAGCACATTAAAATCCATGAAAATGAATAAGAAAACCACCCCGTTTAGTCCTATTGTGTTCCATCCAAGAAAGGACATTAAATCATATCTCTTCACTACCCGACTGCTAATGAGTGGAGCATCATTCAAGGTCTAATGGACAATACAATCAAACTGAGCCAAAGAGTCGAGGTTTAAGTGTAGTCTGTGTGACATTGTATTTCTAGGGGCATCATGATGGGGTTTTTTTGTACATTCTTTAAAAATGGAGTTACCTCTCTTCTCTATGTGCCAAAGATTGTATTTTATGATGCATATAGCCATGGACGAGGATATCAAATTAAATCAAAACATATGATTTATTGATTTATTTAAGGATTATCATTAATATATGGCCAATCATTTGAAAATCTACATCTAGATCAAGACTTTGGGGTGGACAATTATTATTATAAGCCTGGAAGACTCCATAAAATACTGACCCTAAATTAAACATGAAGCTACAAGCTAACAGGGTCTAGCTTCAAGACTGTAATTAATTACAAGACAAACGCTTTGATCGTGTTTATGCTTAGAAGGAAATAAAAGTGAGTGGGGCAAAAGAAAGTGTAAGTAAAAGACTGGGGATTGAATAAGCTGACCCTTTAATTAGCGCCGGATAACAGATAGAATTATTGTAATTTTATTCGGTTATTCTACAAAGAAATAATTACCACTGCATGTATAATGTAGAGAGCGGGAAACGTATTGTGATCTCTGAAGCTCTATTCTTGTCAGTGTATTCATCAGTGCTGAGAGCTTGGCCTCTATTAGCCTTCCAGCAGGGTAGTCGATTGTGAGGTTCAACGCATTTAATATTCGTCAACATTCAATTAGGATGCTAATCCTAATTGTAACAGTAGGTCAAGGTCGCTCCAAATGTAATCAGTAGATGAAACAGAGAGATAAATTATCTCTAAGTAAATTTTCAAGGATTGGTGCTGACGAAATGCTTGGACAACATTGAGCGAGCTGCTGAAATCCCAGATAGAATTATTCACCTGTTTTACCACAGGAGCGGGCAATGGGACATTTTGAGCATTTTCTTCTTCTTCTTCTTCTTCTTCTTCTGTAACCACAACTACTACAACTATTACCACTGCTATAGGGGTATTTCTGCATGATTGTGGCAGATTTGTCCACAGAGCCAACTACAGTACCAGAGAATCAATGGCAACTCCCACACTCACAAGAGTGTGACCCATTTGAGTATACACACATTCATTGTTGCAGACAGGACAAAGGCACAAGGCAGCGGAGATGGTGCGCAAGTTTCCGAGCACAATGAGAGCTCCACAGTGTTGAATCATGATACAGTATTACCTGCAAATAATGTCCCCTAAAAAGCCTGTATGAATTTACTGTCTTTATATTGCAACTTGTTTCTTCACAATGTAGTTGAACGGGCTTTATTGTGCGCTGAAGTGGTGGGACAAGAGCACATACGCACTGTTAACTGTAATGTGAGAGCTACTGAACAATGTGATATACAACAATACTCGACAAATGCTATATTTACAATATACACTCTGAATGTAGACGTCGAGCCTTGCAAACAAAAGCCATCCTGCTAACAGCATATCTGTGCTGCTGTATATATCATCAGTGAATGCTATTCCTGGATATACAACACTGTATAATCACAAAGAGTGACTAGAAGGAGCCAAGGCAGATGATAGGACCCCCCACGGAGCTGTGTGGGAATGATGGGGGCTAGATGTGGGAGCTATGCGCCACACTGCTCTGCTCTATTACAGCCCTGACGGCTCTCTGTGTTGCCAGCTTTTGGCAGCAGTGTTTGTTAACAGGACCTAAGTCAAACGCTGGCAAGGCCACACACTCTTCCAGCTCATAAAAATGTAACAGATATAGTGGGACAAATTTAAATGGGCAAGCTCAGCATCAGACACTGATGTTTGACACCTTGCAGCACCCATTGTGCTGCCTTAATGAAAACGTGACAAGACTCCTTATGACAATTACAGTGATAAAGATAATAACGAGAAGCAAAATGCATATTTTAATGTCCTTACAACATGAATATGTGTCCCCATTGTGTCTGTGGTGTCCTCAAACTGTGAGAAAAGACCCTACGCTCCCTTTTTTCTCTTGCTCCATATGTGAGTACGTGTGAAAACAGTACTGTTTAGATTTGGCCGTGCCTGTGACATCACACGCAGAGCTCTCCCTCTGCAGGCTGACTGTGGCGCCTACTGAAAACCTGAATCCACCTCACTGTACATCTGTTTTGTTATCTCGCTAACGCTAGCTCTTCAAATAAGATGGCAAAGCAAAGCACACAAATCGTTCTACTGTTGGCTGCGAAAACCAACACAGCGGCCTTTATGTCCTCCCACCGTCTGAGGAAGAGAAGACCAAGCAGATTTCATTTTGCGATGTCCCCATAACTACTGCAAAACTGAAACCTATGTGTATATAAGGCTATTTTACTCCGACCACTTACTTAACGAAGGTTATTAATGGAATAAGCTCAAGGATGGAACGAATCCAGCTGTCCATGACCCAACTTCTGGCAAGGTGGTGTGTGTGTATGTTGTTCTACTCTTTTCTTGGCAGGTTAGTCTGTAGTTAGTTCTGTTTACTGTGTGCAGTTTGCAAAGTATGAGATAAATATGGTGTTTTATGAACAATAAAAAACAAAAGAAATTGAAAATGAGCATAATATGGCTCCTTTAACATTCACATCCAGCGTTGGGGTTACTTTTTTTGAGAGAATGCGTATTATTGCATCCAAGAGGGCAAAAAAAAATGTCTCTGCTGCTGACATTAGCCACTTGAACAGAAAAGCAGACAGTTTGTGTTGGAAATGCACAAGCAGTGTGCTGCAGGTTGCCAAATCACACAGCAACCTCTCATAGACTAAATATAAACAAACCACAAAGATATTATTCATAATGACTGGGAGACATCTGACAAGATTTATTTAATGCATATTTGAAGCCGCTCTCTCTGATACGTTTAGTCTTAATCATCTATATTTGCTCCCCGGAGTGCTTCTTTCTCCCACTTTCAAATGGAGAAGCTGAGAAAATGGCTTATGGCTTCAATGCCTGCCAATAAATGACAAGGCATTTTCTTAGTCTTTCATCACATATTCTCCACTGCAGAAGTGCCCCAGCGGCTGCTGATTCAGTGCATGTTTATAGCCAGCGATGATGGCTTTCAAATGAGATGCACTGTAATGAATCGGATATGTGACCATTGAGCTGATCCCTGTGTTGTGGTCTGATGTGAAGAGGAGGGGTTCCCCACGTGGCTTAAGCCAGATACCGTGTTGTTGTCCATTTCTCAACATAAGCAGTTGGTAATTTATTTCTATGGTTTTATTTTTTCTGGATATTTGTCTCAGGCATTAGTGGTCAGCAGCTGTAAGCTTGTTAGCTCCATCTTTGCTGGAATGGGTTGGATGTTTTCACGTCTATCTTAATAAAACTCATGTCATGTGTGTGAAGTAATGGGCTGTTGTAATCACCCCTGCTCTCCAGTCTGGCTGCCTCGCAATGCTTCATGGAGCAAGCGCACCGTAAAAGATGGAGGAGTCCTTGTTCCGTGCAGAAAAATAATTGCAGAGTTCACCTCAAGCAAATATGAGGCTTCAGGTAGACAAATCAATAAAGGTAACTTCATTCTGACGACTGAGTGGAGGTTTATTGCTGATGCAAGAATGGGGAAACGAACTTACAGTGTATGTGACTAGGATGTAGTCTGGAAACGTATATTCCTCACTAAAAAGAGTGTAACTTTGGAAGATAACCCATTAGATTTGGCTAATTCAGGTTGCTAAAGCCTCATGTTAGTTTTAGCGGAAACTTTTTGCACAAACTGTGGATTTTGTCCCCATTTCTTACAGTTTGGTAATTCTACAAAGGTTTGAGGTATTGTGAATGATTAAAGGAAAGATGATTAAGAAACTTATTCCATTCTGTTCTATTCTGATTCTGATTTTATCTTGTCCCTGTTTGATATTGTGGGCCATGGCTTCTTGCATACATTAGTCACTGTTGTCCATCAGCACACATAATGAAGCGTAATGGTGGATAATTTGTTCACTGATGCACTGTCTTTTAAAGACGAGGCAAATTGATTCCACCACAGTCACTCATTCAGTACTTTCGGTATTCACAGTATGTGAGCATAGCACGGCGCTCAAGCGTGTCAGCATACATGCTCAAACACTCCCGTACACACACGCATACACAATGTGATTGCAAAAGGCTGACAGTTTTATTGAAATCTGTTTGCAAACAAATGTTTGGTAGAATGTTCTTCATGGGAGGCAAACGATTAAACAAACTGCGTGCAGGGGTTGGCAAACACATCAGCTGAAACACACACGCAGTCACGTACGCGTACACACTTGCATCTGCCACACACCCGCATCGCCCACCCAGACGCGCAGCTTCAACATCCTGTTACCGCACACGTGCACACGCAAAACACGGATGAAAGTACAATCACTGCAATAACAGTTATTATCTGTGCGCTGATGACAACGTGGAATTTTGTGTCATTGCGACCAATTCTATTCTGATCTTTCCCGTTTCACTTCCTTTTACGGGCCAGGCAAATGACATGCAAGGGAGCGAGATCAAACAAAGGCCTGCTTAGAGACACACGTCAGACCTGGTAAATGTAAAGTCGCTCTCAAGTCAAAGCACTTTGTATCAATTTAGACAAAATGAATCTAATTTAGTAATTAAAACTGTAGCCCGATGCAATGCTCTTGCAGTAAAGCACTAATTATACTGACTTGATCAATATATTCCATATTTTTAAACCGATACTACGGTGTGTGCATCACTCACCCCTAAACCTTATTCTGCATCACAACAGATAGCAGAACTATAACTGTGATTCAAGTTCAGCATCGTACATTGTGAACATGTCAGTGAGGTGAAATGAAACACGATGACGGTGGCTGTTTACAGTCTAACAGTCTCTTGATGTTACAGACTGACTGACCTTATACATGATACACGATATCTTTTAATCTAAGACGTATTTGTCTAAATGACAGCACACAAAGAGCTGCAATCTGTGCCCACTTCGTTCATTAGGTGGTAGAAAAGAATGTGTATTTATTAGTTTATTCAGAAATTCCATAAGTAGAAGTAGTGGCATAAAAAAGACAATCTTTTTTGATCCAAACAATGTTCTAGGAGTGATATGAGTATTTTTAATGACGCTGCATAAATAGGGCAAAAAAAAGGGGGAGACGTAAAGTTATTCCCAACTCAGTAGTTTTTCTATAGTCCTTAACAGGACATCAGCCTTTCAGCAGCGGTGTGAGTGTTCTCTTCTGTTATTTCATTACAGCAGGAAATGAGCTTTTTGTCTGGTAAATACTCTACATATACAGTAGTGAGAAATACAGAATGCTAGGGAGAATCTGTGCCCTCATGAAATCTTGTGGTGCTTAAATCGACTAATCTACTGATAAAATGATGACTGAGCACGGCCAGGGAGGACAATGCACATGTAATGACCCTCACTATACAGTGACTCTTGCTGCATGGCTCCACTGCGCCAAAACAGAAAATAGAGCAATTTCCTTTTTTGCTCTGGGTTTTTTTTCTTTTTTCTTTGCAGACTGCAGGAGGAAAATATCCTTTAAAATAATTTCCTTCATTGCATTTGATTTGCATATGAACCATCTAATGCTGAGAGATAATAATGAATTATCCATGACATATAACAATCTAAATTGCTCGCACAGTGATACCAGAAAACATATTATGCTAATGACTGCAACTTATACATTACTTGCATATTAAATTTAATGGCCTTAAAGTCCTAAGTGCATTTTCAATGTCTTTCCCTTCATTCTGCAACAGTGCAGAATCTGCTGGTGTGCAGAAATGCCTTCATTCTTTGAGGCATTACAAGGAGTAACTCCTGCTCATGATAAAACAGCTCTACAGGAGACTGTGATGTGATATTGTTTCTCATCCAGCACAACAAAGCAGGGAAATATCAAAGATGGAATACAGCAGAGGAATACGCTGCTATCAAAGAGTTAATCTAGCCTAATCCAGCGCTGTTCACAGACATCTTTGATGATTATTTTTGATGATGTCCTTTGACATTGGCGAGACATTTGGAAATCATCATGTATTATAATTCCCTGTATGTTTAGTAAAAAGTATACCAAAATATCATATATAGCAACAGCAATACTGATCTCGTGTAAAGGAGTCTGCTGTGAGTGTATGGCCGTCACTTTACAGGGTGCACCCCTGTTATGAAATACAATACCATCAGTTTCTTTTGCCAAAGATGTTTTGAAGGAAATCTAATTCCTGCCCCCATTACGATAAGTGGGAAAGTTTTTTTTACAGCGAGTGCAAGCCTTTGACACCGAAAATCGGGGATCACATCCCGAGTCGTGCGTGTGATTAGTTCAGACAACAAAAACACAATGCAGGTCATAAAGCCCACCTCCTCCATGTTAGCGAATGGTAAAGGGGCCAAACTAGAAAATATCTAAGTTCTTATCACACTGGCTTATGTTAAAGTGTTAAAGTCTTTTTTTCTGATCAGTTTGGTTTTAATTTGTTATCTGATGCTGTAAAAAGGGGGTGTGATGTCATGATTGACAGCTAATTATAACCCGCGATTGAGTCAGGTTGTATGGACGGGATCTCGATACTGCGGCTCCAGTTCCGACCACTACAGCGCAGACTCTGGCTCCAGATGACGTCGCCACCACAAGATGGCAGCTCCCAATGTTTTGGGTTCATTTTGGAAAGCAGTGGAAGGAAGCGGAGACATGTTGTCTCTCTTTACACATGTACTACAAGAGGAGATACTGCAGCAAAGCAAATGAAACATTTTACACGTACACTCGTACATATGATCTATTTGCGATTTAGCAGATAAATAAGTTCATTTAAAATGTTTCCTCATTATTTTGATTTTAAAAAAATGGAAACTGGACACACGTTTCTCTCTGGACTTATCTGCTGTATTATATAATTAGAATTTCTAGAAAACATGGTTGGGTAAGATACCTGGATCCTGATGCATCTTGTCTCATCTTAGTGTGGATGCAAATAATCAGATCCAGTCATCCAGCCGTTCCTGATCTTGTAGCCAAGATGTCCTGGTTTGAATTTTTCATTTTTGAATTTTGGTGTCTTACTAATCCAGTTTTCACCTGACTCGAATATTTAAATCACTATCTGAGTTTTTTTTAACCTGAGCACCTGCAAAATTATGAGCACCGAATACATTTGTGAAGACATTAAATTTGGACCACTTCAAATTACGAACAGTGAAGGGACTTGAAACCACTGAAAATGAGCTACATGGTTTTCAAGATAAAATATTTCACTGCATTAATTGAGTGGTAGCTAAATGTCTATATTAAATACTGTGTAATGGTTACATATCACAGTTTAGTTGATTATATTTATTATCATTATAAGTCAATATGATTCCATCACTTAAACATCTCTTTGAAGTAATAATCTAATCACTGATTTATACTTCACCCAATCAGAGGACATTGTCTTTATCAAACAGTATACACATCATCAGTTGTTGCACTCTACAATGAAAACAGGTGTTAGTGACTTTATAGACACAGTATGATGTGTTATATGCAAATAAAGTACCGTAGTATTCTGGGGATGCTCTCTCTACGGGGAGCTGCAGAAAACAAAAACAAAAAAACTCAGGAGGACGCAATTAGACAAATTTAAAATGTATAATTATGTGTTATTTTCAGACAAAAAAAGCTTTTCTTCTGTCTTTTTTCTTCTCTACATAAAGAAATATTAGTCCACATTTTGAATAGAGGCTTACTACAAACTGAACCTAATACAGCTGTAATTTTCACAAACCTGTTCACCGTCGTGGAATGGACTGCCCAAGGACAGGATTTTTCATTTAGCGGGCAATCACAATCCAAGGTAACAGGATAATGCTGTTTTCAGAAATTCAGTACAGTCAAAGTAAAACGAGAGACTGCTCGCATCATCAAGACTCTAATCTTATGAGCACTGGGTGAACACTCTAAATATGTGCACCTTGGCATTAGTGGCATGCAGACGGCGGTGGTTTATCTTTGAAAATATTTCAAAAATTCTTTTTCAATTCACATCTAAATCATGTAATTTCTCCCCAGTGGACAATGGCTTATCAAAGTGAGGGGGCGACAGGAAACAGAAAAATGTAGACTACTATTTTAGGACGGCTCATGATAGTGACTGGGAGTAGCAGCTATTTAATGGCCCACATCAAAATCCCTTCAAATGTGAGCAAAGTAAACTACAGTAAAATACCCACAACTTTTCCATTTCTGAGTGACATAGCCTATTAACACTGGGGAGGTGAAATCAAATCAGAGTACATCAAATTAAAAGTAGCATGTCAAGACAGAAATACCCCAGCATGGCATACCATGCTGGGCATCCACAAAGCAACAAATTGGCCGGATGATTGGCCATTAAAAATATGTGAAATTAGCTTTCATTGCATAACATATATCGCAGCATGAGCCTTTCAGCATAATGGATGACATGAAGGTGAAATCTGAATTACTGAAGGGCTCAGTGGCCATTTTCATTTTCTTTTTAAATTCACCTTTTATCAACCATGTGTAGGTAGAAAGAGAGGATTTTAATGCTGATATGCTGTTTACCCATGCTCACGCTGAATGGGATATAAATGTAAGAAATGGAACATAAAGGAACACGCAGCCTTGGGTTTTTATTATTGAATATGTGGAACCGGGGACCTACGGTAATAAACATTTAAAAGTGAAGTAGCGGAGGGTCTGTTAGACAGTTTTTACAGGATCATGAGCTCTTGCTGCGTTCAGGGCTACACAGCCAACAATGGCTGACACAGAAGTGTGTAGTACACAGATGATAATGATGTTGTGAATATAGAGATCAAAGTCTTCTCGCTCTGGTGATTAAGCGTCCTAACAAATGCATGTATGAGGACAGCCTTATCACCTTGGACCACACAGAGGCCTTTCCATATCTGTCGCTCCCAGATGGCCAAACCTGCGCCTGCCATGCACTGCGCTGCCAAATAAAAACACCACAGGCATTGCCTCTGTGGCCAGCCTGGCCTGTTCATTTGACTGATGAAAGGAATCTTTCAGGGAAAGAAAAAGTTTTCAAATGCCTTATCACTTCAGGGCAACTATTGGGTAATTAAATGAAGCACATACATATGTCTGGAGAATTTGTTTGGCTTCTTAAAACTTACTGTTTACCTTCGCTCCAATTTAAAGCCTAAAGGAAACTCTGTGCAACTATTTTTGTTAGCTGGGTAAATGATTGTCATTAGCAAACAACTGGAAAAAGAAAATAAGAGTGAAACACCTACATTAAGCATTAATTTATTGCATTTTAAAACTGCCTCTGTGTTTTTACCCTGCCCAAGCAGCCCTATTCAGCATACAGCTCTCTTTATTTTACACAGGTTGACAAATTGGCTTGACCCCTCGCCACAGCATCTCCCAAGGTTTATAAATGTTCTAAACCGAAGTGATTAAGATCGGCTTCAGTCATTACACTAATGGACACGCATTTTAATTAATGACATCCTCATTTGCATTGCATGTTAATTATCTAAATCACTTTGTCTCATCCGTTCACTGTAATTAGTACCTATCAACAGCTTCACTGAATCAAGCTATTCTAAGAGATAACTCTGCTCTTCCTCTGTTTCACTGCTTGGCACTTGACTGAAGTTATGATGCTTAAGGTGGCAACGTAAAAACTTCACTCAAAGCGCATAAAGTAGTGAACCCATGAACTGAATATACTGTGATGCGTAGTACAAGTCCAGCATTCTGGTCTCATGGCATGATAACCGTCATTTCACAGGCAGATTTCAGATGTTACAACTAATGGCGACTTCAAATGGGTTTGTGTTGAGCACATTCACCATAAAAGTCCATACGAACGTCACCCTCTTGTTGTGACATGGTGCTGATGTTTTTTTTTGATGTTTTGTCAGTTATTCTACAGTATGTCTGAGAAAAATGCTGGTATTCTCAATTGCCTGGCATTGACATTACCCTACCAGCTTTTTAGCTAGACGGCACCGTTGGTGGCTTCTAGATGCCGACAGTGAGTAGTAGCCTATAACTTTTTAGCTATAAGTAATCACTGCAAACTGCAAAAGCTGCATATCACTATAACTATAACCACGGAGTTAGTCCTATCTTTCATCATAGAGATGTATCTGTCAAAGTACTATATATAATGCATGGTGTAAATTTAGTCCAAATGTTTTGGAAAGAAGGGACAAATGCCGAGAACACTGAGGAGTTATTTGGCATCCATGTTGCCTGTCAGCGTTATTCTCACAATGTAATCACCTGAATGTCGAGCATAGCATGTGCACAACTTCCCAACCGCAAACTCACAAGTTCCATTTGAAGGCAGTAACAGTAACAAATGTTAAAGGGGCATTACACGCTTTATTTTATCGCCAAGAAGTGAGAAGATTGGTACCACTCTCTTGAGTGTATGGTAAATATGTAGCTACAGCCAGCAGCTGGTTAGCTTAGCTAAGCACAAAGACTACAACATCTCAAAAAGCTAACTAATTAACACATGAAAATTAGTTTCTATTTCTTGGCCGGGAAAAGTAACTCTATGGAGTCTCAGCTGGTTGCCTAGCAACTGATCCTGACCAAGAAATAGTTGCACACATAAAAAATACTTAACTGCCCATTCATGTTATTTATGAACGGCATTCACAATAAAGATCCAAAGACGGGTTGTTGTCCTTTGTGAGTGTGTATGTGAAGACTTGTCGTCATTTGTTACATGAAATCCAGGATGAAGGTCACTTGACTTAAAAACAGCCATTGAATTATTTGACCATAAGTGTCAACAGAGTGTAGGAGCTGATTTGTGTTACCCTGACTCACCGTTTATTCTCCCACACACCTGTCTGGGTACAGGTGATGATAAAGATGGCTTTTCTGATATGATCTCCCTCTGATCACTCATTTGGAATTCCAATACAGTCGACCGCACAATCAAGTTGTCGTCATCAGCTCGTGCTTCCGTTAATGCTGTCAGACGACCTCTCAATCAATAAGGATTTGATCAACTGTCTCGGTGCAGCAGCACAACAATTACTGTTTACCTTAGCTAACAGGTGGCTTTTATGGGCTGCGACAAAATGAATAGCTCATACGTACTCAGTTGTTTGACATTTTATTTTGTCAAATAGGAATAATTGTTTATTTGTAAATGAATTTTTTATTTTGAATTGCGTGTTTGCTTTCAATGAAACAAGATATGAGTGATCATGGAGAGCAGGAGGAGACAGAACAACAGGGGTTTAACTTGCTGAGACGAAGCACAGTAACCAGTCAATGAGTTTTAGTGTTTGCTAACAGGAAGAGGAGAAAGAAGAAGAGATTTTGCCATGTTTGAGTGTGGACATATATTTTTAAAAACCTTAGTGTGGATTCTGGTTAAATCTTAGAGGAGGAATAGAATGGCTAAGTCTGTGGCAGAGTCTTCACAGAGGAACAAAAGAAATGCATTCTTACCTGAGAGTGAACATCTCCACGGGGGAGTAGGCTGACACAGTGATAAAAGCAGAGACGGTTTCCCTTTGTCTCATGGGTATGGCTGGCACCATGACCATAAAGTTATTATCCAGCCTGTGTTCAGCGAGTGGCGGCGGAGCAGGGTTCTGGTAGAGCCTCACACCACCGATCCTCCTCAGCGGCGTGGAGGTATAGGAACCAAACAGCCCCTCCTGGCTTGAGCGGATGAAGTTGTCCTTCCTGGCCTCCTCTGAGTGGCACTCCCCTGCTTCTGTGGACTGCAGCATGTAGTACAGCTCCACCGGCGTGCCCTCGGACACTTCTGAGTTCCTCTGGCGTCCTGGAACTACGCTGGGTGGGCTGAACCAGCTGGCCAAGGGCTCCAGCTCAGCCAAACACAGCCCCAGCTCCCCCTTCAGCTGACAAGTGCCGCGCACCTCCTGGGTCTCATGGAACGCAAACATGTGCACGCATGGCAGCTTGTCAATGGCACTGTAGTCGTCCCAGTCCCTGCCCGCGACATAAAACAGCACCTGCACTCTGGGCTTGGCCAAGTGAATCCTGGTATTCATGATAAAGGTCTGCACCTTCCAGTTGAAGGTAAAGAGGGAAGAGGCGGGAAATGTCCCCGGGCTCTGTAGGAGCTCTAAAGGGACAGGCTGCTCCAAGGAGAGAGGCCCATAGCTAGCGTTCACTGAGGGCAAACTTCTAGCCTGGTAGATGAAGAAGGGCTCAGTCCGTGACATCAGGCTGGAGTTCCTCATGAAGTCCTGGTTCGCCTCCTTCAGGTAGAACGCCAAGTCAGCATTGAGAACCTGGTAGTTGACAGGCAGGTATGTGGGAATGGAGGAATATCTCTGCAATCCCTCCAAGACTCGACAGTTGGCTACTAAAAGACAGAAGAGAAGAGCTGAGTCAGCACAGGGTGGCTTTGTGTCGCATACTCTGCCAAATATAGACAGTCTTTAAAATAAAATAGAAGATGGTGAGTG
Organism: Pempheris klunzingeri; assembly: GCF_042242105.1. NCBI lineage: Eukaryota > Metazoa > Chordata > Actinopteri > Acropomatiformes > Pempheridae > Pempheris > Pempheris klunzingeri. Next base: position 27,399,738 of record NC_092018.1, read on the forward strand.
ACAGCCATTTGAAGCAGTAAAAACTAGTGTAGTTACACATTTTCTCTTTCTGTTCACCGCTGGTGGGCTAACCTGTCAGCACATTGATGTTCTCATGCCATTTGCAATGTCTGACTCACCCAGAGCGTGACGTGTTGTTGGCAGTAGGCATTAGGTTGTGAGAACGGTGAAGGAGAGTGTAATTGTGTTTCAGAAGTATCAAACAAGACAAAGAGAAGACCAGAATGATCTGTGTGGCTGTTTTTCACTGTGAGACAAATAAGCAATTAATCAGTTGATAAAAAATCTAATCAACAATGTTTTTTATACTTAATTAATCAGCCTATGTGGGAAGCTCTAATTTTAGGCTATCTTGATTGGCTCGTAGCTGCTAAATAGCTTCTCACAGTCTGGACCAACACTGCTGGGAAGATTACAAGAAGACGATGCAGCAACGTTGCACAAACAGTTATTAAGGAATATGCATCATGTGAGCAAAACAAACCGCAAATGTCTTAAAAATAGATTCTGATACGAGGCTCTATAAGACTCGGCAACACAATTGTGTAATAATGCAGAACCTGCCATTGCTGCTTCTAATAACAGTCTCATTGTGCAGGACTACATTCTAACTTTAACAGTTCTTTAGAAATAAAACATTGCTATATTTTATAAAAATGAGATATGGAAACAAGGGTTGTTTATGCAATTTTGTTTTGGTACCTAGAGTCAGGCATCGTATTGGCTGTACTGCCAAAACATTTGAAACAATGCCCAGCACTAGTCTCCAACACCGCCTAATGTATTTCTCACCTCTGTCACCAACTTGTGATTTAATCAGCATTACATGCTCTGTAAAGGTTCCAACACGAGGAGGAGGCGTTATCAATCATGTTTAGTTGTACAGACATGTGGCATGGCTGCTTATCGAATCAACCAAAGACATCAGAGTACAGTCTCCGTTGTTATCACCTATGGCCCCGCTGGTTGAGGAACAGCGCAGCCCACATACGAAAAAGGTTTTAATTACAATAAGAGTGGGGTTTGACCTTCTCAAGAGCAATCTGCTGTGTGATTACAGCATGCTCCCATTTCATGCTGGCTGCCAGAGGATTTCTTTCTCTGATCAACCCTGTAAGTCAACGCCGCAACAGTTTATAAATCAGACAAGGATTCATGGTGCCCTTCTTGACCTCAGTGCTGCTGTCCCACTGAGGGACCCACGGGTGCAGGAGGGCTACTATGGCAACTAGTATTAACATTTAAGTGAACCACACTCTTATCTGTAATTACATTTTAAATATCCATTATTGCATTTCTCCTTGACAAAATTATATTCTCACTGGTCAGAATAGTAATTAAAGATATTCACAATAACACTCTCACTAGTAGACATTGTATTTCAAGATATCTACAACTTGTATTGTGCTGGTCAAAACTAAATTTAAGGTATCTTTGGATCCTTACAAGTGTAAGTGGCTGTTTGAACATTTAATTGCTAGGCTGGATATATACTGTAGTGATCTGTAATTCAATTCTTCCTAGCCAAGAAGAATATCGTTCATCAATGTCATTCTTCCCAGGAGTAATGCCGCCACCTTTGCCACTCATATGAATATGAGTGTTTCAATTTCAGACATCTACAACATTATTTTTGAAATCCAAAATAAAGCAAAAACTCATAACTCATAACTGAAGTGAGCCATTTTAGCATTTACCATTATTTTTTGGGATATATGATATTTGTAGATATATGAAATATATCCACATCCATAATGACATTTTACTGGTCACAATTACTTTTGGATATTCAAAATTACATTATGCTTATCTGGAATCTTAAAAATTATGCCTAATAACAACTGGATTGCAGATATCTGAAATGTTTTTCCTTGCAAGGACTCTATTGCAGATTTACAGAATAATGTGTAATAATAATCTGAAAGTGAAAGCCCAACACACATGAATAACAAAAGTGAAAAAGAATGCCATTGTCAGTATCTGAAGTGTTCTTTTTGACTAGAGAGATTTGAATTATGGATATTTCCAACATATACCCATAATATCTAGCTATTAAATGTTAAAACGGGTCGCCATGGGCTACGACCAACAGTCCAGATGTAGCACCAGTCTTATTTAAAGCAGTTAGCTGCTTCTGAGTAAAAACTCGACTCCAGGCCATGTCTGTACGTCAGGGAGCACAGACTTCTAAACAGCAGAGCGCCACAGAGCAATTTGTATTTTTTTCTGAACAAGCAGGAGCTTTGTGTTGTTTATTGGCAAGAGGCATTGTTGTATAGGCCTATGTGGCGTTATGCTGCTGACAAATGAAAAGCTTGATAGACCAGCAAGAGACAACAGTCAGGAAGAAAGGCTTGCTCTTGTCCCTGGGTGGTAATGTTACTCTCTCTCATGTCTTTGCCCTCATGTCTCAAGTAAAACGAAGCAAAGTGCTCTCTCCACAGCACTGTGCAGCTATTCTGCACTGAAATGTGATTTATTGTCTTCACAACTGACATGAAGGATAAAAATTTGCTCCCACTTGTGCTTCTACGCACAAGCTGGGAAATATAACATTACTCACTTCTCATTAATAAATCATAACAAATACACCTTAAGTGACTGTATTTCATCTGGATCCACCATTGTTATATTTAACAGACCGGCAGATTGTACACTGCACAGCAACAAGAGGCTATTTTTTAAGTTTAGTTTGGATGTTAAGGCTATTTTGCTAATACTTGAGTCTTTACAATTACAAGAGCAACAAAAAAGCAAGCAGAGGACCTTCTACAGGGTTTTTTGTCGAACTACCATGTGTACCTAAAGAATAAAAGGACTAATTGAATTCCATTCAAAGCAAAGCAATGAGGTGCACTTGTGTACAAACAAATTCTTAAAGCTCAGTCATCACTTAATAAGAATGAGTAGCTATTCTTGTGGAAAGGAGGAAATGGAACAGAAAATGGAAAATCCAATACAAATGATAGGATCTTGGTAGGTCTAATTAGTAGAACATATAGTATGTATGGGCAGTCAGAATCAATGATAAACTAGAATTACCACCTCGCGGTTGATTGCCTCTGCCAACCAATCAAGCTGCAGTTTACATCCATATCTGTCCGGACTCATATAACATATATGTAGTGAAGACTTTGAAAGCATTGTTCCTCGAGGACGTCGGTTGCTTTGCAAAATGTGAAGCCTGTTGTGGCAATTTTTTGATGTGTGATATTGAGACATATAGAATATAATATAACTCTAATATAATAATAATAATATAAGTAAAACTGATTTGACACAAAATTGTATCCATGATAGACAATGCCTCAAAAAATGGATGTCGCTGCAAAGAAGCTAGAAATTCTAAAATGTGGATGCTCCACGTCTTTAGTCCAACAGCACAGAAGAAATCTGGTCACAATCTCCCATCTGTTCCTGAGTTGTGTTGTTGAATAGCGACCAGAAATGATGTCAGAAGCATTGACCTTTGACTTTTATGGATTAAAGATGTCATAACTTCATCACTCTATCCCATTAGACATTTCTTGTCATAATTTGATGGATCCTTGAAGTTATGTCGCTTTGACCACCAAAATCAAATCAGTTCATTCCTGAGTACAAATGGACTTTTGTGCCAAATTTGCTGAAATTCGTTTCAAGGAGTTCCTGAGATACTGTGTTCATGAGAATGAGACGGACGGATGGGCAGACGGCCAAACTGGGCCATGGGCGTCACCGACACAGAGGCATAAGACAGTTTAAAATTATGTTTATGTGGCTCGGATGTGACTTACACCATTTTAAATGTCTTTAATCTATGCTTTGTTTTTAATCCACACAGTCAAATCAGGGAGAACTAATTGTGACTAGATGCAGGCAGTGTTTTCGGTGTATTTCAACAGTTGCGAGCCAGTTCACCTTGTATCAGCATAAGCATGCAAACCTCGTTTAGGACTTGTGCCTGAAAACTGACACGGAATTTATAAACTCTAAAACAATCTTATCTCAAGCCAAATAAAGCCTGGAAATCTCCAAACCCAGATCCAGCATAATCAGAATGAGCAAGCCTGTGTTATGGATTGGAATTAATAAATCATACCAAGCTATTTCAAGATGAATCACCCCCTCTTTTGTTCTAGGGAGGAGAAATTGGAAAACACAGTACAAACCTACTTTTCAAACTCCAGTAGTTCTTTGTTTTTTCAGAGCAGCAGGGGTGTAGCTCAGATATCTGGATGCCCTGAGAGAGGATTGCTCTAGGCAGTCTTGTTTAATTAAATCATTCTTTTGGAATCTGTGTGGCCCCTCTCCAGCTGTGGCCCCTACAACTGACATAGCTTTTGTCCCACTAGCAATTTTATTGCTTTGCAACAGAATCCGGACATGATGCAACTTGATATCTTGAGACACTGTCTTAACTTTTCAGGTAGGCCCAGTGGCCCACGCTACCAAGTGTCCCATATTACGACCTTCTTCGAAGCTGGTTATAGTGTCCCTTAGGCCAGTTTTCCCTTCACACTGAATTCAATTATTATGGACTTTATATATTAGCTGTATTGGCACTATAACAGCATGCAGCAGAATTTAAGTTTTTTTGAAAATGGGCTCAAGGCAAATATACTCCTTGCCAGAGATAGATGAGAAGATTGATACCACTATCATGCCAGTACAGAAAATATATGACGATGCAGCCAGCACCATTAGTTTTGCTGTAAAGTAATTGCATTATCGGTGAGTAGTATCAGTGATTGATTAGCCTACATGTTAAAAGTAGCTATAGCCCAACACTGGTAATTATCTTTGTTAGCACTAGTTTTAATCAGCTACCACTATATCAGACCTATAAACATCTCTGAAGTCAAGCTGTCACTTCCAAATAATGAACCATGTGTATGAGCCATGTGAGACAATAGATATGTTGTAGCACTAACTATAGCTGTAGTAGTGGTTGCATTAATGACTGTTTGAAAGATACCAAATTTGCTGATCATATTTCGTCAATAAAGAGGAGGGCAGAAGAGGATACACATAACTTTCTGCTGGCAGAGAAATGCAAAAACAAAGGAAAAATAATGATAATTCAACTGAGAAAAATGTCTGTTTCAGCATACACTTTATGATCCACATCATGTATAATTAAGTGTCCCTATTGTGTGGCATTAAACTGTAAAAGGATAGTCAGCATTATGCTGAGCCAGATAAATTCAAATGTTTGAATCTCTTTCTTCATTTCGCGTTTTTAATAAAAAGGGATTTTTTTCCCGTCTCTACATGGAAACTCTGTTGAGGCTGTGTTTTCCTCATGGAACAGCAGTCAGGGCCTCTCGCTGATGAGACCTCAGTGATTGCAGCATCCAACAAACGCAGAGGATTGTTGCTTCCATAAATGTTATTGGTGAATGTGCATTTCGAAAGCACCGCATGCCTGCACATACTGTGCACAGTAATTACTATCATTTTTAGCCAAGCTGGAAGCAAAACTATGGAAGGCAATGTTGTTGCTGCATCTATCACTCTGGCCCAGACTGAAATATCTCAACTATTAGACGGATTGTCATGACATTCAGTACAAACATTCATGATCTCCAGAGGATGAATCCTAATGGCCTTGGTCATCCCTTGACTTTTCCTCTAGCGCCACCAGCAGCTCAAAGTTTTCACTGATGCATTGAATACACTCATGCAAAGTTTGTAAGCAAATGTTAACACGCTAAACTAATGGATGGTGAACATGGTAAATATATCAGCTAAATATCAGCACGTGAGCGTTGTCATTGCGTGCATGATAATATGCAGCAGTTAGCATTCAGCTCAAGGCGACACTACACCTTACACAGCCTCAGAGAGAGGCTAGCATGGCTGCAGACTCTATCTTGTTCAGATACAGAGGTCACCTGCTATTTGCAAATGTAGGATAGCTACAATCGCTTACAACAGGATGTATTTAGATGATAAAATCACCCTGTGACGCATCAAGCACAGACTTAAGTTCTGGCCACAGCTCAGAGGAAGACTATCTTCAAGTCTCATAAAAGAAATGGACTTGCAAACGCCGTCAGCACTGGACTACGTTCTAATCCAGTTTCAAGCACACAGCATGTAATAGCCTCACGGTGGTTTCAGTCCCAATTAGTGGTTGTCACTTAAAAATATCTGATGCCACTCTTGCACATAAAGTCAATTTAAGCTCTGTAGTTTCTGAGGTTTGCAGTGAGAGGTTTTTCTGTCACACACGGCTGTGTAGAGGTGTGCAGGGGAGAGAGGCAGGTCCCAGGTGAGTGCTAACTAGCCAAGCAGCACCCCTGCTGTACCCAGCCTCATACAGGCTCACTCATCCCACCACTGAGGCTCCACGCTAGGATATGTAGAGCTGGAATAGGACTGGCAGAGCGAAGAGCAGCCTTCACACTCACAGAAGCTGAGTAAATGAACAGGCACAATAGAGGACACCAGGGACGGGGAGGCCATGTTCCTGCTGCCCACTCCTGGCTGTAATAATATGGGTGGACACATAAGTGAATGGCTGCATGGGCCGACGGCTGGCTGCTCTAGCCTGTCTTTCTGCTTCATCACACATGTCGAGACAGACAAGAAAATAAGGAACAAGGACAGAAAGCTCAATAGGAGGTAGCATAAGTAGATGGTGAGAAATAATGGGCGAAAGACGGATGTTAGTGTGATACCTGTACTCCCTTCGGAGATGCAGTTTGAAATAATCTCTTACACAGGGATGACACACAAAGCGGTTTCCGACATTAGTAGTCTAAAAATGTCTTTCTAAGAACAGAAAACACCAAATCATAGTGCAAAGCTGACAGAGAAACACCCTCTGTCAAGGTTTACAATTACACTCCCTTTGACCCTCATCCCAACCCTGAATCATTGTGAGCTTTGCCATGAATGCCAAACAGAACCGTCCTAAACATGAGGGATGAGAGAAAGCTCTCTAGTCCCATTGAATTACCCACATCATATTTCTCACCATGTTCAATTAATAAGGGCTATTGAATTTGTGACCATGCGTCAAGAATAATAATTACAATATTTCCTTCAAGGATCATTTGTGGATGATTTATGTTTTTGAGTCACCAAGAAATTCAAGAAAGAGGGACTTGGAAAAGAATCAATACATGACACAGTATGGTATTACTTCATGCCAGCCTCCATAGAAAAGGAATCATTCAGGCAGATAGAGGTCTGTGGTCCCGCCTAGCTGATAAGTAAGAGTCATGGTGGAGGGAGGTAGGGCCAAAATGCAAAGCTTGGAAATATTCAAAGCGAGCGTGCTACACAGGTGACTCTATTTTATCTTTGAGATGAGCTGACTTCAATGAACAATAATTGTTCTTGATTCAGGGTCAGTTTGAATTAGTGTGTGTGTGCGTGTGTGTGCGTGTGTGTCCGTGTGTCCGTGTGTGTGTGTGTGAGAGACCTGCTGGGGATGTTTGTTGCCTCGCCTCTAATGGATGGCCACATTTAAGACGCTAAGAGCTAATAAAGAGTAATGGGCCTGTGGCTTCACTGGGGAGAAGGAAGAGCTATTTTGAGTTCATGAGAGAAAGCATCATCTCGGGGATTAAAGAGTATCGACCGATGAAGAGTAAACACTGCAATGCCGTGCCACTGGGCTATTTGGTAAAGCTGTGGATGGAAAAGACGAACTCAAACAGGCACCGCTGTTATTGGCTGGGAGGGTCAGTGGGGATGTCATTAAGGGATGCTGAGAGGGGCCTCCAGGTGCTACGAGGAGGCCTGATATGCCTGGAACCGTGTTATCACAGCAGGAGACTGCAGACTGAGAGGCAAGAACCCTGGGCACCCTGGACATCCTGCGAGCAGAGAACAGCATCTCCTTTGTGCCATCCAGTGCACATGGCTGGAGGGGAAAGGGGCTGAGAGCTTTTGGCTTGGGTTGGGAGGATGAGACAAGCACATATCTGTGTGCCAATCAGTATTCCCGTGGCCCCTCCGGACTTCTCTAAAACATAAACTGGGCTCCTTAATGAATCTCTTCCCCTCACACTGGCCTTTATTGCGAAACGATATCGTAAATCAAGCTAAATACAGAGGCATTCGTGGGGCAGAGTCAGTCAGTCTCTTTGTGAGTGCAGAGGGACATTTAATGGTGAGTGAGCTCTGTTAGGACAGAGGAACAAGTGGACACAAATCCAGCCTGGACTTATTGGCCACCTACTGATGAGAGCTCAGTTAGGCTACAAATTCTACTATTACACAGCAAACCGGATTTTAGGGGAGGGTTACATGACTTTAGATATTAATCAGTGCATCACTGAAGAAGAAAAATTCAGATCAATTACTATAACTTATCTTGTGTTCTCCATCATACTCTTTAAAAGTCCACTAAATCAAGGAAGCAAAGACAGTCTAATTCAGAGGATATTCTATACAAATAAAGCAGATTGATTATGGATGATGATGCCTGTCTGTGACTTTTACAGCTCTGATGAGTGCGAGGCAGCTGCTGATCATGAAAGTAAGTGTGAATAAAACCGTAACAAGTTTTTCTGCCCCTAGGGTCAAGACACGTCAATAAAAACAGTTATCCCTTTAATGATACAACTTCAGAGTTCAGCTATGGTCAACTGAAAAACTCTCACAATAAACGGTTGTTACCTAGAATTTGTTATTTGAATTTGTTAAAGCCAAAATCGTGAGGCTTTACACGGTTTGCAGAGGAGCCCGGGGATAACAGCCTTAAAATCCGTAAAAGTTAATTAAATCAGTTTATATAGTCAGTATAGAGGGAAGATTTTCCCCCAAATCCCTTTATTTATAGCAAGGTGTGAACAACAGAGCTACTAAATGAAGGAGTTCTTTAGCACAGTGTCTGTGCATGCCTAAGTACCTCCTTATCCAACCCTGCTCCCTCCCCAAATCTACTGGTAAACCTCTCCCCAAGGTCACCCACATATAGGATGGTAAATTCTGTGCTCTTGAGCTCTCCTGACAACACTGATTCCCTATAAAAGCAGCAATACTGCAAGTTTTGGCTACGTGGAGTTTATGAATCTAGTGTGGTCTTTTTCCGAGCTCTCTCTTCTGTGTTCCACTGCACCAAATCTTAGGTTCATTGCTAATTAATACGCGATAGCAATGCTGATAATTGACCTGGATTTGCTCCTCAAAATTGGAGGCTGTAAGAATGTATTCATCAGCAATAGAAAGATGTGAATGGACAGAAAAGGGTGGAGATTCACTCCACCTATGAATGAAATTCTGTTCAATTGCACAAAGACAGCAGCTGCCACTAAAGAGAATGGTGGAAAATCAGTGAAACTATAGAGTTCCTGGTAAAAATCAGTTTGTCTCAGCTATCAGTCAAGCAGACACACAGACAATGTGTTATAGCAGCTGAGGCCGAACTGTCATGCTAAGGGAGAGACAGCTGTTGGGTGTTTGTGGCTAATAAACAAGGACGGCAAAAACATTTGAGGATTTAAACACATACGAATACCGACAGGCAATAATTGCTTGGGTCTACATCAAACGATGGATTGCTTTCAACCATCTTTCGGTATTCTTGGTACATTCAAGCACTTGTGTAAAGTTCCATCATCTGATAATTGACAGCGACAAAGCAAAGCACAGCAGAAATGGAGAAGCTGCTTATAACTGGTAAAAACTGTATTGCTCACCGCGTGGTGTGGAATTAGGATACAGATACTGAGAACACGACGTCTTGTGTGCTTTTATAAAATCAATCTTATAAATAGAAACAGTGGCTGAACTTGGATGTCATTAAAATGTGAGATAAGCAGATTCACAAATCATAAAGACGGCTGTCCAGCGACAAACGTCCCTCACTGCAGTAACGCCCCATCAGTGGGTCCACCTGATCGACGTTGGAATATCTCATTAACTGTTGGACTGCTATGAAAACTTTCATGTTTCCCAAATGACATTTGCTTTGAGCCTTCAAAACTTCAAACAACTGTCAAAGCATAGAGGACGCCTTGTAGCAGATATCGCTTGTGTCTCGCTCAACACACCTTCAAATAAGGTAATATTCCAAAGTCTAGACAAATGGCATTCTCTTTCCTTAAAGCTGGTGTCGGTCTCTAACTTCATGTCAAGTAATGTTTTAAAAAACCAGTGTGTCTTTTAGAAAACTGATGATAAAACTATTTACAACTGTCTTAGTTGCATGCTGCTATGCGCTTAGACTGCCGGGGGACTTCCCATGATGCACTGAGCTCCTTTATCTTTCTTCTCCCTCTCCCTCTCCATCTGTATGCTCCATGTCCCTTTAATGTATGTTACTAACTTGGTATCTTCCCTGGAGCTTTTTGAGCTTTCTCATCTCTCAGGTTCCTGTGGATCACGGTAGCGCTACACCTGGCTGCAGTTCTCTGGCTTCCATGGATCGTGGATATCCCGCCGCTGTGGGCCTGCGTGACTCTCACCGCAACTGTTGTTATTAGTCATTATCCATAATTAATAATTAATATCATTCATATATTCATTATTGCCATATTATTCATCATAATCAATAACATGACGATTCATTATTCCACATGCACCAACACAGGAAGCCACCCACCGCTGAGGTTCTGTCTGAGGTTTCTTCCTGTTAAAGGGCAGTTTTTCCCTGTCTTTGTTCCCTATGGCTTGCTAATGTGGGGATTCATGAATCCTTAATTTTTTAATTCTCAAATCGATGTGTCTCTCTTGATTAAAGAGTGTGCTCTAGACCTTGAGATAATGTTTGTTATTAATTGGCGCTATATGAATAAAGATTGATTGATTCATTCATTGATTCATTCATTGTTCTTCCAAGGACTACAACAGACTACAGCGACCAACAGTTTACCTACTGTACCGCAGTATAGAGACATAGTAATGCTGATATATTCTTTTAAACAACACACTAGTGAATGATATCTTTATCCTCATTATTTATGACTGTAGTGACTACAGTAATAGCAACAGCTGATGTTGCACTCTGCACAGACGTCACCTGACACTCTGCTTGTCTCAGACATTAATGCATATTCTGCACTAAACTGTACCAAGGGACAAAAGAAAAAAATCACATAGACAGAAAAAGCTGAAAAAACACTTAAATCTTAAAGCCTTAAATCTAAGGACTTTGAACTACACACTTACACATCTTTCTCTTAGTTACAAGATGGGTTCAGGGTATATCTTTCTAATAATGTAAAGTCAGTGTAATCACAAGTAATATATATTTTAAATTCTTTAATCCTTAGGAATATACAAATATAATTTCCTCTTTCCCTTTATAGAAGTGTCCATTCACCCGACACTGCCTCGTTCCCCTCTGAGAAGAGCTTTTATTGTGGCTCCAGATGGACTGGTTTTAAATCTGCAGTTTAACCTAAAACCTGTCAGAGTGGGAACTAACTCCATGAACAAGTAGATCTATTTTGGGCCAGGGGAAAAAAGCTATTAAAGCAGGGAAAGAGGAATGTTTCTATTTCAGACTAGCTCTGAAGGAAAAGCAAAGTGCTTTCACACCACTGACAAAATCTTTTAGTTTTAAAGAAATATTTCCAACAAGCAATGTGGCGCGGCACATTTTGTTTTCAAAGCCCCTCTGTCCAGCTGCCAAGCAGAACTTTATTTCAGTGATTGACAGGAACTCACTCTACACTCCAGCAAACTGTAGTCTGTAGGTATCCTAGAAGACTAAACGGTTCCTCCTGAGCCCGCTTTTCACAGACGTGGGCTTTCTAATGTGGAAGAAAAATAGGTGAGGAAACAGAAGCTAATTAGAATTTTAGTTCTACAAACATTTCTTGGACACAAAGCTGCTCTGCAGGCAGGAAAAAAAATCTCACTGTTTTGAGTTAATCCTCAACAGGCCAAGCCAAAGCACCACGGTTCTTCCTAGCTAACTATTGTTAGACTGAACCCCCATGAAAAGCAGAGAAGGGAGGGGGCAGCCAGTGTTATGAAGCCTTACGCTCGTGCTGTCACAAAGGAAACTCTTGGCATATTAAATTACCCCTGTTTGCCATTATGCCTAGCTTACCTGTGAAGTTCATCCTAGTCGTAGAATATATACCTTACACGTATTCATGCACACATAACTGCTAGTTAATCCTATTTTGAAAGCTTTTCTGTATTAACCCTCTCTCATCACAGATTTTTTTTGCCCAGCAAAAGGACTTTCACCAGCTCTGTTTACAATGTCTGGCTGGAAAAAAAAATAGGCAATAAAAAAGAAACAGCTCAATGCTATTGTTCCTACTAAAATCTATTCCTTGTAACATAAAAAAAACACATAAAACAACAAACTCATAGCCACTGTGGTCAATAATGCTATAACATGAGCCAGCTTGCACAGTCTGCAGAAGATATGCTAGCAAATTAGCTCACTAGTGGTAATGCTACCCCTGTCAGTCACATAAAGCTGGGTGGAAGCAGTATTACTACTGTTAATAATGATCCCTGGTCTTCTGGGATGTCTCTGCACATTTTCCACAAGTTCTGGCATTACTCTGTACAACAGTAAATACTCAGGTGGGAGAGTGTGTTATCACCTATTCTTTATCAACTTTATGCTGCTGCAGTGGAGCTGCTCAGGTTGTACTGCTTCCAAGTGTAAAATATCACTAACTGTATAACTGTGACACAGCTGCTTCCCTTCATAAATTAGATGATGTACTGCTATAAAAGCATCATCCTCTTAACAGGCTTGTCAAAAATCTGTATGCCTGCTGCACACAGTGACAGTGATATCTTATTAAAAGTATCACAGAAAAAGATCCAAAAGATCAAACATCACAAGCTCGCCCTCCAAGACAATTCCTTATCACACGTAATAGCCTTTTGCTTCTGTTAGCAATACTGTTATTTGGTTTCCATTCTCCAGAGCAAAGAATTCCGTGTTTCATTTCAGTGCATTTACATGGGCTTATTCATAAACACACCGAGCATGAAATCACATGGACTGACAGGTGACTCGCTCATTGGTGACTTTTCATCCTTTGTCAGCAGCGCTACACACTGTAGAGCCCGTGAGAGTAAAATAAAACAAACCTCATTCAGGTGACTGACAGCAAGTCGTTCACTACACTTTACTCTGCTAGAGGGATAGATTTTATTTTCTCTGGTGGTCTGAACCACGGTGAGCTAATGAGGAAATAGTTGTATATAGTTGGAGCTGTAGTCAAGCGTACATCTGGACATCATGCATCAGGGAAACTTGTCTAGATTAGCTTTCAAAGAACCATCATTTAATTCTGTCATTAGTCCGTGCTGCTCGAATCACACCACAGTTTGACTTTAGGTGGATCAAACCCTACCTTTGTTGGTGGTTTCAGTCCACGGGGTTCAAATGTGCAGCATTCAGAGCAGATTAAATAAACCTGATTAAATAGTGAACAGCCCCACGGCACATTAGGGTAGTCCTGTTTTTATTCCTAGGGTTCCTGCTAGGGCTGTTGTCAACCAAGGAAAATCTGTGTTGACTGAAATTCTACCAACTCTTCAACTGACTGATTACTCCATCGCTCTTCTTCTGCTCCGTGTTCTTTTTCTTGGAACAATAATTTCATGGCTAGCTCGATCATTCACTGGAGAAGGATAATATTAATCTTGTTGTCCAGCCAATGAGAATTTGGAATAACAGCATATCAACCAACCAACCAACCAGAGGACGTTACTACACATTTTTCTTTCCAGAAGTCCATACTTTTACTTAGACCTCAAGCTCGATTTTTCATAGGATATTTGACATCTAAGCATGAGTAGCTGGATGTTTCTCATGTAAATAAATGATCTTAAAATCTATTTAACTGTCATCATGTATGGTACATTCAGACAATGTATGCTTTTATGTTGCCGAAGATTGTAGCTACCAATCCATGTTGGAGATGGTGAAGAACAATTTTATTATTATTATTATGTTATTGATTTTAAGTCTGCATCTAGCTCTCTTATGTTTCCTTAATTCCGCCATCTTGGGTCACCTGTGGCACATTTCTTCTTCTATTACTCATTTTAAGGAGAAGCTGCCTCGTTCAAGACAGTTACTCCCCCTAGCGGTGAGACTAAGAAGTACAACACAGTCCAGCGCTAATTCCATGTGTGGGCCGTGTTCCAATACATTTTTACAATTTCCAATGAAAATTGGACCGGGGGGGGGGGTCTGAATTTTGTATTTTAGGAGACAGAAAAAAGTCTGGAAACATTCATATTTCTTTCCATTTTGGTCCGTTTTTGCATACTTATACTGACCTTGTAATTGCAAAAATCTAATTCCATATTCTGCCATACGTTTTCATTCTGGGTGAGAAGCTCATGTTCAGTAATTTGAGTCAGCGTTGATAAGAGGAGACATGCAGGGAACTCTCCAACCAGAGTGTGTAAAAACATGGCTGCACAGGTTTAGTCATACCATTACCATTAATATGATTAAACCCTACTTCAACACTGGTAGCCTCTGTATCGCCGCGGCCCAGTTGTTACAGCATAGCTCTATTTCTTACAGCATGAAGAGATACTGTATACCAAAAATAAATCACAAGTTCACTACCCCAGTTCCCTCTGAGAAATTGTGTGCGACTCCAGATCCCTTATCAAATAATTGATAGAATTCTTCTATATCCTTCACTTTCAGGTTTCATGTACTTTGTATGCTTTTGCGAGGGAGGATCTGTACTTCTTCTTTTTTTTCTTTTTTGTTTCCCAGTGTTTGTCTCAGAGATGAGCTCATGTTTACTGTGCCATATCTCTGGAGCAGAGAGTGATTCTTCACTTCTCATCTATCTTCATTCTCAGAGATCAACCCACCTCTCTCAGCTGGCCATCTCACAATGTGTTTCCAGGCGTATTTCTCATTCGGACAAAAGTTTCCTCCTCAACATGCAGGCCAGGTCCTGAATATTTCTTTGAATCAACCACTCCATTCCAAGGTAGCCTGACATATTTTTTTATCCTTATCATGCTGTGCTGTTTCTCACTGCATTTCCTTGTCCTTCAGCATTGTTGAAGCGGTCATGCCTACTTCATGAATGCAGGGTAGCACTGTTTGTGTGATAAAATTCTCAGAGAAAGCAATATACGCTTGTGTCATTCCAGACAGGCTATAAAAAGCAACACAACCCAACAACAAAACGCCAAATATGGACTCATTTTGGGAATTATCAAATGACAAAAAGCTTGCGGTTTCTTCACTCTTCCTGGCTAAATTAGTCAACATGTACATGGCATGTGCAATTAAGGATGGAGGACAGATTACATCACTCTGAATTTCAGCAGTTGCAGTTTCCATAGTCCCAGAACATCTAATTATAGGCCTCCATACAACGACCTTAAAGGGTCTCTGAGAATGCTAAAAAAAAAAAAAAACAGCATAAAAACAAGACAGCAAGTAATCAAAAACAGCCCAGCAGGGCAAAGAACCACTTGCCAAGTGCTTGTTTGCACTTATCTCAGGCTTATACAAGGGACTAGTTCGCAACTCCTCTGAGCAAATCATATCAAGGTTCATCCTATCATACTTCAGTATATCACTCTGCCAAATCGATTTCAGAGCCAAAAAAGATTCAAATTGAATGTTAATATTGTTTTCAGCACGTGGTATGGGATACAAACTGCCATATTACTTCAATGCTGCAAAATGCCTGTATCATTATTCAAATCCATTCTGCTCTTTACTGTCTACGCTACGTTGCAGTGGAAAAAGTGCTGCTGGGGTTTTAATGGGGGCAAAGACAACCACCATCATTAGCCTCCCTCCTCTGCCTGCCAATAAAGTTCAGAGTCAGTCCTACCCATCACCTTCAACACAGTCAGTGATCTGCCTCCAGCCTACATTTCTGAACTTTTAACCCATTACATGCCAGCACGCACCCTTGGGTATGTCAGTAAGTAAACTAAGTTATTACTGTTTTATTGCTCCATTCTCTGAGTTGTCTTTGAGTATTTTCTTATTTTTCTCTATTTTCTCTCTTATATTTATCTTTTTATGGCATTTTGCCAAACTAGCAGCTCTTTGAGGCTGTATTTTGACACAGCGGTGCTTTGAGCTGATTTCTATTTATTACCATGCTCACAATGACAATGCCAACATGCTGATGTTAACAGGTAAAATGTTTACCATGTTAGTGTGGCGTATTGGCATGTTAACATTCACTAACACCACAGAGTGAATGTGATTAGCTCGCAGGTACTTGGTCATAAACCAAATTTTGACCTGATGGTGGCACTGAATGGAAACCTTTCTTGAGGCGGAGTAGTTCACGAGTTACCAAATTTAATGGCAAACCATTCAATAGTTGTTGAGGCATTTCACACAGAGAGATCTTTAATTCATTAGCACTTATCCTCTGTACGACTCCATGAATGTCTGAATATGTGAAACGTTTGACGTGCTGTTGGTGCTAAATTAGAACTCAGTCGTTAGGATTCAACCTCTGAGAATCCACATGAATTTGAACATGAATTTCTGTACAAAATGTGATGAGATATTTCAGTCCAAAATGGTGGACCAACAGGGAAACTGAGCAACATTAAATATGAAGCCATGCCACTAGCAAGGCTAATAAAAAATATTACGCTGTGACTAATCTAAATTCTGAGCAGGTGGGAAAGACAGCATTCGGTTTTGCATTAACAATCTCATACAATTTTATTCCCAATCTGAATTAAATTGTACTATTTTTTAGGCTAACCCCTCATTATCACAGGGGTCATTCTGTCTCAGCTTGGTGTGGCTCCTTCCAATTTGTGTGAAATTGAGGGCCTCTGGGTTAAGAGGAGAATCTGCAGGAGCAGATAGTGGTTCAGAACGAGCTGTGGCAGGATGTGTTAACTGCCAGCGCTGCCCCTCCTGGCCTGGACGACACCACTGAGCACCACAGGGCCAATGACTCACTATTGCCACACTGTCTATGTTGTGACTGGACAAATCTAATCCTCCCTCGTCATCAGCTCACGGTCCCCTTGCACGAGAGAAACAAAACAGCATGAACGCTCCAGGCTGCCAAAAACTGAGGACCAGAGGCTGCTGGAAAGGCAAGGGCAAGATGACAGCAGCATGAAAACATGTCATTGCTAAACATGTAGTTGTGGATCAGGATAAATCAATATCAGGACAATACTTTTTAGATCCAGAAAGTCGGTGTGCATGAAGAGGACTTTTGTGCTCTTTGTCTATGAATACAGCCACGCTGACTCAGTGAGTTCACTCGAGGGAGTCCATTAAGTTAGAGCCACTCCTGCCAGACTAACTTGTACAGTGATTGTACTCTGAGGTGGCCATTACTTTCACACTGATTAGGAACTGGTGATTGTGTCAAGACTGATTGGGGACGCACACATACACTGGCATTCCAATTACACCAAGCACTATCCAGCCAATGGCCAGAGTGTGCTTCAGGTCATTTACATTTAACTGAGTTGTAGTGAATGAACAAATGATTACTCCGTAGAGACATTTCTGTTGAGTATTGGCTTTAAAATCAAAAGCAGCGCAGAGACATCACATACCGTAATCAGTACAGCACACTGTGGCACTTTGAATTCTGTTGGTCTAATTTGAATGCATTCTTTATATTTATGTCTATATGTAACAAGTTCCAATTTATTTTCCAACTGAGAGAGACACAGAAATGCTGATGGATGCAGAATATGTATAATGAAACACAGCACATAGGCACGGTTATTAAAGCTGCACTAATCAATATTTTCATATTAACAGTGGATAGTGACTATGTACAATGTGAGAAAAGGGATAAACACAAGTGACTTTGCACCTTCCTTCAGCTCATCGGGCATCTTTTACCTTACCTTTTTGGTTTTACAGCGCACAAGTTCACTTATTTAGCAGCTAATGAGCAAGATATTTCCCCCAGGTTTTTGTGGAAACCAAAAGCAGAGCTACATGGACAGTGAATGTTGAACCTGCACGTGCTGGTGGCCTGAAACACAACTTCTAATGAACACTGACTGATGCGATGCGATGAAGTTTGCCATATTAACTTTATGGGGTGATAATATGTCATTGTTGTGTTTACAGTTTCCTACACTGCCTCCAAGTGCCCCCAATCAATTAATGCAGATTTAAAGAATTGTGGCATATTATGACATTCAGGAAGGCATTTTACAGCATTTTACAGCATTTTAGAGCTGAAAAATAAACATTTTAGTGCTCTTTAGCAGACAAACTACATAATTGAGGCATTTTAATAAATCTACAATATGCCAATACAAGCCAGCATGTCGGCCTTGACAATTTATCAGTCAGGTTCTAATGAGGATCACTGCATTGTAGCAGTCCATGTGAACCATCTGATAGAAGTTTTCAAAAAATACAGTATGTAACAAAGACTATTTGTGATGTTTATGGATGAAATTTTAATTTTTAACATTTTCAGTTTAGCTCTAAGTAAATACACTGTGTTAAAGCCTGAATACACAGTTTGCAAAGGTTAATTGTGGTTTAAGTTTCACTGTGATATGTTTGGAAGAGTTTGATCGGAAAAGTTGAGAAGATATAAACTTTATTTATCAAGAATAAATCACACTGTCACAATCATTTCATGAGAAGAGGTAAAAAACATTTTATTCCAACTTTATGGGCAGCAGTGTAGATAAATTAATTTAGCTCGAGAGAACATATTTTACTTTATTCAACTGAATAAGACATCTGCAGTAGTTGTTCGTTTAAATGGCAGCTGTTACTGTACCACAATTTTATTACTAATATTTATTTATTAATAAGCATATGTGTCCTAGTGGTACATTGTTCCATTACAGCAATAGTGGTGACTGCTAATAAATAGCCACAACTGTCAGCTGTCAAGATGAGCATATGTATTTGTCTAACAAGAATAACAAAGTCATCATTCTGAAAAGAAACAAATCTCTGTCAGAGTGAGCTTCAAATTTTTTTTATCTGATTTAAAGCCCAGAGCTGCTCCACTGACAATAACTATGTTAATTTCGTAGAGTGATTTCTTTTTGTTACCAAAAGAGTTTCATATTGGGCTAATGCTCTTTGTTTCAAATTATAAAATGTGCTGCGTCAGAGGCACCTCTCCGTCTACCATAATTCATCCTTCATGCAGCTGTGCATTGGTTTGCTGTCACAGATGAGAGGGCACAGCAAACTCCTCGGTCTTGTTACAGCCCCGGTGGACAATAGTGATTATTCACCAACAGGATGGACTGCTCAAGGGATAAAACCAATATATTTTAAAATTAAAATTCAACAGCAGTTTTAAGGCTGCTGTTCAGCATTCTACTGCATGAGCACCCCACTGTGAATCACAAAGAGTCGCACGACTCCCATTTTAACATAATCTTGACAATCAATCAGCCACACCACAAAGAAGTCAATGGGCCTTGACAATATGTACCTGTCAGATCATTGGCTCTAATGCATTAAGCTCTGATGCCTCTGATAGACAGCGACAGCTCCGCACACAACCAGGCGCTCCACTCCCTCTCCCAGATGTAGCGACAGCCTTTTGTCCAGCCACCTGTCTGTGATCTCTTCAATCCAAAATGAATAACCAATCGGAGTTAAGGATTCATCTCGTCTGACAGAAAGAGAGCAATAACTGGCTGAAAAAATTTAAAATATACCTGGAATACACACTAATGAATACTATTTAGAGACTGTGTGAATTCACTATTCTTGGTTAAAGTTGAGCACAAATACTGATGTTATTTTCTCCTGTAGACCCAAAGTTACAAAGAAATGAAGTTCTTGGGTGCGTTCGTACTGTTTAAGCCTTAATGCAGGATGTATTACATAAATATCTAATGTTGTGGAATGCTGTCCTAGCAGTTTTTGTCTCCAGAGAAAGCTCCCAGGCTAATGACATTTTATTAATGTATTGAAGTAATAAAAACATAATCCACTTCTCAGTCTGGTGGGTTTTTTTGTTGTTGTTGTTTTTTGAATATCCCATGATTCAATAGCTTTCACATTACAGTAAACAATCCCCCTCCTGTTCCTTGCAAAATAAAAAATGTTCAGCTGTTAGAAAAGCAGAAAAGAAAGGTTACAATAAAGAAATAAGTTACGATCTAAAGACAGTGATGCATAGGGTTTTTCAGGGGATGTTATCTGCAGGAAATAAAGCATCCTATCTTAACACTGTCAAGACATCTGAGCAGTGTGTATGGGAGAACTTAATAAAGAGTGAGTTGGCTGAAATTGTTCTATAAAGTCTGCGTATGATGCCGTTGCATTTCGATTAAAGACCACTGAGCAAACTCAGTAAGCAGAAGAAATCACGACGGCACCTGTTTAAGAGCTGGAACCGTTCCTGATGTACTGCGTCCCAGTGGCTTTACTCTTTTCTGGTTAAGTGTCACTTCTCGTGATACAGGAATATTACAACATTTGGTATGCAAACATGCACTTGATCGTGCACGACGGTGACCACAGGAGGTGGACACTTCAGGAGGTAGTCAAGCCAAACTGAGGACCGCTGCTCAGGCTTACTGACTTTCAGAAAGCTGTCGACTATTAGGGGAACAGAATTCACATTTTCATCAGTACTCAAAGTAAAAGAAGAGTCTTTTCATTCTGCTGGAAATATTTCCAAGGAAGCTTTAATGTGATCAGTTTAGTGGCTTCCTATTTTAGCTTTGTACAGGCGTTCATTGTGCCCTGAAGATGAATCCTAATGATGTGTCTCCCCTGAGTGAAATGTCTCAACAACTGTTGGATGGATTGCCGTGTAATGTGGTTCAGACTTTCATGGTCCCCAGTGGATTAATACTGTTTTGGGGACTTTGGTGATCCCCCGACTTTTCTTCGAAGGTTAACATTGTTGCTTTGAGTGAAATGTCTCAACAGCTATTGGATGGATTGGTGTCCAATGACCTTTTAACTAGTGCCATCATTAGGTTAAAATTTTAATGTGCCCAATATTTTGTTTTATGGCCAAACGCCTGCAAAACTAATGACTTCCCATCAGCCACATATGTACTTTCATTTAGCTCAAAGCACTGCTGGGCCTGAGGACAGTGTGACAGAACTCTTAGCACAGCTGTAGTCCGTTAGTTTTGTTTTAACTTTACTCTACCACACAAAACATACCAAATTTGGAATTCTGAATTTTCTATTTTCTAATTCTATTCTAAATGCAGCCTGAGATGTGATTAACTGTGAACCAGTGTCTTGACGTTAAAGTATGGGTTTGTAACAGCGTGCAGCCTGACGCGAGCTGCTGGTCTCTGGTGTTTTCCCTCTGTTGCAGCACATCCAGTCGACGCAGCGCGACAAGAGCACACAGTCTGGCTGCAAACTCCCCGATAGGTTTATGAGGAGGAAGACCTCTGTTCAGACACAACCATCCACTGATAAGAGAGCACATAAACACGTTCAGCATCAGCATGTTTGTCAATTATTACTTCCTCAGGGCACACACACACACACACACACACACACACACACACACACACACACACGTTCACAACCCCTCCCTTTAAAGCTTTCACATAGATTTCTTCCGTTCACATTCCCTAATCATGAAATTTGATTAAATTGAACGTGAGATCATGGCACTTATAAAGAGCTAATTAACACAGGGCCAGATGTGACATTACACTGATGATATATGAATTTATGGGGGCAAAAACCCTTTTTTCACGTGACGACTGGAGAGCTGCAATGTATGCCTCCCACACACACTTTAAGTATAATGATCATGAAAGCACAATACAAGGGATATCCAGCGTCTCAGTGTGTTTCATGAAATGATCATTAAACAAACGTTGCACGGTTTAACACCCAAAACCTGTGGCTTAAAACATTTGTGACATTTAATAATTACACAGCAGAGAAATTCAAACCGGGCTTACGCCATGCTGCCACTGTGATTCTCTTTTCCGTTCTCCTTCCATGAAGAGAAACTACGGAAAACACCTAAGCCACGCCAAATTGGATTTGAGAGAAGGGAAAAATCTGCCTCTTTTTATCAGCGTCCTCTGTCACAAATCTCAGAAGCGCACCACAGTGTGCTCAAAGCGCAGCTGTAAGGTAACCTTGATAAAAATACCACCAAGCCAGGGATTTCTTCACTCCTTTTCATGTTCTCTGATCCATAAATAAACGCTGTAGCCAAGCTAACACCAACAAACAGGCAAAATGACATTACAGGGCTTTATCCAGTGCAAGCTCACTTAATACAGAGAGTCGTTTCCATCCTAACGACCACCACATGCTCCTGATACAAGAGCAACTGATGAGCTGTCAGAGGTTTGAAACAGCATCTGGGATTAGGAGTTCCAAATGAGATTTTTCTGGACTTGAATTTGGAAACTTCCAGAGCAATAAAACACTATGACAAGGAGTGAAGTTGAGAGGAAAATATCAACTAGCATGTTGATGAAATCAGGCCTCTTGGATAGCTGGTGACTGTATTTCATTTTTGCTGATTTGACATTGCGCAGCCAGCATTATGTGCTCCCTCAGCTGGAAGGTGACATGTTTCTGCACGGATGAGACTTTAAATTTAACTCACAGTAAATCTCGTACAGATAACCATACACAACTGTCTTTTAGACCATTGATTTGAGCCATATTTTCCTTTTCCAGCAAGTTCTGACACCTTTTTCTGTGCATGCACTATGTCACCCCTCTCTCTCATTTCTTGGTCTTTGCTTGCTCAAGGACATGAGTCGCAAGGCTTAAAGGACTGCCACGGGCAAAGGAAGAGGGGCTGGATGTGTGCCACAGCACTGGGGACCGCAGGACCACAGCAGTGGATCTTTCTGAAGATAATTACAGATAAAAACTCTCCACAGAATCTCTGCAGGGTTGATAAAATGATGGTGCTCCAAAAAAAAAAAAAAAAAACCCCAAAATCCTACAGGACAAGCCGAATCCCTTGACGGGGATCTAGAGGCAAGAGGACAGACACATAGCGGAGACAGGAGACAGCATGAGCGGTGTGCTTAGCACTTAAAGATGTAGACTGAAGGCTATCCTTGCTTGATCCCCTTTTGGATCTTGTTAAGCTCAAGGATAAGACGAAGGGAGGGCAGATTGGATATTCCTCTTAGGAATCCCAGCGAGGTGTCTCACTGGAACACACCTTGCGGCTTCAATTAATGGGACAGGACAGACATTTTTACAATATGAAAAAATAAGGCCAGTTCTCTGAAAACAGGAAAAGACCTTTAATCATATCTTATACCACAAGAGCATGTTATTTAGGACATTTTTCGGGCAACGTTTTAGCTCTAGCAGCTCACTGCCCTTACAATATTTCTGCTTTTCCAAACGAAGGGCAGAGTCACAGTCACACCAAAATACCAGAAGACTCCCCCCCCCCCTTGTTATGGCTTCATTATGCTGTGCGGGCATTTTTCGAGCATTGGATTTGATCCTCTCATTTCCTGGAGTGTGTTATCAATTTTCATCACTATTCACAGTGAGACGCTGTGTCCTGCAGCTTTATGACACACATTGCTCAATTAGTATCACACTGTGTATGGTAACTGAGAGGGCCTTGACATATGGCAAACATCATTACCATACACTTCAAGCCGGTGAGTCAGCACTCATAATAGAGTCTCTGTCAAATAAGAGTCATCCCCTGAGCTCAATGAAAGGAGCATCATCATCAAGGTGTGCGTGCACCACAGACGCATGAGATGCAGTTTGCGAGTGTTAAGCGTTGACTTTCCGGAAATGCACAACCTTTGGTGTCCTTTTATTTGATTAGAACTGATGCATGATTGGCTGTATTCATGAATACAACCAGCTGATGATTAACTCTATAAGAAACGTGATTTTAATTCACTGTTTGATGCAAAGCTGAGCACATCTTTTTTTTGTGAAAAAGTTCCAGCTGTTTGACAAGAAAGAACACAGCTAAAGCCGGGTATTATGCAGAGGAAATAATCACAACCGCCGACAGGATACGTTTTCCTAAAGGCATTTTAGGTTAAACCCTTTGCCCACAAGACAGATTTCAAGGGATTCATTACCCAGACCACTAGCTGCCCTCAGATCTGTACATTCTGGCTGAAGGGCCACCAGAGTAAATGCTGCTCTCCTCCTTGTGGCACTAAATGACTGATGCAACAGCCTTGTGCATAGAAAATGAAATTTACAAGAGTGTTTTAGGAAGAACTCAGACAGAGAGAAAGCCCTGTAAGGAAAAAAAAAAAATAAAAGTAGATATTTGTTTACAACACACGGTGACTGTCACATTGCAATTTAAACTTTGGAGATCTCTCACCACTGCAGGTCTCTATAACTTTCCGCCATAAAATAATTATGGGCTTGGAGATGAATTTTGATATTATAACCCTACAAGCCAAGAGGTAATAAACAGCCAGTGCTGTCATATTGAAATATTCATGACATTAGTGTTATTTAAGGCCAGGGTTGCTCTGAGTGTGTTTGTACATGTGAAAGCCACTGTCAAGTGGAAGGAGGGGGGGGGGGGTCTACATGGTACATAATGTATGAGTGAACTGATGGGACTCTAACTGTTGTCCTAGAGTGTAACTCCATTGCCACTGTATGGCACATATATTCAGGTATGAATTGGATCAGACTGACTGATAGGATGCTGCTGCCCTGCGCCCCCCTGTTCCTCAGGTAGGATTTGTCTCACATCCTCCTGTCTGTTGGCCACAGTTCAGTTTCTATTCGACTTCTTCATGTGTGCAAAGAAAAGCCACGGACCACAGGACTCATAGCTATATAGGCTGAAATTGTGCTTACCTCCAAAAAGTAACACCACCGACTGAAGCGCAAGGATATGCAACATGTTTCTTTGAGCCGTTAGGAAAGCAAGAATCCCCCCAAAACTGTATGGAAACCTAAAAGGCTTAATTCAGAGAAAAAAATCCTACTTGCAGCATCGGTAGTAAAAAATGGAAAAGCATCTTTTTCTGGTAAAAGAAAAAAAATGCCTCATCCACTCATTTGCAAACGCAAAAGAAATCCTTGTGGGAGAAAAACAGTGTTGAAAGGCGTTTCACTAGTGTCCCATCTACTTGTTTTTATCCAGATGATTCAAAAAAAAAATGAAGAGAAGGAACTTTGCTATGCATCACTCTTTGAAGCATTTCTTTCGGACGGGAACCCGCTCAGACGCCTGGTGAAATGCGTAAACCCAGGGCGACCCGTCTGCTGACAAGCATCTTCACTGCGATTCTCTCTTTCGGCTCCAAAATAAATTTCTCCCCAAACAGCCAGATTGAAAACTGTTCTCAATCCCTTGTCCCTTGTCGGTCAGTTTGTCTGCTCCGTGTCCTCCGCATCACCAGCCTCCTGAAGTTGCAGTGGGCAGAGTCCGACACTTGGGGACGAATGGAAGCAGTTCCAGTCCGGCATCCCGGATCGTGAATACACAAAAGTCAAGAAGTTCACATATATGCAGTATATGTCAGCATGTATCCTCAACCTCAGCGTTTGGTGAAGTCCTGAGCGCAACTCCAGCAGCCGCGGCAGAGCGCGCACGGCTCTGCTTCTGGAGCCAAAATGTTCGGCTGCCACTTCTGATCACACTTCGGCACCAAGTGGTTCAAAATATTCTGCCAAAGTCCGATTTCAAGCCTTCATCTTTCGGTGTTCACGTAGACGGGCTGTGGGCTACAGTTTCAGTGGAGCTTACGCGTTGTCAGCCGTCCAATGCGCGTCGAGAGAAAGCAGAGGAGAGGAAAGGAAAGCCTACAGCGGTGACACTAACTGCCACTGGCACACATCTGAAGGCGTGTGGCGCCCCGGCAGCGCATCATTCTGCTCAGGTAGTGAGGAGAATGTGCTTAGACGTTTATATCAAACACTTCGGAGCAAGTGAATTCATATTCAGCCCAAAGGCGACTCCTACTAAGTACCGTTCATCTTCAAATAGGAGGATAAAAGGTTTGAGTTTTTACCAAACTCATATCTTTGCCTCCCCCACTAAATACCTTCCAGTCTCCCACTGACACCGGTGTCCTCTTTGGACAAAGAGAATGACTTTTAAAGTTGTTATCGGACGTGTCCAATTGATTGCATGATTGCGCCACTTGGCAGGCACCAGTGACCCCGTGTGGCGTGGGAGCAGAACTGAGCAGAGAGGGTGCAGGACAGCACTCAATAGACATTCAGCACTGTGGACACCATAAAGATAATAGTAGAAACAGGTTACTAATGTAAAGAAAGGATGGAAGATCTTCATTCATTTTATTGTCCATGCTTGTTCCCTGTCAGAGCCATGAGGGACACATGCTCCATCCCAGCATGAATATGAGTATTAAGATATTCTAATCTATTCTAGCAGACTACCTGAAGATTGCAGGCTCCTGTTCATAAGGTAACGCTGTTCAACAAGCATGCATTATGGGTAAATCTGCCGTCAGAAAACCGTAACTCTGTGGCGAACGTGATCTCTGCTGCACCTTCACACACGACTTTAAACAGTGACTGTTCACGTTTGCAGGTTCTCAGTTTGAAAACCATCTGCTGGGACACCAAAACATTAATTGTCGCTGCTGATGAATTCATCAAAACGGAACCGGTTTCAGCTCAGAAAATGAAATGAAATATGGTTTATTAGTGTAAATGATTAAACCTTGAGCCATGCAGCAGATTTTATTTTTCCTGCACAGGCCAGATGGTGTAGTGAAGAAGATAAATAAAGATTCATGAACACTAAACACAGAAATATCAGATGAGTCACCCACCACTCTAATCACTCTTTGAGTGTTTGTTCCGTTGCTGTGCTTGCCTGCCGCGCTGTGATCAGTGTAAGGTCAGGACCTAACATTCCTTTGGTTTGTGTTTTTGATTGTGACAGAGATTGTCATGCTGCTTCGAGATGAATGTAATTAACGCATGGTGTGATTTCTCAAAAGGAAGGCGGTGTTTATCAATCAAAAGTGAATCACACAGCAAGGCGACAAGACTAATCTAACCATTTGAATTGTTTGTGCAAAATAATACTTTATGTGGAGGCATAAATGCACCGTCCAATCTGATATATTTTAGTTGGATGCATATGGATTTTTTTTTTTTTTTGCAGCTTCCCGGCCCTACATAAAACTCATTCCACTGCTGTCACTCAGTTTATCACATTTGTGCCACAACCGATAAAACTGTCAAGCTAAACTAGAGTACATCAGCAAAGCAAGTTGTGTCCTAAAAGTGGTATCACTGCGTATACTTTGACTCTGTTTAGGGTGTGTGCAGCAGTTATGTCCAAAAAGACCTGGCATGCATAGCAAGGAAATCACCCAGGACTTACATTTCTATATGGAGTGTATGGATACTGCTACAGTTGTGAAGATGTTTGCAAAGGTGGTGAGAGTGTGTTTGAAATGTCTTTGTCCACTAAATCATGGTTACAGCTGACTTCAAATCAGAGCAACAGCCCCTCGAAATGTCTGTGCTCGTTGCTGACTTTCTCCTCATGGTCCCAAGCTTTTGCTTCCTCTTAAATGTGTGCAATTTGATCGAGGAAACAAATTCACTCTTGCACAGCTGCAAAAAGCATTAGAGGGGGGTTGATGTAGAGCAGTCCCTTCCCTAGCCGTAATGGTGGGCTGGAACATCACTCACACAAAGCCTGGTAGCCGTCCAAAAGTAGCCAATCTAGAGCCCGACTCTTGGACAAATCCCTTGAAGCCCACGCTGCACTGAGGCGCATTCAACTGCTGGAAATCAGAGAGAGCGCCAGCAGAGCCCGAGTGGCTTAGGTTACATAGTCTGTAGCTGCAAGTCGTTAACAAAAAATAAAAAGTAGCTGAACTCCTCTCAGTTCGGCACATGGTAAGTCCATTTCCCAGGTTAAATTACACAGACATAGGCTGCTGTCGAACCTCTCACACCATCCATCTCCCTCCCAAACATGATAAGACACGTTAAATTTGGAAGTGTGGGAGCTTTAAAAACAGGCAGAGCAATTGTTGGCAAGAGATATCCAGGAGGCGAAAAGTAGGAGAGATTGTGTCTTGACGGACCTGACGTTTCGATGTGCGGGCCTCTCCGAGGACAGGGTCTTGAGACTTTGATGTCTGGAGAAAGGTCTCAAGTCTTTGATGTCTTGAAAAAGATCTGGGAGCTTTCATATACCCTGAAAATACACAGAAGACTGAAATGTCAGACACATGAGGATACAACAAACTGCATTTCCACATTCAGACACGTATGTGTTACTTTGCAATGTTATGCTGTTAAGTTTCCTGCAAGGGTACACGTTTTCTGTCAAGAGCACTAAAAACAATAGCTGATATACAGTAATATCTCTCTCTCTATATATATATATCTATACACTACTCACTAAAAGTCAGGGATATTCGGCTTTCAGGTGAAATTTCAGGATGAACCTAAAATGCATTCTAACCTTTCCAGGTGAACTTAATGTGACCTTCTCTAAACCTTTGAATGCACATGTCCAACTGTTCAGTGTCTCAGTACTTTCTGCACCAGTTGCTGTTCTCTAACAAGAAGCTTAACAGCAACATTCACAACAGGTTTGATCCATGAATCCACCAATACATTTCCTGCTTCAGTTAGAATTGGTATTTAAACAGTCCTCCTCATCCTGCTGTTCACATTCTGACATCATGAGACCAAGACGACACCTAACAGTTGATCAGCAGCACCTCAACACTGGAGGCTTCAAACAGGAAGTCCTCAGACGGAGGTGTTCACTGAGCTTAGAGGGTCACAGAGTGTCATCAGGAGGTTGGAACAGTGATACAGAGACTGGAAGAGTCACAGAAAGGAGAGGAGTGGACGTCCTTTGGCCACGTCCCAATTTATTGAGACACTGAACATGTTTTGTTGTGGTATACCTACCACTGTTGTTAGATTTTCTTCAAATAAATTGTTTAAAATGAATAAAATTACCAGTGCATGCTTCTACTTAAATGTCCTACTTTCATGATATAATATCAGTGTAGCATTCACTTTTTACATTTTCCATAAATTTCACCTGAAAGTCGAATATCCCTAACTTTTTGTGAGTAGTGTATATATAGGTATATATATATATTTAAGAGAGGGTAGAGTAGAATTAAGTAAGTAGAAACACACTAGAAGTTTGCCATTGTCACCCAATGACCTTCAGTGGGCCCCTGGGGTATATACTATCCTATCCTCTATATTATACATAATGAATCGTCCCTTGTGTCTTCTTGGTGGCATCCTTCATCCATGACCTTAACCAGCCTCAGTAGCTTGTCCTCCAGTCACTTGGTAGACAGGAAGCCCAAATTCATCACCACCTTTCATTCTTCTCCCCCGGCCTATCTGATCTATGATAGCATTAATAATAACCGCTGCAGAATGCCCTGTCGCCCTCTGTGCCCTGCCCACTCCAGGCCTGCGCAGATTACCACCAGCCATTCACAGCCCATTAAAACTGTATTTACTTATCGGCCTCTCTGGGGCCGTCACTCTGTTTTCAAGACTGATGCCCACAGGGAAGACAAAGAGTGACCTTCCCATAGCCTACAGTTCTATAAGTCACTAGTCCCAAAGGATTTGTCGTTTATTTTGCTGTTTAAACTCTACCGAAAGCAATCAGTCACTCACCATAACAGGACATAAACACTTTAATAACTCTGTAAATAGAATGCGACAAAAATTGTGTTTCTTTAAAGTGGCTGTAATTAAATCTTTTTATGTTAGAAGAATAGGTGGACATTTGGGGAAATTCAGGTATTCTCATTCTGATGAATAGTTAGATTAAAAGCTTGGTACGACTCCCATTAAATATGAAGCTACAAACAGCAGCAATTAGCTTAGCTTAGCACAAAGACTGGAAACAGGGGGGAACGGCTAGCCCGGCTTTGTCCACAGGCCACAAAATCTGCCTCCCGGTAACTCTTAAAGTTCACTAATCAACATGTAAAATGTTTGCGCTGTGCAAAGACAGCAGTGTAAAATTCTGTGATGTACCACACTAACTCTTTGCTGGGAGAAGTAACCTCTTGCAGTCTTGCTGCCCA
This sequence comes from Pempheris klunzingeri, assembly GCF_042242105.1. Taxonomy (NCBI): domain Eukaryota; kingdom Metazoa; phylum Chordata; class Actinopteri; order Acropomatiformes; family Pempheridae; genus Pempheris; species Pempheris klunzingeri. The sequence goes on from NC_092018.1 coordinate 27,429,630, forward strand.
CAATGTCACACTGGAACATATGCCTACTTTTAGTGATGAATCCACTGACAGTTACAGAGCGTTTTAGCAACTGAGATCATTGATTTGGTTTTCCGAACTGCTACCTAACTTTTCTGGTTCTCATAGTGTTGAGCAACAAACATACTTCCAAATAAATGGCAGTGGCCCTCGAATGGCCAAAAATGCATACTGTAGGTTTAACCATTGCTGTGTTGACTGAACAGGTCCCACCACCTCCGCAGTTTATGCAGATGTTTCTTTACATGTCACTGTGCTGAATTACTAAACCACAATAGACCAGTAGCTACGTGCTACCAAGAGCCAATTGTGCAGTCTAATAATAGAACACACTATTTGCACTTCAATGCATGACTCTGTTTTCTTCAAAGTACATTAGCCAGAGAAAAATGTTGCCTGTGGTAAGGGTTGGTGGTTGGTGTGTGCCATTATATTTGACTGACAGCTGAGCAATCACGATAGCATAAATGGGACAAGGTGAACTCTCCTCATTCTTCCTTATACAGACAGTTATTTCTTATCAGCTAGAATGTGTCATGGTCTACTTAGGGTGTGCTTAACTTCCTCTGACCTTTAAAAGGGCTGATTATTTCCATCCACAATCTTCACTCGGCAATACGCTGCCAGCACAAAAGGATATTAGGCCCAGACCTGCTGGTCTGATAATTCCAGCTCTCCGTATAAAACTGCAGGAAACCAAACCACAATGTCCTGCCGCTCTATTATCATCTCACTACCTCCACCTTCACCTTCACCATTGGTATAGCACCACCTTTCACCTCAGAGTGTGCAGCTTTTTCAGCAGCTGAATAGTTCTGTGTCTACTCTGTTTAATTGCATCTTGAAAGTACTTTGTATCCAGGGTAATTAACTTCTCCTTTATGCATCATCCTCTCAAACAAAGTGCACGGCGTTGCATCGCCCAGACTGCTTTGTAGCTGTGTAAATCTCCTCGGTGTTAGGAGACTCCCATGCCTCCAGCTCCCCCGACGGCACTATTTGATAAAACTGGGGGGAATCCAAAGGCAATCAACAGGTCTAAATGTTTAATAGATTCTTATTTTACATGTGATGATCTCGTAATCAGGGGTTCGAGGGGGTCACATTTATCACCAAGAGAACAAATGAAAGTCTTATTGTGTCCTGCTTCCTTTCACCTCAGGAGGAAATGTGAACCAGATAAATGATGGCCTTGTTTCAAGAGGGGCTCAGTCTATTGCCAACGATTTGTGGCCAACAAAGTAATTTCGATACCATTCTTTGTATTGATAGATGGGGCCTAAATTTAATATAGAGCCAATTTACTCGTGAGGGGTATAGGAATGGGACTGCAGTTTTCTTCCCTCTTTTTTATCCCCCTCTTTGCTTCCATCGTTCCAATCCAGCTCAAAATTAGACAGAAGGAAAAGGACGAGCAGCACAAAGGGCGGTATTCTTGACAAAGCTTTGCTCTTAACTACCGCCATTACTCTTTGATACCTATAATTGAGTTGTTTCATCACATAGCGCATTGAGAGGGGTTCAGTTACTGTGAAACAGAGTGAAATGTTTGGGACTTTTTGAGTTCACTATTCACTGTTGGTGAGGTTAAGACAAAAGCCCCCAAAAACAGTACACCAGCTCAGGAGTTCAGTTTATATTAACTGGTGCATTCAGGGGAGAATATAAATAACAGCGACTTAGAGGACTTCAAACTTTACATTTTGATGACCACGGGCACTTGAAATGCAATACTTTGTGAATGACATTGACACTCGCTGTGCCGTAGTGATGTTTCTAAACTGCCTCAAGGATCTGCATTAATGCTAAACCTCAGGACTGAGAAGGGGGGGGGGGGCTTTTCTTCATGTCCAATTGCTGGATCTGTGTCTTTCCACCCAGTCTTACAGTCGTTTGACAAGAAAAAGCATGCTCTTGTGACCACAGGATGGCAAAGGTATAAATTAGATTCAGAATGTGAAAAAGAGATGCTTCACCGGGGGAACCCCCGACAGGTGTGTGCACAAAGACTTTGAAACTAATCACTGGCATATTTGTAAAAGGAGCGATAAAGTAGATTATTCATGAGCACATGGCTTGAAAATCGACAGTAAATTGAGTGTGGTTGGAAAATAGCAAAAGAGACTTCAACCACATTACGGGGGATCTGAGCGAGCTGCCATCCGTTCAGAGAACAATGCTTTATTGATCGGGTGACTTGGATGTGAAAATAATAAATGTCTTGAAAGTGACAGAAGTAGAATGAATCCAACCTTGATTAAACTGCTGCATTCTGCTTTCCACCTCAGAGAAGGAGCTCTCAGTATGTCAAAGCATTTCTCCCCATATCTCTATTTACATGATGGGTTATGTTTGCTTTCATGCATGTGCAAAAAAAGTGCACTCATGCATGTGCTCATGATAACACATGTGCACCATTGACTCCAAGCTCAGAGGCCTGGTGTGTTGTGGGCCTGTGCTGCACTGCTGCCACCTAAAGACAGTTTGAATCAACTGTTATTTGGTCAGCAATCATAATGCATACTGTACTTTACCCACACACACACACACACACACACACAAGTGCAGTTAAAGCATTTTCTTATCTTATTGATTTAGAATGTGTCGAACATCATTTTAACCATTTTACACAACTAAATCTCTGTTTCGCTTTCCTTATTAGTGCAATGTAACGACAGTATGAGCTTCATCTACAGTGGGATCATTGTGGTCACCAACAACCGAAACTGCATACTCTTTACTTTTCTTTTTACTGAACAATGTAGAAGTTGGTTTAAAAAAAAATGTTCACTTGGTTGAGCAGCCTTTATCTTTTCCCCCATTATCCAAGCATCCCACAATCCTCTTCCATACAATGCGCTATTCAAACAAAAAGTATTTCTTGTGCTTGTGGTCTCTCACTCTTCAGACAGACGTGTCAGTTAAACTAATGCGTCTTCCTCCGCAAGACATTTGCATTACTTCCTAAAACATGATGCAGTGTGTCAGCAACAACATATGCTGTGTTAAAACGCACTGTCATTAGCATATGCTGTGTTCAAAATTAGACACACAGATGTGTTAAAAGTGACATCTTCTGTAAGAGAGCACTCCTCGACGGTTCTCAAAGCGAGCCATCTGTCACCAAACCCAGACACGCCAGGGGTTTCCTCGCTAAACAGGACAAAGGCGACCGTTGACAAACCAGATGCTGTCAGCATAATGGAGTAGTTGTCAGAAAGAAAAGGAAAAAAAGACATCTGAAAGCTGCCGTCTTCGACTGATGTGCCATATGGATGAAATCTAGTTCTTAGAACTGTTTGTATTGGTGGTAAAAATATTTTGTTGGTCACATTTTTCAGTTTCAACTAAAATGCAAAATGGTAATCAAAGACTTGGACGTAACGGACGTAATGATCTGTGATGTTTGGCATCTATAGCCATTTAACACATTATGATGTATAGAGAAATTGATTGATTGGCTACTAACAGGGGCCATTCACTTTGTATCTACAATTTGCACACTTCACCTCACACACTGTGACACTTTTCACAAATTTGTACTTTTCAATCTGTACTTTTTGTTTTAAAAAGGGACAGACTATTTAATTTAATTGTATTTTATTGTGTCTAAGTTTCTGTTCAATTTTGTATTTCAATATTTTGTATTGTTGTGACTTGACCTCTGTACCGCACTCTTCTTATTCTTATTCTTATTCAATACCTGTGCAGAGGAGAGTATTTTTAAAAACCTTTGTAATAATCCAAGCTCATCACAACACTTTTAATGGTGTGGCATGTCCAATATTTTGTAGTATCTGTCGGATCCTGTTGAATCTGTGTGTGTCATATTGATCTAAGCCTCACAGGTGAGCACCACACCTTACCTCAGCAAACATTCACAATACTCTGACTTATAAATATAAATTACAATGTCACTGTAGCAATATTTTCACTGGATATGGGCACAAAGAGAACATTAAAAGACAGCTTGGTGTGCTCAAAGGTCAATAAAGGTCGACAAAAGAAAGAAACACATCAACAGCTGTATTTAGCTGACGGACGGAGCGTAAAGCGGAACCTTTGTCACCCTTCTGCTTTGAAGGGGAATGAAAACACCGTCGGACTGATGTGGGCGTGGAGGGAGCTTCCTGTTTAGAAGGCAAACGAGTGGCGTGAGTTTCTATTAACATGTCTAGTTTGTGTCCTTCAGCTGAAAAAGCTGGCAGCGACCGTGTGGCTTAAAACGAGGCCGCTAGCTAACAACATAACGGCTTTCTTCGAGCACAGCTGAAGTTTTGGTGAGTCAGCTAGCCAAATGAGAAGCAAGTCAAAGTTCGTCCTGTGAGAAGAAATTGTCGGTGTGTTTATTCATTTACATGTTTAAATATTCTGCGAAGCCTCTCCGGCAGTAACTCAGCGTGAACCGTCGCCCATTTTGTGGCTCTGAACTCCGGAGATAACTGAGAACAAGTCGCCCCTGATAGGACTCCAGTGTCCCCCCACACACCCACACACCCTCCGTCCATCTTCCCCAGGAGCTGCCGGGGTCAGTCATGCCTTTCCTCCACGGCTTCCGTAGGATCATCTACGAGTATCAGCCGCTGGTGGATGCTGTCATGTGTGCTGTTGGGCTGGAGGAAGGAGGAGGCGACCAGGATGGCAGGTGATGATGCTGCAGCCATTGTTAAGTTGTCTGCAGATAAACATGTTTTACCACTTGAGTCACATGCAAAAGTGTTATAAATCAACTTTTCCCAATGTGTGATTCACAAATGGAAAATGCAGCTCAGTTTTAATGATCACTTGTCTGACTGGTGGCATCACTGCTGTCATTCTACATAGAATCGTTCAACAGTTTGTGTGAGATAATGCCACTGTGTCCTCTCTCATGTCCAGAAGCCCCGAGGACGAGCCCAGGCTTCACAGCTCTCTAGTGGAGCTCCTGGAGCGGGAGTCCCAGGCAGACGTGTTTGTGGAAGGCATCAGCTACGCCCTGTTTAAGGTGGCCGAGCGGGGACTGGTGTACGCCTCCGAAATCCTTCTGCGCTATGGAGCTGATCTAAACTTTGAAGGTGAGGCACAAACTCAAACCCACAAACTCTTAATGAAGCTACAAAGCACCTGAAATAAGGCTAGGCAGCCAGAGAAACCAGTCTACAAATATTGGTTGCTCTGGTTGTTTCACCCAGTCCCAGATTTCCCACAATCCCTCTCGCATAGCGCAGCGTTTCTGTTGCTCTGAGTCTAAACAAGGGCTTGTTTGGAAATTCAGTTTATGCCTATTTGAGCAATGAACGTCAATCTTAAACCGATCTTGCAAAAATCACTTCAGAGCCAGAATCGGCTTACAAAGAGTCTGACTTTGGTTTTTCCTCTGCTCTCGTGTACTTGCACATTAACAGACAAAAAGGGAGACAAGAACAACAAAGCTGAAAAAAGTAAACACATATTTAACTTGAGCAAAGGTCTATTTAAGATGTATGTACAATGTAAATATATAAATATATGTACTGTAGGTATAGATGTAAAAAAAACTATGACGAGGAGCGTGAAGAAGACACTTAGATCATGTTTGTCTCAGTAAATTATTTAGTTGTTTCATTTTGTCACAATTCATTAATATCTAAGACTTGTTTCTGTATCAATTCCACTAGTAGACCGTGATTTAACAGGCTGGATCAAACTTTGGAGATTTGAAGAAATTGAAGTAATAAGCCATGTAGATGACGAGTAACTAACCCTCAGATGTAAATGTGTGGTTGGTGGTCTCTGCTACGTGCACAACAGTTTGTCATATGAATTCACAAAGCACATTTAATGACAAGCTGTACTTCCAAATATGAGTGGACCTGCCATTTTCACTTTTCACACAAGGAGCTGCGTACGCAAATTGAGCAAAGTGTCCACATACACTCGAGAGGATGTGTCTCCCTTCAGCAAATTGCAGTGGAAAGTGCAGCGTGTCTTGCTGCTGCTGCTGCTGCTGTGTTGAAACCTGCCAGAGCTCATCCAGACTCTGCTGTGGTGACCTCTGGTGGTAGCAGAACTGACTTTCCCCAGGGACATAATTAGGGGATCCTGGCAGAGGCTGCTTCATCCATCTTTTACATTTCTGGAATGCCTCTTTCCAGAAAGTTAACGCTGACAAATGCTCTCACACAGCACGCAAAAATGTTCAAGTCTCTCTAAGTATTTGCCATCCTTTGCCTCCATGCTGAAGAATCTGCGAGCTCCCACCAGACAGACATCCACTCTTTATAAGCGTCAGCGTATGGGTTTTTGACACTTAAACATGTGTACACTGATCATAATGTCTACAAAAACAGAAATAGTCAGTGATCTGGTAAAGGTTTACAACCAGCATTATGGAGTAGGGTGTGTAGCTTTGTCCACATCTAAAGAAGAAAATGCAGCTGTCCTCATCTTCCTCTAACTGATTTATATCTCATTCCTGTGATAAATACTCAGTTTGTTGTATTTGTCTCTACTCTCCAGACCCAGTGTCTTACTACAACCCTCTACATATAGCAGTTTTGAGGAACAGGCCAAACATGGTGAGGCTGCTGGTCGGGCACGGAGCAGACATTGAAAAGAGGGACAGGGTGAGGCAGCTTTCTGATTTCTATTTCTGTCCTTCCCATGGTGTCTCCTCGGTTTTCTCAGGATTTTAAGCCATTAATATACCTGCTGCTTTGTAGATTCATGAGAGCAGTCCTTTGGATCTGGCCAGTGAGGAGTCGGAGAGGCTCCCCTGCCTGCTCACCCTGCTGGACTTGGGGGCCGATGTGAACGCAAGGGATAAACATGGTAAATTGGCATTGCCCCGCTCAATTCCAAAATACTCTTTCACTCATTAATTTGTTCTGAAAACTGCTTTGGTGTCATCTCTAAAGGGAAAACACCTTTGCTCCACGCCTTGGCAAGCAGCGATGGCCTCACTGTGCACAACACGGAGAACATCCAGCTTCTACTTCAGAGAGGTACTGACTGTGAAACGCCCTTCATCTCAACTTTGCCGCCTTGGCCGCTTTTGGTCATTCAAACACCTTCTCAAACAGGATCAAGGTTAAAGCACTGCATTCACAGACCTGCGTTAGTATGCATTACCTGCCCACCTGTATGCACTCTGAGATCAAAGCAAACTGCCCGTGGTTAGGCTAAAATATGCACACACAGGTAGAACCAATCCAGTGATTCAGGCAGGAAGCGACTGACCGGCAAGATTTTTAACAGGCAGGTTGAGGACTCAAAGTACATCTTTCATGTCATCACAGTATAATAGAGTCATCAATTTCCCCAGTGTACATGTAGTCTCCTGTACGGTGCGTCTACAGGGCACCTTCATGACGACTTTGCTCCATGGTCTTGTAATTTATAGGTATTCACAGTCGGTGTACCTTGGCCCAAAAAAAGCCCCGCAGAAACCTGAATTCTTCACACACAGGAAAATTACATGCTGTCACAGGCATTTTTGAGTCCTGACAATCAGGCCCCAGATCTGTTATTGATTAGTTTATTTATTCATTTATTTCTTTATTTATCATCTGTGTCAATTTTCTTATCAGTATCAAGTCACTTCGTTCAACCAAAGTTGGAGGAAAGGTGGGGAGACAGAGTTCCAGTCTCTCGGCTGTGATCCATCCAGATCATAACCACCTTCTGTACATTAAAAGGCCCAACAGCAAAGCAGCTTCTCACGACACATCTTTGTGTCAATAATACCAGAAAACCAAGTATTTAATGAAAGTAGCCTGTGTGCCCTCGTCTGTTAGAGAGGGAAATAAACTTTTTAGAAGGTCAGTAGTAAGTATGGAACCATCTGAGAGGAGTGACACAGGATAGCATACTAGCTTCCTGTCTGCTGATGGGTGACAGTGTGTGATAATGGAAAACGTATTGTCAGTATGTAGATTTGGGAAGTACATAGTGTCTTGTTCGTAAATGATGGGAAAAAAAGATGTGTAGAAATCAAACTCCACAGATTCCACACATGGAGATCTGCATACTTGTCATGCAATGAGCAGATATACCTGTGAAAAGACTTCTCCCACTCAAGGGAGTAAAAGTCAGGATATCTCATTCTCATTTTTTCCTTTTTTCCTGTCTTGCGAGTACCCCGACTTTATGGAAGTACGATACAAAATTGCAGTAGTGTTGCTTCAATGTAAGAAAGGCTCTGTAATTTTGTTAGTTTCACAAATTGTCAGTAATTGATTATATTTTATCTTTTGACAGATTTGCTCATTATTTCAGTTACGTTATCTAAAGCACATGTGCTCTAGATTTGGTCATGAATGTGGCTCTGAGTGACACTTTCTTCACTATAGGTGCTGACGTTACTGCTGCTACAGTAGACGGGGAGACTGTCGAGTCCTCCTTGGTGTTTCTCGTTAAGGAGGCTCTCGAGGCCAGCGCGGAGGACGCGGCCGAGATAGGCAACTTCTGCTTGAAAACCACACAGCTACTGCTGGCTCACAGTGTGGACCCCAGCTGCTGCTTGAACGAGGACGGCGAGCCCTCCCTGACACAGACCAGCCTGGAGCACTTTGACCTCCTCTTCCCTCTGGCTGTGCTTTTAATCCAGAGCGGAGCCTCCCTGGTTTGCTCCTACCACGGCGACTCCTGTTGGTCGGGTTACAGCCTCCTTTTCCAGCGGCTCCAAACAGCCCTGCAGCAGTGCTCTGATCAAAGTCACGCCGCCGAGCTCCTGGAGCAAGCTGAAGTGCTGCTCGACTTAGCGAAGGTGGACGTTCCCGCGCTGCAGCTGCCGTCCAGGCTGGAGCTCCCCGTGCCCGGCCGGGACCCTCACCCCTACGCTCAGGCTCTGGTAGACCTGCACAAGCGCGTGGTAGAGCACGGAGCAAGCCCTCCTGCTCTGCGATGCCTTTGCAGGGCATTCATCAGGAGCCACCTGCAGCCTTGGCCCCTGGAAGACAGGATCAAAGCCTTGCCATTACCAGACAGACTGAAAGACTTTCTTCTCCCGGAGAACACATATACCCCGAAGCCTGGCTGGGACTGCTTCAAGCCCCAACATAGCCAGCGCTGACCATATAAGCCACTGGCTGGTTTTTGTTCTACCTAAAAATGTTAATCGTAAGACTGAACAGGCCTGTAATAATTTGTGTAAAATGTCTGAACAGTCGTGTCAAATTAACCTTAACATAGCAAACCATCGAGGCCTTTGTTGAATTCCTGTTGTGCATTGTCTGTGCCAAACGTTACAGGCAAATGTGTGTACGTTCACTTTAGCCTAAAAGGTTGTCTCTGCACAAACTAGCCTTTGAGTTGTGACTTCATTTTCACTGTCAGGATCAAACTGCCGTACAGCGGAGTGAGCAATATACAGTGGGGCATAAAAGTATTTAGTCAGGTTCTCCCACTTAAAAAGATGAGAGAGGCCTGCAATTTTCATCATAGGTACACTTCAACTATGAGAGACAGAATGGGGGGAAAGAATCCAGGAAATCACATTGTAGGATTTTTAAAGAATTTATTTGCAAATTATGGTGGAAAATAAGTATTTGGTCAATAACAAAAGTTCATCTCAATACTTTGTTATATACCCTTTGTTGGCAATGACAGAGGTCAAACGTTTTCTGTAAGTCTTCACAAGGTTTTCACACACTGTTGCTGGTATTTTGGCCCATTCCTCCATGCAGATCTCCTCTAGAGCAGTGATGTTTTGGGGCTGTCGCTGGGCAACACGGACTTTCAACTCCCTCCAAAGATTTTCTATGGGGTTGAGATCTGGAGACTGGCTAGGCCACTCCAGGACCTTGAAATGCTTCTTACGAAGCCACTCCTTCGTTGCCCGGGCGGTGTGTTTGGGATCATTGTCATGCTGAAAGACCCAGTCACGTTTCATCTTCAATGCCCTTGCTGATAGAAGGAGGTTTTCACTCAAAATCTCACGATACATGGCCCCATTCATTCTTTCCTTTACACGGATCAGTCGTCCTGGTCCCTTTGCAGAAAAACAGCCCCAAAGCATGATGTTTCCACCCCCATGATTCACAGTAGGTATGGTGTTCTTTGGATGCAACTCAGCATTCTTTCTCCTCCAAACACGACAAGTTGAGTTTTTACCAAAAAGTTCTATTTTGGTTTCATCTGACCATATGACATTCTCCCAATCCTCTTCTGGATCATCCAAATGCTCTCTAGCAAACTTCAGACGGGCCTGGACATGTACTGGCTTAAGCAGGGGGACACGTCTGGCACTGCAGGATTTGAGTCCCTGGCGGCGTAGTGTGTTACTGATGGTAGCCTTTGTTACTTTGGTCCCAGCTCTCTGCAGGTCATTCACTAGGTCCCCCCGTGGGTTCTGCGATCATTTTGACCCCACGGGGTGAGATCTTGCGTGGAGCCCCAGATGGAGGGAGATTATCAGTGGTCTTGTATGTCTTCCATTTTCTAATAATTGCTCCCACAGTTGATTTCTTCACACCAAGCTGCTTACCTATTGCAGATTCAGTCTTCCCAGCCTGGTGCAGGTCTACAATTTTGTTTCTGGTGTCCTTTGACAGCTCTTTGGTCTTGGCCATAGTGGAGTTTGGAGTGTGACTGTTTGAGGTTGTGGACAGGTGTCTTTTGTACTGATAACCAGTTCAAACAGGTACCATTATTACAGGTAACAAGTGGAGGACAGAGGAGCCTCTTAAAGAAGAAGTTACAGGTCTGTGAGAGCCAGAAATCTTGCTTGCTTGTAGGTGACCAAATACTTATTTTACCCAGGAATTTACCAATTAATTCATTAAAAATCCTACAATGTGATTTTCTGGATTCTTTCCCCCCATTCTGTCTCTCATAGTTGAAGTGTACCTATGATGAAAATTACAGGCCTCTCTCATCCTTTTAAGTGGGAGAACTTGCACAATTGGTGGCTGACTAAATACTTTTTTGCCCCACTGTAACTGTGGAAAGGAAGCCGCAGTACAGAATACATGCCACCAGATGGCAGTGTTGAACTTGCATATCAAAATCAGCTCAGATGTTGGGGTCAAAGATTTAGATATTCACAGTGCAGCCTATTACAGTTGTTCCACCACAGTAAGCTCCATCTATATTTTATCTCCTCAACATGATGGTGGTTAATCACGGAATGTGTCTATCTCGTCCCTTAACATGAAGGTGGACCGGTTATGTGTGTCACCATCAGTGTCCTGATAGCCTGTCATATCCTGTAACAGCAGCTTGGCTTTATTTGGTGTTTGTCAACACATTACTGCTTGTGAGCGACCAGGCAGTGGCAGTGCAGCGCTCAGTGGGACTCTTAAACTCACTGACTGTTATAGTGGAATAATAGGTCCTATATATTTACCTCGTGGTTGTGTTCCAACATGAAACATCAGTTGAGTGGATGCAAAAAAACAATAAAATAAAATAAGATAAAGTAAAGAAGCAGGAATAACATGCTAAAACGTGGCAGGAGGAGTGTGCCTGTAGATGTTTTGACATGGTTTTACTGTGACATAATTTAGCTGCAGTGGCTGCTGGCGTGGAAAGTTTTACCAAGCATTCTTAATGCTTATGTTTAAATTCAGATGAGTTTAGGGCCCCTTTCCTCTGTTTTTCTGCTCCATCACGTGCACAGAACCCATTCCGCACATCCCATCTCTGGTGATAAACAAACAGTGGCTAAAAGAAACGTACTGTGATGGTACGGGAACGCCATAGGGTACATATGTGTTGGCGTCCATGTGTGTGTGACGAGAAAACTAAATAGGACATTGTGTTACACAACTAACCCCTTCCTGACATTGCTGAAGCTGGAGTGGCTCCAAGGCTTGCAAGCGCTCCAGCTCCTCTTGGTTATCTAGGTCACAGCCTCTGAGGAGAAGAGCCTCAGCAGCAGCAGCAGCAGCAGCAGCAGCAGCCCTGCATGACACACGCTTCACTCTCCTGTCTGTCTGAATCTCTTGACAAAACCTCAACACTGGCCCTGGTCGAATGAGGGAGCGAGGGAGGGGGTTGCAGGAGGCAGAATAGAGAGGAGGGGGTGGGGGTGGGAGAGATAAAAAAAAAAGTTAGAGAGACGGCATAGGTGGAACGGTTGTGGGAGCACTCGTGGAGGACACATGGAAATGGAAATGGCAACGTTGGATTACATTTATACAATACACTAGCTGTAGGAGCATAATCCACCCGACCAACAATCACAGCACTGGAAAAAAAACACACAGCCTTCCTCCATGGAGTCCAATGCCCGCTCATGGAAGGCGATAGAATAGAGATAGTGGGGGGAGGGCTAAGCCAGTACTCTCCATCCAGCCTTTATTGGAAAACAGTGCGAGTGAAGCTCGGTACTGAAATTAGTTATTGATCTATTCTCTCCCTGAAGCCCATGGGTCTTTCCCACCACACCTGCTCATTCTCTCGCTGCCTTTCCCTTCACAGCTCACCCCATTGTATCTTTCAACCGTTGCTTGGAGCTTCTGTGTGTTTTCGCTTGGTTTTTTTTTACTTATTTTATTTCCTCTCGTATGGAGAACCTGTTCCAGGAATAAAATCTCAGTGATGGTGTGATATTACTAGAAAGTGTGATATGTAAATTCTAAAATCTCAATGATTTTAGGAGGGCAGCAAACACTTGAACAGGCTTTACAGTCATGCACACAGTGATTCCAAAATGGACCTTCAGCATTTTGAGACGAAAACCTTGTGCAACATGCTTGCTAGTTGCCCTCCTTCTTTCCTTCACTTATCTGTGATTTCTTTATATAATCTCACGGTAAACGGCCATGTAGTTGTTTTTTTTTCATTTTCTGTTCTTCGTAATCCTAACATGTTCCTGCAGAGCACTGAAAACGAAGGAAAATAAAATGTACTACAAGGGCGTTTAATATGACATAGCTGAGTAGATGCTTTGAAGGATAAACCCACAAAAACATTGATTTAATTCCACCGAATCAAACTGGAACTGAGTTTACTGATGTGAATTCATGAAAGTAAGTGCAAGGCTCCGGAGCAGGATGAAAATGAAGCACTGCAATGTAGAAATGTTCTCTGCCTGTCAGCTGTGAGGATGAAGAGTGTGCTCCACTTCATTTTTATACATGTGGACAATAAAAGCTTCAATTTGAAATTTGCTGGAATTATTTCAAAATTTGTTGCTTGTTTTTTTTGAAAATGTTGGTGTTTTTTTGTTGTTGTTGTCGTTGGTTGAGTTCCAAGTCTGGCCCTAAACCTTTTCATTTACCACCACGTCACCAACTGAAAGAGGCTGTGGTCTATTCCCGGCCTTTTCTTCTTCTATAGAGCGCAGCCCGTGCAGAATGTGCATCTCCTTGTCTTTCACTAGACATTGTCTAGACACGGGATAATTGCAGACATCACTGAACACTCAGCTGCCGCCTGAAACCTCATGGGAGTTGAGATGGACTTTGGAGGGAAATGTCCAGCAGTCAGCGAGGGGTCCACTCTCACACCCCCCTCCAGACTGCGTGTTTATGTCTCATGCGCTTGCCTTTGCATCTGCGGTGATGTGCGCGTTTGCTGGTGTGAAGGCAAGCGTGGATTCGAATGTGTGTGGGAGAGAGCAGAGGAGGGAGCGAAAGAGAGCGCAGACATTGAAACACACTGTGTTCATAACCGCAGATGTGGTGACTTCATCAGAAAAAAATGTACCCCGTCCTACTGCTCTGCTAGTGTTGATGGCGCTCTCCAAAATTAATGGCCGCTAATACTGAGATGAATAAAAGCAAAAGCTCACTGGACATCAACATGTGCTGGCTTCCATACGACATACTTGATCTGCTATAACACAGTTTTTGTTTGGCTTTCAATGTGGAGCCTAAAATGGATGTGTGTGTGTGTGTGTGTGTGTGTGTGTGTGTGTTGTGGGGGGTGTTGGCTGGTCTCTGAGAGATGGTCGCAGGTCGCTGGGTTCACCCAGGACACAGGACTAATCTCAGTGGGGGTGGACTGGATGCAGGATAACTGAATCCTGTTGGGGCAGGCCACCTTCTCAGTCTGCCCCAGGTGTCGGTTCCTGCTTTAGACTGACACATGCTGACTGCTGAGCTCTCCAGCCTAATGCTTAATGCTGTAAGACTCTGCTGAGGGGCTTCATATGTGTTTGTGTTTGCCAGATATCCTTTGAGTTAAAGATTTAGATCTCTATTATATAGAGAGAGTATCTTTTGCGCAATTACCCGACTTTTACCTTACTTTTATACTATTTAATACATGTTTTAGAGGTTATTTTGCTGAGATACTATTCCAGAATGTGTTTCATTACATGCCGGCAGATTTTGTTAAGTTTGAGTGTCGCTGCTTTTTAAATCTCCGAGAAGTAAAGAAACCATACTGCTACATACTAGTATGAACACAAATCTGCTCTTGTTCTTTGAGGAGGGAGGGAGGGAGGGAGGGAGGGAGGAGGATGAGGGAGGGGGGGTGGGGGGGTTAAAAAGAGAGAGTACACCAAAAAGTTACAGTTCCATACTCCAAACTCATATTTTAGAAGCACACACATCCACCACCCTCTACGTTTCTACAACTGACGCCATTTCACAGAAATTCCAGACAACTGGCGCCTGAGCTCTGCCTCCAAGAAGGACATGATGAATAGGACACACCCTTGGTATGCTAGTGAATGGTAGAATATATGGCACACTGCAGTGTTACAGCCCAGATTCATTACAGCCTCTCGTCCTAGCTCTTTAGAGTGTCGTTCTCTCTGCTTTTCTCCCCCTGCGTTTCATGCTGCTCGCCTATTTTTAAAAGCTTGAATTTGAGTGAAATGCACTGAGGCACCAGTAAGGCGAGCTACAGCTCTTTCCAGCACTGGTTCCTGATCCACCTCTTTGTTGTGGTCTATGCATGCCTGCTCTAGTCACATGACTGCGTTTCTATGGCAACTCGGGTTTGAGTAATCATTTGCGTTACGACCTTTATTCCCTTGAGGAAAGGGGAGGGGGAGGTTAGACTGAGCCTGTAGAAAGAGGGAGCAAGAGGAAAGAGAAAAGACAGGCAGAAGGGGAGCGGCAGAGAGGCACAGGGAAAGGAAATAGGCAAAAACAACGGCTGTGGAGGGGAATTTTCGCCCTTTCTTGCCTTCGTACTTTGTATTTTATCTTTTTCTCTTCGCACAGAATACCAACCTCTACATCTACGTGTGCACTAGCTGGAAAAACGAGACAAAAGCCCGCCACTAAACACTGGGTTGTTTGCTTCAGTTTCACCATAATGTCTTTTGTGCTGTGACTCATTCAGTGACTAGGACAGGGAGTGAGTTTGGTTGGAGAGGCAGCAGGCATGTATGTTTCATAAGGGCCTACACACACACACACACACACACACACACACACACACACACACCTCCCCTTCTTCTTCTCGGAGGAAAAGCAGTACTGTGCCACATGTGCAAGTCTCAGCAGAAACAGATTCTGTATGTTCCTGTTTCTTGCTCTCCCGGCTGCGTTGTCATGGTTACCGAGCTAGTCCACCAAGGCACGCAGCTCCTCTCTCTCTCTCTCTCTCTCGCTCTCTCTCTCTCTCTCCTTCCCTCTCCCTCCCTCCCTCTTTCTCTCTTGCCACCGTTGGGTGATTCAACCCATCAGTTGGGTTGTGTCATCTCCTAGATGGAGTTTCTAGCTCCCACATCTCCTAAATGGAGTTTTTCAGTTTAGGCTTGTATTCCAATTGGATGCTAGTTTGAGAAAATGGAGTAATTGTATAAGTGTGTGTGTGTGTGTGTGTGGGTGGGTGGGGTAAATGGGTGGGTTTTGTGGGTGTCTTATACCGGCAGTCGGGGGATCCAGCATTGACAGGAGGTGGGCTCGAATGGGGGGCTGGTGATAGACACTATGGGGGTTGTGCGTTGGTGGTGGAGGTGGTGCTGGCTGCATCCAGGTGCCTGCGACTGGGGCTGAATATGAATGAGGGGCCCCGGTTCTCCAGAGATGGCGGCTGGGAAGAGAGCTGCTAAAACCAGAGACCAGTGGAGCCTAGCTGGTTGAGAGGCCCCCACAAGCTGCTGACAGGAGCTGGAGCTAGCCATCACGTTAATTAGCGCTTTTACTCTAGCAGCAGCAAATAGGGGGAGTGGGTTAGAGAGGGATGTGGGGGTGGTATATGACTCATAGACACAGTATGGTTTATTCATGATGGAGGAAGGGGATGTGTGTGTGTGCGTGTGTGTGTGTGTGTGTGTGTGTGTGTGTGTGTGTGTGTGTGTGTGTGTGAGAGAGAAACAGACATTTGATTTGCACACAGTTCTCTGTGCATGTGTGTGTGTGTGTGTGTGTGTGTGTGCATGCATGTGTGTGTGTTGCCTTAGCAGATCACTGATTGGCACCAAGCCAAGATATTATTATGTCTTGAACATAATACCAGGCATTTATTGTTATTGTCATTGAGGGTTTTTTTTCCTGTAATTTTACAAAACACTTCTGAAATGAATTCTTTTCATTTGAAACCACATCTTACCTGTGATTTTATGATACTTAATGAAACTTTAAAAGGACATTTTACACCACACATGCCAGGATAAAGATAACGCAAGGCACTGATTAACACAGGAGCCGTTACATTGTTCATTTGTTTCGTTGTTTCTACTTTTTCTGAAACATTATTGATCACAGGCTTTTGAGGCCTGTCTGGGAATCATCAGACTGATGAAATGGGTTAAGGGTGCCTCCCTCATAGGTGACCTGACCTTGTCTCCTCTGTCTCAGCCCCTGACAGTGATCCTCGCCCCCCTAAGGGATGCATGGGATCAATAGATCGGTCTTTTACCCACACCATTCACCCAGGACTCCCCGTGCCGGTCGGGCAGAGCTGAGGATAAGAGCTGCTGCAATAGAGAGAACATTCCAGAAGGTGCATCTCCTCCTCAGCCTGCTTGCTTGCTTCATACCAGAGCAGGGATACGAGCCCTTGTGTGTTTGTTTGTATGTGTGTGTGCATAAGAAGGTGTAAGGGGGGGTTACATTACAGCTATGCTATTGTCTAATTGTCTCCTCTTATCATTAGTGACAACCATGACCTCTGTTATTGGCATATCTGCATTCTGCCTGCACTGCAGAGCCTCCACCACACTACTCGCAGCGTTTTCTCTCCCAAGAGCGGCAGGGCCCATGCCTCATAAATACAAACACAATCTCTCCTACACCTCCTGACTGCAGGACAGGACTCCACACATATCTGCCCGTGGAGTGCAGCCCATTTGCATACATATTAAAGTGACGCCTCAGAAAAAAGGAAGAGAGAGAAAGAGGGGGAAGAGGGAAGGAGGAGAGGGGGGAGAGAGAGAGCGGGTATATGCAAACAAGGCTTTCATCTAATATGCAAGAACCGGCATTGCTCTGGCATAAATCTGCATCTGAGCTCAGGCAAAGAGAGCGGAGCCCATTTGACAGTAAATGGGCTAGGGATGGCTGTCAGATTCACAGGGGAACACTGTGTTACCCCACAGAGAACCGAGGCGATTGATCAGTATGGCATGTCACATACAGCAAGAACTACACGATAACAATGGTGCATGCTAAGTAAGACCAATGGATGGTATTAGAGAAAGAAAATGAGGGATGGATGATGGAGTATGTCAGGAAAATATGATATGTTTAAAGGAAAAGTTCAATAAAATGGGCAACGTGCTCGTTCGTTGTTTGGTTTCTGTTTGGAATAAACAGGCATTGAGCATTAATTAGTGAAATTATGAGTTACTGTTAGGCACTTATAGTTACCCTCAGACAGAGCCAGACTGTTTCCCCTCCCATTTCCAGTCTCTATGCTAAGCTAAGCTAAGCTAAGCTACCCAGCTCTTAGCTTCAGCTTTGTATTTACTTATTCAGAAATGAGAGTCATATGGACATCTAACGCTCAGCAAGAAAACAAAAAAAACACATTCCTCACTACGATACTTGCTAGAGATGCTAGCTGTGTAGCCTTGTTTCTCATCTTTATGCTAAGCTAAGTTAACCACGTGTTGAGTACTGCAACATATTTAGTATGCAGTATACATTAGTGTTATAGAACCTCCTAACTTTTTATGAAGAAAGAAAAAAAAACACATTTCCCAAAATGTTGAAATATTCCTTTAAAAGGCATTGTATTGTACAGTTTCATTAACCTACGCTGAAATGTATGTATGTATTGTCCCCAAAGAGGCAGATGTTTAACATTTCTACAACATTTTTGCACAAGCAAAAGTAGAGCGCATGATGGCAGTGCTAAAGCAAAAAAAAAAGTGCACTAGTGAAACTTTACTTACTGTCTTCAGAAACTGGAGTGCTGCCATGAGCTCTGGGTTTCCCCTAACTCTGTGAGTATTTCATGTTGGACACCCTTGAACTCCCTTTCCTGTTTTCCTGCCTGAGCATGTTGCATTGAAGCACGCCATTCTGTCTGTACAGGTGATCTTACGCACAGGAAATGGAAACTCTGAATGCGCATGTGTTGTGTATACATGTGTGTGTGTGTGTGTGTGTGTGTGTGCAGTGTATGTGCGTGTGCATGAGAGAGTACTGGAATGGGGTGGGGGGTGGGGGGGGGGGTTTGAAACAGGATATGTTGGGAATAACACAAAGCACAAAAAAGTGTCACATGATCTGAAACACAGGGTTGATTTATTTGGCTTCAGAAAGAATCTGTTGCATGTGGTTTGGAGGAGAGAATGTTTTCCCTCTTTGCTCTCAGTGTGCTCAGACACAACACATGGAAACATTTTCGGAGAGGCCATGGGTCTGTGAAAAAAAGCTCCAGACATTTTATTTCTTCTCCCTCTTTTCATAGCTTTTTTCTCCGCTCTTTTTTTCTTCTTCTTTTTCAAACTGATTGAATTACATACATCTGCTCGCCATATGTAGAAATATATCCCTAATGAATATTTGTGATGCACTCACGCATTAGTAGATATGTTAATAGTTTGTTTTGGTAAGAATGAAACCTTAGAGTGGTGCACCAAGTGGTGGGCTCTTCACTGATTCCATGTAAGTGTGGCAGGGATATATCAATGAACATCCTATTTACAGCCTCCATTTCAGCCTGTAATAAATACACTTCCACTCACATGAGACAGTTGTAGGTCTGCTCTATTGTCTGCCATAAATATGCTGGAAGGGTTGGTTAAATATTGATAACACCAATTTTCTCCCACCCCCCCACCACACCCCATCCCACCCCACACACCATCTCTCCATCACCAGCACACACACAAACACGTACACATACACACATCTCACACTCAAACCAAACCCCTCCTTCTTTCCCTCTCTCTATCTCGCGGTTATTTCACCCTCACAGTAACCTTGCTTATGCATATTGCATATGTAAATAAAGCACCCTGCCTCTGAAGTAATTGTGTGCATCTTCTACCGAGCTGCATATCTCAGCTCTGTGTTTAAGAGGGCGCACTATGGAAAGACTGAATTCTCTTTGTTTAGCAGCGATTCTTTTCAGTTCGCACTCATCCGCCAGCTCAGGAACTATAGCTTTATTGATGAGAAAAGTACTAGAAGAACAATTTTTACTTCTTCAATTTTGTTGAGTTGAGAAGGACTTGGTTATGGGCGTGGCTGAGTTCCTGGTGCAGGATTTCCCGCAGATAGAACTGTACCTGAAATCCTTCGGTACAAGTTGTGTGGAGCATTTATACTATGCAATATTTATGTGGAATACTAATGCAGAAATATTGCATAAAGCGTTGCTGGTAAATGAAGGCAGCTGAAGCACTAGATATCACATATGCTGTATTAACTTAGACAACTGAGCTCTCTTGCTCCCGTAGCCGTGTCAGCGATGCCTACATGTACCAAGATGCATTGCAAGCAAGTTTCCAACATCCAACTAAATCCTCTCCACTCCGCTCTCTCAGCGACAGCATCCAACAAAAACTCCCCATGCTAAAATGAATTGCAGCAGAACAAGCTGAATAATAAAGGATCACAATCATGCGCTAAGGCCACCACAAGCTAGAGCAAGCTGCCATAGTTGTAGTTCTTCCTGGACACCAATTGTGTCAAATGATGGTGCTGGTAAGAAGAACGTACAGCAGATTTCACAGCTTTCTCTGTGAATGTCGCACATGCTCAACCATATGGTAGAGCACATTTTCACTCACTATATCTTCCTGAAAACATGTTTGGTAGAGGCCAATATTTCAAAAAATGTGGGGTCTGTTCATAAAAAAACATTGATTTTTGTAATTAGTGCCCCAAGGAAATAAAATATATAAAGAATAAATGTTTTCATTGCTTTTTTCTTGGTGAGGAGGTTAAAGGGTTAAATGAATACAACATCACTGATCGGACTACCACATAAAAGGTGGCAACATTTCCATTTAAGTGAACAACTTGCTCCGATGAGTACATCTACTTTGCTATGATGTTATTGTCACATTGGTATAATTAACATGTTCTTCTTTTGAGCTCATAAGTTACCTAATTATGATTTATCATAGTGTTTATAAAATATTAGAGTTACAGAGGTATTTTTAATGTATTTAGAAACTCAAGCAGATTAAAAAGAATCTTGTTTGTCTCAAGTGAGAGATGTAATAAATCATCAGCGGCCAAAGCTGTCACACCATTTCAATGCAGTGGCACAGAGTGTCTTCTGTACTCCTTTGGTTCACAGAAGCCTAGAAATGCTTCAGAATTAGAGGTATTCTCTTTGTCGATTGTGTTTTTGGTTCATATGTGATAAAATTATTTTTAAAAATTGACTTCCCTCCTCTCAAAACAAGTCTGATTTAGCTTTTTTTTTATCAAACAAGATGATGCTTGGATACACTAAGACTTACTTAAGACTAACGTATTAATTCATCAATTAAAACACTGCACTATACTCTAATGTATCACCAATAATACTGGCCACAAAAATACCTGTAACCAATAATGCCTACCTTGCTTTTACTTTTTGGTTACTTTTAGACTTTGGTTATTTGTGTGTCCATCTCTGTGGTATGTTTTGAGGCTGTAACTCGTGGTGATGCTGCATTAAACTGCACTATATATGGAAGATTCTACATTGTAGATCCATTGAAGTAAATCACCACAAGTACGTTTGCTGAGATAACAAGAACGAGAAACTAAAAATTCACAATAAAAGTAGATCGTTTTTGGTCATCTAGATTGTATTGTGCTATACTGTACTGTATGATGTTTAATTTATTGTGTTTAGCCTGCCTGTATGTTTCTTTGTAGAATATATAGATCTCCCTCTGGGACAATAAAGGCTATCTATCTAGATGGAGAAATCACTTTCAGCTTCAGCTTCATTTGGTGTCAGTGGTAAACGAGATTGGAATGCAGATGTATGGAGATTTAATAAATAAGAACAAACTACTGGTATATTAAAGACCATCATAACCTCCCTCTGTTTTTACATTTAGCTTGATGATGTTGTGGATATACTGGACTATACTTCACTACATTATAAAGAAAACAATTAACTGGCATTTTGTTTCATTGAAGACATTTTTGAGTTACCATGCCCATATTTCTTTTGGAGATTAAGATTCATGAATTTCCAAAAACAAGCATGATAATGACCATTTAATGTTCAAATACAACAGGTTTATTATGTGTAATTGCATAACTCCTGATTTGAGCAGTTTTTAACATTGTTTAACCATAAACTGGCAAGCTGAGTTCTCTACAATACATTCTTTATGCACCGCGAGTGGTCCGTGTGATCAGTATCATACTAATAAAAGACTTGTTAAATGAATACCCCCCATTCTTTCCATTAATGCTTTATGTCTTTTTACATTTAAGCTGCAAAGCCTTCGCTGTCCTATGAGCTCCAGTAGGTGAGATTATTCAAGTCAACGCAAGCATGTGCAAAACTGATACAAGGTCCATTTGACATTTGGTCTGACCTTTGGTTCTGTCTCTCACAGACTGTAGGTTGTGGTTTCTCTCTAGTGATGCTCAATGAAATGTTCGTTACAGTTTGTTTTTTTTCCCAGCTTGACATTTTTGCACCTACCCCCTTTTTTCCCCACTCAGATCTCATTAGCATAGGCATGTAGCCCCCCATAACGCGACATCAAAACATGGTACATAAAACTGTTTTAAGTGCACTGGCATCCTTTTTTCGCTCTAAAGGCAACCTATTTCTTCTATTCCTTCTATTTAAGTTGTTATTATAGTTAAAAAGTGTGTTTTGTGAACAGTAGAAGATCTTCACCATGTTATGCTCTACCATAGTGTATTATATGCCTGCTATGCTACACTATATCCTTTACCAAACCTATTACCTTTACATGTTGAATTGAAGCAGTGCTAATAATCAGGAATCTTCATTTAGCATTTATGAGAATACTGTGTAACAGCATGGAGAAGGGCAGGTCATCAGAACATCATTACATTAAGTTGCCATCAGCTTTTCCGCTTGAACTGAAATTAAACATATTTAGTCAATAGCACTACACTGTGCTGTACAACAAGTCACTGAACCATACCATGAAATACAATGCTATTGCATACCGCAGCACACTGCACCGTAAAACATGATCTCTACCATTTAAACCATATTCCGGAGAGAGCACACATGGCAGACTCCAATTTACACCATTATCAGAGCATGATAACTGTAATAGTGGCTGTCCTCCTGATTCACATATTTGGCAGGAAATCAAAGTCATATCCAGGTGTTCAGTATGATGTCAGCCATCTGTGTGTGTACACACAAACAGATGTGGGGCACGGATGACAGATAATCTCTCTACAAAGAGCTTTTACCTCACACATTTGAGTGCAGTGACAATGTTTCTATTATGGGAGGCAGTCCTAATGACATCACTGTCAGGGCCAGACAGTACATTCATAATTTACTGTGCGTGTGTATTAAATATGTGCATCAAACCTATGTACTGCATGTATATTTGAATACATTCAATTTGGCTTTTGAGGAAATATCTGTGTGGGTTAATATAGTACACAGCTACAGTATGGAACCATAGTACAGTATAGTACAGTACAGTGCAGTATAGTACAGTATAGTGTATCACTTATCGCTTTCATTCTGTTTAACATATGATGTTGGCTGTTTTATATTTTTATATGTATGGCATAGATACATATATTTATTGCATCTTTTCCTTTCACTATTGTCATTCATCATTACCCCATATTCTGTATTTAATATTAATTTTCTATATATATAGATCTTTATATATCTTTATCTTATTTTTTGATAAATATTTTTCCTTCATAATATTTTTCTGTCATGGAGCTCCCGACAATAAACATCTTGAATCGTGAATCTATAGTATAGTATAGTATAGTATAGTATAGAACAGAACAGAATAGTATAGTATAGTATAGTATAGTATAGTATAGTATAGTATAGTATAGTATAGTATAGTATAGTATAGAACAGAATAGTATAGTATAATATAGTATAGTATAGTATAGTATAGAACAGAATAGTATAGTATAATATAGTATAGCATAGTATAGCATAGTATAGTATAGTATAGTATAGTATAGTATAGTATAGTATAGTATAGTATAGTATAGTATAGAACAGAATAGTATAGTATAGTATAGTATAGTATAGTATAGTATAGTATAGTATAGTATAGTATAGTATAGAACAGAATAGTATAGTGTGGTATAGTATAGAACAGAATAGTATAGTATAGTATAGTATAGTATAGTATAGTATAGTATAGTATAGTATAGTATAGTATAGTATAGTATAGTATAGTATAGAACAGAATAGTATAGTATAGTGTAGTATAGAACAGAATAGTATAGTATAGAACAGAATAGTATAGTATAGTATAGTGTAGTGTAGTATAGAACAGAATAGTATAGTATAGTATAGTATAGTATAGTATAGTATAGTATAGTATAGTATAGTATAGTATAGTATAGTATAGTATAGTATAGAACAGAATAGTATAGTATAGTATAGTATAGAACAGAATAGTATAGTGTGGTAAAACACAGAAGGGAATATTATTCCTCTTCTCTTCAGGTCTCCTCTGTCGTCTCTGCTCTGTGTTATTTTGGGGTTATGGTTTATGTGTCGTAGTGAGGCAGCATTCACAAGCTGTGGCCCTGCTTCGTGGAACAGTCATCCAAAGGATCTGAGGAAAGTAGAAATCAAATGTGCGATCCAAACTTACCTTTCTACTTTGTCTTAACGCTGCTTTGGTTCCCA
This sequence comes from Pempheris klunzingeri, assembly GCF_042242105.1. NCBI lineage: Eukaryota > Metazoa > Chordata > Actinopteri > Acropomatiformes > Pempheridae > Pempheris > Pempheris klunzingeri. The sequence goes on from NC_092018.1 coordinate 27,453,753, forward strand.
TTGTTTGTCCTCTCGTATACTTCTAGTTTTAAGATTATGCTGCTGACACATTTTATTTTGTCCTCCTGACATTCATGGTTCTGGAAAGCTGTTTGAATAGCATTTGCTTTTACAAAAACAGCTCTATTAGTATGTTTGATGTTCTGTTCTATTCTCTTCTATTACTCTCTGCTGTATTTTATTTTACTATATTACTCTCTACCATTGTATATACTATTCTATTCTACTCTGATCTATTCTATTCTACTCTATTATTTTCTGTTTTACTCATTTGGTTTGTCCTGTATTATATTTTTACTTCTTTTCCATTATGTTACACTCTGGAATGTTCATCTCTGATCTATATTCTGCTCTATCCAGTTCTATTCTATTGCTCTCCACTACACTCCATTCAATTCAGTTCTATTCTATTATATTGTACTATGTTCTATTCTATTCTATTCTATCTATCTATTCTATTCTATTCTATCAGATTACTGTCTTAAGTGTTCTCTTCTTTTTTGTTACCCTCTACTATACTTTTTCCAGTTCTACTCCTTTATTCTATTCTATCAGATTATTGTCTTATGTGTTCCATTCTATACTATTCTATTACTATCTTCTGCTCTATTCTATTCTATTGTAATTACTAACTATTCTATTCTATTCTATTCCGTTACTCTCTGCTATTCTGTTATTGAATTATATTCTATAACTCTGTAGTATGTGCTGCTCTATTCTACTCTTCACTGTATTATTTTCTGTTATATTCTATCTACTCTATTCAGTTACCCTCTACTATACTTAATCCAGTTCTACCCCATTCCTCTCTGCTATACTATTCTATTCTATTCTATTCTATTCCATTGGTTACTTTCCACTATGTCCCATTCTGTTCTATTCAGTTAGTCTTTATAATATTCTGTTCTATTCAATTGTATGTCAATACTCTTCACTATATGATACTATTGTGCTCTATTCTGTTCGATTACATTGTGAATGCTCTATTCCAGTCAATTCTGTTCTTTCTTTCTTTTTATATTCTATTCTATTCTATTGCAATTACTAACCTTCATATTCTATTCTATTCTATTCTGTTGTAATTACTAACTATTCTATATGTTATTGAATTATATTCTATAACTCTGTAGTATGTGCTGCTCTATTCTACTCTTCACTGTATTATTTTCTGTTATATTTTATCTACTCCCCTCTTTCTATTCTGTTTTATTCCCCTCTACTCTGTTCTGTTACCCTCTACTATACTTAATCCATTTCTACCCCATTACTCTCTGCTATACTATTCTATTACTATCTTCCGTCCTATTCTATTCTATTCTATTGGTTACTTTCTAGTATGTCCCATTCTGTTCTATTCAGTTAGTCTTTACAAAATTCTGCTCTATTCAATTGTATGCCAGTACTCTTCACTATATTCTACTATTATACTCTATTCTGTTCAATTACATTATGAATGCTGTTCTAGTCAATCCTGTTCTTTCTTTCTTTTTTATATTCTACTCTGTTGTCATTACTAACCTTTCTATTCTATTCTATTCTATTCTATTCTTTTCTATAGTATAACTCTGTAGTATGTGCTGCTCTGTTCTACTCTTCACTATATTCCTTTCCGCTCTATTCTATCTACTCCCCTCTTTCTGTTCTGTTTTATTCTCCTCTACTCTGTTCTGTTACCCTCTACTATACTTAATCCAGTTCTACCCCATTCCTCTCTGCTATTCTATTCTATTCTTTTCTATAGTATAACTCTGTAGTATGTGCTGCTCTATTCTACTCTTCACTATATTCCTTTCTGCTCTATTCTATCCACTCCCGCCTTTCTATTCTGTTTTATTCTCCTCCACTCTGTTCTGTTACTCTCTACTGTTCTTTACTCAAATCTATAACTCTCCCTTGTGTTCTATTCAGCCCAAATGACCACTCTTTTCTACTGTGGTGTAGTTAGATACTATCACTCTCTGCCACACTCGATTCTTTTTGATTACTCCCTTGCATGTTCTGTTCTGTTACTTCATTTTATTCTATTACTCTGTACTCTATTGCTCCATCTGTTGTTGCTCCTCAGTAGATTCTGGTGTATTCTACTCCTCTCTCTGTCTGTTCTGCTCTCCTCTACTTTTCTACACGGGCTGTAATGTTGATGATTTTTTGTCCGCACTGAGATTCAAAAAGCTCAGAACACATTTAGTGAAATGCAGCACGCCAGCTCCTACGTGCATTCTGAATGAGGCTTGTAGTGAGATTTGCGTATAACAGAAGCACCGCCTCCCTCCCATTGGACAATGTGTACGTGAGGGCGTGGCAAGGAAAGATGAGAGTTGCAAATCCATGCCCTTACTGGGAAGACATGGAGCGCTATGGACACAGTCTACACGAATCAAGTAGGAATCTCAACTAAAGACATAAATATTTCTTCGGTTAGGAAACAACCGGTTTGAGAGATCGAGAGGAAAGAACGGGTGGCCCGGGTGAGGATGGAGTGTGCATTTGACGCACAGAATCTGATCTCCATTTCTTTGAGGAAAATCCAAAGCTCCAGGACGCAGAGAGGAGGCATCAAGCTCCACAAGAACTTACTGGTAACGTACGTACTGAGAAACGCCAGGCAGTTTTATGTGAGCAAAAACTTGTCGCAAACGCAGAGGACGCACCACTACGAGGATGAAGCTGCAGTCCGCGAAAGGCAAGAATATCTAGAGCTGACCGGGAGCTTGACGGAGTTGGCCGATGACTTCTACTGCAACTTTACTGGGGTTGAGTCGGACACTTGGCACTGCGGAGCGCACCAGCCCATCGGCCAGCCTGCAGAGGTGGCGCACCAAGACGCATCTGCCTGCGCAATGGTTTCACCAAGTGACTCTGACCTCATGGTTTCGGAAGCCTGTTGGAGTTGTGCAGACAAATCCTCCTGGGAGTTACCTATCCCGAACGCACAAGCCAACCAAAAGACTGTCCTGGACTTGGACACGCATGTGGTGACGACTGTCACGAATGGATACTTCCACTCAGACTGTTGCGCGCAGTCAAAACAGCCGCAGGGCGCGCAGTGCTACGGTAAAAAGCGAAAGATGGACACAAGTTATCACATTGTTGATCCAGAGTTTTATCTGCCAGACTTTGGGCCGGTGCCATGTAAAAGGATGAGGACTGACGATGAGTCACATTCAGACTCGGAGCAGTTGGACAGCACGAACATCTCCAACCTGATCTCAGTGTTGGGTTCAGGTGGACTATCTGAGTTTGTGAGTTGGCAGCAGACGGACCTTGAGCAAATATTCGCCACTCAAACAATTTCTTTAAAACATACACTGTTAACAGGCAGCGGTTGGACCAGAGCAATCGAAGCATTTTGACTTGTATGATTGTCTTTGTATCGTTTTATTTTATTGCTTTCAAATAAACCGTGACACGACTGCAATCCTGCCTCTCTCTCTCTCTCTCTCTCTGTCTCTCTCTCTCTTCTGTTATTGAAAAATGTTGATGAAATGTGGTCACACAGAGCAATCACGTCCATCCCGGATTACTTTTTGCACATGGACAGTTCTCGTGCCAGTCAGTAGAATTTGTTCACACACTATGAAATGATTGTACCTTTCGTTTCAACCTTATTATCTGGTGATTCGTTTGGGGGGTTTTGCAGGAGTCTGCCTGTGGTTTGTGTTTCCTGAAGAAATGAGTTAACGCTGTTTCTCTGGGAAGATGTTGGACGAGCTCCATCATGTGGCAAGTAAAGACCTGTACAGGCTCCTGCACCAGATCAGCGCAGAACATCAGTCTGTAAATGTGTTATTTATGCCAGGGCCTGCTTTTATTAATCAATAAAACTAGCATAATGAAAAACACTGATGTATTGGTTTTAAATTACAACTTTGACTGATCGATTCTATCACTGTACACGTGTTGAGACTGCTCAAGAGTGGGTCTATTACATATTTACATCTAAGGGGTTTGCAGTGACCTTGTATTTATCACCACTGCTGCTATCATTTTAGCAGTCTTGTGGGATATCATATTTATAGCCTAAATTTATGACTTTGCCATGACTGAAGTTAAAAGGAAATAATTCATTATTGGTCACAGGAGCCATCTCTTCTAATAAAATAAATAAGGTGATAAAAAAAAATGAGATGTCTTCTGTGTTAATTTGGAAAAAAAAAAAAAAAAAAACACATGCGAGCACGCATGTACCAAACTCCACTTGGAAAACCGGGACTTTTAGTGGAGGGCTCGCAGTTGTCTTTCCTCAGTGGGTCCGAGGGGGGCGGATGGCTGAGAATAGACAGTGTGTCTGTCCTTGAGACATGACTGCCCGAGGGTCTCCCATCTCTATTCCCGGGACAGCCGAACACTTTACAGCGTCTGTCGGACAACATGTTGGGTGTTTTTGTCAGAGCCGCGGTGAGTTTGACTGTTTTTCACTCGACGTGGTTTTGAAAGTGCGTGATAACCGTGAGGCTGGGCCTAAGATCCGTCTGTTTGTACGGCAGCAGGCTGAGTGATTGAAGGGGGTGGGGCGCTGCACGGGACAGCAACAATGTCACACTATTAAGTTAAAATATAAGTCGTGTTTCACCACTGTAGGCTGTCAAAAACGTCCGGGCCGCTATATGTTATGGCAGAATATTAATTCAGAGTGTTTTAGCCGCCCTCCATTGTGACATTTTGCACAGCGTTAGCTTAGCACAAGATTAGCTTGTAGCGCATGCAGCTGGCAAGGACATCGGGAGAAAGCAAAACACGAGTTGTATTCGCTGCAGAGTGCCCTTTTAGTGTCATTATAATTTATTTATAGTCGTTGTGGTGGCATTTATTGCTAAAAACACAACGACGTAGACGACGCTGCAAAACACGCTGGTCATATCGGTTTTATTTTGAAATCGTCTACCGGAAGTGGAGTGTAGTAATCAGAGAGGCAATGAAAGTTATGATTAATGTGAATGATTTATATCACTAGATCCGGATTCATTCCACATTTCCACTGTCACCTCATTTATAAACAGTAATATCAATGCGTCCAGATTTATTTGACAAATCTTATCAGTATTGTCATCATCACGTGATTAATGGTGATCACCAGTGAATATGATAGCACAGATATATCTGTTGCTTTCCTGTGTGTTTGTTTAAGCTGTCATTCCAAAGTGTCATCCGTGTCAGCCTGCTATTTATAAGATGGCACACACCAGTGGGTCCAATCAGAGGAGTGAGTGTGACTGTCCTGCTCAGTAGTCACCTTACTGTAAAGTTCATGACTTTAAAAATAATCAGTCATGTTGTTCACAACACTTAATCCTGTTCTTGCTGGAACCCATTTGCCCTGAGTCATTTACTGCTGGAGGCTTCGATAGCATACACTTAGTATCTAACAACATGTTGACAGCTGAGTTTGTGAGACAGCGTCAGCCAGCTATTAAATTCAGTTAATCTCCTGGTTCAGATACTGAGATTATCAGTGAAATTAAGTGGTGTGCTTTTATATCAAAGCAGTGAGCCTGCAGTATTGTCACATAGTCAGTGAAACGTCTGACCAAAGAGCAGTCGTGATGCTTTCTTTTGTAATGTTTTGCCTCTGTAATTTCTGCTGGCAGAGGAGAGTTTGTGCTTACCAAGACAGTTTTTTTCCAGCTGCGGCCTGGCATGGTGAAGCCATGTCGCCTGGCCAGACCAGTAACACAGATCCCAGAGAGGTCCTTGGCGCACCAGGAGGGTTTGCCTAAGCTGCCTGTGCCGGCCTTGAAGCAGACCTGTGAGCGTTACCTGGCTGCTCTGGAGCCCATCGTCAGCGAGGAGGAGCTGGAGTACACCCGGCAGCTGGTACAGGAGTTCCTCAAGGGTGGTGTCGGGGAACGGTTGCAGAAAGGCCTAGAGCGACGAGCACGCAAGACTGACAACTGGGTAGATATATGGGCGTTTTTGGCAGGATATTTTGGAGTGTAATCTAAAGCAGCAACGGAGAAACCTTATTATATCATGCTGTCTGTTTACCACTGTGTGTGTGTGTGTGTGTGTAGCTGTCGGAATGGTGGATGCAGTCAGCCTATCTTGACTGCCGAATGCCAGTGGCAGTCTACACCAGCCCCGGGGTTGTCCTGCCTCGCATGCACTTTCAAGATCGACAAGGACAGATGAGGTGAGAAACCAGGACGTACTGTAAAAGCAGCCACAGTAATTAAGCTGTTTATCTCACTAAACACATCTCTACAAGCAAAGAAAGAAGAGCCACCTTTAATCTGTGCTGTAAATTTCCTGGATTCCCACAATAGCGGTCATAAACCTTAATTGTCTAATGATAGTGACACTTGGGAAGTTGTTTCTGAAAGTGATTTACATTGTGTGGAAGTGCAGTATAAACAAGCTCACATGAAGCTGGAGTTTCAGGCCGACCTTTGTGCAGGCTTCCCTCCACATGCTGGCTATTTAAAGCCCTGTGGCTGCACACAGCATTGCTCAGCTGTTTTTGACTACTGTGACCCGTGGGATATGCAGCGAACATGGTGGCCCCATAAAGAAATACACCAGAGAAGTTGGCTCAGTTGGCTCACAAGTTGTCTATTTGAATTGACATTTGTTTGTGAATGTCTCCATTCAGAGCTGATTAGTCATAATTGAATTTAGTGGTTTCTGTGCAGCCCTCATGTTCTCAGTGTCTTCTTAGAGGATTCACTCAAAACAAACCATGGAACCATCATAAGTCAGTAACACTATGGTGTCCTCTGTGCAGGTTTGCAGCCAAACTGATTGCAGGAGTTTTGGAGTTTAAAAAAATGATCGACACGTGAGTTTGCCCAATACGAACATCGTAACAGAAAGCACATTGTCATCATGGCTTGCAGATGGTTAACAAACCTACAGTTGGATAATGTGAGGTGCTGTGTCGTAGTGATACCCTGCCTGTAGAGTACCTGAGTGGGAAGCCGCTGTGTATGGACCAGTATTACCAGATCCTGTCCTCCTGTCGCATCCCTGGTCCAAAGAGAGATACCGTTGTAAATCACACCATTGGGAAAACACCCCCCACTCATATCACTGTGGTCCACAACTTCCAGGTACTCTAGATGGCGCTGCTGCTCTTCTTCTTCTTCTTCTTCTTCTTCTTCTTCTTCTTCTTCTTCTTCTTCTTGTACTCCGTGTCATTGCTGCAATGGCTAAAGAAATCTGTGGCTAAGTTAACCTGAACTGGTTTTCCCCACCAGTTCTTTGTCTTGGATGTGTACAACAGCGACGGCACCCCGCTGACAGTAGACCAGCTGTATATGCAGTTGGAGAAGATCTGGAACTCCTCGTTGCAGACTAACAAGGAACCTATTGGCATCCTTACATCGCAGCACCGCAACACGTGGGGAAAAGCCTATAATAACCTGATTAAGGGTGAGCAGAGACAATTTTTAGAATAAATCTAGCTGAAGAGAATCTGAGAGAGAGTATGCATGTAAAAATGTGATCTTGAATGCTGTTTCATTCCTCCTCAGATAAGATAAACAAGGAGTCAGTGCGTGCCATCCAGAAGAGTATCTTCACAGTTTGTTTGGACGCCCCGATGCCACGGGTGTCAGACGAGCTGTATCCGAGCCGTGTGGCTGCCCAGATGTTGCACGGAGGAGGAACTCGCTGGAACAGCGGCAACCGCTGGTTTGACAAGACATTACAGGTGAGCTTGAGACAAATGAATCACATTGAAAATACTAAACAGTGCCGTGGTAGCGGCTGAGAATTTTCCTACATGTGTGAATTGTCCTCAGTTCATTATCGGCGAAGACGGTACGTGTGGACTGGTGTACGAACATGCACCTGCCGAGGGTCCGCCCATCGTGTTTCTCATCGATTACGTCGTTAAGTATATGTAAGTTTCTTTTCATTCTTAAGTGACGGTTTTTCCTGATTTTCAGATGAACTCAAACTGACTTTGCGTTTCATATTTTCCCAACAGACGGAAAATTGAAACGGTTCGCTCTCCCATGGTTCCGCTGGCTATGCCTCTGAAACTGCGTTTTAACATTACACCTGAGGTCAAGAGAGACATTGACAAAGCCAAACAAAATATGAACATGTGTGTAAGACGCAGTTGTGATCATTATATAGTATAGTCTCAGCTTTGATGTCAGACGTTCAGTTTAACTCCCTCTTCTTTGTGTTTCACTAGAATGGTGCATGACTTAGACGTGAAGGTGCTTATGTTTTCTCATTTTGGAAAATCTGTGCCAAAGCAACACAAGCTGAGTCCAGATGCCTTTGTGCAAATGGCTCTTCAACTTGCCTATTTCAGGTAAGAAATCCCATTTTGTATTCCAACATTATTCCAGATGTAGACATTAACTGAATCACATCATATATGCTGTGTGCTGTTTGTAAATTCCAGGATGTATAATATTTGCTGCTCTACCTATGAGAGTGCATCGTTACGAATGTTCAAATACGGGCGAACCGACGCAATCCGCGCAACTACTGTAGAATCCTTTAAATTTGTCCAGGCGATGCAAGACCCAGCTAAACAGGTACTGTTGAAGCACTGGAATTTTACAAGAACTGTGCAACTTGAGGCGTGTAAGCTGTCTGACTGCACGTTCAATGCTGTCAACAGAACACAGAGAGGCAGGCGCTGCTGCACACCGCTGGTCAGACACATAAGGAGAACACGTACAATGTGAGAGCTGGAGTTCATCACCGTTAAAAGAATCATTGTTTTCACTGGCACCATCTGATTGATCTCAGTTCTGCACATTCAATGTTTCTTTTTCAGGCAGTTCACGGACAAGCCATAGACCGACACCTCCTCGGGCTTAAGATGCTGAGTATTGAAGACCTGACCTCCATGCCAGAGATATTCATGGATACGTCATTTGCTGTAGCTAATCATTATAATCTCTCCACCAGCCAGGTATATTTATATCTAAAAAAAGAAACAGTCTATCATTACAGAGCAAATGATTATTTATCGTTGGTTTTGCTTTGCGCACTTGCCCTCATCTGTCCCATCTCTGTGTCCAGGTTGGCTCCAAGACGGACTGCGTGATGTGCTTTGGTCCGATGGTGCCAGATGGCTATGGAGTGTGTTACAATCCCATGGATGAGCACATCAACATCGCCATCACAGCTTTCAACAGCTGTGAGGAGACAAACGCTGCCAAGTTTTCCCAGGCTGTAGAGGATGCTCTGTTGGACATGAGAGCTCTCCTGGAAGACACAGCTACAGCCGAGCAGTGATCCCACACGGGGAGCCTGGCACCGTGTTTGTGTCCCACTGCTCGGTGTACGAGAGCTGGAACTGAAGCGGGCGCCGGAGTCGCTGGAAGAATGCCACACTGACATATAACGCACAATGTACTGAGTATGCTGGAGCTGAGGGGAAACAAAGGGTTGTGGGAAGTAGAATGTGACTGGCAATACACTGCCTTTGTGATGGGAAATGTGATCTACGGTGGAAATTCTACTTAAATATATATAGAAACTTTAAAGGAACATACATTTCTGATTGTAATGCTATAAATATTTTTTTCCCTGTTTATACTAGTTTGTGGTGCAGTCTTCACAATGATACTGTCCTCACTTGACTTAAAGATTTTAAATGCTTTGGTTTGTTTATTATTTGTTTCAGGCCAACTTTATTAGCACATTGGCAAGAAAACAAAAACAGGATCTTGTGTAGGTCTTTATATGTTTCTCTACTCAGCAGAGGAGAAGATATTGTTGCTGTTACAAAAATGTTTATATTGTAAAAATATTGTAAAGTAATGTTAAACATAATTTTCAAACCTCAAAATAGTTATTATAGTATCTATATAACTATAGTTATAGTATCAAAGGTGCATAAAAGCGTATTCAGCTCTGAAGCTCCCCTTGGAATGCAGATAGTCTCCATGAAATTCAATCTCCGCCATATTTCCAGAAGAATGCCACTTAAACAGCTGCTGGCCTTTAAACACAGTGGTCTTTAAGACATCCATGTCCCTGATCTGAGGAGGACACACAAGACAAAGTAGTGCAGCAGTTATTACACGTTTTCCTGTTGAGTTCAGAACATCATACTGCAACAAAAGCACATGTTAGAAAGCCCGTCCGCACCATAATGTATGAAGAGTGGGAGTTGGTGGAGTTGAATACTAATCCTATGTGCAGTGCTTGGATTCTGATCTTCACTGAGGGAGGGGCATTGATGAGGACTCGACAGGTGTGGTTGGTGTCGGACGTTGTTGGATTCTCAAAGACGCCACTTGGGGAAAACAGCTGAATGTCACAATCTGTGGGGCACAGTGACAAGACACGGTGTGTTTGGTGGGACGGGGGCGGGAGGAACACCTGCACAGTCACAAACTGGTTAATATTTGTTGACACTGTGTCACGTTCTCGTTAAACTCTAAAGTCATTTTTTAAGCAGTTAAAAATACTAAAAGAAAAAGATCATCTTCCAAACTCATGGGGGAGGTGAAGGGTACAGAATAAAAGCACAGTAAGATATAATTCAACAAAACAGCTTGATCTATTGTAGCTGAATCAACGGCACAAGCAGAGAACAAGCTTTTAAACCTCACAGTGGTTTCAGCTTCACTGTATTTATTGCAGGGCTTTTGTATTGGATTGCATTAGACTGCGCGAGTGTTAACAATATTGCATACATCCCTCTAGGTTCAGTTCTGAGCCTTTGTGTTGCAATAGGCTTTAACATTAGACTCAATTCTCCTTGGTTGCATCCATTCCGTAAAAAGCAAGCGAAGCTCGCTAAACTTTAACTCTCACCGTGATGGTGGCTCTTCTTTGTGTTCTTCTGTGAATTGTAGGCGAACACGACCCCATTCCCAGATGTGAGCAGGTGTTGACGCACTAGCAGGATGTTGGTTCTGGTTGTCAGTTCACTACCTGCTACCTGCTCGCACTTCCTCACAAACGCCAGCCGATCAAAGAATGCAACACTCTCCTCTGTAGAAACACAAGCACAGAGTAGCAGACATGTATTTACCCAACACAAGACGCTTCATCGTATTTCATAGAACTTACTTCTTTTGCAGTTCATGGACCCAGATTCCACTTTAATATGGATGACCTCATCTAGGGGTCGACCTATGGATATTGTGCAGCGGCCGGTGACGTCTTTCAGGTCCACTATGCCTGATTCGTTCAGGAGTAGCTGTCCACACAAACCTGGTGAAAAGCAGACACTGTATTGACGGTCATGCCGCTCGCACTGAGTAGAAGTGAGGAGATGAGACTGATGTGTGCTGACTGGGTTTAGGTGTTGGGATGGCTGTTGTGGTCATCTGTGGGACGGTGATTGCCTCCGTTGGACTCAGAGGAAGATGGCTCGCTTGAGTGTGCGCCGCGGTGGCCACATCTGAGGTGGGCAGTACGTCTTCGCAGCTGTCCACGTAGCAGCCCTGGATGGTGATGGGCTTGGGCATGTGCATACACAGCAGAGGGCTGAGGGGCTCCGGCTTGGAGGGGCCCATGCAGGACACAGCTCTGGACTGGATCCCATATCCACAGGGAACTGAACACTGCAGAGCAAGGCGACACGGCGGAGATTGTCTGTAGTTAATCTGTTCATATTGTAAATAGTTTACTTAACGTTATGAGCCACATGACCGGGGTTGATGGAATTTGTGAATTGGATGGTGTCAGACTGCTCACAGCGTTAGGAGCATCATTCATAAATATACATCAGTATGACACACAGTAAATGGGATTCACATGAAACAGAACCAGAGAACGCTTTACATTTCTGCTTGAAATGATCATACATAATTAAAATAGATGATCAAAATATCTGCCAACTTGATCATTAATCAGTAGTTTTTATGAATCAATCTCATCCTCATTTCTCCCCTGTGAAGTGTACCTGGCTCCATGGTTTCACCTCCCATCTAAAGGTGCAGACCTGCACCAGGCAGGGCACTGTGGCGGCTGGTCTGACTGCTGCACGGCAGTTTTCCTCCGGCACCAGGCTCTCCTTGCCGTGGACATACTGGACACAAGACAAGGTCCTCTGAGCTACACCCAAATCACAGGACACCGAGCAGGGCGATGTCCTGAGCACCTTCCACCTGGACAAATGACAGTGATGCTTGAATAATTTTTGCCTTGATATGATTTCATTGTGTTTGTGTGTGTGCGTCTGTGTGTTTGTGTGTGATTGACCTTGCTGGGCAGCTGTGGGTGTTACATGAAACCACCGCTGTCGGTTTGGGAAAGTCATGGCACTCCGAGTCCTCCACCACCTCCTCCTTCCCCTCTGTTTCTCTAGCACAGTACAGCACCCTGTTGGCCACCCCTCCTCCACACGTTACACTGCAGACTCCTTGCTTAGAGCGCCACCTGGTTGTTATAAAATATATTTTGCTGGAGTAATTTTCAAATGTTTTCACGCCATACATACTTTCTCTAAACATCACACACCAATACTCAAATACTCCAGTCTGTCTAGTGTAGTGTCTCACATGGGAGGGCAGGGATGTGTGTTGCAGGTCTCAGACTGAGGAGGAGGTTTGGTTGAAGCATCACAGTGGAAGTCAGGCACCCCCAGTCTGGTCTGGTGATCCACACAGGAAAACCACACCTGCAGGGTTCCTACATAAGCATCAGGCTTTGGTTGACATTAGCTGATGAAGACATGCTGTTTGTGGGTGAAGAGGGGTGTATTTTTTCACTTACCATTGCCGCAGGTCTTTGAGCACTGGCTGATAACAGGACTCCAGACGTACACAGGAGCCTGTCTGGAGCGTGGCATCACGCCAGACTTAAGAATGGGCTCTTCCTGGTCAAGAAAGACAACCTTCAGACATGTTTCAGGCATTTTGAAACAAATACATGGAATTAGTCTTTTGTTTTTCTTACCTCTCCCTTAGATTCCCACCCAATGGGACAAACATCGACCACACAAGGCACAAAATCAAGCGGTTTGAGCTGCTTTGAACAAAAGCTTTGATCCACTTCAACATCCTGACCATCCTCTGGCCGGACACATGACACGTTGCGCTCTGCCTCTCCTGGCCCGCACACTGCCGAACATTCCCCGGGCTCTGACACAAGCCATCTGTAAACAAATGTACAAAATCTAATATTGTTAGTGTTCAAACTGAGGCAGCAAAGTGTAATGATCGGCAGTACAGTGCAGACTTTATACCTCGCAGGACAGTGTTGCAGGTTACATTTTTCAACAGCATTTGGAGCTGTGTCAGGTGGGCATTCAGAATCTGGAACCTTTACCACATCGGCTTCGTGTTTCTGAACACATCTCACGGGACGCACTCTCTCTCCTCCACCACAGGAGCTACTGCAAGGCCCAAATGTCCCTGCATCCCACCTGTGAAACAGTAAATTATTCATGTGTGCCCATTTGAGCTGAGCTGTACGCATCTGTCAGTCCATAGCAGGGCAGTGTGAACCTAACCTGGGGGGACAGGGTGGCAGCTGACAGGTTGTGTGTGGTGGTATGGACGGAGGATGTGTTTCACAGTTGTGCTCCTCCAAATGGTTGTTGGTATCTTCATCTACACAGACATACACATGCTTCTGTTCACCTGTAAAAGGTTCATGTGTGTAGAAAGAAAAAAATACTATTAGAAACACCTTCAATCAGATGATCCATGATTCATTCGTGAGTTTTAGGATCTTTTTTAACATTTCTACACCTTACCGCATTGCTTTATTGTGAACACACATGCTCACGCACAGGTTTACAGGACTTAATTGCAATATCCTGAATAATTACTTCAATGTTTTTAGTTTATAGTCTTAATTTAGGTGATTCACAAAGGAACAGCACACAAAAAAGCTGAGACTATAATGTACAATCATTTGTCTTTTTCAGTATGACTCATGATTGAACAGCTGCTTACCTGATCCACAGGAGACGGAGCAGGGTGTTGTGAACAGAGTCCATTTCCCTTTAGGTGTGATGTCTGTCGAGTCACTGTTTCTGACAGGCACATAGAAGTGGTAGCTAATGTTTGGATTTGTTTTCTCGCCATATTCTTTCCCATACTTGCGATACACCTGCAAAGAGAAAAATGATTCAGTGATGTTGAAGAAAGTCATTTTTTAATTAGAATGAGACATGAAGTCTTTTTTTTTTTCTCCCCTGACCTGCACGCTCATCTCCTCCAGCAGCGGTCCAGGCAGCAGCAGCTCCTCCATCTCTGGCAAAAGGTCAGGGGTCAGGTGGAGGTGGTACTCCAGGCAGTTATCATCCAGTGGGGAGGGGTGGGTCATATTCAGCGCCATGCTGCCCCCCCCAGACACAATGTACCTATCCCCGACCATTACAGCTGAGGACACAAATTCCAAAACACAACTCCAAGTTTTAGTCCTGTTTATGGAGATGTGGAAACGTGAATCTCGTGTAAAAAGACGACACTCACCCATGTGAGTGAAGAGAGGAGCTCTGTTGACAATATGAACCTGTGTGGCGTTCATCGGAAGAGAGATGAAGGTGGTGTACTCTGAAACAGAAGGCAATCAAGTATAAGTGAATTGATGACAATACAGGAATCTGGGCTTTGCTATCAGTACTATATAATTAGTTAAGTGTATTGTCTAAAACATGTCTGAGAATAGTGAAAAGCAGGGGTGTACAAACTCCGGCCCGCGGGCCAACTGCGGCTCGTGGTCCAATTTTCATTGGCCCGCAGGAAATTGTAAAAATGTATTGGAACACGGCCCACACATGGAATTAGTGCTGTGTTGTACTTCTTAGTCTCACCACTAGGTGGAGCAACTGTCTTGAACGAGGCAGCTTCTCCATAAAATGAGTAATAGAAGAAGAAATGTGCTACAGGTGACCCAAGATGGCAGAATTAAGGAAACATAAGAGAGTAGGTGTAGAAAGTTTCAGATGTGGTGTGCAATGAGAGCACAGCTGATAACTAATGAAGATCACTTCTGCTTTACGGAGGAGCTGCTTGATGTTAGCAGTCTAAAGAGCACCAGGACAGGTGAGGATGTTTCTGAAGCTGGGCCAGGTACAGTTGGCATGATGGGACTTAAATGGGAGGAGCTGTGTGGAGGTACGACGGATGGAGCTCCAGCTGGGACAGGTGAGCAGAGAAATGGCCTCTACGGTGTCCGCCGAGGGTCAAGAAAGTGGAGGTAAGGCTGTTAATTCGAGCACTAGGGCTCTAACAGACTATTTCAAGCTTCCCTCTCTGGTGCTGGTGCTGGGGGGGGAGGCACTAATGGAAAGGCTGTTTTTTTCTTGACTCATGTTCAGTTATCAAGCAGAATTTACCAATATTTGATTGATTTCTACCTCTAGTGGATTAAAGTTAGCTTTAGCTTTAATCCAAGTTTTTCTGTATGTGGCCCTCAGTGAAAACAGTTTGGACACCCCTGGTGAAAGGTGTCTATGTTTGTCTGACAAACAGTCTAAACCATAAAAGTATTCAATTAATCCAATTCGTATAATCCAAGAAAAGCAGACAATCATCACATTTGAAATACACGATTCGGATATGAGTGTTTAATACTTTTGCTTAGTGAACTATTTCAATGAGTAATTCAGCAGCGTTCACACTAATTCATTATTAAAATTCATGCTCTGTCACTGAATGTTTGCTACCTCTGGCCTGACCGCCGGTGTAGGAGTCAGAGGTCAAACTGCAGGACGATCCATCTCCACTGCACACCCCACACACATCCCTCACTTTCCCAGAGTGCAGCACGCCGTCACATCCAAACAGCTGATTGGAGGCAAACAGTGATTTTAAAAAACAGTGTGAAAGACTAAGTTAACATCTGCTCTGTGGCGTGCTTAGTGTCACTTAGTCATTACTACCTGGCATTTCCCTCTTATACAAGCAGCTGTGGAGCCAAAGGGAGGTGGACCGTCTGACTCACAGCGGGTCCCATCCACAAACTGAGAGCCGCGGCTCACTATGAAGTTTTCGCCATGCGACTGGCACATGTGTCTGCACTGCTCATCCCCTGTTTATGACGAGAAGAGATCACAGCAAAAGAATGTAATAGAGATAAAGGTTCTGGCCCTCAGCATGTGGTACAAGAAGAAGACGTTTTCTGTCTGTGCCCACCTTGTGCAAAACCTACAGCAGGGATCCAGGTGTAGAAGGAGGCAGTGTTTGGCAGCAGGTAGAGGGGGTGGAGGTCTGTTTGGGAACACTGCTCTGCCATGAAATCCAGCTGGGTGCGCTCACACGGCTGCAACAACATGTGTGGTAAGAAAAGAAAAAAAACTTCTCTGGCTTGTTGATGGTGTCTGAATGCACCGCTGACAGGTTTCAGCCCCAAACCACTTTAAATGCTTTCTGGGCAGTACTTTTTTTTTTTCTCATCTAGAATTGATTTCGAGAGTAGCTCACTTTGCCCCAAGCTCATGGTCTCACTTTTGAATATAAAAACTTTGCCCCTATGGTCTCTGAGCCGTCCTATGAGTGCTTATGTTTTCAGTACTACTGTGGGACCATTCTGGGTACAATGGATCACTGAGTAAATAGTTGATGTACTGTATGGAGGCCCACTGTAAACATGGCCTGTCAGAAGTTACCTGATGGTGACAAAGTTCAGCTTCAATATCCGGTCCCTCGCAGTCATTCCCTCCAAACGCAGGTCTGAAAAACAAGACGTGACAACTATGTCATGGCAATATGCTGTAAAACAGCCTTATCGCATAAAGACCAGTCACAGGATCATCAGCACTGACTATGACTGATGCTTGCATTATATTTCTTACCTGGGGTTATTACATTTCCGTGTACGATGAGTAACTCCCCCGCCACATGTCCTTGAGCAGGGGGAGAACTCGGACCAGCTTGACCAGGACCCATGCACCACCACAGAGGAGCTGAGCTCATCTAAGGACACACAACGCCCCTTCAGACACCACTGGAAGAGAGGAGTATACCTTATGGAAAACACACTTGGGCCTTATGACACTCTGGGAAAATGACTGCACCAACATGACTCACTGATCTCAGAGACAGTACCTGATTAGGTGCACACTCTGTCCCGTCCAGCAGTGGAACCAGGAGACGTTTGCATGAGCTGTCATCATCAGGGTTAACGTGACAGGACAGAGCCCGAC
The DNA here is from genome assembly GCF_042242105.1 of Pempheris klunzingeri. Classification (NCBI taxonomy): domain Eukaryota; kingdom Metazoa; phylum Chordata; class Actinopteri; order Acropomatiformes; family Pempheridae; genus Pempheris; species Pempheris klunzingeri. The sequence continues at coordinate 27,470,776 of NC_092018.1, forward strand.
AAGCCGGCTGATGGAGAAGGAGACCAGTATTGTAAATATGACCAGAAATGGGCCAATAAAGTCCATATTTTTGATGTAAAATGCCACCTAGTGGGAGCAGGCTGCTATCACAGGTGGATTACCAGGTCAGGGTTGGTGAAGGAGCAGGCTCTGGCAGTGCTGCCAAAAGCTATACGACACTGGTCATCAACTCCATAATATAGACCAGGTTTCCAGTTTTGTAGGGAGCCTCCCAGTGCAGGCAGGTCTTTGACACATTCAGCTTTCCCTTCACTGAGAGCATTAATACATGTGACATCATCATGTGACTTGATGACAACATCATCTTGTCCAGACCACAGCAGATTTCTACACATTACGCAGAGAGCTTTTCTATATCTAATACATACAATTTTAAAGGATTTCAAATTTCAAATGTGAGAAGAGAGCCACCTAGAACAACCTGAGGTGAAAATACTCAGATATGATATGTAGATGAAATGTCCTCTCAACAGCGGCAGGGCTGCATGATGAATGAGAGGTGTAGTCATGCACAGCTGCCCTGAACAGGTTGGCCCACCTGAAGAATGTGAACAGCTGCTGCCTGCTGCAGGGGGACCAGGTCAGATCCACACTGTTGGAGCCTCCATCGGAGGCCATGATGAACCCGCTCCTGCTACAGGTGTTTCCCACTCCGTCGTGGTTGATTCCAAAACTAGTTAAAAGTGAATTCAATATAAAACGCTTGAATTTACTTTATTGTAGTGAGTTTTAAATTTGTCTACTGGGCGGCTTATGCCATGAAGCGATCTTAATGGAGTTGTTAAAATTGTCTGCCAATCACAGTCCAGTATAGTTACTGTTTGACTTTAGCAGACTCAAAGTAGGCCACTATAATATTTTAACAAAGCTGCATTAAATTGTGCAGTGTAATGAAATCTTTTACTAGGCTGTAATGCCACAGTAATTTAAATGAACTTTCCTGGAAGAAGCTAAAATAGGAATGTCTTGAAAGGACAAAGTGAATACAAGTAGTAACTCATTCATTGTGTATCTATTATTGGACATTTTATTCTCCATTTATGATTAATTGTTAATGGAAAGTGTTCTAACTGAACACTGCCAAGTATTTGGCGATGATTTGGAAATTACAGATCTGTAAAAGAAAGTGCATATATGCACTAATGTACATTTTAAACAGATATAGTGGATAATGTTTGACTCCACTTTACCTGTGGCCAATTTCATGAGCGATGGTGATCCCCAGGTCGAAGCCTGTGTCCTCTGTGATCACACAGCTCCATTCGCTGGAACAAGCCCCACCAAGCTGGGTTACACCCCTGACCTGCTTATTTCCATCGGGCAGCGCCAGGTCGTACCTGTTAGTGTAAAACATGCTTTGATCATCCATAAAATATCAAATAATCATCTGCTCACAATTTTTTTATTTTTTTTTTTAAAAAGCTACAAGCTGCAGGTTGCATACCTTGTAATGTACAACAGAAGATCAGCGTGCAGTGGATCGGTATCGTTTGAGGGGTTTATCCTTCTGCCCCAGTCACACACACTTCTGAGACATGAGGTTATGTTGGGGGACATTTGGATCTCTGGCTGGAAGAGCCAACCACAGTAACAAAAGTAAGATGCTGGTAATAAAACTGAAAGAAATTAATTTAAAGTTATTCCATTATTTCTCACATTCAAAGTCACTCTGAATAACAGCATTAGCTTAGGTCCTATAGATACACACAGAGGAGCTGTAGGATCATACTGCTTCTCAAACCTGGTCATTAACTTACATTTCTACTTGTACAATGAGCTCGGGTCAAAGCAGGGAGCTGATTACCTCTGGCTCTGACAGGATGATCATGCGGACCAGGTGCACCCTCATGTTGGCGCCCAAGGTCATGTCTCTCAGCAGCTCTGAGGCCTGGGTGGAAATTGGAATTTAAGTCAGGTTAATATATTTCAGGACGTTCAGAGTGTAATGGGGCTATTGCAGTGCGTCCTGTACATCTGGTTATGTAAACATTTCAACATGCAACATCTGAAGGGATTTTTTTCTCCCCTTAAACTTGCGTTGCCTTTTTTTCCTCAATATCAGTCTCATAGTGTTCGTTTAAGTTTGTTCCACTGCCTTTTCACATACAAATGGCCTGCGTTTAATAGAATACAGGCTGGTCAGCCGCGTTTTTTAACTGTGTTTGTGCTCAGACTTACAATGTTGAGGTTGGTGAGGACGTATCGTTCTGTGTCCTGCTTGTGCACCTGCTGCACATCAGGCCCCACCACCACCAGCAGTTCCAGATGTGTGATATCAGGCATCGGAGCTGAGCGACGCAGCCGCCCACTCACTGTGAACAAAGAAAAAGACACGGTACAGGCACTTCACTTGTGTATAGTACTCATTTTGGTATTTAAACAAGTGCTACGGTGTGTTTCACAGTGTATATTCACACTTCCCTACACTGGGACAGAAAGAAAGTAGTTCTCATTGCATCGATATATGAATCCTCAAGCTGTTTTTTACAATTCAGCCATAGATGCACGTACCTGAGTGGTCAGGAGGAGAATAAGGGGAGGAAACTGTGTCTCTTTGACTGGAGGAGTGCTGAGAAAGCTTTAAGAGGACACAAACAACAACACCACTTTTAGGTCCTTTGGGAGCAGCCTTGGGAACTAAATTTAGATCTGTGGCCCAAATACTGAATGAAAATACAAAACTATTTGGGAGCTTTTGTTTTTTTTAAGTGACTATTGCGTAAATCCTGTAAAACACAGTTGTGACTCTCTGCAGGCTGTGGGTTTTCACAGGATGATAAACAGTTTAAAGTTGAAGAGTTCAATGTACTTTGCAGAAGTCCCGAGCAGTGGAATCACTAACCGCAGAGCCCCTGTTCACCCGCAGCTTTTCCACCTACCTCGTCCAATGGAGAAGTCATTAGAGCGACGAAGCCAGGCAGCAGCAACAGCAGACAGAGCAGAGTCTTGAAAATCATGCTTCCAATTTTTCCTGTGAGTCAACCTGACTCGGGACAATATGCGATCCTCCTACTGAGCAGGACAGATTCCAGCCAAGGGGGTATGAGTGACATGTGTTTATGCAAACAGTAGGGACAAAGTTGATGAGTGACACACGTCATTTGCTAGTTCTTTCCAACTTTGGGACCAAGAGGACAGCTCTCATGGGTTGGGTTGGTTTTTTTTTTGCAGTATGACTCATTTGTGTGATTTCTTGCTTTTCGTCACCGAGCAATGAAATCAATTACAATCCGTTAAGACTTTTTGTACTTGAAACATTTCGATGAGGACAGACAATCAGTGCTGGCAGCTGCATGCTTTAGTTAGTCACCAAAATCCACATTTGGATCCAACCCATGTTTATATTTAGGCCTTTCACAGCTGCAATCACTGCTGAATTAATCCTCATTATGATAAATGCTCTTGTGTGTTGTTGCCTGTTGTGGCCATTAGAGGGCAGGCATGCTCCTGTGGATGGACTGGAAGAAACATGAGGGAGGCACACACACACACACACACACACACTTCTCCACGTGTGTAACAAAATAACATCCCTTGAGGCCACGACGGTCATAAAACTTTATCTAATGCTAAATTGCTTATTTAGAAGGCAGTAGATTCACAGTGGAAACAATAAAACAACATTAATCCAAGAATTGACAAGCGCCTTCCTCTGGGTCGTAGCTATAATTATTTTCTTTTACTGCTTTAAGTGGGCCAGATGAGCAATTTGTCTCTCCAGATTCAACTGTTCGTGATTTATTTTTATAATTTGGGAAATTAGAGAAGCCATTTCAAAAATATCATTGTGCGATGATAAAAATAAGGTGAAACTGGGCCCTACAGATTGTGTGCTACTTCTAACAGTTTGCTCTGTTGATTCATTTTCAGGCAATGTTTTCCTCCTGTTATGATAATGATACAAAGGTCTAGAAATAACCAGAATGTATGCCACCTTTCAGATAAACTCTTAAATGTTGTTTGGCCATGCTGCAACAAGGGTTCCTTCCCTTTCTTCTTCTCCTCTCCATCCCTGTCCTCCAGGGGTATAGTTTATCTCCATAAAGCTAGGATTCAAGCCCCATCTGCCAGTAGTCTGCCAGATATCTGCCCGTTGTCAGTCTGAATTAACAGCTGGGTGTCACAGGCATTACACCAACATTGCTCCTCCAATAAAACCTCAATGCCCTGCTGGATTTATGGAGCACAACAGACTGTGATAAGTGTTCCGTATCTGTTCGGAGGAGGGTAGGGATTGTATATTTATGATGTCTTAAATTATATATATCTAAGCATATGGGATGCTCAAGTGGGCACCACAGATGATGCCTCAGGAAAGTGTTGTTTGGTAGAGAGGAGGGAGGAAGTTGTTCATGGAATGAAGTAAATCACAGAAAACTGATGATCTCTCTGTTCGATAGATACAGTCACATTTTCTTCTTTGCTTGCAACGATTTTTTTTTTACTATACTCATTTTCTTGTCCAAATCAATAATTGATATCCTCCAAAGACTTCCAAATGGTATTTTTTACTTGTTACAACCTTTTGGATAGACATTTGGTTAACTAGGTTTTGTATTGTGAGGCACAACCTCTCAGTGTTTCATTCATGTAAAGTGGTTCTGGCTGGTACATTAAAAGGATTCTTATTCATCTGCTGCTCTTTGTCATTCCCTCCAACTGTCATGTCCGTGTAAAAGATTCATGTACGCAAAAACTGTTCACCTGCCTCTTTATGGCAGTCCATCGCCTAAATTCTTTTATCAGAATCAGAATTACTTTAATAATTATATATTATATGGACGATAAGCATCGATGCCTTTGACTGTATTTGTTTGACGGCACTCTTTAATCACAGTGGCAGACTGAGTGCTAAAATAATAAAATCTCTTGACTTTGACTGCGCTTTTTTTTTTTTTTTTTTATCTTCCAAGTTATCAATCGTTACTATAACTGGAGGGCCTTTGTTAAATCTAGCACAGCTTTCATGTCTGAGTCAATGAAGCAGAATTTTCAGTTAGGTGTGTGACTGCCAGAGTGATGGATCAGATGTTGAATCAAAGTTACAGCCATACATAAAAATATCACCATCAAATGGCCTCACAGCACCCATTTTTCAAAAACATGGATGTTTCTCTCAGTCGTCATGTGCTTTGTCTATCTATGAGCTGCTCCGTCTTCACGCTGTAATCTAAGAAAATCTGTAAACTCAAGAATGTTTCCTGCTGCTGATGGAGTTGTTACTGCCTCCTCGTGTTTTCGCTGCAAAGTAAGACAAATATGTGCTGATGGTATACTGTCAGCACTGAGATGATGACTCTCCCGCCTGTAATGCAGTACTGAGGATGCTAAATATTCAGTGGCACTACAGAATCTACAGATATGTTCCAGGCAGTGGTTTCCTCCCAGTGGTCCCCCAGCTGTTTTAGCATATGTCAGCATATCACGGTGATACAAAGACACTGCAGGGGCATTTAATGATGCCCCAGTGCTGATGATGATTTAATGATCATGGTGTGTGGTTCCTGATAAATGGCTAAATATCTGCGAGTAATTACACCGGCTCGTTTTCAGGGGAAGCGCTTTTGTAATGTGTGTTTGAATGATAGGGAGGAAGAGGAGAAGTGACTGTCAGTGTTTGATGCTCTCCAATGGAAATTCCATATTTTCTAATAAAGCTGCTAACGACCTACTCAGTAAAAAAAAAAGAAAGAATGGGAATTAGTGGCAACTTTAACACACTTCAGTGTAGCTCCTTTGGTCTCTGGAGAATGTGAAATGAATTGTATTTTCCTAAGGACTTCTATCAGTGATTAAGCTGCCAGCAAAACTTAAAAAAACAGCCGTAATTTATTGCATTTGCCTGAAAACACCCTCTCTTGTAACAAAAAGTTCATTTGTTTGATTAGAAATTAGAATTAAGCTCTATAGTGGACTAAATGGTTTGTGGTAAATTATTCTGCTCATAAAGTTTGTAATCTGAGTTTTGACCCTCTGTCTCTGACTACAACCCACATTGCTGGTGAGTTTTAGTTTAATGATGTGTCTGTATTCAATTCCACCTGCTTTCAAGTCAATAGCATAAAAAGATTAGAAATCTCCCATTAATTTGCCCCATTTTGCCATGGCCTGTTTTCTCCTGTGCTCAGCCCTGTTCCCTCCATTCCTATGAGACTACTGTAACTGCAGTTGGCTGCAATACGGGACTGCAGGGAAGGGCACAGAATACTAAGATGGCCAAGCCACACAGCCTACGTTTCCATCCAACCCTCCCATGAATGGGTAGAAAGCTCCTACTGGGCCGCAGGATGATGGTGTAGCAGTTGTGGATGGATAAATGCTATAACTGAACATCTGTTAGCAAATGGCTGATGGGACCAGAATTTTAATAAGCTGCCCATGAAAAGGTCTGATGCAAAGTTCGAACACAAGCCCGAGCAACAAATGTGATAAATTGGGACTTGTGGGGAAAAATGGCTTGTCCCTGTGTCCTTCATGTAGCCTAATAAGCAATCAATAGATGTGAAGACTGCAGAGCATTAATCTTTTGCTTCAATCCACCTCTTTCCCTCTCCTTTAGAAAATACAGTGGTATATCTGAAATCTTTTTTCCTCTTTCCCTTATTGCACTGTTTCTCTGCTGGCCTTGTGCCCTCCAGATCAGTAATTACAGTGGGCTATGTTTGGATAAACTTAACCTGAATTTTCCAGGTATGCACTCTCAATTTGTCATCCCGCTCTCATGCTTTTAGACTTCTTTTATAGTCTAGGATTTGCAAGATACCTTTTTTTTTTTTTTTTTAATGTAATGGCCAAAGAAATTACTATTAGAGCAAAGTTTTGAAATAATTAAAATAAAGACTTAAAACTCTGAAATCATACACACGTCAGGTTACTTCAGGTAATACAGAGTACTGCTCAGCCTCTGAATGCTGTTGTGTGATGCCCTTTGTGGCTCTGAAGTGAACTTTTTAAAGTCTGAGAAAATAACCCCAAACAATGAGGTCATCATGTAGAGATAACCCTGATGACGTCAGCAGGGTCATCTTAACCTGGGTTTAACAAGGTTTTAATAGATTAGATAGAATAGATAGATAGTTTGTACTCAGACTAAGTAGGGGGAGTTTGAAAGAGCTGGGCATTTTCCAGAGAGGGTCTATAAAAGGAAATTTATATATTATGAAACTAAAATCATAAAATACAAACTAATCATTAGAGATTTTGACATTATCACCTCCATTCATTACATAAAGCAAACCAAACAGAGCCATTTGATTCAAATGCAGAACAGCCTCTTAAAGGTGGGTTTAAACTCTCTCTCGCCTTTAAAGCGATGCAGTTGACCAGTGGAAAAGTGACTTTGGGTGGACCAGCCCTTCACAGTGCACCGCACGACACGCAGCACACAAAGAGTCAGTGTGGAACCAGCGGCACCGCGACGTCAGAGTCTGCGGCGCGGAGCGGAGCCGGTCGGGGCCGGCAGCAACGTCACTCCCTGACGGCGGCATCAGAGCAGCTCCGGCGGCCATCCGAGCAGCAGCGAGTCGCTCCGGAACTCGGCGGAGGAACACGACGCTGGACAGCACAGCGGCTGTCTGCTTTGGGACCGGCTGGACGGCGACTTTCCGCCTCTGCTGCTCAGGTAAACCTCGAAGTCACTTCACGTGGAAACGCTTTTGCTCGTTTGAAGGTGAGTTTTCTGTTTGTTTTTTTTGTTTTTAGCCAACGAGCTCCAGTGAGCAGAATACAATGACCAGCAGGCTCCCCGCACTGGAGCCATAAACTGTGTGTTGCTATGACACTGCCGGGCAACATCCCACCTGCTGCTGCTGCTGCTGCCGCCACTGTGTGTGCATTTCTTACTCCTCTCAGCCAAAACAAATAGAAATACATGGGAAACAAAGCGCTCCTTCACGAAGGCTAAGTCAGCCATTCATTTCCGTCTGGATTCAGCTGTGCAGCGTGTTTTCGTGTTTTCTCCTGCCACCTGTTCTCACAAGACCTGAATCGACAATTTGTTAACGCCACAGTTAATTTGCTTGCAAATGTAGCCGTTTACTGCAGCCTTTACTTTGATAATCGCCCCAACACATACATCACTGGCTCTCTACTTGCTCCACATTGCTCCATGCCATGCCTGCTGGCTGTATTCAGCAGCTTTGGCAGACAGCAGAAAGGTCGTTGTCTGTTTTGAGTGTTTTTCCAGTCCAGTGCTCATGTCTGTGGCTCTGGGTGACAACACTGTCCATTTCCACTGAAACGCAGTGAACGCATCCCTGTCTGTCTGTTTATTTTCATAGTGCCTAAGCAATACCCAGGACCACAAGGCTCGAGCAAACACAAGATGGTGATTACCAGCGTGGCATCCCTCAGAAGGACATCGCCGGCCATGGACACGGGGAGCAGATGTTTGCAGTGAAGGTGCCTAGTGCATACAGTAGTTTCCCCTTGTGTGGCTCAGACGGCTGCCGTGGTTAGCCGCCGGTGCATGCCAACGCCGGGCCCGTGATACAAAGAAATTCCATTCTCCCTCGTCTCCTGCGTGGTGTGACAGAGAGGAGGAAATCTCCACACCATGCTGTCGTGAGGCCAGGAAAGGAGGGAGAATTATGAGTCAGAAAGGAGAAGAAAAGAAAACTGTCACTCCTCAAATCCGCCTATAAGCTCGGTAGACAGCTCACACACTTATTTTAAGAGCAACACCAGATCTCTTTTCAGCTGGCATCTCGAACTGTAGGACTATGTAGAGGCCTCGCTTCTTTTACTTTCCATAAATTATTACTGAAACCTCTTTTTTTTTTTCTCTTCCTGTTAATTGTTATGCCTGTATAAATTCCAGGGATTAGAGTTAACGTTTGGAGGGAGAGCAAAGTGCAGCGAGGTGCATTCAGGGGCGAGCTGCTTATTGTATTTTAGTTTACACACCTCCTTATCTCAGCTGTCAAGAGGGAGGATTCTTTTTCTACAGTAGCTCACCCAGAGCGATAGAGATAGTGGTGGGAAAGGAGGGGTGGGAGGAGTGAGAAGAACAGAGGATGACTGTGAGGGAGTGAGCGTGCTTAACCCAGCCACTGAGTGACTCTTGTATCCAAGGACGAAGGTAGCAACGCATCCAAACGCCACTCTTCGCCCACGGACTGCTGTGAAGAAATGAGGCGGACACATAGGCACTCAGCAGCGCTCGTATAGACTCAACAACCTGCCGGCCCTTCCTCAAAGGGCCCCTGGGGTTTGACTCGCCTGTCTGGAGTGCCAGGGCTGATGAAAGAGCAGATCATGACTAGAGCAAACTACACAGAACGATACGAAAGACTCATTTAGCGTGAATGGGAGTTGCTTTTTTTCCTCCAAACAAAAACAAAAGTGTGTTTCTCTTCTTTCATCAGTGTTACCGCACCTAAACTGGCCCACGTTTGTGTATGTTTTTGGCAGAGGAGCAGTCTGGAGAGGAGGTAGTAACAGGTGCTGTGTGCCAAGGTGGATTTAGAGGTGTGGAGGAGAGCTGAAGATCATGGGCAAATCAAACAGCAAGCTCAAGCCAGAGGTGGTGGAGGAGCTGACAAGGAAAACCTACTGTGAGTATCGTCAGGTCTTTATTCTTTCTGCTTGTCTTCAGAGAGCCCCGGCACAAACTCTGTTCAGCTAGCCTGTATGAGAATAAAGGGACATTCTGGTTAAAGGTAAAAGACCACTCAGTATGTGATGGGGAGACACAACTTTTCAAATCATATGTCCACCCCCTGTGTCCCATACAGGCTGTACAGTATATAGCCCTGCCTGCTGCCATGTATTGGGATCAAGCATCAGTTTCTGGATATCGACAGAAAAGCGCTACCACAAAACGTCAGCTGGGAATAAGGCCCCCTTTTGATTTAAATTTGCATTTAAATGCCGTGTAGCAAATTGTGATTGGTGAAGGTCTGGCAAAAGTTGTAATCAGCATCTTAGAATCACGCTGAAGGGACTTATGAGTAATGAGATGCTGAGTTTGTATCAGCTATCAAGCTGGGGGTTTTCGAGATGAGGATGTGGTTTTATATGCAGAACATGCACCTCCTGTATATTTTTCTATGCATAAAGAGAAACAGATGTAGAATCTAACTTAATTAACACTGTGCTGTACATGCCACAATTATAAATGGTGTTCACGCTAAGAGACAGTGGGAATCACCCAAGTCAAGAGCGGGAGTGAGTCTGCAACATTGCACTCACACGGATTTGTGTTGTTCCTGTCGACTTATCAGGACATTGCAAACTGACAGTGTTCGCTTTTCTCACCTTAATAGCACTAATTTATTCATTGATGATCTCCTGCTGAACAAAAAAAAACAATCTGCCACAGTTTTGGATCAAATTTATAATTATCACAGCACTGCCTTTATACAGACTATATTAATCGTCTGTGTGTTAGTTTTGGAGAATTATTATTATTATTATTATTATTTGAACAGTGCAGTGCAGGTGTGGGTGGGAGTTGACGTCCATTGGCTGCTTAATGACAGTGTTATTTGTGTGGTAGGTCTCTCCGCAGCAGATTTAAGGAAGGCTGTTGTGGCAGGAAATTGCTGTGGAGGAAGATTGGGCTTCGTGCTGGGCTGCTTGCTGCTGTCCCTTACTCTCTCTCTCTCTCTCTCTCTCTCTCTCTCTCTCTCTCTTACCCTTTCGCCCTGTCTCTCTCGCTTTATCCCCTAATTGCCCTCTTTGAGCAGGGAATGGAATAGTATAATTAGGATCTTATCTGGTTAGCATCGCTGAGAGGGGCACCAAGCTTTCTCTCCCAGCGTGATCATTCTCCCTTGTTCTGTTGTTGCCTGACTGGAGAGTCTATCATTTCTGCTGCATTTCTGCTCCTTCATCCTGTTGCCTCTTTGTCTTGCTCTCCCATTAGAAGCTTTCTCTGCCATTTCATCCAACACTCTCCTTTGGTTCTTGACAGATTGGGGACTTAGGAAGTTTCTCTGTACCTTTTTTTTCAGTGGTAGAAGAAATAGGGTGCTTCTATGCCCCAGCAAGTTAGGCCCTGTGTGCTGACAGGCAACCAGCAAGGCCAGAAATATAGAAATATAGTCTTTTTAGGTCAAAAGGATATCTTTAAATGAGTGTCTTCTATTTTGTTGTAGGTTTGAAGATGCAAGCCTCTTGATAAGAAAAGTATTACACCTTATATTTTAAATAAAACGCTCTATAGACAACAACAGTATTAAGCTGTGTAAAGGCTCTGGCTAGCCAGTGGTTTTCCTGTTCTCAGTGAAACTGTGGAAAAATGGCTCCAGCCTCACCTGTACTTTAAGAGAGCTTAATTCGACCCAGAAATGCTTTTTCCAAACGACTGTACTGGCAACACATAGAAAGACCCGCAGTCCTATTATAATGTCTGCAGGATGTAGGCTTGGCCCATGTAATGGCCTGATGATTTTGTACGTTGTCGAAGCCATGAAAAGGCTCACGGTGACAGAGTGCAAGCTGTATGTGTTCTAGCGGACCCTGCAGGGCCAAACGGCTGAGTGGGCCCTGCACTCTGCTGCAGTGGGCTGATCACATTATTGCCCATTGCCTCAGACTGAGTTATGCAATACATTTCGTCATTAAATGGTATTCATGGTAAATTGCCTCAATTTTTGACTACATTGACTTTTGAGGCCAATTTAATGGTAGCTTGACTTGGCTGATAGTTGTGAGATTGACCCCGGCATTTATTGCCCACGAAAGGGTCACATGATTGGTTTCTTGGTGAAAGGCTGAGCAGAACAAATTGATGCTGAGATGTATGCAGGCGAAGGCTATCTGACCTGGCCTTCTTATTGATAGCTTCTGTATGATTCTGCTCCAACGCTGCAGTAGTCACATTATGGTTTACAAAGAATCTTTTTTACCCTCCTCACCAACATATTTTTATTATCTGACCAGTCTCCTGCAAATCTAGTGTCTTTAACAGGGAATGTCTAGGCTTGAAACTCGCTGTTAACTTTTTCCCCCCCTGGTTGCATAGCTTTGTAGCAACCATGAGTATGAATTGCTGAAGATTAAACATTACAGTGGAAGACATTATCGATTAACTAACTAGCCATCCATTTGTTGTATTTGTCAGGCTCTTGCTTTGCCCAAGCCCTACAGATGTGGTAGTAGACTAACAGCGGCATAAATTCAGAAAATCTCTCTCTAAGGACCGCTTGGTTAAACTAATGCTATTGATTTCCAGCCCTTGTTTTCATTAGCAGCCCCAGGGGCAGAGAGGCCAAGAATTGCTTTGGTTACTTGGGAGAAAGTAAAGGGACAAGTGAAAGCCATGAGGGATTGGTTGATTGGATACTGGCAGATAATGCTGTTTGTGTGGGCATGATAACACATCCTACCTCCTAAACTGTTAGCATTTTTAAATCTCTGTTCACTCAGCCTCAGTTGTCGTTTTGGGGCTCCCTGGGGCTTACTCCCACTTGTTCTCTGTACTGGCCAGGAGAAATTATTAGTCCCCTCCTCGGATAGCATGCTACAATCAATGAAATCTGCATCAGCTAGACGTGGCTGTTTTCCCAATAACTTCTTGTCGGCACTGTTGAATATTTCTGGTGAAGTCAGAAGAGCTGTGTTGGAAGGGATTGGGCCACGATGATTAACGATGCTACAGCTTGGCTCCTCTGTTGTGTCTAACAGCACACTGCTTCTTTTCTAGGACAACCAAGGTTTTTTCTCTAAGCTAATGTCACTCTTTATTTCTTTTACAGTCACAGAGAAAGAGGTGCAGCAGTGGTAAGTGTGTGCATTCATTTTTAATGAGCATGTTTCCATTCCTGATGTGAGGCTGGTTGTTTATTAGCAAATTGTGTATTCACTTGCAAAGTAAATCTTTTCTTGACTCACATGCAAAACCCACTTTGATATATTTTGTCCAGGATTTGGTTTCTTGAGTCCATGAATAGCGTATTTACAATTTGTTTAGTAGTTGATTTGAAGCCATCTCCCTCACTTTACCCTGAAGACAAATGAGTTCTGAAAATAGAATGACTTTGAAGCCTTACTGAGACTGAATGACTTTGAAGGCTGATAACACTGATACAAACATTTCCATGATGCATTCCTCAACAATCTTTTTGCTCTATTTGCAAAAGGGATGTGTGATAACAGAAGAATGGCTGGGCCATAAGGTTGTTCCACTTTGAGGCGCTTAATGACTACGTGGCCACCGAGTCTTCACAAAGCTGCCCATTAGTAATCCTTCCCGTCAGATTCTGTACCTATTAGTCACTGTGACCCGCGCCGGCATCATCTTAAAGCGGTGTAGCCTTTGCATGATCCCAGGCTTTGCTCACAGTGTTGTAACATGTACTCACATATATCAAAATGAAACGTATTCATGAAACAGAAGGAACCTCAGGTGAGGATAAGTCACAGACCTGTGGTGAGAGTGATCGTTACTGTGTGAATGTCTGAATGTTTTCCTGAAGGTGCAATTTAACAGCCGCTTGCACACAGATAAGAAACAATGCATCTTTATTTACAGAGATGATTCAAGCGTGAGTGTAGTCATCGCTTTTGTTTGCTGCATGATGCTTTTGGGCTATTCTTTGTTTGGAAATGACAAACAAAGAATAGTGTATATCAGAAGAGGGGGCACAGTAATAAAGTGATCGCTCTTCCATGTTCACCCTTCAGTTCCCCTGCTGTGGTTTTGCATTTCACGACCTAATTCTGCATGCATGAAAAGAGCTTTGCCTTGAGAGCTAGTCGCTGTTCATGTCCCCTGTTAGGGGGTTTATGGGGGAAAGGAGCCAGGGCACATTCACAGCAGCAGCAGCAGCAGGAGCGGCAGCATTAGATATCACTGGGCATTGGCAGGTCTACAGCCTCTGAGCTGGCCTGTCTCTGGGGCTGCCTGAGTGGACTGGGGCAGAATCCTCCCCCCCTCCTCCTCCCCCCTTAAACATCTACCCCCCCGGCTGTGCAGCCAGCTAGTTCACCATCACCCTGACTGTCTTTCACAGGAAAGTTTACATGAGTCCTCACTTGAAGATCAGCAGCAATCAACATGGCTGAGTGTGAGGGATGAGAGGGAATTTTACCAGGGGAAATGCCAGATGGCGTGTAATTAGAGCACAGGCACAGACACAGAAGAATTAGCAGGGTTAGATAAATGCCTGTGTTGTGCATTAAATTTGTTCCCCTTTCTAATCCTCCTCTAAGGGCACATCATTAGTATGCTCGAGGCTCACCTGAAATCAATAACAAAATGCCATAGCGCAGTGATGTTCCTGCCAGCGAGGCAGGAGCAAGAGAAACATCCTGCACAACTCCTTAGCAAGCCACCATGGTTGGTGCCAAGGAGAAGGAGCCAGTGCCAGTAATAAATACTTTATCTTCATGCTGGCTCCTTAGTGTGGTCTGATGCACAATGTCACGTCTGCTATGTCCCTGCAAGTACAGTGTGCGGTCGTATTATTACACTACTTCAAGTACAGTCTGGCTGTGTATGTGTCTTAGCACCAGTCACCCAGTCAGATTTCTTGTACATGATGTCTTCCTGGCAAATGGAGGTGATTCTGATTATGACTGTGATGACTGTGACACTAGCAAACATGTTTACACTAGTACAGTGCCTTTGCAGTACACCAATATACTGCTCATGTAACTCCACTGGTAGTGTGTTAAACGTGGTAGTCAGCCTTACATGTGCATTACTTTATGCCTAGTGAAGCTAATTAATGAGTCTATCGACTGGCTGAAGACAGAAAATAGCAATTCAGTGTCAGTAAGTCTTTGGTTAATCAAAACTTAAAGTGCATGTTGAAGAATTAGACTGAAGCCCCAGCCAATACTGATACTTAAAATAAAGAGTTTAAAAAATCCCATAATTAAATGTCGGCATGATATATAAAACTAAATATTTTACAGCCTAAAAATATACTGGACACAAACACAACACTTACACTAACAGTTCATTTTAAACAGCAAAACAGGAAGAACAGTTACCATCAACAACTACAGTGCAAACAATAGAAGAATTCAACAAAAACACACTGAAGATTTAAAAAGTAAATAATATAAATATGAAGCCTTGAAAGCGTAATAAGACATGCTGAACTTTCATAAACATTATATGATGAATATCTAAAATTAAGTCTGTTTTAATACTTTAATACGGCCTTTTGCCAATAGCTCATTAAAGGGGAACTGCACCAATTTTACACATCACAGTCTACTTACGGGTCTTTGGGAATACTGCTGCATGTGTGAAAAATGTTGTGTAAAGCCTTTGGTGCCTCCAGAGGGAGCTGTGTTAAGTCTGATAAGTGTCATTAGAGGCTAAACACTACAAGTTTGAAAATTAAAAAATCCGGAGGTGGTGAGTTAGTTAGAAGTGAGCTAAGCAGACTTCTGTAGCCTGCTTCTCATCTCGGCTTTAGGCTAGCAGCTCAAGGCTACATCAGACACTACTGGCAATTTTTGCATTGTGGGTAATCTAGGCACCAGGTTTTGACAGGGAAGAGGAATATGCGTAATAAAAAGGACTGCATCTTTTTACTTTTTTAAAACTGTCAATCATGAGTCTGTTCAGTTCATTTCCACATGCAGTAAGTCACAGAAAAGACACTTCAGGCACTATCAAGGGGAAAAAGTTATATTAGAGGAGTCCACCAGTGATTTAGTATTGCATTTCCATAAAGTTGAGTGACTCATTAAATCAGTTTGTAGCGCAGGCTTTCCATTAAAAATGTCAAGACTCAAGCCAGGACAAGATCCCAGCATCAGAGTTATTTTTTCAGACTTCAGAAAGCCCCTCCAGAGCTAGCGAAGACATTATCCCACAGGTAAACTGAACCTAATGTGTAAAATCAGTGGAGGGCCCTTTTAAAAGCTTTTATGTAGTTCAGGCAGAATAGTTTAAAATGCAGACCTGTTTCAACCTCATGGGATCTTAATCGGCACATAATTTGGCCTGTGATGTTAATTCATTTCCACGTCAATCATTCTTCCTCCTGTCATTGCGATGCAGGATACAGCAAATACAGTTGCTTTTGTAACCATTATATATGTCAGCAAGTGGAACTCCACTCAAAAACTGTCATTTCTGCCCTGCAATTTCTTGTTACTTATTGTCAAACATGTACGCTGACACAGATATATCTGTGATAAGCAGATATATCAGTCCTGGAATACTGACTCAATTTTATTTTGACATGTAATCTCTCTATTTAGCAGATAGAAGTCATTTGGGATGTTAAGATTTGATGACAGCTTTTTGTTCACCAAGGCTGCTCCTGTGGCTCAAGCAATAGGTGTCTGTACCAATAGTTTATAGATACACTGTCCCTACTGCATGCACTATATTGTTTGTACCAAAAGATGCACATGCTGTACAGCATGTTACACTATCATGCATCCTTTTATATTGGCTGCCGAATATGATATTCTATAGTCACACATTAAAAATGAAAGGATCCAGGTGAAATGGGTCACCTTTGGATTATGATATGCATTATGCGTTCTGCACTTTGAATACCAATTAGGTTGTATTCTACATTCTGCATTATGGTGAGCCCAGCTTTCATTTCCCCCGCATATCTCCAGATAATTCAAATGTGAGAATTAAGTGGTTCTGCTCTCTTCTCGCTTCTCCTCTTGCTGAACTTTTTCCCAGCTGCTCCTGAAAGCGTGTCTCCATCTCTTTGGCTATATGGAGCTTGCTTCATTATCTCCAAGGCAGATTAAAAGTAAAGAGTTTAAGAGGAGCGAGGAGCCAGAGTGCAAGTGGAAAAGATCTGTCTGGACTTCATTCTTCGTCAGAGCACGCTCTCGCTCGCTCTTCCCCCTCTCTCTCTCTCTCCGGCCGTAATTACAGCCCAGCCTTATTTTGAACGGCCTTAACTGAATCACAGATGAACATGCAGTGCTCCCCAGTGCGAACTGCATCATTTTTGGTGTTGATCAAGAGCGGAAGCTTTTTGCAGTGCTTTTTAGAACCAGAGTGTTGTTATTTCCCTGCCGTTGCCTCCTTCCCCTACTTGTCATCCAGCATGTATTTTTGTAAAGGCTGACACTCTCTTCCTTGCTCTCTGACCTGTTACAGTGTAGTTACACTCATTGTTCATTTTTGAAGACATTCAAGGAAATGGTCTACCTTTGAGTGACTGCACTCTAAATTGCTTATGAAATGCTTCTATATTTAGGCTAATGGAGACATTAAGTTGCTCACTAGATATGTCATTTCCAGGGGCAAGAGGAAGCTCTCAGACATATCTATCAGTCATGCATATTATCAAAAGAGGACTTGAGAGTAATTTGATTAGAGTTAACCACTCCAGGCTTGCTATTGTACTAAGGCGATCATCTTATCTGTGAATGAGACAAATAGCTTTGCACTTTACCTTTCTGATCCAGCACTCCCTTTCAGACTGAATCAGTAATGCCTGCTGGAGAAGTGAGGAAGTGACTTCAGTCGTTCATCACTGTTACAGTCTTTTGTTGTTAGAGTCCTTGTACATTGTAAAAGCTATTTATCTCTGAATAATCTCTATCTGTGCTTCGTTTTTCCAGGTACAAAGGCTTCATTAAAGATTGTCCAAGTGGGCAGCTGGACGCTGTGGGCTTTCAGAAGATATACAAGCAGTTCTTTCCTTTTGGAGATCCCACAAAGTTTGCCTCCTTTGTCTTCAACGTATTTGATGAAAATAAGGTTTGTGATTAAATTCATACGTTTCATTGTCCCATCACAAGGTGGAGAAAAGATTCAACTGCATTTTGTTAGTTGAATTTGACAAAGAAATAGTTTGACAGTGGCTGTTTTTGTGGGGCTGCTGTTAGATAACAAAGTGAAGTTAAAAGCAACAGTGTTGGAGGACAGAGCCAATCTAAAGGTCTTTCTTTCAGCCAGAGGTTGCCGAGATTAAAAAGGGCAACATGGTATAGAAATCCCACTCATTTCGCTGCTGTTTTTATTCCAGAGCCTGCAGGCTATCAGGTTTGTACACAGAAAAAGGTTAGTTATTTTAAAGCCCTTTTGAATAACAGCTGTTTTGGAGGCCAAAGTATAATCAAAATATGAAGTACAAGGACATATTGTAAATTCCATCTGTGGTTTTATGTTGTGTTGTTGTCCTTTGTTTGTTCTTATAACTGTTGGGTTAGTAGAACCAGAATCCTGCTATATTCTGTATGTATTCGAGGATGTTGACAACAAAGCACTACACACACCTTTTGAAATCATTCTTGGCCTGAACACTGTCAGACAGTGTTTCAGCAGATTCTGTCCTCTAAAAATGCGTGAACAGAGAACTGGCGATGAGTCATGGCATCAGTAGTAATACATAATTGCAACTCTTGCTTTTGTGTCAGACATCAGTATTTAAGAGTGGGTGCCAATTTTTTCTTTTTCTTTTTCTGGTCTGGTCTTTTTATTTGAAATCTACTCTCTGTTATGTCGGTGCATCCTCTAAAGGTTTGAGGATATGATGATAAAGCATGTTTTAACAAGGCCAAATTGTTATAAGCTATACGCTTTGTCAGAAGTAATCCACCTCATTGCAGCTGCACAAGATTATTCAAATTGTGTTTAGGAAGACAAACTGGAGATGAACAGCTCCTGGGATGTCGGTGAGCCCCTGGAGGTTTATTGACTTCAGTTAAGAGGCTTTGTGTCAGGAAGATCAGACAACCTCTCCGTCTGATGTTTATCTGTGACCTTCATTAGAGTTAGGCACCCCATAGTTAGAGAATGCATTGATCTTAACAGTTTTTATGACTTATGTAATCAGCAATGCATGACTTCAGCATTGTCTGGCTGGTCAGATGTCTGGAAGAGATAAAGCAAACTGACCCAGAGGCCACGGCGAACGCTCGTCTTTTCCTCCCCAGCTGTGGATGAACTCATAGCGCTCACAGGTAGGCAGCTGTTGTAGCCGGATGTTGGGTGATGCAGCACGACCCTTTTATTATCTGGTGAGAATATGAATTGACCAAAGCCTGATGGCTCTGCTAGAAGGACTTGGATTTACATGCATTGTGTGTTGTCCACAAACTGTTGTTTGCTCTTAGACTGTGAGTGGCGTTTCTTTCAGGCGGCACCTCAGTTCGATCCGAGTGCAGTTGCTTGAGGCTGGAGGTCATAACTTGATGAGTTGGTCTGACTTAACGGCATTTGAGCCACTTTCATTTTATACTTGATGATTATCCATGTCAGCAGGCCTTTCTCTCTGCTGCAAAGTGTGGCCTCACAGAGGACCGCTGAAGGCCGCAATTTTGGGAGGGTAATTGGAAATTGTGAGCTTCTGTGGTAAGATTCAGTGCACGGGGATTCTAACAAAGCGAGGAGGAAATAAGTGTCAGAGTGGAATATTTTCTACCTTGTCTGACAGAATTATCTCTCGTGCACATTCGTGGTATAGAATTGGTGGAAAAATGTGAGACATCTTCGTGCCAAATACACAGTGGTTGTTTGTATGCTGTAACTTTTAGACTATGAGCCAGTCGCATCCATCTTACTAATGACCAGAGGTGACATATTTCTGCCTCAGGAGAGAGCCAGGTGCAGGGCAAAAATAGCAGCTGACTTGGAGCAAATGTCTGGCCCCGTTTTCAGCAGAATACAGCAAGGACATCATGAAACAACAGCAAGGAGCTCATGAAAGTACAGCTACTGCAAGTGTGAAGTAACTTGTCTTTGGGCCACCCCCCCCAAATTCTCCCCCTCTCTCTGTCTCTCTTTTGTCACTCTGTAGGATGGACGCATCGAGTTCTCGGAGTTCATCCAGGCCTTGTCTGTGACTTCCCGGGGGACTCTAGATGAGAAGTTGAGATGTAAGAAGATGCATCCTCCTTCCCATGTTTTTTTTTTTTTTTACATTTAAATGACAGGATTTCAGATTCACTGCCATGAATTGCATATGAAAGAGGACCAGCAGGTTCCTAGAGAACAGCAAATAGCAGATTGTTAGCAAGATACAGCAGGCTCCTGCAACTTGGGGGTCATGACCGCTTCTGAACAAGGCTTTAGACGGGAAACAGAGTGTGATCATAAATTATATCCAGAATTACTACTGTTGCCTTTTGAACCGGGAAGCAGCCATGAAAGGCAGCTGTCAGTCTGCACTCACCTACAGATTTAAGTTTGTTTGAACATCTTTCTCCACACAGGGGCTTTTAAATTATATGACCTTGATAATGACGGCTACATCACCCGAGATGAGATGCTGAACATCGTAGATGCCATATATCAGATGGTGGTGAGTTTTACCAAACGGTAGATACATACATCTGAATTATTTGAATTGATTTCACAATGTAATGATGGAATATCTTAGGGGAACACCGTGGAGCTGCCAGAAGAGGAAAACACACCAGAAAAGCGAGTGGACCGTATTTTTGCAATGATGGACAAGGTTAGTATTTTGATATCCAAAGACTAAAGTGATAAAGACGGTGATCATGCACTAGTTGCTGTACCATTTGTTGGTACTTTCTACGGTTTAACTTTGCCTGACACTGATACAAGTGCAGTAATAATGATTGGTTCACCCTTAAGAGGGTAGAATCTGCCTTTGTTGCCACCCTGGGGGCTTTGACATGGACACTGATAAGTTTAGAGCTGTTAGTTGTAGCCATCACAGCGTCACTAACACCGCCTGCAGTCTATAAACATCATATATAGTCTTTCCACCACTAGACCTCGGTGTTAATACTCGCTCCCTCAGCCCCAAGAATCCACTCGGCTTCAGTGAAAGATGAGACGCAGCCTGCATGGGTGTGTTTGTCCGCCCACTGCTGCCAAGATCAGCCCGTTGGACTAGCTGTGCAGCGCAGCAGCACTTAGTGATTTGTATTGGCAGAGAGTGGCCAGCATCCAAGTGCACTGAACCAAAGATCAGTCCAACAGCACAGAACACGAGTAGCATGATTCAGCTCAAGAGCCTCTTTTGCCCCCTGCTGGAAACTCCATGTTAAAGCGTCAAAGGGCCTCAGTTTCATTTTGTCTCATGTTTCTCCTCCAGAATGCAGATGGGAAGCTGACTCTGCAGGAGTTCCAGGAGGGGTCAAAGGCAGACCCTTCTATTGTTCAGGCGCTGTCGCTCTATGATGGACTTGTGTAGGAATGTGAGGTGAGTAATGAGCTAGTACCTGCATACTTCTCTGCTCGGGTGATTTGCAGGTCATGGTGATGCCTCGGCTCTGAGATAATACTGAATTACACAGCCTTAGTTCATCAGAGCAAAGAAAAAAAAAAGAAAAAAAAAAAGGAAATTCAGTCTTTGGGCTGAAACCAAAGTGAAGAAGCCACTCTCTGCTCTCGGTTTGTTCTTATGAATTATTCAAATGGCCCACTTGTTTGCTGGCAATCAAATAGTCTTGCAGTGCTGAGTGAAGAGCGAGACAGCCCTCTCCTCTCGCTGCCTAATGTAATGCACCGGGCGCTGCCAATTGTTGCCGACATCCTGCTCAGTGTTTTGTCAACTGTGAAGTGAGCCTGTGAAGACATCTTGTAGTAATGCAGTAGCCCTGTTTGGTGATTGTCCCGCATGCTCCGAACGCACACCCACATTTCATGACACCGCTCACTGTCGTCTATTCACTGGTGATCATTCTCACAACTTCTCAGATGGATCCAAATCAGCATCCTCCTGCGCGTTACAGGCCGATCCAGCACCATCACACCTGTAAAGAGAGGAAGCCACATTTAACTCGTACACCCCGAAGTGGACTGCAAACCTTTGTCGCACGGCTGCACGGCATCTGTGTCAAGTCGCTGTTCGTCTACATTTTCTATTAAGGATTGTAAACAAGTATATCCTCAGATGTGATGGAGAATTCAAACATGTCAGCAAAAACCCTCAGCCATTTATCCGTGCTTCTACAGCTATGTGGCACCGCGTACACACTCGAGTGTTGTTGACTGTGTACGAACATTTCCGCAAGCGCAGTGTTGTGATTTTCCCCATGGACAGCCCAAGGAACTGAAATCCGTCTGAGACATCAGTGTGCGTCTTGTTTACATACTGTTAAACCAGGGGATGCACGTGAGGCAGTCAGAGGAACTGTGCCGCTGCCTCATGACCACGTGGAGAGACTCTAAAGCCGGGAGAACCTGGAAAAATGTGTTACTTGGTGATAACGTGAACACTAACTTAAAGTTACAAAGCAGCATAGTGTATATTGTATAATGTAAATATAATGGTAATTTATTTTCTGCTTTGCTGCATTTATGGGAATTTTACTCCTAAGTATGGAATGAAGTTTTATTTTTTATCAAAGGTATTGTAATGTATTGCACTGTATTTTTCATTATTATTGTGGGATTGTTTTCTTTTCTCACATTCTGAAGTTTCCGTTTCCTGAGAGAGAACGGGGTTTTTATTTGAAGAGGGGCGTCGGAGGAGTGGGGACTTTTCTATGGATCGTTTTACTACGTTTGCAGTCTGTGCTTCCTATTGTGTTTTCACCTCCCCGTCAGCACGAGCATAGCGTCTGCACTGTTGCACAGCCACATCCTGAACTCACATGACCAAGCAACATAGTGAAGTCTCACAACCTACATCTGAATTGAGGCTCGTTATGTCTTTTGAGAGCATCGTACTCCACCCTCAGCACACACAAAGCCCCGGTCATTGAGAGGCACAAACAGACATCAATTCTGGTTGTAAAGCTTTTGCGAGCTCCGTGGTTGCAATTGTCCACTTTGTATTTGTCCTGTGCGAGGCCAGAGCATGTGATGATGCCTTTTTTTCATTCTTGGACTATTTTAATTATAGCATTAAGATGTTTTGTTAGCTTCACTGATTTTCTGCCTTATGCAAATGATAATTTACTAAATGATAAATGTCATTTACCTGCTGATTAACAGTATAAGAGCACAGAATAAAATGCATTTATGTGGCTAACTTTTCTATTGCTGTATTATTAGTCTTCTTAATTGAAGAAAAAATGTTATCATTATGCTATCATTAGCATAATTATCCCTAATGAATCAGCACTCAAGACAACAACCCAACACTTCATTTGCATCGTCTTCAAAATTTAAAAAATTGCAGTCAGAGCTACTTCACTGTAATGGAATGATGTCACATTGAGTGTGTGCTTACATCTTGCATGTCAACTCACTCGGCGGTGTAAGCCTTTACTGTACGCCTGTATAACAAACAACAAACTGCATAAAACTGTGAAGTCTTGGGGAGTGAGATAATGAGGCTCGGTGGCTCTTGTGTAGAAGCTGCTGAGTCTGTCTGTCTCACTGGGCCTGCTCAGACCTGCTCTCTGTTTTCCTGTCATCAAGGACAGATGCAAGTGAAATCAGGAGGAGGAGGTCGGGGGGGCCCGGAGCTCTGACCGGAGACTGCTCTGTCCTTCGGGTACATCTTTGATAGAAGTTCCAAACATAGCATCTGTGACTAAGTGCAGCAAGAGACAAGTGGATTTGGTCTTGTATTATAATATTCCAGGCTCCTACCACTCACTTTGGAAGAAAACACTGAATTATATAATTTATAAGATCTGGGCTGGCTTCCTCCTTGAGGTCTGATCTCCTTACACAAGACATGCCATAACTAGATAAAGTGCATAAGAATAATATTTAATAATAACTTTCTATACAGATCAGCAACACAGTAATAAAAAAATGGCACAGAGACATTTCTGTGCGGCACACCAAGCCATTCCACTCATTCATATGCCATGGGGATATTTCTCAGGGTGGGCTATGTATAAAATTAGATTGGTGTCAGCTGAATATAAACGATGGCTATTTATAAAAAGGAGGCTGTTACTGAGACAATGTTCTCAGCATGTCCAAACTACAGACTCCAGACTCCGCTGGTAATGTGCGTAAAGCTGTTAAAACCGCGTCCCCAGGGGCCCCAACTCGAGTATGTAGAAAATCGAACGGAAGAGGGGGAATGTTGGATAGGGTTAAAGCCTGGAAGTCACAGTGGGGTCGAGGCGCACACACACTCACACACACACACACACACACAAAAAATCAGGTTGGGTCTCGGGAACCTTTTAATACCCATCTCCGCCCCCGTTTGAAGCGTCAGAGCACCAGCTCTCCAGGGGCTCCCCAGCACAGAGCCAGTCCACACGCTCCTCCAAACTTTACGCACGGATGTACTCCTGTGGAAGCGTTTTACGCTGGATTTTGATGCGTTTCAGCTGAGCCGCATTGTTCCAAATATCCTCTCTACCGACTGGAAGCAGTCCCAGATTTTGAATTCCTTTGAAAACTAAACTTTTGAAAACTTTCTACTACTTTTCCTTTTTATGTGATACTCCTCATTACAGCAGACAGATGCAGTGAATGTTAAAAAGAAAATGACCGCTTTCTTATCAAAGTGCCTGGTTTTGGCGCTGTGTATCGGCGCGCACAAGCTCTTGGCAGCGCCCCGCGCTGAGGAGGATGATGGATCCGGTGACAGCGCCTCGACCCTGGCCTTTGTGTTCGATGTTACCGGCTCCATGTACGACGATCTGAAACAGGTGATAGAAGGCGCCTCGAGGATTCTGGAGAAGACCCTCAACAGGAGGACCAGACCCATCAAAAACTTTGTCCTGGTCCCGTTCCATGATCCAGGTACTTCTTCTCCAAACACACTCTGTTCTTTGAGTAACAGCACAATAGGGACATTCTCTTTGAATGTGATAGACCTGAATTTTAGACTGTTTGTGAAGTAATGAATTCAATTAAGATTTTTTTTTGTGCAGCATTTAACAATTCAGAAGTGTTGGCAGGTCCAGGCACAGTAGCCTAAAGCCTTGTTTCCCAAATATTACATCATGACATTACTGCACTTTACATTCCCCTTGATTTGACAGTTTCCTGTAGCTGTCTTTTACAGTCTGCTCCATGTAGTTTTACATGAGAGG
Organism: Pempheris klunzingeri; assembly: GCF_042242105.1. Taxonomy (NCBI): domain Eukaryota; kingdom Metazoa; phylum Chordata; class Actinopteri; order Acropomatiformes; family Pempheridae; genus Pempheris; species Pempheris klunzingeri. The sequence continues at coordinate 27,495,616 of NC_092018.1, forward strand.
ATCACAGCAGACAACATGTGCTGCAGGTTCTGGGCTGTTCCATGGAGCAGCTCAGTGAAGTCAAACTGATGCAAGATATCAAGCAGGTATATGTGAGTTTCTAGAGTGAGGAGTCTGTGGGACAGTAGGGCTCCTCACCCTCACCCCTCCCACCCGCATCTGTCCCCCTGCATAAAGCCACAGTTTGAAAATAAGAGTGCTCTAATGGGGGAGGGTGTTTGAGCACTGATGAGAAGCATATGCTGTCTGCTTGTGTGTAATTACCCCAATCACCCCACCCCACCCCCCCTTTACCCCACCCCACCCCTCCCTCTCCTCCATCCAAGCCTCCGGAAAAACCCTCAAAGCCCCCAGTTTAGCCAGCCGGGGGGGCAGGGCAGGGCAGACGGCACTAACGCCACACATTTTGTCTGAGTTTAATGTGCCCTGCCCTTGGGGACCTTGTAAACTTCCAAGATTGCAAAGAAGCCGAGGTGGCTGACAAAGAGGCGTGACAGCGCTGTCAGTGTTTTACAGTCGCTCATGAGGAGGAGACAAGTTCTTGAAAGGCTCCACTGTTGGAAAATAGATTGAGAACAAGTCAGAAATGTCATCAGCTTGACACATGTCTGCAAGCTCCGTGTCATTAGTCTCACAATGATACTTCAAAATGGTGTGTGTTTGGAATAACAAGCACACACACACACACACACACACACAGGAGTAATGAGGCTCCACCCTACCTGATGAGGGTCTTCTCTGTAATGACTGTAATGAAAAGCTTGTGTTTATGGGTAGCAGTGTTCTATGGCAAAAACAAAGCGTCTATGTGAATTGGTTAATGTTGTGTGTTCCATTGATTGGCCCCAGAAGGCATCACAGAAAGCGTCGGGCCCCTGACAGGCTCTTATCCATCATGCTGGAGTCTGCTGCTGCTGCTGCTCGAGACCCAAGGAAGTCGCCCAGTAGAAAATGCTGACAACAGCTGCAGAAAATTATTATTCTATTGTCAGACAAACTTTAGCCACATTGTAGCAATTTGTGTAAAGCAAAACCTGAACATTGCAATTTTGTCAGCGCACCAATCTAGCCCCCCTGGTGTGTGTGTGTGTGTGTGTGTGTGTGTGTGTGTGTGTGTGTGTGTGTGTGTGTGTGTGTGTGTGTGTGATTGATATTCATGTCTTGCACAAAAGCTACAGGGCATCACTCTGGTCCTGATAAATTAGTCTGCGGCTTATTTGGGATTTTGATGCTGTTCACAGAGGCTGCAGTGCGAAGAGGGAACAACCGAGCCCTTTGTTCTGATGTAGTTGTTTTGGTTAGTTGGAAGAAAAATACAGACAAGTGAAAATTTCAGAATATTTTTAGGCTCATGCTGTTGTGTAACAACCAGAGAATCTCTTATTACAAGCTGACTCGATTTGACTTTATTTCATTTAAAAGTCTCCTTTTGGGACCTTTGATTATGATTATACATTTCTTACCTCCCAGATATCGGCCCCGTTTCCATAACCACAGACCCAAAGAAGTTCCAGCAGGATCTGCAAGAGCTGTTTGTCCAGGTGGGAACAAGAACACGTGTAATGATTATTCTATAGGACTGGAACCACTGCCTTCACTTAGAGTGAGCTTATGTACTTTTACCAAGCAGCAGCTCCTGTGGCAACAAAGGACACTGCTGTGATAATAGTGTAATGTAATGTAAGGTAACAGTATCACAATCAGAGAAAAATCAAGTCTGCAAATAGTCTCAAGGATATCGGTATCTGGTCTCAGGGCACCCGTAGGTGCATTGAGTAGAACAGCAGTGCATCGCTTTGCATTTGAATTCAAGCTTTCATCATTAGAAGGTACATTATTCTCATTTCTTCTTTCAAAAGGTACACTTGCCCCTCTCTATATCCAATTTAAAGCCAAACTATGACTGAGCTGTTCAAGTCTGAAATAAGATCTTTGGAGTTTATAACCTTCCCAGAGTATTTGATCATGTGTGATTTGGTCATGCAGGGCGGGGGCGACTGCCCTGAGATGAGTATAGGTGCCATAAAGAAAGCCTTGGAGGTTTCCCTGCCTGGATCTTTCATCTACGTTTTCACTGACGCCAGAGCCAAGGACTACCGCCTAAAAAGAGATGTTCTGCAGCTGGTGCAGCTCCGTCAATCACAGGTACACTCCTGGAAACTGTGCAGGGTTGGCATTTCACTAAGTGGGAAATATCAGTTTCATTCATTGCACACATGGTGGAGGTTCCTCCTTGACCAAGAAATGGCACCAAAAATGGTATAAAAACATGTATGCAAGCGTTTCATTATTCTTATTCAGATCATTATGGGAGAAAATGGTAAAATGTGAAGCTTTGAATACTTCTGACCCACAGAGATTTGAGTATCTTTGCATTTACCCCATGCTTGTCACAAAAGGAATACAATGGCATGCTGTGAAAGATCTACATTCCAATGAAGTTCCCCGATGCTCAGTTGAGCAGGGGGAAGTTTCTTCAGAGTTGCTCAGTCTCAGCCTCGACGTGAAGCATGACAATGAGCATTAGCGTCACTTTGGAGCCAACTGAAAGCGAGTCCGTGGAAAGCAAACACTGAACAGTAGTAATCCTCTTAACTCTCCTGCCCCCTTGGTTCCCAGGTGGTATTTGTGTTGACCGGGGACTGTGGGGACCGCTCTCAGCCTGGCTACAGGGCCTATGAGGAGATCGCTGCCACCTCCTCCGGACAGATCTTTCACCTGGACAAGCAGCAGGTCAACGAGGTGAGCGCACCACAGAGTACACAGCACTCTCACCAAATCCTTTTTAAACCTGCATATACATTCAGTCATAATGGAGAACAGCAGAGAAACAAACCCTATTTTATCCATTGATGTAATAATATTTTTTTTTTATTTAGTGTAATCAAATGATTCCAAAGCTGATATTAAACTTCCTGGTCATATGATACGGGCGAGTGACTCTCTTATATCGGAAGCAGCATGTAACAGAAGCCCTGTCTAAGAGGCCAAAGACAGCAGGGCTCACTTCCCAGGCAGACGTAAAAGAAGCCAGAGTTTCCTCTGGAAGAGACACTGGTATCCTGCGTGTCAACACAGGAGATGGCGGGGCAGCGCTGAGCTGGAGCCAAAAGCTCTGCACACTGGTGGCCCACTGAACCTATGAACTCTGAGTGTGTGTGTGTGTGTGTGTGTGTGTGGGTCTGTTTCCTGTCAACTCATGCTTGCATGTACCTAAACATACAATGCATGTGTGTGGGGCAGCTCGGTTCATTATCGCTCCGTAGCCCTGCCAGCTGTTTGAGGAGTACTTGAATGTCATTTTTGTGTTGCAGCATTTAGGAAATAGGAGACCAAATTCACTCCAGGGCCTCACACCTCAGCCCCCAGAGGGCTTTGTGCTAAATTAGCCTAAAGTATTTTGACATGTTCTTAGTGTACTGTTACATGTAAACATGTGCATGCTTATGAACACATTTTTCTTGGATCTGCATTGAGTTACTGTATGTCGTTTTTGGACCTGTGTGATTATAGCACTTGGGTGGCATGCTTTTACCAAATGAATGCAAATCCTTTAATCCTTAAAAACCTCAGAAGTACCACAAATCTAACCAAAATATTCCCTCTTAATAGCAGTTTAATAAAGTCCGGCCAAATCAAATATACAAAATCTTTTTGTGGTCTCCGGGGGGGGCCGGGTGGAGGGAAAACAGACTGCTTATTTTACTCTCTAATCCCAGGATATGATCTGTCATGGCTTCACTCCTTCCAACACAGCTGCCCAGTGGAGTTGGCTCCAAGTCTTCACACAACAGCTCATTGTCAGCTCTACTTATTGCCCTCTTTATGCTCTTTAATTTTCCACTGGTTATGATTAAGGAGAGGATCCGCTAACAAGAGCGTGAACAAGAAAGCCTCACTAATGTGCTATCAAACTTGGACCACGATCTGTGCTCCTCATGGTAATGATGCCATCCTTAGTCATCTGAAGCCTGAAGCGCTGATCAAAAATGAGGGCGATGATGTTTCAGCTTCCAAGTAAGAAACTAACGAAGCATGTAATGAAGATACGGTTTTGCAGGATATGATGCAGCCAGTTGTGTTTCTACCAAGCGAGCTGCGCAAACGCTCATCTCAAGTGCCTTGAAGAGCATTGCGCTTGTGGTTTCCTCATTACGTGGTAGTGAGTTAAGGGGCTGCTAATGGTTGTCAGACATAAAATGCAACCCAGGCAACATTTATCCTCCGTCGTCTTCCTGAGTGGGCTTAACAAAGGCACCATCTATGGTGTAGCTGCCTCTCTCAGGCAAGCGCGAAGGCAGGCAAAGCCTCAGCAGGTGTGTCTTAACTCCCACTGAGAAGGAGCAGGGGCTCCATCTGGGACTGATTCGCTCTAATAACCTTGATTTGTAGCGGGACATCTTCCTGCAAATGTTGGCCGTCGTGGTGTTTAAACCTGCGTAAGGACTGAGCTGACCCCTGCCCACTGGGAGGTCTGGAGACAAGCCGTTGTGCTTAACCACAACATGGCCATGCATTTTTAAATTTTTTGTTTTTGTAGGTAATGTACCTGGACGTGTGCAGGGAATACAGCATCATCCCAGCCACAGCTAGCCCTTCTTCTCTGGCCCATCTGTCACGCGTCTATGAATAGCAGAGGGGGGTCCTTCCTGTAACTGCCCTGTAAGCCCGTTCAACTGAGACACGCCAGATGAGGTTTCACAGGACTTAAGATCCTCTGCATTCTCAGTGGTTGAGATAGGGAGTGGCTGCAGAACTCAGTGGGCTCCTCCAGGCCTACCATGGCCCCGGACAGCAGGCCGCCCCATCTCTGCACTCCACTTCCTTTTATCTGAGGTCAGAGTAATGCCCGCTCCTTTCTGCTCTCTTGCACACGAAGTAGACACTGTCCTGGGGCAGATGTAGGTCACTTCTTAGCAGTTTCCTGCCCTGCTGGTGATGGCTGCACATGTGGCAGACAGTACAGCTGTTTCCAGTTGTAAAACGGCGAGAGGAACCAGCTGCTGTCAGCACCCACTGGACTTGATAGACAAAAAGCGGAGGCCTGATAATTAAATTATCAAAGGCTTTCCTTGTTGAAGTTTTTGCTCCTTTTCGTAAATGTCTTACAATGTGTTGCCGTTGGCTCCATCTGCAAGGGCTCACTGAAGAAATGTTTTCAGTTTATTTCATTACAGACGCAGCTCAGCCATAATGCCTCTCCATATGAGGTCAAAACAAATACTAGACAGCAGTTGCTTGTTAAACATTTGGAAGATGGATGACGTTTGGTCCACTGTGGCCACTGAAATGCGACTCTGCGAAATATCAATGGGGTTTTTCTGCTTCTGTTTTCATTTTAGACGAAACAAAAGGAAAACTGTACTTTGACTCAATACCATGATAATGATTATACTGAGGCAGTCAAGCACCTGTCAAAACAGAAATTCTATATTGTCAGATATTTCTGTGGAGAGCCACTGAGGGACATTATAGTCTAAGTACGGATTGCTTTTGCTATTAAATATAATCAAACTGTCCACCATTATGTCAGACTTTGGGTAATCTTTGCTCTGAGTGGTGGGATGACTCATTGAAGAAGTGAGCCTCCTGCAATCCTAATGTGTCACCGTCTGACCTCATCTGGCTTCTTAGGCTTAACCGATTCAACAGAAAAGTGGGAAACAGCCAGCCGTTTCTGTCCATAAGTGATCCTGCGTATTAGTGAGGTTGATACAGTGGAATATACAGTGTGAGTGTATTTCTAAAACAAAGGCACATCCCCCCACATCTACTGCTGCTTTCTATTCTGAGGAACCGGCCTTATGATTCATGAAAGCAGTGTTGTGAGGGGGGGGGGGGGCTGCTGCTGCCTGACAGGCTTCCACTGTGAGAGACACTCTTCTGGGAATACATGCCTGAGAGTGCAGAAAACTGTATGTTATCAGTTTGACAGTTGAGCTGTTTCACTTTTCCTTTGTTTAGGCAAAATCTCTCTGAGGAATACTTGTGCGATGAAAGAGTGGGCTGAAGACAAAGAGCAGCCTGCCGCTCGGGCGGGGAAGTGGTTGGTGGGATGGGGGGGCTTTGAGGGAAAGGCCACGGCAGTGTCCTTCCTGTCCTCATCCTGTCTGTCTCAGCTGAGAGGGGATCCCTGACAGTTTGCGTTTTGATGGGTCCCAGCCTCACCCACCAACGAGCGTGCCTCCTCCAGCCCGACACTGACACACTCCAGTCTGTTACGGTTTGGTGACGGCGATTTTCTCCCCCTGCCAGGTTTTAAAGTGGGTAGAGGAGACAGTTCAGGCCATGAAGGTCCACCTGCTTTCCTCCAACCATGACAGTGCCCAGGAGAACAAGTGGGAAGTGCCCTTTGACCCCAGCCTTCGGGAGGTCACCGTGTCGCTCAGTGGACCAGCACCACAGATCGAGCTCAGCGATCCTTTTGGTAGACAACACATTCATTCTGTTTTCTTACCTGCGATGTTGATGAGCAATATTTTTCTGTGCCACCAAACATGAGAAGACATATTTATTGAGGAGTTACTGTTCTTGTGTTGTTCTTCCAGGCCGTGTGGTCGGGGTAGAGCAGGGCCTTAAAGAGCTGTTGAACATTCCCAACTCTGCTCGGGTCGTCAACTTGAAGTTTCCCAGACCCGGGGCTTGGAAACTGAAGGTGCTGCTCTGGTGAATAATAATACGTTCCTCTGACTATTTTATGACAGTCAGCTAATTGAATACTATTGCTTTGGTTCTAAAGGTGAGCTGCAGTGGGCGCCACACTCTGAGAGTCACAGGAGTCAGCAATCTAGACTTCCGGGCCGGCTTTTCCAGCGTGCCTGTTTCAGAGTTTAACCACACCAGAGAGAGACCAATAAAAGGTGCTGGACATGTGTCTGTCAGCTTCTTCACTGTTATTTGACTGAGAACACGTGCAGAGGATAACTTCATGATGAGCGCTCTTTTGTCTCTCAGGACTTCCAGCACATGTCTTGCTGAAATGCACAGGCCTGAAGCCTCCAGGTCAGCTGAGCCACGTGGAACTCGTGTCCGGCTCCGGCCGCTCCTTACGCACGATCCCCGTGCCTGTGCCCCCTGACCTCGGCCAACAAGGACTGTGGAGTCTCCCGGAGTTCCGCACACCCTCCCAGAGCTTCTTCATCAAGGTGACGGGCAAAGACGAGGAGGGCTACCGCTTCCAGAGGCTGTCCAGCGTCTCCTACACCAACATTGTTCCAGGCAAGACAACCCCCCCCCTGCAGACATGCATCACCAAAGCCACTCCGCAGTGTCTCTCACACCTCATCAATCTCTCCGCTGACCTTTAACCTTTGCTTCCTCCCTTGTGCAGATCCCCCAGTTGTGAGCATGCCTGATGTGCTGAAGGGCTTCTACATGCAGCCTGCTGTGATTAGCTGCTCGGTGGAGAGTGACATTCCCTACAGGATAAGATTTACCAGAAATGGGATTACACTAGGAGGGGAAAAGTTCTTTCAGTGAGTCTTTCTTCTAGTTGTTCGGCACTGTAACATTTGGCTCGCTTCCCTTTTCCCTCTTCAAGATGCTGCAGCTTCATGCGCCCATTAACCACAGCAAAAAACACTAATTAGGCCACTCACTAGTCTTACCAGTGAGCATGTCTGTAAAGTGTTAGTGCTGTCAGGAAACGGGTATACACTGTCAGTTTTGTGAACATTACATATTCGATTGTGTCATCTTGACAAATTAACAAAGCGCCTATCTCTCTGCTTTGAATTACATTCATGAAGTGAAGCTGATTTGTGGTGAAAAATATTCCTAGTCTGTGTGTGCCAGAGATACTAACTGAGGGTGACGTAAAATAGGATCTCGTTGCTATTGTCATACTCCAGCCAACGAACCAAGCGTGTCTTTGTATCAGGAATTCGGCCATAGCATCATGGGAGATTGCTCGTGTGTCTGCTGAGGACGAAGGCCTCTATGAGTGCATAGCGCAGAGCAGCGCAGGACAGGGACGTGCCTTAACACAGCTGACTGTTAGAGGTATGTCACACACACACACACACACACACACCTCCTCAGAGGTTTGGCCTGCATGCATCGCAGTCACAACAAGACTTTGAAATAAGTCCCAGCCATTTTTTTTATCTGTGATTTTAAAAAAAAAAAAAAAAAAGAAAGAAAAAACATCAACATGATACAAAGCTTGCCAGCACAAACATTTGTATTAAAGAGTGAACTATTTCTGCACTGTTTGTTCACCGCTGATAAGGCCAGTTTGATGTTGTGGTTGTGGTTCCACTAAAACAGAGCCCCCTCCGGTCCTGAAGCCCCCAGTGAATGTGACTTCCTCTGTGGGAGGCGTGGCTGTGCTGCTCTGCCAGGTGGAGGGCTCCATGCGCCACAACTTGACCTGGTACAGAGCGGGTCACGTGGTCAGGGCCCACGCCGGGAGGGTGAAGCTGCTGCTCGACTCGTCCCTGCAGATCAGGGGGGTGCAGACTCGGGATGCCGGGGAGTACCACTGTGTGGCCGCCAATGCCCACGGAGACAGCAGGATCTCCGTGTGGCTTCTCGTCCCAGGTACAGAAGGGCGATACCCCGCAGGTCAGCTGCTTAAACACTTAACACGCCGGCCGGGGCCTCACGGCTCCTCTCAGGCCCCCGTCATCTGTTTTCCATTATGAGCTCCTCGCAGTCAGATTGAGCCACTTCCTCGTCAGAAAATGTTTCTCATCAGCCTGAATGCATGTTAAAAAGTTTGCTCAGATATTTGTAATGCATTTCCAAAACAGGCAAATAAATGTTTTCCTCACTCGTCATGATGTCAGACACGGACTGCTGGTAATTGCATTGTAGCCCACATAATCAGCAGCTCACTGTTGTTAAACTTGTGATTGGGAAGTTATAAATGACATCATGCAGCAGTGGCAAGGCAGCGAGTCATCGTCAGTATTTTGTCTCTGTTTGACTCCAATTGTAGAGGCTCCTTCTGTGGTAGTTCACCCCCAGAGCCAGGCTTTCTCCCGAGGGGACGAGATCCGCCTCGTCTGCTCAGCGTCCGGCTCCCCCCCGCCCCAGCTCTTCTGGAGCCACGGAAACATGTTCCTCACTAATCGTCCGAGGTAAGGGAGCTCTCAGCCCACTCTACACCTCCTGCACAGAGGACTCAGAGAGTCATTTCATTCCACTTTAACTCCATGCGCGATTGCCACATCTTGTTGGTATCACTTGTAAAAATCTTGTTTCCAAACCACAAGTACTCTATATGTCTGCGCAAAATACATATTCGAAGAAAAGTTTCTCTCATGATACACAAGAATAGCAGCAAGGTTTAGAGATGAATTAACATCTGCACATGTAATCACAAAGAGTCAACAAGCATGAATTCTGTCCATTGTGTGATACAGGCTGAGTCTGAACCAACATGGAGTTCTGACAATTAGAGGGGCCCTCCCAGAGGATGCTGGGAACTACACATGTTTGGCAACCAATGAGGCTGGGACTGCCTCTCAGTCTGTGATTCTTACTTTTGCAGGTAAGTAAAGATATCAGTACTGGTGTCAGGTTGGGGATACCAATGATCCTTTCGACCTTTTTCCATCATTTTTAAATAAATAAGATGAAATCAATAATAATTTCTGTTGATTTTCAGATTTCAAATAAGGTGTTGCTGGCTATTCTTAAGAGCTTCCATTTCAATCTGTGCATGATATCAAGCTGGAGTTGTGCTCTGAGTAGAGCAAGCATTGGCTACATGCTGCCCTGCCTCACACAAACGGAGATTTCTCTCCTTGTTTTGTTTTGTGAGCGCCGACAGCTGTAGAACTGAAGTCTCAGTCGTCATGTCAGTTGGTGCTTGACAGAAAGCTCAGCACTGATGGACTGTGGCAGCCTCTTCCTGGGGCGTGCTGGTATTATACACACTTTTTGGCTCTGAATGTCATTTTTAACAACATTGATCTGTCAAGGCAGTGAGGCCCGTGTAAGATAGATCATCTCATCTTTTCAGCTCAGTGTCTGTCTGTTCCAAAAGCATCTCTGCTCTGACGGCACAAAAAGTGTGTGAAATGGAAGTTTTTATATTTATCTTTTGTGTGTGTTCTGCAGCCCCTGCAGCTTCAGGGCGACACTACATTACTATTATGTCTATATATAGAAGCACTACTATATATACATCCTGCTTTAAAATAAACATTCTCTAAGGATTCACAGTTGAACCACATCTTAAGCTTTACTTTTTCCCTCAGCTGTGCCTCAGATAACAGTGGCTCAGCAGACTGTACTTGTATCGGTTGGTGGTGATGCAACTCTGGAGTGTCAAGTCACAGGCGTTCCTCCTCCTCGTGTTCACTGGTTCAAAGGTAAATTAAGGTCAAAAATAGAATGTGCTTCAAAGTGACTGAGGAAATGTCCAGTAAGAGTCCAGTGGGCTTGCTTCATGTGTCTCCAGGTGAGCTCGAGGTGGGCTCTGCTCCTTTTGTTGAGCAGGATGTAGACCGCGGGACCCTGCACATTCGAGGGGTGCAGGAGGTGGACGCTGGTCAGTACAGCTGTGTGGCCAGCAGCTCTGCTGGAACGTCCGCTGGCACTGTCAGTCTGGAGGTTGGAGGTGAGACCACACTTCAGTCCTCCACATAAGGCTTATTTGTCTCTCATAATGTACACAAGGGAAAAAGAATCTCCTTTCTCCACAGCGAGCCCATTGTTCTCTGAGAAACCAGTTGACGTGACAGCGAACGTAGGGGAGAATATCACCCTCCCCTGCGCTGCCCGAGGTTTCCCACAGCCGACAGTGACCTGGCGCAGACCGGACAGCAGGCAGATTCTTACAAGGACAGACAGCCACAGTAGAACAATGCAACTGGAGAACAACCATCTTCTAATCCAGAGTGAGTTATCCGTGAAACACTATCGGAGCAGAGAGCTTTGCTCTGCAGAGCAGGCTAATACAGCTTCATGGCTGCCTTGCACTGACAGGCACGACTGAGTGATTATATATAGAAGAGGTGCAGCCTTTCATATCAAATTCAGCAAACAGAGGGGGCATTAGAGTGTAAAACTGAAGTGGTGTTTTTTTTTTTTTAATGGGGTTTTTCCAATTGTATTGAACATTATATATTAATAAAATGGTCAAGTCTTGGCAACAAATACAGTAAGACCGTCAAATGAACAGGCAAGTAAATCAGTTAAAACAGAGGTGATTATACAGATGATGCAGTAATTACACAGAAAGCTTGAGACAGCCAGTTTTTGGCTTTATTCATCATTATGTCTAAAAAAGTTCCTTCATAAATTATATAAACCTCCGCCGCTTTCCTTTAGTAATGTATGTTAGTTTTTCCATAGCAACACATGATGCCAGATACTTAATATATCGATTCATACTTTTTGTTCACATTTTTCTTTCCTTTAGCCTGGTAAGAGACACGAGTCTATTAGTGCTCGTTCATTTTTCTTGGTAATAATATCACTTGGATAAATTCCCAGGATGCACTGGCTAACCAGGTCAACCCCCTTCCAAAAAACGTTTGAACGCATTACATCCCCATAATCTATGGACCTGTCCCTTAGCAACAGCGTGCTCCACTGTAACGCCTTCCAGTGTTGAGAGAGGTGGCTCAGTAAGTGAGTCGTTTTGACATACAGTGGCAAAATGTCTTCTTTGTAAAACCTTAGAGAGGTTTCTTCAAGGAATATCATACTATTCATGTTGTTCAGGAAATAACATTGAATAGATCTATTATCCTGTTTAATCCCTTGTTTCTCCATCATCACCTTTTCTTCCAGGTATATACATTTGCTGTTGCCTCATATAGGTGTGATATTTTGGGGCCTCATTCCACATGTAAAGTATTAGCATTTTTCTTCTTTGGCTCAGAAGATTAAAGGTAGCTGCTAACCCTTGAGATGAGCATATCTCAGTCTTGACCCAGGCAGGCTCATAAATCTTTTAAAACAAAGCTGTAGACGGCTCTCAAAAGTATCCATGCTGCTGAAAGCACTTCCTCTGGTCTGTGAAAGACACAAGAAAGCGCCACATCACATTAATGCCGTGAGTCATTTGTCCATTTATTTCTCCTCCATTTTGAGATTATATTCCCATCAGGATAAGGAGAATTTAAATAGTTAACTCTGGAGGTCTTTCAGGCTGCAGCATGACTAATGTTGTCCACTGAAGGTGGTCCTTTGTGCTCCTGAGACTAAATGTTTACAGTGTGTGTAATATTATATTGGGACATATTTACATGGGCTGCTTCTGTCACTGTTTCCATTTGTGGCTGCTGTCTGACCTAATTAGCACAATCTGTTGCAGATGGCTTTGTGTTTTATCTGCCATTGTTTTAGAAAATGTCTTAATCAATATTGTATCTCCCACAAACTCCACTGTCCCTCGGCCCTCTGCTCCTCACTTTTTACTTTAATGCTTAATGTCTTGTCATCACCCATTTAAACATTGGCCTGATTATCTAAACACCAGAAGTGAATCATATGCTGATGTTCCAGCATGTGATCTCCAGAGAATTTACAGAATGGGACATGTGTGTCAGCAGGCTGGCAGCTGAGCAAAACCCATTAATCCCGTTATTTTCTATTTTTAACTCTTAATTACAGCGCAGTCAAACCAATAATACCACTTGTTATTGAGTGGAGGACTTGACTGGTGTTAGTGTGGACTTTTTCTAGATAAATCATTTTCTTTCTCAGTCAATGTCGAGATGCTGCTCATCCCAGATACTTATGTACATGTGATATTTTAGTTTTTTATTTTTAATACATTTGCAAAAATTTCTAAAAAACTTTTTTCACTTTGTCATTATGGGGTATTGTGTGTAGATTGATGAGGGAAAAAAAGAATTTAATCCATTTTGGAATAAAGCTGTAACATAACAAAATGTGGAGAAAGTGAAGGGGTCTGAATACTTTCCGTACCCACTGTAAATTCTAAAGATGTTGATATCCATTTCCTCAGTGCTAGTTTGCTGTGTGTTTGACTCCAGGTGTCTGGCTGGATGATGAGGGGCTGTACATCTGCGAGGCTAAGAACCAGTTTGGAACCACCAAAGCCGAGGCCAGAGTTAGTGTCACTGGACTGGGTAAGCTCTCTTATCTGCACTACCATATTTTCTAGAGACAATGGCAGCAACTCCAATGCTGACTGTGGCCTTAAAATACTTTCGCATTTTCCTCCTTTTGTTTAATCTGTACGCTCCATTTTCCTGCAGAGCCCCCTCTCTTGGCCCAAGGTGCCCCAGTCATCACCACTGGCATCGGTCAGTCCCTGAGTATTCCCTGCATGCTGCTCGATGGGATACCTCTTCCAGAAAGACACTGGTCCCAAAATGGAAAACCTGTAAGACTGACTAGTACTTGACTTACATCACAAAGATACTCTGGGTGTTCCTGTGTGACAGCACTCCTTTTTCTTCTGCACAGGTACAGCTGAATGGGAGGACATTTCTAAGGAGCGATGGCAGTTTGTACATTGAAAGAGCCGTCCCAGAGGATGCTGGGACATATGTCTGCACTGCTGTGAATGTAGCAGGCTCCATGAACATCACAGTCAGCCTGGAGGTCCATGGTAAGAGGGCATGGTAAAGGAAGGAGAAAATGTATTTGCTCTCGTGCTGAGAGTTAAATCAATACATCGCCAATGATAAACGTGAAGCTAGAGCAGCAGTTATTAGCTTAGCTTGGCATAAAGACTGGAAGGAGGGGAAACTAACATGCTTCCTGCTGCAGTCCCAGTATATAACCCCCTGTAAACATTGTAAACATCATACATGCTGTACATAAGCATGTTAACGTGGTCATTGGGAGCATGTTAGCATCCGTGAAGCACAGCCGCACAGAGCAACTTGCATAGCTGTAGATTCTGAATCTTGTGTTGTGTTTAGACTGAACCAGACTAGCTGTCTCCCCCTGCTTCCAGTGTTTGTGCTAAGCTTGCTCCAGTTTAATCTTTAACGTACTGACATGAGTCATTTAATTAATAACCCTATCTCCCAATACATTTCACAAGTTCTGATCCTGAATACAGTTTCTCAGTGCTAGAGACACTGGCAGGTTTGGACCATAGGTTATAGTTTGGACAGTCAGGTCAACAATGTGCTGACTCAGCGTTGAGAACAACAATACGTCAATGACTTGACCACCTGCTGTCATCATAGTGAGAGGGTTCATTTACTGCATGCTTTGATGAGAGGGTCATTTTGTTCATAGGCGCGTAATGACAGACAGGCCAGATTACGGTTCATCATCAGTTTGTAATGAAGAAATGCCTCGAGCGGTGATACACTGGCTGGCTAAGGCCAGTGATAATGCTGTGGGTTTCTTTAGTCAGTCAGACAGCTGTGCTTTGTGACCTACTTCTTCCTCAGTGCCCCCTGAGATCAACGCTGGTCCGTACCACTACATAGCCAGCGAAGGAGTAGCCATCACACTATCATGCGAGGCCAGCGGAGTTCCCAAACCAAAGGTTGTCTGGTCCAAGGTAGGATGTCACACTCACAGGCAAAATCTATATGTCTCAATGATTGCCTTGGCTGCATCCCATGCATGACTAATTGGCTAGTTCTTATTCCCTTTATCTAGTGAGGATCACACCTGGCATTCATTCTTTTTAAAATGTATCATCATTAGGACTGTACAGATACTTAGCAGTAATAGCAGGTTACAATCAAACAATAGATCAACATCCAGTCCTGCAATGGTGATGAAATCCTGGCATATAAATCTAACAACACCATTTTTCCTCCTGGCCTTAATTTTCTCTGATTAATCAGAACACTGTAAAAACACTACAACAACAACAGCTTGCAATGTAATCGAGATTTGATTAACCGGAACGGGAACGATGTAACCATGGCAACTATACCATATTGTTTCTTGAGTGTGAGAAATCAATTAGGATTTTATTGTACCTTAAGAATCTATTTAAAACCTTTCTGTACAGCACTTGAGTATGGAAACAATCATATCATGAGGAGAATACTCTTTAAGGTTATATGCAGCCAGACTCAACTGGTACTAAGCCAGCAAGCTTCATCCATCCAGAATGCAAATCACGAACCTTATCATCAGACATTGTCACATCATAAAGCACTACACACCTCTGCCTTGTTGGCTGTGGCACTTACTATAATATATGATCCTGTGAGGCACAATCACAGGAGTTTCCTACAAGCAGTTAATGATTGTTGTGTTCAGCCACCGCAATCAGTAAAAGCAGTGATTTGACCTGTTCCATGAAGAAGTAAACAGACGAAAATCACGGCAGAGTAAACACCCCACACCATTACACAGTCAGCATAACTTAGTGAGCTCAACACGCTGTTGTTTCCTACATATTGCTGAACTGAGCCAGATATTTCTTCCTTGCTTTTCCAAAACATTTTCAGAGTAGTGCTCCAGACTCAAGTAAATTTCCCTTCTTGTCAGATAAAAGTGAATCTGTAAAAGCAATTTTATGTTCAAAGCAAGCGTGTATGCGGCAGGCTGCATTCTTGTGTGCATGTATCGGGGATAGAGAGTGAGTTAGAGGGGTGCTCTGTAATTACATTAGACATCAAAGGTTGGGCTGTAAACCTTAAACTAAGCTTAGTGTTCCTGCGCTCTTGTGCAACATGAGCTTTTATCCACAGTATATTCTGTCTGGTCTGCCTGCTGTTCCCCTAGGGGAGGCAGCCTCTGCCCAGGGACCACCCCTCTCCTCAGTCTGACCCAGATGGATACCTCCATATCCCACATCCCACCACTGACGATGCAGGCATCTACATCTGCACTGCCACCAGTCCTGTGGGCTACGCTAGCCGAGAGATCCAGCTCAGTGTCAACAGTAAGCACAGAAATGGTCTGACCTCTGTCTACAGTCTGTATGATGTTTAACAGTGGGACTTAAAGAGGTTGAACATAGCCTATATGGTATTCTTACAACTCCTTTCGGTCTTCTTCAGGCATGCCTAAGATAATGGGTGTGAGTGGCCATGACAACACGGTGAAGATGGCTGCAGAGGTGGGGACAGAGGTCGTTCTCCCATGTGAGGCCCAGGGGACTCCCTCTCCACTGGTCACATGGAGCAGAAATGGGCATCCCATCCCCCCCGTCACAGCTGGGTACGAGGAAGTCTTACCTCACTCGGGCAATGATGGAGTAAAATTAGTTAAACATCATGTAACAAAAGACAACAGTCCTCGCCATACCTTTCCCCTGACTTAGCTAACATCTGACTCAAGTTTTACAAGGAACTCCGACTGAGGCTGGCTGCCATTCAAAAGCTGCTGGTATGTTTGGAGTTAATTTAGTGAATGCCTTTTGAAGGGCAGCTAGGCAGAGGCAGCAACAGTCTGTCGGAGAGCTGTGTGGGGGCTTCACTCGTTGCCTAAACTGAGGAAGAACATCTGGTCTTACATGGTTCGCTGATTCTGGGCTTTCATGTGTGGTCACTCTGGGTGCAGACAGGCTGGCTGACTCGGGACACAGCCTGGATAGATGACAGACACACTCTCTGGGCCAGACACCAGGCCTGGATGGTTCTGGGTAGATAGAGGAGTGACGGAGTGGGCTGAAAGCTGCGGTGACTCAGATACAGTATGACTTGTGTGGGGCCAGGAAGAAGGAAAAGGTGGGGGTGGAGTGGGGGATGCCAGGAAGAGGGGAGGAAAACGAACTGACAGAGGAAGAGATGCAAGCAGTCTGCCTGATGTTCGGATTCCCTGGGGTGCTTCAGCAGTAAAACAACATGCTGACTCTTTACTAGTCCCGTCTGATGAGAATAACACATCTCTGTGAACAACCCCCACGTCGGCCCATGCTTTGCATATGCCCGCGGAAACAAGCACGCTGTGAAAGAGGGAGGTTCATTCTCTCCCGCTACACTCTGTGGGTCAGAGGAAATGACCGGGAGGTGCTGATTGTTGAAATAACTTAAATCAGTGGGCGGTAAGATTTCTGCCAGAGCCACGAAATAGACTAGCGCTCGCAAAAAGACTCAAGGGGGTGGGGGGAGTGGGGGGGGGCTCAGTGCTATTGAACACTGAGTCAATGGATTTGTTCACTCTAGACCTAATCCTGATGAGGCCAATTTGTTCCTGTTAGCCTCAGTGTCAGACTGTGTACACAGATGACTTGACACCTAGGTGGGGAGTGATGGATGGATCGGGGGGGGGTTTCATGTCTGCTGTGTCAGTCTTCACTGTGGCGTTGCCGTGTTGCAGGGCTGCAGTCCGAGCACAGACTGACCACTGCAGAGCAGTCATTTGGTTCCAGCGTTAGATGCTGCTGCCTCACCCAAGGCTATTTGAAGAGGTGGGGGAGCGACATTACACCATATGTGCAGCTGAAATAGAGAGCTCTTTGTGCTTTAAGCACAAAGCACCTCCACTTACATGAGTGTGTTATTGTTATAATTCAGTTGCTTAGCAGACAAACCTATCTAAGATAAATCACAGAGGTGTGTTTACATTTGTGCATATTATACATTTATACAGCTGGATAGCTTCTGGTGCAGTTCAGGTTACCACACAGCCGTTCAAAGTTGCTGACCTACATTTAAGTACTTTTAACCTTCATTTAAGTGCTTTTGTTTTTGCTACAAATCATGTTTTCAGAGCGGAGGTTAGTGTACGCCATCGCCTCCATCTGTCCACTTGTTTGTCTGTGGCAAACATCTATAAAAGGGGTAGCGTGTTTGGCATAAACTACTTTCCACATGGTTGTTCTCAAGAGGACAAAACATATTGATAATAGAGACCTGCGCGACCTTCCATCTAGCGCCACCATCGGGCCAACCGTTTATTTTCACCTTATCTGTATCTCCTGAGCCATTAGGGATAAGCACACAGTAGCTGCTGCTCACATTACTATTCCCCGTAGAAAGAAATGCATTGATTTTTGTGAGCCTGTGACCTTTCCCATGGCGACGTTATGAGGTCGAACTTTTTACACTGTAATTACCCTGGACAATGATAATTGTGAAAGTTACAACTCACTTGGGAGATTACTGGGCCCTGGCTAAGGTCCAGACTCCACTTAGTGCTTTCTTGTCGATAAGTTTCATCCATCACAAATCCATTTATCTTTACTGCAATCAAACAAAACAAATGCAAAGACTCCATCAACAGCTCTACAATGTATTTCAGTTCTGCATTGCTGTCACGTTCTCTCATGCTTTGTTTTTGTATTTACAGCACACAATGGATAATGCAGCATTATGCTTCATTTTTCTCATAAACTGCTCTTTTTTTTCTTTTCTTTTTTACATATTATCAAATTATTTTACACACTTCATCAGTGAGCCTCTGGTAGTAGCTGTGCTGGGAATTCACTGACTGAATCTGTTTACAGGAACTGTAAAACTCATCAACTAAAAATAGGAACAGAAAGAAAATTGCATTTTTAATTTGTACATAGACCCACAACTATCAAGGTTGATGTACATTAGTGATGTCTGATCAGTATAACTGACTGCCCAATACTATATGCATGTATACTTTCTAAATATTTTACTATTTATGTTCTCATGTAGATGCATGCATTCTCCGCAATGTAAACAGGACACTAGAGGAAAAAATTGCGTAAAACAGGAACACGTCGTCTCCTAAAACGCAGCGGCTGTAGATCTTCAGTACCTGAAGTGACTTAAGTGTTTTGTTTTCTCCATCTCTTTGCCCTTGACCCCTAACCACTCCCCAGGTTCACTGTTTTGCCTTCAGGCTCTCTGAGGATCACTGATGTGCGCCTGATTGATAGTAAACTCTACACCTGCACTGCAGAAAACCCAGCGGGCAACGTGTCCCTAAGCTACAATTTACACATTCAAGGTAACTCTACAGGGCTTTATTAGAAAGCTGAACTTCTTAGAAACCGTAAAACCTGCATTTTAAAAATGCTGTCAGGGTAATAGGTTCCATGGGAACTTCTAACATATGTAAAATACTTGAAATATGTAAATACATAGTGTGTGTAACAGATGTGGCGAGACGTGCATTTAGGAGATTTGTTGTTGTCCTCAGCTAAGCCCAGAATTCAGCCAGCACCGTCCCTCCTGAAAGCGCTGATTGGCCAAAGAGTGACTCTACCATGTGTGGTCCAGGGAGAGCCAAGCCCTGAGGTCACTTGGTTTCACAATGGACTTCCTGTTGGGGACAAGAACACTACACCCCTCAGGATCCAGCAGGTCAGCCTCTCTGACCAGGGTACTTACCGGTGTGTGGCCAGGAACAGCGCTGGACAAGAGACCTTGGAGATCAAACTGGAAATTCTTGGTGAATATCTGCAGTTCAGCTCTTCCAACCCTGTTTGTTCATTTTGAGAAAACACAGAAAGTAACTGCAGCATATACAGTATATTGTGAATTATGCTTGCATTGTAAAATCTATTCCAAAAACCACTGCCTAGCTCTTATATGAACATTTATTTACAAAAACGGCACCCAGTTTTTGGCTGTCCCATCCTTTAATGCTACTGCAAGATGATAAAGGCCCAGTTATACCAGAAAAGTAATGGTTTGTATAACGTGTTCTTACGTGTTCATAATTGTTCTTAAATGGCCACACTTAGCACGCATAGAGAGAGGGATATAGCAAATAAGGAAAAAGAAATAGAGAGAGATGTTTGAACCACAGCTTATTTCTCTTCTCTGGCCAGTCACAGCGTGAAGCGGGTGTGAATGTCAATCTGTCAGGTGTGAGAAAAAAGAGACACAACCCCTCCTAATCTGACTTCGGATAGGTTTAGGGTGGGGGTAGTGTCCGAAGCTATTTGACCATCCAACAAACACTTCTGACACCATCAAGCAGTCCTTTAAGCCTCTGTCAACTCAGCTGAACTCAAACTGTTCTGTGACTAACTGTGCTGAATCAAACCCTCTTACCATCAGTAATGGGGTGCCGCAGGGTTCTATTTTTGGTCCATTATTATTGACATTGAACATAAATAACATTCTTCCTAATCGGTAATACCCACTTTTATGGAAAAGGCTTGATATGCCCCTGGTTCCACCCCAAACCCACTCCTCTTCAGTCCACCTTTGATGCTTCCCCAATGTCTGTACCCCTAAATGCGGATACGGCCGTGCATATGCATACGTACTAACCATGGCGTAATTATTATGCACCTTTTTGAATAGAAAGACTCTTGTATTTACTTTTATTAATTCTATTTGCCTCCTAATAAGAGTTCCTGATGACAGGAGGCACCTGCGAGATGTCTCAAATTGTACCACAAAC
Source organism: Pempheris klunzingeri (assembly GCF_042242105.1). Lineage (NCBI taxonomy): Eukaryota > Metazoa > Chordata > Actinopteri > Acropomatiformes > Pempheridae > Pempheris > Pempheris klunzingeri. The sequence continues at coordinate 27,515,803 of NC_092018.1, forward strand.
AGTCCCCTCAGATACCCTGAAAGCTTCTTCTCACTTATTTATTTACCTGCACTGGAACATCTATTAATAACTCTATGAATGACTTTTAGTGACTAATACTCATTGCACTTTAATTAAATGCGTTATCTGCCCTTGCACTTGGAGCCAGCACTTAATATGTTTTCTTGTCCTCATAGAGGCCCCATCCTTTGCAGAACCTGGGGATGCCATCATGGAGAAAGTAGCCAACAGCAAAGTCATCATCCCTTGCCCTGCTGAAGGTATGAAATGATTAACAGATGAGTCAGCCTTAGACAGACTGAGAAGAATAGGGTAATCAAAGGCCAGGCGTGTAGAGGAGACGCAATTTACAGGGTGTGACTAAAGTTTTTAGAGCATGAAATGGATGCGTCTTTTTTTAGTTTGTTTTTATGACACAAGAGAAAATTCCACTTGAAATGTAGGACAGATATGCGTATTTGTGCACCATCAAAGGATGTTTCGCTGTCACCGTAGACTTTTAGTTGTCAAACCTTGAAAAAAGATTCTTGCCATCTTAAAAGACACAGTTTCTTTTTATCGCAGTACCCAGAGACACACTGTTGTCTATATATTTTAAGATCTCTGCGTGAGCAAGGTAGCATCCTGGAGGGATTATGGAAAGCTTCCTGTTCTACCAAAATGCAGTGAGTTTTTGGTGTATGTCAGCTGATGCACTGATAGATACCTCTCACAGCCCGTGCAAACAGGTATTGTTTGTGTGGAGTCGTGCTATGGTAACGAGCTCAGAGAGAGAAGGTGAGCACTGTGTCTAATGTGGAGCAACAGCTGGAACATCAGTCTGCCTGCTGCCTCAGTGAGCCACATCTGCTTTCCTGTGCGTCAGGGCCTGCTGGGAGAGGAATCCTAATTACAGGCTGCTGCTGGCAGATGAAGGACAGAGATGTCTGAGGTGCACAGTGAAGCACAGGAAGAGGAAGATGAAGCCACACTAGCCCTCATTCCCACCAAGTTATACTGGCAGGCACTCAGGCAGGCAGGCTGTACCAGGCCTCAGAGGGCTCACGCAGAAATGCTTGATGCTCTTGACACCCAAAAGAAGCAGCCGGCAGCAGGAAACAAGGATCCCCTCATTGTTCTCTTGAGATCTATCTGTATGAGGGAGATAAAGCGCGGTCTCTGCCAGAGGGATATTATTAATTCACCAACAAACGCATTGCATTTGATAGAGGTAATTATTTGAGAAACACATGGAAGAGATAATCTCCAACTTTGTCAGCCCCAGCAAATAAATAGTCTGCTAATGAGATCTGTTAACATCTAAAATAGAACATCTGTATGCATTTCCTCCCGGCAATGAGATAATGAATTTACCTCAGAGCTCCTTAACTGTAAACATGTGTACAGAGAGGCAACGGACGATAACATCACCTTTGATGGTGCTGTGTCTCCTGTGGTTGGTGCTTTTTTGGATTGGGGAGAGGTGCTGTGTTTGATTTCCCTTCCTCGTCTGTGGTGTTTGTATGTGTAACACCTCTGTAAATAGACAGGGCCATGGCATTTGGGTCAGTCCACCGTACTGATCTTTCACTGCAACTCGCTTGTCCTTGTCCTGGGAGTCTGTAGTGTTGGGTACAAAATCCTCCACCTTCTCCCCCCCATTCCACGTTTTCTTCTCTTGACCATTCCCAGCTCTCTTCCACTCGGTAATCCACAGAACACATCTGTTTTAGGCTCCTGAGTGTACGCACCAGTGCCTTTGAACTGCATGTCAACCACCCATATTCTCACCATTAAAGACTCTCACCTCAGTGTTTGGTAATAAATCTTGATGCTGTTGTTTAAACCATACATTTTACATCTCTCTAGCATACTATGTTTTACTTTTTTTATGTGACTCTGACCTTGAAATCTTAAGCAACGACGACATTTTGGAATGGACTTCCCTGCTGTTCCGCTGTCGAGCAGATAAATGTAGAGCTGTCCTTTTCTAGTCTGGGCCACTTGCCCATTGTGTTCTCCTGTAGAGAAGCAGAGAGATGGAAGTAACTTTTCTTTCTGTCAGACATGATCAATAAAGTTCACTTCATACTCTCTCCAAATCCTTTTCTTGTCTCCACACCTGCAGGTTCACCTCGTCCTAAGGTACGCTGGTTTAAGAATGGCCTGGAGATACACAGCGAACAATCAGAGTTTTCTGTGGCGAGGGATGGAGCTCTTGTAATTAGCACAGCATCTGCCAGCCACAGTGGGGACTTTAAATGTGTGGCGACCAATGAGGCAGGCTCTGTGGAGAGAAAGACCAGGCTGAAAGTAAATGGTGAGCTTTCAGTTAATCCTATTTTTCTTCCCCTTATCAAAATACCCTAAACTAAAACAAATCTGCCCTTTTTCTTTTGCACTTGTTCAGTTCCCCCAGAGATCCAAGATGATGGCCAGCCACTGAACCTCACCGTCACCTTGAAGCAGCCTCTCACTCTGGGCTGCGATGCCTTTGGGATCCCCCCCCCAGCAATCACCTGGGCTAAAGATTATCGTCCCGTGAGTTCTTTCATCCTGATTTCTCATGTTCAGAAAATGTAAAACTGGTGCTGCGGATCTTGTTGATATCTAACTTTGCAATGCCACCAAGTGGCCACTGTTCTAATCACAGTGAAACACTAATGATACACTAAACTGACTTCTGTCCGTCCAGGTGGACAGTCCAGGGGTATACCTGCAGAATGGGAATAGGCTACTGAGGATCTACAGAGTTCAGCAAGAGCATGCAGGACGATTTGCATGCACAGCTCAAAACTCAGCTGGAGAGGCCAGGAGAGAATATAACATTGTGGTGCAAGGTGAGCTAGCTGTCACCCTGGTGTTTGGTATGAATAAGAATAGAGTAAAAGAAAAGACAGATGTGAGGATACCCACTACATTAAGTAGAGTTAATTAAAAGGGATATTTTTCTTGCCATAAGTGAAGCTACAAGTCTCCTGCAACAGCAGCGTATAGCCCCAAAGAACTGTTTAATTAAACTTTAATATTACACCTAATATAGCATACATGCTGAAAGCCCACACCTACAGTACAAAGACTAACCATTAATGTCAATGCTAACGACCTCATTAAGAGCTTAATTTAAGAGCTTAACAATCACTACAGTGATTGTGAATTTAAAGCAATTAACTCAGTCAGCATTTAGATTGATCTCAGCAACACTTTAAACCATGTGAACTAACCTGTGTGTGTGTGTGTGTGTGTGTGTGTGTGTGTGTGTGTGTGTGTGTGTGTGTGTGCACTGCTACAGCTCCACCTGTGATCTCAGGAACGTCCCGACTGCAGGAGTTAACTGTGGTGTTGGGCCAAGAGGTGGAGTTTCAGTGTCGGGTTAGCGGTCGACCAGCCCCTAGAGTGGAGTGGAGCCGCGATGGAGAGTAAGCATCCCTCAAACAGTTCACTGATGCGACATGATATTGATTTGATCCACCAATCCTTACTCTCTCCAGGGTTCTGTCCCGTAACGGAGACCCCCATGTGGAGTTTCTGGAAGATGGCCAAGTGCTGAAGGTGAAGTCAGTCAGACTGAGGGACCAGGGGCTTTACCAGTGTCTGGCCAGCAACAACGCAGGAACGCAGATGCGCCAGTTCAGACTCACAGTGCAAGGTCTCTACTCTCTCTACAGACCATACACTCACAACCACACTGACCTCAATTCAGCTCTCACTCTCACTCTCTGATCAAATAAAGGACAGAAAAGAAACAAAGAAAAAAAACTTTTAAAAAGTTACTGAGTTGATTTCTTTTCCAAAAGTGCTGTGGTAGCAGTGTTGTTTGAAGACAGAAAAAAGCTGAACATGATATTTAATTCATGGGTAGACCTAGCCTCTACAATGATCAAACTTCTACCATACTGCCTGGTCTTTAAGCACACACTGAAGTCTCTTAATGCGGGGCTCTGGGGATTGCTGTGCCACCTTGTTTCTGTCAGAGAGCATGTGCTGTAATTGGCAAAGGATTGCAAACTACATTTCTGTTTTTGAGGGTCTTCTGCAAAAATGGGTCAATCCCCTTAGGATCTATTCATGCGTTGCCATAGACCAGTAAAAATCTTAATGGCTGTTGAACATTCGTGTATTCCCGGCCTTTCTCTCCAGCTCCCCCCACCATCAAGGGACCCAGTGAGACCTCAGAGGTGTCAGTGGTGCTGGGTTTTCCCACAGTCCTCCCCTGTGATGTCGAGGGCTCACCCACACCAATTATCACCTGGCTGAAGGACAACCAGCCCATCGTGTCCAGTCCCCAGCGGACATACACCCGTGGCGGACAGGCGCTACGACTAGGCTCAGCACAGGGAGACAGCACTGGCCTCTACTCCTGCAGAGCCACCAATCCAGCCGGCAGCGCCATCAAACATTATTCTCTGAGTGTTCTGGGTAAGAGGCATCTACACCACAAACAAATTAAAGTGCTCGAGCCAGAACTTTTGATGATACATCTGATTTTTTTTTTTCCCCCCTCTCATAGTCCCACCGCAGATAGAGGGTGACTCTGCATCCTTGACGTTTGGCAGTCGGGAAGAGAAAGTACGGATCAATGGGAGTTTAACTCTCTCCTGTCTGACCAAAGGCTTCCCTGAGCCCAAGGTTCATTGGTTCAAAGATGGACAGGTTGGTGTGTCATCCTTACAAGCTTTGCATCTCTCAGAACCACAAACATGTACTGGTCAGTGGGTTGGTTTCAATAGAACAAGTTCAGCCTCTACTGGCAACCAGTATGAATTGCAACAATCTTGACAGAATAATCATCCTCTTGCAGAAGCCACCTCCGCTCTCCAGATTTAGTGTGATGACTAAGCTAGTCAATTATAGCAATGATGTACCAGAAGAATGCAGTGATTATTTTAATGCGCAGCAATAAATGAGGATAAGGTACATTTTGGATTCATGCAGCATTGGATTTTTTAAAATGGGAGTGGAGGTATTGCTTTATCGTTTTTCTTTCTTATAAAACACATTACAGAATGGAAATTGTGTTTCAAAAGCCAGACGTTTAAACACTAGCCAAATGCTGCGTTCACACAGTGGCACTTATTATTTTAAATCCACTACTGATACTGATACCAATAGCCCACTGATTTTTGAAGTGAGGCAGGAAAATCTGAAAAGAGTGCTCCACTGATTCAGGATTGTAGGAGAAAAAGATCAAAATGGATGCAGCAGAACCAGAGACATCATCTTTTTCCATTCCCTGCATTCTTTATCCTTGTCCAAACCAGGAGCCTACATTACCCACAATGCAATTCCACTGCCAACAGTTCAGTAAGAGATTTTGGTGTGTTGGGTTAGCGGCCAATGAGTAGTACTTCTACTACTACTGTGCACAGGTCTGATGTGTAAAATTGGTTCCCCTTTAATAACCTAAATAATCTAAACAGAGTGAGGAGCAATATTTTACCCATATTATATCATCTGTATTTTCTGTTTCTATAGTTGCTGACTGGAAACCACCATGTCGGCATTCAGGAGAGAGGCTACCTGCTCCACATAGAGAACGCCATGCTCTCCCATGAGGGGCAGTACACCTGCGTGGTCACCAACTCTGCAGGAGAGGACAAGAGAGACTTTCGTGTCACCATTCAGGGTGTGTTCAGTTACATTTTTGGAATGACAAAAATCTGGACTTAATAGAAAGTGACCTGACAGAAACATGCCTTTTCTTGCTAGTTCCTCCGGTCTTTCACCGGGTGACTAACCGAGAGGCAGCCTGGGGTCTGGGGCACGAGGATGATGACAAAGAGGACATGGTAGCAAAGCGGGAGGTGGTCCTGGGTCATCCCATCACCCTGTCCTGTGAGAGTAATGCCATCCCCCCACCCAAACTTAGCTGGTACAAGGATGGACAAAAGCTCACCTCAGCTGATGGAGTGGTACTACTTCCAGGTCAGAGAGAACTCCTTCCTGTGCAATCTCAGCTGAAACCAGTAGTGTGGCTGTTATGCATGCCTGGGCCTTCATGTTCACGGAGAGATGGGTTTGATCTTTTAGGAGGACAGGTGCTACAAATCGCCCAAGTGCAAAAAGAAGATGCTGGAAAGTATACATGTCAGGCTGTTAACGAGGCTGGAGAGGACCGCATGCACTTTGAACTGGAGATCCTCGGTAATAATTCTAATTCAAATGTATTTGATAAAATATATGTATTTGGAAATTATTTCAAATTCATTTTTCAAGGGTGATGTCTGTTGTTTACCTCCTCAGTCCCTCCTGTCGTCATGGGTGCATCAGAGGAGTTTATGGAGGAAATGGGAGCAGTGGTCAACAGCACTGTGGTTCTCCACTGTGACGTGACTGGCCACCCTGCTCCAATCATCTCTTGGCTGAGAGATGGGCAGCCGGTGCACACAGACTCAGAGCACCGCATCAGTGAGGGTGGGACTCAACTCCAGGTAAGCTGTTGTTGCCTGTTAAACAAATACCTGAGTGTAAACAGATCTACCTGTGATATGTTTTAGAGAGAGGTAACAGTTCAATCCCATCTTTCAGCTCCTCAGTGTCCAGGTTTCAGACATGGCGGGTTATTTGTGTGTAGCTGAGAACAAGGTTGGAACGGTTGAGAAGCTCTTCAGTCTGACAGTGCAAGGTAAGAAAAGCCTGCTTCACGCGTCATTTTTTTTTTTTTCATTTCTTTGTAACTCAGACATCCTGACTCATGCCCTCGGCGTGTCCTGTATAACTGTTGTTTTCTCTTTCAGTGCCCCCGAGAGTAACTGGCCATAAGGAGGAGGAGGTCAGTGTGATTGAGGGCCACATGGTGTCTTTGCTGTGTGACGTCCAGGCGTACCCTCCTCCAGAGATCACCTGGACCAGAGACGGACAGGTCCTCCACTTCAGCACCGGCATCCACATTCTGCCAGGTCAGACTTGAGCCAGCTGTCAGAAGCATTTCCTCTGTTTGAATTTAATAATGGCAAAAATATTACATATCATTTCACACACATACATATATATATATTTATATATTTATTTATTTAATAGGTGGCCAGATGCTACAGTTGCCTCGGGCGAGACTGGAAGACGCAGGGCAATATGTTTGCACTGCCACCAATTCAGCAGGCCAGGACCAGAAGAGTATTCTCCTCAGTGTTTATGGTGAGCAAACACATGGTGACCCATCTGCACAATTCAGCAACATATACAGATGATCAAATCTCAAAACACTGCCTAGGCAACAAAAATGTGTTTACCTCAAGCCAGCTGTGACCTAGGATACTTCAGGAGTGAGTCATATTGTTTCTGAGTGAATCAAACTGGGATCATGCCCTTTATGTATGTGCAAACCATCAGTCCTGCCCACCCTGAAGCCCCGTCCACATGCCGAGTCAGACTTGGTTACCCCACAAGTTGGCTCCTCTGTCACCCTGAGATGTGAAGCGCACGGTGTTCCTGAGCCTGAGGTCACATGGTACAAGAATGGGCTGCAAATGGCTGCAGGGAACAGACTGAAGATGGATCGTCAACAGCTGGAGATCATAAGAGTTCAGGTCAGGAGTTTTTCTAAAATGAGTTTTGACAGGGCTTACAGTAATTTCCAGTCTTTACATGCTAATGCCTAACAGTATTTCATCAGTTATACATACACTAGATACACAAGACTAGCAGACATGGCTACATGTGTGAGAAATGCAGCACACACGCCCTTTCTTTGACCGGGTGTATTTTAACCCAATTAAGTTAATTTACCTGATTCAGAACACATGCGGGAGTCATGTCCTTTTTTTGCCTGCAGCCTGTGCTCAAAATGCATCCTTCCTCACCACAATGACCTCCTTTTCTGGCTCCTAGTTGGCAGATGGTGGGACCTACACCTGCAAAGTATCCAATGTGGCTGGACAGGTGGACAGGACCTTCAGACTGAGTGTTCATGGTGAGAATAGCTCTGCTGCTGAACAACTATCTTCAAAAGAGGGTGGTCAGCACTTTTCAAATTGTAATGCAAATCTCCACAGTTCCACCTGTCCTGGACGGGCCACTCCAGGAGTCTCTAAACTACACCCTTGGCTCCCATGTGGCCCTGCTGTGTGAGGCCTCTGGAGTGCCTGTGCCTAGCATCACCTGGCTCAAGGATGGAACTCCTATCGGTGAGAGGGCGGCAACGATAGGGGAGCTGGATTAGTATGTGTCTGTCGTGTATTAAAGTTTATATAAATGAATATGTCTGCTGTCCAGAGAGCAGTCTGCAGTGGCAGTGGTCCGTTCGAGGAAACAGGCTGGAGCTGGGACCTCTCACTCTGTCTCATGCTGGAACTTACACCTGTGTGGCCAAGAACAGCGAGGGACACACACAGAAAGACTACACACTCACAGTGCAGGGTAAAGAGGGCCTACAAATTGGAGCAAAATGGGATGCGCTCTCCCCAGGAAGTTACTCACACAGGAATCATTTTCAGTGGCAATTAGCAGCAATCTTTGTCCTACTCAGTATCGCCCACCATCGTGGACTCTGAACAGCCATCCGAAGTAAGTGCACCCATGGGAGAGGAGCTGACCTTGGAGTGCAGAGCAACTGGAACCCCAACTCCACGCCTCAGCTGGCTGAAAGACGGAGTGACTTTAGAGGGATCAGACACCCGCCACATTGCGTAAGTCGTTTACGCTCCCCATTTACTGAGGGCTTTACATGAGCACATAATGGTATGAAGTCATAAAACAGTAGCAATAGCAGTCATATTCATGCCATTTATGTAGCATACTTTGCAAATTCAAAGCTACTGAATTTGTTTTACAAGCAGCACAAGAATGGATCATCACCATTTCCTAAAGGTTTGGAAAATAAAATATTAACCATCATCATCAGAGATCATGTGCATGACAGAAAGATGTGCGGAAAGACACCATAGTCCCTTGTCTAATTTCATCATGGGTAGCATTAAGAGCAGCTGTTTTACAGCTGTTCAGCAGCTTGAATGGTCATCACAACTGCATCAGCCAGAGGAAGCATATGTCTGTGTGTGTGTGTGTGTGTGTGTGTGTGTGTGTGTGTGTGTGTGTGTGTGTGTGCCTGTGAGAAAATCGTGGGACGATGATGATAATGATGATGGGAAAGTTATTCTGAAGTTCCGAGGTGTGGTGGACAAATACTAGATGCTGATTTAGACAGGAAAAATGGAGAAATGAAATGAATACATGGTGTTAATGTGAAAGTATAATAAGTATTTGTGACCTGGCAGTGTGACCCCTGATGGCAGCACGCTGACATTACTGAGGCCGAGTCCTGAGGATTCTGGGACATACACCTGTTTGGCTGTCAGCACGGCTGGACAGGAGAGCAAGATCTACACCCTGTTTGTGCTAGGTCAGTTTGAACTTCTCATTTGTGCATCTGTGTTGGTGCTAAAGTTAGTGAATGATTTGTTGTCATTTGATTTGCCTCGTCACAGTTCCACCATCTATCTCTGGTGAGACCACTGTTCCCAGAGAGGTGCAGGTCACCCAGGACAGTGTCGTGACTTTGGAGTGTCAGGCAGCAGGAAACCCTCCACCTCAGATCAGCTGGCTGAAGAACGGACACCCTCTGCTCCTCTCTCCTCGTACTCGCCTCCTGTCTGGTGACTCCGTGCTGAGGTCAGTGTAGAGAGAGAAAGCTGAATACATATGTGGTCATTTGTAAAGGAGATTACAGGCAAGGTAATGCTAAGTGTTCCCTTCCTTCTTGAAAAAGGATTTCTCATGTGCAGCTGTCTGACTCTGGAACTTATACATGTGTGGCGCGCAGTCGAGCCGGTCTTGCCGAGCTCAGCTATGATGTCCAAGTCCAAGGTACAATCACAACATAGCGCCTACTGATTTTCCCTCAAACTGACAGTTGGAGGCAATGTTGGATGAAAGGGTTTCATACAGATGTGTGCGTGTTCCACAGTGCCCCCTGGTGTGGATCATGTCGAACCAGTGGAGCCAGTTACAGTAGTCCAGGGATCCTCTGTGACATTAACCTGTGAAGCGCGTGGCGTTCCCCCTCCAACACTGACTTGGATGAAGGACGGCCAGCCGCTGTCCCTTCACCGCAACCTGCTGCTAGACGGACAGGAGACACGGCTGCAGCTACCTGATGTGGGGCCTTCAGACGCAGGCCTGTACAGCTGTGTGGCGAGTAACCAGGCTGGAAGCAGCACAAAGAGCTTTAACCTAACTGTGCTCGGTAATCCTAAAACAATCTCTTTACTCTAATTATTCCTACATTGAAATTCATTGTGTAAACTCCTTGACCAACTGAGCCAACCCACTCTGCTTTCTGATCCAGAGCCTCCAAAGATATCCAGCTCCAGCTCTCCAGAAGAGCTGACCATAGCAGTAAACAGTCTGCTGGAGCTGGAGTGCTCCGCTGTGGGAGTCCCTCCCCCCACCCTCAGCTGGCTCAAAGATGGACGCCCCTTAGAAGGAGCTGACGTTGTTCAGCAGGACGGACACTTTGTCAGGATTAGCAAAGTTCAGGTAAATGACTAACAGACACAATGTGATAGACAGTAAGCTGGGAGCACACACACTATTTAGAATAAGTGATAATGGTGTAACTGTCTGCAAATAGTCCAAATGACAAAGGAGAATGCAATTTGCTGAGAACTTGAGTTCAATCTCACTAAAAACAAAAAGAGCTTAACATGCCTGTTACAGCTTTAACACGTCTAGTCTTTTCATATAAAAACCATAAGTATGCGACACATGTGTATATATGTGAAGTAGTATAAGTGAATAAGTTAAAGATGCCAAAAAGCACAAGCATGTTTCTGTCTATCCAAAATTTAAATGGCCTAAAACGGGAAGACTTAAGTTTTAATAGCATCAGAACGAGCAAAGAGTGCATTGTCATGCAAGAAGCACTCAAGTTGATTAATGTCGTCTCTTTAAAGGTGGAGGATGCAGGTCTGTACACCTGCTTGGCCAGCAGCCCAGCTGGAGAGGAGGGAAAAAACCACTGGGTCCGAGTCCAAGGTGACACAAGCTTATCTTATGCATTGGAGGAAATATATCATGCCCAGCCCCCCTCTCTCTAAACATCCTCTCTTCCTTGCACCTGGGACTGGATGAATAAATCCCTGTAAACATTTAGGAGTAAACATCAGTGTTTGCACCAAAGTAGAAACAGACTTGTTCTGGCATTAGCATTTTCCAGCCAAGGTCATGTACAGTATTTATACTGTGTGTGTGCTAATCTGCACGCTATGTGACGTAGAAACAGAATAGAGGCATTTTCATTAATCACACATTACTTAATGTATGATACATAGTGCAGCATCCATATCCCATTTAGTTTTTTCATGCTAGAATATAATGATGATGCTTTTATCAATCTAATTATATGCTGTGCTGTTTAGACCGACTAAAGTATTGAGATTAATGCTCCAAATAAAATTTCCAAATTCATGATACTGAAAGCTAAGCATCTATTTTTGTGGCCCCTGGTCTGCCTTGTGGGTTCATCTGTTCCATGTCTTCTATTTTCTTTCCTGTTTCAAAAGGAGCACTTTTGGTTCATAGGATTTTTTTGTCACATTATTTAAACTGATCCAGTGCCTCATAATCTGTGGTTGTGTTTCAGTGCCACCAACCCTCCTTGGCTCTGGTGATGTTAGGACATTGACAGTGCCAGTTAGTGGACATCTGACATTGGAGTGCCTGGCTGACAGTGACCCAGCTCCAAATATAGAGTGGTACAAAGATGAGGTCAAACTGCAGGTATGTTGTGGGGGGAAAAACCAGTATTGAACTAAAAGCCTTCTTCTCTGACTCACAGTCTCTCTTTCCTACCCTGTTATACCAGCTGGGTGGTCGTATCCAGCGGCTGGCAGGGGGTCAGTACCTGGAGATACAGGAAGTCAGGCCCGAGGACAGCGGCCAGTACAGATGTGTGGTCACCAACATGGCTGGAAGCAACAGTCTGTTTTTCACTGTGGAGATTCTCTGTAAGTCCACCCACCAGTCATGACATGTCTGAAATAGCTCGACATACTAAACCTAAGTGACCTCATGGACATCACTTTTTATTTGTCCAGTACCACCGCTAATAAAGGAGGGCAGTTCAGTGGTGACTGCACATGTTGGCCAGGATGCAGTTCTACCTTGTGAATTTGAAGGTGACACTTCAACCACGGTCATGTGGAGGAAAGACGGCTTCCCTGTGACTCAAGACAACAATAAGTAGGTCCAAATGTTTTTTCAAATTCCAAATTTTTATTGTATTTATCCACATAATACCAAAACTTGTGTATTTGTTTCAGGTATACAAGCTTATCAGAGGGGTCCTTGCGTGTACATGGGGTTCAGTTGAGTGATGCTGGTCGCTATTACTGCACCGTTTCTAACCCAGCTGGCTCAGATCACCAGGGAATGGATCTACGGGTATTTGGTAAATATAGCAAAGAAAAACAAAGTTGCTTTACTACTGTGGTGGTGCTTTTTCTGTATTTTTATGTAGCACAGGCGGGTGGTTTCTGTGTTGGTTCTGTTAATGATTAAAGTGCAATTGTCATGCTTTTTTGTATATCTTATAGTGTTGGAGGAACATTGTGAAACACAGTACTGATATCAACATGTGTGAATGTGTTCTGTCTCCTACCAGTGGGTCCTTCAATCAGTCCAGGTCCATTCAATGTGACAGTGACCACAGGGATTAGAGCTGTGCTGAGTTGTGAGACTACAGGTATACCGTCACCTAAAGTGTCCTGGAAGAGAAACGGCACTCCGCTTGATATCAGCCAGCAGCCTGGTGCATACAGGTAAAGCTAAGCTGCACCCGGACTCTTTGGATACACAATATGCACACAATACAAATCACCTCACCGTGAAAACTTAAAAGCTGATGCAAGTGTGCCGTTCTGTCCAGGTTACTGTCCTCTGGCTCCTTGGTTCTTTTGTCACCGTCCAATGAGGATGAGGGTTACTTTGAGTGCACTGCTGTCAATGATGTTGGAGAGGAGCGCAGAGTAATCGAAGTCATCCTGCAAGGTATTGATTTTGAGATTTGTACAATAAGCAGACGGCAAAATTCATCAGTTCAATCAACTGAAATGTCTTTCTACAATTTGCTTCTTTAGTCCCACCATCTATTGAAGATGATGCCACAACAGTCACAGCAGTGAAAATGTCTCCTGTGGTGTTGCCTTGTCATGTACAAGGACGCCCTCGGCCCACCGTCACCTGGACCAAGGGTGGAGCCAAACTGGGCTCCAGAGGGGGAAGTTATCGTGTCCTTCCCACAGGTGAGACATCATGCCTACAGTGAGCTATAGTGGTTTTACAGCTCATTATATTTTATACATCATGGTCTGCTAGAACAATAAGCCCACAGGGCAAGGAATGTATTTTTGCTTTGACCTCAAACTATGTACCTTTGTACTCATTTTAATAAAGGAGTGTTGGAGTTAACTGCTGCTCTACCAAGCCATGCTGGCAGGTACACATGCTCAGCCCGCAACCCAGCTGGAGTGGTTCACAAACACATCTCTCTCACTGTGCAAGGTGGGCTGTCATAGAATAGCTGCGTGCTGCATGAAAATACACCTGCTGGAACACATATAGTTAATACTGGATGGCATTTGTAAGGATGTGTTCTATGTACTCAGAGCCCCCAGAGATCAGACCGATGGCAGAGGAAGTACAGGTGGTGTTGCATCATGGGACCGTTCTGCCCTGTGAGGTTCAAGGCTTCCCCAGACCATCCATAACCTGGCAAAGAGAGGGCGTTCCCATAGCAGCAGGTAATGATGTAGTGCGAGCACAACTTTCAATACTCATTTTATGAATACATTGTTCCTGTACAGTGGATGCTGTCACTGGTGTTTATTTGGACATTTAGCATCCATCCATCACATTCATGGAGAGATACACACTGAGGCAAACTATATTGCAAAGTGTTTTTCATTTAACATTCCATAGAATTAATGAGGCTCACTGTCAACATTTTCAGCCGACTGACTTTTGATTACAGGTCACAGGCTTGCTGTGCTCTCAAACGGAGCTCTGAAGTTTTCTCGTGTCACGCTTGGTGATGCGGGGACCTATCAGTGTCTGGCAAAGAATGACGCTGGTGTGGCTGTGGGCAGAACCAAATTAATCCTTCAAGGTAACGTGGACTTTTGATCTCGTAGGTGGGAAGAAAATGGTGGTTTCCCCATGTTCATTCCTTGTAGTCAACAGTGTGTGTCGACACACGGGCGACTGGTTGCTCCTATTTTGGACATTTCTAAATTAATTAATACTTTCTCATCTCATGATCCTCCAGTTCCACCCGTGCTGAGTGTGCCACGTGTGGAGTACACTATAGTGCTGGGCCAGCCAGTCAGTCTGGAGTGTGTGGCTGATGGGCAGCCCCAACCTGAAGTGAACTGGCATAAGGAGAGGAGGCCTGTGGTTGATGGTGCTCATATACGTATTTTTGCCAATGGAACCTTGGCAATTACCTCTACTCAGCGCAGCGATGCAGGCCTCTATACATGCATCGCCAAAAACCTCGCCGGCAGAGCCAGCCACGACATGAGGCTGGTTATTCAAGGTAAGGGTGCTATTTTATATTACACTGGAATATTGCAGGTTTACGTTAAATAGTTTTATTAATAAAATAAAAAAAAAATGTTGTTGCATTTCAGTCCCACCCATGATTCCTCCTGCGCAGACAGAACTGTCAGTCATTCAAGGATTTCAGGCACTGCTGCCCTGTGCTGCTCAGGGTTCACCAGAGCCCAGAGTATCATGGGAGAAGGATGGCGCCACTGTGCCCAACCTTCCAGGCAAATTCACCGTCCTGCGATCAGGGGAGCTAATCATCGAGAGGGCTGAGGTTAGCCCGAGTACATCGCATGTTCTTCTCTGCAGTATGAACGATCGCTGTCTAGTTCTGGACATATAAATCAGTGGTGATTGCTTTCTTCACACAGCCAGGGGATGCTGGTGTGTTCACATGTGTAGCCACCAATGCTGCAGGCTCTGTGAGACAAGACATCCGCCTGTCCATCAACATGAGGCCTGCCTTCAAGGAGCTGCCAGGTGATGTAACCCTCAACAAAGGACAGAGTCTGGCCTTGTCCTGCCACGCTCAGGGAACACCTTCTCCTGTCATCTCCTGGACTGCCAACAACAGTCCTTACCCAGGTATCATCTTCCTTTTCATGGTGACACTTCAATACTGCCAAAGCATCACATTGCCACGGTGACAAAAAGCATACCCCATCCATGCAGTCTGTTGATCACATCTATCTTGCCGTATTCAGTATTGCAGATGCAAACTGAACCATGTTGTGCACTGACTGGTTCAAAATGTTCCAGGTGCCACTGTAGATGAGGCTGGCAGGAGCTCCGTGATCATTGAGAATGTGACTATGAGCAACGCTGGGACCTACGTGTGCTTAGCAGAAAACAGTGTGGGCTCCATCCGGGCGCTCTCATTTGTCCGTATCAGAGGTGAGCTTTTCGTCAAGGATTGGTCTGTTTTTCACTTAGCATTCTACAGATACTGACATCAACTAGACGATGTTGGAAATATGTGCTGCTGTGTGTCTCCAGAGCCTCCGGTGTTGAAGGGTGAAGCCCACATGTCTCAGACAGTCACCCAGGGTGGCTCCGCCATGCTCGACTGTCCAGTCCACGGAGACCCCAGTCCTGTCCTGCGCTGGCTCCGGGATGGAAAAGCACTGCTGCGCTCCCTCCGAATGCAAGCACTACACAATGGATCCTTGGTCATTTACAGCATCACTGTAAGTACAGAGTTCCCTTTATGTTTTGTTTTTTATTTTTTTAAACCAGTGACCATCACTCTAGACAAGTTTTGTTAAACCAAGTCACTCAAGTTTGAATCATTCAACCGCCTTGAGCAAACTACTTGCATCAATAAATGTTTCATGTCTCCCGGAACAACGGGGCAGTAGTCATCCTATCAAGCCTTCCTCTGCAGTACCCTTGGGTGGAGGAACAGTGTGTGACTGTCCTGCAGCATCCCGCTCCCACCTAAATCAGATTCAGTTCAGTCAGCGAGGCTAACAGCATTAGCAACAGAGCGAGGAGATGAACAGAGAACTGGATGTTCCCAGACTCTGCCCCTCTTTCCTTAGCCTGTAACCTTGTTATGTCTCTAACTGCTGCTGTATTGCACAGCCTGCAGTTGAGACTTTCTCACAGACAGATGACCGTCCTTCCCACAGAGCACTCTAATGTGAAATTTCCTCTCTGGCCCAATATCTACTATGACAAAGAATTCAATGGAGTAAAGTCTCAGTTGCTAAGTGGAAAATGCCTGCTTTTTTTTGCTCTAATGTTGACTTTCTTTGACCAGACAACTACCTGTGATCTAAGGCACAGTTTTGTCCTGGAGGTTTTTGACCCTATCAGAAGAAAATTGTTCCTCAGAGTGCCAATTAAGCCAGCGTCTCGTCTACCCATTTGATCTACAGGCTGCGGATGAAGGCGAGTACCAGTGTGTGGCTGAGAGTGAAGCTGGAACAGCTGAGAGGAGCATTACTCTCAAGGTTCAGGGTGAGTTCTGTGCTCACAATTACAGACATTGTAATGGGATATGAACACAAGCCCACACTCCAGTAATAACACACTCAGTCTGGCTTCCTCCTCTAAGAACTATTTCAACCCAACAGTCTTATTTATTTTGTCTCGTTCTTTCTTTGTATTTCAAAGTAGATTTTTGTCACTGTTTTTTTTTGTCACTCAGTCAATGGAGGCTACTCTAACTGGGAGGAATGGGGCCCGTGCAGCAGCACCTGTGGACAAGGCTTCCAGGAACGAATCAGATTATGCAACAACCCACAACCAGCCAATGGTGGCCGATCATGCAGTGGTCCTAGTATCGACTCTAGGAAATGTCAAGCTGGTCTCTGTCCAGGTACGAATGAACTGTTGTTAGCCTTCCTTCACTTTGGACATAATCAATATTTTCATTGTTTTTGCTACAGAGTTTAATAACTATTCTGATTTATCACAGATACAAGCTCACATACCGATCACTACGCAGTGTCATAATGACTGATCTTATGTGCATGAAATAAATGAAGTATAAATAAGTTATAAACAATCTTGAACTACTCCAGAGCATGAAGACTAATTTTCTGTGTGGTGCTGAAAGGAGAGACTCCTCGTAAGACCAGAGGCAGCCTGATAGGTATGGTGAACGAGAGGGAGTTTGGTGTGTCCTTCCTGGAGGCCAACATTACAGACAACGAGGAAGAGGGGAGCAGCACTCTGCAGGCCCGCCTGGACAACATCCCTCCCAGTGTGGGTGAGTCATCGTCTTTGCTCATTAACTGTCAAACATTGTGGGACAGTCCAGGGTGCTGTTGACAGACTCAGAGGTGTTGTGGACTCTGAACTCACCAAGTTAACTTTTTACTCCTCTATTAAATTTTCGCAGAGTAGCAAGCTTTTCAAGGCAACCATTCTAGATACAAAAATAGTAAATACAACCCACTTTAACTGTAGATAAAATACAGGCTTCTCTTTGAATGGAAAAAGTGTTTGTATTTTCTATTCAGTGATTATTTGTCTTGTTTAATTTCTTTGATTAAAGAAGTGAAAACAGGAGAACTCATTTTTGGGAGGTGGTTCTAATCTCATGTAGACTGCATGTGGTGTATTTCTGTGGAGCTGATGTGGTGTCGTTGTAGGTCCGTTGCTGCGGGTGCTGGTGTCTGTGTTTGCTCCCATCTACTGGACCACTGTGCTGCAGAGCGCAGGAGCCAGAAACGGCTACTCCTTCACTCAGGGCCAGTTCAGACAGGAGTCTCAGCTGGAGTTTGACACTGGTAAGTTCTGCCCCAGATCAGTTTTTCTACAGGCACATTAACCAATGAATTTCTCAAACTTGTGATTTATGTAAAGTAATGAATAGTTCAAGAATGGCTTTGGGAGCTTGGCCAGTTGCTTAACTCGTCTGTTATCTGTTGTAACTCATCACTTATGCATTCAGGCCAAATTTCTTATAATTGCGTGCTTGTGTTTGCAGTGCAGACTACACAGCTTGTGTGTGTGACCTCTGATTCTCTGGTTGTTCTTTTGTAGTTTACAAAACAGCCAACAGATGGCACCACTCACTACCACTGACAGTCATGAGTTTAAAGGCGATTACCTCTGAACAGTTTGTGCTTGTAAATGAGTGGTGACTTCAGTGTTTTTTCATCTCTTTAAACAGGGGAGATCCTTCGTTTGACCCATGTCGCCAGAGGTGTGGATTCAGAGGGAATACTGTTAATTGACATCGTAATTAACGGATTTGTGCCTCCTTCATTATCATCATCTCATCTCAGCCTTCAGGTGCATTCACTGCGGCCAATACGTTGTATATTTAAAGACCTCATATCTCACTAGATGGCTCAAAAAGGGGCTGGAGCTCAGGGCTTTTAATTGTGCAACCAGAATAACGACTTTGTCACTACTGTGGCAAACAACATATACAGTTAAGAGCTTGTGTTGTCATTGGATAACTGGTCGAACAGGATTTCAAATCTGTAGGTTAACGAATCCAAGGCTCCAACCTAAGGGAGTTACTATATAGAGCCACACCCCTAACACCATGTCAGAAACAACACACATCCATGTACTGTTAAAAAACACTCCATTAAATTCTTCATTTAACTGCAGCAGCACACATGTTGTTGACAAGCTGAATGTGGTCTGGTTTATGTCGGACAAACACAATGAGCTTTCAAGATCTGACTGCAAGATGTGTACACAAAACATGTATTATGCTAGTGCACCGGCCAACCTCGGCTCTGCAGCATCATTTAAGTTCTGCAGAATAGAAACCTTTCCAGTGACATCACCACTCACTGCTCCGCACAGAGGCAGATGGGGTCCACACTCAGACAAAGTTACTTCATGTATGCCAAAGGGCTCCTGTGTTCAGTGTACTTTTTGTACTTTCATCTTTGTAGGTGTCAGAGAGGTCTGTGCTCCTTTGTACATGGTGTTAGGGGTGTGACACCTGGGAGACGGACTATGTCACTACCCACCATTGAATTCATTATCCAATAGATTTAAACCCTTTTCTATTAATTATCCAATAACTCTTGTACACCAGGTCTAGGTTAATAATTAAGGCTCTACAGTGCAAATACTTCACTAACATTTTCCCCTAAAAATAGACGTGTTAAGTGGAAAAACACTGCCTGAGCACAGAGTTTGACTCTGTGTTGAACTTACAACCTACCGAGATCTTTTTTCCCTCTTCACTGCTAATCATTCAAAAACAGGTCCCATAGTAGACAAGCGACGACACAACAATCACATATATTATGGCTGCATTGACGTGTATGGTGAATTTTACTGCTGCAAATGCTGAAGCTGAGCTAATTCTAACTACTTTACATGGTCATGGTCTATAAGATTATCACGTTTGTAGCGTTGCTGTTCAATAAGAACCAGGTATCTCAAAGTCAACTTCTCCTGAGCTCAGTTGAAGCTTTGTGATGATGCATTTTCCAGCTAATCCTATGGGGTTCTTTAGTCATTTATTTAGCTGGTGTGGGAGAATTTTATCAACCCATAAAGAAACACTTCATCCTTCAGTTTGTCAGAAACATTCAAAATCACATCTGGTTTCACAGGACGTGTAGGCGATGGAAAACTGCAATCTGAAAACTAATAAAGCTGCTGGATAAATGTAGTGCAGTAAAAAGTACAATATTTACCTCTGAAATGTGAAGTGTAAAGTTGCATAAGATGGAAATACTCAAGTAAGTAAATGTACTTACCTTCAATCAGTGGTGCTAACTTAGCTTACGGTCTAGTTAGTACTGCCACAGCTACATTAATTAGGGTTATAAAATATGTACATTGACATGTATATCTAATCACAGTATAGCCTCAAAACATTTCTTACTTGATCTGTGTGCTCCAGTCCCACCTGATTCAGCTGCATTTTACTGGAAGATGTGCGGAGACTCTTGTGTCAGCTATATCTCACTAGAGAGTTTGTTGACATACATCAGTTCCTCTGACCTTATTTCTTTTGTGTCCTGCAGGAGTTTGATGAGTCATATGTGCAGACAGGCCAGGGGCAGCTGTACTCGTGGTCATCGCAGACGCACCAGAGAGGAGGGAGCCCTATGGTGCTGCGCTGCAACCACACCATTATTTATGAGGGTCAGGAGGAGCGCCAGGGCCCCCTGCTCCAGCTGCTCAAGGCCTCTGGGATGAACAGCGCCTACAACATGTTCACTCTCACTCTGGACTTCCATATCACTGCCAGCCTCCTCATACCAGGTCTGGGAAACAAATACAATGATTTATAACTTCACCATCACAGGATCACATGACCCTGAATTTCAATGCTGCTATGAACTGAACTTTTCTGAACTTTTTGCAGATGGTTACGGAGACACATGCCCTAAAGGTTTCATTCTTGACACAGCCTCCTACTGTGCTGGTATGCTGCCTTCTTTTTTTTTTATGCCTGTTTATCTTAGAATATTTGTTACTGGACCAGTTTTATCATAATTGAAGCTGTAGTCTGTAGCAAGAGAGTGGATTTCTGCAGAGCTGTGGGCGGGCGGGCGGGCGGGCGACCTCCACATGATATTTCAAAAGACCATCCACTATATTTATTAGAAATAGACAAGTATTACTGTTGCTTGCTTTTCAACACATTTGGGTGAAGCAGTGGTAAATAACATGTTTTCACAGACATGCCCGACTTCAGCTGATCAATGTCTTTAAATGTGTCCCTATTAGATGAGGATGAGTGTGCGCTCCAGTCTCCCTGCTCTCACTCATGCAACAACATCATGGGAGGCTTCTCCTGTGCCTGTCCCTCTGGCTTTACCATCTCTACTGAGACCAACACATGCCAAGGTGAGACAAAAAAAAAAACACGCTGCTGGAGTTTCTGTGATTAATGAGCAGACATGATGGTGATGTCCTAATTAAGTAAAGGAATAATCATCTGTTTTAGCCCTAATGTTCATCACCTCCGTTCAATCCTCTCCCTCAGCACTTATTCTTCTGTTTCATTTAACACCATGCAGATATTGATGAGTGCTCCCAGGGCTCACACATGTGCCACTACAACCAGCAGTGTGTCAACACAGTGGGCACATATCGCTGCCAGGCCAAGTGTGGACCAGGATTTAAGCCCAGCATCACAGGAACCAGCTGTGAAGGCAAGTCACTATTAATCACTGGTGAACTGTCTGCACAACATCTTATATACGGAGACACAACAAGTCGTTGTCGTTTGCTTTGCCTTTCGTTGTTGAATCCAATTCTACTTGTTCCTTGTTATCTCAAACAATATACTGGATGTCCACACTAGATTAATAAAGCCAGATGTGTCAACCGTGTGTTTCAGATGTGGATGAGTGCCAAGAGTCTGCTGTCTCACCATGCCAGCACCAGTGTCTCAATACTCTGGGCTCCTACCGCTGCATCTGTCACCCTGGATACCAGCTGTCAGGACATCGCTGTGTCGGTCAGTAACTTGGGGCTTGAAATATTACTGGAAAAATAAATCAAATAATTGTAGCTATAAAATCAGAACCTGTTAAATTTACGGATTCTTTTTCAATGTAGCGACAATTCTTGTTGAGGCGGGGGATAACTAACAGTCCATAACAGCTCTGTTGTAATGGTTGCACTCTTACAGACATCAATGAGTGTATGAGGAACGTTTGCCCAGCTCACAAGGAGTGCCGTAACACAGAGGGAGGATACCAGTGTTTCGACAGCTGCCCAGCTGGCATGACCAAAGCAGAGAATGGAGCCTGTGTGGGTCAGTGGCTGTCGTGCTTTTATTTTTTTTTCTTTCCATTTTATTTAGAAGGTGCTAAATGGAGCGTTTGCATTACAAAACTCATTCAGCGACACAACATCAACTCATTTATGCCTTGAAGATTTGGTTCCATCCTCCAAGACAAACCTGTGATTTCACTGATTATCCCTGACTATTGAACGTGTGACAGGTGGTCCAATAACCTGGTCTGGTCTGCATTAGTCCAATAATTAGTGGAGGCCAACAAAACTGTTGGTAATAATATGTGCAGCGTCTACAAGACACAACACAGTAAGAGGCTGCCGTTTGTCCTTCACCAAGAAAGCTTTGAAACGTCTGTTGATTTAAACTCAGAGAAAACTTTTCACTTAAGAAATGAAGATCCTCCTGTTATGTGTAAGATTTCTGATGATGTTAAATGTGTATTTTTCAGATATTGATGAGTGCCAGGATGGAAGTCACATGTGTCGCTACACTCAGATCTGTCAGAACACAATCGGAGGTTACGGCTGTGTG
This sequence comes from Pempheris klunzingeri, assembly GCF_042242105.1. Lineage (NCBI taxonomy): Eukaryota > Metazoa > Chordata > Actinopteri > Acropomatiformes > Pempheridae > Pempheris > Pempheris klunzingeri. The sequence goes on from NC_092018.1 coordinate 27,538,040, forward strand.
TGTCCCAGAGGTTACAGGACCCAGGGAGTGGGCCTCCCATGTCTGGGTACGACATCTGCTGTCTGTTTTAGAATACAACTCACCGATGACGCTCTCACACGAGAACTCAACTGAGTCATGTTCCACCTTTCAGACATTGACGAGTGCCTGCAGACACCAAACCCCTGCGCCTACCAGTGCCGCAATGTGCCCGGCAGCTTTAGGTGCCTGTGCCCCCCTGGTACGGTGCTGCTCGGAGACGGGCGCTCCTGTGCGGGGCTGGAGAGAGGGCAGACCTTCACCAATGGCACCAGAGTCAGAGGAAAACTCCGCCCACAGCTGGTGTCGTCTCTAGGCAGGCCAATCCTGTCACGTTCTCACGGGGTATCTCGCATCACCAGACAGAGCTGTCCGGTGGGCTACACCAACAGAGACGGCACATGTGTTGGTGAGTGTGATTCTAAACTAGTTTTCAACTAATACTGCACACGCAAAAACACACTTTTTAAGAAATGTGTTCACATCATACCGTCTCCATAACCTCTTAATTCTCACTTTTGCTTCTACATGATTCTCTGTACAGATGTTGACGAGTGTCTGCTACGGAAGCCATGTCAACACAAGTGCCGAAATACCATTGGCAGTTTCCAGTGCCTGTGTCCCGCGGGCTACAAGCTCTTACCCAATGGCAGAAGCTGTAAAGGTACACGTCTTTATTAAACTGCACACGCATGACCTTCTCAATGTAAATTATTACGTCTAAGCTCCAGTGACCTTTCTCTACCTCCAGACATCGATGAATGTGTAGAACAAGGCATCCAATGTGGACACAATCAGATGTGTTTTAATACCAGAGGAGGATACCAGTGCATGGACACCCCCTGTCCTGCATCCTATCAGAGCGGAAGAAGCCCCGGGTAAATTGCATGACTACAAAGTTCAAACAAATTTAAAATGACATGTAATGCATTCTAATTCATTCAAATCCTCGTTATTTTTCAGGCCCTGTTCATAGCTGTGAACGTTGCTACTAACTTGAATGGGGTATTTAATCATATAGGTCTTCTAGACTAGTCCAAATGGATCAAATTCTGCTGATGAAACAAGGCATTTCGTAGGAGCTATGATTCTAAAAAAAAAAAAGTTCCGTTAATTTACAAACATCTATGGAGAAAACTCCTGTTGGGCTAGTTATATCATGTGACTGACATCATTGTTGTAATTGCACAGTTTGGCCACTATGACAAATTTGCCTGAAAGCCTGGCGCACTTCCTAGGACCCTGAGCTTTGCTCCTTAGTGTCCTCTATTTTCACAGCAAACAACAGAACATTACTTGCTCAGTTTACTGATAGGTCCTGTAATAGGTCACAGGTCAGCTGAGTGAATTTTTAGAGCACCCTCTGCTGGATGAAATGGCAAACTACAGACGGTCTGTTGCTCTCATTGAACTTTGAATAGTAGTAGATACTGTACATATGCAAGATATTTAAATTCTAATGCGTCAGTGACACTTTCCTCCTTCCCACTGACCTTTTACAGGACCTGCTACAGGCCCTGCTCTCTGGACTGCGCCACAGGAGGCTCCCCTCTGCTTCTGCAGTACAAGCTGCTCACGCTCCCATCTGGTATTCCATCCAATCACAATGTGGTGCGGCTGTCAGCCTTCTCAGAGTCGGGCGTCCTGCAAGAGCGTACGTCCTTTACCATACTGGAGCAAGAGTCTGAGACAGGTATGATGGGCCAGGTGTTTGGCATCAGAGATGAGGCAGGCAGGGGGATCATCTTCACCCTGCGGGTTCTGGACAGACCGGGACTAGTGCGGCTCAAGGTGCAAGCCACCACCATCTCGCTGCAGGGTCGCATTACCTACCAGAGCATCTTCATCATCTACATCTCCATCTCAGCGTACCCCTACTGAGCCTCTGTGCAGCTTTACAGATGATTCTGCCTCCGGATGCCTTTTAGCAACAAGGCAGTTTTCCAAAACCCTGTGCCTCGGACACATTAGACCATACAAAGAAGGTGTGATAAAAGATTTGGTGGACATGATTAATAAGTGGATCATGAAGATGTGTACCCCGATCTGTGACTGAATTGTCATAGTGGAAAAAAAACCTGCAAGAGAAAAGACTGTTTTTGTTTGTTTTAATTTTCAGTAGGTTCTGTTGAATTAATTAAAGTAGAACCTGCTCTATAGAAGACATCTGAACTGACAAACTGATGAACAACGTATTGTTCATTTTTTTACTACATGCCCTATGAGTGCATCTTTCTGATCAGAAACTGAAAATGCAGAATGTAAAAAAGGTGTAATGTCAACCAAGCACTGAAGTTATTTAGTATCCAGGAACACTAAGATTTTTTTTGTTTCGCTGCCTTTTTCTACTTTACGTTCAAATGTTATCAACTCTGGGACAGATTTATTCTCATGGAGTTGCAGCCCGCACTTGAAAATACTAGATTTTTGGCAGTTAATAAATTGTACAATGTTTCCCTATTATTTTAATTTATTTAAGTCATCTGAACACATCACTGGTTTAAATAGCCTCTTGTCCCAGAAGGTTTGAGTTCATTAAGATCCACGTGCAGTGTGATGACAAACCCTCGATGGCACATTAAAACAGTGGCTATTTAGTTAGCAACAGTGTTTCATCTATCACATGTCTTTTTTGTTTTTTTTTACTCTTTTATATAACATTTTTTATGTGAGAAAGTTCAAAAGGTGCTATTCTGAGTGTACTCAAATATTTTGAGTTGATACCGTTGACTTTACTGTGGCAGCAGTGCACGTGGTGTCGGTGTTACAGGTGGGTATTAAATATCACAGAAATGGGCCACACTTGCAGTTTTTACACAACATGTTAGTATTCTCATTTCCACGTTTGGGATAGCCGTTGCTTTGTAATCAAACATCTGCCATCAATGTACAAATCAGAGAAGGGAAGTTAGCTGGAAACAAAATGCCCAAAATTGCAGTAAAAATGTTTTCTCTACTATTGTAGATTAAAAAAAAATACTCCTGTTGCTGTAAATGTGTCAAATATTTGTAGAAATAAAATGGACAACACTTTTGTTACTGTCTGTTATTACATACCTATCGTAGAACCTACCCGTAGAGCAAACATGGTTGCCTGAGTAGGTTGTGTGTATGCTCCTGCCTTGGTCAATAATAATAAAGCCAAACCATCAATGAATGACATATTAATTCTGGGAACAGATGTGAATTTGGCTTCAGTATCCTAACATACTGTCTTTCCTACTCTGTTATGACTCTTGGTGTTCTACATCCCGTTTACTGCCAGTTCTACAGCAGAACACAGGCTTCTTACATGGAGTGCAGTAAAATGGTGGCTCTCTCTCTGACTTGTACGCTATCAAACGGTCTTCTTGGGAAAGAAGACGTTTTGTCAAACGTGTGTAGTGTGTCAAGAAAAAGTAATTACCTGTCCTTGCTTCCCCTGACAGTAATTCAATTATCAAATAAAGCTGCAAGCAGCGATGAGTGGGCCCTCGCACCTCTGTGCACCTTCAAAAATAAGTGACTTCCTGTTGCCAGTCGATGGTTCAATGACTGGTCGCTAATTGGCATGTAGATGTCTTCAGGCTGGGACTCTTATCAAACATGTGACATTTGGGGCAGATAAGACAAGGCACACTGGAGCTACAACAACTTCCTGTTTCATGGCAAAACATGGAAATGTGATAGCTATTTACCACTTTTTAAAAATGGCCGACTTCCTGTTGGCTTTAGGTCATGGCACCAAGAGACTTTTATCTAGGTCTTGGTATGATCCATATGCCCAGCGAATTTCGTACATCTTGGTGAAATGTAGTGTGGGGGCTAGTTCGTTAAAATGTTGTAGGGGGCGCCCTAAACCTTGCCACGCAACTTCCTATTTCATGGCGAACAATGTGTTGCTATGGCAACAGTGTTTGATGACAACTTTAGCCTGCTGAGAGGGGTACATCAAAGTATAAAACATGTCATTTCCAGCGTCGTTGCCAGCAGGTGGCACTATGACTATGATTCAGACCTGACCTGCAGATGTCTTTAGACCCAGACTGTCATCAAACATGTCAGATTTGGTAAAGATGAGGCCTTGTGGAGTTTCTCTACAACAGTTTGTTTGTTCATGGCGAAACATCGACATTTGCCGCACCGCCACAGCAACTCAACAGCAACGAAAACTCAGATTTTTCACTATGGATTCACCCTCTTGGATTAGTATGCCAAATTACTACCCCTTTAAATCGCCAAAAATACACGAAAATCCAGCATGGCCGACTTCCTGTTTGGATGAGGTCATTGCCATTTTGCCCTGCCCATTTCCAACACCAATAGAATACATAGTTTCACACCCCGACTGACGTGTGTGCAAAGTCTCATGAGCTTTGGAGTCATGAAACTTCGACTTTCCAACTAAGAAATTGCAAATTTCTTTGAGTGAAGAAGAAGAATAATTCCCTCAGTTTCAATGGGGTCCTCCTCAATTTGTTTAAATATAGTTTCTGCTGTTTAAAATCTTTACACATGAGGGTCTCTCACATACTTCAGTCTGGTTCACAGGCCAGTTTAGCTCAGGGCTCATATCCACATACACTTTCCACTAAATGCTGAATCCAAACTAACTTGACTGAAATGCAACAACCAGACTTGTATATTGAAACTAGGATGAAAAATATGATTTTGATTGTTCAGCATTCAACACGTGGTTGTTAGTAAACCCTGGTAAGAATGAGTCAGAGGCTATTCAACACCAATCTACTGTATGGACTAACAGCACCTAAAAACTGCTCTGTTTGTGCATGAGTATGTTACTACAGTAAGATGTATCACTGCAGTAATCCTACAACAGTTCTACTACAGTACAGTAAGAAAGTGGAGACAAATAAATGGAACAAACTGTCATCTTGATGTTGATGATTTCCATTTAAAGTGCAAAAACGATAAAACCAACATAACGGCCCCTTCAGAGTTGGAGAGACTCTCTCCCACAGACTTATCCTTGACTTGTGGTTTATTTAGTGCATCAAAGACAAAAGCAAAAGCATCGTATCTGGAACTGAGGGGAGCAGGACTGAACTCTGATCTTATTATGTGCCTTAAATCAAGAATCTTACTGAAAGCCAGGTTGTTAAATGACTCACTGACATTCACTTTGGAAACGTGGTCTGAAGTAAATCTGTGGTGGTTACCTCAGGTAGTTCCTCAGCTGCTCAGTAGATGGAGCAGGGTTTAGCTCGTTCTCAGGCTGTTCAAACTAACTGACAGACAAACTGAGTGCCCTCAGTGTTGTTGGCCTCTGAGCTGTCGTCCCTGTCCTATGTTAGGCTGTTAGTTGTAATAAATGTCCTAAGAAGAAGAAAAAACACAAATAACAGAGTGCAGTGCCACACGTGGCTGCTGGCAAAGTGATGAATCAGTGTCTACCTGACACAGCTATGCAAACACTGTTGTATGGGGTTAGGCTATTTTTGACACTTGTGCCATGTAACTGACAAGGTTATACAGTCTTGCATCTGTAATACAAAACTCTTCTTTTACTGTTCATTCTCATGAGATGAGTAATAGAGAAGGTCGAGGAAAGCTGACCTGAGCTGAGCTGAGCTGAGCTGAGCTGAGCTGAGCTGAGCGAGTGTGTTTGTACGATGTGTGTGTGGGAGGCTGCCTCCAGTTGTTTTGATTTTTGCCGTTTCTGTGATGTGGTCATTAGCTTACTCTAGATGTTAGGATGTGCGAGTGATTGTTAAACAGTTTATATACTGTGTGTGGGTTTAATATTTGTTGTTACCCAGTTAGTAAGTCTGCTGACCTTGTTTTTACTTGTGTAAATATGTATTAGAAAGCTGTACAAAGCAGATCAAATCATGTCTGCTGTGGCTCAGTTAGATGGAAAATATGAAGCACACATTGACTAACAGAGAGGATTTTGTGTTTCAAAACAAACAATCATTAAACGGATTTCTTTTTGACTACGGTATATGTGAAGCTAATTAAAAACAATCTGTGCAATGTCTTTAATATCTCTAAACCATGGGCGATTACTAAAGCACTATAGAAAGTACTATACAGACATTAAACAATACATGTGAATAGAACAAACAGTGGTTGCAAATAATCAAAAAGTAGCAGTAATAAAGGGAAAAGAAACAAGCATTACTTTCTGAGAAAAACAGCAGGACTGCACACTAAACTGGAAGCTAGGCGTTCATTAAGGTTCACAAATTCCCTGTAACACATGTAATAATGCTATGAGGCAGACTGGAGGCTTTTCCCGCTTTTCTATAAAACACAAAGTATTAGCGGAAATGAATGCCTCAGACTGAGCGATGGCTAACACTAACATCTCCCCTACTGCTTTACACAGTCAGGATGTCAGGAGAAATGGAGACTCACTGTGCCCCACTCACTAATGAGCACAGCACTGCTGCCTCGTAGGTAGGTAGGTAGGTAGGTAGGTAGGTAGGTAGGTAGGTACTGCTAGGTAGAAGCAATGGAGCTCAGAGTTTACCCATCATTTAAAAACTAAACGTGCAAACAAAAGAATTCTTCAGGTTGAAGTCTTTCACTGTGTTTAACCTTAAGATCTAATGCTCCTTTATGTGCCAAATGAGTCACTGTGTGCAATCAGTGCTCTTTCACTTAAAGCTACACTCAATATTTCTAAATGAACAATGGGCCAAATGACGCATTTAAGTGTCTTCTTGCTCATTGTTTTGAGTCCCCATCATCAGTATTGGTTTTAGATGCAGGGAGCCGTTGACATCAAAAAAGGATGGACATACTGCAAACTTCCTCCCCAGCAGCAAACAGCAGAGAGCATTTAGCTGTCCAACAGCCAGACATTTCCCTCAGGGGTTAGTGAAAATTAAAACAGATGTAAAAAGGATAGTAAATCCACTCCACAGAAGACAAATCCATACAATTTGTAAGTAGCACGCTGCAGATGAATGTTTTGAATTTGGGCTTAAAGGCCTTTTTTAAGCAGTGACTCGCTCCATCTATATAGCCGATTCACAGATATGTTAAGTTAGAATACTAACGTGGCAAAAACCTATTAAAAACCTTTGCATGAGGTCAGTTTTTGTTCACTCAAGAAGGTGAATTCAATTTCTCAAACACTTTTCTTTGACACTGCACAAAGGGGTGTCATTGAAAAAGGCCTGCACAAGCTCTTTCTTTAACCTGGAATCCAAACCAGAAATGAACATGAGTAATGCCCCAGCCTCAGACTGCCATAACTCCACTGTCTGTAACTAAGTGTGGGCAGATTGAGTAATACTATGATGTGGTGACTAAGAACTAATGGTAAAAGTGTAGTGGAGGTTGTGGAGAGCCTGTCAAGGCTCTGTGAGCAAGGTCAAAAGTATAGTACTGGAGACTGTGTTGCACAAAATAGTGAGTGTGCCTCTGTTTGTCAGCGTTGTTAAAAAGGTCTCCGTCGGGTTCAGAAGTGTTTCTTTGAAGATAAAGTGAGTTGTGTTAAACTGGCTGTCCCAGGAGGACAATTCTTTCAGCAGTCCTGTGTCTCCTCTATGTGTGCTTGTGCAAGCCTGTCTCATTAATTCACAGGGGGCGAGGGTCGCCTAATGCCAAAAATGCAAATGTAATCAGGCTACACACTGCAGTGTCTGTGTACGAATATACAGATGTTGGCAACATGCTTTAAAACCATTAATAGAAATTTGCTAGCACACACTTTGTCAATATGGCACTCGAGCGTGGAGACAAATTAATGAAACTCAAGTATATTTTCCAGATGACATATTAAGTTTCTCTCTTCATATGGTTGCACTGCCAATAAATGTGATAATCAACATACGTATGCAGCGCGTTCATACCCAGAGCATTACCCTATGCCCTGCTGGAAATTACTTGTGCACAGATGAAAAGGATGCGATGCTAATATTTACCAGTCGCCATGGCAGCGGTGAAATATAGATATATAAAAATCTAAAAAAGTAGGCCAGCGAAAAAAAAAATGTAAGTGTGGAATAATACAGACACGGCACACAGATGGTAATTTGGGGTAATTTGCGTGTTAAAAAGCGGAGAGGTAAATTTATAATGCATGAGCACCGACGTTTACCTGTGTGTTCTCTGGTGCAATTTTCTACTTGTGCCGGTGAATCTCTTGCTAAACGCTGATATCTGGGGCTGAAGTGCGCATGAGCTCATGGTCATCTGCATTACAGAGACGTGAAATGCTGCTTAAATGAAGCGCTGCCCCTGAAGCTATCGCGCCTCTCGGTGGGGCAATAAAAAACAAGCACACTGTGTGGTACACTCCGTGACATCATTCTTTTCAGCCAGCTTGACAATATTTTCTGCACACGTAAGGGAACCGCATGCCAAGAACATCAGAGAGTTTTGGACCAGTGTTTACCTTTTACAGCCCTGTATAAGTCTTCATATGGCTTCTCTGTAGAATACGCGGCCAATGATATCATCTCTAACTGTTGCTGGCACAATCGCGCTCTGACAACCACCCACAATGCTCATCCTCATCCCCGTCCTAATATTTGTCTCCAGGAAATGCAGAAAGACACCAGCTTGTCGATTTCTGGGAAAACACCTTCATGTGCTTTAAACATGTTGGCCGGGGCGAAGCTGTTGTGTGAGTGCATGCGCCTGCTTGACTTTTAATGTGGGCCAGACGCTGACTTCATCGCCACAACGCTTACCACAGTAGTTCCATCCATCCTGCTTCCCAATCCGCCGGCCAAGCCCTGCTTCCTACCATTACTCCCGGGGACTGCAGATGGGAGGAAAAAGAGACTTGTGTTAAATCCTAACATTTTGTAGCTACGGATGGAAAGAGGTAAAAAGACCACCGCATGCTGAAAAAAAAAAGAGAACCCACACAGTTCTTTGGTTGCAATCCATACAAAGTCACAAAGCTACTGTTTTGGGTTCGGTTCTACGGTTAATATCATTCACATCAGCCCAAGCACTGCAGCAGAACTACAGACACCAGATTTTCTTGTTCCTCCTCGTTTTTTTTCTACACAGAATGACTTTCCAGACTCAAACAAATAAAAACCATCATATAAGAATTTACGCAAAAGGCCCAGGCTAAGCTAATCATACTGAGACAATCACAGTACTAAACATGCACAATGCAATATGTCTGTGAAGATTCTCAGTCATCCAGGTCATAGTAATTCCTTAAGAGTTGAGCAAAAGTCAACTGGACTTGTTGAAGGTACCTTGACTTAAGGATGCACAATGCAGTAACTGAGAGTTACATTAAGACTTGATGCTAAATAGGACTATAAACACAAATTTAAAGCTGCTATGATCAGTGTTTTTATATCAAAAATGGCTGTAATATGAAAGGTGTTACTCACATGACATCATCTCTACAGAGCTTTATATGTAAAAAGAATCAAACAATGAGCTCTCAGCAACGACAGTCAGCTGTTTTCTATTTGACTATATGCTCCCTGCGCAGCATTAAATAGCAGCTAAAGAGCCAAATATATCCCTAATGGACTCCTGATAATATAAGTGCTGCATCAGCAACTCTGAAACTTCACGTCTCCACCACCATGTTTAACATTTGACAGAGGAAGCACGTTCACTGCCCCAGGATATTCTGTGTCTGCTCCATTAGTGAAGCCGGAGCTTCCATTTTCCAGACCCACAGTTGTTCACTAATCACTCTGCTGAAATTTACTGCCCTGTTGGACAGGTAATTGTCAATCCTGCTCTCAGACACAGCCCACGCTGTGTAGAACTGGTGGTAAAGAGGTACTTTTCTCACGCCAAAGCTAGAGCACCTTGGGCTATGTACACAAATGCCACTGTGGCAACATGCTACACTGCAAGTTAAATTAAGACTCTGTAGCAGCTAAACCTGCATCAGGATAGATTTTTTTCTCAAGTAAAAGTACGCAGTGCATTACAGAAAAGTGTCATCTAAAAATTAAGAACACATTTCACAGGTCACTACAATCTCTTAAATAGATACTATACAAATATACTTCTGCTTCTCAGATATATGCTGCTTTAAAAGAATGAACATGTGCGTAAAGCAGGAAAATGATGGAAACCATGTTAGAGGCTTGAAAACCACACTGGTGTTCCCTATTTTCAACCAGATGCCCCGGTAACCCTCGTCTGTAATCACACAGTTGTAAAATGACATTTTAAAGTTCAAGTTGTTTGGTTTGAGTGTTTGACAGCTGTTCTCCAATCTGCAGCCGTTTCCTAGACCAGTGTTTCTCAACAACAGGATAAGTGTGAATACACAAACACCTTCGAAATATCAATAGCAACAAGTGGCAAATGGTTGAGTACAGACTCACTCCCAACACTTCAATCACAGGCCAGGAATGGGATGAGATGGAAATATCATAGTCATAAATAGCTTTGCAACGCACAAGTAAAGGGAACGCCAAAAACAGCCCTGCAACTGTCCTGATCCTCCCACGCAGCAGCTATGGAGCGACTGTGGTCTTGACTTTGAATGAACTGTTGCGTAATGATTTGAGGAAAAATCAGCTCTCATTATTGACAACACTTTTAAATCACAGATGATGGGGACATTTCCAAATGTAACAGCTGATAAAAACATGTAGCAGTGATTGTACCTGGAAAAAAGATCCAAGAAATCTAGCAGAGCAGCAGCAGTTGTAGCCGTGACTGGTTATAACCTGCCTCTGATGTGAAGTCAGACACTACACAGATCATCCACAAAGTGTGAAGTGAACAATGAGTAAATTGCAGGGTGACCTCACTGGATACACCCCCTATATAACTGCAAACAGCATGACCTCACGAGAAAAGAGACCCTTATGGTGAAACTAAAAAGTCCAATAAAAGGCACGTTCTGCCACTTCTGAGAGCGAGTCGATGCAGGATAGTTTTTAGCAGAGGATTTTTGGTTTCCTAAAAGACAGCAGCCCCCGCTACGAGCCTGTTTGTCTTGGCAGAATCATCATTTAGTTATTGCAAGTCCAACATTCACATTTTCTGCTTTGGCTCCGTTTTGACAGTTTATGAGTGTCCAGGATGTATTGGATCAAGCTTTTTCTTCCTGGAATTGAGAGAGCTGGTGGCTCACTTCCAGAGAGACGTGACCTCCAGCGGTGTGACCCCAGGAAATGGCGTGGCACTAGAGGGGCTGACAGCCATCCATCACAGCCAGTGCCCCGGGACGCACTGTGGAGCTATAGTGTGCTCTCTGGCTTTCCTCTCTGCGCTGACCATTTCATGCTTCTTGAAATCCAATACACGCTTATATTTAGCTTGTCCTCACAGCATTTTACAACACGGACAGGGCCAACAAATGCCCACGACTTTAATAAGAGACATAACAGTTCGTGGCTGTTGTAGAAAACGCTACGGTCCATAGCAACAAACTGTAACTGCTGTTGCTTTTCTTTGTTGTTGAAAATAACATGCAGTGGCACGCTTAGAGACCACAGAGATGAATGACTAAAAAAAAAAAAAAAAGAGAGTGATAAATGAAAGTCAGCTGTGAATAATAAATCAACACACTTGGGTAATGATATTGGAATTTTTCACTTTAAAGAACCAGATCATTTAGCTCATGCCTAGAACCTTTCATCAGCTCTGTCCAGTACCAAGGTTGTAAGCACCAGAATAAGTCTGGAGAACGGAGACGCTCTCTGCTGTACAATGTGTGCGTGTCCATGCTTTCTTCAGTGGCACACAATGCAGTTATCCTCTTTCACCTATCGAGACCTTACACGTTCCCATTATAACCGTTCCTTTGCTCGATGAGGAGCCACTGGAGCAGCTGAGGATCAAGCACTTAGATGAATTACAGTTCAACAATAGAGGAACATTTGGTGTGAACAGTGTTTGATCCACCAGACTATTTACGTCTACTGATAAGATCTGAACCTTAATATCTGGCTCAGCGGCAGCTCTGCAAAACAGCAATTACCATGAATGAGCTAATGCACAGGTTCAGGGCAGACAGTCAGTCGCTATGGGTAACACGATGCTAGGTTTAGGGACACATTAAACCGGCGAGGTTGAACCAGCAGCGCAATGGAGACTTGGTAAGCTTAGTGCAGCCGCGCTCCACACACACGCTGTATGAATCATTTTCCAAGCGCCCCATACTGAGAACCTTTGACCCACGACTGTGTATACATGGCACTGGACCCTGTTTTTGTGTAACTTCTTCCTTGAGAACATCAGTGAGATGTACGTAACATTTTCATAGCACAGTGTAGCCTCTGAACATTACACTAGATTCATATTATACACTGTCAGCCAGGTTTGCAATGAGAAAATGATTATCCTACCCTTAGGCATCCACTTACCCTCTTTAATGGGTATGCTATTGCTACAACAGAATGCTGATTCATGACTTTTCCTTTTTAATATTATTTAATATGGACGCCTCTTTGGGAAGTACTATGTATTCGCACTTGACATTGCAGAAACTTGGAATTTAGTTAATACCTCCCAACTTGGAAACTATGCTATTTCTTTTACAATCAGTAGATCATAAATATTGACAAATGATTCAATATATTTTAGTCATTACAGAGAAAGCACATTTGTAAACTAATGGCAGAGTAGCCAAATAACCATTCCACTTCTCAAAGAATAATGACAACTGGCAGGCTTCGATAAGTCTGTAAAACCTGATACAGAACTGTTTAAGCCAAGGCCGACTGTACCATCCCCTACAAGTCCATGAATCACTTTTACTACCCTGGTTGCTTTTCAAAACTTTTGCAATGAAGGCTTCCCCTAAGTTAGATCTCCTAAAATCATTTATTATACACCACAGATGCTTGCACAAGCCCAGTTCTTTTACAAGCTCCATGCTGGTTAGTGCTGGGTCGCAGCTCCAGCAAGGCTCAAAGTGAAGAAATTCAAGCTGCTTTTCTGTATGTTTAAAGAAATGGAAAGTTTTAGGTGTAAGACGCAAAACAAACAGGTCAAGTACTCTGACCTGACTTTCTTTACTCTCTGGGACATTCTTCTAAAATGACCTCATAGGGGACAGCGGGCCTGGAAAGCAATAAAATCTGTCTCAGTGGAGATGGCTTTTCCATCAGCTCTCCGGCCTCATTGTTCAGGGCCACGGTTCAAACCTGCAGCCTGGGACCCCCTGTGGCAGCTTCAAGGAGAGGGGGAATAGGTTGTAACAGCTTATACCACTGAGGTACAAACTCTTACACGGTTATAGTCACTACGGGCTAACTTTACAGTCATCAGTAGCTACAAGGTTAGCTACTGTGGTATAACTGCTGCTAACTGCAGCACATTTGAGGAGAAAACAGGAATCAGAAAACACAGAGACTCTTAGTGCGTGTCAAAAGAATAGGGAGTATGGTAACACGGCTCAGTCTTCAGTTCCTACTGCACAAAATGCAACGCATGCAGCGGTTTCTGTCAGAAAAAAAGCATTAAAGCCTCTGATGAATGCTGTTAACTTTGCTCAGCAAGGTAACCACTGTCATGACCAAAGCTGACATCTTTAAATCATGGAGCACATCTGTGCTTGTTTTCTTGGCTCCTCTCAAACATGTAGAAAATGGAATAACAGGATTGTTCTTTGTATGTTTGATTATTCCCTAAACACAAACAAGTTGTCATCAACAGCTGCTCCTGACTTGTGTATAATGCAAAAGGTTAAGGTCTAGTTTCAGTTGTTCAACAACAAAACGTAGCATAGTTTCCTGCTTTTATTCAAATAAACCTATTGAATTACTTGTATAACAGCAAAATAAACTAACTGCGCTAATTCCTATGTTATTAATGCACTGAGCCTACGGCACATCACATTCACCTTCACTGGCAGGGACCTGAATGACGTCCTCCCTCCTAGTTTGTCTGATTTAACCTGTTCACTTTCTGATAGCCTAGATCAAGACCAAGTCTAGATCATAATAGACTTGATACATTGAGGGTTTTTTTTTTTTTAAATAATCCTGGTGTTCTCTTTGGGTCTAGCCTGCTGCTGCTCTTTTAACTCAGTCTGTAACGTTACCCCACATAGGCTACCAGTTTAGTCAACCCAACCTCCACAACTGCTGTGACCGTAGTGTGAGAGGGCTCGTAAGGGCAAACCCCCAGTCCACAGTCACTCATGTCATACACACATTGTGCTCATGCACTTTTTCTACTGAAACCAATGAATACACATTTTAAGATGTGTTCATTTATGCCAAGATTTCTTTGTACAAACTTACATTGTCACAGAACACTTCACAGATTACACTTATACTACTGATGTCCATGAAACAGCACACAAGCTGCACAGCAGACAGACAGACAGGAGCTGCGGCAGACAGAGCAGCATTAGTTTAGCTTAGTCACTTAGCTTCCTTAGATAGCTTGGTAGCTTAGAGCTAGATGGTCATGTTTCAGCCACGAGGCTTCATTTGACCTGCCTCAGCTCCACCTCTTTGCCCATTATCAGGATTAGAGTTAGGTGAAGTCAGGCACTGCCAGGATGGAGACTATGTCCATGTTTTATCCACTCTATGGTCCTGAACTTAAAAGGAGACTTGGTTTAAAGGTTCCATATTTGACATTCAGAATATAATATAGCAGCAAACAACTATTTGCTATGTAAAGACAGAATGAAGTCACCCTCCCTCTTTGTGTGCTGTAATCTGTGCACGCATGGTAGTACTTCCTGTTGGCAGCATTAGCAGAATAACTATCAAGCTAATAATGATGTTACATGGATTTAGGCCACTTGGCAGATTAAATATCTCCTGACCAAGTTTAAGAACATTTACTAAAACAGGTTGCTGCAGAAAGCTGGCAAATAAGTTATTTTGATAGCTGAAAATACACTGGAAGTGCTTTAGTGAGGCAGATATAATACATACAGTGGATAGTGATTCATATATTATAGGATATTCAGTAAAGACCTCACCGTTATGTTTGGCACATGTCCAACTTCGCCTCTGTAAGATACAGACATAAGCAGAGGATGCAGACTTTGAATTTCATCCAGAGTCAGTAAATTAGCAAAACTAGCCTCCAATTTAATCGCACTGATGATATAACCGATATAAACATTCAAGGTTATATAGTGACATAACACTCAACACTGTAACATGCAGAGTTTACATCATCTGAGAACGTCGACTGGACAGACAGACTAATGTAATAATGTCTGTCTGGGGCTCTGGCCTTTTAATGGCAATGCTTAGGCTGGCCAGTGGAAATAGCTGACTAAAAGTTGGCAAAATCGTCAAGACTAAATATTGGCTCAAAGCACATGGAAGCTATGACAGACAAACATTAGGTAACTGTGGTTCTTCTATTTCAATTTAAAGGTATTTAGACAGAGAGGTAACATAATACATAATACTCCGCATTTAAAATAATCTTTACGGCAACAGACCACCAGCTACTTTTTCTGTATTTGAGTAACGCAGTAATTAATATATTGTTTTATTCTGTCCTAAAAACAGCTGTAATCAAGTATGGCATCTACCATAAATAGCCGTGCAAATGAGAGCTTATGTTTGATTAAGTGCCTGACTAGAGCAATGCGCTAAACTTGTGCAGAACAATAACGCTTTTGAGGGAAGACAAATTGCTGCCTCAAGATCATCCAGGCAGGGGGACGACAGCAGGGCTCTTGGAAGCAAAATCTGCCACACTGCTCTGCAGGAACAGCTAATGTTGTAAAGTTTCACTTATGAGACAATTCAATCGACAGGCACCCTATTGTTCCTAAGCGAAACTGGCTGCCAGTTTTGTGAAGGGAAACTAATAAAATGTTTCATTTGATTGCTGTTGCCGGATGAATGTAACTTTCGAGTAGTTTCAGCGGGCATTTTATGTCCCAACATCAAGTCCTAAGCAACGATATGTGACATTTACAACGATCTGTCAAATGGACAATAATGACGACTACGTGCTCTGCCACTTAGAGGAAATTAAACACTTGACACTCTCAAGTGTGCACTCTATGCATTTGTCTGCAGGGAGTCAGCGGCTGAGGGCTAGTGTTTAAATAATGAACAGTGCACACATCAGAAGTGACCCCGGTTTCACATTTTGTCTGATAAATGTGCATTTTCCTTGGGCTGACAAAGGAGGGCTGAGGGACAATCAGGATAAGTTTCCAAGGCCTCCATTTCAAGTGTTGTTACAGTTGTAGTAAATTACAGAAACACAAAGTTTTGTCCTTGCGTCGTGTCTGTTTCATTCAAGTGCCCTGACAAAAACATAATCTGAGGGTCATCGCTTTCGTAATCATAGCTGCAACCAAAGAAGTGGAAGAACTAAAAGACCGAGCTTACATGCTCACAAACGTTTCCAAGGTAAGTTTCCAAACTAAACACACAAAGATTGTGTCCAAAGTAGGAGTGCAGGGCTGGTCGTCTGTTGTAGTCTGACCGTACAGTACAAAGAGCCTGCAGACACTCAGCCAAATTATGAGCTCAACACTGGCCTGGGAGAGCAGCCTGCGCTGAGAGGATACTAAGTGTATACATGTGTTTGTTCAGAAGTGTAGGGTTATTAAGCTTGTCTCGTTGTCTGATGTGGTCCAGGAAATGCCTCACAGCTCCAGTTAAGCCATGTTTAGGTTATAGCAGTAAACATTTTGTAGCCAGATTTCTCCACACTGTAAGACTCATGGTATAAGACTCTTTAAAAAAAAAAAAAAAAGGTTTGAAGGCATGTACTCATTATCAGCAATAAAACTTGAAATCACATTACGTCACTGCAAGCTGTTGAGTCCCATAAACTGCAGGAGGAGATCATCATTTCTCCATTAATAGCTCATTTCTGAGAGTTCGATATGAAAATACAGTATGAAAGTATTGAAGTCTCATTCAGACATTGCTTCTCTTAATAATAGACCTGTAAAAATGGAAATAATGCTCCAGTTTGGCAGCCAGGCACAACATGATTCGCAACACATTATCTCATGTGCAGTGGAAAAAGCAATTCCCGTTATGTGGTTTCTTTGGTTTTCTCCTGTGAAATTGGGGTCTGTCTTTTGAGTGAGGGCAAAGAGCATGCTTTAATCTGGAAAATATTACTGGGGGTGGAAGAACATGGGAAACAATAACACGAGAAGGATTCCTCTTCCATCCTCAGGGCTCTATGATTTGGAGATATGCTTTAGTCTGCAATTTTAGCTCACCACAACTACCCGCTTGGCCCCCGTCTTGTGCTACTCTTTTTCCACCTCCCTCTGAAGTGGGCTTTTGTCTCGGCTGACCCGTGAGGTAGAATGGCTGGAGAGCAGCTCAGGAAGAGCAGAAATCCCTCAGGTAACAGTTTGGGTAGCGTTAGTCTGCATTACAATAAGCTGGCCCTGCTCCAGATCATTTAAAAGATGAATGTTCAGTCAGCTCTGAGCTTCCAGGTGACTCCATCATCCTCCTGCCAGTAGAGTTGTAATAGATGACACCGGTGTGTTACGAGAGTCTCGCTGCCCTGCGTGGAAAGCGTCTCATGTTCAGTCAAGGACTTCCTCTTCACACATGGAGAAGTAATCAAGACATGGAGGCAAATGGAGCAAGTAGGTCTTCCTTCAAAGCAGAATGAGTCCCCTCTGTTTTTGACATTGAGACGGCCAAAGCCTTCCGGCAACTGATTAACTACTGTTTTCACAGAGGAAACCATAACAAATGATTTGTAAGCTGTTGTCTAACAAAAATCACCACAGGGACAGTAAACGGAAAATCTAATCTACATTTGCTTCCTGCTGGGAAGAATTGTGGAAAATACCCCATAAAAAGGTAGGGCTACTGAGAAAAGATGTAACTTAAAACAGCAGAGAACCAAAACAGTTCTCTTTTTGATTTCCTAAGGTGAATTATCAATGGTTTGTAGATGTGGTGCATTCACGACAGAATTTACCAATGCAAATCGGCATGTGAGGGAAGTGCTAACACTCATGAACGTGTAGTTTAGGCAGGCCTATTTTGAAAAGCTACTGTACACTGAAAGGTGGCAGAAAAGTCCTCAAACACAACTTTGGCTGCTTATTTGACCGAGAACGATCCAAGACAAACAGCCTGCAGCTTCAAAGTATAGCTATGCTGGCTGTGTGGTCCGTTTCCATCTACGGGACCGTACTGTACTGTGCCCATACATACAAGCTAACAAGTCAACGAACAAGCCTGGTCCAACTATACAGATCATACTTCATCTCTACACTCGTTTAAAGCTCGTCACAGGAAGAGGAAACACTAACCTCTGATCCCTGAAATCAAAGTCTGGAAGTACTGTATTGATATTTATGCACTGATTATACATATCTGACCTTGATAAGACAAACCTCATCAGGCACAAAAAACAGCATTATATATGTAAATGTAACAGCTATTCCAGCTGCCTCAGAAAAAGGATACTGAACTCAAGCCCTTCACATACTGTAAAAGAGGTATTATTTTAGCGCTGCTGTACTTCCTTTCAGTTTCCTCACACAGGAAATCATAACACAGAATTTCTCCGTCGGGCTGGAGAGTCTGAATAAAGAACAAAGAGATATTTTGTGGTGAGATTATTTGCACTAACATTTCCAAGTTTGAGATGCCCCCATTAACACCATTCAAACATCGCAGGCTGTTCACGACTTCTTCTGCATGATGCTTTTCTACTGCTACAGTTCAGCGTCAGGCACGGCAGTATAGTGACGGTGTTTAAAGTCGGGCTGAGCTGGGGGTTTGGGGCGGTCCCTGATGCCTTCAGTTACTCCATAAACTGTAGGAGAATGAGCTGAAGCTAATTACACCTTGTTCTGCACAGTCCAGTGGTTAATTAACACATTATATTTCATTTGTCTTATCCAAACAAAAACCAAGAAGTCAGAGTTCACTACAACAGATCAATACAAAATGATGGAGACAAGAAAAATTCACTGCTTGTTGTTCATTTCAAATTCATTTACAATATTTTCTTTCTACTGTGTCATGTATCATGTTTCTGATGTAACTGTCATCATAGTATTATATTAAATTGGGTATCATGGAATTTGCCCACTGCTGTATTAACATTGCGATCTCATGAGTTGTCAAGGCCCACCAGACGGTCTACTCTCTGTAGACCGTCTTAATTGGGGAAACGGTGTTTCAGCCCACTACTACTCATTCCTCTGAAGGCCTCACAATGATAGTCTGTGAGAATAAACAGCTGCTCTGGAGCCTTGTGGTGGCTTAACACCTCACTAAAGCTGCATTTCCAAAAGTATTCTGAACTTTTAGGCCCACATTTTTTTTTTTTTTCCCCCCCAAGGAACACAAAGGTTCCTTCAGCTTGTTGCTGTGTGCGTTTCCATCGTGATCTAAAGACTCATGGAGAAGACCCCTCTTCCTCAGCTCGATGAGCAAGCAAGCGAGCGAGCAAGCAGGAGAGCAGCATTGGTTGAGTGAGCTAGCGAGAGGATGAAGACAGGGACGTTAGTGGGGACAAAGCTGTAAATCAAAGACATAAAACTTTATTTTCTGATTGTTTAATGGTGGTTATGTTCTAAAGCACAAATAAACACATCCACACCTCCAAATGACCCGACAGAAAGGTGCTGAATCGCCAGATTTTGTGTGAATGCAGCCGAAGCGAAGCTTCATCCTGTGTGTGTGTGTGTGTGTGTGTGTGTGTGTGTGTGTGTGTGTGTGTGTCTCAGACCTGCAGCTCTTTGACCAAGAAACTGAGACAGCCATGTAACCTAGTTGCTACATTTCAATACAGCTTAAAAATGGAGACTGAAATAAAATGCTGCAAGTACCAATCAGAAATGTTCATTGCTCCAAACCTCACTCCCAAAGTACAGGAACTTTGGAGGGTAAAATAATGTCCCCGGAAGTTAACCGAGAGCCTGGTCCCTGCAGTGGAAAAGGTTCCTACGTCCTGGAGAAGGTCAGGACACTTGATGCTGATTTTTCCTTTCATTTGTCTCCTGAGGTCAGTGCACTAAGAAGCTGGAGAGTAAAATAAGTATGTTGTAACTTTTAATTTGAAGGGGTTTAGGGCCCAATAGCAGACTTATTCATTAGCCTAATAAATTAAAAGTCTTGGCAAAATTGGTTCAGTATTTATGGCAGGGTCAGACAAACACACACGCTTTGTTGAAACACAGGGATGGAAAAGGCCACACTTGACTGAATCTGGTCACATAAACTGGAGCGAGTACTCCCTGGGAGTTTCAGGTCAATGGCTTTCACTAGGAAACCTGCTCATTAAGTGAGAATTTTTTAATAAAATGCAAAGATGGATAAAATTGAGAACAAAGGACTCTGTTAATGGATCAGTTTGGATTTGGGTTGTTTTGCTTGTCTGTTTCATAAAATGCACTTAGAAATCAGTCGACAGAATTTGATGAAGGCAAGACAAAAGATCGCCCCACCATGCTGTTCATTAGGAACCACACTGGCTGGAGTGCTAAAATTTCAAGTCAAACCAGGGTGACCTATTACACTATATGGTGCTAATTGGTGCAGAGACTGATTCAATTATTTGTATGAGACGCTTAAAACGGCCTTTGATTTACCGGATATTACATAAGGGTGTAGTTTTAAAAGTTATTGCATTGAGTTTACACGTTAAACCTTGTTTTGAAAATCTGCACATTCAGGTGTGTGATAGCAGGCCTAATATTTTAAGTATAAACGGATACTACAAAAGACATTTTATACCTGTAAACACCTGCTTCTGATTGTGGATTCAGTTCTGTGCTTTCACGCTCCTGGTTACTCTTAAGTCTGTGCACCTCAAGAGACGCGGCTGAACTGACTTTCAAGATTTAGATTTTATGCAGAGTGTGAGCAAACATTTAAGTGAAACATTTCCAGCTCTGTGAGTACTCTCTTCTGGTACTAGAGCTTGGACGAATAAGCACCTTATCAAGCAAGTATGCAAGTGTAAATTTACAGGAGACAGTCACACAGTCACAGGTGTAGTCATGGGCCAAAGTGTTACATAACAACATGAGTCCTTGGTATAAAAGATGTGTTGTTCTAATACTGCTGTACAATACTTCCTACAGGTTTCCTCACATAGGAAATGATCACACATAACCAGACATATCAGACAAGCCTCAAAACTGAGAGCAAGGAACAAAGATGTTCTCTATGATGTCTCAGTTTGGGATGTCCCTGTAAATACACATTCTGCAGGCTACTCCTGATTTCTTCCACATACAGTAAATGCTTCTTTAATCCTACTTGTGCCGGTGTCAGGCAGTTTAGTTTAGCAGGATAGCGATAGTGTTTTAAGTCGGGCTAAGCTGGGGGTTTGGGGTGTCTCTGCTGCCTTCAGTAATTCCATAAACGGTGAGGAAATGAGCTCTGGTCTACCTTGAGACAGGGTGCCGTTCCAGTCTCTCCCTAGGCTGTCTTTTCCCCAGGACATCAGTCATTAAAGCTAGCAGACCTGAACCTAAATACACAGCTACAGAATATACCTTGTTCTCCACAGTCCGGTGGCTGAAACTAGAACAGAACAGGCTTCGACTCCTCCGTTAACATGGCTTTACTCCCCGTTACAGCCGGCTTGTTCCAAAGTGATATTGTTAATAAAAGTCCAATAAGATGACATTGTAAGAGTGATCACTGCTGCTGTCACATAAACATACCTGATGACCATATTAAGATAACTGGGATCCAAGACTCATATTTTGCTCCATGTACAGTATGTACGTGCCTGTAACAATTACAAAGCCTCCAGCGCCTCAATAACATCAGACACTTCCATAGTACATACGTGTTACACTGAATGAGTAACAAACTGTATTTTCTACACAGGAAAGTGTTGTAGGAAACTCTTTGTTTTTGCAAACCGATGGTCATTGGGCTGAAAAAGTAGGTCAAATATGCTGCTGACATAATCCACACAGAGTCCGAAACTTCACTGAGAGCTGAGCTGAGCTTTCTGAAACCTGAACTCTACAACAGGCAGCCCCCCCCGATGACAGCCACCCCCCCCCTCGATGAACGAGCTTAACGTGTTTACCATGAAAACCTCAGGACTTCAGGACCTACATTACAAGTCTGTCCTCGTGAGCCTGACAAGCCATCACACTGCCTCCTTGAAATTCACTCACATACAGTATACTACTCCTGCAGACCAAGTGCCATTGCCTTTCAACGGCACATTAGCTCACACATCATTATATTTTCAAGCTGATGTTATATGGCACAGGCCTTTATTTGTTGTTCAGTCCTGCTCCCATGGATCCCACATCACAACGCCTGTGAAAAAGCCGTTCCCTACTGAGTGTGCTCCTTTGGATTCTTTCCAAATGATGTAAAGACAGCCCTCTAGTAAAACATGTCTGGAAACCATACGCTAAAGCTTTAGCACTTATGACAAATTTGTATTGTGACCTTGATCTTTGAATTCCACGCTACAAGGCATGATGTCAAACTCAATATGTGTAGGAAACTGACCTGGTTTAAGGTTTAATGCTTGTTAAGGAAGAGACAGCAAAGCCAAATTTGAGTAACTCCTGAAAGGTCTGAATCTACACACTTGGTGGGCCAGATCTCCTGATGGCATTTGCAGCTCCTGCATTGTTAGTGATGTATTGTTAAATCTCTGCTTGAGTTATGTCGAGTGAATTTCAGACAAGGCCACACAGGCTGCTCAGGCTTTCTACATCAGACTAATGAAGTCTGAATGAAATCCTTTTCCTCTGAATTCTCACACGTTCCATATTTACTGGTCTCATTTGGCGGTTTCTGCAACAGTTGGGGTGAGCTTGACAAAACCCTGAGCCAGTCCCATTCTTTCCACTCGGATCATAAAACTCAAGATTTTCCTCTCAACAGAACAGTCCTTGTAGGTCTAGCCACCGCGCACAGTGAGTCCTACACAGAAAGGCCATGGAATAATTAAGCCAACTCTTTCCACGCCACATCACGGAGGAAAATATTAATATTTCTATTTTGATGCATTTGTTACATTACCATCCGATTCATAATCTAGGCACAAAGAATAAACATGGCAACAAGACGCGTGTTACTTGTGAAACTATTTACTGAAGTGAATTCACGATTGTAATTGGCTTGTCAGTCAAAATGAACATAAGCAGCGAGCAACAGGCGGCCAGGGGTGACGAGGTCACAGGAGAACCATCCATCATGGCTGGGAGACAGGCAGACATGCTGGCTTTGTACATACTCGTGTTCACACAAAGGTCACCGTGGTGGCCTCACACAGTAAGCCACTCGTATTAGGTACATACATCGACAGCCGACACAAAACATGCAACAACGGAGATACAACACGATTAATACAGAGAAATACATTCAAGTATTAATAGAATTGTATTGAACTATGAACAAATGGGTTGTTTGACTTTCAGCAGTTTACGGCAATGTCAGCCAAGGCTGAAGGTGACTGCGTAGCTTTTTGAATATACAAGTTATTACATGTTCATTTAGTACTTTCTATTGAAATTACATGGACTACACCTGTACCCAGCAAATGTGCCCTGAGCCACGGAAGTATCTGGACAACTGTTATTGGCAAAAGACTCCACTTTTGCCAATAACACATAGTCAGTGGGTATTGAATCAAATGAAGTCTATCACCGACATAAAAGTCAGGTGCTATTCCTACTTTAAAGATGTTATTTCTAACTAATGAAATAGGAGTAATTGGCTTCCCTTCCACTTCAGCTTAGCCTGTAGGGGCATTTCACCTTCAGTAGTTTGCACCTTAAGAAGCAATTACCCTACTTGTGCTACTTTATTGACCCATCATTTGTATTCCTGGCCTGGGTGTTATTAGGGTCAGGGATGGCACATTTTATGATACACTGCAAGGCCAGATGACCAACCAGGCAAAGTAAACGGACAAAGTGAGCCACTGGGCAATTTGGTGACTTAAGTACAACATTAAAGGGCAACTTGCAGTTTGGAGGAAAGTGATGTGGGAGCTACATAGTAATCATACTCATATATTCCCTACAGTGACTTCTGAAGTCGTTTTTGTGGGAGAACTTCTGCATCTGAAAAAGCTAAACTGGAAGTGTCTTAACATCGTATAAAATTGATCACAAAAAATGAAAAGCAGGATTAGTGATTCTCCTACTATTCTCTATTACCACTATTTTTTTACTCTCCATCCCCGCCTACTTGCGCGCACTTCCACACACACACACACACAATGTAGTTTACCGGTAGCCTGCAGCTGCACGTTTGGAGACATGGGGGCCTCTGCTAGAGTCAGAGATGACAGAGAAACAACAGAATCAAAATGGAAAATCCCCCTTGGCTCTGATAATGCCAGATGGCTGCCAGCCTCCACCGGAAGAATGCGTGCATCCAGTTGCCCTGAAAGCAATAAAAACTATGATGTCATGCTTTTCCTTTCAGCTCTAAAAGGAGGTGCGTTGTTGCTGAAACATCACCTCATGGAAAAAAGACAATGCTGTATATCTGTTAACGCACCTTTAATTTTTGCAAGCTATTTTCTACCCAATAGCATTTCTACATCAGTGCTGTGCTTTTAGCTTCTATTCTGAACATCAACATCAGAACAGATCATAAGTTATGCTGCCTGTTTAAATATATTTCAAGATGTGAAGCATTTGAATGCTGATATTAAAGTGCTGTATTGATCTAAAAGTGCTGTGTTTGCTGCAGGCTCACTAATCTTCCTTAACTTCCTCATATCTGTGTGAGCTTGTTTAGCTCTGAATCAAATGCTGTAGTTGCTGTAGGAAGATCCATTATACAAGTCACTAATTCAGCCGATGTTACTGGTATGTAACTGTTATTAAATCTGACATTTATTTGATGATTTGGCCACTTTATTATTTAGTGGATAACAGCCAAGACAGTATTAAAATGAACATCATTATACGCAATTATTCCATAGTAAAGTCTACATTTTATTAACTGTTCTCATAGTGGAAGCCTTCTGCTAATCCCAGACGAACCAGTAAGCATGCTCATTCATTCATCAACACAGAAGTTCATCTGTGAGACATTTCCAACATCAAGCCTCTTTCCATGATCTCTCCCATGTGGTGCTAGAAGCTTTAAACTGCATTGATTGGTTACCATTTCAATATGGGAGTAACATTTTCCCTCTGACATTTTTATGATCTGTTGCTCCTCCACCTGCTGAGGATTAGGGATGGAAAAGAGAACTAATCACTGCACCAACACCGTGGTTTTGGATGAGACCCAATGAGTCACTCAGGTATTGAGAGGAATCTGAGCTTCCCGACCACTGAGTGAGCCATTCACTAGTTAACCGCAAAGTCAGCTGCATTTGTCATTTAGGAGAGGAAAGAGGAGAAGATGGGTGTAAACAACTGAATAATGCCAGTTCAGTAGAACATGTGACACATGAGAGCTTAAGTTTAATCACATTTTCTTTGATCAAAAATCTCCTTAAAAGGGATTAGCTTGTCAAATGTGTGACCGCTCCTTCTGTCTGGCTTCATCACGGATGTTATGAAATGAATTTGTCCACTTCTTGCTGGTCCAATATCTTCTGCCAGGAACTTTGTCACATAAATTTTCAGTAGTACATTCTCACTGTGACATCAGGGGAAACATTTAGACAATTCCATTCACATAAGAAAGAAATCAGCGCCCGTCTACCTTTAAAAGGTGAACCACGCATTACCTGAACAAAGAAATCATACATGAATGTATAATCCTTGATGTAGTCCACAAGGACCATACTTGCTGCCATGATGGGGTTCGTCTTTGTAGGTATTTATTTAAAGTAAGCCGCTGCGTTCACCTAAGCTCACTGCATCTTGAACGCTTTGTAGTTTACAATATGTTGTGTTACTTACTACTAAACCATGCCCTGGGGATGTTACAGCACCCGACATCAGAAAGTTTAAATACTAGCTATTGTAAACAGCTTTTCCAGTTTTACTACATTTGGTTAATAGTGGACGGGAACATTTCCCAAAACCTGAAGTATGACTGTTTTATGACTAATGCATTCCTTGATAAAAAACACATGAATGCTAACTGTACAAGAGCCTGGATTTCTGAGACACACTGAGGCCAATGTTTGGCTTAAAGGGAATAGATGATGGAAATTCAAACCAATGGAAAATGCTGATAATACTGTACACAATCAGTAGAAGTAGTTGCATACATAGAGAGAGACATGCACCAGAGATGTATGCAACTTTTCCTCATTCACTGTTGATTCTTTTTTCCTTTAATTTCCTATCTAACAGACACCCCAACACTTTGAGTTTATAGTTGACGCACATAAAAGTTTGTCTCCATCTGTAACATATTTAATGTTTATACTCCAGAGGGTAAAATCACACATCCTGTACACTGTAAAACAAACTCTGGTGCCAAACTTAGGCATTTAATTAAACAAAGCAACAATAAAACACTGAACTAAATGCTTGAGCAGATGTTTGCATACACTGCATGATAGCTTGATAAGCTTTTACATGCAACAATGATGCTTAATTCTTGTTTGCTCAAGGCTAAAAACCACATAATGGCAACTGATGAAACTAGTTGACCACGTGGTGCTACTAAAACCTGGGTTCAGACAATTTAGTTTAAATAGCTGATGAAGCAGTTAATACCAGATTAACAAATAATCTTAAAATAGCTGTGGGAGTAGCTGTGCGTAAATTCCTCTCTAAATGTGCTCTCAGGAAAGTGCTACTCTGAAGGTCATACATGCACTGGATAGAACACTATTGGACACTTTTTAATTTTAATGAAAAATATGAAACTGAATGACAACATCTTTGGCTGGGCAAAAACTGAAATATTATTGAAAACGGGAAGACGACAGGAAAAAACGACAAACAGACGAGGCAACAGTATTCCAGAGCCAAGTGTTTGCTTGAGAAATCCATCAAGCATTGACATGATAACGTGTTTCATATCCTTTTGTCCAGCAAAACACGGACACAAGCAAGAACAGCTTTGTTTTTCAAGTAATGACGTAATCTAGCAAGATGCAGTTCAAGTGTGCTGCTTTGTCCACAGATCAGGCCTGTTGAAAACATCTCACCTCCAGGCTATGAAGGCTGGCAGTTGCTCACCCAGACCTGGTCTGAGTCAAACACCTGGATCTGCTTCCTATCTGTCGGCCCTTTCCGTCTCTTTCTGGGGGAAAGTGTTCATTCACGGCCAATTAGGATCTGATCGGTGTAACGTCAGTGCTGTCCACCACCAGAAGACCCATGCAGTCCGAGCCAGAAATAGTGGTGGTGAACCAGTGGACAGGGGGCAGGGGGTTGGAAATTTGAGTAGTGTGTGTGTGTGTGTGTGTGTGTGTGTGTATGGCTTGTGTTGTGCATGCTTGTGGATCTCTTTTGTGCCATGGGGAGGAGGGGTGGAGAAAGAAGGCTGTTGCTTTAAACAAGAATGTGTTCATTTTTAAGGGAGAGGGGGAGGCTCTGAGCTCAATTTGTCTGCCCACTGAAACACTGCTAGAGTATTTTTCATCATTTAAAAGCACCAAGGAGGGAGAAAGAGAAAGAGGGAGAGAGACAGAGAGTGTGTGTGTGAGAGAAAGAGAGAGAGAGAGAGAGAGGGAGGGAGGGAGGGAGAGAGGTGCAGTTGAGAGAGACAGCCTCTTAGAGCTGTGAGGCAGAAGTGATGGATTCAGCCCGCAGAAAAGTGACAGTCTTCTCCTAACGGGCCACAGGCAGTACACGACCTGCCCTGGACTCTCACCATTCATCAGGAAACTACCTTCACCATCTAGACAGAGTTACCAGTTGTCTCTCGAAAGTGCTCCAACTTTTTCAAGTGGATTTTGGAACAATCTACTCAATGTTTTCTGAAGACTTTCTGGCAAGTTAGGCTCCTGCTTGGCTAATGACAGTCTTTTAATAATAGGCTTTAAAACACCACAACCTCTCCACTGCTGGAATGGACTAAGGTGACAAAGAGTGAGTAGCTAGACAGGCAGAGCGCAGAAAGGCGGAGAGGACGACGCAGGGGAGCAGCTTTCACACTTGGGATGACTTTCTACCAGGAGAAACTTCAATCAGCTCTGCCAGGAGGGCAAGGCAACTGAGGGAACCTCATCAATACTCTACAGTTATCTGGTAAGCATCGCTTAGCCTTTGGATTTCTCTTATTGCTGTATTTCGTGTACATTAATTCAAACATTACTTTCTCTGCATTGATGAATCGTCTATGTTGGTGACAAGTAACCTCACAGAGGAGATGATGGCCTCTCTCGGTGTGACACATGCGGTCAGTAAGCTGGGAAACTTCTAACATAATGGGGAAGAAATAATTTTGTTAAACTGATTGAAGTCACACTTTGGCTGGTCACTCTGAAGCTGATGCCCTTTAAATAAAGTTCTCTTTGGAATTTTAATTCAGCATGCAGCACCTGCATGCTGACTGCCATCGTGACTGCTATCTGACTCACTGTTTAAGTTCCAAAAGCTAATTCTACTTTCTGATGAGTAACTGGACAGAAGACTCGGCTGAAGGGGGGTTCATTCGGCCCTGGGGGATGCTGGAGAGCGGGCTCATTGGGCCAAGTGCTTCTTTGCTACTGTTAAAACACCCAGCTTGTCAAAAAGGAACCCTGAAGGGCTAAAATAAAGGCACATGGGAAATGAAGAGATTATGTGGAAGATTTACAACAAGAGCCTTGTGCGGTACGCTGTGACACAGAGATTTATTTTCTAATTTCTAAAATGCACCGCTGACTTCTAAGAAAGGAAAAGAAGGTATGTCCTATGACCTATGTCAAGCAGTCTGCAGCTTCAGGATGTTCCCCTGGGCTCAGGAGGACAGGGAAGCAGGCGGTTGAATCCCGTCTTTGTTTCTGTTGCCAGTAGTAGTGTTTGGATAAGGGGGCTTTGAGGTAGAATGCTGGAACTTATCGAAACAATTCGCGAACCCCCTGCCGCCCTGTCTGTCTCAGATCATAAGTGAGGTATGGAAGAACGCACCAAGCAGCATGAGACACCGAACAAAACCTGAATTTGAACAAAAAGCTGAACTCTCCTGCTCCACGGAGAGTCAAGCCAAATACTGTCCTTATACCATCAAACTGAGCAGGTAGGTGAGGTCAGTCATGTTCCTAATGTCATGTTACATGCTTACAAGGATTACATGCTTGAGGAAAGAATGAGGTCACCCTCAAGGTAATGTAATAGTGCAGATTACCATGAGCAAATTGAATTTGACTCTGATCCAACACATATTGGGTGTCATGCAGGAGAGCGCCAGTTCTCAGTGGAGTTGGCGCTAATTTGAACATGCAGCACAAAACCGTCCAGCAAAGTATCCTGTCTTTTTGGCTAATGACAAATTACGCGCTGTGCGGTTGTGTGGCACGATCGCCTGGTGCGGACGATGATGATGACGACGACGACGACGATGACGATGATGATAGCGGCATGTCTTATAGGTGCGGCGGGGATAAGGAGTGTAGTGGTCCTGTATCTAGAGGGTCTAGCTCTCTCCGTCTGCCACCACCATTGACTCTCCATGTGTGTATGGCAGCTCACTCTAATGAGGTGACGAAGAATGTGAGGAATGCCATGCTCACGCTGAAATGAGAGGGGCTGGGGTGAGAGACATCAGCCAGTCTGAGCGACGCTGCCCACCTTCTAATTAATATGTGCTGAGCATGACCAAAAAGGCTGGAGCTCAGCGCTGCTCAGAGACACACTGACCCACCCGCCGCACCCGCCTATCACACTTGATTTAACATCGAATAAAATCCAGGAGGAGGAGTCGTGTAAACACAGGCTTACCACCTGAAGACAGTAAGACCAAAACATTTTGGTGTGAAGCAGACTTGAAGGAATTACCCAAGAGGAGATGCCAATCAAATACTGATGAGAGTGGTTATTCGCTGCACTTCTTCAGTCCTCGTCTTCAGGCCCCGAGCAGAGTAGACGTATATGACACTTCTCAACACCAGTTAATCACTGCAGCTACTTGCCAGTCAATGGCAGCTTGTTAAAGTGAACTGATGTTAAGAACCATAATGAGCAGTGGGGGCTGTTAACAGCGAAGAAGGAGAAGGAGGTTTTCTGTTGTTCCCTCTGGCAGACTGTGGATGGTTAATAACAGGCTGTCTCTGTCGGGGCAGATGGGACTCTCTCAGGTCCCTGGGAGACTGAGCCCAGCAAGTGTTATTTGAAAACACACATTAACGGAAAAATACTCATGGACACGCACATACCGCATACACTCACACGCAAACACGTTTCATCACAAGCTGCAAACATTTTCCCCTCAGCTTTGAAGTGTAGTGAAGCCTAGAGCAGGAGATTCCGGGCTAACAACGTCCAACATGGGACTTCTCCACAGCGGGGGCAAATCACACGGCATTTCTCAGAGAGACAGAGCTCATGTTCCAGGGGGAGAAACCGCAGGAGCCACTGGCCAAACACAGTCATCAGCGCATTACAAGGGACAGGCTCTGGGCTGCCCTGTTATCGTAGCATGAGCGTACTTCTGATGAGCGGTTATTAGGGATTTCTTCAGGGCTTGATCTATGGGACAATGAGATCACTTCAGTGATGAGAAGTATCTCTTCGCAAAGTGGGAAAAATGTTTATGACACGACTAATTTCTGCCTCAATCAGCATTTGTTGAGGTGACGTCATACAGCCAGGCTTTGTTAGCAGGATTAGTGCTATGAAAGACCCTTCACTCTGCTGACAGAAGACAGTTTCATGGTAAATTTGAAACAGAAACTGTGCTCTTCTTTGAGGTCTTTTTATACACAGCACTCGTGCTACTTTTAGGTACTGCTTTGGAAAAATACATAGGCTAATCAGACATTGTACACTTTTCTGTCCTGTGGGTGATTCTTTTTTTCTGAACAGCTAATCCATAATGTCAAACAGGGCAAAAGGTTTCACGAGTGCACAATGGGAAAAAGGCAATTTTTTGCTCTATTTCTATCACCTTTAACGTTTTTTTTTTCCGTCAGAAGAAGTGTTTACACGTTCTGCTCTAGACAGATAAAGCCAGAAGGGTCGAATGTGCCAAGGGTCATGTTCTTGGAGAGCGCTGCATTTCTCTTCTCCATGTCTCCAACCTAATTTGCTGGCAGCACGCCCGGATTAACAAGACAAAAACATTTCTGCTCTCTTCCCAATTTTGTGCTAACTATTATATGGTACATTATCTCTCACACAGAGATAAGTTACAGCAAATGTGTGAGGGAAGCACTTGCAAGGTAGGCAATCCTTACACAGCACTTCAAAAACCAAGCCAATATAGGCCTCTCTATAATGCTTTCTGATTAGACAGGCCCCTCTGACTCTGGGGAGGTGTTACACAGGACCCCTCTGTAATCCAATATGCAGCAGCTTTCAATTAAGGTGCCCCAGGAGTTCAAGGCCTTGATATTCTAACACAGGAGTTACATTCTCCTCGGCACTCAGTGGCATCCCCTAATAACACCAGATCATCTACAAAAATGGCCTGCACTTATTTTTCTAATAAAAATGTCTACACTTTGAGGAACAGTAATTCTTGAGGAAAGTTATGAGTTGTGCCACAAGGTACTGTTTTGGAGGAAACAAAACTTTAATTAAGACTAATCTTAACAGGGATTTATCTCAGATTTAATCAGACATGATTACTGAGACAAATACGGATAATTTCATTTAACATCCCTGATTGGACTCTTCAGCATGCTAGACGGGTGATGTAAGCTTTTAGCAGTCAAAGTAAAACTAGACATGTTCAAGGTGGATACATACATTTTGATTAATGGCCTTTCCGTGTCTAAACGCAACTTTATTTCCCTCTTTTGGTAAGGGCTGTGGACAGGTCTGATGCAACACAATCAATATTTCAAACAGTTCCTTGAATAGCATCATCTGGTATTGTCTCAAATTTTCCATAAGCAAAGGTGTCCAGGCCTGCTGAGGGGAGCAGATAGGAGTGTTTCTGTGTGTCAGGGATAAGCAGTGGCACTCGCCCAAAGAGAACCTGAGCCAGCAGAGCAAACTAAGCTAAACACACTCCACTAACAGCGGCGTAACTGACTAAAGAGATCAGCACATCATTAGACAAAAGAAATATTTTTCTTAAGGGCAGTGAGGGGATTAGTGACTTTCAAACAGCGTGTCCTGCATACATTTGATTGTGGAAAGCTGATGTAAACAAATCAGGATCGAGGCCAGATGTATTCAATTAATTAAATTTTAAGAGCCATTGAGAAAACAGCAGTGTGTGCTCACGCCAGTAGTGACATGTACAGTGTGGCAAACGTGAGATTCTTGATTTATATATTGCACATGAACATAATGCGCTTGCCGTCATGGAAAGTCAACCACTGGGACGCTCAGCGGGGCCCCAGTGGTTGATTTCCTTTAAGATCCAATCTGTTTTCGGTAGCCCACATTTTTGAGGGCTCTAATGACCTCCGTCCTGCCTAGGTTGGGATGTTCCTGCCTGCTCCTGGCAGGTAGTGGATGATAGGACCAGGGACTATTGTATCCTGATGTGCAGCCTTCCTCTGGTTTCAATCAGCATAGCTGTGAAAGTCTCTGTTGATGTCCTGTCAAAATGAGCATGCAGCACAATCCACAGGGCTTTCAATTAGAAAAGTAAGAAAAAAGATTCAGGACAGGTATGCTCATACAGTCCTCTGCTTACTGACGACAAAAGTGAGTCAGTTGTGACAGTTTTTCCACTGCAATACAATCAAGTTGTCCATTTTCTTCCCTGTTCTCCTCAGGCTTCAGTGAGTTGGACACTGACTCATGGAGCCCCCACCGATGGTCCTGCTGGGGCTCCTTCTTGTCTATGGACTAGCTTGTGGCGTCCAGCAGACTCTGGGCAGTCCGGCGGACAGCAGCCATGGCAGGGACGGGACCCAAGAATTTGAGAGTAGCGAGGATGGTCTAGAGAGAGAGTTTCTCTACGCTGGAAGGAGCAAACGTGCTCCCGCTGAGCAGCAGCAGGACAAGTGCTCCTACACTTTCATTGTGCCTCAACAGAAAGTGACCGGAGCCATCTGTGTCAACTCCAAGGAGCCGGAGGCCATGCTGGAGAATCGGGTCAACAAACAGGAGTTGGAGCTGCTAAATGTGGAGCTGCAGAAACAGAAGAGGCAGATCGAGACCCTGCAGCAATTGGTAGAGGTGGATGGAGGTATCGTCAATGAGGTCAAGCTTCTGAGGAAGGAGAGCCGAAACATGAACTCCAGAGTCACTCAGCTGTACATGCAGCTGCTCCATGAGATCATCAGGAAAAGAGACAATGCCCTCGAATTAGCTCAGATGGAGAACAAGATACTGAACCAAACCTCTGAGATGCAACAGCTCACCAGTCGATACAAAGATCTGGAGCACAAGTACCAGCACTTGGCTTCTTTGGCCACAAACCAATCAACTCTTATTGCCCTGTTGGAGGAGCAGTGCCAGAGTCGCCCTCCCCCACGCCATGTGCCCGTGCCCCAGCCGCGACCTCAGCCGCCTCCGCCATCACCACCTCTCAAGCCTTACCAGCCTCCTGTCCCTCCTCGCATTAACAACCCAATCAGCAACGAGATCCAGAGTGACCAAAAATCTCTACCGCCTCTTCTTCCAACGATGCCCACTGGCACACACAGCCCCTCCACCACTGACAAGCCCTCTGGTGAGTCTAACAAAGTCCAATATCAAATTTTAAATAAAGACACTTTCTTTTGAGTTCCATTTTTGACGCATTTTTTACCACACACAACCGTTGCCATCACAAACATTGCTCACAAACAAAGGACTGTGTGTCTGAGCTGACTATATTGTGAGCCTCTTAATCATTAATCACAAGACAACACCAAGTACCCATTCTTCCAGTCATAGTCAATTTAAATACGTCCCACACATTCCCAGAGCAAAGGGCTCTCGGTGAGAACAGAAACGCTGTTGTCTACAGCCTTTTCAGATGCATATCTTCTAATTGCCATGATTCAAACTGCACAAAAACACAAAGCATATTAGCAGGGTAAATACATGTGCCATAATGGATAGCTGGATCCGAGCCCACGGGGCTCTTGAACACATGTTCATGGATGATAAAGCTTTAAAAGTGATGTGAAGGGTGTTTAGTGGTATCAGTTGCAGTCAATAGTCTAGTGCCATTCCTTTTCGTTAAGACACTTCAGTTTTAATATGGTGGGATAAAGAACAAACCATTCCCAGCACAACTACTGGGAGCGGTTTCCACTGACATTTTCTGATACTGCTTGCCATTTTACTTAGGCTGCATGTGAACGGTAGCCTTTGTATGGAATGTTTCAAAGGAGGCAAGTAATTTCCTGCCCACAGCCATGCGACTAACACCCCAAAATGTTACATAAACCCTTAACACGAACAGAAAGCCACACAATGCAGGAACAGAGGGAGGTGGTGAGAGACCTAACAGGAGCACAGACAGAAACAGGGATGGAGTGTAGGCAAAAGGGGGAGGGGGTAAAAGTACGAACAGAAAGAGATACCGGGACTCAGTGATGTCATTTGTTCCAGTTGCACCAGGCAAGAATCAGTCATATGTTCCACCAAAGCAGCAAACTTTATCAGGCAGAACAGAGCAGGGCAGGGCAGGGCAGCTCTCTGGCTTGTATCTGCTCAACAGAGACATTCCTGAGAGTAAATGGATGGCGAAGAGTAGGCCGAGAGAAAGATATCATCAAGAGTGATTTAACAAAACAAAAAAACAACCTTGTTACTGAGAGAAATACTTTTAAAAAGGCCAGGTCAGCAGAGCTTGATGTATGTATTAGGGATGTCACAATCCTCCAATTTTAAGGTAAAAATTTAATTCCGATTTTTCCAGCAACGATGCCATTGTTAGACTATCAGGTCTTGATTCATACACATCAATAGATGATTGCTTTTCATGTAACAGACAGTTGTCATTAACTACCATGTGACCTTCTTTAAAAAGAAGGCACCATGTCAATGACATGTTCTTTGTTTCTCTGTCATCTCTGACTCCAGCCGAGGCCACGGTGTCTCCAAAAGTGCAGCTGCAGGATACCTATAAGCTACACTGCATCGTCTTTGAAGTGTTTTTTTTTTCCTTCTTCACACACACACACAAGTATGTGAGGTGGAGGGGAAAATACTGGAAGAATTAGTGATCCTGCTTTTTATTCCGAAGGTCAAAATCGAATTTTTTTTTTTTTGAACATTTTTTTTTTAATTTAGAATCAAAATTGTGACACCCCTTATATGTATAACTAAAGTGCTTTGTCCATTTCTTTATATACCACTTCTTTCTTTATTCCTCCTTCAAACTGATGGTGCAACCTTTCCCTCACCTCTACCCATTTGTGGGACTCTCAGTTCTCTTTTCATTTGTCTCCATTGTATTTAAACACTGTGTAATCCAGGCCAGTTGGCAAAGCACACAGTGTGAAATCTTGAGAACTTAAACACTTTCACAGCCATTTAACACAGGGGAGCCACTTCGCACATTAGTATTTTTCCATATCTGCTGGATTTGGGATAAAATCATAATGGCATGAAGGCAAATGAGGTTTCACTAAGTTGCAGCATAAGATCCAATAAAACAATTGCACCACATACAGAAAGCATTTGCAGCATGAATTCTATTACTGACACTACTCCTCTTTTTCCAGCTGCATAACATGCTGTAGGAGCTATCCTATTACTTCAGACAATTTAGTGTAATATTGGAGAAAACTTCAGCAACTTGCTAGCAGAGAAGTGCAGCTTAAGACAAAACTTTACAAGCTGTCCTTAAAGTTAATTTAATCCTGGAAATCCAATTTTCCAAACATGATGTGAAGCCTTAATATGTTATATGTTAGTTAGTATAGTATAAAATACTCAATCTAAGAGCAAGTGAAAGTAAAATAATAATCCTGAACTTTTAAGTATCACAGATGCTGGAAAGGGTTTTGCTACCGTTTCATCATTCAGAAGTCAGGATTCCCTTTGCCCTTATGCCAATGTTTCTTTTGGCTGTGCAGCCGGCAGCCATTTCCCTTGTGAGAGAACAAGCCAAAGTCAATTCTGCTGCTAAAATGAGAGCCTCTGCTGAAAAATGGGATTCCCTATGACAGAGAATAAAACCCTTTTGTCACCACGGCTTTTTCTCCATTTCCCATTCTTAACTTTTAAGGCACTTCTTTGACACAGTGTCTTGTTGTCCTCTTTCTGTTCAGGTCCATTCAAGGATTGTCTGCAGGCTCTGGAGGACGGCCACACTGCCAGCGGCATGTACCTGGTAAAGCCAGAGAATGCTAACCGGCTTATGCAGGTGTGGTGCGACCAGAGGCACGACCCAGGTGGCTGGACCGTGATCCAGAGGAGGCTGGACGGCTCTGTCAACTTCTTCAGGAACTGGGAGACATACAAGGTGCGACAGTCTCACACCAAATGAAGGACTTCATAGTTTGGGGGGCAGCTGGTGGCCTTTGCAGGTTGTTTTGAAACTAACCAGATGTGAACAAGTAATGAATTGGTAATTGTTAAGTCACAGACTTATGACTCATTAATTCCAGCGACATCACTTGGTCTTTGTGAATGACTTCACTCTGAAATATAAATGTGGGAATGTTGGACTTAAATGGTTGGTTGCGTCAGCATTTCTGATGTTCTGGAAAAAATAGCCTTATTTTATGAATCGTGCATCAGAAGGTACCTGATAAAAAGGGCTGTGTAAAATAGGTTTTATTCAGGGGAATTCATTTTCTCCATGTTCTGAAAGGGAAATCCCTTAGACAGGGAGAAGCAGTTCACTGGTATACATTTGTTTGCAGGCCAAAAAGAGTCCTGAATAAACCTCAGCTTAAGGCAACAATGGGGATCTTACCAAGACTTTTACAAAACCTTCAAACCACATGAGATCTGATATTGCATTTGTACACTCATCACAAGTGATTCCATGATTCAAAGCATGTGCAGGGTAGGGGATACCACAAACCAACTTACAGCACGCCTGGGGCCAGAACAAAGCCGTAAGACATCATCCAGTATGTCTGATTTCATACAAAATACACTGCATCCTGCTGTGTTTTCAATAACAAAATAATAGTGGAAATCTGGACACCCGATGCTAGCTACAAACTGGACTCAGAGGGCCCATTTATAATAATGTTCCCTGACGATAAACAACTCCATTGAAGAGCTAAACTCATAATTACCTCCAGAACACGAGCAATGACCCTGAATCATCCCCCAGACATCCAAACTAACTGTCCGAAGCTTTTCAAAGACCATTCAGAAAGGATTTCCTAATCTGACTGATAGTGTTTTTCTTATCACTGCACCTCACAGCAAGGTTTTGGCAATATTGATGGAGAGTACTGGCTGGGTCTGGAGAACATCTACTGGCTGACTAACCAGGCAAACTACAAACTGATGGTCACACTGGAGGACTGGTCTGGCAGGAAGGTGTTTGCAGAGTATGCCAGCTTCAGACTGGAGCCTGAGGCTGACTTCTACAAGCTAAGGGTGGGCCGTTACCATGGCAACGCTGGAGACTCCCTCACCTGGCACAACGGCAAGCAGTTCACAACACTGGACAGAGACCACGATGCCTATACAGGTAAAAAATAATAATGTTAGGAAGTATTAAACTGGACAAAACTTTGGCAGTTTCAAAACGCTGATTAAAAAGGTGTTCAATGCAAAATGTGTTTTTTTTTAATTTTTTTTACATTTCTAGGCAACTGTGCCCACTACCAGAAGGGAGGCTGGTGGTACAACTCTTGTGCACATTCAAATTTGAATGGAGTTTGGTACAGAGGAGGACACTACCGCAGCCGCTACCAAGACGGAGTCTACTGGGCTGAGTTCAGAGGAGGAGCCTACTCGCTGAAGAAAGTGGTTATGCTGATCCGTCCAAACCCAAACACCTTTCATTAAACATCCAAGGAACACATACTGTACTGTAACTCTCACGAAACAAAAGCCTTCCGAGTTCCTAAAATCCATGCAGCCTTTATCTTCTCTGTTGAATGGCGTGGCACCATACTGAGCCAGATGACAAAGAGAAAGAAAGATGTTGGTGAAAGTGCAATATCAAATCATCAGGCCAATATACTGGTCTCTCCTGACAATTCAAAGAATTTGTGCACTCTGTTCAGTATTATTCAGTCATCTCCACCATTTTCAATTTTGCATATGGCTCAGTGCGATATGACTTGGTCATTGCTCAGGAGTTGTTTTAGACACACAGTCCTTGATACAACAAAAGCCTGCTTGGTTGACAGTGTGAGAAACAATCTGAACCTAATTTGAGATGCAAAGAACAGATTGCAATAGTTCAGTTAAGTAGCTTTGAGTTAGGAACCCTGAAATATATATTTAGTATGTATGTTAAGTTTTTCTTTTACTGTAACAAGTGAATGAGGGTGACACAGGAAACATATCCAGTGACTTTTAATTTCATTCTGAATGCATTTCTCAAATGTGTAATTATAGGAAGAGTAACATTTGTTGACTTGTAATACAGGGTAAATATTCTGGCCAGTATTGTCAATTACAATAAAATATACTACAAAATTGTACCATTTTGTTTTCTAATGTAAGACTAATACCAATACATGTCATTATTAACAGTCTGCTTATGCAATATGTAACGGATCTAAGAACAAAAATCTACTCAGCCAAAATCCAAGAAGGTAAATTATCTTCAAAGTCCTGCTTCTTTCCTTAGAAATACTTGTTTTGAATCTTGAATTGCTTGAACAGGTATCCACCGATCTGCTTGTATGAATCAAGCACTGTATTTACTGTATAAATTTAGTGGTTTGTTGATGTCAATAGATCCAACACATCGCGTTTGTACATAAGATACTTGTAATATAATGTATTAAAACCTGTTATGTCACTATTAAGTTGCAATAAAATATGTACAGCTTGTGTGCTTCTCTTTTTCATGCTTCTTGGTACAAACTTAGTATAGTATAGTCAACTAGCTGTCAACATAATGAAAAAACAGCACTTATTGATAAAAAGTAGAGCAAGTAGGCCTTCAGCAAGTGCTCATCAGTAAGATCTGACATTTCTTGTAATGTGTTTCTGCCCACTCCTGGTTTATACCGCGGTCTGGGTGAATACTCAATTCTGATTGGCTACTGGGTGTGTCTTAAAAAAGTGCAAATGGACACCTACCAAGTAGTTTAGGTGACACCGTCTGTTCACAGCCTCTAAATTAATGTGTTGGCTGCAGTTACCACAGCAACAGGAATGCAGACAGAGCCCCTGTTTAAAATTTGTTATGGCATCTGAGCTTTTTCCAACTGTGAGTGTAACGCTGGTCCTTCAGCGTCTCATCCCCTGAACACCATATTACAGAGACTGGAACACACAAGCTGCAGGAAGTACACCGGTCGCCTCTGAACCCTGAGCACTGAGCCTTGACGTCATCGTCACTCTCTGATCTCACCCAAAGGAGCAACCCTGTGATCTGGAGCTTTTGTCTGCAATCTTAAAAAACTCAGTACAAGCAATCATCTAGTAACTTAACTTACTGCCTCAGGCTGCAGCTGACAGTAATGTTACGCATGGCCATTCATCTGTTTGTGACAGTGAGGCAGCTGGTTAGCTAGCTATTGCTGTTGTTAAGCATACTGTAAAAGCTAGCATAATGTTAGCATTCTGGCTAAAAGATGTGCCAAAGGAATCTATGTGTTGTGCAGACTCAAGTCTCAACATACTGGCCCTTCAGTACCGATCTACTGCTTCAGGAGATCCCGGGGCCAGTCAGGAACCAAAAAGCCTCCCCTCCTTCTTCAGCCTGATGCTCAGTCTTACATTACATGTCCCTTAAAATATTGAATAATGAAACAAGAAAGCTTAAAGCATATAAATACATGATGTGTAACTATGTTGACAATATCAGATTCACTCATTGGAACATCAAAGCTACAGCTTACACATACATTTCTCCACCATGCAGCACATTTGCTTTTAATTATGTCCCATAGTGGAATGCCTTCATGTTTGCTTTAGTTAAATTCAACAGTTTGTACAGACAACAGAAGTGAAAAGAATGACGTCTCAAAATAACAGTAGCAACAAACTTCATGCCATTATGAAGAACGACATCAAGTGTTTCTCTTCTGAGAACTGACTGCATAGAAACATGCAGTCTTAAACACTATCAGGCCTGCTGTTTGTGTCTAGAGTCAGCACACCAGGGAATGACGAATGAAATGTGACAGGCTTGTAAAACTAACGCATCCAGCAGCCCCCTCCACCGACAGCAGAAACCACCTTTATTTTACTATGTGTCAGTGAGATTTCCAAAGACAGCTGGAAAATGAAGTAAAAATGATTTTGCACTGCAATGAACCAAGTTCCATTAATGTCATAGTTTGTGACCAGATTCAAGTTGAAGATGGTTTAGACAGTCTTTAGACTTTAGATTGTCTAAAGAGAGCCATTATCAAGCAAGCAAAACATGACGTGTGTATTTAAATTCCCTCGCTCCTAATAAAAGCTAACTTACCATGTTAGCATTTTGTGCTGCCAAAGAAAAGATGGATGCTTTTGTGATAGTGGCCAAAAACACTTGTCCTACATTAAACTGACAAACTCTGGCTGTTAAAACTGGCTCATCAGTCAAGAAGCTAAAAAGCTTTCTTTCCCATCACAAAGAAGCTTTGGATGGGACAAAGGAAGACATTCATCACCACAACTGTGACGCTTGTTGGCTGTGTTTTTGCTAATGATGGATGGGACAGTACAGTGCACTTTGTACCAAATCCCTCTGTCCTCCCAGATAGGTCAACACTGGGTTTTTTATAGCAATTACATCTTAAAACCAGTTTAAGTCTGCTTTGTCAATCAACCTAATCGTGGTAAAACAGAGGACGGTGTTTCATCGTCTCCATAAACAGAAACGACAGACTCTTTGGATGCCATGTACGTCTGAGGACTCACCACGATGGAAAACCCTACAGTAAGGGTGGCCTGTGCAGCCCCCACTCCCCAACCGATGTGGAAAACCGAGAGCTGACACAGTGCTCACTCAGCACAAAGAGAACCGCATTTCCTGAGCCTCCAAACCTGAACCTTCAAACTGGCCTGTATTGTTGTTTCACATCTGTAAAAGTCCATGTCCTTGTACTTTACATAAGACCACTTTTAACTTCCATGTGCTCCCACGGATTCTTTTCACTTCACCTTTCGAGTAAATGTGGTCATACCAGGAGAAACCACTCATTGGGGACTTTAAACACTCACATCTCATGCTTTCACAGCGAAACAGATTAGACATGCCACATAACTTATACTTTATTGTTAAAACTCTACCTAATATGATCAACTGGGGTCATGAAAACCAATAAGTCACATTTAAAAACAAGGCTATAACTTCTATTTGAAACTCACTCAGAACTGTCACCGTCCTTGAATTAAAGACGCCAGTGTTTGTGTTCAGGACGTGTTAAAAACTTTGTCATCCAGCAGTATGAGCGGACTGCGTAGGGAGGTGACTTTCCCCACTGGATCCATCTCCCATTTTCCATTGGTTGTGAACCAGGGTCATGCAGAAATCTTTCCATGCAAGTAGCCAGTACAACTGTGAAATAAAACACAATTATATAATTATCAATAAAACAGGATAATTATAATACGGTTAGAACTGAATCATTCTTCCTGCAAAGGCACAGTTGTTAAAACACATTTTGTGCCGAGAGCCAGCATGAAGTGTCTGCAGAGTGAATCCACTCCTATCTTTCTGTCATCTTCCTTCCCTCTCTCCGTTCTCCTCTTCAGCGTGATCGCTCCATCTTCCTGTCATTATTGACCACAAACTGAGGTACCACAGCTATGCTGCCGCTGCTGCTGCTGCTTTCGGTGTCTGGATCACCTCTGTGTCTGTGTCACGTCTCTGTAATGGAGCATTCCACTAAGATGACACAACTCTGACTTGAGCACAGCCCATCACTGCCACTGTCACACTGCAAGTCAGCAAAAACACAACTCTTCACACTGTGGAGTGCAGAATAGTGAGGTCCAACAAAAGGCAGCGCAATAAAAAAGGTAACCAACATCTTTTTCCAAGTCATTTACTCAAACCACTCCTCATTGCTGCTGTGAAATTATTGTGATGCATATGGGAGTTATTAGGAGATGTTTGAAAATAGAAACACATAATAATGTGGTGAAGCTTCTCTTTGGGAGAATAGTCACTTCATTGTTTATTACTTGAGTAGTGGAACTATTGAATTCTGTGTTCGTTCATTTTCCAAAAGCTCACCATGTGAACTGATTTCCAACTGTGGAGATGTGCAGCTTTGCTTGTAGCTTTGCAGCCACAAGCCATGACCAGTGTTTCATGTTCTTCCAAAACGTCTGAGAGTCAGGTCCACAGGAAACTTAAAGGAAATCTCTTGGGAACGGACGAGAGGAATTTTCCTTTGCACAATGGAAATTTTATTTTGTAAGCTATTAACCGTGGCCATTCCAGTGTTTCACTGTTTCAACAAAACTTGTAAAACTAGCAAACTACCTTTACGGCTAGACAACCAAAAATCTCTCACAGTCAGTGTAATCCACAGCTCTTCACTTTGGTACATGTGACATGTCCACGTGCAGCCTGTGACCTTTAAAAGACAAACTCACTGCTCTCCTAATCAATAATTACACACAGATCAAGGACACACATACAAACTTCATTATTGTCTGGTATTAGTTTGACACGTGTACAAATAATTCAAAAAAAGGCAATTTTGTCTCCAACCAAAAATGAGCACACTAGTGTACTAGAATCAGCGCAGAGATGCTACCAGTGCCGTGGACGTCCCACAATGTGGCCACAATGTTCCTTCAAACATTAACTCCCCACACAGCCACTGTGGCATGCCCTGTTTTGAACCAGCCAGTATGTCCTTGAAAGAAAGTTGTGGATTTCCTCATTCAAAACTACCTGCAATGAAGTAAATACGCAAAATGATTCCCAGCTGGACATCAACAGTAGCAGCTAAACACTACACAGTCTAAGCATTAATGCATGTGTGTTTTAAAGTTTTCCAGGATGTTGCTTACTGCTGGGTGCTCCAATCCGCCTCACATCCAACACATCAAGTAAACTACATTTAGTGTGCACCGTGATCATTAAAGGAGGCAGAGGAATAGCTAAACACTGGGTGCATTGAGCAAGAGATGGAGAAAGAGAAGCTGCACTGCCAGTGTTCCTATCTGGTGAATAGAAGTTTAGTATATATAGTGAAGTTTATTCATGTTTCTATGTAATTTCACGTATTTACTTTTCGTATTTACCTTTTCTCACACTGCACACTGTATAACCTACTGTTAACGCACCATTAGTCTTGGTGCCAATAAATATCCATTCATCACAGGCCTTAACTGAACTTTAAGTCTTTAAAGTGCCCTCGTCCTAAAAATGACTGAATTCCAGATGTGTAAAATCTTCAAATACGACGCAAAGCTGTCATTTTAAATCACACTGCAGGTAAGTGTTATCACTGCAGATCTGGAAAACACAGACCACCAGAAAACGAGTGAATGAGACAAAAGTAAGTTCCTGTCAAATTCTGGTCAGCAGCTCCGCACAGAAACAGCAGTACAGCAAAGGCCTCTGGACTATTACTCGGCTGTGAGTCAAATTCACTGGCGCATGGATCAACTCCAGTACAACAGATTGTCTCAGTTTTAATAAAGGAAAATGTGAACAACATGAAAAGGCTTATATTGGGAAAAGGAGCGGTTTCTCCGAATCTGACAGATGTTCCTCTTCCCCCAGGTTTTCATTAACACGCTGTGCCAACTGAGCGAGGCACTTTTACCCCAACTCCACTAAACATACACCTCATCCAAGTAAGTTCACTGACAAT
The DNA here is from genome assembly GCF_042242105.1 of Pempheris klunzingeri. Lineage (NCBI taxonomy): Eukaryota > Metazoa > Chordata > Actinopteri > Acropomatiformes > Pempheridae > Pempheris > Pempheris klunzingeri. The sequence continues at coordinate 27,581,714 of NC_092018.1, forward strand.
GCTGACTTCAATCACCATATTCTGTGCTCAGATCTGCTAATGCAGCTGCTAAAATACCAGCATTAGGAAGAATGGTGGCATCTTCGCAATGACTTGTTTAAACGGTAGCGTTTTAAAACAATCAGACATTAAAAAACTCACTGAAACTGATGTAGAAACATTTGTTTTGGGAACCATTTTATGTGAACCTCATCATATTCATATAAATCATTCACTCATATTCATAAAAGTATGTGGTCTGGTTGTTAGTAATGATAGGACATAAAAAGGTACAGATGCGGGGAAAAGTGCTCAATTTGTTCATTTTATGAGCAGAAATCTCATTTTTCATACATCACATCTGGGATGACAATGTCCACGAAGCAAACATGCAGTTTTCCAGCTATCTTTGGCGGCAACAGGCCTTTTTTCACAGCACATAGTCGGATGGTAGGAAATGGTCATGGTAGGAAAAAAGCACAGGTGTTACCAATAACATTAACAATGGCTCTGCTGTATTCAAGTGTCTCAGCGAGCCAGCGAGCACAAACCTGGGTCACTGAAAACTAAATCATTAACTTTACAATTGACACCTGTGCTTCTCTTACTGTCAACACGTGACAAGCCTGCTGTAGGCCAGCACAGCCTGGCTTCACGTTCAGCAGGTAAACACAGTAAACACAGCCTATGGCTAAAATGCAGCAGGGTGAGGATGGTACATCACCTGAGCAGTAACGAGACAATACCAACAGATTAGTTAAAATGTGGAGGATAATCAGAATCAGGATTACTCTAATAATCCCCAGGGGGAAATTGCTTTTTGTTACACACAGCTCCAAAAGAATAAGAATAAGAATAAACTTCAAACACATGTAAAATACAAATATATAAAAGTATGAATAAAAAAAAAGATGTATTAAAAATTATTATTACACAGAGGTAAATTACTGCACCAGGTGAGTCCAGAGTCTTATAATAATAATAATAATAATAATAATAACAATAATACCACTACCACCAATAATATATTTCATATACCTTCAGAGTGAGGAGCTGTGTTATATAATACTACTACTAAATGTCCGAACTGACTGACTTTACCTGACGCTGCAGGTGTTCAGCGTCACATTAGCATGGGCAGCTAACCAAACCACGCTAGCTAGCGAGCACGCGGTTGAATTCAGTAACTTAATTCCTCTTTAGCCGCTTAAAACGAGCAGAGAATCGCCAGTGTGAGGCTGCTGGGACAGAAATGTCACCCTACCTGCCAGCTGTTGTTCTTGTTGGCTTCATTTTCATGTGTTTTTTTTGTTTTTTCCACCGCTCTGTCCCGGCCTTGATAGCTTTAGCACGTTGAGCGCACCTGTGCCCGGCGGCCATTGCACGCAGGGGGATAGTGGCGCAGTGAGAGTGGAGCCAGCGGGTCAAAGGTTAACAGTATTTCCTATTGAGTGATTCAACACACTTATGGTTTTCCAGGGGCCTCTACTGCGTTTTCAATTTTGCGTAGGTGGGAACCTCTCACCTGCTTTCCTCTTCTACACCACCTCCCCTGTCAAAGTGCCATTATGCTCCATTTTCATGTGGTCAGTGAGGTCAAAGGTGACTGTCCTTAAGTAATCCTCAGAGGAAATGACCCTTTGTGAACTTAACGCAGAGGGTTGCAGTTTCACGTCTGCATGGACGCAGAAGCCAAAAGCCTGCAGGCAACCCAACACCCGTCGGTCATGTTCTAGCTGCAAAACTGCCATAACAAAACCAATGATCCTCCTGAAAGTACAAATTAACAAATGTGTGAAACAGCTATACCTATCACTTATTTACTCAAGTCCGCCCGGCTGAGTTTGTGTTACAGGGAGCCACAATACATCATAGCCATAGAATGCAGTTAAAGGCTCCCAGTGGAAACACGACTACCTCGGCTTTCCTGGCCTTGTATATTGTGGTTCTTTTTATTCTCATATTCCACTGAACAGAGCAATTTAGCCTATTATTTTAGGATCGCATGTCTGCGCAGCCCTATAACGCTGTCATTTTAACAATTCATCCAGTTTATTAGAATTTTCAGCAACAAGTGATGTTTATTTCACATCACGTGCTGCCAAGTATTTTTTTATTTTTTGACTGAGATTATCAGTAACCGACAGTAAAGGTTTAACTGGCAAAAATAGGTAAATGAAGTAGAAAATACAGGAATTTTTCTGTGTGAGGTCAGTGGCAAACTGCAACAGGCAGCCTAAAAGTACAGTTGTAAACTGTTTCAGGAAAATGCCAGTGAAGCACATAGCTGGCCAATGTGGTGGTTTATTAGTCATTTGGCTGCATCATGGTCTTCCTTTCTGTTAAAGCCACATAGAGCGGTTACTGTATGGGAGGCTGCTGCACAGCTGTGCCACTTTAGGAATATATTCTTCCCTTTGGGTGCATTTTTTAACACAGCAGGGACAGGAGCAATAACACCGCCGAAGATTAGGCAGAGAATGTGAGTGGAGATCCAGCAGGGAAAAGCGGCCAGTTCGGTGATAAATTAATTTTATTACCAGCCATCTGAGAGTAAAGCAAATAATTCTTTTATATTCTGCTACTTGGTCTCTATCACTTTTGTGAATGGCCTACTTTCCACAAGCTCAAGCTAGTAGCAAAAAGGAAAAAAAAAACATTATTAAGGCCTCGAGAGAGAACATACAAGAGGAAAACAGACATCTGGTTTGCTAATCATTGTCTAACATAACCAATATTCACTTTCACACCAGTGGCTAATCAGTTACTCAAGGCTATTAGTAACATTTTAACAGCCTTTAATAGACTCACAATGGCCTCTTCATTCTGACATTATCTTGTTTAGATTAATTGCAGAACCTCTGACACTACATGAGCGACCCTTTAAGGTGCATTTGTTGTTCTCTGGCTCCCTCTAGAGGGCCACAGCTGCACATGCATCAGACCTCATGACCACATGACACCGGTGGTGTTGCTGCAGCATCGTGAGGATTAAATGACTGAACATATATTGGATGTCTTGCTGCTCAGCACCAGAAAACTGAAGGATTACAGCACATTCTTCTCTTCCCTTTCACACCAAATCCTTTGACGTGGGTCATCTCAGTGTCCGTACGCCGTTGAATACATTAGTAAAGAAATCCATGTTTGAGACACAAACGACAAGTCAGAGCCAAATCAGCGCCTTTATTTTACAAACGCATTTTTCTATTGACATTTTTTATATAATAAAAAAGCAATTTACAAGCTTAAGAACCAAAATGAAGCAGCACAGAATGATTATGAGTAAAATATATAATTTGAATAAATATATTTTATTTCATGCTATAAAATAAATTCATAAATGGCAATAGATATAACATCAGCTCTAGCTAGCTTCATTTACTTCATAGTTGTACAAAACAGTAGAGTTCTGAGGTTCACAGTTGGGTTGTGAGGTTGTGTGTAGAGTGGACAAAGCAGGAGTTGGGGCATTTATGCTATTATGGTTCAGTTCGTGGTCTGCAGTGCTCCTCAAGCTTCGGCTTTGTGGAAAACATGGGCTCATTGAGACCTTGAGGCAGAATGTTTGGGAACCACTGACTGAGGACTTGTTTCCCCCACCTGAAAAGAAGTGCACAATTATACCATGGACATAAGATTTATGTCCAATGAGACCACTTTTAACACTATATACCCTGAGTTCTAAGTTTTTTTTTGCCTTTTCACCAAATACATAGGAGCCAGAGACATTGTAGTGCAGAGTTTAGGGAGTTGTAAAAGGAAAAGGAACAGTAGCTGGACTGAAAACTTCCCCTCCGATCCTGAACAACTGCAACTACAGTTTTGGTGCCTGAGGAGCCAAAAGGAGACCACTGAACCTCAACATGACAACAGACGGCCCGCTCCCAAACAGTGGCTATACAGCCCAAAATCCCTTTCATTATTTTTTGACACAGCTGGAGGCGTAACTCTGAACAGTGCCGCTGAGTTGGATGACTGAACCACACGCTCAGTTCTTGTGTTGCAGTTTACTGACTACCACTGGATTCTGATGAGCATTTAAAACACCAGCAAGCAACACCGTTTTTTTTTTTTATTATTATTATTATTTATATATATTTTTTCTGAAGAGGAAGTCAACCTGTCCAAAGTTTCAGAAAATATATAAAAAATAAATCAATATCAAATTGTCCTGGTCCTACTTCAATTCAACAGCTCCCTGACATTCAGTTTGTTTGATATATGACAGGCCAATATTTCAATAGGCTTGATGATCCCAATACACCACTTTTAAAAAGGTTATTGCTTTTTTCCATAATACACAGTGGACAGAAACTGACAGAAAAGCTATGGAAGACTTAAGATTTTTTTCTAAGCCTGTATCAGTGTTTGTAAACTACCTGAAGTGAGTTTCTTATAAAAAGAATAGGACGAGCTGCAATTTCAAAAAGTAGTCTGACAGCCTTCCCTGTAAACACTTCCTTTTGATTACTTGTGGCCCATCATGCATCTCCTGTTCCTCTCCGAGGGGTGGAGCTAAGAGCTGACAAAGCGTCGAGTCGAGTGTGTGTGTGTGTGTCAAGTTCAGTTGGTTCTGCGGGTGTGTAATATCACATAAGTAATTATAGTTCATGAAAAGCGTTTAAATAATTTCCCCTCCATTCACCTATGACAATAGTATGGATTTGTTTAATCATTTGACAAGAAAAAAAAAAATCTGACTTGTTTAAAAGCACCATTTAAGGGGAAAAGGTCCCGACCAAAGTACTTGAGGCCATTATAGCGGAGTCCCTTATCGGTAACTACAGAGACAAACTAGACTTCCCGGATGGAATTGGTATGTACTATCAACGGAAAACTGTAAGTGCACAATCGATGACACGAATACAAGAAAAAACTCAACTTATCAAAATTATCCATTGGCAATTTTATACAATTTTGTGGTTGAGCAACGTGCAATTAAGCTACAGTATATGAGGGTAAGTTTCTTTTTTTTCCTCCACAAATATTCAGTTTAGTATCTGCTACCCAAGCAGCTGTTCCCTTGCCAGATGCTCCGAGAGAACGGAGAGGAAGTGGATTTGTGTTTCTCATGCATCTCCTTCCTTCATTGAATTGCCTAAAACTACAGTACATCGCTAAGATTGTCCTCAGTGGTTAGAGAGGAGGGATACAGTATAGTCTCTGAACAAGGGGCAATGGCTTGCAGGGAACAAGTCTGCCTCATTTGATTGTAATCATTTGCTACAAAAGCAGTTAAGCCTTGAAATCAACCCATCAAATGACCAAAAAAAAAAAAAAACAAAACTGAAAAAATAAACGACATACCCGAATGATAAAATGCGAAGAAAAAGAAAAGGGGGCAGGGGGGGGAAGGACTTAGTCTGTACAAAGTAGACAAGAATGACATGAATCAATTTCTACTCATTCTTGGCACCACCTTAAAATAAACACTGTGGCCATATTTTAGTATAACCTCTCTATTCAATCCATTAAAAAATGAAAGAGGCACAGGATTCTAAGTGCCAGAATCTAAAATGTAAAGCTTGTGGCAAGGCACTAAGTTTAAAATGCCACTTTTTGTGAAGTATTCTTTCTTTTGTTTACATTGGCTTTAAACAATTACAATACCTATTGCACAACTTGTATATTGTCAGCTTTTGTATGGCTTAATACATGGTGTTATTTATGACTTTGCTGCTTAACGTCTTCTTAGCAAATTGTTCAAATTTTACACAAGTGATTGTTAAAAGCGGGTAAATGTACATTCCTTGCAAACAGCAATGAACTAGTCCTACGTCAAATTAAGAACCTATTCTTCTTAATGAGCATTCAATTACGCAATACAGTCAGAATTTACTGTTAAAAATCACCTATTAGTCTTTGGTGTGATCTCTTGGCACAAAATCCTTTTAGCAGTTTGTACCCATTACTCACAAAACATTACTGACAATAATGCAAGAAGGTATGCACTTCCATCTTGTTTTCTAGGTGAAGGGCAAGAATCGTAAGAGGCAGATTCAGATTAGCCAGCGACTGATTTGGAGGAGGTCAGGTCAGCTGTCGAAGCTGCACATCACACCAGCGGCTGACAGAAATGATTTAGTAAACATTCACCTAAGAAGTGTTGACTGTGGGCGGTGATGACCAGAAGTGTTTGTGATGACTCCTTATACAAAAAGATAACAAAAAGCTAGCTATACCGATTTTTGCAAAATTCCCTACAGTTTGGTTTGCTATCTTAACGGTCAATGAGTGAGGACGATGACGGCACAATCAGTGGAATAAAAGAACTGCACTCTTGACGTAACCGTAGACAGAAGCAACATAAGATAATATTTTCCCACCAAGCACACACACAAAGTAGAAAATATGAAAACTGTAAAATAATCAAACTCAATTCATTGACACAGATTCAGCGTAGACCAGATGGGACAAGTTAAGCATGTAGCAGGTGCGCTTATAAAAAAGCATTAAACAGCTGGAAGGCAAGTCAGAAAGCAGAATGGCACAAAGGGGACCACCCAGCTGAGCTTTAACCTTTCAAAATATGACGGGATAACCAATCAGGCTCTCTAAGTGCCTTTTATATATTTATTGTGAATGCAAATTCTTTTAGATCACTATGGAAATAAAACCCACGTCTCCATATACTAACAACACCCCCATCCCCGATCCCCAACGTTCAAACAGTATAGATAAAATACATCGTTGCCATATGCATGGCTTGGAGCCAATAGTATGTCTCGTTAAAGTTCACAACATTTTTACTCAGAGGAAACAAAATCACTGCTGTGAAGCAGCATTACTCTGACAATGTCACTGCTGCAACAGAATTAAGACAGAAATGAGCACATTTCATCATTGGGACAGCACCCATCCCACCCACTAACTCTGCAAAGTGCATCGATACTTTGGATCAACAGCTACTTCTAACAGCATTTACCTCTTAGCCTTGATCTAGCTATGCTGTATCTATGTCAACACCATCCACCATAACGTAGGTTTGACAAATGAGGAAAACGTGTTCCAAGTCTGCATTTGACCCCAACCGATGCAGAGAACACAGATCATTTGTCCCATCAGGAAGGGTAGGACAGAATGAAAAAAAGGAAACAAACCAATAGCTCTTTCAAATAATGGAAGAAAAACCATGTCAAAATGGCTGAGATTCCTTTGTTCTTTCTGTTTGCATATAATTCAGACTAGTATACTATATAGATTTCTTTGAACAGATCCAGAGCTGTTCCTACTGTGCTGAGTTGACGATGAGTCCTCCTGCCTCTGTTAGACACGAGCGTTAACCTAGAAGCCTACCTCAGGACAAAACAATTTACACATATAATAATTCAGTATAAGTCTGCAATCAGAGTATAGAGCGATACAAATGACTTCGCTGGATGGACGTAATTCTCCCATTACATGGGTGACAGCATCTAAAACCACGCCTTGGCCAACAGAGTGAGATCTCCAGTAGTGATGAGAGATAAAAAGTGTTTTGTAGAATAAACAGCAAAGCCTGAACCCGAACAGAAAACAGGGCCATTCTCTTACTCTATTCTCTCTGCCAAAAACAAACACACAAGAAAGCTAGCAAATGTAATGCACTCCAAACATAGCACCTTCTTAATTATCATTTTAACCTGGCTGACCATGAAACTTTAGACAAGGACTTTGTCCCAAATCCATACAATCAGCAAGGAATATTTCCCCTAAGTATCAAGGCTTTGTGTTGAGAGAATATTCTTTACAGGGTTTGGCAATAAGATACTGTACATACAACCTAAAACGGATTTCAAATGGTGAACATATCTGTGCCTGGTAGGTTCTTGGCTATGAGGTAGAACCTGGTGAGTTTCATTTAAGTTAAAATACTGTCTGTTATGAGTATGTAGTTGCATCATGAGGTATTGAACGGATATGTCACACGAAGCTTTGCACTGGCAGAAAAATCATTCCTTGTGAGTAAGTGACCTCCTGTGGCCACATGTGCAAAAACAGGTCAGGTAAAAAGGTGATATGACTAGCATCTTACCAGAGCTTTCACATTATCAATTATTGCAACATGCCTATATAACTCTGTAAATATGTTTTAAAAAACATGGAAAGATAAAAAGAGAACTAAATTAGGGGGTCTTGATTATTGGGACCTCCTAAAAAATAGTAAGTTGTTACTCCCTTTGCTTGAAAGAATCAAATTTCTATAAAGCACCCATTTGCTCTCTGCATTCAGTATCTAACTTTCAGAAAATTGACAGAAACCCTTGACGCAAGAAATGTCCATAGTGGAGGGAGCTGATTCAAAAACAAAAAAGTCCTTTAAGCTGAGTTAAAATAAACATTTCTTAAAGCTTCCTTAACCTGAAGCGGAACCTAAAAATCACATCTTGACGCTTGAGCCGCCTCTGGACTGCATTTTGAACTCTCCTCCATATCATTGGCTGGTGCCTCTTCTGCATACTGCGCCTCAAAGGCCATCCCCTCAGGCGCATCCTCTTGGTCCTTCTGACCTGAGCTTCCCTCCGTCCTCTCTGGAGAGTCCATATGATTGCTGCCCTCTGATACTCCCATGTGCTTCTTCCTCAGGTGCTGGTTAAGGGTGCCCTGAAATGGGAAGCATTTGCCACAGATCTGACAGTGGAAGGGCTTGTTGTCCGTGTGGCCACGGATGTGGTACTCCAGCTGGTCTTTCCTTGTGTACTTCTTGCCACAGAATTTACAAACAAATGGGGTGATTCCCATGTGCAGGCGCATGTGGCGATCCAGGCTGCCTTTCTGATTGAAGGTCTTTCCACAGTAGATGCAAATGAGTCTCTCATTGTAGGGGTACCACTGGCTCCGCAGGCTCCGCTCTCTCACATCGTTCTCCAGCCCTGTGGGTCCCAAAGCTGATTCGCTGTCGTCCGAGCCTGGTTTCATGTGACTGAGCACCCCTGCTGGGATGGCCAGGGGGCGCTTTGCCCTGGCTCGCCCACCTCTGAAGCCACTGAGTATGGAGCGGGAAGGACTGGAGCTGCTAAGGTTGACAAAGCACGGGGAGGACAGCCCTGAGTAAGAGTAGGTAGCAGGCTGGATGACAGGACCATAAGAACCCACACTAACAGCCAATACCTGTTCTCCATCTACCAGCTCTGTGTGGTAGCCATCATCACCGGCTGAGGAACTATCTGAGTAAGTGGGCCGTTCGGTCTTCTCCACCTTCACATGCACATCTGTTACTTGCCCATCTTTGCCAATCAGTTCCACTTGCTCCGTTTCTCCCTCCATGGGAGCATCATGCTCTGACACACTGTCGCTGCTGCCTCGGTCCGACTGGCCCTCCTCCGGCTGCTGTCGTCCCCGGCCCAGGCCTTTTCCTGCCAGCTCAAAGCGCACCTCATGTCCTGACTGACTCTGCCGAGAGTAGTAAGGGGGGGAGATCTGGGTAGGGTTTACAAAGAGGTTGCTGTCATTGACCCCATTGTGGCAGGCCTGCGAGTCGTCCTTGTCTGGGCTGCAGACGCTCACTGGGATGCTGATCTTGGAGTGGATGCTCTCCAGGATTTGGGTACACTTGTCAATGATGGCCTGCATCTGCAGAAAGCTGGCAGCAGTGAGGAAACTGATAATATCCTTGAGCTGCAAGGACATGTGACCTGTGTAGCAGAACGCAAGAAGCTGCTCAAACACCTCCGGGCTTTTTATGACCGAGATGGAAAGGCCACTCATGGTGCTGAGCGCAGAGTGGTCACGAAAGTAGGGTGAACTAGCTGCCAGTACAGCCTTGTGGGCTCGAAATGGCTGGCCCTGAATGTGAACAATGATGTCGCACAACTTCCCTTGCAGCCGCAGCTCATTGAGCTGGGTCAGAACGGTGTTACTGAACTCCGGCACATCAAACTCGATGTAGCTGCCGTCGTCCATTTCTTGGATATGTTTCTCCAGTTTGTCGACAGCCTGATAGGGACAGAAAAAAATAGAGACAGCGTTAGGTTCTGAAACATTACATTTGCAATCCATTGCAGCATTTTTACATTTCCACGCTTGCCAAAAAAACACTGTACGGTACACGCAAGACAAATGAGACAGGTGGCTGTTTAAGATGGGCATTTGATACAGGGTTACATTATACAGCACTGTGTGACAAGTTAACTAGGCCAAGAGAGACAACATTGAATGCACTGCACTGCATTTATGCTAATTAAGGTTACAGTCCAATATTTTGTTACCGTTACTTATACCATGGTATTACTGTCACTGTCATCTTTGTCCTTGATATTAAATTTTGTTGTTCAGCAGTAAAACTTCTTGTCTTGGTATGTGTTTTTAAGGAATCTTTTTTAAGGGTTCCTCATGTAATTTGTATATCCTTAATAACATAAATGTTTGATATTGCATGTGTATGTTAAAAATGAAAACTGACTTATTCATCAGATTTTTTCGTTATGTTGATATTGGCCTCAGCGTAAATACTCTGGCACTGGTCATGCTCCATTGTTCAGGAGGGGAGGGGAAAGGAAACAACAGGGAAGCGTTTATAGGAATCCATAGGCACCCTGGTCATTATGGTACGGTTTATGCTAAAGACTGTCTTGCTGTGTATCCCATGTTAACCAAACACAATAATGCATTCAGAATCTTACTCAAGCCACACACTGGCGTACAACATGTTAAAGAAAAAGACAAGTCAAGTATAAGGAATGTGGATGTGAAATAAGATCCAGCAGCAGAGCAATTTCACAGTAGTTTGCCAGTGGAATGATTGTCAGCAGTAGCCTTGTCAAAGTATTGAGATGAAACGCACTGAACATTACAGTGTCCGACCATTTCACTACCTCTCAATCCCAAAGATAAGGAATAAAAGACATATGCAAGCTCATTTTGCTGTGCATTTATAGTCAGAAAATGACCGACATAATTTGCACATGAAAGGCATCGCCGCACAAGCAGTAGCCTACAACCCTCACAAAATAATGTACTGACTTGAGCTAGACATAGGCTGTGCCGTCTTGGCAGAACTAGGCAAACCACACTTTGGAAAGCCATAACTGGAAAATCAAAATCTACAACACCTACTGATCAGCTATGTGTTTGTGAAAGCAAACGCTTCCATGCTGCAAAACCTTGGTATTTGTCAGGTCTCCATCTGCCCTTCTCCCATCTCTCCCTCTGCACCTCCTCTTCCCTCTTTCACTGCCCCATGCTAGCAATTCAGCATGATCTTCTGCGCATCGAGTGCCTGTCAGCACTTCGGGAACGTAAACACTTTCTCCAGTTGCCAAAGCTTGCCAAGACACCTGTCAAACAAACCATATGCTATCATCCTGGCACAGGAGAGGGAAAGATGTAGCAGAACACTACTGAGAGAATCCCAAGAAGATGTACCTCATATTTCCTCGCCCATTACAGGCCTTTAAATACAACATGTTCATACACTAAAACCTATCGGCGATGGCTGCCAACAGCATGCATACTGAATGGAGCCAAGTTGAAGAGGAGCCAAAGAATGCATGCTCAGTAGTTGAGATGCACATGCTGGGCGAGGGTCACATGCTTGGCTCACATGGGAAAAACCAAAAATGTTTAAACTCAGCTCAAAAATTCCATCTGCGGCTCAAGTTCCCTGCCTGGTAGTAAACCTTTTTGACATAGATGCTGCATGCAGGTGCGTTTAAAAGGATGCTGACTACATTGGCTTCACTCTGGTGGCAAGACGTCACCTAAAGCGTCCAAGACTGTAACTTTGACACGTCACTCAAGAGGGAAAGAGAAAAAAAAAAGGGGGGGAGAAATAAAGAAAACATTAGAAGAAAAATCAAAGTCAGCAGACGAGCATTGTGTGCTTTCTTCAACCTCAGCAGCATTTCACCTACTTTGAAAAACAGCTTGTGGGGCAGACCAGACCCAGAACAGAACTGCTTAACAAGCAAAGGTTGGGAGAGCAATTTAAAAGAGATAGTACAAAACAAGGTAAAAATAGACCGGATTTTGATACATTAAAGGGGGAGTATGATGTGAGGAACTTTGCTGGTGCAAGAATAACGTTCATTGTAGAAATTGTTAAGGCTTAGTGGGAGCTCAGTATGCAGGGCTAAATAGTGTATGCTTAGCCTTCGGGTGTGTTCACATATTTGATTTGTTTGGCGCAAATAACTGGAAAAAATGCTCATCTTTCATTTCTGCCTGCTCACATGCTTATTAGATGGCTGCGAGTGGAAGAATTAAAAAGAATCTAGCCCCTCCTTGTTATACTTTTCAAACAAGACATGCATTCTCAAACTCACTGTCATATGCAAAACAAAAGTTGCACACTTGTGAAAACACTGAGCAGAAATCATCATTGGACACAGAATTACAAAGCACGGAATGATACGAGATAAAAATAATACATCCACAAGGACAGCCAAATGTTATCTTCTTGTTCCTAAGAAGCTGGCTGACCCACAACAGTACTGACTCCTCCCTCCTGCAGCAGCTACCATGCATTCTGTCTACCTACTAGCGTGAACTGTGTTTTTAATGACCAGAAGTAATTAGCTAGGATATCATCCTGCTACGTTGTCTTTTGTCACAAAGAGCCACCCTGCAGTAATTCCACTGTTGCAATAACAGTTGGCAGTCATACGTTTGACGCAATGCCCGTAAAACAGGTTTTATCACCGCCAAATGGTCTGGTTTTCAAGAACTCAACCATGTCAGCCACAAACGGTGGCTGACATGCAGCAAAGTATTCAGAATAAAAATACTGTACACGACATCATTGGAAACTTGAGAATATTTTGAGTCTCACATGAATTTATCTTTTTACCTTACCATTTAGAGAGAACGGTTAATACAGTGATACCTACATCAGTAATTAAGTGATAACTATCACAATGTAATGAGCACAAAGCAACATTTTAAATAGGTTGCTGTATATAACAGAGAAAATGTAGAGAGTATAGTCTGGTACTGGCTACAAACACTAACCTCTGACACTGATGAGGCAACTCCTGAATTTCCAGATTACTGGGACAGACCTCAAAGTGTCCTGTTTTACATTACTTTATCTACATGGCATCTATATGTCTTGTATTGCACAATTTCAGCTGGGCAGTACAAAACAATTCAGTCTTACTGCTTCGCTTCTCCCAAACAGAAGTAGGACTATAAGAAATAGGGTTGAATAGGAATACAATACCATACTGCCAGCTCTTGCAAAAGTCCTAACTCGTTTGGCTCCACTTTGTTCTAACGTGCCGATAGTTAAAATATTATACAGTTATCCAGGTATAGCGCACTGATCAAACTGGGCTTTTATCGCAGGTGATTGGGCCATTCAAGAGGGAATGAATGTCACAGAGGCAGTAGTAAACAGTCCCTGGTGACCCAGGTGAACCCAGGTGTACTGAATAACCCACCATGTTCCTGCACTTTGTACTTTCCTGCACTAACAGCGTGTACAATAACTTCACGACTACACCAGTTGTTACCAGGAGCATTGCTAATTGTGGTATCTTCAGTCTTTCAGTTTGTCAGATGTCCTGTGAAAATAATCTAAAGTAACGATGCAGGTTCGGCCCTGACACACTGAACACTTACAGGGCCTAATGCCTCCCATACGCTGACACTGGCATTGAAATAAGGCTTGCAAGTCTCCGCTACACATTTAGCTGTGGTGCATTAACTTACTCATGTAGAGTTTACCTGTGTTAGCTTCATCGCGCATGGACACTGGGGGGCATTGACATGTACTAGTGACCGCATCATACGTGCATACAGAGGCGATGCAATAAGGAGCAAATGTGCCATGTCTCAAACTTTACTGCAAACCATTCTGTTGGTTGTAAGTTAGCTTTAGACGGTGCGGGGGGTCTGCCTAGCGGGGCAGCACACCTTAGCGTTAGCTTGACCGTCATGTCCACTTGGTTTTGGTTTAATGTCTCCACCGTTTCTCATTTCTACGGTGAAATGTAGTTACCATAACGTTAGTTAAAAGATTGCATGAGCTCACTGGGCCGAACCACCCTTCTATCAAGTAGCACACAAGCACTAAGCGCTAACTAGCTAACGCTAAGTTAGCTAACGCTAAGTTAGCTAGTTAGCCCAGAACCGAGGAATTAATTCCGAAAAAATGTAACTTTCACACAGACTTCACTCTGACGGATGTTGGATTATTTTACGGTTCAGTAACGCTTTCACAAACTACACAGACGCTTGACAACACTGTATGGTTTGGTAGTGAAACTACAACGTCGAATGCGGGTACAAACTATGTCGGCTGTCATTTGAAAAAAGCCACTTTACTAGCTAGCTCATGCTAACCGCTAGCGTAGCTTGGCTAGCAAGCGCTCCGTGTCAAGTAGCGACCAGTGCTAAGTTAGCGGCTAACGCTAGCTAGCATTTCGTTGCTAGCGTACGGTCGCAGGCAATTATTTCCCCACTACTTTCACCGTAAGAGAAAAGACGCGCCGGCTTTACAAACACATCATGGTCACCGGTTCGAGCCAAATTTTAAGTCCTTCAAACTCACCGTCTTCCAGATTAGCATTAAACGTTGTCCATTCCCCTCAGTAGTTCGCTAACACTACAGCCAGGCCTCCCCCCCTCTCCAGTCCAGATGTGTCAGACAGTTGCTGCTGCAATTTTTGCATCAACAGGAAGTGTTCTTTTGGCTCTTTGCATTCATTCTATCGGTGTGTTTTGCAGCAGCCCCTCCCTTGCTCTTGTCAGTGTTATGTACTGAGACATCATGTTCCTTACATATGGCGTGACATATACACTCGCAGATATATTAATGTGCACTAACCTACAGTCCGTCACCACATAGTTTTAAACAGATAATGGCAATCCGTGTACTCTTATCTACTGACTACACCTACACCATGGGAGTATGTTGTGCATAGGTCAGTCTGATCTGCTTCCACTTCACTGACAGAGGGAGGGAACACCTTTAGTGGACCTTTATTTGGTGTATTTGCTCAGTTTTGTAAATGTTGCACTCATTGTGACAGTGACACCAGAGTTTCTCCTGGTAAATCTGGTCACATCTTTCCTCACTCACACGCACACAGAGTTAGAGTTAGAGAGAGAGAGAGAAAAGCTTCACTGTTTTCTAAAATAGGTTCTTGGTGAGAAATTGATTTTATTTTCTTCTTTCATTAATCCACTAACTGAGGGCTGCACTGGTTGTGTGATCAGGAAACACCCAGAGCTGCGGTGTTGTAATGAAGCCCTTAAAATTACATGTAAGTGGAGCTGAGTTGTGTCACTGTAGCAGCTCCAGGGACACCAGTCAGCTGCCCACTGGTTGGGAGCTTTGAAGGTCACGTACTAGTTTTTCAGCCATGTGCAGTGTTTAGGAAAAGTTGCTTGGAATGAGTTGCATAATCTGTTTTTATGAGCTCAAAAGGATTTCATTCAGTTCTGCATGCATACCACACAGGGGCGCCAGAGACTAAATGGATCCTGAAACACCACCTTCTTCCTCCCATCCCTCCCTTTGGTTATAAAGCAAAACTCTCAGAAGGTTCAAGTGAATCAACATTAAGGAGTAAATATTCAACCAGTCAAATACAATATGAAAAATCACATCATATTTCTATTTATTTATTTGCTACCACAGTTAATACCTGTTTCTGTGGGCTTGATTATGTATATGAACTGTGCATATGAACTTCATGCATCATGATTGATTGAGCTCTGGCAAATGAGGAAAATGCTGGAAACACTGTAGGAACTTTATGAGAAAGATCAAAGCATTTCCTCAAGACAGTGGAAAAATATTCCCGATCATCTGCATGGTTTTCCCATTAATCCGATAAAACTACAAAAATAACACAACGGAAAAGTCTAACCTTAATGCAGGATCTTATGAAAACAGAACTTGTATTCAGTGTTTGGCCTTCACCCAATGTAGACAAAAGGATTTGTTTACCGTGGTAATCTCACCACGCTGCAGTTCTTATATAGAATAATTAAGCCCTGCAAGTATATTTATTAATAAGCACCTTGCACTTACAACCTTTATATCTTTTACTAGCAGATTGTGTTGTGTATTATGACCCCAGCCAAAGGTTAAAGTTCATGGCCTTATTTCACTGAATTTTATTCTCATTCTGAGATTACAGCAGCTGCTGACAAACGCTGTATATGCTACGTTTGGTTTGATTTTTCTGTTGGTAAAAGGGAGAGGAGAAAAAAAACCCCTCTTGTCTGCAGTCTACTGTTAGCAGCACTAACATGAGATGAATGTGTGCTGTGTGTGTCTCTCTCTCTCTTTTTTTTTTTTTTATCTAGTGTGAGTGACAGGTTGGCAGCTCAGGTGAATATCTGACCTAATCTGTGTGCAGGTGGGTGATCAGCGTCGAGAAAGGAATCGCTTTGTCATTGCACGTGCTTCTTGTTAAACAAATCACTCCTCTATTCTCGACCGTGATTAGCTTTTTTTTTTTCCTTCCAGGAGATTGATGCACAACCGAAGGTGCAGCCAAGGTATGGTGATTAGAGATGGTTTTGTTGATCCGCAGGAATGATCATGGTATTGATAACATTTCAAACAAACTCATAATCAAAGGGTTTCCTGTTGAAGTTGTAATCTTTTCTGAAATGGGGCTTTGTTAGCTCAGTGTCATTTGGTTGACCAGGAATTATTTGGCGGTAAGCTAATGGGGCTGGTTTTGAGTGGTGCAGCGCCAGGGATCGTATAGGGGCTCCAGGTGGTGTGGCCCGGGGCTCTGATGTGCTGCTCCTTCTTAATCCCAGATGACATTGCAAAATCCCCAAACCCCCTGCCCCTGTATAAGACTGTATAGGAGCAGAGACCAGATGATTTGTTTAAAGAGCGCATATCAAGTATCAAACTGAGGGAATAAGGAGCTCCACTGTTTTATGTTAAGCCTGAGACCATAGGTTATGCTTAATATGAAAGATAGGTATTTATTCTTTGTCTGTAAAGGAAATGTGTGTGCTGCTGGCAATATACTTTAGTAAATCTAATGATACTAATTCTTTTTTTTTTTTTTTTAATAATTCTGATCAATCAGTTTCTCTAAATTTTGTTGTTCCATTAATTGCAATCATTCCAAAAAAAAAAAAAAAAAATGAACCCCTTCTATGGAATATGTGATGTTTGCCATTTTATTGCAATATTAAAATCTATCAAACAATTCTCTCTAGCTGCACTTTCTTTGGTAATGTTGAGTAAGTAGCCGAATTTTTAAGCTTAACATGAATAACACATTGTTTTCTATGTGTGCCAAGAGTCCCAGAATACCTTGGCTGTCAGTGCTGGGGAGAACAATGGTCCCCCAGTGCTCCTGTCCAGAAATAGTCTATAGCTCACTGATGGAGAACATATTTCCCAATAGCAGGTGTCTGAGTCAGTCAGTGCCTGATCCTCACCATGACTGTAAATGAAAGGGCCAGCTCGTCCAGGTGCGGGAGCACCTCTTCGGCCCTCTCAGGTTTCTCCTTGATGGAGGAGCTTTTTGTGGAAGAATGAACAAGAGAAATATTGACATTAAACTATGTATATTACCATTAAAAAGCTTATACATCATCCCCTTTAGGATATGTAATACCCTACACAAGGGCATTTTTTCCTCCGAGGCTAATTACACACACAGTTAATCTGTACAGACAATTGACAGCCTTTTATTAATAAAAGTGTTGCTGTTCTTTAAGGTATTTTTACCCTTTAGTATATGCTTTGTATTGGACAAACGGTAGAAACAACATGCCTCAAAGTGCTTTTGTGCATTTTTTTTTTTTTGCAGCGCACTCTTAAAGCAAACACGGCATAAGCTTATGAAATATTTATACATCACAGTGATAGTCAGTCTGACAAATCTTCATTTCATTTTAAAAATCAGCTGGACTCCTACCAAAGCCATTCAGAACAAAACCTCACAAGCTAAGAGAGTGTAACCAGTAAGTACAATAATCACTTGCATTGCACAGATAATGAGCTCTCAGATGTGTCATATATTTGCCTGAGAAATTAAGCCAATTTGTGCAAATGGTGGCCTGGGGTTGAGGGAATACAGAGTGGCTTGTAAAGATGAGTGATATCTGGCACAGCATGAAGAGAATGAGAGGTGTGCTGCCTGGTGCTTAGCTCAAATGAAAGCTCTGATTAGTGGAGCAAAGATCAAAATGACAGAGCGGTGGAGGCTTCAGCTGGGCCTTTGTTATTGATAAGTCTGTCATCTCTGCTGATATTGGAGCAGTAATGGCAGCTGATGATTAGGCCACTCCTGAGCTATTAACTACATTTCTTATCCTTTTACTGGGGCCCAAGAGAGCCTGTTTGAGAGACAAAGGAGTCCTTTATGAAGCTGGCTTCTTAAACGGCATCCACCTGACCTAAAAGGCACAACTGTTACTGTCTTTCTGCCAGGCCAAAGAAGTCAGGGACGAGCTACATGTCAGAGGTCGCAGTGTGCTGCTGTTTGAAATGAAGGGGTTCTGAGTGAGTAAGCTGCTGAAAGACGGCTGCAGCAAAATTACAGAAAATTGGCTGTTTTGTCAACATTTCATCACAAGATTTACAGAAAGCTGACCCCGACCCCTTTCTCTCCCCCTCTTTCACAAGGCTAAGGAGATTGAGTGGGTAGGAATTGACTGACAAACAAATCTCTTCTTTATTTCTTTCTCGCTTTCTCTTTCCCTCTCTAGAAGTGATATTCAATATGATCTCTTTTTAATGATCCTAAGTGGCTGAAATTACATATCCTCAACACATATTGTTGAGGTAGTTTTAGTCTGATTCCAGGGCACAAAGGAGCATAAAAAGTAATCATCAAATTGTTTCAATTCTCCAGTGAAAAGAATAATATGGCAACCATTATGTATTATTATACCTTTGGTGTACTTCAATCCAGTAATTTCATATTTAGCTGCTTATATACATGTGTGACGGCAGCAGACATCACCATGTGTGACCTGGGAAAGATAGGAAGCGTAATACATTTAAATCGGCTTGCTAGTGAGCATCAGATCAGGGGCCCTGCTACCCTGGGGGGTACTTCTGCGGGTGCACGTGGGAACACTGCGTAGAAGTCCGTCTCATAAAAGAAATATAGAAATTATGTTTTTGATTACAAAATTACGAAATTCACAGTTGGCTGTTACACTTGATTTCAGATTGCATGAAAAGTAGTAAGTAATTAAGTGTGCAGAAACGCCTTAACAGTTATCTACAATGAATGGATAAAAGGTTTACATAACTAGCTAAAAGTAGCCTATTGTATGGTCAAGACAGACTGCTAATGAATGAATGGTGAATGATGAATGATGGATGAATGGTTGCAATAGTTGGCTAAAAACAACGGATAAACAGTTGGAATAAATTGTCAGCTAAAATGAATGAATCAGCTGAAAGTACATAAAACTAACAGACAAGCTGCAGTGTTACAAATGCAGTTAAACTGTATGAGAGCGTCACTGTAACAATACCTACTTTTACACGATTCATTGTATTAACATGCATTTGAAAACCAATTCAAATGAACACGTTTGGAACATGACAGGTGGTGTCACTGAGTACATTTGACAGGGCAGCAGGATTACAAAACAGGTTGGGAACTGCTGCACTAGATTGCATACAAGCTTGTTTTGGGCTCAGCATTTCCATGCTCAGCTCCATGCTTTGTCTCTGACCTCAGCTCAGTCCGCTCTCTGCCTTTGGTATTCCCCTACAAAGGCCAACAGGAATCCTTGGCTTGTTGATTTAGCCCCCAGTGGCCAGAGGCAAAGCATCTTTCATTAACGTCTAAAACCTCAGGAATGAGATACTGGCCTCACGATAAGATCTGGTAATGCAGTAACATGGAATTATGGACGAAGAAAATTGCCATTTTGTATATAAGCACCTGTGATCTCCCATGAAAGCCCCCTGTTCCCCGGGTTGGGTCAGTCCCAGGAGAGGAGAGGGTCCTGGAACCCAATCCATCCTGCAGAGGAGAGATTTTCAGGCTGAAGGCCTGGAGCAATGGAAGGTGCTGCTGTCTGTGGAAGGTCAGCTAAGAGTATCAAGACAGTGATCCTGTGTGCCTGCCGGAGAAAATCATCTCCTACCCACAGGAGAAATGCCCCCCTTGTTCATAGTTCTGTTTGTGGTCAGCAAATGCTTTAAGGTCAATACAAAGCATTTATGAGACACTCCAGAGGTATTGTCACAGTACTTCAGATCAGTTTAACAGTAACTGTGGACAAATCAAAGAGCTGCTGTGAGAGTATGGGAGTTCTTCCTCCCCTTATTTCTCTTAGAAAAGTATGTCAACGTCGCCACTTTTCGAGAGGTGTTTCTTTATCTGAGCCTCTGTGGAGAGAACGTCAGCAACCATAGATTTATGTGGCGTTCTGACATTTTGAAGAAGTTGGATACCCTTTTTACTTGTACGCTCAGGTCAAATTCAGAGTCCTCCAAAGAGCCTGGAAAGAATTCAGGTGTTCTGCTTACAGTAAAAAGCCTGAAGAAAAAGAAAAAAATCTCCCTTCACCGCGTTGGAGCCTCCTTCATCCCGCAGTCTGTGAAAAGGCAAAGGCGAAGCTGTTCACATGGCACTCGCAATGATGAAGTTTCCAATATTTGCAGTCTTGGCATGTTTCGGTCATTTACACATCATGGTATCAAAGAAATATGCTTTGGAAGCCAAGCCAAGGATTTCTTCATTTCGTCTAAACTGGAGGTCCTAGGCTTATATACGTAACTGCAACCAAAAGTTTGAACGGCCGGTTGTCAACTGACTGCCCTTGCCAGCAATGAGTGTTCAGGGTAAAACAGATCAACTGGGAAGAAGACGCTGGAAGGAAGGAAGAGAAAAGCCTTATTGTGGCAGAACTGATGTGTTTTTGTCTCCTCTGGATAGTTTCTTCATCACCTCTTTAAATTTTAAAGCGTTTGGCACACAGCCTGTGGCAGGTTCTCTTGAGGAAGCAGCAAAGCAATGAGGGTCAATGGTGCCATAAATCTTAGCCTGTCCACTTTAGAATCAGACGTGGACACTTGAGATATGCATATTTAATAGAGCGTTCATGTCGGTGTGACGTGAATGCCCAAGTCGAATGCATTCTATATAAGGGAGCTGTTGCTGGATGCTAACAAGTGAGGACGAAGCTGTTTATTTAGCATTGCTGAGGACTCTTTATTGTGTTTTCCCATGGTGCAAAATGGATAACATACATTGAAACGGTACATGAGTCCTGCCTTTGGGTTTTGCAGGGCCTGGGGGGGAAGAGAGCTGGCAGCCATGTTTTTGCACCTCATTCCAGAGCAATGCAATAAGTGCCATAACTTTAGCCATAACGTAAGAATTAGACTCACACTCAAAGACAAGCTTTACTTTGACCTCCGTCCTCCCTATCTTAGATCACAGCTCTAGATCTGTGTTCTGTGCTAAGATTTATTGAATACATGTAAAAGTCATGTTAAGTGGAATAAGTGGGGCCAAAACGCAGCAGGTGTTTAGTTCTGTATAGTCAAATAAAACGCTGCTTTTCCTTATATTAATCACCATATTGTTTTATTATACATTGAACTACATTGAATATCTTGATCTTTTATGTTTCAGACATTTGGTTCAAGAACATGCACACAACAGTTGTATGTCTGTAATATGTTGATGAAGAAAAACAGCCACGCTCTGCATCAGAGCCTAAAACTAAATTGCAGTTAAGTTGAAAAGGAGAAAAAAAAAAAACCCCAACATATATAATGTAAATAGATTCTGGCAACAGAGAGGGGTATAAGTTCAAGACAATATTTGGAGGCTAGGAGACTGACAGTAATTCAATTAGACAGGAATCCTCACCCGTTCTGTGGGTCAGAGTTATCCATGTTAATCAGTAGAGACCGGAGACATATAAGCTGCTGGTTTCCTGCTGGGGCTACTCTGTCTGACTGTGCACTGTTACCAGGCTTCACATTTCATATTAAAACTTGTGTCAATGCAAACTCACCATTAACAATGCAAGAAATTATTAGTTAAACCAGCATCAAATAATTCGGTACAAGTAACTTGGCTGTAAATTTACTATAATTAGCGACCACATTAAAAAATATTTACAATTGAGTGAATCTTAAATCAAAGACAATTTGGCCTGCCATAGTATGAAAAGCACATGTGTAAATTATAAAATTAATTTGAGGTGTGGTATTGTGCATGCCGGCTCACTGGGACACTTGAACTGAACAGAGCCATAGATATTGTTATTAGTAACACCTTGGCTTTTCCTGCTATACCAAATCAAAATGTCTGCTGTGAAAAAAACAGTGCTTAAATGCAGGTCAAATGTGATATTTTACTCAGAAAATACATGGAAGATGATACACTGACTATACAATGTGGACATTATCTATATTATTTATCTACAGGATGCTCTCTTGTTATGTGTTATATGTGTTCTTTGTGTGGATAATCAATGACAAAAATCAATAATTTGAAGTGCAATTTATACAACAAAATTTGCAATAATTAAAGGATGGGTTCACCATTTTTCAAGTCTGTCTTAAATCAATAAATCAATATTTACATGCCCCCCACATACATGGAAATGGTTATTGGCTGTGGCAGTCACCCCTCCTGTCTGCACTGGCCATGAAAAGATCTCTTCCTATGCAATTCCACTGCAAGTGTTGGGGGACAAAATCCACAATCCTCATTCAGTTATGTTGGCCTTATGCAATGTATCAATAGATTAATAGATTATTAGCTATCAAATTTCACCGTACAATCCCTCAATCCAGTCTCAGTTTTTAATTTCAGTCCACATTGTTAATCTGTTACAGACACTTCCTTAAGGCTCATTTACACCTTAAATTGTTGTTTGTGTTGCTTTTAGATGCAATTTAATGCCACATTTAAATGAGGAGGCTCTTTTGGTTTCCATTGGCTTGGTTGCACATTTCCTCTAATTACCCGTCTGGGTTGTTGCAAGTTGTGCCACAATCTAATTATTTTCACAATGTGAAAGCAACCTTTCTCACCAAGCCCTGAGTGGTTAGCCTGACAGGCATTTGTCGTTAACAGTCTTAAAGATTGCAGCTCCTCCACTGTGTCAAGAGTATTATCTGAATACTCCAAGCGAGAAAGTGACACAGTGAATACAAAGATAATATTTCAAATGGCAGTCTGAACGGTCCAGTTTGGTACCAGAGTGAGATGTGACCCTCGGAGCGCTGGTCTGAGAATGTCGTCTGGACACTTTACACCCTGGGAGATGTCTGCACAAAGTAATTACTCCAACCAGGGCCCTGTCGGCTCGGCTAGAAGCAAATGATCAATTGTTTGGAAAATAATATCAATATCAAGACAACTCAGTTTGGAACCCTGGGGAGAGGGTATTGGTAGTTTGATCTGTGTATTAACAAAATAATTGATTGGAGCAACTGAGCATGAAGCTCCCAGTAACTCCAACAATTAGCTGTACCCATCTACCTGCAGCCTCCCCACTCCAAGCACAGGTGGATGCTGTTGAAAATCGAATGAGCGAACACAAGCGCGCAGAGAGAGGACAAGAGCCAGAGCTGTCATCCTGACTTTCAGATGAAGTGGGGGATTAGGATGGAGGTGAAAGCATGCTGAGGACCATGGTGACAGCAGATGAAGGGAGATAGCGCAAACTCTTGTGGAATTCACAAGCATTCATAGGCAGAGTCGGGTGGGGGGGGTTGCTACGAGAGAGCTGGAGCGCCCTCAGAAGTATTTTTGGTAATGTAAATTTCATCACAAAATGTCAATAGTAATGATTGAGTAAGTTTTGCTGCAGGGAAAATTACATTTCTGAAAAGATCTGAAAGGTTAAATATGCTTTTCAGATGACAAAGTCCTCCAGGGAGCATAACAGATTGCTGACAATCTCTCTCTGTTTTGAACTGTTATGAAATCATTTGCCATGTGTGAGTGTTTGTGTGTGTGTGTGTGTGTGTGTGTGCGTGACCACAAACCCAGAACACGGTCAGTCACACCATTGACGACACTGATATTGATACCAAAAATGATGTCTTACAAATTACAGCTTACACTCAGGCTATTCTTGTGTGTGTGCGTGTGTGTGTGCGTGTGTGTGTGTGTGTGTGTGTGTATGTCATATGTCTTTTCTGGTGTTATGGCTGTGCAGGAATGTGCTTTTCAATGTGTTTCTTCCCCTGCCGCGTCTAGCTGCGGTGGTCCCGCGGCACCAGCCATTCGTCCTTCCACAGACACGCTGACTAGGCCAGCCTGGGCTCAGGTATCTCCACTAACCTCCCCTTTGTCCTGCTTCAAAATAGGCTCTTTTGTCTGCTGTTTTCTGCAGGTCATTGTGAGGAGCGCTTCTTAGTGTCAGCTTTAATTCACACTGTAACCCTAGCCGTGATGCCTCCCAACTATCCACGCTGCCTGCCTGGCATTCAGCTGCTCCTTGGAGAGCTGAGGCTGCATTACTCCCCCCTCCAATAACTGCACCCAAGGGACGACTTGCAAACTTTGTTGCTTAAATATTTAAATAGCCCTTTAATTGACATCCGTCAGACCTCACCCAGAGCACAACCTGAATGCTGCTCTGTGAACATAAGAGAAAACGTTGGTGCTGCCTTTTTTTCAGTCATTGTCTCCCAGTGCTGTGGGGATTACTTTGTAAAGCACAAGATTATAGATCAAATATCCAAAGCCACAATTCATTACTGCAAATTGATCGCTGCCTGCTTTGTTTTAGTGCTTCTTTCGTGTTCGAAGGCAGCAGTTTTCGAATAGTGGCATGAAACAGAAAGGACGTTCTTTTCATTCAAACAAGCAGACCTATGCCTAATGTTACACCTTTAAATGACACTAACTCACACTGGCACAGCTCACGCTGCCAGTGTTTCTGTAACCTCTGACCTTAGCATGAACTGGCGTCAAAGCAGTTGCTTAAATTAAAGGAGCCTCAGTCCAAATTACAACAACAACAACCAAAAAAAAAAAAGTGATGGGATCGTCCAGCGGATGATAAAAAATAGAGTTGCAATGAAGGAAATCCACCAACGATGGTGTTTTTTCTCTTTGGAGCTTAACCTAAGATCCCAGCTGGGGAGATACAGCCCCCGGGCTCTGTCTGCCTGTCTACCCTTGAAGAGAAGAATCAACAGGCGAAAAGAGAAAAGAGGCTCATGTTAAAACAGCAAACATCATAACCTGATATCGACACTCAGCTGGGGTTCGCTTTCCTTCTCACTTTTTCTCTCCTGGGAGGGTGCAATCTATAAGGGCTTCCTTAAACTATCTCCATGACTAAAAATAAGTCAGACACACAGCACAGCTGGTGTCAGGAGTTTAAAGAGTGATCTGGTGAAAATGTACACATTATTCTGATATCAGTGAGGCAGATGATTAGCTGGCCTTCTATCCAAAGTATTTCTCACTGTTAACAAAAAGGGGACTATTGTGTCAAAAATTGTGATCGAAACACACTCATTGAATAAATACTTATTTTTTGAGCAACCAGCTGACTTTGATTTGACCATTTCAGCTAAAATACTCCCTGTAAAATCAATGCCCAACAATGTCATACCTGTGTGAAACCCATCATTTTTAAAAAACGTTTTATGGCCATTAGCTGGTACAGTAGAGTAGAAAAATAAACATTTCCTTTGTCCAGTCTTCAGATAAAATATTACATTTTGGGTTAAAGAGCATGATACTAAATAACAATAGCAACTATTTATTTTATCTTATCCAGCTAATATAAGTTAATTTAAACTACAATTTCAGTTTGACCTCTAATAAAGGATATGTTTGGTGTTATTGTCTACAAATCTCATTAAAAGAAGAAAACCAACAATGAATTAATCAAATTACTTTTTAAAGTCCCAGACATAAATGTTTAAACATAGGTCACAAATGTATAGTTTGATTTTTACAAAATATCAAGTAGTTTCCTAAAACAGCTGGTCACTGTAGTTTTTAGCAACTGTAACTGGAGCAGGAGTAAATAGTGAACTTGTTGGGAAACTGTTTTTAACTGTGCAATAAGACACATTTACTGTATGACAGCAGCATGATGTGTGTGGGGTAGACTAGAAATAAACTACAGTGTCCATGTTCATTGTAATGAAGAAACATGTCACCCAGTGCAACAGTTCAGCTCGCTGAGGTATTTGTAATAGTTTTTGGACAACAATGAAGGTCTGCGGCACTGAGCACTAAGCCACTGAAGAGTAATACTTGGTACTATGATCAGTGAATTGTTAGTTTTGGCTTCAGTTCATGAGATTTCTTGACCAGTAGAAAAATATAGAATGTCACCACACTTATATTTCAAACACCAAGTGACACATCTGGATGGCTTTGACTTAGAACCTCAAACTATTTGACTACGAATCTTCACAGACATAAATTTCTTGTTCACTTTTTTTTTTTTTTACTTAATATTCTTTACAGTTGCTGGATGAAATACACAGAGTCAAATTCTGTGCACCTAAAATGTAAAAGAAACCACTCTAAAAACACAGCACTTGTGACAAAGATAGTAGATTTAGATGTAAATCAGTAACAAGTAACCGCTGCAAGGTAGAGTTTCCCTCTGACAAGCGAGAACTGAGTCTTTCAGATGGGATTGCTGTCTTGAGGAATGGAGCAGAGGTTTGTGGGAGCCCGTCTCGGCCCAGTTCCCCTGCTCAGCTCACATTCTCCGGGTGAACCCGTGTCCTGGGGCCAGTTGGGCGGCACAGTCTCATGTCTCAAGTCCTCACAGTTCACTGGGCCCTTTAAAGTGAGCACACCCACCAGGGGCCCTCAGGACTACAAAAACTACAAACACTGGGCTGTCCAGACTCCTATCAGAGACACACAGATGCACACTTGCATGCACACATGCACACATGCACACACACACACACACCAACTCTTAACAGCCCATTTATCTTTGATACAATGGAGAGACAATAGCAAAGACAAAGATATTATCTGTGTCGGTTGTTAGTAGCGCAGGTTTGTAATTTTGTCCCTAAAAGTCAGGCACTTCAGGGCAATATTCATCTTTTTTTCTGTGTGATTTTTTTCTTTTCTGCAGAGATATAGATCCTGAGATGGTTATGGGAGGGAAATGTCAGAGAGAGGATCAGATTTCAGACATGGCACACTCTGGTGAACATACGCGCCAAGATCAAAGCGACCCCTTTGCCTACCGCAGTGCATCCCCAACAGATCTGACAAAGTGCCCCCATTGTGCGACCCTGACCCATTACTGATAATGGATCGCCTCCAGAACCGCCCCCTCGGAGGCCGAACTGGTCCTGCACACAGAGCTGCGGTCTGCGCTCCGAGGAGAGCTGCGGCATGTTGATGAACACACATGATATGACATGTCAACTTTCATGCAGTGTGACAGCCTCAGACAGACTCGGAGCAATGCGAAGCTTTTCTCTCTCTTCAGTGGCTTCAAGAATGCAACTGTTAGATCTCCACGTGTGCCAGTTTGACTCTTACCATCTATTATACCTTCATGATTGATTCTAATCACTCTTTTGCTACAACTATGTATTTATTACAACACGGGAGTATGGAGAACTTCAAAGGCAAAGAACAATTGCCAAGTTTTTGCGAGTCCTTCCAGTTGTTTGATATTTCTGCTGAAGCAGCAATGCACAGGATTTGGTTTCCATCTGAGCTATTTCTTTCACTTGCAAGAAAAACTCCACACATCTGTGACCGCTCAGTGCTTTAAATTCTGCTTTATTTTGTTTAGTAACTCAGCAGAGCCGCAAATTATTCCAAAGCCAAATGTGGTGTCACTGGATGTCATTATAGAGTTTGTTTTCTAGTAAAAAAAAAAAAAAGTTCCACCTGGATAAGTCATGACATGACATAATCTTACATTACACGCCATGTCAGTGTGATCTAGGTGAATATGTGAAATATGTTTCGTTTCTGTCGCTTTTGTTTTGTTCTGTTCACACCCGCGCCATCCACACATATAAGCATTTACACACTCATATTGTTGCTCTTCTACTCTGCCACATTCGTAGCCTCAGGCTCCTTCTCCGCCCCCCCCTCCCTCATAATTACTGTGGTGATCAAGGTTAGAGCAGTGGTAAAGCACACTAACCCTTTAACCTTCCCTGAACTCTCCCATTAGTCCACCTTGGAAGCTGATGCACGGTGTCAAACACTGCCGGCCACAACAAGCCTGTGAATTAGTCTTGGCATGAATCTAAGAGACAGGTCTAAAGGGCTACTGATGCCTCCATGTGAATCAGACGTGGCGGCAGAGACAGCGGGAGCATGAGGGGGTCAAAAATGCAGCGTTATCAAGCAACCCCCCTCGCCCCCCTCTGACCTCCTGCCTGGGCTTACAGAAACAGGACAGACTCCCACAACGCACCCTGCTATTCTGCCAGCCCCGAGGGCTCCTCCAGACAGCTCAGGAATTCGGGATAGGGATCCGACAAGGCCTACAGCTGGGAGGAGAATTTCTACCATCCTCCGTTTCGCCCTCTTATTGTCTGGCACTGGCATCCCAGTGTTCCCTGTCTGGCTCCGTTGTCCTCGCAGCTCAGTGTTTTGATATTGTTTTTGCTCAAGGGCAAGGGTCACGCGGGGTGTGACATCTGAGTTTGACGGGAAATGAAGAGCAAACACCGACCACGATAAAGGTGAAAATCTAAACTGCCGTTGACTCCAGCAGAAAAACAGAGTGGATGAAGAGAGTCATTGTTAATGCTAATCATAATGATGTCATGCTCACAGTTGTGAAAAATAATCCTTACAATGAACACATGATTGGTTTTGTTTCTGTCCAGCAGCCACCTTGACATCACTGTCAGAATGAAAGCTCTAACATTGCCTGTCCAGAACTTGACTGGAGGCAGATGGGAGGACTAAATGATCGGTCCAGGGGGCTGCCATCTTTTTATACCCTCATTCAGCTTTGTTGGCTGCACTACACTAACTATTTTCCAGGGGGCACTATTGAGCTAAGAGAGAACCACAGTGGTGACTGTTGGGCCAGAGAGGAACACTTCAGCTGTGCTGAGGCTGAACACATGGAAGGTTAAAGGCAAATAATCAAACCCTTATTGATAACTCTTCTCAGCTTGGATATTTTCTAAACATTTCCACTGAATCAGCAGCTAAAGTAAGTGTCATAATTCACTTTGTCACAAGGTAGCTGCCATCTTTGTACTGAGACACTTCTTGTGAAATAGAAACCATGCTTTCTTTCACACACGTCTGTTAAGTAACACACTTTGCTGAGATTGTGTATTCTGGGCAGACTCATCAGATAAACCACATTTACTGCACAATAAAGTGATGCAAAATGATACAGCCAGGCTTAATAAGATAATTGCTGTTTTGACAAGCGTGACAAACTCCCTCAGATGAATTTTTGGAACAGTTCTACATTTCTATTCTTTAAAGTTTTATCGGGTTAAAAGGAAAGGGCAGGGCTGGTGTTGGAGCTTTAATCCACACAGCTATAATATATTACTTTATATTATTAGCCACCACAATCAAATCTTAATTTCTATCTGGGGGTCATTAAGACTTGACACATGGAGAGAAAAAAGAAAACTCAAATGTTTAAATTGCAGTCCAAGGCGAGATAAAAGATTGCACAAATCATTGTCACGGCTGGATCTGAAAATCAGCTCGGCAACGGCTCGGTGACAGAATGAAAGGAGTGCTCACAGCTGAGGCCATAGTGTTGCCATCACATCACATTTAAGCCGCGTGATGGACAGATCAGATGGACTGGGCACATATTAGGAGTGGGAGTAGGATATGACTGGGATGCAGATGAGGCTTGTCAGAGTTGGGGAGGGGTGAGAGGGGAGGGGTGAGGGGGCTGCAGTCTCGGGGAAGGGAGGGTGGGGGTTCATATCCAGGGAGACTGGGCGAGCAGCAGTATGCAGGTGGTGGCTGGCTGGTGCTCCTCAGCTGGGCCCGCCGCCAGCTTGGCCCCTGGGTGCCCCGCTTTGAATTCAGCCCTTTGTGTTGCCCCGAGGAGGTCAGACAAATTCACGTCTCATCATACACTGAGATAGCAATGATACGGGGTAATGACTCAGCTGCAATTTCAACCCTGTCGCCTCTGCTGTAAAAAATGTTCATCAAAACAGCTTATCTTATGTGGCCCGATCAGCTAATATAGATTTTGGACACTTTAGATAAACTTATTAGCATATTTTTAATATATTGTGCTTTGAAAACACAAGAAAAACATCTCTTTATCTCTTGAATTAAAGGTACCAAATAAATTATAAAGACAATGTCTATGTGATATTTAATTTAATGTAACAATCCATTTGAATCAATTCAGTGCTGTTCTTGGTTCATTGAATTGACAAATGGCTATTTTTATACGAAGGCAGTAAAATATTAACCCAGCGCTCCAATGCTGCCACACACAAAACTATACTGTTTAATCAGTACAACTGTTATTACAGTAAAATATGCATGCATTCATAGTAATCTGACAGTAAACTGAGATTCCCTTTGTATCTGAGTTCAACGCTGATGTCTTAATCGCTGAAACTCCCTCAGTCATACGGTGAGTCAGCACGCACAGGCTATTTCTTTTTTTTTTTAATGTTTTTGGAGAGACCGGTGCGTCAGTGGCCTGGGTGGCGGCCTACTTAGACCCAGTCAGACTAGTGGACAGGCTCTAATGAGAAGCAGGAGCAGGGAGGTGGGAGTGGGACTGGCTCTAGGGAAGGGTCACATGGGGTTAACTATCAAAGATGAGTGCAAACCTATCCCTGTGGAAAAGACTCTGAAGAAAACATCACCCTGCACATGCTAAGCTCCCCAAACTGGGAGTTCCTCGGCTTAATTAATCCAAGACACACACACACACACACACACACACACACACACACACACACACCCTTCCCCGAATGAAAGTTTTTGCTTCACTCTGCAGAGGAGTGACTGTTAACACACTTTATTGTCATTGTCATTTAGCATTGTTTTTTTTTTAAGACAGTGGTCTAAAGTAATTCCATCATTAGTTGATCATAAACTCAACACTGGTTTATCAGTATAATTTATGACATCTATAAAACAAAAACAAAATTAAAAAAAACCCAAAACAAAGCACAAACAGAACCGACGCATATTTGTGCATTCAAATATTTACTTAAAAAACTATCTGGAAGAAAGGGTTCGAGGGCATATATGGTTAACCACGGGAAAAATATGAAAGTAAATGTATTATTGGAGTTGGAAACATTTGTGCGGGTACATTGGAAACCACGTAGTGATAGACAGTTGAAACCCGACGGAAAATAAAGACAGATGTGGAAGTGTAGAATTAAGCTTGTCAGAAACAGTGGCAGCGATCAAGTTGTCTAGACGGCTAATTTTTCTGGTGAAAAACTGTCTACTGTACATTAATGCAGAACAGTGATTAAAACCAAGCCTACCCCAATTTGTCAAATCTATATTAAAAGAATCATACAGTCATTTAATTTCTTCATTTGTTGTCACTTTGAGTTGTTTTTAAAAAAATCAGTTGTAATGATCTAAATAACAGTTCTACTGTTGACTCTAGCTGTCAGCAGCTGTCAACATTGGGCTGAATGTTTCTTCACCAAACTTAAATGTGTACGAGCCACTGTGTAAACCTGTAACTCTTTATTTTCAAACACATCCATAATACGGCAGATGCTAAAACCGGAAGCACGCAAAACAACTCCATGAGAAGTTTGGTAGCGTTGGGAATGTTTTTGTAGATTCAGATTTTTGCAACAAATGTGAACAAATGCAGCTGTTTGCACAATTTGCAGTGCATTTCAGGCTTTAATTTGACAGCTGGCACACAACTAACCAACACCATTCTATTTTGGTAATGGGACATGCATGCTGTAGTGACACACTCACCACACTCACAGCTACTTGCTTAATTTGCAATCGATCTTATCTCGCCTGTTTGGCTCTTTGCTGCAACCTTCACAATGAGAACCTTTCGTCGCAGTAACACATTAGTTTCCCTCCACTTGTCCAGACAAGGATTTCACTGGTAATGGGCCTGTAATGGCCTGCGGGTCCTTGGGCACACAGGCTGTAAAGGCTATATTATTGAACAGTCTCTTCTTGACTGACAATTTGTGTACATCTGTAGAAATTGCCAGGCGGCAACTGGAACCGTCCGCTCAATCGGCCAAATTGAACACAAGACCGCCAAGAATGAAACTGATGAAAGAGAAAGTGAGCGGCTCACAAGAAGACGGGACATGTCAGACGGCCAGAATCGGTTCAGCAGACAGGACTCTGTCAGCTTTCACTATGTGGAACACGCTGGCTTTCAGCTGCAGTTGCCTCCGAGCAAACACAGCTATCTGTTCAGACATGCAGAATATTTTTCACACCTCCCTTCATATCAAAGAAATTTACAGAGAACAGACTGACAGACAACCATCATTAACTAATTTGGTTCTTTTTTTTTTGCTATCCGGTATAAAATATGGGAACTCTCCTCTTATTGCTACACTGCTCAGTGCTGACAGTTTACAACACACTTAGTGATCTCGACACTCAGATTACTTTGTTGTTCTAGTCCGGGGCTCCTCCTGCTGAGATCATTTACTGTTTTGCATTATTTTCGGCTGAAGTCGTGCTGAAATTCAAGCTCCCAGACACCACGTATTAATCCAGTCTGATCACCATGATGCCATTTGCTGGAGGATCTTTGTCGGAAACACTAAAGATGGCTGGCACCTGTCTCTGCAGATACAGCACGGCGGCGGCGGCACCCCCGCATACTTTGCATATTTATGTTTTAATTGTATTACAACCAGCATGGTCTATTAATGTTGTTCTGTTCCAATTGCTGGAGTGACACAAATATGCCATGTTCCCTGTCAGCTCTGGTGTGCATCTGTTTGCTCAGATGTACAGTGTACAGGAGAGAATGCAAAAGGCATGAATAAACAGAAACTTACCAGTGCTTTGCACTGCAACATCTATATTTTTCAGTGTGGGTTGTAAAGGCATTCCGTTAAAGCACTTTGAACCTCGCCTAAAGACGTCAGACCAAAACATGAGAAAACCAGGCTGATACATTTTCTTTGGAACGATTAATATCGGCTTTGAGGATTAATGACTTTGTTCATCACTTGAATGACATTGAAGTGGTTTATATCTCCCGAATCCCAGACAGTTTGAACACAAACTCTGGACCACAAGGATGGAATCCAGTGTTCCCAAGGCAAGTTGACAAGAAATGTCAAGAAGAGACACGCACCTTCAAAGGGCAAGCCACAGGCAAGGGTTTTTTGGGTAGGTTTCTGCCGTGTCTGTCAGGGCTTGCTGCCTCCTCCTGAGCCTCCAGTTTCAAAACAGCCGAAGAAGAAAATCAGGCCATTCTGTCAATCTGAAGGTCAACACTGCTGCTGCGTGGCTCAAACTCCTCTCTTTGTGTTTGGGTTTATGTAAATAATATATGCATGATGATAAAACAGTTTATTTTATCTAGATCTGCAACTCAAAGCATTTTTGGGGGAATATGCTTATTCACTTTCTTGCAAAGAGTTAGATGAAAAGATTGATACCAAAACCACGTTTGTCCGTTAAATATAATACTAATGCCAGCAGCTGGCTAGCTTGGCATAGCCATGCCTGAAGGTAAGAAAATACAAATCCAAAATCCAAAAAGTGTCTTTTTTGTACTAAACTAGACATAATAACTTGATATATGATCTCTAGAGGTGCAGGGAAGAGGTTTGTGATACGTTTGCAGTCTTTATGCTAAGCTAAGCTAACAGGCTGCCAGTGGAAGCCTGTTCTTTACATGCAGACATAAGAGGGGTATCAATCAAGCAAAAATGTCAAACTATTCCTTTAAAACACTCATTTAATTATACAGGGACCTCTATCGCATATATGAGTCAAACATGACTGCCTGCTCTCAAAAAGAGCCTATTTAATACTGAAAGCCACAGTATTGGCTATACCATGAATTTGGCAACGTAAAATATCTCACAACAGAGTTTTACTTATTCCATTTCAAGGCCCTGCTCAGTGGTTAGCGCTCAACGCCACGGAGCTGGTCACGTCTCGCTTGTCAGCAGAGGAAGTCAACAGAGAGCTTTCATTGAGGCGGGCACAGCGAGTCTGATGACATGTATGAAGGCGGGGGTGAGGAACATGTGAACTCAGATACTGCCATACCATCTTGGGAGACAGCCAGTCAGTGCCCCGAGGAAGCCCGAGAACGAGGACTTCGGGTTTCAGGAGGCTATTCAGACGCGCCGCCGCGAAGGTCTGACTGCACCAAGCAGGAGCTCTGAGAAACCTGAGCCCGGCGCAGAGCCGCACATGCTGATATGCACAGCAGAGAGAAGTGCACCGGCTGGGGCGAGGGCAGGGCTGAGGCTGGGATTAGGCCAGATATTACTCCTTTCAAAAAACACCACAGTACATGGCTGTGTTCTGCTCTGGTGGCTCCACTTAGCTGACTGACTGTAGTGTAATCAATATTTACTCATAACGGCCACACCGGGAGGTCACGACCTTTGGTGTTCGTGACTGGTTATAATCTTGAGTTAGAGCTCATAATCTCGACCTATTGAAGGGGAAAGAAATTACTCTCACAGAACAATTACAGCAAAGCGTTCAGTGATGATGCCATAGGACAGCAAACATACAGCAAACGTCGATGGCTGATAAAATACGACGTAGCTTCACTCAGCTAAATTTACAGTTGCTAAAAACCTGTTTGCATTTATTCATAAAAGCATTTTATTTGTCCGTTCGAACCATCAGTGTGCTTTTCCACTTGTGGCAATGGCTTAAAGGTTACGCTGCCTTTATTAGACCCAACATTTCATCTCTAAATCCATCTTCATTAAACATGGAGGAAGGACAATGGCCTTCCATGCACTTTCAACACTTAACCTCACCAGGCAGAACAATATTGTAAAAGTGCAAATCTCTCTCCAAAATGGCCCCTGAGTTAATAATTAAGCCATGACATTTGGGACAGACACCAAAAAATCCATATGGTGAGATTTACTAACCTTTTGAAAAGCTAGCGAGACGAGGTTGTTCATCTGCGGTTTATTTGGGCCGTTTTAGTCCTTATAATAAAACTGTCAAAAAAGCACAAAAAGGCCGGGGCGGTGCACAAAGGATGATTGTCTGCTGTTAACTGGAGGAGAGCATGAGGCTAATCAATGCGCCCCAAATCAAAGCTCTATTAGAGGAGCTCCGTCTCTGGGGGGGGGGCGGTGGTGATTGGACACAAAGACACAGCTGACAAATGATATTCATATGTAACATTATGGATTATAATTGTGGTGATGATGTGATAATCACGCCGGCTCTTGCTCCTATGAAAAAGGTCACGTCAGGGCAGGGTAGCACTGACCTGCGTCTTCTGAAAATGCTGATTATCAACTCATAACGGGTCAAGAGGTCAAATGTGGCCCAGTGGTCATTAGAAGATCTCTGAGCAATAGCCAGTGCAGCACTTACTGCATACTGATTTACAGTTCTACAAAGATCTAAATTGGATCTAGTTCATATAAACAAAAAAAAAAAGGGATTTAACAGACTGCTTTTCTACTTTGCAACCTGAAGGACTGAGGTCAAGCTTTATTTTCAGAGCAAATGCATGTCCCATAAGTCGCTGATGTTCTCCAGAAAGCCTCTCATTGGAGTCATTAGGGTGTACAGTAAACGGGGCATACATGACAGGAAATGTGCCAAACACAGAATTCCTAACAGTTTGGTTAAGCCCTCACTGGCTGTTGACTTTCAGATTTACTGTCCGCGCTCAACTCTGAGTGTACACTGCCAGTGATTTATCAGCCTCACAGGTGAGTTCTGTCGAAACATCCAGGGCTTAAATATACAGCTCAGGGCTCACCTTGTCCTGCGCCGTATCCCACATCCACAGGGAATGTTTGTGAGAGCTGCCGTGAACAGCAACTCTACCCAAGGTCGTGTGTGAGCCAGCAGAGACAGCCTCCTCTCCTCTTCATCCTCAAGTCCATCCAGACAGCGAAAAAAGGAGTTTGAATTCAAATTTGAACAAGCTTTCAGATCACACTGATAAAATTTCTCTTTTATATGCAAACATGTTTTTGGAAGAGGAGTAACACACGTAAAAGCTGATCTTTATTGACGCGATTGAATTGCTGAGTAACATGAACTGCATTGCGCACTCTTATCCAACTCTTGTGGTTAATATGATTGCTGCCTGCATCTTGCCTCACTGACAGATTTCATTCTCTGCTCCGGTCTGACAAACGCACATCCGTGCAGCACACCAGCAAACAAAACTTGCCTTGGTCAATGCTGTTCTATTTGCCAGAAGGTAACTGAAGTCGAGCAGGCAGGTAGGCTTTAAGTCAGCTGTGCACGTCGTCACGAAGTGGAAAACGTAATGATTACCAATTGCTCTTCATATGAGGACAGTTTGATCGATCTGTGTTGCCACTGAGTGCTTATTAAAGGAGAATGCCAAACTTACATGTGCATGGGAGCGTGAACTGTCCTCTGCTAGAGCTAAAGGCCAGAATGATGATTGTAATTTACCACTGCACGGCCTGGAGCTGATACACTGATTAGAAAAGCAAAATTCACTTTGTGGACAATTAGAATGTTTGCTCCAACTTTCATTTCTCCGAGGGGCCTAATAGCATTAATATTACTTTGGCACTAGAAGTTGTGAACCAAGGACTGATCCAGAAATGTCACCATGGTTACTTTTTTTTTTTTTAGCCATGCTAGTGGCATGGCTCCAGGGATGACCGTGTCAGTCTGCCTGTCTGTCCAGACATTCATGGTCCACAGAGGATCAATCCTAATGACTTTGGTGACCCCTCCTCTAGCGCCACCATGAGGTTTGTATTTGTGGTCTGGAGTGAAATTTGGTCCGTGTATTTTTACCCCATCAGAACGAACCGTAACTGTGGTGATCATTTCACTTTTCATACGGCGCCATTGTCGGGCCAAAATTCCACTTTGTCCAATTTTGATTAAATACCAGCAACACTAATCACATTCTCATCAGCCTTAACTCTGTGTTTAGCGCTAATTAGCATAAGTGTTAGCATGCTATGACAAGCTTAACTAAACTGGTGAACATGGTACACATTATACCTGCTAAGCATCAGCATGTTAATAACGCAAAAGTCATTTGAAGAAGAACTGACCTAAGGAAGAAAAAGAAAGAGCACAGATGGCATGTGTGATGTTGATTATTGATTTGATCGATCGATTGATTATGATGCTGGGAATATTTTGGATATTTGAAAAAATCTCAAGGCTACTTTATTCGGTTACGAGATGAAATTGCCGTTTGCAAAGTCCAGGGCGTCTGAGGTAGGAGAGAGTGCAGGATTTGGATTCCAACATCAAGGGAGAGGCTCCTGGAGGTTAGGAGTGCTGGCTTGTGTTAGACCTTAGGGTCATCATTCCTTCAACTAATGCCCCTGGCATCACCTTCCTCCTTGACTTCAAACACCCTGGCTACATTCCTAGACCATGTACCAATAAGCACTAATAATGCAGAAAAATGAAAACCAAAACAGATGGGCTCCAATAGTGGTGGGGATTACCGAGCCCTATCCAGGGCTCTATCTGCACCCCTGGGCGCTGAGAGGTGAATCCTACACCGTCTTTTTCTCAGCACAGGAGCAGAGGCAGGAGGTCAAAAAACAATTGCAGCAGTATGTTTACATGTTCCAGAAATGTCTACGGAGAGGTTCAAATGGTCATTTCTTTCTTAGACATCAGGAATGAATGTACTGGATCACACCTGAACCTCCCTCTGCCTTGTGGCTTCCTTATATTCTTATTTATTACAAGAGTTTGTATATTACAGATGGACTCTCCTCCATGAGCAGTCTCTAAATATCTGCATTATCCAACGGTTGGATCAGCAGAGTAACAGTAAACCCCTGTTACTGCCACTGAGGGACCTGTAGCATGTAAACACTGCCTCATACCCATGCAGCGGTGCTTTGTGCTGCTGACTGACACAATAAAGCAACGCGCTGCTGTGAGGACATGCTTGGATGTTTGACTGTGACCCCTCTCTATGTTCAAAACCGCAGCATAGTCTGTCATTTGATTATGCAGAAGCCCTCAAGGCTCAAAGAATATGTGTCAGACGCTGGTTAAAAGTCTCCCTTAACAATTAACCACACGGCATGGAAAATGCCCAACGAAAACACCCAAAAGCCCCCCCCTGCTCCCACTGGGGACTCGCTGTGAACTCCCGTGAACTCTGTGAAATCATGAGAAGAAATCTAGACTGTACTGAGCCCACAAACGTCTGAGTGGCTTTGGCTCAGCAAAGCAACAATTAATTGGGCTTGGTTTATTAAAAAAAAATTGGAATATTGGTGTGGTGTAAATGTGAGGTGGAGAAATGACAATTGGGAATGCCAATTACAAGTACAGTAAATCCAAAACAATGGCCATTTCAAAATAAGAGCGTTGCATGGTTTGAATGAGTCACTCCGTTCTGATTGAGTGTCGTGAAGCGATGGTGGGGTATGTTTCTTTACTCCTCAGCTACTGTCTCAGGTCACGCTGTGTGTTTATGGGGCAGCTGGTGAGAATCTTGCTTTAAATTACCCCGAATAACAAATCGAGCCCCATATGTTTTTCATGGGCCGGGCAAGAGAAGCTAACAGTTAAGAGAGAAAATGAATCACAAACCTTCAATTGTGTCTCAGGTGGAAAATTTCAGGATTTTGGTTATCTAATGAAAATATTGTCACTAGACTCATTTCCTATGTGGTGCCAGAACGGCAGAAGAGTAAATGTGTGAACAGTTTACTGAAGGCCGACTCTTAACGCTGCGTGAGTTTGTGTATGTGTGTGTGCCTTCGGCTCAGGTTTCAGCACGACTGTTTTCACATCGAGGCCACACTCACCACAGACTCTAAGTGTCTTCTTTGGCTGATTCACGTCTGAGTGCCAGAGAACAAGCTATGACATAGGTCATATTCACTCACTGCTATTTACTGTTGGGCAAATCGCAGGGCTTGAACTGAGGAAAAGTGAGTACAAGAGATGAGAAAAAGGCAGAGAGGGCACAAGGACGTAGCGTGTGGAGGTATAAATGGTCAATGGCAAATTGAATTTTTTCTTTTTTTTTTGTTTTTACCCCGTCTGCTTCCATTAATACTGTGTGGGCAGAGCCTGGGTGGAGCAGAGTAGAAGCTTGGGTGCTTTTGGAAAAATGGAAACTCACTCTGACGTATGAAATTTAAGGAACAGTTCAAAACTTTATGCATATTTTGTTTCTTGCAGAAAGTTGGCTGAGCAGATTAATACCTCTCTCGCACACCTATGCTGCAAACATGAAGCTACAAGCAGCAGTCTGTCAGTTTAGCTTGGTTTAGCATGAAAACTTGAGACGAGGGGAAACAGCTAGCGTGGCTCTGTCCAAAGGTGACAGAATCAGAAGTGCTGGTGATATGTATAAATATTCTAGTCTTATCAGAGACTTTCACAATCATGA
Organism: Pempheris klunzingeri; assembly: GCF_042242105.1. Classification (NCBI taxonomy): domain Eukaryota; kingdom Metazoa; phylum Chordata; class Actinopteri; order Acropomatiformes; family Pempheridae; genus Pempheris; species Pempheris klunzingeri. The sequence continues at coordinate 27,621,077 of NC_092018.1, forward strand.
AACAAGACTTAGATTCAGTTTGATGGTTATAATACAGTGGTACACTGCAGCTGGTACCTGGAGCAGCAGCAGACCGAGAGGGGACTTTAAAAAATACAGATTTTTGTCTGATTCATTGTTTTGCCTGCATGTGTTTAACCCGTGGTGCTTGAATGTTCTCCTTACTTATGAGGGCAACAATGGAAATAAACTTGGACTGGGTGACTGCAGTCTTGTATTTACCTGTATTATTGTGAAATAAATCTGTCTTCCTATAACTCGTAATGACAATTCACGTTTTTTTGAGGGATTACTGTCACATTTCCACTATAATGTCAGCAGCAGGGCCCTCTGTCCTCCTCCTCATCCAGACACCTCTCTGTAAGCTCACCTGGCTGCCCTGCAAAGGGAGAGGTTCAAGCTGATTGTGCTGTCTGTCCCGTGCAAACACAGTGTGTGTGTAGCAGCCCCATCCATGTTTACTGTAAATGGGAGCCTTTGTTGCGTCTGTTTACTCAGTCTTTCACACTTAAATCCACGCATATACCAGAAACCTGACGCAAACCTGTTCATTGTCCTCATAAGTCTTGCTTATACAGTAGTTACACACACAGACAGACAGGCAGACAGACAGAAAGACAGAATGTTTCCTGTTCAGCTTGACATATTTTCCTTAGCGCTCAAACAAAGCAAACTCAGGTAATGAGGAAAAGAGACTAAAAGTCTTAAGCTCCTTCTCGTGTCGGTTGGGTTTGATCCTTTTTTTTTTTATAACAATTCGCAAACACAAACAAATCTCAACCAATCAGGTTCCAGACTAAGATGATGTCACCGCGTGGTGCTTCCAGGGATACTCGCCTACTGGTGTGACAAGTGAAGATAAATGGCAGTGTAACCTTGCCAACAAGCCCAACACCTGGCTGTCAGATTGAAGACTTGATAGTAGATATATATATATATATATATATACACACACACACACCACACTGTGCTCATGCTGTAAATCCGCACACAGTTGACAATTTCATGTGATCCCTCTGCACAGGAATAGCAGCCAAGATTATTAAACCCTGTCTGGAGCATGACATTAAGAATATATCTGACTCATAATAACACAGCACATCATGAATGCACTATTTATCTGTGTGGTCACGTGAACGCGCAGGCAGTGGGTGGAAGCTTGCCGGGCCACTTTGAGGAGCTGTCAGAAAGATGAAGGAGCACCCAGATGGTACTTCCAAGCAGCCGCCTGACAAGCCCTGAGGTTGTAGGTGGGGTTCGCTCACTAGTCGTGCAGCTGTACTGGTATGTCACCTGAACTCTTCTCCGACCTCACCCTCACCACATGTACGTGTTTCTGCCTCGGCATCTTCATTCTCTTGCAGACAAGTCATACGTTGGAATGGTTACAAGCTTCAGATGAGACGGCCGTTGAAGTCAAACAAGCAAGAGAGGTGAATAAACAGAATGTGCTCATAGTCTGATACCAGACACTTGTTGCTGTGTGACAGGCGTGACGTAAACTACAAATAAAGCTGAGCTGGCCTTTACTTTTTCAGCACTCCAATGACACACGAGCAGGAGTCAACCACTAGTGTTTCTGTTCCACCATTTCCAAGCGTGTTAGCTGCAGCTAGCACGCTAACACCTTAGTGCTAGCTAACATTAGCGTCTGTGTATTGCGGCGCAGGCGGGAATGCTATGAGGAAATGTGAATGTTTGTAAATGAATAGGGTGCAAACGCCTGTGACGACGTATCCACGTCAACGAGCTCTTGAGCAACACTTCAATGGCGACGTGGTGTCATCTGGCTCAGTTCTGTAGCTTCGTCGCTTGTAGTGTGACCACCGCATTCATTTAGCATGTTAGCTCGCTGACATTTGCTAATTACAGTTGCAGTAAAAACAGAGTACAACCATAGACTGTAGAAAAGAAGTGGACGCACCCACCGTGACGTCATCAAGTGGTTCGTGGATCGCCGCTTTGAAGCCTCGAGTTCAGCTTCATTGGTGTCGCCATCTTGGTTTAACAGGCGTCGCCATCTTGGTTTTGTAGGAACCAGAAGTCACATTCATTCCACAAAGACCTCTGATTGGTTAGTCACAACGTAGACCCGCCCTAAAGCATATCCTGCTTTATCGCCAGTTTTCTTCTAAATGGGACCATAATCTACTAAAAGAACATCATGCTGTACTGAAGAGGACTTCATTAGGTGTTTACTGAGAACATAAATCAAGTAGGGTCATTTTCCCATAGACTTCTACACAAACATAAATCTTTTTGCAACCAGCGTAGTCGCCCCCTGCTGGTAGTTAGAAAGGATGCAGGTTTAAGGCTTAACCTTACACACCACTTCTTTATGCAGTCTATGTACTCATGAGTTTACAAGCTGACATGTTAGTGCGAGAGGAAAAGTCGGTGGATCATCAAAGTCACCCTGGGGATTATTAAAGTAATGATCTGATTCACTAGGATTCATCTTCTGGGGATCATGAATGTCTGGCAGCAAATTTCTTTGCAATCCATCAAATAGTCACAGCATACCGACCCACAGCTACAAAAACCCTGATGTAATGAGTTGAGAATACTTGTCAAAGGCTGCTGTTTGATGCAGGTGATATTTGGGACTTGAAATGTTACCATGTGAATGATCACTGAATGGCATTTATTTAATGTTATCAGGAGAAAGACATTGTTTATTCATCAAACCAGTCAACTTTGGTCAATTAGCAACTTTAACATTTTGAGAATGCACATATGACAATGACAACAAAAGGTTTATGGTCTGTACGAAATAAATAGCAACATTGCTCATTTACAGCTTGGCTGAAGAAAAAACAAAAACAAAAGGGTTAATCTTCATATTAAAAAGGCATACAGATGAGTTGTGATACTCATTAACTCACTAATTGCTCAACAAAAAAAAATGCTCTCCTTTTTAAATAAAGCTTTTCAGTTTTAATATGCACCTTCAAGAGCCTGTTATAGTTAAATAAATAGAATGCTTTCCATTTTTAACATGCACATCCAATTTGCCTGGGGAGAGTATTTACACTTCACTGATCCTACTTGTCCACCTAATTCTCCACTTTTTTTTCTCCTCTAAACAATTCTTTCTCATCACAAACTCTCATACATACACAAATGTACAGTCACTCTTGCAGACATGCTGCACCTATTTACTATTAACACAATATCTAAACCTATTGAAAGTGATCAAAATGCTAACGGTGAACATGGAAATCCATGTAGTGTAAAGAAGAAACAGTCCAAACACCACATCTTTACTGGGGGTTGGGAGGGGGGCTTACAAAAGAAAAGTTTTAGTTTACAATTGATCATGCACTGTATAAATTTGCTGTGTTATTTGGTTTGAGAGTGTGTAATAAGTGGCTTCAATATCTACTTGTTTTCTTTAAGTGAACAAAGAAAAGAGTAATATCTCCTGTGACAGATAAGCAATCCTACTGAATAATCTCTAACAATATTTAAGTCTTTTTCCCCCAGGAATCTTCACTGTCCTACAACAAGTGGTTTTACTATCTTTGAGTAAGTTTCAGCACACAACCAGGAGCTACCGCACGGGGGTGTTTCTTCTCTCGTGTCCGTGTTAGTGTAGAAACTCCAGGCCATCGTGCTTTAGGTTGAGACGGGCAGTTTATTCTGTGCTGATGTTTTTCGCTCCTCTCTTTCATGACGCAAAGTAAGAGTTCTGCATGGAGTAGAGGCGGTCGATGGGGTTCCCCACGCGGGCCTGCATGGAGTTGACTTCTGATGATGCCATGAAGCAGTCACTGAGGCTGGTTAAAGACGTGTCGCTGTCTATGTCATGGAATGCAGAATCATTACCTGCGGAGAGACGATATGGAGACGGCTGTCAGGATTCGGCGGCAGAGGCGTCATTCAAAAGCACGCCCCTCTCTCACTATGAAATCAACGCAATCTTGTATTTGAGATTTATAGTGGCGTTGGGAAATTATAATTACTAATAGTCACTTTGAGAAATTGCTGTTGTGTGTCATCACAGCTGGGAGAACTGTTTTGTTGGTTATCATCAAAGCTCACTTTTTGCTGCCCTCGCCGGGACAATTGCGGTCTATGAGGGAGCATGTAAACAAGGGGCATCCTCCTGAAAGATCTGGTTAATAGCAACTGTTTCCGCCTTTCATAAAACCTCAACATGTTATTTCTCTGGAGGGAATAGTTAACTTTATTACACTCTGGATCTTAATGATAGTGTTGCACAAAATGGGGACAGTGATTTGAGACACATCTTTTAATGCCTTGCCAATATTGTTCTTTTCCCCGAACCAAAGGAGAGTGATGAGACTGGGGATTTGGGTTCTTACTACCGAGAAGAACTAAATGGAGGCAAATTATAAGGAAGTTATGAACTTCAGGAAATGGTCCCACTGGGGCTTGTTGAGGACACCACTTAGAAATGTGTTATTCCAGTTACATCCTGTGGACTCGCGCTTGATTGACTGATTCCCTCTTCAGTGTTTGCATTTTTAATTCTTTCCTGTATCACACAGAAATCAGAGACTTGTTGTCTTCTCGTTCTGATTCATTGGCTCACACGACCCCCCGATCGTTGCTTGGATTGCACTTTATCGCGAGCTGTCCACACTGACCACATGTTTTTACCACCATTGGAAAACATCATCAGTAACAGGGCATGTCTCAGAACTGGAGGCGGAGAGTTAAAACCATATTAAACACGTTTGAAAATGAACTTCAAAACCCAACAGCTTATGAGTGTGCTTGTGTTATCTCATGTGGGAGGAGAAGCTGCTCGTACGTCTCTCCGAGCGGTTTAAATCAGGGGAGCTGTGGTCTGAACACATGTCCCCCACTGGGGAGCTATGAGGTTGATCAAGGGACAGGCATGTGTATGTTTTTCAGAGCAGGAGTGGGTGTATGTTTTTTTTTTTTGGTAAATGGGAGCTGAAAGTTGGTGGATGCTCACCATATGGGTTCATGTGGTCCCCGGGCATCTGTGGGGGGGTGAGCCCCTGTTGGAACGGGTCTGTGCTGTAACCGTTCTGATCCATGGCGACCAGCTGCTGCTGCGGCGGAGCCAGCGGTGTGAAGGAGTTCATCATCCCCTCCATCCGATTGGACATTACCTCTGCAATGAGGCGAAATGAGAGCGAAACCATTACAGAGGGTTAAAAAAAAAAAAACAAAAGGCCAGGGATGAGTTTGCAGAATGTAAATGCAGCACAATGGGTGCATACAGAAAGGTGGGGGTGTACAGGGGAAAACCAGGATGATGAGAGTATTAACAGTAAGGCCATGTTTCTTCCTTGTAGTTTCCCATTCGTGCCTGGTAATTTTAGATCTTCACCTGTTTTGTAATTGCCAGACTGCCAGAGCAAAAAATAATACTGGCAAAAATAAAGGGAGTCTGGTGCTTGTGAGATGACTGAAATAACCTCAGAATACCTGGTTTGCCTGCTTCTGTTAGAATTTCCATAGAAACCTACAGAAGCCCCCTCCCCAGTTCCCTTCACAAACACTGCTCTTGGCCAACTGACTTGTGACAGGGACACAAAACTCTTGTGGCTTCATCACTGGAGCCCATCCCCCCCCCCCCTTCACTTTCCTTTGCAGTGGCTTTGCAAAATGACGTCTGCCATTTTTGGCTTCCAGACAGAATTTTTCTAACTTACTTTTGATGTGAAGGGTGCTTGTTTACACAGTGACATATTTTGCAATCTGTTATTCAGAGTAATTATTACATTTTCTCACAGCACATTTGACAACACTGCAGTGTAGAGGAGAGGAGAGGAGAGGAGAGGAGAGGAGAGGAGAGGAGAGGAGAGAAGAGGAGAGAAGAGAAGAGGAGAGGAGAGAAGATCATGTGTTCCAAATCAGTTTTTTCAATCGATTTTGCTGTTTAGCTGTTGATGCCAACATTTAAAACAATATATTGATATGATACAAAAAGCTTAAAGGCCCCCTCCAGATATGTTTTATGACACAGAACAACTCTCTGCTTTGAATAATATGATGATGTGTTTTTTTTTGTTTACTTCTCTCTCAGTAAGAATCTATGAATACGTTTCCACATTGCACTTGTGTAATTCGGATACTGGACCGTGATTGGCTTCTAGTTGTGATGTCACAAAATTACACTAGTACATCACTCAGCTCAGTGAAGCTCACACAACCGAGGGAGGTAACAATAAGCAAAACACAGTTTTTGAGTCAAAGGGGGGCTTTAAAATTTTGAAAATGTGAAAGAGAAAAATGTGAAGATGCAGCTAGTGAGAAATAATTTCCCAGAGAAAGAGCTTTGAGTATGTTTCCTTTGTGTGTGCCGGGTATGTGCAGTATCGTACCTTGGCCAAGTCTCTGAGAGTTCTGTTGTTCTTGTTGTTGCTGCTGTCTTCTTGCCAACTTCTTCATCTGAAACGAAGGAGTCAAAGTTGTGAGGAACCCCCAAAACTAACATGCGCTCTTTAATTTAAAAAGGATGCTCCTCTCTCTTCACCCTCGAATGAACTGCACAAAATCTGTATCTGAGAGCACTTCATTGTCAAGTATCAAAAGGTTCTCACAAGATAATAATCAGAAAAGAGGAGGGCGTAGACATTTAATGCAAGAGTGAGCGAGATTTGCAACTCCTTGGGCTTTTTCTTTTTCTTTTTTTACATTTGTGAAAGGAATGCAGTGATAAGTTTAACACACATAGTTGTGCTGATTTATTAGCTGGACTCCAAGACGGAACAGGGCTGTTGTATGCTGACACAAAACCTAACTCATCGTGTGTTAGCCGCTCTCACCTTAGCTCGCTGATTCTGAAACCACACCTGCACCACCCGGACACTGAGTCCCGTCTCTGCAGCCAGCGTCTCCCTCACCTGAAGCCACAAAGACAAAAGATTTCCAGCATCGCACAAGAAAAGACAACACTTTCCAGCACGCTGAAATACTTTGCCTCCTTAACATAACTTCCACATTTCCCAGCAGGCACATTGCCTCCTTGATTCGCTTTGATTTCAGTGAACGTTGAATGAATGCAGTGGTCTTTTTGGACCTCTCGGTTATTGCCTCTTCAAAGCCTTGGACTGGGTGCAGCGCCTGTTTTAGGGCCCGGGCTATGGAGGCAGTTCTCCTATCTCAGTATGACATTTGGTGCAGGCAGACTGCGTTACACCAGCCTGCCTCACTTAACACAGAACAGAATGCTGCTCGCCACTTCAAAGCTCAGCTCTGCGTAGGGGGAGATTTTTTTAATTTGCGAATTTTATTTGTGAAACTACTGTGGGGCTCATGGCCGGCCTCTAAATATCCATTACTCCAAATGCAGACCAGAGATTATTAAAAAAAAAAAAGGTAACATTTTCCACACTTTGTTGAGGCAGATTATTCAAGCTTTGCTTCACCTTTCTGCAGGGTTTTGAGGACACCTCAAAGGAGGCCTTGAAGGCCCGTCTCTGTTGAGTGGTCAGGATGGTTCGTGGTCTTTTGGGCCTCCTGGGATCCTTCGCATCATCGCCCTTCCCCTGGCCTCCTATCCCTTTCTCTGGCTTGATGTCCAACTCCTCATCGTCACTTTTCTCTGCAAAAAAAGAGCCATTTTTCTGTATCATCAGCACAAGCTTGAACTGACTACACCCTTTTAGTCGGTGACAGTCTGCTGATAAATATATTTTTGTTCGTCCCTAGTCCGGAGATTCACACACCACAAGTGCATAATCAAAGGAGACACATGTGTTTTTGATACTTTGTTATCAATTTATTACAAAAGGAAAAGGCCACATGTATGATTAGACTTACAGAAGTCTATGGCTCTTGCTCTTGGACAGCACCATGAAATATGCACATTTGTCACTGAACTGAACACTGCGTCACATGTAATTTATGGTGCTCAGCTTTGTCTGGTTTACACTAAATCAATCTCTGATAAGAACACTACATCAAGTGAAACATGAAAAAGGCAACATGAGTGCATATGAGAAATGCATCTCCCATGATACAGCAAGAAAGTCCATTATTTTTGCTCTATTTCAGACCTTAAAATAATGGCAACTTTCATATGGATTCCTGGATTTTTACTGTGAGCAGCAGGATATTACACAAGTAGTAAAATCGGTGTTATTTGTCTGCTCCTCTCCAACTTTGTGCCATTAAAACAATACAATAACTTGGTTTTATTAGATTTCTATTATGAAGGAAATGTCTGTTTATTTCTTCACATTAAAGTCAGCTTGCTGTTTTCAGCTGTTACACACGAGAACTACATATTCAACACTTTTCCTGAACACTTGATTACTTAAAGAGTATTTCTAAAATGTAATGCAATGATCGTGAATTTCTATTCACTGAAAAGAACATAAAAACAGTCAAAATGAAAGAATTCACAATTACTTTACGTTTGATTTTAAAATAGTTTTTAAACTGTTGAAAACTGGATGAATTGTTGTGGCATGACATTCTATTATGAATTTACTTCATTCAACATTAGCAGTGTTGAAGTTTTACTTGCCACAAAGGCCATAAACATGAAACATGAACAAATTAATAAAGAAAACATCAGTTATCCGTCCATGTGGGGCTGAAAACGCATTTCCAAATCTAGACCAGCGATGCTTTTAATGAATACTGATGGTTTGAGGTGACGCACACATGATGGCTCAGTGTCTCCTGCTATCTGATAATTATCTACATTTCTCCTCTGAAAACATACATTTCATCTGCCACATGCCGAGGTTAACCTCTGTTCATGTCAACATTTTCTCCATCTTGAAATTGGGAGACATGCACAAAAGACATGCCTGTGCGATACACTGGGACACAACCGAACGAGGAAGACGTTGAGCAAATATTCCCACAAGTTGACAAAAGTTGACACAGGCACAGATGTATTTGACAAATTCCCCGCTTTTGTGCATGTCTAAATGTGAGCCAGATGGTAGTGAACAGTGAGGCTTGGCGAGATGCCTCATTGTGTGTGGAGGCTATAGGCGAGGAACACTAGAGCTGATAAGAGCGGAGGAGCAGGCTTTCTGCAGAAAGGCCCCAAATCCCTCTGTCACTCATCATGATACAGTGATTTAATTCTTTCCAGCACCAGATCCTGCCCACGCATGGAGAGCCATTAATACAGGGTGGCTTGGCTTCGTCCTGTTTCCACTTCCTACTGTATCATAAACCTACGCTCCTCGCTTGAATGCTACAAAATCAGCCATTGAAAAGTTGCAGATGGAGCCATGTTAGAAGTTTTTAGTGCCTGGGCTCCATGCAAGACCTTTGAAAAATCTCAAATGTCCCAGCAAATGATCTGGCAACAAGTTTAAGGACACGTGGATATTGATTTTTTTTTTTTTCTTTTAACATTATCAACATGGCAACCAGTTAGATTGTGTTTGGATTGATGATGGTGGATGTCTATGCTGGCTACCACCGTGATGGAGCAGAGCATACAGAATACAACACCCTGGTGCCATATGATGATAGCACCACGGTGTTGTTCTCACTCTCGTGCGAGAGGGTGCAGGGGGCTCACCTGAGTCTGAGTCATCCGGGCTAACCGAGCTGAGTAAGTCCTTCTCCCTCTCGTAGTCGATCTTGCACAGCAGCTGACCCTCCTTCAGGACAAACTCGTCGCCCTTCCTCAGCTGCCGGTCGCACACGCAGCAGCAGAAGCAGTTCAGGTGGTAGACGCACTCCAGGGCGCGCATCACAAACTCTGTGGGCGCGATTTTCTCCATGCAGCCGCTGCACTTGGTCGCAAACAACCTACAGAGCAAGAAAACAAAAAAAGATGACTGAGGGTGTTCTGATGGTAGAGGACATTTTCTTATTTAAAGTAACACAATGTAACTCTGAAAGAAGAAACAGAGCATTAGTCTTTTCTGGATGTTCAATTCATGAGAAATAAAATTCCCCCTTGCTCAGTTCAATACACTCTGGGGCTGCTACAGCCTTACATGGTCTGGTAGGACCAGTAGCTTATGGTGGCCAGTGTTAGCTAAATTTAGATAAATATTGCTAACATCATCTTGTAATCGTCACTGGTGGCCAAAGTTGCTTTTCTGTGGCTTCATTTTGTCCCATAGCCTTTCTTGAGTTGCCCATCAAGGAGTTTTGATTAAGAGTCAAGTTGGCTTGCTGATCCTGTGGGCAGCCAAGGAGGTGACTCCTTTGGCAGCAGCTCATCTGTTAAAATTTCTAGGGTGGGCCCAGCCCCACATCATTCCAAGTGAGCTCAGTCATGGGCACCCAAACCCCCGTGCAAATCTAAAAAAGAGGCTGGATCATGTTCTAGTGCAGTGATCACTGAATCCAGATGATCCCGATCAAGCCTTCGCTGACATTTTACACATTTTGCTCATATCCACAATACTCTATATGCATCAGATACCATATCAGAGCCCATGATTCATTGCTGACTACTGGGCTGCCCTCTAGTCTGTTCATATTTCATCTTACTGTCTAACATCGTGCCAATATGGCGCAACACTGTCTCTATCACCATCTTCTAGACAACGCCTCCATCTTCTTTTATATCCTTTCAGGAAGATGTTTGCATTGTTTTATTGGTGACTGAGAAGCATTTAATTCGTTCTCTGTTGTTCAGAAGAAGCCACATTAAATAGAGCAAGAAGGCAGGGAGTGTGGTTGATCTTGTCCAGCCGTAAAGCTGGATTTATTAGTGGCCTCTTTGTTTGCCCTGGTCTGGAAGACAGCTGGCAACCGCCTATCTATTTGTGGTGAACATCTATTTCATTGTGCAAGGCAGGGAGGCAGCAAGAGGAGCAATTGACATCATCTGCTGGTTCGGGACAGGGATGAGCGATAGTGATGAATATAATGTGTAAATATGAGCAGAGGGAAACCAAAGGATGGTTTTGTTATGGTAATGTTGTTATAGGTGCTGATTGAGTACTGATATGGTGTGTGCATGTGTGTGTGTGTGTGTGTGTGTGTGTGTTCACACGCGTACGTGCATGTGTGTGTGAGCAGCTGTTTGCATGCTGGAAACAAGATGCTGCCTATGCAGCTTTCTAAAATGTGCTCGCTTCACTTTTGTTCATCAGATCAGCATCAGGGGTGCAAAATCGTATCTTAATTACATCACACCAGTTGATCGGTTATTGCACAAGCCTCATCCTTTATGATCAAAATCACCACCTGTATCTAAGCACAGAAAACGGCAGTTACAGGATCTTCTTCTTTTTAAGCAGCATGCAGCAGCAAAACAACAGAGATATCAGAAAACTGGCACTCACAGGGTTCATGAAATCCTTTAATCTTTCATTTATTACAATAAGTTAAGAAGATTATTATTCAACTATGGAAAAACCTCAAGGATAATCCCTTGAAAAAGAAATTTTGGCATGTTTCTCAAACAAGCAGGGTTCTAGTTTAAGTGACCTGCCAACCTGGATCTATCCTCCAAACAAACCTTCAAGTTTGGATGTTAAAAACAAAAGGCAAGATCAAAACTATTGATTAAAAAAATCTGCTTTTTTTTTCCTCTAAAAAAAAAAAAAAAGAAAGAAAAAAGTAAATCTTGTGTCGGCACACTTTTGTAGAGATAAACTGAATATTCAGGGACTTGTTTCTAGTTTTTAGAGGGATTAGTGTGTTACATGCTGGGATCAGGGAGAAGAGGTGATGAATCTGTCAAGACAAGTTCCCAGCTTTAATTCTAATGTTTAGCTAATGATTGCCGGCTTAGGCTAAGAAAGAGAGCAAAAAGTTGAGGAAATGACTTGTTAGCACGGTTTTGATACGTCCAGGACTCCGCATTCACCTACAACCGCTCTCTCAAATCTTCTCATCTAGATGAAAACATTCTCATTCAGCCCTCTTTCCTTTCTTCTTTCTCCTCGCCGAGTCTAATCTTGTAAGCCATTATTTTTCTATTTCCCCTCTCTGTCACTTTGCATTATTTTTGCTGCTGTAATTCCTATTCGTCCCTTCTGGAATCTTCCTGTCCTGCTTTGTCCCCGGGTCTAATCCGGACTTTCTGCCTGTTTTCAGCTCCCGGTCCCCATTCTCAGCGGGGTTCAGATGGAATAGCCATGCATGACGCCCCTTCTATGGCAACCACACCTCCACAGGAAGGCAACGGCGACTTTTCGGATGGGCAGAGAAGGCCTTTGAGAAGCTGGCAGCAGAAGTAAATCCTTCTCTAAGGAACAAGGAGAATTAGCAGGGAGCAGTGGACTAGGGATTTAACCCTACCCCTCTCCTTTGAAAGGCACAGTCAGTCCCACTCCTGCGGCTAGCCACAATCAAACAGAGGAGGAGTGGGGAGGTGGCAGTGGGGAGAGGAGAACACAAACTCCCTGAATGACACAAGCAGTGGATTGTGGAGGAGCCTAATCCCACTTTAATACCTTTCCAAGTTCAGCTGCTAAAGAATGCTCTTTAAAACAACACCACTGTGTGAGCAGTGAAGGTTGACCAGGGGGAGGCACGCCATTCAACCTCCCCAACATTACCTGATTAGTGGTTTGAGGACCAGGCCAGTGGGCCAGCAGTGCCACAGGAGTGAGAGGAGAAGATGTAAATGATGATTTTATATACAGGGAAAAAAACGTATCAACGGGGGTTGTTGATAAGGTTAGCGGAGAAGGAGACTTCACAGCTTTCTGTAAAGCTCTGCTGGGATATTAAAGATCCTGTAGGAGCGAGTGGAATCAGGTTTTAAGTAATTTAGGTGATTATTTACAACATTCTGCCTCTACTTGATCCCAGTGACCCATCGCACTCAGACGTGTATTCACCTTAAATCCACTTTCTGCACGTTCAGCTGCTTGGGGTAACATGACTCCCGGTGTCGCAGAAGCAGGCTGATCAGCACCCTTTAAGCTAGTCTGTTTGAAAAAAAAAAACCACCACCAAAGAAGACCACCAGCATGACAGCCCACGTCCCAGCTCTCGCTCTCCCTCCTCCCACACCTGAGCGCACAGATCAAGCGATGAGACCCTCCTGTGCGGATCAATGGCTGCATCTCAAGCAGAGAGAACTGTCAATATTTACCTAGGCCTCCCCACAACTGGACTCATAAATGAAAAAAGAGCCCAGCTCAGCACATAGCTCTCTCCCAGAGGAATCATTACATCCCTCTTTTTAATCCTGTGTCCACATACCTGTAATCCCTTATCTGTTCTTTCGTACGTTATCTACGGTTTTCTCCTCCTCTCCGTGACAGATTATCGCACTGTTGAGGCTTGTAACGCCACAAGCTGTGTTTTTAGCAAATGCAACAAAAAAAAAAACACGGATGGGAACAAAAAAAAAGCATCAGTGAGAAGACAAAAGCCAACAGGGACAGACAGTTATTTTGTCTGATGAACCCTTCAGCCGAGCCAAGTGCAGCTGAGAGACCTCAGCCTCTCTGCTGCTCTTCCTCTTCCCCCCTTTTTCAGACACTTGGGAGAACTATGCACTCTCCCTTTGAACAGATTATAGGCAACTTAAAGTGTGACAACATCTTAAGCTCTCGCCACATGTTGCCAATGATTTCCCTTCTACAGACATTACATTTAATGCTTCTGCCGCAGTGATAAGCATCAGGAGGACTGGGCGGGATAAAAGAATAAAAGAGAGAGACGGAGAGAGAGAGAGAGAGAGAGAGCAGGGGGGAAGGGGGAGAGTATGGAGCTGCTTATGGCGCTTGATAATCATGCTACATTTAGCAACACGTGCAACAGTCTCACCTACTCCCCTTTTGCTATTGAACAACACTCGGAGAAACACCATAACAATTTAGGGAAGAATAGCCCGGGCTATTATGTCACCGCATCCCTTCAAAGACAGAGGGGATGAGGATTATCCAGGCAGCAGCTGTAAGCCATTACTTTGAAGATGGGCTCTCGTGTTCAAGCAGGAAACCTGTGGCCACGCCAATCATTGCTGAGGTGAGAGATGAGGCCTGGGAGGCAGGTCAGACAAAGGCCTCCGGGCAGGACGAAGGGCACGTGGAGCATGCGGCTAAATCAGGAAATATCAGACGTGCACGCTTGATATTTCCTGGTTTAGCTGCTGCATGTTGAATCAGTCTTTTCTTGGCAGCTAAGCATAGCTGCTTCTTGCTTCAAACGCAGATGTGAGAATAGTAATGGTTAAGAAACGTGATCATGATTCTTGCAGAGAATGGCGAGAACGCGCTCATATCTGTCGGCTCAATATAAAGCCACGGCCGGCAGCCTGTTAGCTTAGCTTAGCATAAAGACTGGAAATGTGGAAACGGCTGGCGGAGGGCAGCTAGCTGTTGTCTGGAAAGACAACAAACACATCCGTCTCAAAGAGACAGCTGAGGCCTCCGAACTGTTGAACAGCCACTTCTCGGCTCCTCATGAGACACGCCTTAGTATGTGAAAATTGGTTCTTAGAAACGGTATCAAGAGCTTCGGCTAAAGAGGAAAACATTTGATGCCCAGATGTTGAAGGCAAATCTTTTCAACTGAGTCTCAACCTCACGAAAATGACTTTGTCATGTATGGTCCTGTTCTCCCTCTCCATGCAGCAGGCACTCTACGCTGACCGCATGGCTCTAAAAACAGCCACTTGATTGAGCTAATACAAGCGTTTGATTTCTTGAAGAGCAACAGATGATTAAAGTGAGAAAGTCTCACCTTGACACAAAGCAGCTAAAGCACACCCTGATTCATTCTGTCTCTATGAAGCGGAGGTTGAAATAAAGTTTGAGTCTGCGTGCAGTACAAAAAAGTGGGACCGATAACACTGTCTCCATAAATGATCTCAGTAGCTGACCTTGTTTCATAGTATCAGCATTTCTCTTTGGAGCGTAGATTCATGGAGAGTAATGAAGCCAAATAAAAAGTGCCATCCTTCTGCTCCCAAGGGCCAGCTCCAGTCAGCTCTAAAAGCTGCTTAATCACCATCCCGTGCTTACTACATTAGCATAATAATGGCCTTTAAATTGAGGCTCTTTGTTTTTTAATTAAACTCCCAGCAGGTAAAAGTAAAACACATTAACGGGAGATGTGTACACCACTAATGGCCCAAAGGTGCCTTCTTCATCACGCAGCTCTGGCCACAGGGTTCTGCTTGTTCCCCGCACTGAAGCGCAGCACCGGCAGCCTGCGAGCTCACGGGGGAGGAATGAGACGAGCTGATTGCACTTGGCGTAGCAAAGATAATAGCGGAGACGTGTTCGATGTGTTAGTGCGCGCACATGCACCTGCCCTGCATCTCAGAGGGAACACACTTAGTAATAGCTGCTGAACAGAACTATGGTGAATCTGTAAAAAGACACCGGTTACAGTTAGTCTGGAGCAAAGTGTTTCCAGGATCATCTATCCCACACGTCCGCTATTGTGAAAATAAATATGGCCACTTTATTTCTATGGCAGCATGAGCTCCTATGTGCTGGAATGTGCGGCTCCTCAGACTAGTCCCCGGCCAGACAGACATCCCAGGCATATCTGTACATAACGCTATACTGCACAGCTGCACAAAGAAATCCTAACCCTTAAGTCGTTATTCAAATGATCTCATTCCAGGGGCTGTGTGCTTCACAGATTACTCAACGCTTGAAATACAGTTTGGGAGAGGACAAGGTGTTCATGCGTCTTCTAAATGACTGCAAGAGCCCAAAAAACATGCAAATAGAGCGCATTAATTTGCCATTAGCCTACATTGTTGGCGTCCAACTACATGAGATATGAGAAATAGAAATGATAAGGCTACGTGTTCATGCAAAGATCCAAAAGCAACAGCGGCACGCCGAGAATTGTCTTGCAGCACCGAGCGACCCGGCGCTTCTCCTTCACATGCATCTGCTAATGAGTCACTAGGAAAGCGGCATGGAAATAATCCTCCCCAGCCACACAGGTAGAACAAAGCTCATGGAGTGAAAAGGACAGTGTATTGGGCAGCAGAGGAGGCTAAGTACACATCTAAATACAAGAGTAAGCAGGCAGGCACACATGATGCTGTTTGGACAGCTGGTGTTCCTGAGTATGTAAAATGAGTGCAACATCGCATTTAGGCTCAGTTTTGAGAGCTCAGAACAAACAATACTCAGTAACTGTGAAGGTGTGTGTGTCTTTTTGTATTTTGGCATTTTTCCTGCTTAATTTTTTTTTTTACCTGTTCTCAAAGCGGAGTTGATCCTTGAACAAATAAATGAAAAGACTGTGAATTACAAGGCTGTTATAAAGCGCCGGGCTCTGCCTTTTGTCACTGCTGTAAGTGAAGGGGTCTGTAAGGGCCATCACTGCTGGAGATTTGACATGTTTACAACACGGTGCCTCTAAAAGCAAGACGCCATGAGCCCAACAGTAATCCCTGGACAGTTCCCATTAAAAGCACCTGTAAAATCGTCTGCACCCATTTTCTATATTCTCCAGAATTCCATCGCCGGGCCTCTGTTTGTCCACCCCTTTCCGAGCTAATCTGCGTGAGGTGGAGCAGAGCCCGCCATTAAGGGATTGGCCCGCGCTACGAGCCACCGCGAGTGATTGCCGCTTCTGAAAGAGCTGTGAGAGCGGAGAGAGTGATGGCTACAATAAGTGTAATGGCTATCACATGTTATAGAGCTACGGCTGACTATAACTGCCCACAGACACACAGGCTTTATTTTATATTTGTGCTTTTCTTTTTTTTTTTAAACGAGAGGTTGCCTACACGATGCTTGCAGTATATAACACATGTGGAGACATAAAAACAATTATGATCTCATGTCCAAAACAGTAAAAAAAAAAAAAAGACTGGATTAAATCATGAAGTGAAAACGCTAAGATACTTTACTTTCTTTATTGGGAGAAAATAAATGGACTCATCTTACACATTCAGCGCTGGAATGGTTAAAAAACAACATTTGGATTGGAGGGCTTTATAATTACTATTGACCCAGAGGTTCTCGGTCTAAGAAATAAAACAAACAGTAATATGAGGTGTTCTAAAGCACAAGTCTGCAAATATGCAAAGACAGGGTCTGGTGGAGAGCATCACGCTTTGGCTTCTTTTCTCCGCTCCTAATCTGTGGGCCTACACAATATTAAGACGGCTTTGGAGCCACTTGTGACCCAGCTGTGCACTAATGAAAAATTCCACAGCTCTGTGCAGAGGCCAGTGGAGCTTGACCCCTTTCCACCCTGAACCATGCAATGTCCATCTTGAGGAGTTTACCAGGGCTGAAAGATACTGGATTAATAGGTAGCAAAGGAGAAAGAGAGACAATCTGGGCAAGACAAAAAAAAAGCCCTTGTGTGCTCCCTCCTCTCCTCTCCCTCCAATCTTTAGTATATTGGTGTGAAGTAAAGTGTTTGCCCAGGTTTTAATGGGCAGAGATGATCTGGAGATCATTGTGATGGAGGCTGCTTGTGTGAGGGGGCTCTGTTTACTTAACAGAGATTCAGTCTAAGCCCAAAATTAGTTTGGTGGTGGTGGTGGTGGTGGTGGTGGGGGGGGGTGTGTGTGGAGAGAATGTGAGACGACGAGGAATTAGACATTGTTCACAAGATCCGGATTCACGCTGCTCTTGATTCTCCGTTTCTGTGTCTCAATGAAGACAAAAGTCAGCCAGATATCAAAAGAGACACGTTGACTGGATGAGGAAATACAGTCTGAGTGGACACCATGTTAACTGCTCACATGAGTCAATAAGCAGTCGTCGTTTTTATAAGGATGTATATGTTTAGGTCTGGTCTGTCTTTCATTATCCTCTCCTTTTTTTTCTTCTTGGCATTTATTTATCTGAATTAAAACACAATTTAAAGAACCCCCACATCAGCCGGCCCCTCGTCTCCTTTAGTTGCTAACATTCAGCCACACATAGTCATGCAGATATCATCTAGGGAAACAGCAACAAAACTGAGAGGAAAATAAACAACAGCTATAATAAAAATGGTGCAAAAAAAAAAAACAACGTGCACGATATTGCCTTTTTTATGACATCACAGTAGTCACCATCACATTTCTGGGATTTTAAAGAAGATTTTTGAGATCAGACAGGGCTCAGATTAGATCTCCAAAATCAGAAGATGGCGGCATCTGAAGGACTGCGGTAAGATGCATCAATCACGCCGGATCGATACCAAGCAGTTCACCCAGGGCAGCCTCAGCCGTCAGCTTCAACTCCCATCAAAACGAACCATAATAATCCACCAAATCAGTGTCGCTCTTAAATAGCCACATACTTTAAAGATGAGTCCACCTTTCACATACTCGGGGGGGGAAATAGACGACAGAGCTAAATAAGGGGTGGCGGGCCGGGGTGTGTGTGTGTGTGTGTGTGTGTGTGAGAGAAAATGAAAAAAAAAAAGGAAAGCAAATGAAAAATAAACATTGTTATTGAAAGACAGCATGCTTTAAGACCCGGGGGCCAGGGATTAACATTCAGATTAGCATTCAAATAATATATTTGAATTTCTGATCAGCAATCCTCTTCAAAGAGCTAAATCCCAAGATTAGCAGGTGTTATGCTAAAAAGCTGTGTTTTTTTGTCAGGAACGTAGCTACACTAGCCAAACAAATATGTCTTTGAGTGTGAAGGGCTGGCATGGATGTATGGCTGTAACCATGGCGACTGACTGGTAGTTAGGAGCCTTGGAGAGGGGTGCAGTGTTGGAATGTGTCAAACAGACAGAGGGGCGCACACACACCGCAGAGCAAACCAAAAACCTGCTGTTTCACTAAAGACCATCAGCTACATTATGTGGACCACCTACAAATTCCAGGGATCTTTGGGTTGAGAGGGAAAGAAAAGGTCATTTTGCATCATCAATTTTTTTTTAAATAAATTCTTTCTCAATTGGTTTGATTTAAGAGTGCCTGGCCGAGGGAGTGGAACATTAAAGTGATGAATTTATATTAGAGGAATAAAAAAAAAAAACAGAGCAAAACTCTACTAGAGAATCACATTCTGCTCAACAGGATGCCAAGTGCTCTGCATTTTATCTACCATGGGTCACTCAGATACTCGGGATCTCATGAAACGAAGGCAGAGAGATTTTAAATATACAGCGAGCGTTCAGGTCTGCGAGAGCACATGTGGTAGACATGCTGTTGAAAGCAATCCAATTCAATTTACTTGATACTTTCTACCATGTATGCTATGTCGAAGCAGCTATTAAGAGTTATCTGCAACAACATATATATTCTTTCTTTAAAATTAGACACTGATTTCTGCTGCTTGGAGGAGCACCACTTATATATTCTCACGTGTGCACGGATTCAAGATGAATTATTAATATATCTGAAACATATACACAAAAAAAAAAGGTTGTTTTAGTGTTTCCTAATAGTAGTGGCTACTAGTATACATAACCAGATATGAAAAATATAAAAAAATGTACTTTTCACTCCCAGCTATAGTTATTTTACAGGCTAAGACTTTAAATACAAAACATATGATGGTCTTATATAATATGATGCATTGTTTAAACTACTCAACAGTGTGTACAGCTCCACCTTGAGCAAGTAGAGTCAAATGCTACTGAATATACTATAATACAATGTACGATGGTGCAACACTAAGTTACTGGAACTTTCATTTTTCACACTATTATTTTTCAACCTTTACTCTGGCTTTAACTTGTAATTTACGGCCATTTCCACTTAAGTAAAAGATCTGTTTACTTCTCCCCTCAGTGATTGAGGCAGACATGTTGATAATAGCAAACTGACCAGATTTACTGCAAATCCATCTGCTGTCTACACACGTATTTCTTATGCTGCTTGTTATTAATCAATTGCACATAAATGTGTTTTTCTTCACAGATTCAAGGGGAACGCATTGCTACATCTTAAATATGCAGAACGACTTAGTACTAGCTTCAACAAAAACACTTGCAGCACAGGAGATTTCTCCTGGTAATTTCATCATCGTTATCTATGGTATACATTCCACACTAGGTACAAACAACCCTAAAAAGAACAATAAATGAATTGTCTGGACTTGCTGCAACCTGCATTGTGTATGTGCATGTTTGGGTGTTTAATCTTGAAAGGGAAATTCTCTCTCCATCGCAGCAGCTAATGTTACTGTGAAACTATTTTGTTCACGTCTTAAAGTATTCGAGCATGCAGTTTGCCCCAGGAGGTCTGGCAGAAGAGTTGTCTGATGCCCTTTCTGCTCTCTCTCTCTACTTTCCTCTGTCTTTCCCACACACCCACACATACGCCAAGCATTTCTCTGTCATGTGGTTGGCGGAGTGTAAAATCTCATCTCTCCAGCTGGAAGAGAACAGGTTAGACAAAATTCCCTTTTCTCCACGTGGAGCCTCTGAGGCACAGAATGGAATGGTGAAGCATGGCACAGCACGTCTGGTTCTACCACCATCCCAACCGACAATGTGTCTGCACGGCCCCGCGGCGCTTATCTCGACTCCACTCAGTGGCCTTAGCGCGGCCCTTTAGCGACTGCATTAAGACAACTAACAGAGCTCTGACAGGGTTTGTCTTCCCTTTGCCTTAGCTCAATAAATTGACATTGTATTGTGGTGAAGCTCCCGCAGATACAGGTGCCTCGACTCGGCTCGTTCATTCATATAAGGCCTTGTTAAAGGGCCTGATAGGAATTCTCCTGAGAGTGTGATGCGGCGGCAGCTGTAGTTATGCATATTTGGCCGTGAACAAGGCCGATCTCGCTGGTGCCCCCGCCACTCATTGTACACATGACTGGGCCGATATGGATGCTTATTTGTCTTCAGACGTGATGACAATCTCTCCCGCTGCAGTGACACCCGTGGTCAGCCCTCTCAGTGAGGAAAAAGGTCTGTATTCACTCACCAATTTTACACTCTCTTTAGGTCCAGGAGTGTCTTTGTGTGGCGGGGAGCAGCCCATTCTCCGTGGCTGTCTGAAAAAAGCAGCTGTTTCTATAATGCTGTGGCAGCACTTTATGTTGCAGAATGATAAATGAAGGGGAAGAGGCAGAGCTGAGGTGCAGTTGAAGCGCACACGCAGAAACAATGGTGTAGGAGGGTCTGCGCGCTACATGGATATGCTCTCTACGCCTCTCTCTTTCAGCCTCTCACTCTCTTTTGCTTAAACACACACACTCATGCATGCACACTCTCCCTCTGCAGGTTAGACTCCCGGAGCTCACCCATAGCCAGAGGTTATGAGAGCGTGTTGAAACAGGGGGGGCTAACAGACTGACACGTCCCACCAGCCCCAGTGCAGACCCAGGGGAATGAGAGGTTGCGGTCCCTGTCCCACCGGGACCTGTCGCTCCTCTGTCCTCGGGGCAGTCATCTTCCTTTCCACCACCAACTTAATGACAGAGCCCCGAGGCCTCATCACTCCACCCCCACCAGCCTCCAAGCCCCCTCCCATCTCCACGCTCCTCTCTCCCCGTTGTCCTACCCAGGTGTCTGTCAGAGGGGAGTCCGCTCTGCGACTGGTGTAGCCGGCCACATAAAGGCCCCCCAACTCCCACCGTGCCTCCTCCCCGTGGCCCCGGGCTCAGCCTTTCATTTTGAAGTGGCGCAGGCCAGCTCTGCACCAGCCTGGGCCCTCGGCCTGCAGCCTGCTCCATTGTTTAGCCTCAGAGAAAGACTATTATTTCAACTCAATTTACTGTGAGTAAACACTGAGTGATAAGGCCCCCTGTCCTATCCCCCTCACACACACACACACACACACACACAGACAGACACTTCTCTGATCCCTCCCTCCCTGACCGTGGGCTGTAATATACACTGCCAACAAATCACTGCTCAGCCCATTGCTATCACTGGCTTTAGAGTGGAGCTTACTAATTCACTTTCCAACTCAGATCAGAGGACAGGCCTCATGTGTTTCAGAATATGGCTCCTCCACCGTGCAGCATGTGAAGGGCTTGTGGCCCTATGGTGGACTGTTATAAATTTTGAGCGACAGCATCCTCACATCTCTACCAGACCGCTCGCATGCTAAACCTCCGCTAATCACATGTAAATATGCAAAGTTTGAAACTGTAAAACAGTGCTCCAGCAGCTTATCTAAATTCTAAATTTGAATAATTTTGGCATCAGTAACATCGACGCCGAGCCACAAATTGATGAGTGGTCTGTTCGGATGGATCGGCTGAGCTCACAACAATCACGATGGTAGCTTTTTTTTTGTGTGTTTCCTAGACAATGGACGCAGAGTGACTCGTGACTCACAGCTGCAGGAATGAGACCCTGTAGCCAAGTGTTTAGTTAACGGTATTAAGACGTACACGCAGCCAAAGCAGAGAGTGAAATTCTCCACTGATAAATGTGATGTCAGAGCGATTTTTCAGTCTATAGCAACTCTTTAGCTTAAAAAAAAAAAAAAAGAACAGCCTGAATACAGAGCTGTTTGCTCTGTTTTTCATTGTTTCACAGCAGAAAAGCCCTCGATCCCTCTTCTGTGTGAAGAACTGTACTATGTCTTAATTATACGGAATTATCAGCCAGCTTTAAATAGCAGTCGTTTGCACTGTCTCTGCCTTATGTGGCTAATATAATTATTCGCAGCCTACTTTATCTTAGGCAGAAAGAGGCTGACACAGTAGCACAAACTAATGTGATAAAAGCTTAGCATATCACGGCTTGATTCGAGGATTTTAAAGGTAAGTGTTTATGACAAGGTAATAATGCCTCATGCAAAAGGCTGGCCTGTAAATTGGTTAGTTAGGGCATGATGGATGAGGGGGAGACTAACCTTATTTCCAATAGAGCCTCCTGATTTCTAGAGCTGAGGATAATGAATTTGATTTAATTAGACCATCCCTCATCTAATTAAGAGTGGGAGAAATCTGACCCTGTGTGTAGTCTTAAAACGGGCACTACTTTGAACCATATGGACATATCGGCACAAAGACTGCAAATTAAGCATTCTAAAAGAAAGAGGGGCTTTGTTAAAGAGTCATCACATTAGCCTTAATTTCTATTCACCTAACCCATCCTTCATGAAATAAGTAACCAAAACTTAATCAATTAAAATAATGATTATTGTGTGAAATGAAAAACAAACTACCAGCCCATTAAGAATAGAGTTGAGAAGATGGGACGAGGGATTAGGCAACAGCTATAAAGGTCCAATTAAAGTGATTCATCATCAGATTATTAATGAAGCTTGTGAGGGTCCTCTGCAGTATTGGTAATGGGCTACTTGGCCTATCTCCCCCTAAACCCTCTGGGTAGACCTGCTCCTTACACTGCTAAGGTAATCTCTTTAAAGGCCAAGGAGATGCAGCCCACCAGCCCCCAAAGGCACCCTTGCGCTGCTCCCACCGCCTGCTACACTGCGCTTCACCTCACAGGCTTGACAACTCTCATTATGGCTCCAACTTTTCTAGGCTTCACCTTGGAGAAAAAAAAAAAAAAAAAGAAAAGAAAAGAAAGAAAAAAAAAAACTCTCTCAACTTGATCATTCTGACAGCCCCGGGTGTTGTATTTGTCATCCTCCGACTAACTGGACGTGCTCGCGAGAGCCGGGGATCTGAGGAGAAATGATGTAAAGTCTGCCTTGTCCTCAGCCAGATATCCTCAGCCAGTTCTGATTTGCTGCAGGCTCTGATGATGTCCGTGGGTGCGGGCAGATAAAGTCTCTCAAATCAGCCATTATTACTGCATATGCTGGAAGGCCTTACAATACTTATCATTGACAGTCCATCTCCTAGTGCCCCCCTTGTAAGCTGAAGAACCGGCTCACAACACACCCATATATGCTTAGGTAGCCACCACACTGCAGATCCAATTACCTGTAATACACACTTCAGTTTATCTCACTCCCAGTCATTATCTAAATTGCCGACATATTATTAGGGTACCTGCTTGAGAAGTGTGCGCGCGTTTCTCTTTGTCTCCTAATAGGGCCCAAAGGGAGTGTTGTTTTGTATGTAACCCTCGGTAGGCTGTGAAGGAATGGGCTTTATAACCGTTTTCCAAAACAGAAGCACACAGGGAAGCACAGAACACTTCACCATTATGCACCGAACACAAACGTATCTGTCATGACACGGTGAGTGGTCGAATCAGGAGATTAATTATGTGATTGTAGAGAGAGGAGCCCGGCCCTCAGTCAGAGTGGTCCCTCATTACATTACCTCGGCCTCCAGAGGAACCCAATTGACTTTGGAGGCACACGGCTCCGCCACGGAAGACCTGCACTGATTGAGAAGGGTGACAACTATTACTGTTGATTTTGCACGGCCTCAGTGGTTGTGTAATTCCAGCAGGTAAAAGTCAAAGCGCTGGGGTTAAAAGCCGGTCAGTGTCACACTCTGCATCCCAGCGAAAAACATTCATAAGGGCAGATGGAATTCTTTTTTTTTGGATTTTCTGATTTTAATTGACATCCTACTTCTTCTTCATAATAACCACTCAGCATTTAACGCTTCCTCTCTCCACTCACAGATTTTTGCTTTCCAGTGAAATCCTAAGTGAGCTCAGAAAAAGGGAAATTCCTTAAAAAACCATGGATAATCCTGGTGCATTTTACTTGAAATGAAACTACTTTAAAAAGCAGCAGAGCGCATTGCTGTTGACCGCCAACTTTCCTCTTAAGATCATAGATATTACGAAAAAAATAATACTCTAAGAGGAGGAAAACCTCAAACAGCAATCACGCTAGACTGCATGAGACTGTTTTGCCATGGCACCTAGAGCTTGTGGAGAGACTCGGCCTCCTGTCTTTGCTGAACAGTCGCCATGCTTTGTTTTGATGCTGGCACTTCTTTAATGAGCAGACCAGTGCAGAGACTGTCACAAGCCCACAAAGGGAGAACTGGAGGCCAATCGCACCTGGCATCATTCAAATCATGTCCATGCAAGTGAGATGTACTCTTGACACTGGCCGCTCCTCTGAGAGCTATATATGCAATTGCAGAATAGCTGCGGCTGAAAATGCCTCATCCATAGGGACGCTCACAAGCAATAACACACCATATGAGAGACAGACAGCTAGATTGAATAGAGAGACAGCTAGACAGGCAGAGATCAAGTCCAATCCTGCTCCCGTCATCTGGCTGTACGCTCACAGGTCAGGCTTAGCTAATCTAATTCCTGGGCTTTCCCACAAAAAGCCAAGTGCCACTCAGGAGAAGTGGCAGGGAGAGAGGGAGAGAGGGGCTGGGAAGTGGATGAGGAGTGGGCTGCTGCTGCTGCTGCTGCTGCTGCTGCTGCTGGTGGTGGTGGTGGTGGTGGGCTTGAATAATTATGAATCAGGGAGCTTAACCTTCTGGGGAGTTAATTTGAAGAGCACTGGGGATAGGGGAGTGGGACTCTTTATTTCCCTGGGGTGCCCCTAATGCCATTGTGAGGGAATGGAGAGATCAGGACACGCAGCAATATTGTGTCTGTTAGCCACCATATGACGAGCTGACCCCAGAGCTGTGCTCACAATCACACCTGCCGTCATCAGGGCTAATTTGCTAAACATATCAATAGCGCTCTGCTGGCCTTTTCTCCGCCACACCGGACCATTGATTGAGCCGACGCGCTGAGTGACAACACCCCGACCCCCTCGACTTCACTGCCCTCATCCTCTCCCCCAACAGACACATCAAATCACTAGCGAGCTACGGGGCTGCACTTTTTTCTGCAAGACACATACAAGAGAAAAAGTTGGATGGTAATTAAAGAACGAACGCATAAGTCAGTTTCATATCTGTTGGCGCTCTCACGACAATTTCATGCCAATTTGTAAATATACTGCACCTGCTAGAAGCCTATTAACGTCTAAAATGTTCCTTTGCCTCCACCAGCAGGCCCACATGCACAGTAAGCAGAAAGGGACACAAACTAAAGGATGGGAGGAGACAAAGAGGGGATAGAGACGCAAACCCAGGGTTAGATGCATCACAGCATGCAACGAAATGATATTTTGCAGCCCTTGGCTGTGTAAGGCCCGCGAGCTGGAATTCTTTTATTTGGAGCGGGGGCCTCTGTCCTCGGCTCTCACCAGGAGAGCCTCCTGTCATGTTTGCAGGCTTGAGAGGTTGAGAGATTGGCTGGCTAGCTGCTGGCTGGCTGAGTGGCTGGCTGGCTGGCAGAAAGCGCCTGTTGTGTGGCTGTGGCAGCAGCAGCAGCAGCCGCCTGTGGCAGCAAAGACCCCAACATCTGGATCCAGTTTGCTGGGAGCACACTCAGACAGGCCCGACTCTGCCAAGGGGAATCTCAGCCCTTTGATTCCTACTCCCATGGCCCGCTCTAATTGTCATCCCTCATTATTTAGTCAAAGGTGGAGGGATGAATCATAAACTATTACAGAGAATGACATTTCCTGCACCGAGAGAAATCCTCCTCAGCGTCGCTCCCCCTCTCATCTCAGCTGATAAGGACAATGAATTTTATACACGGCTGGAGTACAAACATCTCTCATCTCGGCTCATATCATTACGATTTGGCCGAGAGTGTCGGTTTTTCCTCTGAAACCACAAAGGCGCAAAGTCGCAGCTGATTTGATGACAGTCCCTAATTAGAGAGGGGATCTTCGCTGTCAGGAAAAATCTCTACAAAATAAGAGTTTGTGTTCAAACCGGGCCTAACAGCAGCAATTGTAGGGATTACTGCAAATAAAAGCAATGTGTTTTCTGCTGTAAGAGACATTCACAGACAGTAACACTGCAGAAACCACTGTGAAGATCTTTTCTTAGAGAACAGTCGTGGTAATTGTCTATTCTCATTAGTCATAGCTAATAGAGACGGAATAATCGCTCAAGAGATCAATGTGTACGGAGCATTTTCAGAGGGCTTTTAAGTACTTTTAAACCATCTTATGGAGGCTATCTAAACCTCAAACTTAACCCATTCGGCAACTTTAACATATCGAGTTTAAATCTGATCCAACAAATAAATCATCATGTTTTTCATTATATAAATTCCAAGAACTTATCTGTACATCATTTGAAAAAGAAAAAAAAAACACACTGCAGTATTGAGTTGACTGATTGAAGACTAATCAAGAAGAAGAGTCACAACAAATAACAGGACTCTAATTCAATAATCTAAAACAATTTCTAAATCGATTTTACCATTAGATCGAGGCAGAATGAATGTGTCATAAACACGCAATAATGTAATTTGTGGTTACTGTTATCACAGCAACAGCCGAGTCTAGCCGATAATCTGGCCAGTAATGACAGCTATGTGTCTGTGCACAGCACCGGGGCGAATGAGAACAGGTTTTGTTGATCTGAAGCAAGATCATAGAGGCAGAGCCACAGTACCTCTGCCTTTGATATTTCCTCTGTTTGTTTTGGAAACTCAGCAGTGCGTGAATATGCCCTGTGCTCTTGTGTTTAAATGTGAGATGTGCCCCGTTCATTACCCCTGAAGTGGAATGTGTCTTCTGCTTTCTATGACACATGACAGCATCTGTCAGTCACTCAGGAGCAAACAACTGCGGCGATGACGGAGCATTCAATCCTTTTCAAGGACATTTCAAAGGGCTGCTTTATTTTAATGTGAAACTTAGAGGAAGTGGTGCTGTTGGGTAAAGCTCTCCTCTATCAATGCTTCCCCAACCGAGACCAAGTTTCGGCATCATGTACTACTTACTGTACATTTGCCGGAACACTGAATGAGAGAGATGAGTATCGGCCCCTTCTCTCTTACACTGCTTTGACTTTGTCTTTTCATAGCGGCCATCATTCACTCATCACCGGCTAGATGAGCCATTTTTCCCACTGAATGTTAAGCCTGCCATCAGATTAAGCAGTCTCTGATTTCAGCGCTAATTGTGCACGTCCACTTAAGAAGCTGACAGCTTGGCGAATGAGGAGGCTTGCAGGCCTCTGCGGCACGACACTCATCCATCACAGCCTAACCGATTGCATCCCTCTGAAGGCTCAACACGCTAACACCATTAGCTCTACTGCTGGGCATCTAACTAGCACATCACTCACACGGCTACATGCTAACAGCATTACGGCTAATGCTGCCCCTCTAACTAACACATCCGTCATAGGGCTGGAAATCCTACGGCTCTGCAGAAACACGTGGAACCACACTGTCTCTCTCCGAGACAATCACCCGCATTATTTTGCCTCTGTTAGTTTTGCTGCTCTGTTGCTAATACCCTCATTTGTCTCCGAAGATGCCGAATGCCACTGAAAGAAACTTGTTTTGATTCTGCTGTGTTCTGGCCACAACAGAACCCAGGCATATGGTTGAATACGCATGCCTCTGTGAAGGGAGCCATTCAAATCCGATTATGCTTTCATATTTCACAAAGACAGTACACCACTAGGATGATTTTTAATTAGAACCAGAATCAGTAAAAAGAATGGGGCATGGAGACAATAAAATGAGGAATGCATTCATCCATGCAATGATTCTCTAGCTTTATTTAAGATCTGTGCCAATGTGCTAACAGCATTAATGAAGTTATAAAGAATTATGAGGGGAAATCAAATTTGCCTCGCCACTTGAGCGCCACTAAAATGCCAAACAATAAACTACCAGATTGCAAATTAGATCAGTAAAAATATCAAACACATTGCGGTGCAGGAAAATCCATAATTGCATTTAGTGCCTGGCCTCTCCTGGGGGAAGAGACACTAAAGATCATCAGCAGGCTACACGGGAGCCGCTATTGACAGAGCGGTAAAAATCGACAGGCTAACTAAATAAACACTCCAGGCTCCATTAAATATTCAACGGCTGAGATTTGACAGTCTAGCGTGCCTGCCTCTCCTCATCGCCTCCATTTGCTTCTCTCTGCAGCACATCTTCTCCCTGTCTCTCCTCCTCCTGCACCCCACCCCACCCCCCCCCCCTCTTCTCTCCACCCGCCCCCTCCCCTGTGACTCCTGACAGCAATAAATGATGCGGTGCCTGAGGGCGCTGCTCCAGTGGGAGACCTGGAAGGATAGAGCAGGAGAGCAAAAGAAATAAAGGAGAGACAGCCTATGACCAATGGCCATTAACCAAGGACTGAGACAGGGCCCTATGACATCCACTGACACCCCACCCCCTCAACACACTCTCACTCGACTCACACACATGCACGTACACTGTTTCAAACCTGCACCACATTCTCCTCTCTCCATTTTGTTGTTTGTGCTCTAATACCACAAAAGACAGCTAAGCCAGAGAGCTCTGTATCTCTAAAACAGCTGAAAGGTGGTTTCCACTTTCATTCTGCAAACTTAATCATCATCAAACAGTTTATCCCGTGTGTTTGGAACAAAACTGGCACCTAGAAGGAGGTGAAAAACCCCTCCACTCATATGCCGTCTAAACTCCTGCAGCCTCTTGACAAGATCATATTCATTCATCTGCTGTGGCGAGCCGAGCGAGGTTATGCAAATGAGAGATGACAGTGTTATTGTGTGAGGAATATCAATGGAGTAATTACTGTTCCATGTCGGGCTATTGGCCCTCCGCTGCTGCACCCAGCCAGCGCGCTTCATTTCTCAGCCGCCCTCTCAGGGGAGAGATGAGCGGTGTGCTCTGGAGAGCAGAGCTAATAATGGCAGCACGGATACAGGCAGGGCTTAGACGAGCCCCGGGGTCCTGAGCCGCAGACTGCTAAACGTTGCAGGGGTCTCAGGAGAGCCCCCCAGCAAAGATGAAATGATTAAAAAATCGCCCAACCTGACTGACAAGCTGACTGGCCACCTATAACTCTTTGTGCGGTGGGTCAAACCACCAGCGCTCGCTGCAATCATAACAGCGGGTGACCTTTTTGGACATTAGCTGGCTGCCTGACAAAGATTCTTAGTAGAGAGTTTTAGGGAAGATGAAGGACAAAAAAAGCAACACTGGCAGATGAGAGGAAATGTTCCAGGTAGCTAACCAGCAGAAATGTGCCGCACACGCTGAAACACAACAGGTTTAACAAGTGAATCAAATGGATTGAAGGGATTTGTAAATCAAAAAGGTGATGGAGATAGGTAAACACAAAGTGATCCTGTAAGTACTTTGCTTCACTGACACTGTGAGATCATAATGATCTGGTCTGGCCTCTTTTTAGCGTCTTGGCAGCCGTCCAATGAGCAAACTCCTTTGGCATGTAAGTGTCATCAAATTCAAAGCTCAAATTTGTTGAGGTGTTTAACAAAGCGCTCCACTCAACGTGCGGAAAGCGTCAACTGCCTGTAACACGTCAACTTTATCATCTTTTACATGTGAGGGATTGTCTAATAAATAAAAAATACCAAGAGGCCACAAGTTCACCTGAGCGGGAGAAGGCAAGGCAAAGAGAAACTACAAAGACTGACGGCTGGTACAGGCCCCGGAGCTGTGAATTAACATACCAAACAGGAGGAATGTTTCTCCCACATACCTCAGTGAAGCAGCAACCTAATCAATTTTCTTTTCTGAAAAAAAAAAAAAAACAGGAAAAAGTATCTCCGGTTCCTTGATTGTGTATTTGTGTTTTCATACGTTTTTAGAACAAAGAGTTCGTTCAGTGCAGCTGAAGATACTAATTGAGCAGATTTCACATTTTAAAAAGTAACCTAATATAACATTTAGCGGCTGTACAAAAATAAGATTGGTGGACCGTTAAGTATTACTTGTCTTCGCTGAAGGAATTGTAGCCTGGGCTGGACTTTTATTTTCCCTTATAGATAAATTATAAGTTATTTTCCCATTAACATATTAGCATTAAATGTTAATGTCATGGCACGCTGCTTTAAATTCTTTATGCTCTTTTAGTTTTCAATCGTGAATCGAGTTGTACCGATACTGTTAAATTATTTTGAGATATTACAGGGAGAGTATTGCAGTTCTCAGAGTCAAAGGGAGTCCAAATGAAATATGAATAATGCCTATTAGAGTCTAGTTTTTTTACAAAGTGGAACATAAGGGCCGAACCCCCCCCCCCCCTCCACACATCAGTATATTTCACACAGTCCCTTAAAGCTTTAGTGCTGCAATACACTGATGATTTTGCACCAAAACTACAACTGTTTCTAGTATCTGTGTCACGATCTGGGTGATGAGCTTCTAAGATGGGCTGGATGAAAAAGAAGGTCCATGCGCTGCACTTGCACCTTCACACCATTCATTTCCAGGTCAGGTGCACCTCTCCCAGCGCCCCGACACCTCATACATCTTGCAGGCAAGGATCGGCTTATCTCCACACTTATCTCCTAAGTAATAATTCCCACTTAAAGCTGTAGCCTCAAGCAAATGACTGGACAGGACGGGAATGGCAGGCGCGGGTGGTACACCACTCCCACTCCTGCAGGACTCCTACAGGCTACACTGAAAGAACATGTCCACATGACCGCTGTAGGAAGTGCTTGTAAAGCGGCCAAACTCCTAAAACCTGATTCGAACTTGAACTCATAAAAAAACAAAACAAAAACAAATGTATGATTTAACTTCCCTTAGGTCTAAAAAGTGAAATGTATTTATTACCTCTGACTTTCGGTGTAATCTGGCGCTGAAGCGTGGGTTGGAGTCGGGGTTTCGAGGGGGGGGGGGGGTGCATTTGTGAACATACCCAGCTAAAACAGTCAACTCAATCAGCCGTTCCTGGTCGACGAGCACCAGAGAGAAGGCAAGCTGAGCCACACACAAGCCTCTTGTCTGAAGCTAAAATACTTTTCCTCATAATACAGACACAGGGCTGCTCAGCTTTTCCCCCACAAACCCCGAAATTCACTAAGAATGAAAAAGTCAAACACAATTTTCATCCAATCAGCGTCTTCAATCCAGGACAAGGAAGAGAAAATAACACAAGGGCAATATAAAGTGCCAGAAAAAGATCAACTGTATATTTGTGGTGTGAAAATCTCAAATGCTTCGCTCCCCTCCCTGCTGCTATTGTTCTCTTTACTTAACTGGCCTGTTTTTTAGGACTTGGAGGCCATTTTTTTTTTTTTTTACAGCAATAAAGAAGAGCCTGACAGAAATCTACCTCTCCTTGACGTGGTTTTCTCGATGTCGTAAATCTGATTGTATGACTAACTGGCCGCTTTGTTTATTATTCCTGTTTCTTTGCTTAATGCCCTTTCAGCAGAGCTTTGATCCTGCTAACCTTATGGATCCTCACCATAAACACTTACCTTCTGAAGACGTTTTTATCACGCCGAGGCTCGATGCCAGGCATCTGCGCGGAAGTACAGCAACAGATAAATTTGCCAGTTACCAGCAAGGGCAAAGAGGACAACAGGCTGTCTGAGCGAAACGTTTTAAAACTCCTCCATCACCCTCTGGCCATGGTTTTGGACTGTTGTGGGCTTTAGATTTGGCACGAGGAGATATCACGCATGTCTTTCCTAACCTTTTTTGCCATTTAAACATACGACTAGACATATCTTACAGGAGTTAATAAAATCACCACAAAGCCTCATGTTTTAGATTGCAAATTACAACTCTGATGTCATTCTAGACCATAAGAACATCACATTATTCCATTTCATGCTCGCACAAGTACAACTGATGTCCATATCCAAGCAAATAAATCAGAATTCATGCTATTTTTGGTGCAGTATTGATTTTGTAAATCGTATTTTAAGAAACATTTTCAAACACACGAAAGAAAACACTCAAACCCTGCATGTCTGAGCATACATAAAGACACACAAACCACCCGTGAACACTCAGCCATTGCCAGTGATGTTTCTGTGAGCAGGAGACCACAGGAATTGTTTATCACTGCGGATCAGAGTGACTAATCAGAAGCAGGCTGTTTCTTCTTGAACCTGAGCGGGGTCGAGATGTTTCCTCATCCCACACTGAGACACTTACGTGCCATGGCATGACCTCCTCCTCCTCCTCCTCCTCCTCCTCCTCCTCCTCACGAGTACCAGCCCTGGTCCCAGCTCTGTCCAAAGGGACACTCTGTGATGTTCTGCTGTCCCAGTGAGACTACAAACAGAATGTGGGGAACCGTGCCTTACTCGAGACAAATGTTCCCTTTCGTTCTGGTTTATTTATCCTCTCTTAATCTTAATAATTAGCAGATAATGCATATTGTTTCCACTCTTCTCTCTCAGCCATGAGTTCATACTAATGTATATCAAAGGGGTAAATTAATAATTACAGCAACCAGAGAGAAGGGAACAAAATGCGATTGCTAGGCAAACTAAGAGTTTCCATTAGCATTTGCCAAAGTACCATTAAATGTTATGGGCACATGAAGGCCCACAGAGCATGTTGGTCAGCACAGTGGGAGTATGACATCTTACACTGTGCAGGGCCTCATTCTGGACCATGCAGACAGCTTCAAAAGAACTTAACCATCGGGAAAAACAGTCTGTAGGCCTGAACCACACGACAAAAGCACCACTCGCAACGAGATAAATGTTGAACCGACTTACCCTTGGGGAGAACACAATGCTTGACGCATTATAGTTAGTTACGCAACTTCTCTTTGATATAAACAACAAGCTGATCATAATATCCAGACGAGGCCAAAAGCTGTTAACAGACACAAACAGGCTGACTTCTAGAGGAAAAATGATGCAGAGCCGAGCCACTGTGATAGAAGTGATGGAGCTCTGTTGCCCATGAGGGATGTTTCAAAGCCACTCGAACGCTTGTCAGTGCAGTTTATTACTTCCTTGAAATATCTGTAAAAGAGGAACCATTGAGCAAAAGAAAACTGTTTAAGAGCTGGGGGTGTAAATCTCTTTTAATGCTGCTGATCCCTGTGTTAGTGCCGCTTCCACAAACCGCTCACTGTTTCTCCTTCCCTACGGTTCCCTCATTACGCATCGTCTAGGAGAAATGGCTACCTTTTCACTTCGCCTTCTCAAATATTGCAAACTATAAGCGGTTTTCTAAGTTATAACTGCAGGCTGCTCTGTCTGCCAAGAGTCTGTCGCTTGTACTTAGCCCCCCCCCCTCGTTTATTTCTGTGGCTTTTGGTTAGAAGAAGCCATGTCACAAAGCCAAAGTTGTGACACACAGAGGCATGCTGTTGTAGTACAAACTTGATATGGATATTTGTGATACCGCAAGAACATCTTACACTGGTTTCTGATGGCTACTGGCTGACTACCGCTCCTAGAAACAATGATTTTTTTTTTTTTTCCTGTGTATTTTCTTCCAGCGAGGATAGACTTTGACACGAGTCCTGAAGCCCTCCACTTCTCCCCCAGGTTAGGTTAGTTCCTTGTGGGATGTTTTTGTGTGCAGAGGCCACCTCTCTTTCTTATCTTCCTGTCATCTCAGTGGGACGGCAGGGCACGACTCCTTCTCTGGCTCCAGAACCGCAGGCTTCCCCTGGACACCAAACCGCCGCTCCACACTAGATGTACTCTT
This sequence comes from Pempheris klunzingeri, assembly GCF_042242105.1. NCBI lineage: Eukaryota > Metazoa > Chordata > Actinopteri > Acropomatiformes > Pempheridae > Pempheris > Pempheris klunzingeri. The sequence goes on from NC_092018.1 coordinate 27,655,175, forward strand.
TGAGAGGGTGGTTGTTTAGGGTGTGTCAGAGCTTATTAACGCCAGAATGTGTGAAAAAACCAGAGCTGGGCAAAACAGTATTTGCAAAATACGTTTTTATAGGTTGTTTCGCTCGTCTTAAGTGCCAGCGGCGCAGGGTTTACCACATGAGGCAGAGGAGGCGGACAGAACATTTGAACAATCGCAAAGAAGCATGTGAAGGTTAATTTGGTCTTTTTGTGATCGACAGCGTGCCTAACACGATCTGAATTATTCTGATTGGGTGAAACCACATCCCACTGCTATTTGAAGATGGATAAAATGAATGACATGAAACAAAATTCATAAAACCATTCTCCTACCATTTCTTGTGGGAGGAAGTTGGTGCTTGTGTGCATAAATATCACATTTCTACCCCCTAAATCAGCCATTCCCAACCTTTTTTTTTAGTCAGACGCTCTCACACAACCCCGTCAGATAGACGTATTTGAACGCCATGTTCTAAATGTGTTCATTTGAATAGATTCTGGACAATATTTTTTTAATATATTTGAATGATATTCAGCTATTAATGACACAAAATAGTGGGTGTTACAATATTTTTTGCATACAATTGAACTGTCAGTGTTGGTTGGTTTGGTTCCTACTACTAGAGGAAGCTGGAAGCATCTGTTTTAACCACCATTTAAACTAACTATTTCAACCATTTATCAGTTACTTTACAGCTATTCCATCTGTGTATATATAATAGCTATTTTGACCATTTATCCATGAGCTATTTTAATAACTCATGCACTACTTTTAGCTGACTATCAACGTCTTTGCTACTAGTTGTCACACACTCTAAGTCGCAAAATGTGGTGGTCAAGTGTTGTAGAGGATATTTTTTTTATTTAATCAAACTGTAATTTCTATTTTATCAAATGACTTGAGCTGCTCCACAATCAGGTGGACAACTGCAGAGGCACCCCTCAGGTCCCCTGATAGGTTAATCACTGATCCAAAGCACCATTACATGACATGACCAGTGTTTGCTGCCAGTGGTGATGGCTCTATAGCTGCCCTCGACACGAGATTACTAAAATGCATGCAAACAGAAGCTAATAGAAGCTAATAGGAGATTACACAATTTGATAAGAAGAAAGAAGGGCAGAAATCATCACTCATTTCTATGTAGAAGTTGCGGTGAGGCTAAAACCTATAATAAAATCATGAATGGCAGCATGTGTGTAGATAGTCCCTCACATAGACATACTTGTGGGCAATAAGAAAAACATATGCTGCGTACTGAGGCGCTGAACCTGCATGCACTTGGAGAATGTTAATAAGGATTATGGTTAATGTACTTAATAATATTCATCGCGAAGGCCAAGCGTGTTTTGCCACTGTCTTTGAAGAGGCCGAGACCTGTGCCAAGTAACACCAACTTTCATGTTTATGTTGTGAAAAAAAAGTGTCTCTGTGTCAAATTTAACTAAAAGAAAGTGCAGCATAAATAAGTTGGAACTCTCAAGAGGAACAGATAGAAATTCCTTCTCTGTCAGACAGAACGAGGCTGTAATAATTTCTCTAATATGTAAGCCATAAAGAGATGCTGATGCCAGAGAGCGTGCTGTGACCCTGCCGACCTTGCGCCTGCTGCCTGGCCTCTGGTTAGTGTAAGCAGCATCCAGCTGAAAGCTACCAGAGGCCTTCATGTGTATATGTGATGTTTCCAAGGAGAGATGGACCAATTAATCTGATTATAGTCGCAAATCCTCCGACATGTGTAGGCCTGTCTGCGACCATGTGCAGTGCAGATGTGTGTCCATGTGTCTGTAAGCATGTATGTACCTGTGTGTGCGTCCGATAATGTGATCCTCCGACAGAGCGAAGGTATGGCTCCGTTTATGTGCGCAAAATCAGAATCCTGGCAGAAAATTTATAACCCATAAGATTTATAGAATATCTTGACTGATATTTTGAAAACATTTATCAGTCTATTAAACGGGAATGAGTCTTTCCTTTCCACAAAAAAAAAAAAAAAATGGCTGCAAGGGAGCTGTAACTGTATGCAAATACACTCTGTGGGTGAGTGGTCGTTCTTCGGAAGTCCAAAAACGACAGTTAAAAGTACCTGAAATGAAATACGGGGTGAAATAGTAAACCGTCTGTCAAAGCTTTCGCGGTCTGTTTAAAAACACAACACCCGAGCACTTAAGGGTTTTAAACAGCCCCTTTTCATTGGCGTGGCTATGAATATGCCTATTCTGAGGGTGATCCTTTCATTTTCAAGCCAGAGATCTGAGTCAGTCACAGCCCGCCGTATGTTTGTACCACTGACTGCAGCCTGCGCTGAGGGGCGGGAGGAAGTGGAACGAGGAGCTGACAGACAGGGCCTGATACTGCACTTCCACCACAGGCCAATCCCCAGCTAACCCCTGTGCTGACAGCCAGGATGTAGCACTCATCCACAGGCCACAGCCCAGGCTCTGGGGCCCAGGAAAAGGAGAGCAAGGAGAGCAGGGAGAGGGCCGGTCTGCTGATGAATGGTTTGGGGGTGGGGGGGTGGGGGGGGGAGTTTTGCTGGTGGTTTGGGTGGCACGCACCGCTTTCTGCCTCCAGAGCAGCATGACCAAGAGGCGAATCCACAGACTGTGTCGCCTGCCAACAGCATGTCCAATGCTTGGCCGAGTGACAGACCCACTACACACACGGGCGCGGGCACGCCACACACACATATGGCTGCGCACATGCAAGCACATTCACACAGGAATGCAAAAAACAAGATTAAATGCAAAGTAAAGCTGGAACATATAACATACAGTGAGATAAACATGCTGTATTAGGAAACTGTGAAAACACAGACACGAAGACACGTTCACACCACAAACACTCAAAGTGGCATTTTTCCTAAAACCAGATTTTCTGGTTACTTAACAGATTAAAGTGTAAAAGTGAGACTGTCCAACATAGACATAACAGATGACGGCCTCATTGTATTTTCACTGACGGAGTGCTATTACTGACAGTACGAGTCATGTGAAACATTCATCTAGAAAATTGCTCAGGCAGAACCAACATTTTCTGTAGTTTAACCTCCCAAACCTGATGTAATTCATAACACGACCTCATCAAAACTTCAGTTCTCTGATATTTGTTGCGCGACAGATTCTTAGAAGAGCCGAAGACTGCGGGTCAATAAATAATGCCGTCCTATTCGGCGCTGCGCAGAAGCACGGTGGAGTGATGAAGGTTGAGAGGCCAGCGGTGACCCCGGCTGCACGCTGCGAGAGGGCTCCGCTCAGAGCCAGGGCTGTCTCTCCAGCTGGGATCACAACACAACTTTGGAGCTCTGGTTTCAGAGCACAACTCCGGCCTGGGGCTGGCGCTCCCCTGTGAGGCTGGGCCTGCAGGGCCAAACGTTAAGGCAGACAGACCCCCTGGGGGTCAGTCAACCCACCCACTCTCAGGAGGAGGCAGCGACACGCATAGAAGCCAAAGAATGATTGGGGTTGCCTGAGACCACAGCTTTGCTTTCTTAAATGCTGAGTTTGGGCTTGCATCAAACCTCAGCCTACTACAGCTATTTCTGCTCAGTGGGGCTTCCATTGAACTGGCCCCAGAGGCAGATTCTGCGCATAAATAATGTGGTATGAGACCATGAGGTTGAATCAAACAATACTATCGGCTACAGGAGAAAATTTAGATGAATAGACCAAACAACTCAGCCTTCACCTGCAGCGACACATTTTTCTTATCAAGGCAACCGAATAGAAATCTCCATCCAGAGAGCACAATGAAATCACATATGCACAAAAAACACTGTGAAAAATCTTTATGTTTTATCCTCTTATCCATCCCTTTCATAGACACCAGATCATTTTGCAGCGTTCAGGAGCCGTGGAATTTCCCGAGAAGACGTATTGTAGCAGCTTTCTGGGAAATATTAATATCCAGCCAGCAGAGGAAAGGTAAAGGGAGAGGAGAAGGGATTGGGGGTGTACAGCAGGGGGGTGAGGTACAGACGATCAGTATCATGGCATGGTACCTGATGATAAAATGCCTCTTCTATTGCAACTCTTTCCAGCCCCCTGTGCACAGTTTCCCCTACTGTTTGCCACCTTTTTTTATGCAGACCATGACGTCTGTGTTACAGCAGTCCTAAGGGACACTGCTGGTGGTGGTGGATGGGTGGTGGGGGGGTGGTGGGTGGGGGGGGTGGGGGGGTGTCTGAGTAAGAGCCCAAGATGGGCAGTCGTCTTCCCTGCACACACTCCCCTGTCATCACGGCTGCACTGCAGAGTCTCCACATCTGCCTTGCCTTACACCGCTTACCCCTGCTCTTACCAAGCCCCCATCATCCCTACCTCCCTCCCATGTCTCCACTCCCCCATCAGGATCATCCAAATATTTCCCCTCGCTGCTTTTTGAAGCTTCCATGGGTCACGGGACCTCATGCACAAATCATGCTGGCTTGCCGTGGGGGGGCCGGTCAGAGAGGACGGGAGTGAGTCAGACGCATAGAAACCCAATCTGCACTGTTTTCATACGGGGTTATTTTTCTTGCCAAGACAGCCATCACCGATCAGCGGCTTGTTCTAAACAGCGAGTTTCAGGGAGCTCTCGCTGTAGATGCTGGTCCTGGCAGCTGGTTTCAGCCATATTCCCCAGTCACACCAGGGGGAAGAGCCAGTGAGTAAATTCAGAACGCCTGACAGCCTGCAATGGTTTAACACGGGGGTTAGCCCCAAATACATAGCTCTGGGTTTATGTTGATGGATGGATAACCAAATCCATCTCATTGTTTGCAATAAAACATAGATGTTAGTTTTTACACTGTGACACCACGCTGAATTATGATCTACTGAGAAAGGGACCTGACAAATGCACAAATTCTGTCGGCCACCAGTTTTGGAACTTGTATTTCTGAGATGCGTGGGAGAAAATGAGAAATTCAAATACATGAGGATGATAAAAGAATCAAGTCAGCTCTGCAGTGTGTGGGCGCAGGAGGTTCAATACCTAATGCAGAATTTTCACAACAGTGAATACTGGAATCAAACCGGGCCAGCAAACAGGGCAGACAGAGGAGGATGAGACAGTGTGGACCTTCCCTCCCACCTGCAGAGCACACCAGCTCAGGGTGAGAGGAGATGCTGGGCAGGAATCTGGAAGTGCTGGTTAAAGTAATCACATTGGTTTCACTGCATCTGATCTGCAGTCTAACAGACTTCCAAACAGTTGAATGAGTAAATAAAGTGCCCCAGGGGACTCCCGCTGGAGATGGATTACCACGAGGGTGCACACACAAAAGGAGCTGAAGCCCCACAACCCGATGTGAGCCGCAGACAAAAGCCTAGCATTGGACCTCGACCAGGAAACCGGCAAACTTTATTAATCTCATCCTAGACTGAACCTCCCGCTATTGCAATCCATGCACTCGCAGACAGACGCATGCTCCTCTGTGAGCAGGTACACGCTCTAAAACGGCCGCGCGTGTACGTGCGCATCCGTGACTGGGTGAACATATGCGCGTGCACGTGAGGCGGCATACTGACGATTGTGCGCATGTGCCTGGGCAAACATTTAAACATGCTGCAGATGCCTGCATGCTTGTGAGTGTGTGTGTGTGTATGCGTCCGCTCGGGTGCATAGACCACATAAGATGAGTCTCATGCTCACTTGGCTGTGGAGGCCGGGTCTGGAGGGGACTAAGGGCCGTGGCATTCTGCGGCCCCATCCCACCCCGGCCCCATTCTTCCCCCCTTTCTGGGCCTGACACAAATAAAAGGATTAGGAGCCCCCGTTTCCGTCAGACCCTCCATTCAAGACAAAGCTCCGACCAGCTTAGTGTCACACTTAATGATAAAAGTGCAAATCTCTGTCAGTCACTTTGGGCAGGAATACCGGTATTTGGGAGCTAATCTCATTTGATGAAGATTAAAAGGGCTAGAAAAAAAAAAAACAACAACTGAGGAGTACAGAATGTGTTTTGCCGTATCTGTACAAAAATCTATACTGCTGAAATTCAGACACCCAAATCTGACATGCAGCAGCTAAGATGAGGTGCTAAATGTATCTTGGAGTGAATGTGAGGCAGTGGAAAGAGTTTAGATTAGAGACAAAGAAAGAAAGGAGCACGGAGAGTAGCAAGTGTATACACACACACACACACACACACACGCATATACACACACACACACATGCATATACACACACACACACACATGCGCCCACACCCTCACAAAAACCTGGGGTGTATGTAGGCAAACACGCTGCTCTGCCCATTCCCATGTAGGGCTAGAATGTGTGACGTGAGTGTGAGAGTAAGCCTTGGGCACACAACAGTCTGAATGCAGCACTTGCCACTATGATGCCAGTCCTCTCTAGTGTATCTGTGAAAAGCCTACGTGTTGGAAAAACATTCCAGAGTGGGATCACATATACACAGTTGGGGCCAGCAGCGATACTGCGAGCCAGCAGCAGAGGCCATGTCTCACTTTCTCATGCACGTTCGACCAGGCTGCCCGGAGAAACAAGTGTGGGCTATTTCCAAACTGTAGAGGCAAAATGAGACAAACAGGTCTGAAATGTAATTAAAAAACGCCGCGAATGCGCATAAACAGCTTTGTAAATGTTACATGTTTCCCGACACGCCGTAAATTATATTTGAAATCGGCGCAGCAAAAACGCAGCCACTAAAATTTTATCATTCTTCTGATTTAAACATGTAATCTGGCAAATTGAAATTGAAAACATTTGCTGAGTGTGTGTATTTCTCGGCCGACTACTTTAAAAAGCCTATTACAGTATTTCACAGATTTAGCCAAAATCTAATTTGTAAATTGCATTTAATGGTTTGTGGTTGCCTTCCTTTTTGTTATGAAGAGTTGTCATGCTGTGAAAATAAACCTGAAGGCCCGTGGACTTGGAGCCAATAATGAAAATCAGTACGTTGCCGAGCCGAGGGCTTTCTCGCCACCGTCACTGATTAGCATTCCCGATTGACTGACATGTCCCACTGGCTGCCTAACAGCCGGCTTTAGGAGATGAGGTTAAATTGTGGCTACCAACAAATTGCATGCTTGAGTTCCTCTGCACCCCTCTGCTATCATCCAGTGTAATGTGAGCACACCAGGCAGATCCCTCTGCAGATCCTTCTCCTCCCCTGCACTACAGCTCTCCCACACAAAGCCACAGAGACCTCTTTCCACATCCCTCGCCACCAGTCTGGCCTCTAAAGTGGTGATGGGCATTACCGTGGCTGAGCCTCTGTGGCTTCCCATAGCGTCCTGCAAAGTGCTTTGTGCTTCAACTGCTGCTACATGCACATACTGTACACGACAGTACGCTTTTATAGCCCCCTCCCATTTACACACACACACACACACACACACACACACACACACTGCATCCACTCATTTCTACTAAAACACACAGCGGAAATGCCTTTTTAAAAATAAGCCTCCATGAAATCACCTGATTTCACAACACAGGCTAATAATCATGCTTCACATTTACTGACAGCATCACAAAAACACATAAAGCTAATAGAAACGCCACAATACAGAAGTGTTTATGGATGTAGCTGGTGTAAAATGTACAGCAGCACTATTCACATATACAAGGGTTCGCGTAAAACGATATGTTTAAATTAAATATTTATCACTCACTGGGCTAATTGTGGGAACCGGAAGGAGCAAAAAGCAGAGGATCGAAGGTGTAGCTAGTGATGCAAATAAATATCGCTCCAACAGGTCCTTTAATGGGTAAATATGTTGGGGTGGTGGGGGGCAGTTAGCAAACCATGAGATGACAGATGATGCATCCTAGTATGCTGCAGGGACAGGCCGAGCCATGTTGACATAAAACCCAATACTTCCTTACAGAGGAACGGGGCCAGCTTCAGCTAGCTCCTTGCCGAGCACTAAAAATCCCAGCAAGCTGAAGCAATATTATCCGGCTTAGTGTTTCTAACATTAGATTTGTCTCTCTGTAGTGGTCCTCTCTTATTTACCCAAGAGCAGTGGCTAAAGACACATTTTTATCCTTTTTAGGGAGAATTAAAAAAAAAAAAAAAAAAAAGTAGAGCCGAAAGTTAAGAAAGTCTCGCACAAAGGAACGAGCAGCCGCAGATGAGAGCAGCTTCTGAAATACTTCAGCAGGACTGAGGACAGTCTTTAATTAACTGCAAAACTGCCCAGCTGGGTTGACAACACAAAGTACATCCTGGTGCTTTTTTGGTTTTCTTTTCTTTTGTTTTATTCTCCTTTTTTCGTTCCATTTTTTTTGGTGTGCATATGAGTGTTCACAAAGTGCCAGGCCACGCGGGAGTGTCCCAGAGTGAGTAAAACACACACTCGGTGAGCTAACACAGAAACCCAGCCGTCAGCATCTATCCGGCACACACTGCTGCAGCGTCCCTAGCACAGCTAATTAAAAAACAACAATTTCACAGGAGGGCACTCCAAACAGTTCTAAAAAGCACCTCTCAGCACACCGGGGGATCGTCCAGCATACATGGGAGGTGAGACAGGTTCTGGGAGCTCTGCTTTTATGGCTTCATCACTGCTGTGTTTTTCTACTACTCATACTACCGTGACCTGAATTTCATTTTGCTTACAGCATGTGAATTAGAAAATTTTGGAGGAAAAAAAAAAAAAAAAAATCTGCATGCTGATGTATTTGGAAAACTTACAAATGAAACATTCTAAAATAACATTTTGCCAGACAGTAAAACTTTATAGAGCATGAAAAAAAAAAAAATTCCACTCAGGAATGCAAGGTTTTCAGGCATCAGCGGGACCCAAACGTGGGCAGCATGGTGTATAATATAGTTAGTTAATGTTATGTTTTGTAGATTGAGCCCGTGGCAGTTTCTAACTAGGCAGTCCATTACAGGGGTGTTGTCCAACACTTCGGTCAAGTGATAGGCCTTATTACATGGCTCCTTTCAAAGCATCTGCTTGGTTAGAGGAAAGGTCTCCCTGGGGAAAAGATCTCCCTCTTCCTAATGATGTATAATTGACCTCCAAACACCAGGACACAACAAACTCTCTCGGGGTGGTGTAATTCCACTCTACCTTTTACATACCGCCGTCTCGTTCAAGCTTGTTCCTCCACTATGGCTGTGGCTCCCGTCCAACTGACAGCTCTGCCTATTGGCCTTTTAATTTTTATCAAACTTGCTCTTGAAATATTCTCGCAAGAGGCAGCGGCACATTTCCATATTTTTTTCTTCTTTGAAAATATATTTCGTCTTATTTTTTCCCTTCTTGAAAATATCTGTACATCTAATTATCTTTGGCAACCTAAATCGTAAAACAACCGAGAAATAATCCTCATTCACAAAAAAAAAAAAAAAATGCCTGTTAAATATCAAGCCGGGGACGATAAACACAGGTCAGCTGCATGACATAAAAAGAGGCAAACATATGGAGTAAAGGCTAATAAAATCCAATCTTGTTACTATATAATTGCACTGTATGGAGCAAGATGTGTTGAACTGTGTTGGTGGGAGTTTTAATAACACAGTACACAATTGTTTTCCCTCGTCTGCACTTAAACCTGCTCCAAAGGTGCCAAAAAAGACTGCTTGCCAATTCCTTGATTTATTATAGCTAGTGAGAGCTGATTACGGGGCATGAATCAGTTGCTGTTGGAATGTAATTAGGCACGAAGACCTCTGTAAGGCTAGCAGCTCTCATCACAGCCCAAAGCAGTTTGTGGGCTGACAAATGCATCTTAAATGGGCGTCATAAAAGTCAAAAAGGTGCCAATTACATCTTTAAGTATCCCATCAATGCAAATGGAATAAACAACATAAAAAGAGATACTTGTGTCTGTGTGACGGAGGGACCCCTCCAGCTGGGTGGGAGGGGAGGACAAAAAAGGTGAGAGAAGGAGGGTGAAGAATTAAAAGATGTGTTGAATAACAGCGTGCGAGAGCAGGACGTCACCCAGCAGGTTGTTGTGTTTGGCTGACATGATCGGGTTTTGCCACACAAGCTCGCAGAGCGCCGAATGTAGCAGAGGAAGAGGAGAAATGGCCAAGTTGTGAACCAAATATGGTACTTCAAAAGCATGTCAGAAACAAAAATGCCGGGAGAGAGAGAGAGAGAGAGCATTATTTGGAGTGAAAATATCTGCTCTGTGTCTGTGTTTATCTCTGTCTTCTTCTTCCCTTCACACACACACCAAACAAATAAAAAAAGGAGCCACGAGAAGCACAAGCGGACAGAGCTGATTCGGGCATGAGAAAGAGATCCCTCTCCCTGCCGGACTGTCTCAGCTTCCAGCCACCTCTGAGCCGTGAAGCCGTGACTCTGGTATCCCATAGTTACTGCTATGAATTTTCCCATTGTTATCAGCCGACTACACTCCTGTCACAAAGCTGGATGAATGGCACGCATGGCAATAGATGTAACTCTTTGTTGCTTGCAAGGTATCTAGCAGAGAGCCATAATGTCCCGGTAATCGAAGTAGAATTGTTAAAAAGGCCGGACACAAAAAGCTGAAAATTTAGTGACAAGCATGAAAAGCGCTCATGCGTTGAGAAACACAGGGCACCCCAGGGTCCTCACAGGCCAAACAGCAAACCTCTGCGTTGTTGTTCCCTCTGCTGCTGCTGGGCCTCAGAGTTTTGCCTCACTATATATATAAATATATATATATATATATAAGCTGCTGCTTTTATGTGATAATTTACTAATTCTATTTACTCATTTATCTTACTCCAGGTCTAATGGCTGTCATGCTACTTCCTGTCATAGGCCTGATTTAGATTTAGATTTTTTTTTTTGTATTTCACAGTAAAAACAAAAAGCACAATTCCTACATTATTAGCATTAATCTATAATTTATAAAATTATTATTTTTAGTAGCTGAAATATAAATAATTGTCCTGTTCATTTTTTTTTTTTTACATATTGAGTTGTTGTAAATTAAGCAGAGAAAATGATCAAATTAAAATCCACATTTGTTCTAATCCCACTGCATCTTTTTATTTTACAGAATTTATTTAGTTTTTGTGTGCGTGTTTTCAAACTACAACAATTTAACTAAATTATTAAAAACGCGTGCGTGCGTGTCCGCGTCTGTGCGTGCGCGCGCGCGGAAGTCGCCTGAACTTATTATTCTGAAATTATTTTTTCCTTATAAATCCACATTAGCGCGTTTGGCTCGCAGGCACGCATAACTCATAGGGAGCAAAAAGCGCGGATAGTTTTTCATTAAAGCGTTAAATGGTTGCCATGTCTCCTAAAACACATCACATCCAATAAAATACAAGGAGCGTTAAATAAAATAGAATACAAATAGTCTCAAATAAATTAGCGACAATTTAAAAAGAAAAGAAAATTGCACGGGTCAAATAAAGAAAGTGAGATAAAAAAATATATATAATATTTAAAGCAAATCAGATTTTCAGAATAAGTGCACAATGTTCTGATCGGGAAAAAAAAAATCAATCCAAGCTGCGCTGCAGGCTCAGAGTGCTGTGAAGAAACCCAGAGCTGATATTCTGTTTTCCATATTTTGAATGAATGTGAGGCGGCTGACGGTGGTGATGGGTAAAGGCCACATGATGCAACCAGGAAACACACACGGCAGAGCGGAATAAAAACCAAACGCCTGCACAGTCTCGGGCCCATTTGTGACATAAATACACTCTTTCCGACGAGAGGAAATATAGAAATATCGTGGGCCACTGTGACATAAATAAAGCACATGACAATGTATGTATCTATCCGTTAAGGCGAGCATAGATAGATGGATAGATAGATAGATAGATAGATAGATAGATAGAGAGAGAGATGTAATAGTCAAATGTCAGTGACAACAGGTTCATCCCCACCGCACCTCCATGATGGCACATATTTTTTTGCACTTGTCTAAATCTTGTAAAATTCTTATCGGACTTCTGGATAACTTTTCATGGTGTTTTTGCACTGTGAATGACACACACACACACACACACACACACACACACACACACACAAGGCCTTCCGGCCAGCCACAGCCATCACAATGTCCTTAAAACACGCACACACACACACATACACACACACACACACACACATCAACCAAAGCAATGTGAAGAAATGACAAAGGAGAGACAGGAGAGCGGAGATTCCCTCCCCCGAAGTCGTGCTTACTGTTGGTAGTCGTGTTTGCAGTAAAGTTTCCTTTCTCTGAAGTAACAGCTGGTGGTGAGAGGCTGCTGACACACGGTGCACTGCAAACACTCCTCGTGCCACGAGGAATCGTTGACCCTCATCAGGAAGCGGTCGGAGATGGGACGCTGGCACCCTTCACACACGGACGGATGGTGACAGTCGGTCCCTGGAAAACGGCAGAGGAGTGGGGGGGGCCCGTCAGACAGGGAGAGAAGGCCCCGGATCAGGGGACTGGGTTAAAAACTGCACCGCGTCACGGGCCTGCACACAGTTTGCTTAAAGAAACCAACAGACGCGTGTGGTGTTTGATCGAAAAAAAAAAAAAAAAAAGCAGGATTTAAGGCACGAATTAGATTTTCTCTCTCTCCAATAAGGCCTGCACATTGCATCACTCATCCAACCTTTAGCTCAGGAGCCCTTTCCCTGCCAATTACGTGACAATAAAACTAGATTTTCCATCATCATCTGTGTTTTTTTCAAAATCCATTTGTATGCGTAAAAGTGAACTTTTGTCGCTTTTCCTGACTGTAGGTGTCAGGAAACAAAGCAGCAGCGGGTAGGCATGCCTTGTAATGGCATCCAGACTGAAATAACAGTCTAGTGTTTGACCTTTGCTCGCAGTTCAGCAGTGATCCGCTGAGGTTTGTGCAGGCAAAGTAAAAGAAGACTCACCGAGCATGACTCCGAGCGTGGCTTGTCCCGATCGCAGGGGATGATCTTCAATTTTTATGCCGTCCAGCATGATGCACGTCTCGGTCTGTTCTCCCGCGGAGAGGCGCTCCAGTGACACCAGACCTGTTGCAATATCCATAAGAATACGGTCAGACTTGGCAAGAAAATCCTGCGGCACACAAAAGCTTTTTTTTTTTGTTTTGTTTTGGTTTGGTTTCGTCTGGAGGAAGAGCGAAGACGAAGACCTGTTGAGACCGTTTGAGTTCCGTGTGGCACACGAGCCTGCAGCTCGGAGGAGGAAGAAAAAAAAAAAAAAAAATCTGAAAATGTGCTTAAGTGGAAGAAAAGCAAAAAGCCGGAGTGTGATGAGCGATAGTTTGTGGAGGTAAAGGCCGGATTCACAGATCCCCGACGTGTCAGAGCAGCGTGGAGAGAAAGAAACAAACAATAAAAAGGTGGAAAAGTCTCTCAACAGTCACCTGTTATGATCAGAGCACCGAGGAAGCTTTATCTTCTCGTCCTCAAGCCGACGGCAGAGAGCGAGGAATTTCTTCACGTAATAACACTTTAATCAAGGATGAGAAAAAGAAGACAAACTTGACAGCAAATCCCGAACACACACACACACCAAAAAAAAAACAGAGTGTGTATGCAGATGTCCCGGCAGTAACTCTTTGGAAGTACCGGAGACGGTTGGCTGGTTGTGCCCCTGTCGCTGCAAAAGTCTGAGATCGAGATTGAAGCGAGTGGATCCTCCCACTCCGGCATGCATGGCTACACTTTTTTCATTCCGCCATTCACTGCCATTGGGATGCTATTGGAGCAGAGTACAGTGCGCTCCGCACAGTCCAATAACAACACACACACGGAGGCGACCGTGGAGAAGAGCAGGAAGAGAAAAATGATATGTTACAGTGGCCTGGCCGCACACTGGAGCAGCTTTATCATGAGAGAATAATAATAATAATAACAATATTATTGTTAACAACGCACTTTAATTTCACCATCATGCGTATTATGGCACGCGCTTTTTTTTTTTTGGTGGGGGGGGGATATAACGCATCCTGTGGAGATTATTTAGAGAATTAACTGAAGAATATTGAAGCGAGAGAAACTATTCCATCATCTTAAAAAAAACAAAACAAAACCTCATCAGGAACTGTTATATTTTCCCGTCAGTGGTGAGACACAGAGATCAGCATCGCTCTTTTGTGCATTGTTTCCAGTGGAAGCTGCTGTCTCCTTTCAGCTGATGCACCTGGCGATCAGGGGTGATAACAGCGGGCCGTCCAGCCCCGAGGTGGCCACTGCGGGCCGTGCCTATCAGCTTTCGGCCAGGAGGGGAAAAAAAGCAGCAATAATAATTCAAATAATAATAATAATAATAATAATATCACCACTAACACTTGTAGGTCTGTCCTCGGTTTATCTAGCAGCACCACGGCGGTGGTGGATCTTACTACCTGCTACCAGATCACTGTGTGGTCAGAGGAATGAAGCCTGCAGACTGACACCAACCCGAATCTGAATACTCGGAGCAGCCAAAAACAATGAAGTGACCATCATTTAAAATTACGCACAGACATCGCCTGTGGGCGTCATTGGTTTTGCGAGTTAATAAAATTCAGGAACGATCAGCAGGCTGCGTTTCTTTGCCAAGACGTGATCAAGACGTGTGAAAGGTGCGGAGGCCTGACTGAAATTACAGGGCTGCTAATGGGATTGTGCGCAGCTTCCAGTGTCACGCTGCAGGAGAGCCTCGAGAGGATTGTTATCAACGTCTGGAAGGAAAAAAAAAAAAAGCAAGAGTGGACTAATGGAAGAAATGTGTTAGAAAGCAGTGTTTCTGTATGCTCACACCAGCTTCACACCAGCCTCTATGTGGGGCTTTAATTGAATTAAAACTACCTGCTGCTCGGTTGGATGAATGATGATCCCTATAAATGATAATAATAATGATTATCATTATAATAAGATGCTGGGAATTACATAAGGAAAAAAAGATCAGTTTTATATTTCACAGTTTTTACAGCGAGATGGTCTATTTATAGGAAGAAAAAAACAAACACACGGAGAAGCCCCCCCCCCATGAGTTTTACCTTCTCTGCAGCCTCTGATCACAGTGTTTACCTCCGATCCACAGGCCTACAGCTGCGTGTTGTTCTGATGTCCTTTGTGCAGCATCAGGGCGATGACCTGTAGCCCAGTTTGGAGGACAGAGCACAGATTGTTGGCGTTGCCCTCTGCTGTTCAGTCAGAGAACAGCCCAGGTCCTCCCACACACACACACACACACACACACACACACACACACACACACACACACACACACACAGGGATCCAGCCCTCACACACACACACACACACACACACACACACACACACACACACACACACACACACGTTCACAGCACAAACGCACATCACATGAAGAGTGAAGTCTTAATATTTGATCACGAAGGGACGCTCGCTGCGTTTTAAATCAGCCCATACCTGCCAGTCAGGAAGTCACCACCCCATCTTAGCTGTTCTTTCTTTTTTTACCTCCTTTTATTTCCAGCACTTCTATCAGCGCGAGGTCAATGAGGCTGCCCCCCCCCCCCATATCCCCTCTCCTCCCTCCCTCCCTCCCCAGCCCTGTATTAGATCATCTACCGCTAAGCACGAGCTGAGCTCAACTATCGATACAATACAATCAATACATTTTTAAAAACATATAAAGCCTGTGTTGTCACCCCCCCCTCCCCTCCCCTGCCCTCCCCTCCCCTCCCCTCCCCCACTCATTCACCCCCAGTTATCGGCCGGGTCGCTTGTGTGAATGAGGACATCAAACATTCATTCAATAAATCAATCCGCCAACTTTTAGCCGGCGGTGTTTTAATGAGCCTCCGCATGAGGACCCCCCCACCCTGCTTTCTAAAGGGCAGGAAGAAGAAGAAGAAGAGGAAGAAGAAGAAAAAAAGAAGCGTTGCAGCAGGTGTGCAGCTCAGAGAGCAGCGGCCTCCTAAAGTTGACCAATTCAACTTTAAACCACCCAGAACTGTTGCACCCATCGGAAAGGTAAGAGAGCATCATAATGCGCCACAGGAGTTCATACTGGCTGGATGTTAGGTGACAAACTGCAGGGTTTGAATGCAGAGGAAATGATTTAGGATGAAAAAATATATTACCTTACATTAAACGGTTGAGCTGCAGAAGAGTTTTTTTTTTTTTTTAAAAAGTGCGAAAAACTGGTGCAAAATTTGTCTGAAAGGAGTTTGGAGGAAAATGCACGAAGGAAAGTTAGAAATCAATCTAATAAGAAGTGCTAATTCTGTTCCTATTTAAATGGACGTGTGAATATGACTAAATGTAACCTTCCTCTAATTAGATTATATCAGAACTGACAATAAGTGACCCTCAATAAATAAATAAATTCAATTATAAGACAAAAGGATTCAGTGACTTCGTTCAATGTAAATCTAATCTATGCAAAGACACCGGTCAAACCCTGCCCAGGTACAAACATAGAACCTGGACAATTTATCCACTTTAATTACATTTCCATCACGCTGTTTAGAAGCCACGCAGGATCCATTCACCCTCCAGCCCAGAGAGGAACCCTCACTGCTCCAACTGAGTCAGGCCTCACGCCCGGAGGCGACCATCAATGTATTGGGGGGAAAAAACCAAACACAGAAAATAATAATCCTCAGCGTAAAAAAAAAGAAGAAGAATATATCAAACCTCAGATGTGGACTGTAATAAACGCCGCATCGATGTCATAATCTTTTTTAATTATTATTATTATTATTACAATACCAACGCAGGTTTGTTTGGGCATTTTCAATTATGCCTGAAACAAAGCGCAGCGATAAGCGTTTTAAAAATAAAATCCCTCGGTGGAAATGGGAGGAAGGCTTCACATCCTCAAAGGAGAAAGTCAGCAAAGCAAAGACATAATGGCTCCCCAAACTGCGCGGCTACAGGACCCTGATAGTTAACTCACTTTGATCTTTTTAATGAGTCTTCCTAAAGCTCTCCATGATGCTTTTTTTAAAAGCTCCAAAGAAAAGAACAGAAGAAGAAGAAGAAAGAAAGAAAGAAAAAAAACAACAACCTACAGGCTCCTTTAATTTGTTTGCTGCACTTGAGCATCTTAAGAACAGACTTGACAGACTGCAGCAGAAGCAGAAGCACGATTTCTGGAGCTAAATATGTTGAACTAATCGGGGGGACGAACGGACGGACTTTGTTTTATTCCTCTTTTATTTATCCATCACACCATCCTCCCACACGGACCTCTCTCTCTCTCTCTCTCTCTCTCTCTCTCTAAAATGAGCCCTTGGAGCCGCTGGCCGCTCGTGGATGAACACTGAAGCCTATTGAAGGAAGTGAAACTGGAATCTAATCTCTCTTTTTGCGGACTCTGGATGTTTTCTGCATTTTCTTTTTTCCTTATATTTTTTTTGATGCGTTCGTGCCTTAAAAAAATGTGTGTGATTGCGCACGGAGCGCGCGCAGGCGGCGCACGACTGCAATAACAAACAGAGTGTGAGCTACAGGCCCCCACAGGCCCCCACAGGCCCCTGAATACTAACACAGCCTCCTTCTGATTTCACCTTTTTAATTGAAGTCGCAAATTGCATTTGATTTTTGCACCATTTAAAATATATATATACATTTCCTATAAGTGTTATTTATATGCATTGAACGCTTCAATTATTAAATGGCTAAATTCGCAGAGGCGAGATAAAGAGAGGAGTTATTTCCGTCACATCCTCTTTCCCTCCGCTCACTCACATATTTCTGCTTTTATTCTCCTGAACAACATCTTCCTGAGACAGCCAAAAAAAATGATACTGCAGGATAATCCCAACTCCCCCCGGGATTAAACCCAAGTATAATACAGCACTGTCAACCCATGGCTAGATTTGTTTATGTTATGATTTATTGGATTCAGCTCTTTTTTTTCTTTTCGTTTCTCTTTTTTTTTTTTCACTGACAAATTTATTGAGTTCTTGACAGATGGGCTGACAGGCCCCTGTGTGACAGCGGGCTGACATACCAGCTTGAAATGTGAGTCTGAAAACTGTTTACCTGCATTGGAGGAGTTTGTTCGGACGTGGACTAAATCTGAGCTGTGATTTAATTAACATAGGACTGAATAATATTAGTCCCATTCTCAACCAGTGAGAGCCTGTGCCAGATTAATAACTATGCAATTAAAATGATACAAATACTTAATCCTGTACTTCTGATATAATCATCACTAATGTGGTTTTAAAAAGTGACACCGGACAATAGATTGTAGTTTAAAAATGGAATTGTTTTAACTTACTAAAAGAAGTAAAACCAAGATATACAAATAGATGGTTATTACAAGGTGATTATTGACTGTTTCATGCCTTAATAATGAATCAAACTGGTGTCATTTTGATGTCATTAAGCAACATATGAATCACAGGGAAACAGTCACTAATGTTTAAAGTCCTGCAGCCCCTATTTAGTTTAGTAAAAAAAATGAAAATAAGATGATAAACGAAAGAGAATGGAATGATAATCATAACCATTTAATCCGAGTCTTGTGAACAGCAAACTGTCTGAGAGGCATTTTCGTATCAACGTATTTAAATTCCCTGCCACCCTGGCACAGATCACTGCTCCACACCAGCCTCCCTCCTCAGAAACACCGTGCTGCAGTCTCAGTGAGGGAGCAGCTCATCTGATGACACTGATCCAGGATGCAGTCAGATTTATGCACCTGGTCCCCTGACTCACTCTGAGCACACATCACTCCCCCCCCACCTCCACCCAAACCCCCCTAAACCACACTATCTGAATTACAATAGCACCCCCTGCTGGACAAAGCCGGACAGTACAACAGACTCTGCTGTTCTCATTTCCAAACACCTCAGCTGAAGCAGTGCTGCAGTAAAGTATCGTCAAACCTGCAGATAAAGGAGCTGCAAATGTATCAGTCAAACAAAATGAGCATCACTCTTTCAGCTCACATAAATACCACGTGTTCCTACTGTTTGTCAGCCCTTAAATGAAGTTCAGAATACTGACTTTGTCCTAAAAACTTTGCTTCATGTTAATATAAAGGTCTATTTAACAATTCTTCATATTAAACTTAAAACCTAATTTTTTTTTTACGCTTATTAGGGAAAATAAAGAATGGTATTTTATGATTTTTTGGCAACATCTTAAATACTCTCAGTTAATTTAATTCATTTAAACTTATCATATAAGTTTTATATATAAATTATTTTATTATTTTTGTTATGACAACAGAATAATAGACACCATGTCTGATATTCCTGGTGTTGAAATGTACATGCTGTTAATTTGAAAAGTTCTAAAGATACAAGTTGTCCAATGTTGTCTTGTAATAAACTCTTACCTGTAAAAAATCAATTAAAAGTTCAAAATATTGAAAATAAATGTTCTCTCTCGTCTAGAACAATTAACTACAATTTTCTGGCACTGAGATTCCAAAGTGTAAAATCATGTATCTTACTTGAATATGTTCCTAATATGTAGTCATGTAGTATTTGTATTTTTTTGTCAGTTTTCTCTTATATTATTACACTGTTGATGTGATAAAGTGCTGTTTATTTGTCAACCAGTCTGGTTTTATTCCAGTGATCTGTTGGATTTCTTTGTTCTGCATGAAATAAAAAAAATTATAGCAGTATTATAGTTTATATATAACAAACATAGTATAAAACAGATATTTTTTCTTTTTTCTAGATGAAAATGCAATAACTTAACAAGAACTTTTCACTGTTGGTTCAATGATCTGCATCTGCCATGACAACCATCTTTAGGGAATAATGTACTTAAAGTTAAAATAAAAATACTTTATTATTACTTATTATTATTAACATTAACAGTATCTATTTTTTTTCATTTCATTAATTCATTTAAGTTGCCAAAAAATACAGTACAAATTGTATTTTTCTTTAAATATAATTAGAAGTTTTGGCAAATTATCATGATATCATATTTTTAATAGTCCAATTTCAATAGACTAATGACAAAAACAACCTGTTTCATATGATCATAATTAATTTCCTATGATACCCAGTGTTTTACATCCCTATACAGCTTTTTGTCATAAAGTCAGTGAAACTGAAATTTAAATTGACTGAGATCTTTTCAGCATTGTGTCATAGAATAATAATAATAATAAAAAACAAATATGAAATGTTTTGTTAAAAGCCAATAAATACTTTTGCTTTTCCAAAGGATTATCTTCAAAACATTGCAAAAAAAAAAAAAAGAAGTGTTGTCCAAAGTTGGATCACAGATGGTAACAGATGATACATTATGAAACCCAGCAATAACAAAATCTTTTCATTCTGTGATGTGGTGATCCCCCCTTCCCTTCTGTTTTACTTAGCACACATGCGATGACCAAGCACGTCCTCTTGTGAGCCTAAGCTGTTCAGACACATGAGGAACAACTTACACGGTAATTTTAAACAAAATTAAACCAAATGGCTCCAGGAGATACACACCCACATGTATTTGCGACTTTCCCTAACTGCTGATGAGCGCCTGAAGAATCTTAAATCTTTCTCCAACGAGGACCATTCGGTGTCCCACCCTGAGGTGCTGAGTTGAGGAGCGACACGGAAACAAAACAACAGTTTGCCCTTCGAGAAAAGGCTTTCGCAAACTTGGAAAAACTCTGGCTCGTGTGCATATAAGCAACTGATATTACATCCCCGTATCACAGTGGGATACGCTGCGTTTCTTGCTACGTGACTGTTTTCATCATTAGCAAAAGCGTCTCAGCTCAGGCAAGATTTGCAGTGCCTTTCATCAGATGATCATGTTATTCAGTGGATTTGTCTCCGCAAAAATAATGTTTCCTCTGACACAAGACAGGGGAGGCTGCAGGAGGCCAGGAGCATGATTTTAGGATGTGTGCCATTAACAACAAGCGTAGGCCTTTGCTTCCCGCTCCTCATGTGGAATGCATAAATTGTGCCTGCTGAATAAATTGCATGTGCTCGCAGACATTGTGGCTGAAGTAGTGAAAGATATTCTAAATACATCTACATATATACTGAGTGTGATAAAGAGCTGGAAGTGAATGGCTCTGTTTTCATGGCAGATACGTACCTGGAGAGTCAGTAGAACCTGGTACCAGCATCAGTCCATGCGCTATATGTGCTGTGTGAACAATGATGGGGACAAAAAGTGACAAACAAGAATGAATCATTGCAATGGGAAGAAAACATGAAGAAAATGTGGCCGGCAGCAATAAAAATCCTTATTATCAGACATCTGTGTATGTGTGATTCTTTTTCTCCGTCTCAATAAAAGACCTGGATGTGTCTTGTGTGTACTGACTGTTAGTGTATGTGCACACGTATGATTGTGGGTGTGTCATTAATAGGCTGCACTTCAGAGAAAAAAAAAAAAAAAGGTAGAAATCCACCAGATGTTTTGCAGCTGGGTGGATCTGGTGGTGAAGATCTAGACAGCATCTGTCACAGGCCAACATTTCTAATCTGTCCCGAACATTAGGCAGAGAGCACTAAAAACCCATCACTGGCCGCGTGTGCTGCTCGGTTCACAATGTGCTAACCACGGGCTGTGCAGTCTGGCCCCGAGAAAGTTCAGAATTAAACAAGAAAAAACAAAACAAAAAAAAAAGTCATTATTCATAAGATTTTATATGACCTACAGTATTCATCCAGCTGAGCAGTAAAGATGCAATTTTAACTCCACAATTCCTCTATGATGTCTTC
This sequence comes from Pempheris klunzingeri, assembly GCF_042242105.1. NCBI lineage: Eukaryota > Metazoa > Chordata > Actinopteri > Acropomatiformes > Pempheridae > Pempheris > Pempheris klunzingeri. The sequence goes on from NC_092018.1 coordinate 27,676,731, forward strand.
GAGCTCTTCTCCTTTAAACAGTGCACGGCTGCTAAACTTTTAGAAAGCAAAATAAGGGCTAACGGGCTAACTGAAGTTATTAGAGCAAAGTGCCTCAGGCTAAAGACCAGTGCTTTGAACTACAGGTCCAGCAGAGCTTAGCGAGGTCAAGATCTGTCAAACGGCAAGCAGAGCTAACATCACAATGTTCTGGACAGACATTTTCTTCAAAGACCTGCAGTTGTGCATTAAAGAGAAAGAAAAAAAACGATGTAATGAAGCTGTAATACGCACTCCCGTCTAGCTACGTATAATCATTTTTAAAGTGTACTCTTCGCTTGAGAAAAAACAAACTTGCACACAGATAGAAGCAGCCCTTGACACCCACTTTCTATTCTTTTATAGTCGTTGCTGCTTCCACAAGATATTTTCCTGAAAATGTAGATAATAATCACATTTCTACAACACAACTGCCTTTCAGAGCCGACTAGGTGTTTAGCCAACATTCCCAGTTTGGGAACTGTGGGAATTGCTCTGAGCTGACCTTGATGGTCTCTAGATATTTCCCTTCCTGGGTTCATGTGCCTAGTTACCAGTTGGTCAACCTTGTGCCCCGTGAACTGACCCTGTCCTCCCTCCGAGATTTGAAAGGAAAAGAAACCCAACCCTCTGGGGAGCGCTCTGACTAACAAGAAAACTGCTGGCCTGAATCTCTCAGAAGTGCTGTGTTTTCCCACTGGACCACTTTCAGCTTAATAAACATCTTAACTAGCCAGAGGTCCCACGGGAGCTGCTGGGAAATCCTTTGGGCAGCCAGAGCTCAGGAGCTGGCCCTTTATTGCATCCAGGTGGCTGTTAAAAAATGCTGGCCGGCCCTAAATGTCCAATAAAATGCAAGTGGCACCTCCAAGGGTGGACAGGGTCAGTGCACCTGTCTGTGGACGAAAGCTGCTCTCGCTCCCCCTTGTCCAATCAGTTTGATGTCACACTACTAGGTTGTGCCACCACTATGCCCATGGAAGCATTAGTGAACAGGCCTAAAGGACACAGGCCCACATGCCCTAGGGGTCAGGGGGCCCCTGAGCTAGAGCCAAAACAACCACGTAGAGGCACAAAAAGACTGCAGACAAACTCAAAGCGATTAACAGATGCTAAACGACCACGACAACAGACGAAAAACCACCACAGAGACATAAATGACTGCAAAGAAATACAAAACTACTAAAAGGAGACACACAACTACCACAAAGAGACACAAAACGACTGCAAAGAGACACAAAACTACCACAAAGAGACACTAAACTACTACAAAGAGACACTAAATGATTGCAAGGAGACAAAACATCTAAACTTCTGCAAAGAGATGGAAACAAAACTACAAAGAGAAGAGAAAAGACCACAGAGACATAAAACGATCATAACTACAAGGAGACGCAAAACAACCACAGACACAACCGACTACAAAGACATGCAAACAAAACTACCAAGACAAGCAAAAACGATCACAAGGAGAAACAAAATGAGTTGAAAGAGACGTAAGAACTAAAAATGTGTTTGGTGCCTTTCAGTCGTGGTGTCTTGCTCCTGTACAGGCGGGGTGGTGCCTCTCACACGTCTTTACCCAGGGGCCGATTGTCTCAGTCCATCATCCTGTTGTATTAATGGACAACTAACTGGTAAATTAGGGGGATTCTGGTTGAAATTATGTCCAATCACTTCCCGTTTGTTTACGACTACTTCACACGTATGTGAACAGTGGCAGCAGCCTCCCTTCATCTGTCCAGTCTGGTCGCTGTCCAAAGGGAGAGTTAATAGTCCCACAGGTTGTGGAAGGACCTGGATGGTGTATTGGGCCTTTGATCTGACTTGAAAGGAGTTAATTGATTTCTGTGTTACAGGCGGTGTTGGGGGGGGAGAAAAAAAAAAGATGCTAGCTGGTCATTTCAAAACATGTGCAGAAACGTCTGAGAGAGAGAAAGAGGGAGAGAGGGAGGCAGGGGATGAAGAGAGAGATCACCTCACACCCGGCTCCATCCTTGCTCAATTACAATAATTTGACTCACATGGGCTGGCCGCCATGGCAGAGAGGGAGGGGAGGAGGGCCGCCGTGCGGGGGAGGAGAGGGGATCCCTGCTCTGGGAGATTACTCATCTTACCTCTAGCTGAGGTAGAGAAAGACAGATTTGATGTGCGGCTCCCCTCGGAGTGCAGCCTGGGGGCTTGTTAAGGTGGCGGTATGGAGAGGACCACACGTCCAACCTTCCACTTTAAATCTCAGAGGGGCACTCCTATATTTGATGACATCAGCATGGGATGAAGAGACAAGAGACTGCTGAAGGTACCCGGTAAATGGTAGAGTGAGAGTTTCACTGCCTACAACCTGTGAGTCTCTCTATAGCACTTATTTATTCATTAATTTTACTTAGAAAGCGTTTACTGTTTAAGGTCATGGAGGGTTTAGCCTGTCCCAGCATGCACTGGGCTGAAGGAATCACGTCGGGGAGCAGAAATTCTGTTTCCTGTTTATTCTTGTTATGAAAATATGTATCCAGTGAAAATTAGATGTGTGGCTTAACATGTTCTGTCAGTGTGATTTGTTGCATCACCTGCCTGTGAGTCTGTTCACCATGGGTCTAGGTCTGGTCTGGACCTGCTTTGACAGGCTTCCTGCCTTCACTCCTTCACCTCTCTCTGTCTCTGGTCACCCCAGCTCAGGGGGAAACAGGGCTGTCAGATGGAGAGTGGCAGGCTAAGCCTGTCTTAACACAGCACCTCAAACCACCTCATAAATACAGGCTTCCTTTTCCAATTTCCAAGCAGCCCATCCACCTCTGTCTACATGCTTACACACTGCTCCGTGTCATGTGCTGGGGTGTGAGTTTAAAAATGACCACGGGACATCTGGCGGACTCACAGAGGGTGGGGCTTTGATGTGCTGCTCTGCAGTTCAGCTCAACTTTGGTGAAGTCAAATCCTCCGAGCGACTACGCAGCGACAGTGACTGAGGAGCCTAAAGGGAGACTGGTAGGTTAGAGATAACAAGGGAGTTTTAAGGATGCCTTGAAACAGACTCACCATATGTGAAATACTTATAGGCATACAACAGCCCCAAACTACTCCTCTAGCCTTTAAAGTGCTGCCTAGCTTACAGACAAAAAAAGGTCCTTTCCATTTTAATTTTAAAATGTGGTCTCTGAAAATCATCATTACTTTCCATATTATAAAGTGGAGTGAAAGGAAAAGTGAAACCATGTGAGGCAGCTTTTTGATGGGTGATGCTGGGCAGGGCTCAAGAGGGAGTTGTGGCTCTGAAAGCAAGAGCGCTCTGTGCCCATCTGGAGGGTTTGGCTGCACTGCTTCTTTTACCAAAACTGGTGATTAGCTCCATCTAAACATTTACATCTGACGTGCAGAGCGAACAGGCTGATAACAGCAACACCTTGACTGCTGCGCACGATGCTGAGACGTTACAGCGCAGGTTCTGCAGAAAAAGGGGCATATTTTTCAGGGATAAGGCTGGTAATATTTCATATATTTGTAATTGTCAACAGTTGTCATGAAAAGACCAAAACCAGCCATGTGATAGCTCCTATCTTAACACTTTTCAACCCAAGCTTGCCCCCATTTGTTCCTACTGAAGATGCAAATATTTTAAAAACACACTAAAAATATTGAGTATACTTCCACTCATTTAAATAAAGCTAAATAAAACAGCTGGGAACTGTAGTTTTTAGCAAACAGGAATAAATAGTGCATTTGTTGGGGACTATTTTCAGCTGCGAACTCAACAGTAACTGTGTTTGGTAGTAAAGGAACATGTCACCCAGTTCTGCTATTAATTACATCCAGTCTAAACACTGGGTGATGTGAAACATGTAAAAAAAATAAAGAAATATATAGTGGTATAGTTTGGTAATGGCAGCAAATGAGTTGATGCGTTTGCTTAATACGGAGTGTGTGAAGCTGGATACATATGGAATACTGTATACGTGCACTTTCTGCACAGCGGGGAGGAGGGCTGTCGGAGCCTGTCACTGTGCTCTTGGGCATCACTGATATGTCACCTTCATGAAGGAGCGTGAAAGCTGCTCCCTCTGCTCAGCATTCTTCAGACTGTCGCTCTGATTTCAGCTGCAGAACAGAGGAGTTAACGCAAATGCTCGCCGAGGGTTGTCATCTGTTGAATGCTCCATTAAACACCTGCGAAAACCAAAAGCCATTAGGAACTTTGGTCAGGTAAAGAAAAAAAGTACTGCATTGTTAGCAGCATCTGTAAGTTCACAAACTTAGCAGGAAGAGAGTCTAATTAACAACAGGGACATTAATCCATTAATGAGTCTCTAATACTAATTATACCTGCAAAAAATGTGCAAATGGAGTCTGACAATTTAATTAGTTGCAAATGACACATGTGAGCAGGAGTGAGAAGGAAGTGATGTTTTGGTATCCAAGTGTAAATTCTGCTTCTGGATCTGGCAGCAAAGTGGCAGCAGGGTGCTGTTTGGTTTGTTAATGAGGAAAAAATATTCACTTTAATGAAGCTTTTGTTTTGGATATTCAGAAAATGGGTGTGTGGGTATTAAAATACAGAAAAAACTCACTTTTTAAAAAACTTTTTGTTAAAAAAAAAACCAAAAAAAAACCTCCATACAGCTGTAGAGAGGAAAAACACAGTTGAAATTTAATGTTGCGTTCTATTCTTAAAGACCTGACTCAGATGAGGAGTCACTGCTGACGTGGGTGGGCGTCTGGGGTAAAAGGCTCCCGTGGCTCAAAGCTCTGCTCGTTCTTGCTGCACGCTGCTCATGATGAACTCTGTGATGGAAAGATGCTTCTGCTGGAAAATGCACATCAGTGGGGCCTGTTTGTGTGCGATGAGCCTGCTTCTCGGCTTCCTGTCGTCCTCCCCGAGTGCTCCTCACTGTCAGCACGGCCCCGTTATTCTGACGGGCGAAATGTGAGTCACATCTACGTATGTTAATTAGTTTGATTCATTTCTGAGTGTGACACAATTTTCAAAACCTCTCGTGAAATAAGACAAAACACAAATTTAGTAAAAAAAACACATTCAAGATAAATAAGTAGATTTTTTACTAAAAATTTAATGTGCACAGTTGTACAATTAAAAAAAATTAATTTAAATAGAATCCATCAAGATAAAAATACTTTTTCTATCTTAAATTACATAATATACAGTTACAGTGTGTCATTAGTTCATTATTTCACAAATGATCCCTTTAGTCCATCTGTAGTGTTCCAGTCCTCGTGTGTGTTGAGCGTGAAAGCTGGGTGGAAAGTTACACAGCGATGCTTCGCTCGGTGCTGAAGTTGTAGTGAAACTGTAAAAAGAGAGGATGAAAATACACAATGTTGAGTAAACATTTGTTGTCAAAACAGGGCAAAAAAAACATTTCCACCCTGCAGTATTTTAACAATTAACACCAAAACAATAAAATGTATCCACTTATAAAATGACTATTACAAACTGAGCACCACCAATATAATAACCAACCCTCTGAAGGTTTGGAAAAATCTATTAAAACAAAGTTACCCCCCCCTTGAAACTACAGGCCGACAGTTACCCCTACGGCAGAGTGAGTAGATGGTCGTCCAGAATGAAGGTCGAGAAAATACAAACAAACACTTCCCCCTTCTGGCATGTTATGGACATGACTCTTTAAAAAGCAGGAGGGCTTCTAACATTCCTGTCTTAAGAGGAAGTAGAAGGCAGGAAAATGTGTAATTTATTTATGATAATTTGAACTCCCTTCTATTGAAATGATTAACTTTTGGTACCCGAAGGAGTTTTTTTTGGTGCCATTTTGGCACAAATCCAAATCTAAGAAATGGAGGTGGCGCTCTATATAGAACTAGAGGCCATAACGCAACAGATATGCAATAATTATTATTCATTTGTTAATGTTATTGCAACATTCAGTGCTTCCACTGTCATTTACATTAACCCATTTAGCAACATCTTCAAGTTGCCTTTGATAAAAATGAGCTCCACAGATGTTAAATTTGAGAAAAACAGAGCAGGCTGTGTATCTTCAACAGAAATACCCCAGTACCATGTAGTATCGAAGCTTCTTTGGTCAAACGACACCTGCATTCAATCTTTTTAGCACCCTGATCTAGAAAAAAAATGACTGTATGGTTTTGCTTGCAGCCAATCACCGCAAGCGTCCTTCAGTTTAACGCGACATGTGATTGGCCCACTGCTACAGCAGCTGCAACCCATACAGTCTGTGGCGGTGAAGTGGTCGGCAGTTCGGCGTGCAAAGATGCCACTAATACGTTCAAAAGTTTGCTGAGTTTACACACCGTTGATACGAGTAACGTGATAAAACACCTCATCATGTTATCACCTTAAGGGTGCTGGTATTGATGCTGGTGTGCCACTTTTATTTTCTAATCCGTCCCTAGCTGGTATCGGATCTGAAGATTGCATCAGTTCAGGCATTGGAAAAAAAATTGAAAAAGTTGGATCATCTCTAAAAACATGAGCAGTTCCAAGAAGCAACTATAAACTTAATGTAATCCAGTTTCCAAAATCTGTTCAATAAATCCATATTATTAAGAAAAGATTGAAAGACGACAAAGTTGCCTAAAAAAAGTGACTATGACGATTAAATAACTAACACTAGCAAATGTTTGATATGGTGGGGGGGTCACACTGATCTAAAAATACCAACACATTGAGGATTTAGCTGTGGGTGCAGTTCCACTGGCTAAACAGTGCAGTCGTGTGACACAAAGCAGTCACTAAGTTAAACAGTTGTATTACTACATCACAGCACTAGGTGATGCTGTATGATCACTGAAATAAGTTTCCAAATCCCCACCAGAAGCCAGTGAGCCACGGTGGCTCCAACCTGGGTTCTCTCGATCAAAATACCACCTCCCCTGATTTTCATCTACGTGAGGGGAAGCTGCAAGTTACCCAAAACCTGTCACATATCACAAGCCTGTTAGTTGTGAGGAAATTCAGCCCCCCACCACACAAAAATTCAGTCTCAACATCTGGCACAGTAAATAAATAATCCTGTGTGTACGTGTGTTGTGTATATGTGTGCGCATGTGTGTGTGTGTGTGTGTGGATGATGGATGGGGGAATGGGGTGTTATCAGGGAGAGCATGTATCAATGTCTGCCAGTTTTACACACAGCCTGACAGGACAGTGACACACTAGAACATGGGCGGCAGTCACCTAGACGAGCCGAGCTTCATTTCCTGTCCCTGCTCCACTGCCAAAAATATGTGACATGTTGTCTTCATTAATTCCACCTCTATTTGGAGCTCTCCCTCTCACACCTCTCACATACCCCTGTACACTACTGTCCCTCCATACGTTCAAATGGCTAGACACACACACACACACACACACACACACACACTCACCCGCCTGCACAAGCATACCCAGTCACAGAAACACACACACGTGGATAACTTCCTACAAACACTAAAAACTCATCATACATAGGTGCTAATGAAACTCTTGTCATGTGTGCGTACACACTTCTTTCCACCCTAGCATACTCCCTCTGAAAATCATTAGCCAGCTGCCAACAACATTTTTCAGCAGAGCAAACTACATAAAGATGTCACTTTAAATCGCTAACTAATTAACACTTAAAAAGACACAAATTAGATATGCGTGGCTAAAAGCAATTATAATATCCGCAAGTTTTGTGAGTCATTTGGGAAATGAAAAGAATGCCTAATTGCTGGAACCAACATCATCCGAGACACGGCTTAAGTGATGCCTGTTAGGAAATGGTCTTATCTACGACTGTGGCTGTGATTACAACAGTTTTCCTCAATTACATGTGCATATGTATAATTCTAGGAAGTGCATCTCTTTCATGAATCTATATTTTTTCTAATGGGTTTAGAAACGAGGCAATTAGATTCTGCTTCCTGCAGAAAGCGCCTCTAGTTTCCTGAGGGGGGGGGGGGCCTGCATTCAAGCACAGACAGTGACCTCTTCTGGACAACAGAAGGAGAAAATGCTCAGCAATGTTTAGAAAACTGGGGTACAGTTTGGCACTAAAAGCTTTTTCTGAATTTCATTTTTGGGACTTTGTTCTTTTATATTACCAAGAATGAGCTGCTGCTCTGCAGAACCCTTGAACAGAGGAAACATGGTGGGCATTACATTAATACTGTAACACTGATAGAGAAAAACAAACAAAACTAGACAAAGAAAAGGAAAAAAAAAATCCAATTCTGCAGACATGCATCACATTCTAAAAAGAAACGCTCCTGCTGTCCAACATGTTTGCGAGAACATCAGCGACTATATTTGCCCCGCTGTTCTGCAGATATCATCGCAGTATAATAATAAGAGGAGAGAAGTAAAAATAACACAATGGTGAGGGATGTTTCCACTTGGAAACTAATTATCAAGCTAAGCTGTGACTTCATCCTCATCAGCCTGGCCCCACCATTAATCTTGTGCTGTCGTCCACTTCACTAAATCCTGTGTGTTACACTATCTCACATTTACTTCATCAGCTCCAGCGCGACTGTAATTAATGATTTCTCATGCCCCTTCCCTTCCCTTCCCCAGCTCAGCTCACCATGTGTCCTCCTGCTAATCACACTCTCTGAGAAGAAAGGAAGGAGGAGTGGAGAGGAGAGGAGAGGAGAGGAGTGGAGAGGAGAGGAGAGGAGAGGAGAGGAGGAAAAAAGACGAGCATATAGGATGAGCAGCCAGCCTGTCTCCACCCTGGAAAACACACACATGCACGTACACGCCATTAATACCTTCGCTGACAATGAGCTTCATTCAGATGACCATATGACAAGATGGCGACTCTGTGTGATTTGGATAGTATGTGACAGAAGACAGAGGCAGAGTGCAGAACAGACACCCGGTTTGATGAGGGAGTGTTTGCTCTGTAACACATCTCAAACCCAACAGCACCTGTTCTTTTACAGTGGTCTGTCACTTCCTGGCAGTTCTGATACCAAGATACCGTGCTAATGAGAGAGAAGGGGGGTTGTCACTCTCTTTAAAGCGCACACACACACACACACACACACACACACAGACTCTCTTTCTTTCTCTTGCTCTCACAAACACATGGGCTCTGAGGACGGAGCTGCACACAGATGATTTTCTTCCTACGAATGCCTGCAGGCTACAGTGTTTCATCAGAAATGGGGAGGACTTTGTAGTGCTTTTATTTGCTCAACATGATCTCTAACTTTTTCATTGCTGAAGATGAAGCTGATTGTAAAAAGTTAAACATGCAGAATCGGAGCAGAGCAGCTCCTCCAGATCTACTGCACTGTGCGAGATGCTAAATTGAGCTGTGTGAGAGAAGAATTGGGGAATAAAAGTCAAGTGTTTTGGAACAGCAGACGAAGCTTTTAAGAGAGAATGGCTGCCTAGCCTGGCCATGCTTTTATTCAATTGGGGCTTAGTGGAGCCAACAGGGCCTCGCTGTCTCAGACACTTAATTACAACCCCAAGACCGTTTGCTTTGCATTCTGGGCCAGCGGCGTCAGCGGCAGCCGAGCGTTGCAGCCTCTACTCACTTCCTCCTCGATCTCTGCCAGGGATTTGATCGTAATGCCCATTAAATTGACTTGCTGCGTCTGAAATCAAAAGCAGGGAGAGGAGGGGGGGGGGGGGGAGGAGGAAGAAGAGGAAGAGAAGAGGAGGAAGGAGAAGAAAAAGAAAAAAAACACACGAGAAACATGGCGGTTAGGCTCATGGCTAAGTAAGCATGCTTAAAATCTTTAATCCTCTCCCTCTTGGTGTCAATACAAACGGGGCTATAGTGACAACCACCGCCAGCCAGCCAAATGGACTGCATTGAGCCAGCTCTGCCTGACTGCATGCATTCATCACTCAGTCTGGAGGAGAGGAAACGAAAGAAAAGGAAAGAAAAGAGGAAAGGAAAATTGAAAAAAAAAAAAAAGGAAAGAAAGAAAAGCAAAGGTGTGGAAAAAGAGCCTAATGGTTGTACACTGTGAAAGAGGATCAAATATCATGACCATACCACACTACAGGCTGCATGACAACTGTACAGTAACATGACCCTTCTCAGAGTCTTTGTAATAAAGCAGTGATTTGGCATTTTGTTGCTCGTTCCTCAAAGAAATGTTTACCTCTTTGGGGTTTTCATGAAACTTCTCAGAGATCACAAAGGGCACATCATCCAGAGCTGCAAAGAAAAAGTAAGAAAACAACAAAGTTTAAGGTTGACTTAGAAAAAACAAAGAAATATTACTCCCTATTCTTGATCCGGAGTACTTCCACGAGACTAAACGTGGGTTTATAAAACAGCAAAGCTATCAACATCCCCAGCCACCCCGACACCTCCCCTCCTTCCGTCTATGTAGAGAAGATGAAAGGCTTTTTTATTCTCCGCTGTATTTGAGCACCTCCACTCTCTCCTCCAACCCAACCCTCTTCCAGTTTAATTACTCTTGATTATTCCCGATTCTGTCTTGTCTGAGAGATGTTCACCTCCGAAACAAAGACACACTCACACTAGGCACAGAAAAGCGGAAAGAAGAGAGACAAAACATTCACCAGATATCAAATTTGCATGAAAATAAGCCACACTGTTCAGCCGGCAAAAAGTGGATTGAAATGAGGACTTGCCAAGAGCGTGGTGGTATAATTAGCATTTGACCAAACAAACGAGCTTCAACAGAGCTATAATTAAGCAGGCCTGTAATTAAGTGTATGCCCTTTATCATAATGATCGTGGTTAAAATGGTGTGATGGCTGCCAGTTGATTATTAATGGTGTAACCCCGTACTGCATGCATCCTGCACTGGAATCAAGGTGTCACGACTGTCAGGCTAGAGAGCAGCCCTTTGTTTATAAAATACATTAGGGCCCAAATTAACACAGGGTGACAAGGGACACAAAGCCTCTCATTTCCAGACTGAAGGGAAAACTGCAGCTGCTCGGCTTCATTATAAAACTCCCAAATCTGGAGGCACAAAACTTGCTGCCGTTGGCTTCGACCGGAGCCCCAAATATCAAGAGGCCAAGCTTCCAACTGGTGTTCTTTTACCCACAGTCCATCAGGCCGCTGGCACAGGAAAAGGAACTCATAAATGTAAGCCGAAGCTGTTCATGAGTCATCGTTTTGGAGCTGACACTCCTCTTGGTCTTTCCTGTTCACAGCAATATTTTAATGTATGAAATTCTAAAATATCCCTCACTTTGACACTTATGCGACTTGATTTCCTTTCTTGGTTATTGCACAGATCCACGGTTTGGCACTTTCCGCATGGGTGTGACACAATGTGATCTTTGTAATCAAAGCATGACCCTCGTCCTCGTGACCACAGGAAAGCTTATTTAGTGTCTTGGCCGCCAATCCCACAGTAAAAATGTGGTCGTAACAAAAGTCTACCGCCGCGCTAGTGTGAGGCTGTCCTTTGAATTTAATGCTAACATCAGCAAGCTAACAAACTCACAATAACAATGCTAACATGCCAGGAGGTTAAATATTAACCATCTTATCCCTGTTAGTTTAGCGTGTTAGCATTTATTTATTTGCACTAAAAAACAATCATAAACCAAAGCATTAAGGGAACTGAATTTGACCTGATGAGGGATCACTAAAGTTATTACAGCACACCCTGAAGGGGACATGAGTGTCTGCACTAAATTCAATGGGAATCTAACAGCTGTCGAGCTATTTCACTCAAAACCAAAAATGTCAACCTCACGGTGGTGCTCGAGGGAAGGCGGTGAACGTTTTATCCCCGGCTCCTTTTCCACTCGCCCAACGGCTGTTCAGTGTCCGAGACCTGACATCCACCTCCTTGCAGCGTCCTGGGATGTGTGGCTATCTGGAGCTGCAAGCTAACCGGGGCGACTGGGTGGGTGCAATGACTTGTTTAAGCTCATAAAAACAAGTGAATAAACATGCACTACTGTGTCGCTGGGAGCACCAACAGCAGGCAGAGATAGGCAGGGAGAATACATTTGAATCAATAGCCAGCAATGGGAAGCCGAGATTGTAGCTGCTGATGGATCTGCCTGGCACGGACAGATGAATGCGCAGAGCTGAAGGCCAGAGAGTTTCTTTATTGCTCAAGGATTACATTTAAAACCAGCTCTCACTTTGTATTCCTCCACCATCTATACTACAGAGGCTATCTTACATCCAGACAAATGGAGAGGCGCGGGAGATGACTTGGTGGTAAGAAATGGATACCATGGAGAAATACAAAAGGTGCAAAGGGCAAAAATAATGTAAATCCAATCTTCTGACCAGGAATCCCACCATGAAGCATGTTCCAGCCGCTCAAATGGCCAGGCTACAGTCCATTAACTCACGAGTGTATTGCTGTGTAGGGAATGGGGTAGTTATTTGGCATTTGGAGGTGTGTGAGTATGTGCAGCCATTAAGAAAACACCTGGCAGAAATTTTGGTAAGATGACTATGCTGATGATGGTGATGATGATGATGATGATAGTGGTGATGGTGAACTCAGAGGTGGCGTTAAGTAAGGAGGACCCTGTGGCTTGAGTGATTGTAGTGTAAAGAACGGAGTCAGCACAGGGCCCGTGTGGATCATTGCCTTATTAATGGCTCCGTCAGGTGCGATGAGCAATGGCTGCATTGTCATCTCCAGCCCCTGGGCACAGATGAATGGCTGTTTCAGGGCGGGAAGGGCTCCCTCGTACGCTGGGCTGAGCACTAATCCCTCACTCTTCCATTGTTGGATGCACTGTCACCCAGGACTTCAGCAGCGCCATACATTGCATTTCCAGGGTTCTAACAGACATTGGCCATGCACACAGGCGCACACACACACACACACAGACACACACACACACACACAGACACACACACAGAGTTGTGCTCCGACACTGACTGATGGAAAAATATGCGTGGGTGATCGAGCATACCTCATATTACCTGAACCACAACTCAAGAGTAACACTTTAGGAATGTTGATGAACTTTTATTTTACACTCCACTAATTCAGCAGAATTGCATTGATCTCTGTCTAGTATGATTACTTGGGTGAATCTGTCTCGCACCTGAATTAAGTGAGAAAGTCACAGTCAGGGCAATAGCCTGCAAGTGCAAACGGAGAATCTATTACAACTTTTCACTCATGATTGAGCTGATTTCTATTGTTTAATAGCGTAAAACAATAAGAAATAATAAGTAAAGCTGCTCAAAAACAGGTTAGAGCTTTATCTGGAACCTGCTGTATTTCATATTCCAAACAACTGGATGTTGCCTTTTCTCTTTGTGTAGCCGGGCTAGACATCGCAATACCTTTCCTGTCGCTGTGACTCTCAATTTGAGGCAGATTCTTTATGCAGACCATGGAAATGCTATTCTAGTTGCAGACCCCGCTCTCTGTCACCTCTGCAGATAATGGTGAGTAGATGAACAGAGAGCTGGAGGAGGACCCCCTATGCCCACTCACAGCCCTTAGCCCCACTCTGACATGAGAAATAGTGCCCAGGCCTGACAGCATCTCGGAGACATATTGTAGTTTATTTTGTCGCCTGGGCATGCCATCTGTGCCATTCCAATAGAGGGTGTGTGTTCAGGCTGCTGCGAGAGAGAGGGCGCGAGGCTCCGGGTCCCTCAGTAGCTCTGCAGCCACGGCAGGTCATTAGTCAAATTGCCTAATGAGAGAGAATACAAATGGCCCCCTACCCTGACAGGAGGAATTTTGGAGGTGTCAGAGCTCCTGACCCGTGCTATGAGAACAGATGATAGTGAGTTGCTATTTTCAGATTCTTTTAATGACTATGGCTCTATGAAACCCATTCTTTTTCTTTTATCTTTTTCCCGCTTTTTCAAGCTCTCTAGACAGACGAGGGAAGAAGAAGAAGAAGAAGAAGAAGGAAAAAAAAAAAACTTTTCAATGCATTAAAAATCTCACTTGCAAAAGTGGAAGTGTAACTTTTGAATTATTTAAATGTTTACTGGGGAGTCAATTAACATTCTAAAAAGCATATAACACTGAAACTAAAACAGATAACGCTCTGAAATGATGTTGATGGTTTCTGATTATCTATTTTCATTTGTTTCTGCCGGCTGTGTGCAGCTTGTTTCCCCAGTCTCGCTGTGGTGTGTGCAAGCTTCTGTTGCAATTCTGCTGACAGCAAGTCAGTTAGTTTATACTAAAATATTAATCTCCATCCCATCCAAATGCTCAAAAATGTAAACAAATTTAAACGTTTCGCAGCGCTTAGGGTAGTATGCAAGACATCCAGTACTACAGGCTGGAGCTGCAAGACACTCAGGGTTAAGGGGAGACACTGTGGAGGGAAAACAGAAGCACCAAAAGGAGTGGAGAGAAGTTGGATCATTTCACACAAGCTTGCTGTTTATTCCCTTTGATTAACATTTGTTCTTTTTGTACCGTTTGGCTAGAAAAGGTGGTGTATTATCACATGATACTTTAACTCAGTTTGAACATTTTGAAAGATTTGTAAAATATAATAAACGTACCATATATGACAAATGCCTAAGTGACATGTTCTCAAAAAAATAAAAAATAAATAAATAAAACAGCCAAAAAAAAAAAGCTCTAATTGCATCTACTGTAACGAAACACACAAAGAACAAAAATTCCCCAACATGAAAATTCAACTTTTTTTTTTTTGTTACCAGAGGGATGCAAAATGGCAAGCTTATGCAGAATGACCCACTTACTTTTCCATCTGTGACAAGCAGTCCTTGAAATCTGGTAGTGGGTAGGGAGCCAGGAGGCAGTCCCAGTTGGGCGCTGGTCCATCAGTCTTCCAGAAAATGGGCAGAGCCAGCAACACCTACAGTGAGTTGGCCGCAAACACCGCTGCATAACAGTGAATGCTCTGAGGAAGTGTGTATATGTGTGATAACTTCTCCAGTATGGGCAATGTATATGTTACGCATATACGTGAGAGCTATTTCAGTACCGAAATTCTTCAGTGGTTCGGTATGATTACAAAACCTCTATTAACCGTTTTTTAAAAGCAGTCAGGACTGGAGAAGTACTGGGAGAGCCCTTTTCTCTCGCTTGTTATTGAGAGCTTTTATGAAATTAAACGGACAATCAGACTTTAATCAGCAGCACAGTGTCTTTTAAGACATTGCCATGGCACTGGCATTGATCCCCAGCTGTGGCTGCTGGTAAATGTGCAGCAGAATGTGTGTATAAATGGGGTACGCCTCTCTGGACAAGTGTAAAAGCTGGCAGAGGGCTGACGGTAAATTGCATGTGCCGGATGGGACACAGCAGAAGGCACAATTACACAAATCCCCTCTTAATTAGTGGTTCTGTGGGCAAACTAACCCGTAATGATGCGAGGGATGTGGCGAGCCCCAGAAATCCTAACAAGAAACACTCACCAGCACTGGAGACTGGGTCATATGGCCCCGGTTCCCCTCAAGTCGTGACTGATGCGTGATCTGTTTTGATCAGTGCAGCTGCAGGAGACGATTCCTGTGTCGCCCTGCCCCCCCCCCCTCGCAACCCCTCGCCCTCGCTGAGCTGCTTGCCCTCTGGACTGTGGGTAAAGCAGCAGGCCCTGTGTGGTTATGGGTGGCATTATTAAGTTCTCCATGCTCACAGTACCAGGCAATGTAAAGTGGCATCTCACACGGTGAGTAATGAACTGTGCCAGAGTGGAAGCAGGAGGGATGACAGCCAAAGAGGCCTCCTTGGCAGCCACTAACCTGGGCATCCACCAATTTATCATCCCCTAGAACCAATCCACCAATGCCGCGCTGCCATTTGTCATTAATTATGCTAATAAGGACACCATTACTCTCCTGATGAAACAGGAGACTGTTATTAGTATAATGCATTTATTGTTTGATACATATGCATTTTCTTATTAGTTTTACTGTGTGTGGATTCGTGGACTTTGAAAAGAGATATATATATTTTCCATTACTTAAATAAGACTGTACACACCGACTGACTATTGAAAAGGCAAAGCAACTGTTTCATAATCACGCACACCAACATAAAATGACGCTGATGTGTTTCAACTTTTTCACAGCAGACTTCGTGGCTCTAAGCAAACCAGTGAGAGCAGAACTATTTAATATAGCTTCTGGGAGCCCCAGATGCCCTTTCTAAAACGACTTCATTCCCAGAATCTCATTGTGCTTTCTAAATCACACCACAGTATGTATTAGAAGATCATTAATTACAAACTTAACAAGTCAGCAGAGCCATTAAAAGATCTTTAAGGCATATTTGACCATAAATCTCCTTAAACTATATTTAATGACTGGATTTTTGTGAAATATTTTTTATCAAGTTCTAATTAGATGTGTGATAACAAACCCTGCTGTACATGGGGCAAATGAGGGAGCCGTGACAGGCCCATCCATTGAGGATGTCCACGTCTGGACACTGAAACTAATGGAGCACTGCTTCTATCTCAGGGATGGATAGAAAGCAATGAGGGATGAGACTCCAGAGTCCAGTCTGGCCTGCAAATGCAGAGCCATTTAAAGTCTCTTATTTGACTGTAATAAAGGTCCAAAAATGCCTGAGGGCCTCAAGGCTCCAGTCAAAAATTCCAGTACGATTCATTCAGGATTCATCTCCAGATGCTTAATGGCACCATCACACTGGGATCGATCATGTTTTGAAAATAACCTGGGTAGTCCAGCAGGATGCTTGATATATCAGTGGGATAAATGCCAGCAGGATTTAGTTTAAGGGTATTTTACCTCTTAAAATCCGAATGTGCTTGACTGAGGATAGACACATAGTAAATGAAAACCTTTGATTTTTATATTCTGTTTGGCTTTGCCGAGTTGGAACTGGACTATAATGTTGCAGAAGGGTTTCTTTCTGTTTGCTTTTAAGACCAGAGGTTTTAAATAAGACCAGAGACGACTTTGGTTAAGATCCTTACATGTTGTTTTCCCATAAAAAAAAAAACCTCACACAAACATTCACTAATGTCACTCTTGAGATTGTATAGATGAACCATTACCCAAACACATTAATTTCCTGTAAACGTATGCTAAGCCTAACCATAACCAGTACTTGCCTAAACTCTAACCTTAACCACTGACCCAAAATCTGATTTTTCCCATATGGGGACATGGCTTCACAATTAACTAATCCTAGGGCTGAAATGGGTCCCCTTAGAGAGAGAGAGAGAGAGAGAGAGAGAGACGCATGAACACACACACACACACACACACAGACAAATGTGTCTGATTGAACTTATTCAATGATCTCTAAATAAAAAACTATTTCCTCCACAAGGAAACAAAGCTTCTGTTGAGATCAGAAAATGATAAGTGCTTTTCTTGCTTTTCCAGAGAAAACAGAAAACAGTAGAAACAGACATTTTCTGTCCAGAGTCCAGAGTTTCTGACCAAATCTTTTTTCTGACCAAAACTTCTTTTTAGTGTAGATTTCTGTTAATAGCATGGTGGTGTAATTTTTGGACGGTTGTTCAATTCATTTCTGCAGGACTCAGCCCAAAACATTTGAACTATGCTCCCATTTCAATACTGAAAATGCACGAACAGCTCAGACTTAAATATGAATTAAGGCTAATTTTAACACACTGTAATTTATAAACCATCAAATTATTAAGAGGAAATTCAACACTCCTTTATATCAATAGTTGCTGGGAGTAGTAACAGTAGGGGGACACGTGTGTGTGTGTGTGTGTGTGTGTGTGTGTGTGTATACATTAGGTGTAAATACTCCCCCCCCCCCCCCCCCCCCCCTCTGTTTCGCCTTTTGCTGACCAGGGGAATTAAGAAGCAAAACGTGGGTTTTAAGAGCGTTCCTTTCATGTCTTGATGTAAGCTTTGGCATTACTTCAGACATCAAGATCGGTTTCATAGAACTCCCATTCCATCTAAAGTAAAAGCTCGGCAGTAAATCTGCCCTATACTCCCCCATAACACTTCCATAAATGATTCATTCACCTCAGTTTAGCTGATGCAAAACAGAATGTTAGTGAGTTGTGGATGGAGCCCGAGCTGCAAGTGGAGGACCAACCCTGCTGCTTAGCAATTTCATCAATCTCTGGTAGCGAAAGAGAGGAGAAAAGAGAAAGAAGAGAACGCCGTACACTAATAATAACTTTTGTGTCACTAACCAGAGGTCGTGTTTTTTAATCCCTCAGCCTAAAGAATTGTGTTATTCTAAAATATAACCCCAGCGGTGCAGAAGCAGTTGAGATCCATCACGGTTAGAGATAAGAGCCGGCAGATCTCCTCCCTCTGCACAGCCTCGCCCAGAACTACACAGGGAGATAAGATGGAACTTTTGTTTGAAACCTGATGAGAACCCTCTTAATGAAAGTGCTGCGCCAAAAATAATCTTTTTTCTCCATGTTAGTCAATCAAGAAATGGTGTAGTTGGGGGAAAAAGAGGAGAAAGAAAGTAATTTTGCATAATCAGTGAGCACCATCTGGAACAATTAACCAAATTCCACAGAACTCAGAGGATCAGTCATATTGGCTTATTAAAGATCCAGAATTATACAAGTAATAAATCCTTGGAAAAACGAAGCGTACCCCTGCCTGTCACGACTATTTTAACTTCAAATACAGTGGAATACTTGATAAGGCTGAAAAGAGGAGATTAATATATGCAAATTATGTCGAGCATTTAAAAGCCCCCCAACAACTGTCTCGTTTTTTTTTCTTTTTTTTTTTTCTGTCTCTTATTACAGGGCTTTATGTTTTATTCATACACCAACTCACCTGTCATTTCATAAGCTATAATATTATGAGGGTATTATTAAACAGCATAAAGTGGAGCTTTAATTGGAAAGCTCCATTGCATTTTCCAATTATTTGCAGCAAATTAAAAGCAGATGCACATAGTTTAATAAGAATTCTAATATTGTTTCCTGAAAATCAAAAATCACTGTCATCCTGCCAAGATATTTTGCAAACCCAAGTTAATTTTGAGCCTCCTATTTTTTTCCTCCTCCTCCTCCTCCTCCTCCTCCTCCTCCTCCTCTGAAGGATGAACTGTCTCGTGTCTGTTAATTGAAGTTCCTCTAATGGATAGGGAAATAATTGCTCTCCATATTACGTTAGATCAGGGCCAATGTCAGGATTTATTTTTGATTAATGCAATAGATATGTAAATGTATTACTTTTTATTACGTTTACCTTTTTATCAGGTGGATGTCTGCTGAATACTATATGTTGTTCTGTGGGTAATGAAGACAGACTGCAATGCAACAGACTGGACGTCACATAGGCTTATTTTAGAGTCTAGGACTTTTTCTCCCTACACCTTTACATTTATTTCTTATCAAACATATGCTTTTTAGACACATTTCATGAATGCAAGTTCAATTACCTTTAAAATATCCTGCTTTTCTGTCACTGTATGAGTAACAGACCTAATTGGCAAAGGGACTTGGCGTGGATCAAAGCAACGTGGTGAAGAAAAGCAAAAGGTTGGAGCTGCGATGAAAACTTGATAACTTTTCAAATGAGCCTGAACTGTCAAGTGAAAGAGGGCTGCAAAATAAATGTGAATTAGTTTTTAATATTCTGGTAATAAATGTCAAAGCGCCTGCACATCACATCTGTACATGATGTGACTGCAGATGACAGATTTCCCAGACATGTTACCTCTCCTCCCCTCAGCTCACTCTTTTTTTTTTGTGTTGGGGTTTTTGTTTTGTTGGGAAGTGACGGAGGGTTTAATCAAGAAAGCAGGCAATTCATCAATCCTAAAGAAGGCGCCTGTACAACCCTGACAGAGCGCACATGGTTTTAGACCAACTCGAACCTGGCCAGCTGTCAGCCCACACACATGCGTGCACAGGCAGGCGCGCCGGCACCCACACACACAGACACACACACAGACACACACACAGACACACACACCAGAGCTACCACAGCTAACAATTAACACAAATAGGCTGTCGGCTACGACCTCACACTTGGTCTGCAGGCTATCACATTGTTAATGAAGGGGAGTTGCGTTCTATCACATTCACAGTGTGATGCTGTGAGGCTGACGAATACACAGTCTCAAGAAAGAAAACCAAGACCCGTCTCAGGCTGACTCCATTATCCTCCTATCTTTTAAAATCACAGCAAATCATGAGGGGACACATAGAGGTAGACGGAAGAGGGAGCCTGTACAGCTGCAAAGGACAGTATCCTGGAGATAAATGATAACTGCTGGCAGCGCACAGTACAGTATGTGCATGTTCTTCACTGTCACTCAAACCCTGTCCCAGTGGAGGAATCACACACCCAGTGCCACAAACCACTCAGCTGTGTGTTAATGTCTGCTCCTTCAGGGCCACACTTTGCACAGTTGTCTTGACTAACTTATAATATGACTGTCATACCAGCACAATGATGTATTAATCATTTTTTTTAGTTAATTACACACTGTTTGCGTTTTTGAATGGCAGCTTACAAAAAAAAAAAAAAAACAGCTTTACATTTAGAGAGACTTTAAGATCATTTCTTAAGATCAAATCATTTTTATTCTATTCAAACATATCCTAATGCAGTCCATCTGCACTTCAGCAGTAAGTGTTTAACAGCCAGACTTGTATTCAAAAGGCAGGGTGTAACGTGGTCAGAGCCTGGGTGTGCCTCTGCTTGAGCAGCAGGAGGAATCCTCACCACATGGTGTCTCTCTCCAGCTGGATAAAAACCTGCCTGCCTCGTTCACCTCGTGTGGATCACACGCTCTTTAATGCGAGAGCGTCTCAGCCGGCTCTGACTCTGTGGCTCTGAGGCTGTCACAGCTAAGCTCTGCTTCCTAACGAATTAGCCTTTCTTCTGTTTTAGTCCTGGAGCACTGTACTATAGTTGAGTTTCTCCCTGACAAAGAGTAAGGGAATTCGTCCAGTGCATGCACGGTACATATGTAAGTATGGCATGTGATGGATCATCTTTGACAGCTGTTAAATGTTCTCTTGAGTGTAATGCGCGGCTCCTCTGGGAAGTCACGTTTGCTCAGATAAGCAAAGCTCTGTACAGTATCCATTCAGTGAGGAGATCTAGACATAAAGCGTTTGTAGAAAGTGCCAGAGGAGCTGCCTGTGTACACAGTGTACACAGAAAGCATAAAAAAAAAAGAGCTTTTCCTTGCAGTAAATTGGCTAAAAGTAAGACATCTGCATTTTAACACCCTAATTCATCTTGAGAAAACTATTAAATTCCTCTAATTATCTGTAGTGACTGCCATAAATGGCACTTCCTTGCATATATTTTAAGCCTGAGACCATTTACCTGTCATGGCGTAGTTCCCACTGGTCTGCTGCTCATACTCCGGCCTGCTCCTGTTCTTCCTCCTGGCGGAAAGATAGCAACAGTGTTCTTCAACAGATCAATGCTTGATTTTATTGACCGTCATGCTAAAAACATCCATGTGAACTTTGTATTTGACAAGGACAAGACACATTGCTCAGACAGTAAAATATAATGCAGGAAGATGTATTTAGCATGGTAGCATGGGAACCCCAGCCTTCGTTTTTTTTTTTTTTTTATCTGTCTTACAGGCAAAACAGAGCACTGAAATAACAGGATGAATCTGTAGAGGAGAAATATGGTAAAAGTTAAACCGTGCCTGAGCTGCCCAGGGGCTTGAACAGACCTTTAACGGGGGTTTGGAGCAGGATCTTGTTAATTCTGGAGGAACTGAAAGATTCCATTATTCAAGGGAAGTCTGTTTTTTTTTTCCAGTTTCATGGCCTTGTATTACAGAAAACAGCACAGAATGCACTTTGTGGGCAGTTGTAGTTAACAAACCATATAAGATTGAAATCCTCATCAATCAAGCTATCATGAATCACACCCTGTGACTCACCCCTACGGATCGATAAATCCACAGCAAGCAGGGAAAAGAAAAAAAAAAAAAAAAAAAATCACAGCTTCAAGAGAGCTGCATAACATGACATGCTCTGAAGGTAAAATGAGCTCAGGATGGCATTTTAAAACAAACGATCTTATAATGATAATGCAAAGTAGTTGGCGATAACATTAAAAAGGGAACTGCTCTGATTAGAGGACTCTCAGGCGGAAGAGTTTGCAGTTGGAAGAAAAAGAACAAGGAAGACAAGAAGAGTAAGACGGTGCTGAATTATAAAAAGACCAGACAGATTTTGGGGGTGAGCAGGTGTGAAGCTGCAAATAATGAAGTATGTTTTGTGCATCAAGTTCTGTATTTGGTCTGTTCATGGAGAACATAATCATTCTTCACTTGTTGGGGGGGGTGGGGGGGGTGTAAAATACAAATTCCTAAAATTTAAGACTAAAAGCGAATCTGCATATTCCACGGGTGCTGTGCATGAGTTGTGGCTTTCAAAGCTTTATCTCTTCGGATGAGATAAATAAATGCAATAATTTCCATCAAGAGCAATAAAACAAGACTTTTGACAGGCTGTGGTATTTATGAGCTGAAGCCTGCAACTCAGATTTATTTGCAATGAAAGGGTCGACTTTTCTCCTCCTCATTTACATCAGCATTTGGCCATGTTAAATCCAGGCCAATGGTGAATTTTTAAAAGGTTGGCATCAATCTTGTGGGAACGATTGCCATATTCAGCGCAGACTTCTTTTACCTTTCAAAGGTTGATTCCACTGCTGAGGAAGAAAGGTACACATCTCTCAAAGCACGGAGACATCCCATGGACTGATAAAGTGGGGGGAAATGGCTTAAATGTCTTTTTAGGGCGTCTGTGTTTGCAGTGTTAAATTAGTGCTCGGAAGAGACAAAGACAACAGAGGAAGTATTAAGTGGGACTATTTATCTCCGTGTCTGAAAAAAGTGAAAGTTGTACTTAAAATCCCAGAGAAATGCGCTCATGAAATGTTTTTTTCCTACAGGCAACCTCCAGGGTTGTTTTTCCCCATCTGTTTGAAACACAAAACTGTCTCAATCCAAATTGGTGATTTCTAAATACAATTTTAGGTGCATTGGAGAGGGTAACATATGGCAAATCAATTAGACAACTAATTCTTAAAACAAAAACATGGCAAGTGCATTTGCTAATCAACAGCAGTGTTGGGGCTCACATTACGTCGGCCACTGGAGTTTTGACAACAATTAATCCTCATTTCAGGCAAGGAGGGCCATATTGACACATATTCCTAATTTGAATATTCAATTATAGTGTAGTTCCTCATCAAATTATAGTAAAACTGGGAACACGGCCTGGAAGATTTACGCAATTACAACGCAGATCAAGAGTCTTATGTTCCCATGAAATCTGCTGGAGTTAAAATCATATTAGTGCAGCAACACGAATTACAGTTCAACAGATCTTTTTTTTTTTTTTTTCTTGTATGGTGTTCTTTAAGTTGTTCCACATGGAATAAGGAAAAGAGTTGTCTGTGTTTAAAAAAAAAAAAAAAAAAGAGAGAGAGAATGAGAAGTGAAAGTGGGAGAAACTGTAGGGACAGACAAGCGGTAGTCAGTGGAGAGGTAAGATGAGGATGGGAGTAATATCACTGAAAAGCCAGAGCTGCGATACAGAGAGCTAGAAGCTCTTGTTTTGACACACATCCAGCCTTTCCCGTGACAACATCTCCACACCTTCCTCTATGTGCCGACAGTGCTGCTTTGTGGGAGCTGCTTCCTCACCCATCATTATCCTCCTTTAAGCTCGGTGTCAGGTATTGAAAAGAGGATCTCTGAATTTGGCGGGCGAATCACTGAACAGTCTGAGCCCATCAGATCTTAGCTGATCATTCGATCATTCCTGGCACTGCTTCACATCCCACTGCTTGATCTCCGCTAGTTTTTTGCAACTTTTCTGAACACAACAAAGTAATGAGGAAGATTGAGCCAGGAGTGATTGTTCTTCGACGCTGCAGATGGGAGATCTGTCAGGCGACACGCTGACAGTCACGGTGTCTCTTTCTCTCAAGAGTCGCGTGCACCGGGAAGACTTGGTTAACCAGCGAGCAATGAAAGCTGATACAATACTCCTGCAGAGCTGCAGCAATGTGTAGAGTGTCACGGGTAGAAGGCAGTGCAATCCAACACGTATTGATATGCATGCCAATTCTGACATTGATGACTCTCTAGGCTTCACGTGTTACAGAAAAAGCCAACTACAGTATGCAATGAAGAAGAAAAAAAAAGACACTCGGCCTTGACATTTTTATCGCTGTACAGTTTGATTTAAAAAGTGTCTGTGTGTACAAAAGCCTATTATTCTAAGAGAAATGTCAAAAACCTTGATTCTGAGGGAAGTGATAGAAATTGCAATATTAGGACAAGGCTAATTTATGCTAGCAGTCACTGTAGAGGTCAGATATCAGGCTCAGCAATGACAGTTTTATCAGGAGAACAAATGGCAGCGTTGGCCAGGAGAAGGAGGGAGGGGGATACTTTACTGGACACATTAAAAGGCTGACCGGATGGTGCAGGTTTTTCACATTATAAAGTCAGGGAGTGGCTGATACAGTCTGTCTTGACAGAGAACAAGCCAAAGTGGTTGACATCAAGCTGCGGCTATGAATCAAAACAGAACCCTGTCGCTGGTTGAAACGCTTTAGACAAACTTGATAAAGAGACATTAAACACACAAGGTTCAAATGCATCTGTGCAGCAGACTGCTGAAGAGGCCTGGGCCCTAATAGTTTTAGTGGCTCAATATGGTGCAACAGCCTGGGCCAATAACTACTTTAGCTTTAGTGTTTTTTCTTGATCCTACTTGAACTGATGAAACTTACCTGAACTGATGGACTCCTTTACTAATGTCTAAAATTCCTTTTTGACGGTTTCTGCAGACCTTTTTTAATACCACATAGACGGCAATTTCATACCAGTTTCACAATCATGCTAGCCGCAGCATTAAAACACGATGGAGGGACAACACTGTCTGGAATTCTTTATATTTATATCACATTTGTTTCCTATTACTACCCAGTAGGCCTGCCCCTCAAAGTCGAGTGAACATTAGTCAGGCCTTGATTGACCAAGTTTTCATGGGTCAAAACAAAATCACCATTCAAGGCTGCACCTTGTCAAAATTCAGTGAAAACCTTTATGGCTACCGTGTGTGAAACGCTTGAGTGTTTTTAATTTAAAACGAAGGACACAGGAAGTGGTGACATTCAGTCACACAGTCAGTCGCAGACAGACACTAGCGTTTACACAGCTGGTCCCGGCAGTTATTAGATGGTTATTAACAGGTAGTTATATGTCCAAAGTCAGATTCTTTTAGGAGGGTAACGGATGGCCGCAACAAGGTGACAGTCTCCTTGCTGGTTCATCCGACACATTAAGAATCATCACAGCTTTTGCCGGTTAACAGGAGTTAACAGGCGGCTCGATTCATGCATACACTGGTAAAATTCAGATATTAAAGGTTTAGGATTACAGTTTTGTAATTCTCTGTAATGTTGTTACTTCTTTTTCAGCCCTGGAACTCAACCATTTTCTGATGCCCCCCAAAAATATGCTGTATATTTAAATAAATAATTATAAAAATGCGACAACTAGGCGAGTGATAGCTTGAACCAACAACTAATAGCTGACTATGGAAATCTTGCAACAATTCCTGATATAATCATGATATAATTAGTTCAATACGCGACATAATGGATTAAGAAAATGGATGGATGGACAGACAAACTAAAAGTTATTCATTCTTTTTAGAGCTACTACTCAAATAGTTGACTGAAAGAAATAAAATAGTTAAGATTGATTTATTTTTCAAGCAAATATTTGCTGATTTTAGCCTTGGAAATGAGAGAATTTAAATATTTTTTTGGACTGTTGACAGTCACCTTCGGCGGTGGTAAGTTTTCATGACCCTTTTTCACTCTGACATTTCATACACGAAACACAAATAAATGATCAAACTAGAAAATCGACGGGTTGCTCTGTAAGGACAGTAATCGATAGTAGCAGCCATTATTCTTTTAAGTTAAATTACCATTTGCATCTCAGGGGACAATGAGCTGCCTAGTTACTGCAGCTAGCAGCAGCTATAGGTGTGATGGTGCAGACTGAAACAGACTTTGAAAGGAAATTTGAGACTCTTCTCTTTTGAGGCCTTTTTTGATGAAACTTTTAAAGCTTTTGGGGCTTTTAAAAAACTTCCCAAGACCTGCAGACTCCCTGTTTGTAGGTGACAAAACAATACAAAAACAATTCAAATGCAACACCTTGGCCTTGATGCAATAACTGAATGCCTCCCATAATGATGCAACACCCTGCGGTTACTGTGTACCGCACTTCTGTTACGCTAAAAAAAAATCCTGATTTGTGGTTTACGTTTGTACACAACTCTAAGAAGCTCTCGCTGCCTGAGGCAACTTAACATTTGAGAGGGATCACTGCAGCTTTCAAAATTATAAGGGTCATTAAAAATTTACACATTATTGACTGTATTTAAAACATCTTTTCCACTGACTGTAAAGAGCACTTAAATTTAAGAGGTGCTATTCTCCAAAGGCCATAAAGTTGTTATAGATTGCCTGAAGGAGGCATGGAGGAGAGAATTTGCTCTTGCTGAATATGAATAAAGTATAGTGGGGTGCTACTACACAGACAGTTACACTGTAGTACTGTACTTACTTAAGCAATCAGTGAGTGTTGAAGAGCTGTTTATAAATCATGGTGTCAAACTATCTAATCTGTGACTTTAAAGAAACCACAGAAATATTTATGGCTGTATGTATGGCTGTCTAAAGTGCATGTAACTACACAGAAAGGATGCCAGATAAATAGTCAAAGACCTGCCGCTGTCTAAATTGCCCACAGTGCCGTCCTTATGTGTCAGTGTGTTATGGATGGAAATACTCTCAAAAGACGGCTCTCTGACTGTGGAATGAATTTTAATGTTAATACAAAAACAGCAGCCTGTGATCTCAGCAGGCATCAGGAGGGGGTGTGAGTAGCTTCGAGGTGCAATTTATTCCAACCTCTGAGCCTTACCAACTTGAAAGTGGGCTTCAAAAGAACGGAGGATTACCGGTAAGAGTTGCGAAGGTGTACACATGGGCCTGAGCGCCCACCCTCACTTCAGCACTTCAAAGATTATTGACCATCCACTTCCAAAATATGGACAATTCAGAAAACTCTGCCCAGTTTGAACTTGGGTTTTGAATTCACGGCTGTCCATTTTATTGTTCTCTTCCCACTGAGTGGCCATGTGAACAGAAGCTCTGTTTTGAATACGCCTGCTGGCATCTGCCGCTCTGGCCTGTTGTGGCTTTTAAGTGGCTTTTACTCAGCCCAGCGCAGGATGGCAAAGCATAGCACTTCAAGCTGGCAAACTCATCATCGCCCTGTGCCAAGCTTCCCTCTCCGCAGCACCTCCACACTGAAGGAGTCTCGATTGTTTATTTACAATTTGCTGTGGAAATCCCCAGTTCTTCAGCGCGATAAATAATTGAGCTGTTTGATCTGGACACAGTACAAAGAGTTGGTCCATTCACTCTGAGGCCTGAGGCGGAGGAAGCCGGAGCAGCATGAGCAGAGGAGGGGACACACACACACACACACACACACACACACACTCCAGCATGGCAGAGATCTTGGAGCTCTCCTCCCTTCCTCTGCAGCTGTCGCTCGCTCTCCGGGCTACATCTCCTCCTCTTTGTCTACACAGTACAACACTCCTGTCACCACAGTCAGAGGAGCGACCTGCCTCTGCCTCCTGGGACACACCACAAATAGCAGGAGTTTAGCCCTCATTGAACTCGTGTTCTTGTTCAGGGGATCCTGTCTAGTTAGCCTGTCTCTCCGGTTCACCCTCGCTACCTCGTTGTCCAGCCACAACCTTTACGGCAGATTGCCCGGGAGTGATCAATTGCTTGTGTCTTCATTGTCGTACATATGGTACAACAGCTCAAGAGTACACTGGGAAGACGGAGGACAGTTAAACTTCAAGAGGCTCTGCCGAGTGTTGTGGCATGATGTTACCTTGCTGTGGTGGGTGAAGCGGCACCGTTAGCTGCAGTGGACGCTTCCTCGGACGACTGATGCTGCGGCACGTCTCCCATTCGATACCACAACCACATATTGTTCATCTCACTGTGAAAGAATGAAGTGAGGACACACAGAGAGGGTTACACTTCTAGGTTAGAAATCCCTCGTGCTAATTAGA
Organism: Pempheris klunzingeri; assembly: GCF_042242105.1. Lineage (NCBI taxonomy): Eukaryota > Metazoa > Chordata > Actinopteri > Acropomatiformes > Pempheridae > Pempheris > Pempheris klunzingeri. The sequence continues at coordinate 27,704,752 of NC_092018.1, forward strand.
AAGCACAGTGATTGATAGAAGATACAAAACATCATGCATTCATTTACTTCCAGTGTCAGACAGCTCACCCTATACAGGTGTAGTTAACAAGGTGGTACTTGGACTTCGCAATGATCTGGATGTCACATACAGCCGTCTCGGTAGCTGCACGAGGGCTGATTTTCACACAGAGCCTCCTCTTCCTCATGGCAGTTTCGTCTGATGAGTCACGTACACATGAGGGTGTCAGACAGGAAGTGGGGGTCGTGTATCTAATTCTGTCATCTTTGAGTTTCGAGCTAAAAAAAAAATAAAAAAAATCTGCGGACATATTGAAGCTCTAGGATAAATATATATTCACAAATCCCACTTATACTTTGCTATTTAGTTATTACCAGTCTCAGAATAAGAGATGAGCTAATATCAGTTTGTGGGTGACTTGCTGCGCTCAAAGGGAAATGACTGGACAGCAGAAAGCCACAAAATCCACAGGCGTTATTATCATTTTTATCATTTTAGTAGGTAAAATGACAGAAGCAAGTGAATCCTCCATCAGCTTTAGTGCACAACAGGGATTTAAACTGGATATTCCAGATAGAAACTCATACATAATGTCACATGTATACATTAAACATGGATTCACATAGAGTAATAAAACATTAAATTACAACATAGCCAAACAAAACATAATCTCTTTTCTTCATTCTGGCGAAAAAAAAAAAAAAAAAGCATTGCCATGCTTCCCTATATTGCATCTGAGCCTCGCTCATTTATTTCCCCTGCAACACTTGAAAGTGCAGTGTAAATGCAATGATAATAAAAATAATAAACAAGCTGTCCTCACTCCCCACACCAAAATATTATTACATTTCCAAGGCATGGATAGTGAGGGGGAAATACATAGCACTCAAAAAGCACTAAAGCATTGGGGAATGCATTTCATTAATATTAGATAACCCCCATCCACTCGTCCTCTCCCCAAATAAATACATAAATAAATAAGCCCCTCATAAAGAAAAGCACAGCTCCAGCTGAGATAAACAATGACTCATGATTCTCTTCTCTTGTACCTCCAGGGCAAAATGTTTATTTTATTCCCACAGTCTGCCATAAATTAAGCTAACCTGCACCCATAAAACATTCACTATCTCAAGCAAAGCTGCCCCTAAGGACCTCCGCATAAGCTGGTCGGAGAGTGAAAAAACAAGGAGAGGAGGGGAGTGAGCCTGTGGTCGGCACTGACTGTTTACTTACTTGTGTCCATTGTTTCTTCCACAGGTGTGAAGCCCTCTGGCAACGCGTCCTTAATGTCAATCAGCTTAATGTCCACAACAACGTCAGGCCCCTGAAAGAGAGCACAGGCAGGAGATTTAAAGCCATGTATGCAAATTCAACTTTTAAAAAGGACAGAGAGCAAGAAAAAGAAGCGGTTTGTCATTTTTTGGAGGACTGAGTAAAGAAAATGCAGAGATAATAAGAGCCAGTGATTTACTAAAAGCTCGGGAAGTCTCTAAAGAGAAGGGTTGACAAAATAGCTGAAGTAATTACTCTCTAATAGCTTTTTTTAACAATGAGAGAATGCATCTGTGAACTTGTAATCATTCTCAACCTTTTGGCGAGAAGCTGTGGGATGATGGGAGACAGAGTAGGCAGTCTAATCAACAGAATGGGACTGGTTAAAAACAATCAGGGACTGTGTAGTTGACATTTTCAAGCATGACTCTTCCCTGCCTCCCATTACATTTTCATTTTTTGCCATAATAAATTGCAATAATATAGAGCGGCAGTAGAGAGTGGGGCGAGCCAGGCGTGACTTGATGCGTCCGAAAAGGCTGGATTTCACTGCTACTGTTGCCCGACAGTCATTACCATTAGAGACATTTTTTATTCATAGTTTTTATACTGACTTAAGGAGGAATATGGATGAATGTTATTACTATGCATGGAAGCTTTTTTTTACTGTTTTCTCCTTTTTGCTGGAGAGATTTCTTCCATCAGGGCCTGACAAAAGGGGCTTTCTACCTCCAACCTAGAGTATGATAAATCACAAACTATTTACTTCCCCCCACGTAATACAGGGGCTAATTTTACAGAATCTGTTTTTGTCATAGACAATTACAGTGGGAGCTCCATTGACTGGCAGACAAAATAGCCTTTGTTGATGGCTCTGTCATGTTTTATTTGTGTCAAAGTCTTTAAAACAATGTGGACACACATTTTAAGATAATATACAGGAGCCAGGGGAAAGATATTTGTATGCTATATACTAAACTGAGGACCAGCTTGAGCTCAGGCGCGAGGCAGCCGCTGCCAAGTTGCCTGCCTTTTAGAGGACATACTGTTAAATCAAAAAACAAAAAAAAGACTTGATTAAGTTCTAAAATTGAGCTTGCAAAATAATAATAAAAAAAAAATGCAGGTTTTGTTAAAAATACTGTCTGCATTGTCTATCCACAGCCCATGGAAACAAATTAATAGACAGCCAATGGTAAGCTGAGGTTAGACAGGTTGATAATACTGGAGATGCGAGTAGGTGTATTTATGGCCACAGAGCAGCTGACAGCCATGCAAAAACACATCAGCAGTAGGCTGCAAGCAAGAGATGAGTCCAAAAATGACCCAACAGAATTATGAGAATCATTTCAGCTGCAGACCAGTCAGTGCTGCTCAAATTGGAGGGGTGTGTGTGTGTGTGTGTGTGTGTGTGTGTGTGTGTATATATATATATATATATATATAGCCCAACCATCCTGAAAGTCCTTTTCCTGGAGTAATTTCTTACATAAAAAGGATTTAAAAGTATTTTCATATTCGCAATTATATGTGCGTCAGCTTTCAAGAATGGCTGGTTTGTAACCATTTTCTCTACGGGGACGCTGTTGATTGAATAAATTGGCATAGTTCAAATGCAGCTCATTGTTATTTCATGAATAAACATAAATAATATTCTCAGGAGGATGGACAACATGAAAAATATCTCACCAAGGTATTATTCATCTGAAATATGCATGCAAATTCATTATACGTAAAAGTTCAAAACTGCACTGCCTTTTTAAATGGGACTTTTACTGATCAAAGGGCAAAGTGCATACAGGTATTCTGCTGGCAGAACACTGAGCTAATCACTGCTGGCAAACAAAAAAGGTGCTGCAGGTGAGGTGCTGGTGCAGAATGCATGGGGGAAAGGCAGAAGTTTACATTCACACTTACAGTTTTTCTGGTGAAACAGAGGTAGCGAGTGACCTTGGATTTGAATAAGCCGTCCTTCCACAGGTCGGCATCAGAGCCATCTGTTGTTTGTGCAACCTACGTGAAAAAAAGAAAAAAAAAACAAGGAGAGGAAAAAAAAAACATGCAGGAGGTGGGATAAAGTTAATGTATGTATGCCATGAGCGTGTTGCTTTTGCCTCTTCCCTTGCATACTAGCCTTAATTAACGCTTGCCAACACTAGCGCTCCATCTCATTAGTGCTCTGCGTGGGTAAAGGAGTCTTAGCCTCCAAAAAGGTGGCTAAAAATATCTTCCCTTGGGACCAGGCTGATTAAAGATGCCCTGACAAGGATCTGCTCTAATAAGGAAACCAAACTTCAATGTGCTTCTATGGGAAAGCGGGGATAATGTTTGGGGTAAATGTAAAATGGATCTTTTTTTTTTTTTTTTTTAAACTATTATAGTATCCCTTGAGCAAGACATAGGTAAACTGAGAACACTGCATATGCACCTTAAATAATTTAATGCTCTACCCCCCGTGTGGATCTTTCTACTGTTTAATTAGACAAGTCTTATACGAATAAATTACTGAGGATTTAGAGCAATTTCATGTTTATGCCCAAATAAGTTGATTGAAAATTGAAAAACCTAAGCAGATTGTCCTTGTACAATAGGCTCATTCATAGTTGTAAATGATCAGGGGAGTCAGTAAAAATAATAGATTGCATCATACTGACAGCGTGTAGGCACGACAAGTCAAGCTCAAGGTCCAACACCACATTGCTATGTAAATGTAGGTATGCAGGGCAGAATGATAAAGCAAAATACAAGCTGCAGACTGCATCACAGAGACTCTACCAGCGTTCCAGCAAATATGCTTGGCTGAAGCGTCATGTTCCATTGGCTATCATGTGAGAATCACCTAAATAACTGCCAGAGTCATTTTCTAAAGGGATCCTTTACAAAGAAGAGTCAATCTAATGAGGTTCATTCAAATGAAGAAGTCATAGATCTCTGCACCCACCCACACACATTACCCCCCTGACAATAATGATGAATGACCTTGGTGACTGGGTGGGGGAAACATGGCATGGGGAGATTCATGAAAAACCACCACTGACTAGATGGGATGAGAGCGGAGACTAGACTGGGGAACAGAGATAGATAGTGGGATGAGAGAGAGAGAAAGAGCAGGAGATGAGCGGAGAGAGGGATTGCGGGGCGTCTCCAACAGCAGTTCCCTGAAAGGTCCCAGAAGGAGCCTATACATCACCAGGCTCCCTCTTCCTTACAAGACAACCCGTCTTGGCCACTTTTTCCAGGTCAGTAGCCAGCGCATCCTGTCAGCGTAAACAAAGGGCTCGCTTTGTGAAACCCAAAGTCAAGTTGAGGAGTAACGAGGGCACGGTCCACCTACGAGGCACCTCAGGCATCATCCTGCCACAGCCGCCGGCAGCAAGGATGCGACGCAGCTTGAATGTGAAACGCCAACTGCTGAGCCGCGGCAGAGAAGGCATGCGTAAAGTTGCCATGGCTCCTTTCTAATACTTTTAAGTCTGCCACAGTATGGCTCCATCATTAGACAGACTGACGTTGAGAAGAATGCCACATGTCTGATGAAAGACGTCATGGCTCTGATATTGAAATATGGTTGCATCGTTTGATTTAAAATGCAATGACAGATACTGCCACATCCTAAAATCTAAAGCTTACAGTGATCTAAAAGCCCACCTGTGAAACACATCTTTAGGGGGTGCTGAATAGCTCTGTGAAGGATCTCTGGAGACAGACACCAGCAGCAAGTTACTATGAAGCACAGAGAGGCACAGCTGTGGATAAAATGATATAAAGGCATACAATCAAAAATCTCTGGGGAGGGAAACCAGGTGGAGAAGACATAAGAGAGGTACAGGGAAACAACCCAGCCCCTTCAAAGACGGATAGAAAAACTGAAAAGAAAAATGTTTTGGATCATCTCGCTCTCAACTGGAAACAGATATACTGACTACTGAATATATATTAAATAACTACAGCAGCAGCTACTGTTGAAAAATGTTCTTACTGGATAGGTTGCTGGGATTTTAGATGGGGAGACTGCCAAAAGTCTCTAGCTTCAAGTACAACTCTCAGCGTTGGTATAGAGCGGACGTTGGAGCCGATTAGCCGAGCTTAGCTGAAGACCGGAAGCAGGGGTAGACAGCTAGCTTGGCACTCCAAAGTTAAAAAGCACGCCTTCCAGCAACTCCAAAGCTGACCTACTAACACGTTGCACCTCGTTCATTTAATCCCTACAAGAACAAAAATGTATTGACAACAATTTGAGGTTTTAGAGGTGCTTGCATGCTGTAACAACCGTTTTCCCTGATCAGCATCTCTGCTGATTGTCTGGCAACCTCGCCGTGACCACGAGGCAAATTTTCTTTTTCATTTTCACATTTCTGGAGGCTGTTTTGATCTATAAACGCAGGCATCCTAGCGAATCGTAAGCTAGTAGTAGGCTTCTTTAAATAAGCTTAGATTTCAGTAATGAGTCCATGAGCGTAACATGTCAAATGCTCAGGTGAATCTAAAATACAGGCATATCCCCTCTGCAACCCATGCACAGAGTGCGAGTGTGCGTGAGTCTACTCGTGGCGTTTGATGTTGGGTGGCTGCTGGTGCTTCAGCAAAGCTCCTGATCCCAGTGGAACAGTGTTTGATCTGGGCCTGTGCTCTCTTGTGTTGGAACAACCTGCTCAAGTTCAGAGATGTGAGTGCATCGTACCAGAGAGCAAAAGAGTTAATCAGCCCTTTGATCTGCTGTATAAAAAGTATGGTAAGTATGGTAAGCAGTCAGTATTAAGGAGGAATTCTAAAAGAAGCCTAGTATGAAAAGGGGGGAAAAAAATAAAATCAATACAGTGTAATATCCTGAGACTTCCCCTTCTCGGTGCTGCATTAGTACACTGTTTTTCTAAGTCTGCAGATGAAAGACCACATAGTGATGTTCAAAAGATGTTCTTGAAGATGGGACAAATGCATTTGAAATAGCGCTTCAGAGTCTGAAAGGCCTTGAATTTTTATCTCGCAGGCTAACTTGTACTTGACTTATAAATAGGTATGATTTTGGTATTTTATTACCTTGAAAGATACGTTTTCTTTTATTTATTTCATCTTACAAAGATAAACCGACACAGACTGAAACATATCAGTAAAAATCATAGTACTAAAGGTTGGCTTTCTGCGATCTGGGGTATAACACAGTTTTCCTGTGAACATTTATCCCAACAGGGACAAACATGCCACACAGACAGGAGGAATGCTATTTTAACATCACATAAGACTACAGCTCTACGACCATGCTAACGGCTCTGTGGGACGTGCTTTGAGCTGCATGCTAACATGTTCAGAATGGCGATGTTTAATTGCTGACGTTTAGCAAATGTACCATGTTCACTGTATTCAAAAGGACCGCTGAGGCTGATGGGAATGTCATTAGGTTTACAGGTATTAGGATTCATTCATTAGGATTTATCTTCAGTGCACGATGAGCGTATGTACCAACCTTCATGGCAACCAAGCCAACGATTTCTGATACATTACACCAAAAAAATCAACCTAATGGTGGCACCAGGGGAGAAGTCAGGGGATACATTTCGTATAAAGTTGCTAAGATATTCCTATTTCGGTCTGGACAACAGTGGCCAACATTAACATGCCAAGAGCCATGCTGCTAGCATGGCTGGAGATGACTGAATAACTGAATGACTGAATAACTGAATGAATGAATGAATTAATCACAATAATAAGCCAATTTTGTTAGTCTATTTAACAAATTTGTTGAAATTGTTCAAAATCCAGTTTCTTGATGTTCAGTAATACGACTACAGTTTCATTATCTTTCGTCTCAAGTATTTCCAAACATCAAGCCGCTGCTGTGCTGCCTGTGGGTTCAGAAAAAAGTATTTACAATCTACTGAGCATCCATTACAGAGATAAACCAATGTCATGAACAGCCAGTGACTAGCTCAGCCCTACAGAACATGCACATATTTGCACATCAACTGAAATGTACTGGAGCAGTGGAGCAGCAGAGGAGGAAGTCTGATGGGGTTTCTCTCTGTTTGTCACTACCGTGTGGTATGTACGCAGTTTCCCTGCCAGTGGCTCTGTTCTGATGCCAACCCACCATCATCTGCCAGGGATTAGAACAAGCTGGGTGTGTGGGGTGGAGCAGGAAGAGATAAAAACTGGGGGAACAGGGAGGGTTTGAGGGCGTAGGGTGAAAGCAAGACGAAGAAGAAGTCTGAATAGGAAGAGGGAGAGGGGAAGAGAGATCTGCCCTTGAGCTTGCTTTGTGCTTTGTGTAACTCACACGCAACCTTCGCTTTTCAACCCTCCCCAACTCTTTCACAACCAAGAAGGGTTGACATAAACCAGTCAATCCTGCACTGCATCCTTACACGTCCCTATTGTTGTTGAAGTTGTTGCGGTACTTGAATACATGGGAAACATGGGGGTAAACTTAAATGACTCGGGTGGGCATCAACCAAACATCATTAAACCTTTGCCTCTGGTGTGTCTGCACTACTGATGGCAACCAATAACAATGTCAGGGAGGGAATCCTTCTAATCATCAAAGCAAACTTTATGAATAAGTCATCTAACAGCTCTGACAAAAACACCTTGGAAGGCTGCCAACATCCTGGCTGTAAGTTACATGTACAACCAACAGCAGAGAGCAAAAACAATAAAATTACCAAAGTAAAATGAATAGATTTCAGATTAAACATTCAATCAAATACATTTTGACCCTGGAATAATGCTGGGAAAACATTTTAAAGTCTCACAAGAGTAAATAAATAATTATTTCCCCCATGTTTTATTTCATCTGTGGCTTTCACAGTAAATGAGATGAAAGATAACTTTAAAGGTTTAATCCGAGCTTTTTGAACCAAACTGTGTTTCAAGATAAATAGTCCCCTAGTTCAAAATGAATACTCACAGCGTAGTAGCAGTCAGGGGCCTTGTGGAGTGAAGTGACTACTCCAACTGCAGAGATGGGCTCCGCAGGAAGCTGGTTGCTCACTTCAGACATGTCAAAGCTGCCTTAGAGTAACAGAACAGAGGAGCCTCAGCACACTTTTGGCCTTTTACCAGAGAAAACACAGTTTGCTACGTTCTGAAGACAAACTTAAGACACATCATGCAATTCAATGCATGTAAATGTTGAGAAACTGGAGTAAACACATACCTACTTTTTATTTCAAATCTGAAAACTTTGGATAAATAGCAACATGCAGATAGTGAGTGAAATAAAAAGAGTATTGCACCCCTCTGGCTCATTACTTTGAGATCGGCCAAGGTTTTCCTTGGCTAAAACGACCACATTATTGACTTCTTACAAGGCTTATTAGGATCTAGAAGAAAAAGTGGCCACCTAATTAAGCATCAAATGTCAAGTGAGACCAATGACAAAACGGCTTTTGGAGACCACCCCATGACTTCACCAAATCACAAATTAGGGGGACTGATCACATATTTTCAAGGAAGTCCCAATCAATTGCTATCTATTCCTGTCTAAGGGAATTTTCCCCCTAATGGGTATGCAAGCCTTTTACAGGGTAAGTGGCTTCGCAATGGTTCCCTTACGCAATTTCATTAGATTAGGTTTAAAGCATTCTTGTACTAACTGACAAAGTTGCTGCATTCAATCTTGATGTTTACGAAATCTATTGCAATTAAGCTGATCAAATTAGGGGTTTTACTCCAGAAACAGCTGTCTCTTTAACAAATGTCAGATAGCCGTACTTATTCAAATGAAACAGGATAGCAAATTAGCTAATAGAATGAGGGATCTCTTTGTAACATTAATTTGTTCAAAATGAGCTTTTGTTTTTCTAGCACAACATCAAGGCTTCGAGACTCATCCAGACCAACCAAAGAAAAATCCATCTAAACTTATTTCCAACTCCCAAAGAAAATATCACTGTGTTGTGGTATTTAAACATGAATAGTGTGATATATATATATTTATTTATGCTGATGCTAAACATGGAGTTAAGTCTCTGTAACCACGAGGCAGTACAGGTGATGATAATATTGTGTCAGGTATTTGGCCTTTGCTATGATAGTAACTGTGAGGCTTGTTTAATCATGAGTTAGTCAGCTATGACAATAAGTTAATGCAAGTTGCTGAAAGAGAAAAAGTTAACATGAACATTTGTAAGAATTGTCACAAGGTTAATGTATAGACAGCTAGCTAACACCTACATGGATGTGAATATTATTCCAGGTTTGGGCTAATTAATGATACAGTCAATAGGAGGAACTACAAACATGGCGACTAATAACGTTATAAATAAACAGGAAGTTCCTCATTTATAACTAGCTTAACGTTACTCCAGATTTAATGGACCTTAGCTTAGTGTGGCGACCTACACCATTAAAGTTAACCTTCTGTATTATATTTCAAACAATATCTTCCATTATTTATCGCCAGAAAGCCTCTTGTTCACCTGTAAACTAGAGACTAGCTTACCTGTGTCCCAGGGGTCGACATGAGGCCTCACTGCAACAATGTGGTTTATGAAAATGTATGTTGCTGAGACCCGCCGACCTGTAATTACTGTGGGCCCACCTGAAATTACCTGAGCCCTTAGAAAGGGTCACTAAAATCCACAATAGTCCTCCTTTGGGTTTTGTTTACCTGGTCGAAACGTCTCGGTCTCCAGCGTGTTGTCACCTTTTCAACTTTGGACTTCATCCCCCAGCGCCGCCCCGCAGGAAGTTAATACTTCCGGGTACCACTGATGACATGATAATAAATAATTAACCAAAAAGCATTACTACCGGTCTTATGTTCTTTTTTTGTGAATAAATAAGTAAATAAATAGGTAAATAAATAAATAAAAGTCATTTATTTGTTCTGTGTTAGTTGTCTGTAGATAATGATAATATAAATAGATAATGGAGGGATGGATAGTTGTCTGCATTCTTGTAAACTGCCATATTAATTATCCCTTTTGGAAAAAAATATGATCCTAACTGAGGGTGAAAAAAAAAAAAGAAGTTTATCAATATGCAGCTGTCATGAGTTGCTCATAAAAAATGCTGCTGAGTCAATGAAAGCAGCTCTGAAAGGCTCTGGTTTCATTTTCATGTAATTCAAAAGATCTGAACATCTTATGAAAGCGCCATCAGAAAGCTATATGAATGTTAAATGTGCCAATTTGCTTTGTTAGTGTGAATTATGTATACAAAGAGAATAGGGGCCAACAATGCCCCATTGACTCGTGGGTGTATTTCTTTGCAATAAGTTTCGAGATCCAATTTGGCGATGGTAACTAAATTAAGGTTGTGCTTCACTAAACGACTATCATTACATGGATGCATCTACGGGTCACGCCTTCTGACAGTTGCTTGTCTCTCTAATCATCACATGTCATTACTGTAATCAGATAAAAGTAAGATAAAGAGCAATGCATTAGCTTAGCTGTAACATTAGGATGTACATCTCCCAGAGTACAAAACTTGAAAGCCTCTTTGTAGACTGTCCAAAACACCAAGGGGCGACAGATGCTTTCCCATTGCCAAGTTTATTATTTCTACCCCCATCATACCAATCAAATAAATTATCTCATTGTGCAACTATTATCCTAATTTATTCAAATCAAAGACTTGTTGCTCTTTTATGTGACATGGTGCCATATGCCAGTATGGTGTCTTCATTGGGGCCACACACTGTGAAATTATGGGCCTACATGGCTGCACATGATGTGATCAGTTTCCCAGTTTTTCTTTTTTTTTCTCCTCCATTTTTATAACGATAGAGTTATAGTTATGGGCAGACATTCAGTGGATGTTAATTAAACAGGCAAACTCTTGTCTGCGTTTGCTGTGTTCAGTTAGTTTCTAACTTTAATTTTGAAAATAGGCAACTATTGCACCGTCTGCTTTTCCTGCCCTGCTGTCTGCATAAAAGCAGCTTTCTTATATCTGTACCTAGATATGAAACTACTACCGCTGGTTAGCTTAGCTTAGCACAGAGACTACCAACACCAATCCTGGCTCTGTCCGAAGGTAACAAGGTAATACTTAGCTTGTTCAATTGACAAATGCCAATGAGAATTTTCCTTTTTGGGTTTTGTCAGAAAATAAGCTCTGTGGCAAACAGAAGTTTATGATATTTCTGCATATTTTTCAGCGGAATAATCACTTTTGATGATTTTTGAAGCGTAAATTCAATTGCCAGAAGTAAAAAAACTACCTTTAGGCTAGAAACAAACCACACCACCGTAGTGTGATGTCACCACCACTAAGATACCACAATTTGGAAAATAAAGATTGTAAAATACTATAAATTGATGAATCTTAAAGTCAGAGTTAGTATAATTTGCAAGATCGCGAAAAAAAAAAAAGCCACTGACTTTGAGACAAAGGAACTGGAAGTACAAAAATGGCAATTCACTTTGGGACTCATTTCTCCTATTTCTAGGCTGGGTGCACTAACTTCTCAGTGACAACGTTTTTTTTGTCAGAAATAATCAATATATTAATTAACAAAAAGGTTAATTAGTGAACGCTTCTGGACAGAGCCAGTCATGCTGTTTCCTCCTGTTATACTGTTTTTATGCTGAGCTAAGCTAACCAGCTGCTGGCGGTGTTTACTGTACAGACATGAGAGTGGTATTAATCTTCTCATCTAATTCGCAGCAAGAAAATGTGCAGGCTTATCTCTCAAAATGTGGAACTCTTCCTTTAAGGAGAAGTCACGTTCTCCAATTTGTAAAAGTGCAGTTCTTAAGTTAACAAAGCTAAATGAGAGCATGTTTAAACTACGGGCTCTCTCATTTTTGCTGTTATTTGTAACAAATAACTGAAATTCTCAGCCTTTATGTTTACAGTATGTCATCAAGCAAGAGATGGAGTTAGTCATGAAAACTGAGAATGATGATATATACTCAATAGAACAAGAATGAAAGACTCTAACCTCCTCGATCATATGGCCTTCTACAGCGGCATGTCTGTAGCTTGATGTGTGTCCATATCAGCAAAGATCATCTATATTAGTGATAAATAATTGTAGCAGGGAAATTTGGAAAAGGATTTTCTCGTTACAACAGCCTTACTTTGTCAGCTACTGTAACACCCCCATCGTCACCCTACACCCACCTCACACACACATAGACAATCCTACACATGCTCCCGCATCTAGGTGTTGACAACCTAGTGAAACAGATATGCTATTTTTTTATGTAGAATTTGTGGCAGTGCTGAAGTTGAAAAGATAAAATCTCAGGTGTCACTGGAAAAAGAAAAAGAAAAAGAAAAAAAACAACAACACATGCTCCAACTGAGAAGAAGTACACCTGCTAAAGTAATGGTCTAATTATGGAATAGGTGATGAAACTCTCGTCAAGAGTCGGGAGGTATCAGCATCACATGCTAACTGTGAAAGCCATCAGCTATTACAGTGTTTTAATGTGCGGCACATCGCATGCTGAGGATTGTGGGGTAAGATGAATGATGGCTGTGGCAGATTTCTGTGGGGGAGCAGCCAGTGTAGGATGCATAGTATTACAGCTGGCATTTTGAAAAGGTTCATTAAAACTGTGATTTCTTTCTTCACGCTTTGTTTCATGTACACTTTATGACACATCTCAGTTAAAGTCCACCCCATAAGCACTGGATCATCCTGTCTTGTACCAAATATCATATGCATATTCTGCTAAGTCTTAACAATGTTGTAGTTGTGAGCGGTAATCAGTGGATGACAGAGGAGCCCCTGGACCAAAATTATACCGCAGTGAACGACTTTGAACCCAAGTGATAAAAAACAGCAAAGGTTTTCTTTTCATGTGTAAAGGTCATTCACTGTGTTTTGTAATTTGCTGACACTAGTCTGGGGACTGGAGATGGAGATTTCTGTGTTGCCACCCCGAGTGTAATAATATCCCTATCTCAACTTGGGAAATCTACTGCGCCCCAATGTCCCCGTCACCCGAATGAACCCATTATGGGCTTTGTAGAAATCTGCAGGTCTCATTTCATATATGACCCTCACCCCCCTCCTCCACTCTTTTCTGTCTACACATAAAAAATCCCTGTGTCTCCTGAATAGCTTATAATAACAAGCTTTAAGAAGCCTACCCTTAGTGCCCCCATAGGGTACAGCCTTGCGGGGCTCTATAATATCATGTTTTTTGTCTAATTAAAGGTCAGTTTGGTCCAGTCTCATTGTTGCCTTGGCTGAAAAATCTACTGAAACACGATAGCTTTGCCAAATATGATTTAATTTTCCATTTATGCCATCTGTTTTCCTGGCTAATGCACTGAATTGCACAAGTTGAAAATGTAGGAACTGTCAGATTCATTTTGCTATTCTTTACATTCTAGTAAATCACGTCCAAAAAAGAGGAGACTTCTTAAAATTCATGCAGCCAATATATAACTTTCCCAGCTCAAACAGCGGGTCTTTATTTGACCTACATGCTGCATTTTTGAGGGTGTATGCTCATGTCGTGCACCTAGAGACCATCAGTCTAGCCTGAGTAATTTATTTGGTAGTATTTTACATTCGCTCATCTCTTACCAGCTTACATGTTATCGCTCAACTTATCATCAAACACACACCCATACACTTACATGCATCCATGCACACAGTACACACACACACACACACATGCATACACACATATACTTTCCTCCGTCTGGTGGGGAGTCTGGACTGCTCCGACTGACTGCGCCTCACTGCCCTTGTGCAGTGGTGTGCCAGTTGTGCCTTCCCCCATCGCTGTGAATGCCACCATCTGGTGTGCCACGTGGACATCATAATCTCCCCTTAATTACATTAGCAGTGCAATCAGTTACTGCATTACAAGGCCGGGCGAAGAGCTTTTAAATCTTGGAGGAAATCATAAATAATTGCACTAAGTACCCAGCGCCAGATGTGCGTGCCAACTTGGCTGGCATGAGATAAATAGTAACCTGAACAACAGTGTTCAATATCGACTCTGCAAACATTTTTGGGCAGTATGATCCCTTCGTCTTCGTCTGCTCTCGTCCCTGTCCTCGTTCTTTCCCTTTGGATTCTCTCACTTTGTGTGTGAACGCACACGGAGAGGTTGGGATCCACTGACATACAGTCAGCTACCTGTTGCTGCAGTATTTCTCTGCTGCTGCGTGACTGATGGCATCCAGGAAACACTTTGTAACAAGGTGTTTCACAGTGTCACCATTCAGTCCATTACTACACCTTTCAATCATCCGCCAGTCTTGTAATTACATGTTTCTCAGGTATCTCGTGTTGGAAATTGAAATTCTTTATGGATTCTGAGTAGTTGGGTTAGACGTGGGAGTGTGTGTGCAGGGTAACAAGACGTTGCACATTATGAGCCACAAACACGTCTTCCTCCTCGGAGGGGATGCTGCGTTGTGTTGCATGAAACTTTTCACTCATCTTCCTGTCATGTTCTCAGTTCCCAGGGCTGCTCATGCTGACACACATCTCACTCAGTTCATTGCCGGCTCGGAGCACCACTGCTCGCCCTCTGGCCGGATGGGGCCACGATTCGGCATCCGTACACCAGTGGTCACCGACGTTACAACAGTAACTCCAGCTGAATTCATAGCAGGGGAAGCACAGGTGAAAATAAAAGGGCAGAAATCCAAGGCTGAACTGCTGCAATTCACCTGAAATTTGAAACCTGAAATCCTTCCCAGCTGTACTAGTGCACATCATTTAACTTCACTTTACATACCTCAGCAATGTAATCCCCACTGTGTCGTGAAGGTGTTCTTATAAAAGAGATTGTTAGTCTCATTGGAACTGTTCTGGTTAATAAAGGATAAAATAATAATGAAAAAATGACCTACAATCCAAAAGTGAATAGATTTAAACTGTTGAATGAATTTACAGGATCTTGCAAACGTCTAACGTGTCTCTTCAGTCTTTGTAGTGCAGGCAACAGTATTTTATTTTCACACAATGGTCCTTGGGACACGTCTGGGAGATTTGTTGTTTAAAGTAAGCTCTCATTAATTGCTCAGACAATTAAACTCAGAGAGCGCTCCAAAAGATACAGATGTGTCTCTCACTTCTGGAGCTGTGGATGCCTGAAATTACTCCTTTCAATTACGTACTCAGTTGTGAAATTGCAGGTAGAAATAGTTTCTTTAGGATGCGTCATGTCACAGATGGACAGACATAGACATATCTGATCCGTAACCCCTTTGGGATGATGTGTTATTTAAGATTATTTAATGAGATTAACCCAAACCCACTGGACCCTTTTGTGTGCTAACATTGTTTCTCTGTGTCAGTTGGTCAGTGTACGTGCAGTACAGTTTTTCCTTTTATTTGAACTAAATGGCAGAGGTTTTCTCATTCTCAAACTGCGGTCGTGACGTGGTCAAATGTTCCCAACAGAAAGCCTAAGAAGAGTGCAGATGCCAGTGGTCAACATTTGTGTTTTTGAGGAAGAAACACGGTATGTAGCAGCCAGATATACCTCCCTCACTGAGTAAATAAGATATGAATTCACAAAAAGCCACTGTGACAATCTATCTCCCAGGTGGAGATATTGATATTAACATGTACAGTGCCCATTTCAATTTGATCGCAATCTGGCCTTCAAAGTGCTATTTAAATGAACGGGTGTCTTTTCAACTAAACAACGTGAGGATAAAAACACAGCTGAGTGAAGAAAGAGAATTACAGATATTGACTAAATACGTCTTATCATTTATCATAATTTCTCCATCCACTTTGTCACGGCTTCAGCATTTAAGGAAGATAGATGATACAAGATGTTGTCCTCTCTTTCATACTTTCCGTGCTCTGGGAACTGTGTCCAATATGGACTTACTTTACCTCTTTGCAATTCCTTTGGCATGCGTTTGTCACTATCTAGACATGCTGTGTGTTTCTTGCATATTTTTCTTCTCGTTGTGTTAAGGGACATCTGGCATTTGCACCTTTAACCTGTATGATAAAGGATGCATTTCATGAGCAGCAATACATCTTACTAATAACAAATATTTAGAGGGCAGCGTGTCAAATTACTACACGGGTGTTTTAGTTGACTAAGCGGTTGATATATGTTATTGAGGGAGTTTTTGAAGGCGCCACAATGTCAGTGTAGTGTCATTAAGAAGCGAGGCTTTGAGATGTGTGCCATTTGCTATTCTGCGTCCCAGTGGGCTTTATGCTGAGGTGGTCGGCTCGGCAAGGGCAACCATTAATATCGGAGAGGGAATATTCCCATGGTGAGGTGACTGGTTGGAGAAGGTCCTGCTCCAGTGCAGACACCTACAACATGAAAGTTCAAAAAAGTGCTGAGCGTGAGCTCGGCTGCTAGCAGCCATCTGCTCCCCCGCTAACTAATGCAAAATATCCACGGAGAACAAATCTCCAGGAGGGATGTGATCTACTGTCCAATTTTTCTTACAAGAAGGAGCTTCTTCCATCTAAAATGAATCAAATCACACATGCAGTATCAGATATGTGTCAAAAAACAAGACCCCCCCCCCCCCCCCCCCCCCCACACACACACACACACACAAAGCACAAAAGAGTTATTAGTTCAATAAGATGTAATGATCTCACAACAGTGTCTTTATATCTTCTTCTTGATGCAGCGATCTTCACATCTATTATGCACGCAGGACTTTGTCACTCAGCCCTCTTATGTATTTGAATGTGTTGTTTGCCCTGGTGTGGTGATTTAGAGGGAACATTTTATCAGAGCTGGCCAAGCAAGCCTGGTCCACCAGGGAGCCAGGCATTTTATAAGGGTATAAATAATCAATGACACTGCATCTGTAATGGCCTGTAATGCAGTTTGTTAACTCCTCCGCTTCACCCCGCCCCCGCCCTGAATGGCGCGTTAGTTGCTCAAACAATAGAAACCGATTGGCACAGCTAATTGACAAGGCAGGGGAATCTCTCTTTAGCTTTCTCTGTGTCTCTCTGTGTGTGTCTTGCTGCCAATGACTCCTATATCATGCTACGACGTTCCTTTTTGTTTTTTTTCTCTCCGTCATCTTAAGCTTTGAACCATGTGTGAATGCTTGCTGCATGTGCGACGTACCAATAATTTCTCACTAAAAGTGCACATTTAGTGGACAAACGGAAAATAAAGCTAATTTAGTTCACATTAAATGATAAGTTATGCATGCACGACAGTCAGATTGAGTTCATCTGATTTCTCTTGTGTCTTGTCAGCTGTTGCTTATCATGCGTATGAATCTTTAATTAAGTTTTATTGATCAGTTACGCAGGAAAAGCTGCGAGGAGCTTTCAACATCTTCCAAAAAGTTTGTGACCTAAAACACCACAAAACCAGCACATATGTTTTTTTTTTTTTAAAAAGATTGTGATGAGTGAATGTTTCTAATAAGTTGGAAAAAGGGAAGCTTGTAATATACATCACACACACCAAGCTGTCACTGGTGTATCCATGTTCGATATTTCACAAAAAATAGAAAGTATATTCACCCTCCACCCCCCCCACCCCCCCGCACGCATACACCCGTTGACGAACATGATACATATTTTGAGTTTCACCCCTCCCCCCGATCTTACCCATGAGCCTCTGATTTCCATTATTATTAATATCTGCCTGTTTAATTTTCAGCTCTGTCATAATGTGTCGACCTAAACTACAAGAGACAATCCCTTATTGATTACTTTCCCAGCAGCCCCGGCGCATGCCCCAGCTGATCACGCCTCTCATGCACAGACATCTCATGCATTTCAGATAATAAGCTGCTGCTCCAGAGTTGAAACAAATTGGATGTGCAGTCAGTCACTGTCCAAGTGAATCATGTTGCAGTCTGTCAGTGGACTAGGCTTGGATTATCATCTTACCCAAGCGAGGCAAAAAAAGGAGAAAAAAATGCCATGAGCACCTGCCATGGTGGCAGGGCGGTATATGCGAATATACTGTACATGTATTTTGGGATTACTGATCACGCCGCATGCTACATCTCATATACATTCATATTCACTAAGTTATGCACAAGTTAAAACTTTCTCTTAAAATGTTAACTAAACTATGACAAAGGATGACACAATATTACTCAGATCAAAGAAACATGTTTGACATTTGTGTCATTTGTGAGGTAGTCACAAAGAAAAAGAAATCAAAAGTCAGCGAGACAGACTGTGTTATAAAAATCTATTTTTGATCGATTCAATTCAAAAGGAATTGCTCTCTTTCTTTATTTTGACAAAGCTTGAAGCTTCAAACTAACTTGATTTCTTTCATCTTTCATTGGTGGATGTATGCTTTAGGGTATTGTAAGAGGAAAATATTGGTTTTTAGCTTCAACATTCGACAAGATATGAATGAAACATGTCATTAGTCCTCTGAATCGATGAAGGGCAAAGTTATTAGAAGTAAACTTTTGTTTACATGACAATTTGATACAATACTGGAAAATCTTGACACAACCAGAAGGATCAGCTATGAAATTTCATGTTTATGCACTATATTCTCTAAGCTGTCAACAGCTATCTCTATAGCATGACAGCACTTGTGAACTTACATGAGTATATGCTGGAAACACCACGCTCCATGCACATGTTATACTGTACATGGACACGGCATACGCTGAGGCCAAAACCACCTCCAACAGCAAACAATGCTGCCATTGTGTTTACTTGCTTTGGATTCTGTAACAGAAGGAAAATAAAGCATCCTGTCACCCCGGACCTGGCTCCGTTTCAAATTTAGTGCACTTTCACGTTAAAAAATCAGAAAGGGAAGTTTTTTGGAGTTGCACGGGAAGACATGATTAATAATACATCAGGATTATAGAGCACAGACTGTGCTGCACTGACTTTAATAAGTCCATGGAGGGAAAACAAACCCAGACTATGAAAACAACCACACTCTCTGCCTGAAAAACATCTGCATTTAAACACCAGTAAATCTGCATTTCCCCCTCCGCATTAAGCATTAGCTTATGTGCTTCATGATTAAAATACAGCCAGAGGTAAGTGATAGCTACAATATTTAGTTGCCTGTCTCAGATCTTCCACAAACTATATGGAATGATGGTTTTATTTGGTAGGTACACCTGAGCTACTGTGGTGTGCTGCAAAAACCCTGAGAAGTAGAATAATTGGCACCCTAGTGTAAGGCTCCCTCTGTTTGGTGCCAGCTGTTTAAAATATGGATGATATTGTTTTCATTGCTGGGCTTTTATTGAGTTCTACTTGGTCCATGCAGTATAATCCTCTGACTCTGACCTTTTCTGGCATGTGGGAAAAGTAAATAAACAAGGCACTGATGTATTCCCTCCTTTACCAGAGGAGCTGAGCAGCAGCTTTTCACTTGATCATATTCAGGTGTCTGGATTCAGAAAGCTGTCTGTGAGAGCAAGAGTGGCGAGATGCCTTTTCTGTGGAACAGGCAGAGAATAATGGATAATGGGAAGGAAGAGAAAAAATTATTGACAACTGTGATCAGTGTACAGCATCTGCTCTCTATTGACACATTTCCCTTGCTGGCAAAACTCGAGGATGTTGACCATGAGATGTTTTAGTCTGAGCATTCTTTAAAAATGTAGCTCTGCTCTGAAGGTTGCAATGAAATACAGAAAAAGCAGAGTTTAGGACAGTTCAAAGTTTAATTTAAAAGTGCATCTTTGACGCGCTGAAGTGAATCACACAGATATATTTATCCAAAAAGTGAACAAAAGACATTCCCAGTTCTGGCACAAGTTGTCTGCGTTTGGCATGTTCTGTACAGAGACCATACAGTACGTGGATATCACACTAATCCCACTCTCATCGCATTATTCCATTCGCAGCCATCCATTGTTAACTCTTGCATAAATACATAGATAAGAAAATGATTAAATTTAAGTCAAGTCTTTCTCGTTCTACACTGTCGCCTTACATCATGCATAAATGTGATAATTACCCACACTAGGGCAAAAGGGCCCATCACTGCCACTTTAAATCCAATAAACGCCA
The DNA here is from genome assembly GCF_042242105.1 of Pempheris klunzingeri. NCBI lineage: Eukaryota > Metazoa > Chordata > Actinopteri > Acropomatiformes > Pempheridae > Pempheris > Pempheris klunzingeri. Next base: position 27,724,907 of record NC_092018.1, read on the forward strand.
CGACCTGATCAGTATAATTGACCATCTATCAGGGTCATTGAGGAGTCCGATGTTGTTAACTGCTGCTTATAATTCCTCTTGATCATTGCTAATTACAGAAAGTGGGAGAAACCAATATTCGAGATACCCAGAGAACAGCTGCCAACCATTTCAGAGAGGAAGGATTAGATGTTTTAATATCAATTTAGAAAATGACATGTATTTTGATTTGAGCAATATAAATGTACTACTTTAATGGCCCTGAACGCCTCTTTTCTCAATCTTAATACAATTGTTAAGGTCTTATATAAACGTACAGTTTTCAGCCAAAGATTCAGTAGTTTTAGTTATTTAAAGAGACACTTTGCCAACTTTCATCCGGCTTTGAACAAATGAACAAGGTTTAACTTTCCTCAGTGTTGCCTGATATTTGGGGGCTCTATGGCTGTTGTTTGACAGGATAACTAACTTAATGGTAAAATAATAATAATTTTATTGTTGAGTTAGTTATTTAAAGAACATGAAGAATAGTGTGGCAACATGAAGGGAAGTTAAGCATTGTTCATTTGCACGTACTATCAACATTATAATGCTCCGAAGGCCACAGGATCCCTTGAACATGAGACATTTTCAGGTTTTGTTATGATCAAGCGACACCGCCAATCAAATCTGATCAAACCACACCCACAAGGAGATTAACTGAGTTTGTGACCATTAAATTCTTAATTAACAATAACTTTAGCCTTGATTGATGCTAATTTAGTGCTAATCATGTAAGGTTCTAAAGAAATACTTGTATTTTAAACCCAGTTTTCACAGAGCTGTGTTGTGCATTGTTACCGCTCGCCTGTGCCAGCACCGGTCTGCTTGAAACGCATGAGTGAATTTACTTTAGTTTGGCTTTCTGTGGTAAATGAGCGAATTTAAGCTACAAATTTATTATATTGTAACACAGTTAACTTGGTGTTATACGTGTTAAATAAGAAAGGCTTTTGATTTACTCATGGGAGATTGGCCGTCTGGTCATGAATTTCATTTAGCCCCATAACATTCTGTGAATACGAGGCGCACTTAGCAGTCAATTTTTACACAGATGTCACGTATATAGACGATCTCTAATGACACTTTAAATAAGCCGAAATATGCATATTCAATAAAAGCTCATTGCTACCTTCTTAACAGCTCAGAATTTCAAAATTACATCGCCTCTGCCAGCATTTGCACCCCATTTCTTTCAGCTTCGTATTCTTACTGCACTGTTCGCTGGGGCAACAAGTCATTGAGAAAATGCACAATTTATTGAAATTTTATGGAAAGACCCTTAACCCCTTTCACCACCGCACAATTACGTAAAAGCCATCCAGCCCTTGAGTAACCCTTTTTATAGTAATTCATTTATGACTCTGGTCACAGAGGGGATGCCTCTCTTGCCACAAACACCCTAAAACATGTGTGGATGGCATGAGGATGGAATCCACAATGCACCGAAGGGCACAGCTTTCATCAAGACATTCTGTTTTTCTTCATAAGCACATCATAAAAATATTTCATTCCGCTTTTACAATCGACTTGTTTCATTACACAGTTGTACATTTTATTTCCACAACCAGGAATGACACAACCGAGGCTCATTTGGGTATTTCAAAATGCTTCCCACTTGATAGAAAACATGTCGTTCAGATGGTTCGTTTTAGTGAGGGGCAGCATTAGAAGATGGACAAACTTAAAGAGGCAGGAAAACGATGCTACCGACAGAGGAATAAAAGGGAAATGAAACAAAGAGATTGAGTGAGTGGTTGAGAGCCCGCTATAGTCTCTCCTGAGATGAGTATGATGATTGCACCCACATTCCACTGCAGAGCTAAAACCCTCGGAGGCTTTTGGAATGTGAAAACCTACTTCTTCTCTCTTTATAGTACAACACTTAGGCAGCGCACCACTTTTTTTTTTTTCACCCTGAACATTGCTCACATCGCTGTTCCCTGAAGCTTGAAAGCACAACATTTCTCAGCCAGCAACTCCCACTGGGACAAAAGCCCAGAGATGGAAATGCAAAGGATATGTTTTATTGGACAGTTGCAGACAAATAAATCTAAATATGTATTTTGGTCATGTTTGTGTGCCTACTGCATCCTGAGGGAGTTGAAATGATTATATGACATAAATAACATCGCTGTAGCATGATATTAGGTCACATGTTTACATACATGGACCTAAGGTCAGGGAAGAAAATAATTCAAACACTATTTCTCTTCTTTTGAAGTGAACATTGTTTTGGTGGCATACATACATGGTGCTTGGAGCCATGCTTTCCACTGTGCACGGACTATTAATGAGAGATGGAACCATACAGTCAGATGAAATATACATACTTAACGGGATAAAAGTCATAGCTGTGTTGAAGCCTGCCAGCAATGCACAAATCAACCTGTCCAGTGTGTGTGTGTGGGGCGGCGGCGGTGGGTCACCCTGAATGAAATGGTTTAGGCTCACTGATCTGCGGGAAGGAAAGTCAATGGGAGGTGTCAATGAGAGGGCAGGCGGGGACTCCTGCAATCACATGTTCTGTGATTGACATGGCCTAACCTAGGGGGCTGTGTGAGATGTCAACACAGTGCAGCCCCCTGATATGGCCTCAGTAGACGTCGGCTCATAGGAGCACAGTGAGTTATGGACGAAGACTGTAGGTGATGTGACCCAACCTGCATCTCTGCAGTCGTGTGTAGTTTTCATTCAAATTTGGTGGATTTCTGTTTATATCTTATTTTACGTAAATCTGTAAAATCTCCAGAATGGGAATAACGGGGACTTTTTTTTTCCAAGTCTGCCCGTGGATCACTTATCTGTAACCAAGCTAGGCATCACTGCTTATTAGTATTGGCATATCCATTCTGATTGATGATCTGCTTCCTCCACCTTTTTGGTGAAGTTGATGGAAAATGTCATCTCAATTGCTGTCACAGAGCCTCTAAGAAATGCTCAACGAGGATCTTGTTTTGTAGGCTTATAGAGAATTGATAGATAGGTAATTACGGTTAATGTGATTATTGTATTTCTTAAAAAAAAGCTGGTGTTGTTTGATGTTTTCATAGCCACTCTCCCCTACGTCTATCATTAGGAACAGGTTTAGGCAGCTATTGCACATATATTGAACACTGTAAGCGATATTTCCCCAAGTTTTAATTAAACTTCAGTTTTTAATTTTCTCAATTTTCAAATAAAAGACTAATATTTGTAAAAACCTTTCCTTTTTCTGCTTCCCGAGACACCATTACAATAACAAAAAAGAAAAACCCATGCGCTCCAACTTGCCAAGCCCGCGCTTTGAAGGTGGAGCAAACTTGGGAAATAAAAGTGGCGGCCTATGGCAAACTGCACTTCAGAGAACTCAGCCCCCTTTTTCTTTCTGCCACATGTGACAAGTGAGCCATGCAGCTTTGCAGAATTATATATCTGTGTGTCTAATTATTTCTTTTCAAGTCTATACAATAAAAGACTGCATTCTTTTCTCTTGCCGGGGCTAGGACAGCAGGAGGAGTGCCCTCCAAAATATTCCCTCTCATGCCTCTGACATGCACATCTGTCTGCACGTCAGCATAGCAACTTTCTAGACATCTTTGGTTTTAATGAAAGAGATGTGGGAGCTACAAATGCAGTTGGTGCTGTGATGACACATTTCAATTCCATTGTGCAAATAGAATCTCTCAGACTTTCTTTAATCTTTATTATTCACTGCTTCTTAGTTCAAACTACAGTGGAGACGTCAGACAATTGCCCTTCAAAAACAAAAGGCGTACCACTCAGACACTATTGTAATCAAGGTGTGTTACATAGAAATACTTGTGCAGAATAATGGACATTATTGCAACGGTAACAAAAGTGAAAATGTCTGAATTACGTTAGTCCTTTTTGATATTTCATCCGAGTTAAAATGTTGCATGTTGATTGTTTTTTTTGTGTGTTATTGAAGTGGACCGTTCCCTCAGTGTTTCTTGCAGTGAAAGATGGCTGTTAGGAAATGCTTCTGCCGCAGTGCGGTCACAAGGGGGTAGCATTGACACAGTTGTTTAAGCCCTTCAGCAGGCAGCCCAGCAGCAGGACAAACTGCCTTTGATGTAATTGAGGTCTTAGACCTCTTAGAAAAGCATATATTGGTTTGTATGTGGAAATGTTCAAGGAACAATGGATTTCCATAAGTGGATGTAAAATCGTATTTGGAGCATCCCCGGCATGCTAACCACTCTCTAAACAATAAGAAAAAGGACTCCTTCAGGATGGGATGTGTAATTCCAAGACACTTACAGGCTGGAAATGTAATGGAATGTAGCATTAGGATTAAATGTGTGACTAAAAGATACAGACTTGACTAGTTTTGGGCCCTTCCCTGGGTGATTCATTCAAATAAATTTGTAGATATTCTCAGTTCTGTGCAGCAGCACTATACATCCTAATAGAAGTCAGCAAGCTGCATTAAAGCACAGCTTATTGTCTCCCTTTCACTGGAGAGATTAAAAGCAGATTTTTTCCCCATTGTTTAGAATTACAAAAATATATATGTATGTGTGGATGAGAGGAATAAAGGCATGAACAAACAGAACTATCATTTATTTTTTTCAACTTTGGGCGAAAGAAACAAACTGAGAGAGAAGCATGAGGAATCTCATGTATAGATTAAGCTGTTAATTATCAATCATTCCACAGCCACACAAGTTCTCCCCTAACTAACATTTTTGTCTATCCATCTTATCATCCAAAGTAATACTTAAGAGTACGAGTCTGGCAGGGACTCATAAATAACGGTTACCTATTTACATATTCAGTTTATCATGAATATTGCATACTCTGTACATAAAAATTCAAATGCAGTGTTTATGAAATATGATCATGCAGCAAATGTGAGAAGACACAGAGCACGGCCCATTCATACACAGAGGGGATTTAGAGCATCCCTCTGTGATTAATAAAGAATGAAATAGACCTACAGAAATTAACTCCTGCTCAGAGACTTTTTGTTTTCCTCTCAGCTACTCAGAAAATTATATTTAAAGTATAGTATAAGCTTAATTATTTCCAAACCCAGGCCAAAATTGATATTTGGCAGTCTCTACATCAGGGTTGTGGATGGATTAATATCCCATTAAGTCAGTGACATATTCAAACCCTTACCGGTCTGTAACTCACCCGCCTAATATTTCAGTAGAAAAATAATGACAGCTATAAAACAACTACAGTATGCTTTACAGACTTGCCCAGCAGTGGTCATCTTCTCTCCTGCGTGTGATTTAACATGGGCCAATAAACCCAAGTATAAGATGCTGGTATGTGAAGTCTGACAGAATTCTTTCACCTACTAAAGGACTATGCACACATGTATTGTACATACTCACACACACACACACACACACACACACACACACACCATATACATGTAAGAAAAGCTATTTGGTTTGTACTTAAAACGGATGAGAGGAATAATGGCATCAAGAAGCAAACACTGTGCAGCAAGTGTCTCATCTCCTCTCATGAACTAGTTAACCTGAAAGAATACGATCTACAAATGTGTTTCAGCAAAAGCAAATTACCTGGGTTTTGTGGAGGGGAACTAATCTCTCCAAGCATGACACTGGACAGGAAAGGCCTCTTACTGTTATTATGATGTGTCGGCTTGTGTTAGATGGAGGGCCTTGATGGCCGCATCAGGAAGGAGCACTGAAGCCCCTCTACCATGACAGCGCTCTGATGGATGTACAGGTGGTGGAGGGGCAGGGAGGATGGGGGTTAGAAAGCTGGAGATGAGGAGGAGGAGGAGGAGGAGGGTGATATGAGGTGCGCTGGGGGTTATATACAATAGTAAATACCTACAAATGCAGCACATTAGCAGTAGGTGCAGGACCTGAGATAACATTAGCATGCATGATAAAGCTTTCAATTGGACAGGCCATCTCTGAAACAAAATAAAGGCCCTGTGTGGTGAATTTCCAAAGCCTGTTCCTTATGACCTGTGATGATTTGCTCTCTATATGAAACAGAATAATGATAACAGCTTATTTGAAAGTAATTTTTGAAACTCAAAGGATGCGTACATCAAATGTTGACACTTAATGCGATGCCATAAAGATGTTCAGCGTTATAGGAAACAAAAATGCTGATATACAGCTGTTAGCTGAGGGGATTTTGAAGAAGGGAGTGGTTTGGCAAATGATACCAACATTGGGACCACCTTTGCTGTCCCGTGGAAGTCATGTGTTTTAATGGCAGTTTGTTGGTCAGCTTTTCTAACAACAGAACAGCAAAACTGCAGGTGTCTTAACTTCATCACCCACAGTTAGTTAGTTGGTGCAAAAAGCAGCCTTGTTTTCAGCTTTTTGGGCAAATCATTTTTCAGCTAATCCGTTGGGAGTTTTAAATGGATTATTTAGCCTCAGAAATAGGAACATTTTCTCAGTCTGTAAAGGAACACGTAATCCCTCAGTTTGTCTGAAAAATTCCATGTCACCAAATTTGGAGAAACATGGCTTTCATTGGACGGCAACACTGGGTATTACAATAGTCATGGCTTTTCATCCCACGGCAGCCTCACTAGATGTAACCTGGTTACTACTGAGTCCAAGTGAGCATCATTAGTCTGCTTGTTGTTGTATTTTTCTTTTTTGAAACCACATTAGAAGTACTGATAGATTATAGCAGTGTGGTAGAACCACTGTAGACAGGCACTTGTTGGTGTAGCACGACGTTTTTTTTCCTTCATCTGAGAATGCTCACAGCTGGGGGGTGTCTTGCACACAGTATCCATACTAAAATATTAATAGCCAGTTTTCCTCCACGTCAGCAGGTTGTAATTTGATTTCTGGTTACGAAATGCAGTTTTGGGCGGCAGGTCTCCCAGTGAACATCGGTCCCTTGTTTCCTCCTCATCTTGCTCCTTTGGGGTCCCGGGAGACGATGGCTTGGGGAAAGTGTTATGGAGAGAGATGGTGCTCCTCCTTGGCCTGGTAAAGATTGGGGGTGCCGACGCACAGCGGGACAGGTGTTCTGAGCTGCACACAGGGGAGTCTCACCAGGCTGCAGTGCCTGGCCTACATCCATCTCTGTACCTGGGGAGATAAATGAAAAAATGTGACCCAAACAGTCCAACATCACAGCCATGGCAAGAACGTGTTCTAACAATGGGGAGCGGGAAGGGTTTCCCATATCATTACTAAAAATGAGCCACCGTCTGCAATTAATTCCAGCTCTAAATGAATGTCTACTGCTTGCAGCATACCTCTATGTGGCTATAGAAATAGATTAATAGTGCAGAATAGGGAAAATAATCTTATGCGGTATCATGCTGCACTGATATAAAATGGGCTTCAGTGCTTGGCTCATTTCTTGATCAACATTTTTGTCATCTTGCAAACCCTACTTTTTTCTGTCTTTATTGTATAAAATGGTGTGATCTTTCGACTGCCCTTTGTCTTGGAAGAAAAATTAATTCTCATTTGCATTACCACGTCTAAATGTCAGCCACCGATATTTTGTTAGACATTAGTAAAGCTGGCAGCGAGAGGCGCTGGATAATTGCACTCAGCCTAGCAGAGGGATTTACATAATTTCAGATAGCAATTAAAGAATCCTTGGGAATTTTTTTCCTGGCCTCTCTCTCCAGCTCACTTTTACAGCAGTACAAAAGAAGCATTCGTTTACATTAAGCTCCATGCTCCTTGCTGTTCATTTGCATGAAATTAAAGGTTTTCATGATCTTGAACAGCGGGGTAACATTTAAAATGCTGTTTTAAAGCCCTCACCTTGGAATAATGAAACGCTTCCATTTTTTTTTTTCCAGAAGGCAGTGGGAGTTCATTGACTGCCTGTCCACAGCAAAACTTTTTCATTTTCCATTCACTCATCCAATATAGAATAATGCTTCCAATTAATTGAAAAATCACAAGAAAAAGAAATGTTTTTTCCCCCCTCTCTCTCCAAGGTTCCCTTTCTCTTTGATCTGACAATACCTACCATCACTCCACCTCACCCTCATCAAGCCCTTTAAATACAACATGATGAAAGAAGAATTGCTTTAAAATAAGACAAATGCATCAACTGAAATCTACAACCTGCCTTTTCCTGCCTGGATAAACGGATGTGGGGACTTTTGCCAGTGCTGCAAAGATAAACCTCTCATATACAGTATCTTTAATTAGGTCCCTGTGGGTCCCAGTGTTATCTGCCATGCTGATTAGAATGAACATTAACTTGCTTTAGCCCCGAGTCTGATAATAGAGCAAAATCCAACCGGCCATATTTTTGCAAACGACGAGTTCCATTGTTTTTGAGCATATGATACTTATTTGAGATATTAGAAACTTTGATGCTAGCAGAAGGCAAAGCCACATTGCTTTAAATCCTTCACGCCTTGTTGGTGTGGCCTGGATGACACATTTGATATGGGTATGGATCATCAGGATTAGTTAACCAAAGCCTTCTCTTGGGAGGTCTGCGGCTCAGTAGTCCAATGTGCATAATATTACTGCACTTTACAACACTGTGAGTTTTCCAGCTCACACTGTTGTGTTAATTCTGTATAGTAACCAATAAAACAGAAATGCCATGACTGTAATCTAAAGAAAAAAAACCTGATGAATAGTAGGGCTTTGTTAAGACAATAAAGCTTTGTCACAGAGCTCAGAAATAAATACAAAGCCTCATCTGAACAATACCCTTCACACTTCTTCCTTGATTCCCCTTCCATCCTTAAAGGCATCACAGAACATTTTCACACTAGTCGTCTCACCGCTGTGAAATAAATTGTGACAGTAACTCAATATGAAGTGAAATAGCTGAGAAAGCCTTGAGTTCACTTGCGCTGACAGTGCTGTTTAATTCCATCTTGTGCCAGCCTGACATTTCTGCTGCCACTAAATATTAAACATGTGTACCCGTTTCATTTGCATCTGGTAATGAGGTGGGAGACAGCGCCCAACTGGTCAAGCCTCTCTCATGGTAGTGCGTCTCTGCTACCTCCAACACAGTCACATGGACCAAGGGTAAACCAACAGAAATATTTAGAGTGGAAGGGGGCTGAGACAGAAAGGAATAGGAGGGAAAAATGGGGGGAGGGGGAAAGTGAAGGATAGAGCACCCTTGTGTGTGTGTGTGTGTGTGTGTGTGTGTGTGTGTGCTCTCCAGAATTCAGAAACCAGTCTGAAATGACCCCAGCTCTCAAACAGTGTCTGCTTTGGCTGACATTTCTCCCTGAATCTTTTAAGATGCATCCCTTGCTGCAAAATGCATTAGCGGAGAGAAGAGAAACAGAGGCGGAAGAGGAGAGGGTTAAATGTGATTGCTCTAAATGTCATCACATCTTCATAATGCAATATATATTCATGATCTGGCAGTCCAGGAGGGCAGACATAGCAGTTGTGTTCTGTAATTCAAATGTTTTATCCCAATTTTGATTCACCATACAATTCTGGGTAGACATTTCGAACCAGGGTATCCATCCGTTTTTTTTTTTTTTTTTTAGGCATTATACATTTGGATGGGCTGGTGGCGTTTGAGATGAATGCTGTGTAATGTGGGTGCTGAAAACATACTGGGATGCTCACAGTTTAGGCAAGCTAGGTACGTCCTTAGCCAAGTAGCATCTGTTTCATCTCAGAAAGTAGCAGAGGTAGAGGAAGTATCCCCATTCTTTACTTAAAGAAGCTATAATCAATATTTTTATACCACTAATGGCTTTAAATGAGTACTTGAATGTGACAGGGGTCACTTGTGGTGACAAACCCACAGACTCAGTTCCCCTTAGCTACATGGAGCATGACAGTGTGTTTTAGCTCAATTCTTTGGTTTTTCTCTACTGTTTTAGTTCACTTTCACTGCTCTCATGGCGTTGTATTCTCCTGCAGTGGTGTTTGGTGCAAAACATCTGTATGCTGGCACCAAATGGCTTACAGATGCAGTTAGCCGCTATAAAGCCCGATATTTCCCTTAGGAGTTATTCTGAGCTGTGGCCAGAGACATGACTCCAAATGAATACCAGTGTTGCTTAGAAGAAACTGTCCGCTAACAAATTATCCATCAATTTAGGTGATGTCAGTGCTGTGATTGCAGCTTGTGCACGAGTGGCCAAAAAAAATCTGTTTTCATAGTTTTACGTACAGCAATACAAGCGTTAAAACACTAAAACACCAGAAGTTCTACATTCTTAAATGTACTTATGTAGTATCAGAAAAATACACTTAATGTAAAAGTGCTCATTATGCAGCAGAATTCATTGTTATCTCACTTTAGCTGGTTGAGGTGGGGCTGATTGAAATTATTAAACGCAAGTAATAGTTTGATAACTGTCAAATAAATTCCATAACAGTAATAAGGAGCCAACTACATTTTCTGCCTTAAATTTAGTGGAATCAAAGTACAAAGTATAGCATAAGAAGAACTGGAGTAGATGTAGTTAGTTACCTTCTACCACTGATTAGTGATATTACATTTATATAGGCCACCTAATATAGGCTTATCTTTACAGTTTGTACGCGGTACTGATTCTGTATTGTACTTCTCTGTTTAGAATAGAAAAGCCAGGTCTTCTGATGTTCCTGAAATGAAAGCACAATATTCTCTTTTCTCTGTCAGACTCTTGTGACAGTGTACACCCATAACCACTTTGAAAAGAAATCAACACCAGCGTGGAGAAACTTTACACATTCACTTTACTTGTATGAGTTCTTAGACACAGATTTAGCCTTTTTTTTTTTTTTTTTTTTTTTTTTGTCTTATGGAAAGGAGATGTACTCCTGTCATTGCCCTGCTCGGCATTCCGCTCTGCAACAGTTAAAGTTTAGAGACACCCTCCATCTCTACGGGGGCTTGTATTGCTTTCATAATATGTATCAGATATGTCACAGGAAATCAAACCTTGATCAAAACCAAAGCTGACTGTCAAGGAGAAACAGGGAAACATCAAAGGGCTTACAGTAGAAAGGCATGGGTGGTTGAAGTTGGGTGTGTGTGTGTGTTGGTGGTGGTGGTGATAAGGGAGGAGGGAGGAGGGGGGGGGGTCTTCCTACTTCTTGTTAATTTTCTTCATAAGAGCTGTTAAGCGCATTCAGCAGTCATCAAGAATAGTGTCCACTCCCGGGCCTCCGGTGGGACTGCGTGTCCTGAGGTTTACTGTTGCTAGCTTGTCATGTCCACGTCAACAGCACTTATCGCCTTCTGTCTGAGTGCTGAGACATTTCCCAGGCATTTAGCTGCCTGTTTGTCTTCTCTTGATTTCCCCTCCAAATCTGTCACATATAGTCTTCACCTGACACCTCACAGAGTGTTCCTCTCTCAAACACTGTCAAAACAGGGAGATCCAAGAGGACGAGATAGCAGCAGGAATCCACAGATTGCCAAATGTTATACACTGATCAGGCGCTGCAAATAATGACCTGTGTAGGCAAAACGGTCTGGGATCATTTACTTCATCAACATGCTGACTGCCGTCCAAACAAGAAAAAAACTGAACAGTTTGTATTCACAGTTTTGGTTTTGCAGTTCATTTGGACTCTGAATGATCAAATTCCTCTTTATGCCGCTTGCGCATTGTAGTGTATGTCAATAACACAGAGTACAGAGTTTTCACATCACTTAGACTTTCTCTGTCCTCTTTTTCATTGGAGTGAAAGCGCTGGCATGAAAACAATGCGCTTCACAGTAAAGGCCTGGCTTAGAGTCAAACACTTCTCTTTGGTGCATTTTTCTCTCTGTGCCTTTCTACCATGGCGAAAACCCTTCTATTATTTCAATAAGCTCTCGGTTTTAATACATTATTGATCTTAAGGTTGAACTACGGGCCATTGCATTACCAAGATTCTAAAGCCCATCATGGCATGACACTCATGTACTTGTGAAAAATTATACCAATTATGAAATCAACCAGCAACTACCTCAAAAAGCAATCAATTGTCACATTGGAAAGCATTTTGTCCCACAATGCTATTGGCTTTGTGGTTACACAGAAGGAGTGGGCGTTGGATGTTTAATGACTTCCAAATACTGATTTCTCTCTTTTTTTTTTTTCAAACACTTATTACTATTCACTCTGAGATGGTTCTGCACTAAAGCAAGCCTTCGATTATGTTTGATGCTCTGTGTTGAGCGACTGTGTGCCAATAAGACAATAGCATTTGCCATTGATTAGCCTTAATGACCACGAAGACTCAACACCACCATGTGCACTTAAAGGCCCACATTAAGGCTATGAATTATGATAAGTATGCTATATACCAGTGCATTAGGAAAGTACGTATTCATTCTAATTCTGCAAATGCCACAAAGCTAGCTGGGAAGAGAAAGCCATTTCTGGAGCCGCTAAAGTGGGTGGGGGCCAGGGGCTGAGTGCTTGCGGGGTCAAGTGCAAGCCGTGCCTTTGACAGTGGCTGCCTGCCTGTGTTTCCATATCACAACGTTCAATCATGCAGTGCCCTCATGCAGAAACCTTTAACTCAATGCTCATAAATGCAGGGAAGCAAAAGCTTACTGTCTGCTCCAGCACAAGCAACCTCTGTGGGAGAATCTGTTGTGGTCAGTGGGTATTTTTCATTGTTTTGTTTTTGTGTTTAATGCAAGGAGATTGTGTTTTCCCATCTGCCCACAAAAGGTGCACATTACAAAAATTCAACCAAGCAATGCCATCCACGGAGAACCAGATGGGGTATGAAAAAGTACAATTAAGGTCACCTTTATTGTTTCCAATCTAAACCGTCGGTGTGACATCTAAATGACATTTTAATGAAAATTTTAGACAGGTTATTTTGAATAGTTTCCTAAAAGATGCAGAAGGTTGAGCAGTGGTGAATTGCAAGTGTCTTTGGGGGGACGGGTGGCTTGACGGGCGTACGAAATCTGAGCCAAATAAATGAAGTGGAGATGGTAATACAGTGTGTTATAGCGGAGAGTGACAAGCCCGTTCCTCCCATGAAGCAGCTGAGCTGGCATTAAACAGACAAGACATCCCTTTCAGTCAGTTATCAGCCCAGGAATAATGAAGGAACAGGCCGGCAGACCAGGACGAGTCACCCTAGTCAGCCAAGTGGAGAATTTAATTTCGTGCAGGTTTCTCTGCAGCCAAGCATTTCCCCATCGGAGGTCCACTGGTGCTTGGGTGAGCATGGACAACTCAGTGCACCCGACTCCGAGTCTCTCAGGCACTGACAGAGATGTGTGGTGATGGATTTTAGAGTGGCTGGGGGAAGAGGGTGGACTTAAGTTTGGGTACGGCTGTTAAAGAGGAGAGAGAGCAATGACATGCTAACTTCAGAGAAAAGTAAAAAAGCGATCACTCGTGTTCCTCATTTTCCAGTCTATGGGTGCATTATTAAATCGAAGACAGTGAAATGAGAAATGGGTCCTGTCTGACCCCGAGATATGTAGGAAGGAAATAATATTGTCTGTGCTTAAAGTTAGCACTGCTCCACCAACCGCCACTCTGCCTAACATGGTCACTTACATTCTCACATTATAACATCTTAGGAATAGATTCTGTGTTTCCCTTTCACACTCAACAATATGACCCCCCCCCAAGGTCTTTATCTCACACAGGTGTTTGTGGTCACATGATCCTGTGTAAATTCAATATCAGCTGAATGTAGAAAAAGCTGACATCTGATGGCCCAAGCCTTTGCCCAGCACCTTCACATTTCCATGCCCTGCAGCCTTCGCACTGTGCGCCTTAGACATGTGTATTCTTGCATATATGTAAGAGTTTCACATCACAACGTCCTTGCAGGCTTAAACACTGATGGCATTTTTGTTTTTCTGTGCAGTGAAAATCAGAATTTCTGATTTATTTACATCAATCACAGAGTTGCACAGAATGCCTCGTTCTGCATACCAGATCAAGAACATTATGTCTGAGAAGTGTGCCACACATATGAACTGTAAATGCCTTTTGCTATTCAACAAGCATGAAGCCTGTTGTGAAAGTACTGGTGCTGCTGCTCAGCCTTTGCATGAGCCTGGCAACACTCAGCGGCTGCCTGGTGTGACCACTTTGATGTATTGTTGAAAAAAGTGAAATATGACTTCTTTGGCCATCTCTGGCAATTTAGGTCGTACAGCCTGTCTCCTGGCAGTACCTGCGTTAAATGTGATCCATGATCCATGGCAGCCATTGTACATATATAAAAAAACTATTCAGCAAATGTCTTTTAACAGAGATGTGGGCCAAATAAACAGCCAAGCTGTGGCCCACAGTTAGGAGTGACTGAGAGCCAAAGTCTGCTCCAAGTCTGTACAACCAAAGCCAGTGGCAAAGCAGGAAAATCAAGGCTCCACACACACACACACACACACACACCCACCCCTTCTGCTTTTGAATACATCTATTGTAACACACACAAAAAAGACTATCTGTGGTGGTTATTTGGGTGATCAGCACCTTCTTTGGGTTTCCATTGTACCAAAAACAACAACAAAGACAAATGTGGACAGCTATCTTACTCTGGCCTCTGCACCGAGAAAGAATTACTGTGAAAATGTACTTCATAACAAAAGAAAAATGAATGAAGACTTCAGTGGAGTTTTTATTTGCAGAATTAAAGTAAGCTAAGGCAAAAGCAAGAGAAAACCCCGTCTGTTGCAACACATGAGAAGCATAATAAAACTTTAGAATCTTAAAAGCACAATCCAAACATATACAAAATAGGCATGCCCAGTATAAAAACTGAAGGCACAGAATGAGACCCTGCTGATCCTCCCAAACCGATGGCTGGTCTTAGTAATGTTACCTAATGACTCAGTCTAAGTTACTATATGCGTATGAAGGTTTATTAGCACCAGTAATATTTGGACATACAGTAGTAAAGCTGATTGCAGAACAGTAATAATGTAACATTTCACATTTCCCTCAAAAGTCCTCAGTAATTAACGTGTTGAATCTCATTTGTTGAATGGGTACGAAAACTAAAATGTAAAAGTTGTTGCTTTGTGGGAGGTTATGTATCCAACTACTTCTTGGTTAGGAGCAGCAAAGTCCCGCAAGATTTCAATGTTTCTTTACCTTTTCTATGTATTTCACATTTACAACTATTTACTAAAACATATGCTGCAAAGTGAGCAGCATTTTGGCAGCACTGCTTTTTTAACGATGGTATGTTAAGTAGAATGAATTATCATAAAAGAATATAAAGTGGAATTGATTTAAATGCAAAACAAACAGAGCAAAGCTATAATATTACTGAGAGAAACAGAGTCGGTATGGGGATGCTGTAGTGAGTCACAGCAGAGTCTTGATGTGTTTCCTCCCACAGTTACTAGCCAGGTGCAGAGATCTCTCACAGTAAATGAATCTCTCCTCGCTGTGTCTTTAATAAATCAGATTTGGAGACAATTATTAGCAGCAACAATGCTGTAAGTTCCCCTCATACTGATAAAGACAAGCTCAATTTGATATGTGTTAAATTGTTCTTATGACAGCCTGTTTTCAAGCCAAGCACTGGACACAAATCTTGCCATTCACCCCTCTCCAGTTTATTGTTTTATTGTTGGCTGTTATGGCGTTTTTTTTTCCAACAATGTGTGACTCAAGTGTCTTCAGTACAGAACTCTGTTTTTTCAGTTAGTTAGATCATTCGGATACTGGCAGCTGCAAATACAAGAGCATACCCAAGATCATAATCAAGGCAGTATATCCCAAAAACCTTTAATACTGTGCACAATATATGCAGCCCTTTTCTCACTGACCTTACTGTCTTTTATTTCTGTATGTTCACCAGCTACCTGATTATTTGGGAATTTGGGAAAGAAACTGTTTTGCTCGCGTTGCTAAATGGAAACATTTGCCTGCACCTCTCTCTGTCTCTGGATATGTGTCTCCATTTGTTTAAATGTTTAGGTAGCAGTCCCAGCACTGAAAACCTCCTTTGCTGCCTTTGCAATAGTGTAGGAGGTTTTCTTTCCGATGTCTGATCATCTTTCCGTCTATCTGGCGTCAGGGAAAATATCATGTCAGACAACAGCAGAAACATTCACAAACTGATCCTATAATCTGAGATCATGCTTGGCTTCAGAAAAGACCGTGGCTAACATTATCACCTCTTTCATACGCTCAGTGTTTCATCACACTGTGTGGATAAGAGGACTGTTCTGGCAAATACTGATCCTATCAGAGAAAACTAACACAGGATTAAGGAAGTTACTCCGATTTGCTCTATTAGTAGTTATTGGACCTCTTTTTTTATACTCAGGATAAGACAGACAGAATACATGAAAGGGCCTTCTGTGCTGTGAATCTGTTGCCACGCTGCAGTCACAGCCAAGCATTTGTGGACAAACTGTGCTTATAAGTGATTGCGTACAGTATGTGACTATATATAAATCTTTACATAAATGTATCTGCTTATTAGTCTGGGCTTACCAAATGTTTCTGTTGCAGATGGAAGGCCGACTTCGCACCAACAGTGGCCACTCATTTGGAAGCAAACCAAATGCCCGTGGCTGTAAAGACCTGCCCAGGGTTCAGGTTCTTAAAGCGGAAATAATTGCAGAGGTGCACGCTCCATTAAAAGCAACTATTTAATACAATAATCATTCAATTAAAAATCCCTTGTAGCAGCTGCCATGCTTGATTTGGATCAAAGGAACATGTTATTTGTGGTATGAGGCAAATTGTTTAACCAAAGGCCACAATCCAGTCTTTCTGCACACAGTAATGTATCGCTGTACCTGCAGACTGCAGCACTTTAAAAATATGCCCATAATGCTTCTTTGCTTTTCGTTTTAAGTCGTAATTTACTGCTTTTTGCCACATAAACTACAGAACCCCAATCCAGTTCCATCACTGCACTGCCTGGACTCATGCCAATATCTGCACGTAGGAGAAAGACATTTTAGTTCTAAAATATCTGAGAAGCAAAGCTGTTCTAGAGGCAGAAAGCCCCTCAATTGTTGAGATAACATTTAGTTTTTTAAACTTTGCGTTTTTATGAATATCCCTGTCGTTAACACGAGCGAACACCACCAAACTGCTGCTGGACAAAGAATCCTTAAATCCTTTTTAACCATCACGGTAAAAGCTGGGTCTAAGTACGGAGGAGGCATCAGAGATGCAGCTGATTTGGAAACAACATGACATTTCAACTAGTGGTACAAATCTAAGGCTGCATTTGGTTCCACATTAACAACCAATAAAATGTTTGTCTTGTCAATGTGTTGCCTTCTCCCTAATTGAAATAATGAAAATGCTCCTGACTACAAACCACCCGTGCAGTATTCCTTGCCAAATTATCCTGTCTTTATTACGCTGTCTATGTAACACTGCTTTGTTGTGAGGTTTTATGGAAGGTTTTATGGAGGATGGAGAAATCAGTAAAGGAGCGACATGTCTGCCCATTCTCAAGCTACCGTAAATCTAATCCTATAGAACCAAATTCCACTTTGTTTGGCCATCTTTTGTCAAGGGCCCTTGATCATTTCATACGAATACACAATCCAGAATGCATTACCCAAATGTAGCATATAAAAAAGAGCTGGCTTTCCTTTTTGGTTTGATTCAACATTTTTGTTTTCGGTGTGTGTGTGTGTGTGTGTGTGCATGTTGTACCTCCTCCTTTGCTAAGCTTTCAAATGACCATTTGTGTACCATTTGAATATTCAATAGCAACGTTCATCAAATACTTTATCTTACATTCATTAATAATAAAAGAGTTGGTTTTGTTGTTGTAATGTGTCTCCTTGCCTCTGGACAGCTGGCCTTCTTCCATACAATACCATATACTGTACATAACAGAGAGCACTGCACTTGAAGCCAAACATATTTGTTTTAAAATATCTCGTGTGTATGATGTATGCTCAAGTATTATCTGTGTATGATGCAGTATTTTATACAGGTTTACAGCATAAATCGTGGCAAAGGATATTAATTATTTTGAATGAGGAGATGAATGCAAACTGGAAGTTTCAGACACAAAAGAATGTTGCACTCGTTGTACAGTTACCAACCAAATGGCCTTTCAAATTGGAAACGTCAGACATTATGCTGCTGGTTTGCATGCAAGCCCATTCTTCATTACGGAGAGATGGCTTTGTGTTTTTATCTTGTTGGGTGCCTTTCGAGCAAAGGAGCACATTACGTCGAGTCTTTGTTTTATTGTGCTCAGCAAATTAATAAATGGGCAGCACAGTGGGAAAAATAGATATGAAAATGTGTACTTTGCATTATTGAAAAGCCCATCCACTAAAGGTTACTAGCAGCTATTGTAGTACAATCTGTGAAATGTAATTAGAGAGTGTGTGTGAGAGAGCAGCACAGATAAAGCTGCCTCTGCCATTATGGACTCCCTCATAACATTTTGCTTCCCCCTGAAACTTATTCTCTCTGAACTAATTTTGCATGACATATTGCATTTCTGCTTCAGCTATCATGAGGCTACCTGTGAATTAAACTGAGTTTGCAGTACAGCAAATTTCCAGATTACATTTTGGACATGCAGATATCTCATATTTGCTGTGATTTATTAATTTAAGCAAGACAAAACTCACAACATTACTTGCAACTGTTATTGCTGCTGCCCTGTGTATGCTGATACGTTAGATATGAGACAGATAGAGATGTGCTGGCTTGACGGGTTTTCAAAAGCAATGGAAAAATATAATAATATATTAAAATATTTTGACTTAATTTGCAAAAATACAAATTTGTCTCAACGTTGTGTGGATTAAAGCTTCAATTTGTATTGGAGTGACAGGTCTGTGGAACTGAGTTGTTTGTGTTGGTGTCAAACTGGATCTCAAATGGAAAAAAAAAAAAATCTAATTGCTGTTGGATTTCACTCATTGGAACAGCTGAGTATCTTAAGTTAAGAGAACTGAGATACAGAAAGGAGACCAAATAATGCTGCAAACTCTGAACACATGGGTCACATCAGGTTACATGCCAGTTAGCAGTAGATACAGCACATAGAGAAGACATATCCTTGTTAATTAGTTGTAACTTGTGCATATGCTGCTAATTGGTTTTGCCAGATGAGTTTTGTCAGGAAACGTGATTGCAGCCTGGATTCTGTTCCCTGACAATAGTTTGCTAGTGCGGGAAATAGTGCATTTATGTACTGCAAGTTGTATCAAGTCGTATAGTAGTCGAGGTGATGGGCGTACAGACACGCCAGAGTGGACAGGTTCAGGCAGCAAAAGCTCTCTGGTTAGCGTTGGAGAAAGATTGTAATTTGTTGTAAGCTTGTTGAGACGTTTTGGATTTTAAGAAAATGTGTGATGTCATCATCTCATCATGTCTTGTGCTTCAAGTCAGTTTTAACTTATTAAATATAAAAAAAAAAAGAAATCGCAGTCTTCACCCAACCTTAATCAAATGTGTCACGCCTATAACCACATATAAGTTGTCGCGTGATTTAGTCACCGTGAGTGGATATTGTAGAAAGATCAACTAAATATGTTGCTGGGGAAAATTCTGCTTATGTGCCCAATATCAGCATATATGCTAATAAACAAGATTCGACAGTTTTACGTTTTATTATGTTGATAGAAGACATAATGTGGACAACAATTTAAAAAATTTAGCATATAGACATCAGGTCTGAGGGACAGGATTATCACTACTGTTTCCTTGACATGTTTTTGGAGCTGTTTCACCAACATGCCTGCTGAGACACATGTGTGACACATTCGTTTCCTCATCTTGGTGTAAAATTCTAAATATCAAAGTGCTGATTGGTGGATTGTTTAGCTATTGAGCGATGCAAACTGGAATTCAAACAAATGTAACTCACAAGTGTTTTTTTTTTAAAATCAGTTAAATCAGATATTGGATGTCTATTTTGTCGGGGGGGCATATTTAAGGCCACATTTTTTTATGATATGCATCTGTTTAAGATAAATAACTGGACTCTGGTTGAAAAATTAAAGATTAACTTCAGTTAATGGTTAAAAACACGAAAACAATATGTGATCAAATTTCCATGTAGGTTATGGAAGGTCATGCAAAATTTCTCTAATGACCCAATGAATTTCTTCCCCATGCTTCCTGTTCTCAGATAAGCCAGCTCTTGTTTTAATGGCGCCTCTCCATGAAAAGAGTGATAATAGAAGCCAACCAGGCCAAAAGTTGAGCAAAAAGGAGAAATGATTAAGGAACCTTATTAAAAGCAACCTTGTAGATTCAGACGCGTGATGGAGAGCACATTATGAGGCCTGATCCTTTTCAAATGACACCATGGTTTCCCGAACACGCCGAAAAACCTGATTAGGGTGACAAGCACTGAGTGATACTGCAAACCTGTTAATAACATGAAAATTAGAAGGGGCTCATGCAAAAAAAGGAGATTAATTTAGCTGGAGTCCATCTTGCGCAAATTGCGAAGTTGTGAATATGTTTTCAGATAATGAGCCTTCCTGCTTGTCAGCTCACTTGTCATTTTCTGTAATTAATGTTAAGGAAGACTCCTTCCTGATGGTTCATATTACTCATGTACCAGGAAAATTTCTCCCCAGAAATAATTTACATTTATTATCATCAGTCTGTTTGTGTGGTTTATTTCACAGTGGAGTAATTTATTGCAGCACCATTTCGCTCGCCTTGATTAGTCACTCGTCAGACTGAGATGTAATTTTTTTTCTTCATATGTCTGGTCCATGGAAATTGAAAGTGTTTTTGGCTCAGCGTGGTACCTTCTCAGCTCTACCTTGTACCCCTTTTTCTTTTATTTGTGTCTGTGTGTGTTTATTTCAGTCTTTGGAGAGCCTGCTCCTGCTTTATACACACACATATAGAAAGATATTCTGCTTTCTATTGTACTGTAAATCTACAGAAGCTACATGTGCACCATAGGTGCAGGTTTATTAAACACTAACAACTGCAGTGACTTTCCGGATGGATTAACCTTGGCGGAGGATATGGTAAAGATATAGATGACGATGCCTCGCCAGAACTTAGTCAAATAGTATGAAATTCTACAAAATTACACGTGCTATATCCATGATCACATTTGCAAACAATAGTTTAATTTATCGTACAGCACTGATTGTATATACAGTAGTGGGAATAATGAAATTACACATTTGATGTCTTTACACAGTGAAATTTATTCCCCTGAGTCCCCACAGATAGCAACCAAACAGATTTACCCCACTGTGGTGTGACCATAACTCAAAGAAATATTCATTTAAGACAGATATTTAAATCAGCCTTTCTTAGCTACTAAGCTTTGCTTTTCTTTGTGCCAGTAAATTTATAAGCCCACTTCTTAAATGTATTATTCATCCAAGCATGTAAATAATGCATGCCTGCTTCCACAGTAAATTAACCCTTTACCTTACCAGGGATACAGGAGTCATTGTTTTGAAAGGCAATTATGTCATTTAATTAATGTTGTAATTAATACTGTAATTAGCTTAAACACCCTGCAACCGGGTGCCACTACTAAGCTGTCTTAATTAAATAGATTGAACGGTTTCATATCTTTTTGCACTGTCACGTTGCAGGGTGCAGGGAAATATGCCATCTTAACTGCCCATTTCAGAGCAACTTTTTAAGACAAACAAGGCGAGGGCTCATTCGCCAGATAATGTGCGCGATACAAGGGAAGGAAAGGTTATAAGCTTCGCTCCTTTCAAAGCCTCTCCTCACAAAGAAAATCCCTACTTCTGGCCAATCATTTCTAAAGTAGCACTGTAAATCCTCTCTGTGTCTACGTAACCTGCTTGTTCACAATTTGATACTCTATCACACTGGGAGTCATTGTCTGCTAAAATTATGAAACAAAATAAATCCAATTCCCAATTCACCTTTCAAACTAAAGGTAAGGGAGCTGTGCAAGAAGCCTGTGTTTTATTGTTGCAGTACAGCGGCGAGAGCGAGCAGACAGCTAATCCGCTAGTAGAGAGTTTTTATCCTTGCCCAACCTGACAGTGATAGAAAGTGTTTTCCCCAAACTAGAAAAATAGTTGAGAGAGGATGAAATAGCAAAGAGGTCAGTGAATACTGAAGGATTTCCACTCCACTCAGCTCCACTGGCTGCAGGTCCGGCTTTGTATTCATAGGCTGTGAGCATCCGAACAGCTCATCTATTGTGCATGTGTATGTCAGGATCATTTTTGAAGCCAGACGCCTCGGCACTACCAGGAAGCAATAAGGAGGAACTCCCTGCTTGTAAAATTAATTCCCCTTAGTGTGTCAGAGTGTGGCTGAAGATCCTGGGAGTTGGGGGGTGGTGATGGTGGTGGTGGGGGTGCGTAAGCTGCTTTAATGCATAGGGTTCCTGTTTCTGTGGGGGTTGTGTTTGCATTTTGCATTTTTCTTTCTCCCCAGATGTAAATATTGTATACAAATTTGGAAAGCATGAATAATTGTAAACATTTTAAGTGAATTTGCCCTCCGTATCACACTCGCATCAGTGGATTACACTGGCTTTCTGTTTGGTTGCAAGTGATTTTATCAATGTCATTAGACCATTCATTGAACTAAGTGAGGAATCCATCAAAAGCTGACAGGAAGCTGTAGACTAATGGCTGTTAGGCTGTAATATTCTTTAATATGATTTTTATTTGGCTTAATTTCATCTTCTTTTACACAGGTCCCAAATCGGTGCAGAGCTGCTGAGCACCTGAACATATTTCTACAGCTTACAGTTTTTTTTTTTTATACTGAAGCTTTAGTCTCCATGTGGATTCATTCTGGCAAAATCTCTGTAAAATGGAGTGAGACGCATTTTGTGTGACAATATCGCTTCACTGCGGGGACACGTGAAACGAATTAGGACGAGTATATATTATGTCTATGGTGGCAAGTGGGACAGCAATTTGTGCGCGTGTGGAGCCTGTGCACCCTGTTTTTATCTCTTCATACTCCTCTGCATTTGGAGCCACCTTCATCGTACACTCCAACACTCTAAATTAAAAATAGCTCAGCGGGTTTCAATATTGTGCTGACACAAACCTAATTTTACACCTCCTTTCAGTAGTTTCCCCTGTTCTTACACTTCATATCCTCTGAAACAATCAACCGCGGCCCTGAAATTGCCTGAAACATAACAAAACAAATGGAATGGAAATTAATTTTTTGCAACAGGATTATCTACCCGTGTGACTATTATCTTTCCCTGCTGTTTATCTGGAGCAAAAGGAGGAGATAATTTTACAATTAATAGCAGAGGATTCAGAACCCTACTGTAATCATTAGATGACACATCTTGAAGAAATAGCCCTTCATATTGCCTTACCCTGGGCTTCAATAATCTTGACCCTGGGTATTAATGGATGAGTTAATGGCCTGCAGAAATCCTTTAATTTATGCCAGGGTGAATTAAGAATAAGTAATGGATTCTGCTTTTCAAAATGTCCAGACAAGGCATTTCCGTTCAGCCTATCTGAGAAATCAAATTATCATATTATCTCTTTGAATGGGTCTTCTGAACCCATATTTCACAATATCTGATGGAAATAGTTTTGACATTCATTACATGACTCTTGCTTTATTGTGGCTTGCTAGTACATGCTATGACAAAGGGGGATAATGATTTTCGTGCCAGCGAAGAGAAGAGAATAGACGGGGGAAAAAAATGGATCAGAAATGACAAATCAACTTTCAGTTCCCTAATGTAAATACAAATGTAATTATGGAAGTGTAAATTGGTTTGACTCTCTGGAGAGAGGCCACTACCCTTTACCCCGTCTTCACAATAAATTCACAGAACATGTGACATTTTAAAAGAAAATCGCGGTAATAAGCACCCTCATATCAGTGTTTTTGTTACCTAATGTTTGTGTTTGAAGATTATGGATAAAAACATTGTTTTGCCACTGTCTCAGCAAAGTTTTGCGACCTCCTCAGTATATTATTATTATTATAGCTATAACTTGCATATTTTTAAAATATTTTTTCCTCCAGCCTGTCTGCACTTTCACTGTGACTTCTCTTGGTTTTAAGTGATCCATTGTTTCATTGTGGGTTTTCACTGTGTATATGGACGTGTAGCTGAACCACAGTAGTTTACTCACATTTAAGTAAAGGTTTTGACATAATAAATACTAAAGCTGGTTAGTTTTGTGCACCACAGTCATCGTCTGGTCCAAGGCACCAGCATCCGCTATCGCACTCAAACACAGCCAAAGTTTTGTTAGTTCTGATTAACAAAACCCTGATAATTCTTCATTTCAGTGTGTTATTAAAAAGTGTAGTTTCATAACAATGTTGATTGCAGTCATATTTTACCTACCTACCTATTTTGCCTTCTACAACTACCTTTAAGATGAAAGGTATGCCATGTTCTTTATTGTTCTGTACTTTTGAGTATTCTCCATGAATTATATGCTTGATAATGATAATAATCTAAATATTTCATTTTAATGCCATCAATGGAATGTACACACTTAAATACCTCTTGTAACTATACTGTAATGTAAATTATCTCTTGCAATTAAACTAATTATACCAAACTACACTATTTCTAAGTACATACTGAAACCAGTGCTTTCAGAACACACCTGTGCTGTAAGTTGTGAAAGCAAAAAACATTTCAATTCCACTCTTTTAATGTATTCCCCCATATTCCAAACATCCTCTCAACAATGGTGAAAAATCGAATAGAAACAGTTTATTAGCAGCTCAGATAAACATGTACAAGCTAACGCATTTCAATACCAATATTCTACCCACTTATGTACACAGGGGTGGACAAAACATTACACCTGTAAGTGCGATGCCGCCAAATACAAAGAAACCGTGAATGCATTAAAAAATGTAATTCAAATGAAATCACAAGGGCACAGTGGGATTTATTTTTGGGCTGTTGTTATGGATTGCATTGGGTTGTACAGGTGGTCCTGCTGCAATAAACTGATTACTCAGTGTACATTAATATACTTTAACTTTTACAGACACAGGAGCACACCTTTGCACATCTCCTCCATTACACCCCAGCCTGCTGTGCCCTGCAGATTGAAGACACTCTTGGGGGATTCACATCCCACACGCTCACGGCCAGACCTGCATTTTTATTGGATGATGTCATGCATGTGTCACGGCAAAGGAGAAGTTTGATGTGAGCCGTAACACTGTCGGGGAGTTGTCCTGCGATGATGAAGTCATCCATACGCTCTGGTGAGACGTTTATTTTTCTTTAACGTATCACTTGGCTCCTCAGGTTGTACGACATCATGTAAGTGAACCTGAGCCTCCTCGACCCCCAAACTCTCCACGCACACACACGCACTGAACTCACACATACTCTCCTGTCAAACAGCAACACAACACTGGCAGTTATTTGGGGTTTGTTTGTAATCTTTTCGGGCGCTTTGTCAGGCAGGCGCAGTGATATTAGTGTGAGTGCACAAAAGCCCCCGAGTGGTGTCACGCACAATTAATGTCCCCAGGTAGCAACTCCATTAGTCTTATGAACTCAAGTCGCAGTGGGGAATGCTAATGGTGGAGGTGCCGTAGGGCATTAGGAAGGAGTGCAGCCAAAGCTACCACTTTACCCTTCGATTTGACCAGTGTGCACCTCCATCTCACTTTAGAGCCCTACAACCAACACCCCCCAACCTCGACACTTTAGCGAGACACACTGTCAAGTAGCAAACAGCCTCCAAGAGTCCATTGGCAATGTGTGCCACTCACTCACACAGCTGTGCGCCATTCCCTTTTAATGATCATTTATATGTTCCAGGCATCTTATCCAAATGTCTGCAATTACATAACAGCGCCATGTATTGTGTCACTCCAACGGGAACTTTGAAAGTCCATATTTTCAGTTCAGTCCGTGACAACACCCCTATGTGGTTAATCATTGTCAGCTTTCATAAATGTTGACTTCCATTTCAGCAGCCTCAAATCCCACATGGTCACGTGACCTCCTCCACTTCAGATCCCCAGCCTGACCTTGCTGGTGTAGAAGCATGGAGCGGTTCATTTGATCTAACAGGCCTACAGCTGAGCTAAACCCAGCGGTGAGGCCTGCCTGCCTGCTCCCCTGCTCCATGCCCGCTCTAGCATGGATGTATTTAGGAAGCCTGGTAGCTACCTTTACATCACAGCTCAATAGCGTCATGTTGCCTCCAAACCTACATGTCAATTCCGTGTCACACAGTCCACGGAGCGAAAAAAGAGGTAGAGGTGGTCTGTGATAAAGAGTGAGCTGACAGAGAGCGGAGCGATAGAGAGAGAAAGAATCGCTGGTAATTTTGGTAGAATGAACCCACATCGCCAAGCAACCTCCATCCAGGCATGAAAAACACAAGCCTGCCATGACAGTGACTGCAAACAGAGGGAAGTCACTCTGAGCCTATTCACAGCCTTTATTACATTATCAATTACAGATTATAAATGTACTCCACACGGTCTGGTTCTCTATGCCTTACTCCATCATGTTGTGCCGTCATCACTCAAACTGAGGCCCACACGGGAAGGCCGGCGAAGCTCTAAGGTTCCTAGGCGCCCTCTCACCGTTGCTATGGAATGCAGTGGCTGTTTTATTGCTTGTGGCAGTAATTGCACTTACATTTGATGGTCTTTTGTTGAGATAAAGCCCACAGATGGCTCTCTGTTAGCCCCTGCTGCAAGCCAATAGAGTCACAATGCCCTTAAACATGTGACAACCTACCGAGCCAAAGCCAAATGTGCGTCATTTACCTGCCGTGTGTATAGTGTAAAAATAATAGTTTGCTGAAGTGTGTGTTTAAGTCAGTGGTTAAGCAGTTCCTCCTCCTTTTTACTCAGCAGCACACAGTCTTTAACTGTTGCATTAAAGCGTCTGCTGCAGTCATTTACTGGAAGGTTCAGAAACCGTCCACAGCTGTTTGAAGTCCGCATCTCTGATTTTACAGCCTTCCTTAGAATGAGCCAAGCAAGTGTTCTTATTGATTTGCACATTAAATATATTAGTAATAAAACAACATCCTGCTGCAAACCAATTGTAAAATCAATAGTAATTGGAACCAAAATATTATGAGTTCTTGGTCTGCAGTCTTATTGTCTCTGTAACTGACCAGTGAAATCCTGTATGTTTGCGTGATAAATGTGATAAATATTGATAACAATGTCAGATGAATGTATGGGTGTAATTCTGAGAGCCTAAATATAAATTGAATAAACACTGGAATGGTCTGTGATGGAAAAATGGGAGGTTAACAAACCAAACCAAGGCTGAACTTGATGAACTTGTACAGAAACTCTTATTGATCCAAAGAAAATAAGAGCATTTGAGTAGGACATTGAGTTTGGAAATCACAAGACTTGACACTTAACATGATTCCATGCCACACCTAAATATCATTGATTCCTGGTTTGGCTCTAACTCGAGTCAGTAGTTTGATCAGTGAGCGGAGAATACCCAAAGATATGGGAGAAATATTCTAACAGCATTAACTTGCTCACATCCCCTGGTGAGGAAATAATCAACTCATGCAACTCATCCTTTAACTGATTTTTATGCCACGTGGGGGCAGTGGGAACAAGTTGTGAACATAACATTGACACACCATCACCTTTTAAATGGATATGATCTACATGTCCATTAGTTTGGTTTATCTACTATTATTAATCAATCTATTTACTATTTATTATCAATCCATTTACTTGTAGTTGTGTGTGGTGTGCGTGTTGATAACCTGAAAGTGTAATATTCACTCTCTTTTAGCTCTGTTTTTGACCTCCACCAACTAATGTGGCAAATATCTTGCTCTTAAGATGCTAAATGCTCATCTACATTCACCGGCTAGTTGTTCACCGTGTCTGCTGTTTAGTGCTGTCCAGGTACTGTATGGTGGGTTTTTAGAGCTAATTGGCTCATAACGCCTGCCTGCTGTGACCGAAAACGGTGCTATGAGTGGTGAGAATGAATATTGCACTGTGGACAGTCAAACAATGAGCTAAAACTCGCTATAAGGCTGCATAAAGCAGAGGGCATCTGCAGATTAATGTGATAATTCTCTGCAGGTTCATCACTATGAGCCACACCTCTCAGACTGTCACATTGTTTTCACATAGCCGTTTAATACATTGTTGCTATAGAAACATCAAATATAGTCGCTTCAATAGAAATTTCTGGGAATTAGCTTGTTCACTTTCTTGCCAGAGTTACAAGGGAGAAGACTGATTCAATCCTAATCTCTGAATATTAAATGTGCAATATCAGGCCTATCTGGACCTATCTTAGCTTAGGTTAATTTAGCTTAGCCAGGCAAACAATGGAGACGAGATAGTTTGGCACATTACTCCCTGTTCAACTAATCATTTGTATTAAATGAAATACATACAGTATATATTAGCAAGCTTTAGAGGTATTGGTAGGCTGACGTTGTCACCTATGACATCACCAAGCTGGCTGTTTCCCCTTTTTCCAGTCTTTGTGTCATGCTATGCTAAGCTAATTTCACATTTAAAAGAAAAGACATGAGAGTGGTAAAGTGTTCCTGTCTTGGATCTCTGTGATGAGCCTAAATTATGCACAAATTTATGTGACAAATTGTTGTCTGCCAAGGCCAATTTAAACTTAGAAAGAGCAGTCACATTGAATTATATCTTGTGTTTTAATACTCTTAACATCTCTGGTAAATTACCTTATTTTAATATATATATTACTTCATAGAGAAACAGTGCATGGAAAGAAAAAGTTTTTTGTTTTTTTTACCTCAGAGGATGTGTAAGCAGAGATATACTTTTAATAGAAAGAGCTGAGACACTGCTGCTTTTATACCCTGGCTCTCCTCCGGTGTGGGATCCCGTGGAGCAGGAAAACAAAGCATGAGGTGTGTCTTATTCTCCATAGAGTGCCCTGGGGCCAAGGAGTGAGCTTGCTGCCATCCTGGAGGCTTTGAGTGCTTTATAACAGCGTACACAAAGGACTAGCTTCCCACAGCCCAGTCATTAACAAGTGGGCAGCAGTGAAGGCAAAGCCGGAGAGGGGCCTTCCACTGTCCTGCCACCACACCTGCTTCCACATTCACAGAGCCAGACTGGCCCAGCATGAAGGATGACTTGTAGTGAGCTGAACTCCAGGGAAAGCAAGGAGCCTCTCCTGTCTTGTTTGTTTGATAATTCAAGAGTTTCTGACAAGAGTCCACAGCTCAGGACCACAAAAAGAGCTGAATTCTGCAGCTTTGTCATCATCAGCAAAGCAAACATAAGGCTTCAACAAGGTTTTTTTTTTTTTTTAATGTACAACGATGCAATTACAATTCTGTTTGCAATTTATTATTGCTGCTCATATCACTAGTGAGCACTAAAGATAATTCTGATTGGATAAACTCTGTGTTAGGCATTCTGATACACTGCACATCTACAAATTATCTACAAATTACGAGTAAATACACTTTCTGAAACACTTATAATCCTTCCTGACTAAACTCTGTTGCATTTCTCAGCACTGTAAAATAATACAAAAGCTTTACAGGGTTTACATCCTTGGATGACATGAACAAACATCTTCAAGCCGCAAGCAGCCTCAGATAGAATCTCACAGACTCCAGCTGTAAAACACGGTGGCTCTGCATCGTACTTTCTTGAATGACATCATGGTACACAGTATATGAAGTGTTACACTTAACAACAATGACAAAATAAACAAACTGTATGTTCCTGATACACAGACCTCTCTGCCCACGGCAAAAATGAATTCAGCTTCTTCAGAATGACAGATGAGAATATGAGTGGCAACGTTTATGTTTGACCATTTTGGATCAAATACCAAACCTGCTATTTACTCAGTGAACAATGTCAGCCAACGCAGACACATCACAGACTGGACTGGACTAAATTTTGATGGATGTCAGTTGGGACTGCTAGACTTCAAGTGAAAGCGGATATGTGACATTTACTTACAGAGACTGCTCGCCGGCAAGTCACAGTGTTATGTAAATAGCACACCTGTCCGCTCGTTGACGTGCCTAGCTTATGGAAAATCTGTCTTTTAGGGTTGAAATATTGTATAAGCACAGTGTCTGTGAGAATATTCAGTTAGGGCCGGTATGAAAGGTATTGGGCCAGAGATTGGGGCTGAACTACATGCTTCACTTTGTTAAAAACAGGCCCTCCCCAACATTAATAATATTTTCTTTGGACCCATTTTGACAGAAAATGCAACACACTCCCCACAATATCTCAAAAACAAACTGAATTAGTATTAGTTAGATAGTTCCCAATTAATAGTTCGACTGAGGCAAAGCGGACTTGTAAGATGGTAATAATGAATCTAATAATTTCATTTATAAGAATAAGAATAATTTTCACTATATGCACCGATGCACCGTTTAGAAGTGGAAACAGTGTTGAATATACGTGCCACTCATCTCACTGAATGAATGAATGAATGTGCAGAATGGATCTGAGCACCATACTTTCGCCCCACAGTCACATTATGTACAATAGCAATAATGAAATCTTCTGTAAAAGGTCCTGCTCGTCCAAAAAGTCCGTATATCCAAAAAGACATTTGCAAAACCCCTCTGACTCCTGTCTTCCACTCTAATAATTTTCCTACGGTCCCTAAGTCAAGTCACTATAGAGGAGTTTGCAAACATTAACTGTTGTAAAAACTGACATATTTCTTGAATCATTATCTTGCAGTTGATAGTATTTACTCTCTAACATTCAGTTAGTCGGCCCTTACATTATTCATGGTAGCACATGTGATTGAGATATAATGACCTACAACCTCGTGTGACACTTGTGGTGCTCGATTTTATCCCCACTCTGTATAGCTGTAATAATGTCTATTAGCATTCCACTATAGCATTAAGAAAGACAAATGCTGTCACTCTCCATCATAGTCAAGTGTTGATGCTGAAGTAGGCCTACAATCACTCTTGCTTCCCTCTTCAGGCTCATCCTCTCTTTGAGGAATAGTCAGATATGAAAACAGCTGACAAGACGGCGATAGATCAGAGAGAGGGAGCACATGAGAGAAGTTTGCCTTCAGGGCTTCCTGCCCGAAAGCCTTTCACACGGAGATGCAGCCCTTTTCCTCCAGGTTAGGGCTGGGGTAAGGGCTAGGTTAGGGTTACCCTAAGGCCTTCTGGCACAAAGCCCCGAAGGCAAACCTCTCCGGTGTGCATCACAAGACCATCAATTTCATGATGAGTCCCTTCACAAGCTGTCCAGACAGAGAAATTTACATTGTTAATATTGTGTAATAATCTGCAGCACAGACATGGGATGGCAGATAAAACAAGAATGGACTTTTTACTTTTCTAAGCAGTGAGGCTGTATTGGCTTTACTCCACAAACAATGAGCTCTATTTGCTGTAATGGCTCTTAGGTGCCCCACTTGTGTCTCTCTAATTACTTTGGTTTCATCAGGTCCAACAGAAATCTGGTGAAGAGGAAAATCTATACTCGATAACAATGAAAAATTCATATTGTTGTTTTTTTTCCCCCATCCCTCTCTGTCTCTCTTTCTCCCTCTTTCCCCTCCTCTCACTCACTCACACCCCACTCTCTCTTATTCTGTGATATATTTAAATGTTAATAACCATTCATTCCTGACACCCTATCTACCAAGCCCCAAGTTTAACAGGAAATCTATTTAATCTGAAGAATCTCATTACACGATCATGGCAGCAGCTAAAGCCTTGACTATTGTCGATAGATGGGAGGTAGGGGAGGGGGGTGGTGGCGGTGGGAGGGGAGAGAAAGGGAAGGCTTGCAGAGAAAGAAGATGATGCACAGGAAAAAAAAAATGAATTCAGGAATGGATATTTAATTTAATCATTGTGCATGAAGCAACATAAAGGAGGCATAAAGAGTCTCGCTTCTTCCTTCATTTGAGAAGATAATGATTAAATGTTTTCTATTGTGCTGTACAGCTGAAAGGTTTAATCATTCCCAGAGCCATAGAGAAGGCACGGAGAGGCAGAAAAAGAAAAACATCACACCCTTTAGTGCATTTGACAGTATTCTAAATATGAACTTCTTTTAAGGCCATTAAAAGATTATCACTGATTTAACAAAATGCCTGTTCAGAGCATTAGCCACAGACGTTTCCCCAAACCCCTCAGAACACCATTCTCTGAGCTTCTATTATCTCATCCACCCAGCACTATTTAATTTCATTTCCATGAATATGCAATGAATTTAATTTTGAACACTATTTTCATCTGCTCCTGTAATCACAAAAAATGCCAGTGTAATTAGTTTCTAATTACTTGGTGTAATTGTTGTAGTAATCATTTTAATTACCCAAATGCAGAGACATTAGATGCTAAAAGGAAAATAATCTGCTTGTACCTCCTACTGTGTCCCTCATTCTCCAGAGTTTGATATCTAGATTTTGACATGGGCCGCTTCACAGTCAAAGACAGACGCACTAGAGGGCTGCTGTGTGTGGATGTTTTATGGCACATGATAGGGCAGGAATGTACTGTATAGGAGGGAATGTGAGGGAGGGAGGGAGGGAGGGAGAGACAGAGGCAGACAGACGGGACCAGACTTAGATTGTAGCATCTCTGCAATCTGCTCTGTGGAAATTTGCATGCCCCGAAAAGCCATTAAGTTAAAATATACAGTTATTGTACCTTTCTGGGACCGGCGCCATACAAATACTTATTGCATGTGCTTATAGCTCAGTCTACCAGATGGTAAATCATGAAATTTTATGAAATTATTGCACCAGTGAGGTGTTTTGAAAAGGAGCAGCTGTGAGGGAGATGGGACATTATAAACACTCACAGGTGTTCTGTCTTTCCCCACCGCCAGCAACAACATAAAAAATTAAATTATAAACAAACCAGCAAATGTTGTAATCTCCTTCACAGATACACTACTTACAGGAGAAATTGCTTAAACTAAGCAAAGAATTTAATTTTAATTTGCATAAAATATTTATTGTGGCTAAGAAATTTCATAGCAGGGCCCACTCATCTGCCAAGTTTGGAAATTGCCGAAATGTACATTCCACCAGCATCTCAGTGCCATGGATGAAGATCCATTAGGGAAGGCTCTAATGGGCACTTCACCCAAGCACATATGGGCAAGTACACCTAATAAGAGGGAGCTGGTCAGTGCCAAACACCACAACAAGCTTGTGTTTCTCATTAAGATTTTATTCCTTCCTTAGTATTTAATTAGCCAGTCTAGCGCAGGGACCGAGAAAGATAGCTTCACATCCACTATGTTGCCACCTTCCAAGTCTCCAAGATGTAAACTGGAGGTCTCCTGCTCCCTGGCTTACAAGTAGTGTGTTATATGAGTACTTGTTGCTTGGAATGGAGCCGCAACCTCTGAAGAGACCGTGTGGGCTCTGCGGTACAATGTGCAGACTTGGCTTCCCTAAAATCAGCTCATCGCTAACATGCAGATGCACCTTTGGCTTTGGTTCGAGCTGGATTTGAGGCAATGGCCACTCTGATAATACTTATCAAGACATGACCTCAATAGAAATGATCACAGCACAAAATCAGCAGCTCTGACAAAAACACAAGATACACGACTTCAGAATAGAAGCAATTATTTTGTGTTCTACAAGAGTTTATGGAGCAACCTCTGATGTGGTCAAAGGCATTAAATTGATGATTGTTCACTTAAAGGAACAGTGTGACAGGGGTGACAAGCAGCTAGTTAGCTTAGCTTAGCATAAAGACTGGAAACAGGGGGAAACAGCTAGCCTGGCTCTGTCCAGTGGTAACAAAACCCAACCTGAACCTAAACCTAAACCAGCACCTCTAAAAATCACTGATTAACATGTTATATTTTGTTTAAGCTCAAAGAACTCAGCGTCAGTCTGAATTATTTTGGGGTACTTCGCCATCATTGACCCAATAAATGTCTTTCATGGACATGTATTTATTGTGTATGACAGGGCCTGTAACATATTCAAATGTGATGCGTGCGTATCCTTTCTCTAAAAAGGCTGGTGCCTAAGCACAGAGATGTGCTGCAAGGGTTGCTGGGATAGTCATGCATATTCAAATCCACTGCTGGACATAGCTGCCCTAAATAGGCGAAGAGCGTGCAGCACTCAAGGGTGGGTTGTTTGCCATGTGTTTTTTCTTTCCTCTTCTTCTTCTTCTTCTTTCAAGCACCTCCAGCACATACTGATCAAGGCCCTTCCAGGCATTTATTTCACATTAGCTGTAGGCTCTGCATGCCCCTGGTACCCATCAACCTCACAGTTGAATGGAGCAAAGCATGAAAATGAAAAAAAAAAAGCCAAGTGATTACAAGCAACTTAGGTCTTGAGTGGAATCTATGTTTCTAGCTATGTTTTTATTTGTTTCCAACAGCATTTGCCACATGAACATTTGTATCACTCCGCTGATATCTGATTAAATCCTGGGATGAAAAACAAAACATAGATTAAGACTGTCATCTTGAGTAAAACCAAGAGTTTTACAAGCTTAAACATTCAATGATTATTCCATATGAATCCAAACCAACTCAGAACTTACTGTTAATCTAATTGCAGCCACATTATTTTACTCCTGAGAGGATAAACAAGGACACAATTATTCTCTGAATAAACAAGCTGAAATGATGTATAGAATAAAAGAGTGTGCGGCTGATCCTTTAGGAAAAGAGAGGCACATTGAGGCATTTTGTTTATGAGGTTTTAAAACGCAGCAGCTTCTCACACCACCAAACAAAGCCTCTCTCCAGGAGAATCTCATTATGACTCGTAATGACAAATTCACCCTTTGCAATTATTTGCTGCCATTCCAAAGCTCTATCTTGTGTGGAGAGGACTCGGCTTGTGCACGGCAGGCCATAAACCTGGTGAGGTAGTGCAGTGATATACTTTCTAACAGAAGCGTTGCTGACAAATGAAATGGCGTACATGGGACATCAGTGCCGTCCTTGTCTCGGCTGTAGACACCACCCTCTAACTTTCATTGTTTCCATTCCAGGTGTTTTAAAGTGGCACAGAGAGGTTTTTCAGCTCATTACAAATATTTAGTGAAATGATAAAAATTTCCTCACAAAAAAGAAAATCCCAACAACACCCGTGGAACATGGTAATGGCGAATGCAGAATATGGTAATCAAATGTGCTTGCAAATGACCTCAAACTCATCAACAAGAGCTTTTAATGAAATAACATCCTTAAATGAACACTGGGAGAGAGTGAAAAGTGAGCAATGGCTTTTCAGGGTAGTTTGAATTTTTAATTGCCTGTCG
This sequence comes from Pempheris klunzingeri, assembly GCF_042242105.1. Taxonomy (NCBI): domain Eukaryota; kingdom Metazoa; phylum Chordata; class Actinopteri; order Acropomatiformes; family Pempheridae; genus Pempheris; species Pempheris klunzingeri. The sequence continues at coordinate 27,759,965 of NC_092018.1, forward strand.
GGAGAATATTAGATAAAGCTTGATTAGAAATAAATTGAAAATCTCTGCTGAATGCATCTACTGATAGACACACTGAAGGAGACAGGCAAGGAAGGCAGGACACCCATAAGTTGATTGATTTACTATCTATTAGTGTATTTTTTCCCCTTGATATCTTAATAACCAGCTTTCTCACAGGTACACTACAATTACAGTATATTTTGTCTTTATAAGATACTTTACATTACACATCCAAGTTATGGCTCCCTAATGACACTTATTTTGTCACGCTCTCAGATCCAAAATCAATTTATTTGCATCCAGCAGCACCACAGTCCGCTGTGTCTAAATGTCTAAAGTCTCATGCTGTTGTAACCCACTGATTTTTCTGGACATTGACGGCACTTTCACTGGTCTGCTGCTCTCTCCCCATACATATGTCCCTCTCATGCAGGTTTCTGACCTGTGACTTCTCCCTCTGATTTATCCTGCATGTCTGTAGTCATCATCGCTTCCTGGGCTTCCTGGTAAGACCCAATTAAACCTAAAGATCTACAGGATGAATCAGACTGGGGAAAAAATATTTGAACTCCAGTTACGTAACTGCCACCTCTGCCTCACATCAATCCAATGCATTTATTAAATGGACAATATCAATACTGCAATGGCAGTGAGTCACACCAAATTTCTCTACTATATTGACTCTACTGGGGATAAAGAGAAGTTAACAATCTGATTCTCATATACTATTTGGTGTTTGATTTTGCTGGTCATTGTGTTTTATTTTCAAACTATCTACTGTATATTATGACATTTTAGTATACAAGTTAGTATAATTGTATTAGTTTGTGTAAAATATTTATCTTGGAAGCTTGTGAGGAAGATTTTGCTTAAGTTAACAGACAACAGTGACTTTTCAATAGCGCAATAGCAGTGCTTTTGAATGGTTATAAATATTATTACCTTCCAAATATTCTTTATGTTACTGGTCACTGACTTTCAAAGCAAAGAGTTTTCTCAGCGTTCCTGGTAACTGTTGATTTCCCTTATTCAAATAGGTGTTTTTGTTTTTGTCAACATTACTTTATTGTGTGGTAACGCAGTTAAAAGTGTGGTAAGATTTCAAACCAACGTGTAAACCAAAAGTCACACCACCAGTAAACATGGAGGTGATGAAAATGGATAATGAATTTGCTAAATTATTAAAGAAGTTGCTTTAAAGTATCATATTAATGATGTACTATTACAAAAATAAGCGTATCCATCTGACATTCATCAGATATATGGAGAAACGGCACCATAGATGTGGGTTAAGTGATCCAAATCACAGGACTACAGAAAGTGGGTCAACTGGTGAACAAAACACCTTGAGAAAACATACATAGTCATGAAGATGGTTCGGTAAAGAGAACACCTCAAATATGAATAATCGCAGTATCGAAAGGTTTGAGAAAAATTTTAAACACGACAACAGTTTTGATAAACTGAAATCCATAGGGATATCCAAAGGGCACCGAAGTGAAAAAAGGAATGATATATACAAAGAAAGACCATGCTGGTACACTACTCCACAGCCATTTTGTAAACTCATTTGCTAAATTTGAAACTATAGAAAAATGCGACGTAGAATTTCTATCAAATATAAATGAAACATTAAAGCAATTCACCTTCATCTGTAATTTCCCTCTGCGGTGCTAGTTGACTGTTAATGGATTTATAAGGATGTACAGATAACATAAAATCCTTTATGTTAAGCAAAATATTGCTTTAAAGTCCATAGCACAAGCTCCTCCCAGGGTAATCTTTCTAATGATTATATTCAATAAAAGAGCAGGAGTGAGGGAGACCATCTATATGAAATAACTACTTCCAGATAACAGAGGCCATCACAGTGACAGGCGGGTCAAGAGGTCGGCAGACTGCAGAGCATGTGCAGTGGGCTGTGTGAAATAAAGGACACAGGGGACAGTGAGCTCGGCTCATCTGACCAGCCTCGAAATATAGGCTGTTCTTTACTCACAGCACAGAAAACAGCATAAACAAACCTGAAATAAAATATCTACACTCTGTATTTCACTGGGTGCAACACGACACAGACGCCGTCCATGTTTCGGGCTTGGAAGCATTAAGGATATGCAATACTTGTTATTATATTACAATAGTGCTCTTTCAAAATTGTCCGAATCTGTGCGACTAAAAAGGCACCAGGTTCAGAGCCAGTGGTGATACCACTGAAGGAAGTCAAGTGTTTTTATTTATTTGGATCACAATTTGCACACTGTTTATTGCTTGTTTTCCATCTATATTGAATTATGCCTGAATCCAGACAGCCAGGAAAAAGCTGCAGAAAATGCTTATTTATTCCTGAACATCACAGCACTTGCATCACTAGAAATCGCACCAAGCATTGGTATGTGTAGTGAAAAAAAAAAAAAAAAAAAAAGATCTATTGTTGAAATGTGTCTGTGTTGTTTCATATATCATTGATTAGACAAAATAAAAAAGCCATAACATTGGGTCAGGAGAACACAGGGCATGGGTGCTGACATTCTATCACAGCAGACACATATTGACTGGTGCTCTGAAAGTAGTCACTCACTCATCAGTGTGAGGCAGGCTGATTGAGTTGCTAGCAGCCACTAAATGAGGCCTCCATCCACTGTGGGTCGAAATGAACTGCAATCTTTTCAGACCTTGTTGCAGCCAAGAGACCAAGTGAGTGTGCGAGCGAGAGAGAGAGAGAGAGAAAGAAAGAGAGGGAGAGGTTTAAAACCCAGGAGGATTTCAAATAAGTTTACTGAAAAAAAGAGAGAGCAAGAGAGGGGAAAGCCATGAAAACAAAGCAAGCACACTTCTAGAGTCAAGATGCACTTATTTCAGCCATACTGCGCTGTCTTTGTGATCCTATAGATAACAACTGAACTGCATCACTCTGTCATCGAACCGTACAAGGCTAGAGGACACCAATGGTCAGTATAAAAGGGGCATCTAAGCACCCTTTTGCGTTTTCCCTCCACATCCTTATCCTCGGTCTCATCTTGAACTCTCTTGGTATTGCAAAGACAGAAAGCATGTAGTTAATTATGGCTAATGAAAGCTTGTTTGAGCAGAAGAGGAGGGGTGTACATTAGGGAAGAGAAAGTCAAGCGGCTTGAACCAGAGGGTTCCACGCACAATTTGTTTGAACCTGGGTCCTCCTCACTCTCTGCATGCTAATTTACCTTGGGGCTGCACCGCCTGTTTTTAAATATCGTTAATTGACTTAAGAGCTCATCAACGTGCTTCGTCTTCATTAGGTTAATGAAAAGGCCCAGTGTTTATTTTTCGTAACAGATTGTGGCAATGACATAATCTAATCGGTTACTTCCACTTCCTGAAGGATTGAGTCCTTCTGATGTGAGCTGTTGGAGCCGTTCAGATGTTCTGTGTTTGTGGGTGTCTGTCTCTGACAAAGCAGAGACGGGGGAGGAATTAGAATAAACACATTTAGCCCTTGGCATGAATCTATGTTGCCCTTCTCTAATCGACAGTGTGAACTAACAAGAACGTAATGGTAGTTTTGATGTGTGGCTTGTCGGGGAAGGCTGGGTGAAAAAGAGGGGACAGCCTCTGAAAATGGGAGGATTGCAGATTTGTCTCTGTAATCCTAATGGCTTAAAATAAATCAGCCATGGTGGAATGTCCATGACCCATGTCATGAACCTAGGGGGCCTTGTAAGATTCTGAGCGGAAAAAATGAACATTTCTGCAGCACTTTTAGGGGAAAGTATACACTCTAGGTCTCTAGATTGCAATAAAATGAGAATGCAACTGGTGCACATACTCATTTTGATATTGCAGACAGCTCATTTATGTAAGTTTAAATAAAGCTGACCCTCATCACCTGACCAGATCATTGATATGCTTTGATTCTGCCATCCAAACTAACTACTTACATACGGATAAGGCATTCACAGGAAAGTTTAAATTTATATAATCCAGCATTAGTGTTCGTAACCACAAAACAAAAGTATTTTTTGGCAAATTCTGACAACAAATCAGTTTTAAATACAACATGGACTAATGGAGCAGCCATGACAAGCTGCACAACTGCAACTGGAACTGCAGTTCCATATATAATTTTTAAAATATCAACATTTTATTTCTATCAATGTTTACAAAGACAAAAAAAAAAACAAACCATTGGTGACACAAGTAGCTTCAAAAAAGCCTTTTTATTATTGGCATACATTTAATTTCTGCCGCCTCTTTTTGTCATATTGAATGATGAAGATTTAAATGCAATGCTGTAATTTAACCTTTGACTTCTTTCGTGCATCTCAGGGATACATATTGTGTCAGCAGCCCTTAAACGGTGAACTTTGGCTGATGCAAACATAGAAAGCCAGGAGGAGCACACATTAGGTGAGTAAGTCTGTCTGAGCTGCTGGAACACTTAGGCAAAGCGTGCTGATCTTCCTCCTGAGGACAGTAACATTTGAGGCCATCTCTAGTGGTGTGGTCCATAAAGAGTGACATGGTGGTAAAATAAATCACTCCCCCGACCCCAGACCCCCCCACTCCCCTCCCTTCACCCCCACCTCCTCTGCTCCTTACTGTCTGGACCATGTGGCCATCAGAGGGCTGCAAAAGCTCATCAGTGAGAACACGAGAATCCTCCCAGGAGCTGTTCTGGGGTCAGCTTGGCCTCTCCACGCCATAAACAGCTCTCAGTCAGGTTCATCACTAACTGTTTCCCCCCACACTTTTGCTCACTGTCCATCCTTGCACTCCCTTTCCACAGCACCCAATAGCAGACGTTTCCAATAAATCATTTGACCCCTCCTCTTGCCTCTTGTCTAGGAGCCCCTGTCTGTCCCCGACTTGGCCCGAGATGATGCGTTCTGCTGAAGTCACTTAAATAAAAAGATCGCAGTGGGAGACATAATGTGTTAAAGTAATAAGATGGTCTCGGGCAGGTCACGGCCCCTTTCCCTGCTCCAGTGCTCCTGTGGAGGCTCTTTGAGTTAATGGGCTGTGGTCAGTGCACTGGTGAGCCATAAACGCTGCCCTCCGAAACTACAGCCCCATTCAGAACAGGGGATCCTCCAAAAGCCACTAACTGGCCCATCTAGATAACAGCACACCCAGCACTATTTCCACAGTGCATCTGACACTCCCAGGACCTGTAAATCTCTTGTATTTATCATCTCCTCTTGTACCTCTCCCCCCTGACTGCCATCCTTACACAACTGTCCTTCAGTGTCAGCTGTTAGCTGGATTTCACTGTTTGTATGGTGAAAAACAAGGACGTGAGTTTCTTTCCAAGCACTTTTCCAACTTGTCCACATGCGCTTGTTCTGATTTGACCTGGATCCAAGCCATGCATAATACTCTTTTCCATTTGAATCTTACAATAATGAATAAAGTAACAATGTGTACTAATTAATTAAAATGGAAGTATTAAGATTGGAAAGCTATAACAAATTATCTTATTGCTTTCTTACAGCAGGTTATTTTTGTGATAGCTAGTGTGACTTCACCCGGGTGTGCAGGCTTGCTGAGCGGAGGGAGTGACCGTTAATGAATGTAGCTTAGGGGATTAATGAGAAGAAGCAGGGGACGTGTCATGGAGAAGTGTCCTGGCATCATGACGACGACACCGCAGCCCCCATCCTCGTCTTCACTTACAGTGATTACATGTGAGCCCCTGTCATGTGCTATAAGTGGTTTTATGAAATCGTATTAAATGCCATTGTTTATGCCTCACTTTTCACTTCCTCGTTGGTCTTCCACTGTTTTTTTGTTGCCTGCCCTTAGCACGCTTCATTTGAGTCTCACTTCAGGTTTCATCATCAAGGCGTTCGCATGTTAAGTTAAATTAACCAATTTTTCCTCATGCCAGATTTGTGGAACCCCGCATTTTTTTTAGCCCAATGAATCCTTTTGCTTGTGAATGATTAATTTGTATGGTACTCTATCGGCACCAATGACAGAGAATAACTAGCTTCAGTAACCCATTTGCTGGAGCAGGTGGATTCAACACAGTAAAAACTTGCATAAATAAAGTTTCTTTTGGTTTTAAGCCTGCAGAACAATCCAATTGTTGGCTCACTGGTGACAGGCTTTAGAGCAGAGAGAGAAAATGAGAACGTACACCAACATTTTTTAATGCGTGGCCCAAAACAACCACAGTGGTGAGCTGATAAAGTTAAGTCAAATGCATCTGGAACCAAACAAACACTTAACGCTTCGCTTCACAAAAAGCTTTTTATGTGTCGAAATGCAATCTATAAAAAACAAGGACGCTGGTAAAAATGCTTGAGAAATGAACTACGGTTTAACTACGGACATTTGTCTTGTGAAATTTAAATATTTACCAGATGATAAATTAACATGTAATAAATGTACCTTAAAGCAGCTAGAATCAATATTTGAATATTGCCAAAGGATTAGTAGGATCTGCCTCATATGTTTTTTTTTTTTAATTTATTTTTAGATTTATTTTTCAGCAAAGCAGCTATAAATGTAGACTGTATGCCACTCTGACTTATAGCTAAAGTTAGCAACCAGCTGGTGAACAGAATGGAGCATTTAGCAGCTAAAGAATCTGGTATTTTACACATGAGAGCAAAACAGGGAAGTAAGGTGCATGTTGGCATGTTGGTCTGAATTTGTTTACTAAGTTCAACCAACATGCTTGAAAGTTGTTAATACAGCATGCTAGTGTCCCCCATGTTTTTCTTATTCTTAATAATTCTTATGCTTTTAGATGCAGTTGTTTTATTGTACTTAATAGCCAGTGACCCCCACAAACCTCATGTTTTCACTCCCAAATGCTCCTTCTCTACTCTTTTTCTGGTTGTGTTTACAAGTGTTTCTTTCACATTTTTCTCTCAATATCTGCCCCTCTTTGTGTAACATATAGACACACTGAGAGACTGATAGATAGAGAGAGAGAGGGAGAGAGAGAGAGAGAGAGAGGGAGAGAGAAAGAGCAGCACACAGGACAGACGGACTGCCTCCCCCCACCATGGCTATAATAACCTCCTGGTGTTGGAGCAGACTCTCTGAGAGATATCCTTGAGCCTCACCTCCATCTCTCTAACAGGTCACGCCGAGATCCAGGAGATAGTGAGCTATAGTTAAGGTCCAGATCTGCTATCTAGACTTGAGTGATGGAGGAAACCATGTGGCGACATGTTTATTGTCACCCAGATGGTCCACAATGCAGTGGCTTGGCGAGCCACATCCGTCCCTAATATAATTCATGGGGTGGCACCATTGTGGGGTGACTGATAAGGCCTTCACTTAGCCCTGCACTGGTCACTTGTCTCAAGGAGACTCCAAAGAAACTTCACTTTGTACAAATGGTGGCCAAAATATCTAATCCCACCAAGGGTTGCACTTTAGTGCTAAAACTTGTAGCGAGGTTACAGGGCTGAGAAAGGCCATTTATAATAGGAGAATTCTCTCCTTACCATTTGGCTCCTTGGAAGAATTCTTATTTAGAGAGAAAAAGCAATTTCTTGTGAGAAAACAGAGCAGGAAATGTAGAGTAGATGAGAGAGACTAGAATAACTCAGTGCAAGCCCACCCAGAGTGGGACTCATAGGCAGTTGTGGCTGTCCAAACAAAATTAGGCCTCCAGAGTCTTTCGCCTTGGCATGTCAAAACATTTTGGCACCTTCAACTTAAAGAATTTCACTCTGCAGTAAAAAGCTGAAAAAATGTTATTCCTACAAATTATTAAATTGTGCTGTGTTTGGTGACATTTTGATGGCGAAGGACACCATCAGACACGCATTTCAGCGGGGAAGGTTAAGTGGAACCAAATGCACAGTTGTCCCAAAAGAGAGCAGCATGGTCACTGATGAGTTAGATCAGAGGGGAGCAGCCTGGTGATGTGGTGACTCCTCAGATCTGTTTCTAATCACACCATCGTGGTTCAGATCCTCCAGAGAAATCTCCTCTGACAGTATAACTGCTTAGACATATTTACAAATCTGTTCACCATTATCATCGCCTGTTATCATTCTATGACATGAGCGTGCTGTTGTTTGTGCTCACAGACTGACCCACACTTTGACACAGTTACCAGCACTTTGCAAATTGTAGGAATTCTGTCTTCTGTATGTGAAAGAGGATGAAAATGGAATGAACATTATCTTTTACTGAAAAACATTTGTGGTTAATTAGAGCTTATCAATAGTTTGATAACATGCCGCATAAAACTCAACTTTAAATCCGATAGATATACTGTGGATGTAAGTGCATATATTAGGCAGAAGTATATGTGTGACCTAGGAATACAGAAAACCTGTGTGGGGAAATGATAGTTGGCAACAGATATATCCACGTCTGTATCCATGGTGCCCTTCACAGCCATCTCACATATTCCACCTGATAAATATTAATATTCTCCTTGTCTCCTTCTTTATCACCTTTTCACCCTTTCAGCATCACCTTTTGATTGTTTCCTAACTATTGCTGCGTTAACAAAACACAGGAATACAACAACAAAACACGCTGAGCGGGAAAAAAAACAACCAGACACACTTTATGATGCAATGCAGTGCAATACAGAAGTCCTGCGGTGAACACTTCTCTATTTTAATTGTTTTTGTATTGACTCAACTCTGTGTTACCATCTGAGGTTGTATTTCATGATGCAGTTTTATTTAACAACTTCAACTGTTTAATAAGATTTTTTTCTGCTTCTTTTACACACATGGGTTCAGTACAGCTGGGCGGAAATCAGCAAAGATCAACACTGCAAATTTGCATGAGAAACTATTGAACTTCAAATGAAAATATTCTTCACTGCTCACTTGTGACAACTTCATTCCACTTTACTGAGTCTGGTGTGCACCATAAACGGTGATGTTACTAATTTTGATCCGAATCTGCTTCATATGTCTGCAGTGTCGTCTGCTATTTATCTCAACAAACAGTAAAGCTCACCTTTGGCTTTCTGTTCTGATTTGTAAAGGGAAAGTTTAGCTACTGGTGTTACATTTGACAACGGTGTAGGGAGATGGTAATTTAAGTTCAGCATTTTAAATGACATGGAGAGATTTTAGTGGTTGAGATGGTCATTGTGAAGTCAGAGCAAAAAGTGGGGCTCACAAATGTGAATCTAAGTAATTGAATTTTTAGACTGTGTCTGAAGCGAGTATGTGAACAAGCTAATAGGTAAAAATACTCTATGAAAGGTCACTGTTACCAATCGTAAACAACAATATCAGCAGCTAGATTCAGCTGCACACGCCTTGCAAGTGTAAACACAAAGAGCCAGAGGACAATACAAATGGACTGACACAAACAAAAACGGTGCAGTGTTCATGCACTGAAAATTCAAAAGGCATTCATAAGTGGACTTCCAATCTACATCGGCAGCCAGGGCTTATTTTTCAGCAAGACCAATAGTTGGAGTTCTGCCTATCGAAGCAGCATCTTTATTCGGATGGAAAATGAATCCTCAAGGAACACGGCCAGGCGCTTTATTGTGTATGCAGTGTGTGGCCAGGTTCAAATTGGCAATCAATTATCCAATTAAGACTGACAGAAATGCACATCAGGAATTCCAGCCCATCAGTCCAAGCTTCTGATTGGAACACGATTAGAGGGACTTAATTAAACCCTAGGTGCTGGGTGTTTAAACATCATTTGCGCGGCGTCGGAGGGCTTGGAAAATATAAATCTGGACTCTGGATTCTCCACACTTATCCCAGTTACAGACTAGAGAAGACATGACACATGACACAAACCTGTGAAAAATGTCCCTTTGATTCCATCCTATCTGTGAGCGTGTTGGTTTTTCAGAGAGGTGCAAGGAGCGTGGAATTGTAAAATTAAAATACATGCCCTTGGGAAGATCAGAAGAAAGAGATAAATATTTGTGAAAATTGCACAGCACAATGCAATAACAATAGCGACCATGATATTGTGCCACATTAGTCTTAAAACCATTCCCACGGTTTAGCAGGTTCTGAATAATTCAAGGACATACCATACCATGGAGAGCCGTATAAGTGTGATGTGTAGAATGAAATGCAGCTTGCCTCTGAGATTCTTAGGGGCATTTTCTTACTTGGCCAACCTCTCCTTCTCCTGTGTGGTTGTTTAGTGCCTGTATTGATTTCTGAGCTGTTTCTTCCTCCTATGTCAGACAGTGTGAAATGGAAGGCACTGCATTTTAATATTGGGTTGTGAATTAATCATTTTTCCTGATAGCAAAGCTCAGCTCTGTCCCTGTAGGAGAACACCTTATCACAGCAAATAGGATTCAAAGGGAGAGGAGCAGTATAATCCACAGCTAATTGGATGAAATGGCTGTGCTCTCTCCCTCCTTCCAGGGGCTAGCGTCCATGCAGCCCCCTCCACAGGGATCTCGGAGCCACCGAAGAGGTTATTACAGTTTGTCCTAAGGGAGCATTAATACCTTAGCCCTTGTTCAGACATGCAAATAATCTAATTCAAGGTCTAGCTAATTAACAACTTAGCTACAGTAAAGATAAAGAGGCTCAATAATAAGCCTGAGCTTTTTTGTAGGAGGGCAATGTACCACCTACCTCAGATACACCAATGTCACCAAAACAAGAGGTGGACTTAGAAATTAGCAAACAACCTTGTATTGTAGTGAAAAAGAGGGCTTTAAGCAAAATGGAGAACAATTAATACGGAAGCCTGATGTGAAACTGGTCACTTAAGGGACTGTATGAAATTATTAAAGCAGGGTAGTCTATGTTTTTTAGGAGAATGGGGGTCTCCAGGGAGCATGTTATTTGCCACTAACCTTTAGCAGCATCCACCTTCACTTTATTCTGCATCTAAAAAGTAAAAAGTATCAAATAACATACATGTGTCGCGTACGTTCCCGTTAACAGGAAGCATCATTTAGTCACGTTTGCCATCGTTTTGGTTGCTGTTGATTTTTGCTTCCATTGTGTCATTTGGTGAGCATGTGAAAAATTATATCAATAAATTAGACTTTGAATTAGAACATACTTTCTTATTATCTGTGGATCTTTAGTTGGCCCCTTGAATGGCAAAATGAATCACACCAATTGATAGTGTCATATTTCTTTGAGATATTGTGGAGAGGGCATTGGGATTTTTCAAGCAGAAGGGCCAACGGAAATGTTATAAATGTGGGGAGAGCATCAGTTTGTGAAAGAGCGAAACATAATGTTTAGCTCCTCTCCCCACAAAAGACATTTTCGGACAGTCCCTAAGAACAATGACTGAAGAATAGTGCAAAACCGGTCGCTATTTGAAAGAAGAATTATAACAGCAAGTATATTTCACAATAACTGGTGCAAGTGTTTTTGTTTCTGCACATATATTTCCTGTTGTTTACTGAAGACATGGTTAAGTTGTAATGGTTGTCTGTGTCTATGTGTTGGCCCTGTGATTGACTAGCAACCAGTGCAGGGTGTATCCCGCCTCTCACCCAGTGTCAGCTGGGATTGGCTACAGCCCCCCCCCCCCCACGACACCCTTAAAGATAGGCGGTATGGACAATGGATGGATGGATGGATGTTTAAGTTGTGTATTAATCTTGGCTGTTAACCCCTGGGATTCATGTGTTCACAATATGTAAAGTGATATGCATGTGATGTTTTCAGTGAGCTATCAGATGGATATGTCAACATTTTTTTGACACTTAACATGCTTAAGTCTAATAAGAGTTTCTCCTTGAGTGCTCATGCAGCATATTATGGGCACTTATTTGAATAGCCTCTGTGGGCTGTTGTCTCATAATAAGCAGCAGAAAAATGGAACATGTTTTAAGGCATCTCTAGCTTTTCCAGGGTAAAATGTTAATCCAGCTTTAGCAAGGTTACATGGTCAAGGTTGCCAAATTACCAACGAGCACTAATCACCCCTGCCTTGGAGCGAGTCTGGCTCAGAAGCAAACACTGTGGAACATTGCTCCCAGCCCCCGCTGAAATGCCTCACCACACACACACACACACACACACACACACACACACGCACATAGCCACACTCTGTGCCTTTCCTGTGTATGAAATTGTGATTTACAACATCAATTTACATCTGCCAATACCAAATAACTTTTCCTTAAATACATGAAGTTTCTGCTCCAACGGGTCTGTGTTCTCCCTCTGAGGTTGTCTGAAACGTAAGCCTGTACCGTACGTCAGTCCTAAACAAACACGGAGATCACTGACCTGAAATTACAATATTACCATCAGCAGAGGATCAGCATCAATTAACAGTGAAACATTTCAGACTGGGAACTCTGTACGTATATGTTACTTTGTTTAGATTCTTTTTAAATTGAGCATGAGAAGAGTAGTAAAAATGTGCTCATCCAGAATAAAAGGATTGACATTTGGTCAAAGAGGTCCAGCCGATATACCGTTTTCTTTTACGGGTCAAGAAAGATCATTAATAACATATTACTACCTATCAAATATTGTGAGTTTTGTAATCTGCATATACATGCATGTGTTTTCATACATGCGTGTGTGTGTGTGTGTGTGTGTGTGTGCACTATTAGATTGTTCTCTTCTCCTCCGTGGGACGACCATAAGGAAGGTATTATAATGACCACTTATGTTCTCCCTCCAGTGTCGGGCTAACCAATGATGAGGTTTCTAATTTGTCCAATATGTTAAGTAACAAAGAAAGGCAAAGCTTTATCAACCTCACCTGATCGTTATTAAATAATAAGTATGGCTGGTGATACACTGTAAGCCTGGATAAGTTGATTGTGCTTGAAATTAAGACAACTGATTGCCTTAAAAATGTACATAATCAATGATGGAGTGAAACTGTTAATATGGATCAAAAAGCTTTAGACAGAATCACTTCTATACACATCCTGTTTGAATTATTTGCTTCTAGTAATCAAGTAGTCTGCTTAGAGTGCTTGTTTCGGGTCTTTTCATATGTGAAAAAAATCATAAAACACAGTGATTGCTGCAGTCGTGTGGACGGTGGGAATGTAGCTGCAGGCTGCCACAGAGAAGGAGTGATGTGACATGCAGGCCGTGCAGACAGATGTGATAGGCACTGCACGGACAAAATGAATAAAGTGAAATTAATTTTATGTAACGGATAATGATTCACTCGTTTTTACATGCAACACAGCTGTGCTTCTTTTTTCCTAATTTCAAACAGTTAACTTTGTGAACAAAAATTTCGTTTCAAGTTGAGTTTTGGCTTTTACATGTTTTACAGTTGGTCGACACTGAATGTAATGGGACATATAACCGCTGCCACTCTCATCCAGTCACCTTGATATACATACAAACATTCAATGTACCATTTCTGTCCTTAGAAAGTGTTTTCATACATTTTGTCAGGGAAGGTCAGCCCTACGATTGGAAGCATGTTTTTTTCAATTTTTGCTTTTGGATGTCATCTCACCTCAATCCAACTTCAGCATCTCTTGCTGAATAAAGTTAAAATGCTTTTAATGCACTTTGGGTGCTCTGGGTGCACATTGCCTGATGAGTTCTTCACTTCATCCATGACAACACTGCCTTACAAGATGTTCCCAGCTGTTTGATGGGTTCAGGTGGGGAGAAGTCAGGTTTAGAAAAAAGATCTTCCTGAAGGCATGGGACTCAAGAGAAATGACTTTAAAGGTGTGTTTGTCAACAATCTCCCTATAGAATTTGAGAGAGATATGAAAGAAAAGATGTAATATTTGCAGTTTTTACGTATTGTATTGTAGTTTGACTTTTTTTCCATTTTCACAGAGCTAGTCTTGAAGAAATTAAAAGGGCAGAAGAGTCCTAGTGTTAGCAAAACTAGGCTGTTAAAACTTCAGCAACAAGAATAAAGAGAACGTGACCACCTTTGACTGTAGCATTTACAGTGACCAGTGACACATCGCTTCTTGTACAGATGCTGAGAAAGTATGAGAGAAATTATTCTTTCTTCCTAACAAATTCAAAACAAACACCAATTGAAAGTGGCTAACGTTAATCAGCTACATTACTTAGATATGTTTATCAATTGGGGAATGCCTTTTAACCCTAATATAATTCAAACTAATGAAGGAACTGTAATTTATTTTGTATCAATACTGCTGTAAATAGTCTCTAGCATCCCAAAGGTGTATTAATCCGCAGCTGAATGTAGTCCCCAAGAAATGGATTCAGAGTTGGACTAGTGCATTTTTGGTTTTGGTCTTGGTTCTTGGCATTTGTTTCCAAAAAGAAAAATACAGAATAATGTCCTCTATGAGCCTGGGTCATTTCATGGATGGACTGGTCATGTGGCAAAATTGTCTTACAGCTTTACTAATGATAATACTTACTAATGAAATGAAATACAATGAGACTATATGTTTCACATAAAAGTAAACTGTATCCTCTGGACACAAACAATAACCAGTTTCAACATAATGTCACAGTCATAAGTTGTCACCATGAGATAATGAATTTACAGGCAAGACAGTATGCATAATCTACACATAATATGCATAATCTACACATAATATGCATACTCCAATGTGATTAGTAGTATGTCCTGTAGTTCCCCTTATTAAAAAAAAGTATTATTACAAAGGGTTAATGAAACTATAGCATAAAATGTGGTATACCAAGTGTTAGAGTCCAATCACTCTTTTTAATAGCTTTATAGCGGCCAGAAAATCAAGTATTCATGAAGATTGAGGAAGATGATCCAGTGAACTTCAATTTAATTGGTGCAAATTAAAACAATCCATCTTTTGCAGCTGTCTATCTATCTGCTATCACCACTTCATTGCTCGTCTTGCACCTTGATTACAATTATCTTTTAATAGCAAAACTTGTCAGCAATTTCTCTCCCTTCTGATTTACGTCCAAGCCCAACACAGCGTTGTTCCACTCATATAATTCATGTTTTAGTGTAATGCGGAGTGAGCCTCCACTGGGCAGACGCAAGATGTATTGACACCATCACCTCATATCTGCTGGGTGCTATGACATATGGCAAACTGTCTCTCTGTAGTATAGGCTGCAATCCTTCCCCCATTCATACAAAAAGAACATGTTTGCATGTCTGGGGTTTGGTCCCCATGGGCTGCGCTCAGAGTGAAGTACATCAATGGATTACAAAATAAATGCATATGCAGACACAATTTTTTGCAGTGTCCAATAATGGTTCCAGGCAATTAGACCGAAAGATGACACTCTGACTTTTAATTTGGGACAAAGTGATCTCTCTCTCCCCTCTTTCATCCTCCCCTGCCTCTCACCTGATATGCTGAGCTAAGGCCTTTGCAAAGATACATAGCTGTAGTCTTATTTTATCATAAAATGAGATCTTGCCATTTCCTCGCAATGACTGGTAGTTGAAATGCTCGTCTTAAGTGACTTGAGATTTCATAGATGACACCGGTGGCAGTGCTTTGGGAATGGAAGACATCAATAGCTGTTGAGCTAAGCAGGACATAACGTGTTTGCAAGATCCAAGCAAAGCGACACGTGAAAACAAGAGAACAAAAACTCTGTTGTCTCAAAAACCAAATGGTGTTTTGATTTTTGCAATAAAAAAAACCCTTAAGTACTCCCCTGCATTAATCTGTACTGTCCAAGTGAGGCCATAGCCAGTGTCAGAAGAGTCATAAGAAAAAATATATATTTTGTATAAATCTGCCTTCCAAAGTATCAGCAGCAGACTCATTGCTGCAGCAATAAAATATTTTCAAGTCAAGAGTTTCAGCCTTTGAAATTGCTGCAAATGAGCCATGCATGGGCAATAATGAACAACGAGATGGAGAGACGGAGAAAAAACAGAGCAAATGTTCGTATTTCATAAAACTTCATATCAAGATATGTGATCAATGGGAGAAAAAACATTGCCCTCTGGTATTTTATTGTCAATAATTATTCACTTACCAAGCATTACTGAAGCATTGCACTCGTACAATTCCTAATAAACTCAACAATTAAAAAAGGTACCTTCGGAAGGTAAAGCCAGAGAATACAAAATATGCTCTGTTTGTTTTTTGTTTTTCTTTTAGGATGATTTTCTTCTGTCGGTGAATGTGTCAATGTGAATATTGGTGGATGAATATTAGTCTTCTCCTTGCTTAAAGGAAAAAGAAAAAAAGAAAAAAAACTGTTGTGCTTTAGGGAATTGTTCAGCCATTTCCACTATGCCCCAAATAAACTTGGATGTTCTCCATCCATCAGGTGACTACATGGAGAGCTGACCTGTCATAAATTCACTCTGTGGGGATGATGACAGGGCTGGAGCCAATCTTCATGAAAGAATAAAAAAAATGGCACTGGGTTCCCATCCCCCTACTCCATGAGCCCCCTTCCAACCCCAACTCACCCTTTACCCTCAGCACTGGAGCAACCTCACTCCCTATCTTCCTGCCTATCTCTCTCTCTCTCTGCACCTACAAGGCTTTCTCTCTCTCTCTCTCTCTCTCTCTCTCTCTCTCTCTCTCACCCCCTTTTCTCTCCATGGGTAAGCAGGTAATCATGAGCTGTCACAGAAAGGTGACCCATTAATGTGATGGATACGGTGTGAAAAACAAATGGTGTGAAACGTGTGGATTGCTGTCCTTACTGCACCTTGGCCTTTTGTTCTGTCATATCAATATCCACACAGGGCCTCATTACACCGCTGCACTACACAATGAGTGGAGCGCCAGGGTCAAGACTGCGCCACGCTCCCTTTGACTGGCTCCGACTGGGCTTTTCAGCTCAACCTCACCCCTAAGGACTCCCAGGTAAACAGGAAGAGAGGCAGCCTCTGGAGCCGGAGACAGCACACATCATCCCGGACTAAATAAGTAACCCCCCAGCAGTCCTGTATCCATCAGGGGCCCGGGCTCTGTTGCCTGTACTGTATATGTCTTCAGACAAAACTGACAATAGTGACACGGAAGAGTCATTGAGTCATTGTTGATGCATGAACTGGTCTTGGATTCCATTCTAGGTTTATTCTGAATTTCAGCTTAGCTTTTGGAAAGTTGTGGTTTCCATTGTGTGGGAGCCTGGACATCACCTGTGTGTCTGAAAAGTTACAGGCTATTTTTACGTTATGACCACAAGGTCAAAAATGTCTCTAAATTGAATACATGTTGGTTCTGTCGACGTTTCAGGGATTTTCATTGTTTTTTTTCTGCAAACCTTCAGTTTTCCTGGCTATTGATCACATTTTTCCCAGACAATGGCAGGTCACATAGTGATAATTGAAACTCTACATTGCCGGACTGTGTGTGAACAGCAGCAAAAGAATCAATAAGTGGGACTTATATGAATGTGTATGGACTCCTAAATTGCTTCAGGCATACTGTAAGATGGGCACTTAGATTTTCAAAGAGCCATACTGCCAGTCAAGGTCAGCAGGGGAAGCAGTGAAGAGCTACTGTATCACAGTCACGGCTTAACCCTGCACTGTCCATTACACTTCCCCACTGGCTGGTCAAGCACTTATTAAAGACCGGGGCTAATTCCACTGCCAGGACCTGTGATCCACCAAGCAACAGCTAATCACCAATTAAGAAATATTATGGATTACAATCAATTGATTTTATGTGCAAGATATAGACTTATGGGCTCCGGAGAATTGGGCCTGAGGCATCAATTTCTCTATGGGCTTGAAATATACTGCACAATCAAGTCAGTTTTGTCAATCCATGATCCATGCAAATTAAAGAAATAAAAGATTTTTTTATTTTTTTTTTTAAATTTAAGAAACTGTGAACGGCTCCTTTCAGTCCTCTGTTATACCGTAGCACTGTAGAAGACCTCAGCAGTCTGTGCATGTAAGCCAGTACAAGGGATGTCGATACACTCTCTGTGTTCCCCCTGAGGTCTACAGTGGTGGTCTAGTGGACACCTCAGATGAAACGCTGGAGACTCTATTAAGGACAGTGGTTACGGGCCACAGACTAATCTAGTATGACAAACTGGAGGTGTCCTGTTATTTCCAGACCCGGTGATGAATCGAGGGCTGTAGTCCCCCATGCTGTCATGTCAGAGTGGAGCTGAAACAGATTGAGAGGGAGCTGACAGCAGATTGATGTTCCAGGCTTCTTTCCTCTCCTCTAAAACCCACAGAATCAGTCCATTAGCCCTCCTCCCATTTGCCTATCATTTTACACAGGCAGCTGCCCCCACATTCAAATCTGAGACTCACCTAGGGACTGAACCAAAGACTTCGGACTACAGCAGACCAGTTGAATTTTTACATTTCTTTTCCTTTGCTTTATGTTATTGTTGTTTTCAGATTTTTTTCTTCAATGTCAATTTTACTAATATTTCTTTTTGCACCCTATAGCCAATAGTCAGATTGCCTATTGCTATGTTAGCAAGAAAAAAGAAATAGCTAAAAGAAATCACTATATGTAGTTTTACAAACATGTCAAATTAATAAATTGATTAGTAATTTAATGCTATAGAGAGGAAGTGTGATGTCATGACTGCTAATCCTAACCTGCAATTGAGTCTGTGTTTATGGGAAGGACCTCCATACTGCGGCTCCAGCCCCAATCAACCCTAACCCAACCCTAACCCTAACCCAGGGCAAGATGGCAGCGCCCATATCCATGATATTTTAGCTTCAGTTTTGTACAGTGGGCAGAAGTGCAGGTGTGTGGTCCATCTTTATTTGTATCACAGCACAGCAAGTAATGGACCTTCCGTCACACTAGGGGATTTCTATAAGTGCCTAGTGTTGCCTCGCCTATACGGCAGACTACTAATAGTCTTATACAATGCTCTTAAAATAAAACACCAAAACTACGTGGTTATGTTTAGGAAAAACCAATGGTTTTGGTTAAAATAACTTAGTTAATATGTCATGTAAGTTACGTTTAATGTCACGTTACGTACGTCATGTAAGTTATGTCACTAAAAATAACCCAACCCTGACTTTTTGTTTCACACAGTAAACAAACCCTGATCTTCTTCTGCTTTTCAAGTCCTGTGTTTGATCCATCGATCCAACTGTTAATCACGGGGCTCAGAGACAGGGTGGACCCAAAAGCACAAAGCCAGAAACTCACAAACAGTTTTAACAGCTTTTAATTTAACACGATACTTACAAGGACAGGATATTTACTACAACATGGCATGAGAAAACTATGGCTTGGTTCTGAATAATATAGACCTTTGACACTTGGACAGGACAAGACAAAGGGAGACGCAGACTATTTATACACAAGGTGATGGGGAACAGGTGGAAACAATCAGGGCGGGGCAGACAATCACCAAGGCGGGAGAAAACACAAGGGCAGGAAGTCAAACAGCCTGAAACGAGAGGAGAGTCTAGTTTTCAAAATAAAACAGGAAGTGAGAGACGAGACTAGACACAAGTGAACCTAGACAAACTAACACACACGTCGATACTAGTTGCGACCTACTTGCCCCCTGCTGGAACTGCACCTTCATCCATGTGCATACTTAACACGCTTAGGCGAGGCAACATGACACCGACACAGTGTCTTCTTGTGGGCCGGCCAAGTCTATTACACACTTTTGTATGAGATTGTTCTGGACATTATTGACCTTTAGGAGTGTTTATAGGTGGATTTTGTTACCTTTGGACAGAACTAGTGTTTACGCCTGTTTCCAGACTTTATGCTACGCTATGCTAAGCTAAGCTAGCCAGCTGATAGAAGTAGTGCCATATTTAGCAGACACGAGAGTGGTATCGATCTTCTTCTCTATCTGAATCAAGAACTGAATAAGCATATTTCCTAATGTGTCATATCTTTAATTGAACGTTTCACTGCCACTTAGGTGTTGCCAAGAAGAATTTCATGAAATTCAAAATTCAATTTAATCTAGAGTGAGTGTGTACGCACATTTTATAATAGGTTACACGATGATGACTGTCCGGTACAACCACAGAGTGCTTAACTTTGAAAATGTTAGGAGGCTATAACTCTGAATTATTCACACTAATAACAGAGGGAATCTTCAGCTTGGGGTTAACTATGGCTGTCGTTAATGGAGGAATGAAGACAATGACAGTGCTCCATAGTGGGTCCTGGTGTGTCTATCTACACCCCCTCCTTCTCCCTGCGATGACCGCATCCCCACTGTAATGTACCTGTGTGTGTGAAGGACATCCCGACCGGCAGGGCTATCACAGACACAATCTCACAGCACTTTAATAACTTTGAGAGCGGTCAGCACCCTGCGCTTTAATAACACTCCCTGTCAGCTCACCCCACACTGCGCAAAATTGTCTCGTTGGAATTCTTTATGGTGGAGGCCAAAGAACTCTGGTGATGGGGATGGAATATAGCCACAATCAACCCGCTTCTACCTCTAAATGGCTTTCCAAGAGTATGTTTTTATCTTTGGCTCAAAACAAACAGGACACAAGACAGGCACTTGGTTTATGACGCAGCAATAAGCTTTTAAAATCAGCACTGTCGTCTTTGAAAAAATATGTAGGTGCTTTCATAGGGCTCACCTAAATTCACTCACTCGTGGTGAAAAATGTCAGAACTGGCATCGCTGTTGGATGCACACAGACGCACAGTGGAGAGTTATCCTGCAGATAGCTGCAATCAATAGTGCTAATTCATAGGATAAATAACCTTCATCAAGGGTATTTAACAAAGGTGTGTCATCCAAACTTTAATTTGGATGTTTTACAGTCAATCTGAAATATTTACTCCCAAAAAATCCTGTTGAGGTGCAGTATGTTCACATCTAACTACATACCTTTACAAATATAAATTGACAAACTCTTGGACTCTCCAGTGTCTTGTTGCTGTTGTTTTTAATTTGGCATCAAGCATGGCTGGCAATAGAGAGAGTGTTTGAGCTGCAGTCACAATACATTAATTCTAGATATGGAAGTTTCTGTTTCCTCTTGCTGCCATTTGGCGCTGCCGACATGCAGAGTTGCCTAGTGTAGCTTCACTGTCCTTATCATTATGCAAATATTTGATTATCTGTTAAGGAAGATCACAGCTAGTAGCTTCACAAATGCTGCATGTTTATCTCCAGTATTCATATTAAAGGAAAATTCAAGCTGAGCATGTGAAGTGTAAATCACCCTGTGCTGCACACAGTATGCAGTGGCTGTGTTTCAGAGCTAATGATGGGCTCGGGCTGTGTTTTTGTGATGCGTCTGAGATTATAGCTCTCTCCTGCAGCAGTGGTGCTGGGTTCCTGGTCATCACTGCCTAGTACTACTGATTAACATAATCAGCCAACATTAGTTATTCATGTGATGTGCAGAAGCGCTCGGGGGTCAAATCTTTGCCCTGTCTAATAACCTATGTTAAATATTAAAGAAGTACATGGGCTGCCTGATTTACATGCCTCTCATCCTGCCTTTAGATGCAGAAGTAGTAAGAGAAAAAATCACTCTAGGCCTGTGGTCTATTACTTGGAGCAAGAATAAATATATAGCGTGCTGAAAATGCTTTGCTTTGAAGATCTGAGGACGTGCTGTTGTTATCTCACAATGCACAACAACTGTATCCACAGCTAGATCATGTACAAGAGCTTATGTTCATGTAAACTGAATGTGTGATCATCTCACATACAAACCAGCCAGTGGTAGCCATCATTTCCCAACACAATTCCTGTGCGTGCGTGTGTGGTTTTGTGTACAGTATGAGAGGCTTTTTCCACTTCGCTTCATCTGACTGTCTGACAAAAAGGACCCCACTGGGCATGCATGAACTGACTTGCTGCATCTTTATGCCTCGCGTTTCTTGATTAAGAACAATGAGCAGAGAGGCTAGCCAAGCGTTGAGCCCGTGCCGGGTGGAGGGGGAGACCCTATGGGCTGCAGAGAAGGAGGCCGACTATGAACCCCGAGGAAGTCATTAGGAGACCAGTGACCTCACTGGTGCAGAGCTCAAAAAAGCTGCCCACTGGCGTGATGTCATACTTCACATGTCAACCTTCATCACAGTGACACGGTGAGCAGTCCCAAACTGTAAAAACTATATTATGTACCTGGCAGCTTTACCTCTATAAACCTCTGCAACTATGAATTTAGCAGATCACTGCGGTATCGTATCCACAAACAATGAGCAATACTGCACTGAAAGTATATTAAAGGCCTAAGCATGTATGCATACACAGTTTCTATTTCTATAAACATCATTACTTTAAAAAAAAAAAAAAAAAGTGGGTCAATTTTCCCCAGTGTTTAATAAACTTTAAAAAGCTAAATCATTCTAGATTCAAAATGGACTCAAAAGCTGTTACATACTTTGCAGTCTTTATTTCAAGCCATTGTCTCTGGGAGTTCTAAAAGTCCTCAGCCCTACAAAATAAATACAAACACAGCTTGAGCAGCAGGTGGATCTCAAAGGTGGCACTATATTCCATTTCCAGATTGGGTCTTTAATGACAACTTTCACTGTGGAAGTGAATGGATGCACAATTTATCACACATATGCCCTCACCCTGTAGGACCACGAGGACCAAGCGTGTGGACTAATGAACTGCTGACTTTCCTCCGGGCTTCCGTTTGTAATGATGGAACTACTCAGGGTTTTCTTTTTCCTTCCTTCTTTCTTTTTTTTTAATTTGGTCCTTAAGAAAATAACAATCCTCCTTGGCCCTGCTCATTACTACTTGGCTGTGGTGACCATTAGGAAATGAAAATAACTTTGCTCATTTTGTGCAAAGCGAAGGCCTTTAGGCTGAGGGTCTGAGTAAAGAATTGAATTGCTAAATATAACTTCAGTGCTCACATGCTGCCACGCTCTCACATAAAGAAATGGCGTGATGGGCTATTTTACAAGGCCAGTAAATTGCAAATAGAATCATTGTTTGGTGCAGAGCGATGAATAAGAGATTTAAATCAAAACATAAAAAATAAAAAAAACACAATTGTGCATTTCCTCTTTATCCTTTGGTGGGCCGAACACAAGCTACTGTGTGTGACTATGCAACTGAGAAATGCTGTGCTGGATGATTTCACCCCAAAAAGCTGTAGTTGCTTTTAGCCCATTGGATATAACTTGCACAACACAGTGGGTAACTTCATCTGTATCAGTCAAACATCAAAGGTTTTCTACATAATAAAAGGTTGGAATTAAAGCAGCAGAAGTTGTGTTATTGTCAGTATTAACAGCCACCATAATCCTTGATGCAAAAGCATCTATCTGACCCCCCCTGCACAGTGAAACTATTTTTTCCTGGACTATAGGGCAACACTGACGCATTTTGAAATAGAATGCATTGCACTGTTCAGTACAAGGGTGTATATTGTCAATTCATCCTATTTTTAGAGGATATCTTCTCTTCACTGGGTTTTTAGCTCAGCGAAAGTTCAATCAAGTCATATTAGCATTCTCTCTCCCTCGTTCTCTTCCTGCTTCTAGCTCATCAGCCGTCGGTGGGCGTTTCTCTCCTTCACCCTCTCCAATCATATTTTCGCCTCGACCCTTGTGAGCCAATCATCTCGTTGCTGTCAAAATTCAAATCTGCTCCTCTCTCAGCTGCTGTCAGCTGTCATTTCAGGCAAATCCATGTGACCCCTCCTCCACCCCAGTCACCTCCAGTCCTTACCATATTCAGCTCCCATGGGTTCTCTGCCGTGCTCATCAGATGTTCTGCTCCACATTCATTCTCATCACCCCTCAACACCACCACTAATGTCTAGACTCCATGGGGGGGGGATATTCCTTAACATTGCATGGCATCACTCATTACAATGGGGTATGATAACCAAAGACTCCTCTGTCTTCATATTATTATGAAACCATGTCAATATACTTGTTTGATCACTCTTTAACGTCTCTTTTTGATGAAGTCTCTCCTGATTGAAATGGATCGAGCAGAGCTTTTTTATTCTTGAGTTTTAAATACTACACTTTTATCAGGCTGAATGTGAAAGACAACGAAAAATAGAAATATAATGCACTCTGCAGGCTTTTTTTTTATTAGATCATAACACCACCATCATGTTATAATAAAAGCATGAATTTTGTAGATCTTTAAAACCCTATTCAATTAATCTTGTCATTGTAAAGCAATTAAACCAAGCAAGTGATTGTTTTAATGTGCAACTACATGCTGACTTAAATGTTGTAGCAGCAAAACTCCTGTAGCAGTAAGCCTGTATGTACCAGGTATGGGTTAGGGTTAGGGTTATACTAGCTACCTATTGTTGTGTTATGGGCAACACACATTCACTCCCAACTTGTAAAAAATACTGTACACCAGTTTGGTCAGTGGCCCAACGCTTCTAACTATGACGCTGTAGATCCCCCTTTAGCAGGGCTCTGCAGTTAAGTTAGTGCTAAAGGTAACATCCGGTTAGACTGTCAAAATAAAACTCACTGAGAGACTAGCAGGAAAGGACGAAGTCATGTGACCTTTGTCCTCATTGTAACAATAGACAGTTGACCTTCATAGTCAAGGGACCCTTGTTGTCAAGTTAACAATAATAGCTGCAGTTTGGTTAGGTTTAGGCACCACAACTGATAGGTTAGGTTATGGGAAAGATTGTTTAGGTTAGAATATGTATGATAGTATGTATGTTAAATTCCGTAAGTTAAAAAGAAGTTAATTTTGATTATTGGTTTTACATGGGAAACAAACAGCAGTGTCTTGTGTGTTTGACCCTTGCAAACACTCTGATTTCCTCCCTACTTGGACTTTTCTCACTCTTTTTAATACATCAGCTGACTTTGACGGCACATAAAACATTAATCCAGAGGGGCGCGTCCAGAAATGACGCTACAGGGGTACCTACAGCAACAAAGTTTGAAGTATAGGGCCACTGGCCAAGCTACTGTGTTTGACATGTTTGGAGTGAGAGCAGGTAGTCAAGGGAACAAGGCACACAAGGATATGGTCTCATGGCACTTGTACACCATCGATTCTCTCACACCAAACACAAATGTGGTGGCAAGCTCGATGTATTTGGCAGAGACCAATGTCCAGTGGTTACTGGATGAATGGGCCACAATATTGCACTGAGTGAACGCACTCCCACTTCGAGCCTGGACTGCTGTTTAAATCAAGCGGGCGGTCACACTCGATGTGTACATCACCACTGAGGCATGGTGAGCAATGAGACGCCTGTACAAGGCCCCTGCTGGCCTATTGCAGGGCTGGACTGCTGAGGCCCCTGGGCTGCCTAATCAAATCTGAAACCATCACATTCGCTATGGCTCTCAGGCAAGGATGCATGCAAAAAAAAAAAAAAAAAAGACTTCCGCACCAATCACACCCCTCCCCCACTGCTCTTAAATACCGCCATTAGGAATGCATTACAAAGGAATATATAAGTAGTGGAGGTATAGCATTTCATTTCTTTCTACTGGTTTCCCATCAGAAAGTGGCTTTGTGGTAAAACAGAGGTTAGGGAAATTGCACAGCACAGGCCTGTGGTTGACAATCCATCCGGTGCAAAAATGCTTGTGATGTACAGTACAGTATCTGTTTCATCAACCATATGCAGCTGATAACAACAATCTCTAACTTTCCAGACCTATGAAATTGATGTGTTTATTTAGCGTGTCCAAGACTAGGCAGAACAGTAATAGCCTTGTCTAGGGGGTGAAGATGGAATCCCGTCGCTTTACCATCGATGTTGGATAATGGTTTCCTTTGATGGAGATTTGGGCCATCTAAACATAATTAGGCAAGCATGAACAATGATCTC
This sequence comes from Pempheris klunzingeri, assembly GCF_042242105.1. Lineage (NCBI taxonomy): Eukaryota > Metazoa > Chordata > Actinopteri > Acropomatiformes > Pempheridae > Pempheris > Pempheris klunzingeri. The sequence continues at coordinate 27,785,510 of NC_092018.1, forward strand.
CATAAAGTGCAGAGTACTAATTAAAACAGTTCAGCTTTACGGCATTTCAAACATGACAATAAAAATAACAAGAGGACCCAAATGGATTGCACACTGTGCCAATAGTTCCAAGGAAAACACTGTATCAGATATTCAGAGGGCATTGAATTCGCTCTAATGGAAATGTAGCTGAGCAGAAAAAAAATATAATTATATAAAAATATATGTGGATTAAATTAATCACTTCTCAGTGTTTTCCTTTTATCTGAGTGTCCCTAATGGCATCTGTAAAATGAAAACAAATTGTGAGATTCAATCACAAACATCAGCTCTGAGCAAGGATGAGAAAAGTTATTACATTAGTCACTTGAAACGCAGAAGTCGTGGCTAAATTTATCAAGTGATATGAGTCTGGTTTTATGTCTAACAATAACAGACTGAGACTCTTTTTTTTTTTTAAAGTTATTACTCATAGAGTATGAATGCAAACTGTATATATTATGTTAACGCATTGTATTTTGTTCGCCGCTTTGACCTTTATTTCTCTCCTAATTAACATGTTTTGTAAGTGTTCAGTTAAGCACCATTACGTGATAGCCCTCTGATTACTAAGTATCTGCAGTCCATTAATGCTTGCTGTCTAAAAGCATTTAAAGCCCAGAAGATCAGAATAATAACAAAAAGGTTTCCTATGTATATGTGTGGTGTGTGTGTGTGTGTATGTCTGTGTGTGTGTGTGTGTGTGATTCAAATAGCCAGTCTCTTGAGAGGCGCATTGATTCCTAAATGAATGCAAGGCTAGAGAAAAATGGATTTCTTCCTTAAAATGTGACTTTATATCTCTTCTTTAAATCCCTGCAGCACTGTGTGCATTTGATTACACTCTGAGAAGGAGGAAATCTTTGCATCTTTATAAAATATTCATCGGAGTGGATGGGTGAGGCAAGGCTCTGTAGATGGTTGCTTGGCGATGGAGGAAATCTTTGGAAGTTCAAATGGATAGAAAAAGAATTTGGTGTCTGCTGTGCAAATCACATAAGTAGGTCAGACATTTTAATGCCAAAACTGCTAAAGATCCGTTGGAATTTGGTACTCGTATTAAAGATATGGCGCAAAGAATGTGATAAAGTGCTTTTTTTTTTAGTCCTTTAATAAATGGTGTGCATCTAGTAAATGAGCTGATCAAGTGATTTACTGTTGTGAGATGGCTTTTGTTACAGCATCTTTCATCCATTTTACACTGACAAAAGATTGATTTAAGATATGATCGTGATTAAATTACAGCTGGATCCTTTATTACCCACTTGGCAATCTGTGGTCTGTGTTGCAGATAGTTAGCTGGGGCCTTCTTTTTATTCTCCAAGTTTATATAACCATGTGGTGAGAGCTGTCTCTGCATCTCTTACATGTCTTCCAACTGTGTGCCACTCTTTACTTCCTCCATTGGACTATCTATGAGCCTCTGTTTGTTTCATCAACGGGCATCATATGCAAAAATAGACTAATACATTAGCAAATTGGGCTCTATACAGACTGTTGATCTGATAATTGGCTGACAGAATGAATGGTGAGAAATGGGGTTTTAAAATGCAAACACTAAGGCAATTAGCTAGTGTTCCCTCAGGAGTGCATGCTGTTAGGTTTTTTTTTTTTTGGCATGGTTACTCAGGCACATATAGATATGGACAACTAAAATGTAATAGGAAAAGGTCAGTAAAGCAAGGTTTAAACTAAACTTATCAATAAACACAAATTAAGAGCATCTTTAAGATGCATATTTATAGAAGTAATAAAGATGTTCTCTGTTCCAACAACACCTACATTGTTGGTTTTTTGTCAAAATGTTGATAGCCTGTTTATAGATAGCTTAAAAGTATAACTGCACTGCCACTTTTATCACCTAGACACACATAAATCAGCCCCCCTGTATTTACCTTTATGTACCTTAATTTATGGACAATTAATGCATGTAAAGTGTTCCTACTTTATTGTCAGGTTTTCTTTAGTTGAACCTGCTTGCTGGAAGAGCATTTACATATAACCATCATGAATTGCATACACAAATGCAATAACTGCAACATATTCGTGCCTGAGTGTATTGTCTCCCACAGAAAAAGCACAAAGGCACACTATTCAAGTGCTAATTATTACTCTGATGCAAATTCTGCTTGTGCGACTGCTGTATGCTTTTAAGGTGAAATAGGCAGTGGGTGAAATTTTAAATGCAGTCATGCTTTTCAGAATGCCAGAAGGTGTCACTGTTCATGCAACACTTCAACACTAAATCCTGGAAAGTTTAAAGCGCCCTGGTGATACAGTTTGCAAAGTGTGCATGAAGAACCTTTTGTGTTTGAGCCAAGTATACTTAAAGTACATTATACATTACATTATAATTTGGAGTTTAATCAGTTGCCTGCCTTATTGTATATTAAAGCACACAGAGTTACAGTTTAAAGACTCTAATTGTTCGAATGAACACTTTGTCTATAATAAAAGACATTAAATGCTTTTAATATTTTTTGGGCTGTATTGCTACAAGTAAGCTACAGTAATATAATATACTAAAACTAACATATAAGCAACACTTTAAGAAATTAGGCATCTTAGAAATAAAATAAAAAAACAGAATAGAAAGTGTAGACAGAGCAGAAAAGAAGGCACACACACACACACACAGACAGAGTGGAGGGGCTTGTCAAAGGACTAATACCCCTTGCTTGGTATCTTCAAAACTGACTGGATGACAAACATGTCTGTCAGCGCTGTGCCAATATAGTTTAGGGCCTCTCGTGATGGGGCACACACCCAATGACAGAAGCAGGTCATTTCCGCTCCCTGGCATCATAAATCCACCGTCTGGCCCCTGTCCGGCTGCTGATGCTGCAGAACACCACACACGGTGGACCTGTCGGAGCACCATGAGCTACGGCACTGTCCCCATGGCACACAGGAATACACACAAACACACACACACACACACACACACACTGCAAACCCTCTTTACACAGCAGCAAAAAGTCCCATCTGCTCTTGTATGGCATGTCAGGTGAGCGAAAAATCTATCTATCTATCTATCTATCTATCTATCTATCTATCTATCTATCTATCTATCTATCTATCTATCTATCTATCTATCTATCTATCTATCTATCTATCTATCTATCTATCTATCTAAGTGCACTTTTTGTTATACCTTACAGAGCATCTTTCAGGATTGTTTCCCTCGTCAAGGAAGAAAGCAAAGGCTGTCATGCTGTGGTTCACCTGTCCTTTGTGCAGAACCTGACACCTCATATTCCTGTCTGCAGTAAAACCTGCACTTAATATACAGTAGCATAGCAAGAATACAGTTCGAGCACGTCAGCTGGGGGATGAGGGATACTGCGCGTAATATATTCATGTTTGCTTAAATCAGACTCAAGGTTAAAACAACACCTATTTCTCTTGGCGTCACGTCTCTTTGGCAGAACACAGAGTTTGGACGTGCCAAACATGACACCTCCACTCACTAATACAGGAGAAATAAAGGATGAATGATAAATAAGTGCATTTTCCCAACCTTTCCCTATACACCTCATCCTCGTGCTGTTCTCCTCTCCTAGACAGAAATGCAAATAGGTCATTGAGCTTCATCCCCCTTCTGCCCTAACATGCAATGACAGTCTTTAAATTCCTGTTTGAATCCTCTTCCCTAAGAAAAAAAAAAATAGGAAACTCTCCCATTTAGCATGAAAAGGTATTAATGTTTCCCTACGTAAGGCTAGGGATCAAAATATGTGCTTAAGGGAAGCCATGACCGCTTTCACGAAGCCATGACCGGGGTTGAGCGGAATGCTAAATGCCATACATCCTCAAGGTTATCTCTGAAGACAGAGCCCTTTTGGAATCTGCCTCTGCTTTATTTTTCTTGAATGCATGCATCAAGTCAGCTGAACGGAAAAGATGAAGGTGACTCCTTGAACAAGTCAAATGCTCTCTCTCTCGGTGCGCGCTGCCTGGTGGTTGTGGAGCGTACACCTCGCTGTGTCTGCAATGAATGGGTGTAATTTGGTGGGTCCATACCAGCCGGTGCGCTCTCTCCGTGCAGTGTGTGGTTCTGTCTGTGGACTGGGATTAGGCAGAGGTACAGTAAGCCAGGGGCTAATACAAAGCACTTAGATGTGAAAAGTGTCATTTCCATCCCCAAGTCCCTGAATATTGAAATTAGGTCATCAGTGCAGCAGAGGCCAATTTTCACCCTCATATATCATGGCTGCCCCTGCACCCAAGGTCTCATTACACCATACATGGTCAATAAGCCATTAACATGCAGCAGACAATATAATGTTCACACAAAGACAATGTATCTACTGTACAGTAACAGGAGTGAGTCAGTGTTTGTGTCACACACTAATTCAGGGCAAAAATATACATTTTGCAATCTGGAGAAAAAGAGCAACGATCACTTGAAGTATCTTAGATTGCTTTCATGCTCGTAGTCGTTTGGAAAGGAAGGGAGAAGCTTTTGTATGCAGAGTCCTTTTTTTCCAACATCAGTTTGCCAGTGTGATATTCATTTGTTGGAAGCTGTGCTGCATAAACAAACAACGCCCAAGGCTACCACTGGCTGGTTAAACAACCACAGGCTGTTTTCTCTTTTCTCCACCATAGCACATTGTAAATTCCTTGTTGGACCACAACATGCTCCGCTACGTTTATTCAACAAATAGTCTACATGTTCTGACAATTTCACCTTACAATATTTGCATCCTCAAGAAGAATATTTTGCATGTTTAATATTCAGGCTTCAATTAATTAACCAAAAGCGTGTCGATGATCATGTGAGTATGATGGCGGTGTTGTTGGAACTGTTCACATCATTCACACCACACTCTCTAAGTTGTAATGATATAAGCGTTCCTTTGTTTGTCGGCATCCTGCATTTCTCCTCGCCATTACCCTGCAATAAAGTGAAGGCATCAACATTCCTCTAACAAACCAAAGGCAGATTGAGGCCCCTGCCACTGCCGTAACAAATGGGGCAAATCATTGTCACAGCCCATGTTTCTTTCTCCTTTAACGTGGTTACACGACTGTGCTGGGACATTTATGGACTGCCTGATCCTGTGCTGGCAGATTAAAACAAAATCAAGCCAAACCGGTTTAAACCTCTTCTGTGACGAGTCTCCCAGCATATTGTGCACCAAAAAACAAACATTTTATTAACAATAAAACATTGCTTTATTTTATTTTCTCACTCTGATTCAATCTATTTTCCTCAACATTTTTTTCCAGAGTACCTTCTTCCTGCTTGTGAAAATGGGGTTTGTATTGATGAGCTGGGCCCAATATTGATTTCCCATCATTTCTGGTGTGGACATTTTCTGGTCTATTATACTACAGTCGCAGCATATTCCCCTAGCAGCCGTAAAGTGGATATATGGACAACCTGACCTTGGCAATATGGAGATAATGAAATATCCTTAATGACCCTTCCTGAAAGATTTTACAGGCTGGACTATAGACTGCCAACCCATGTACAATAATAGTTAGCGGAGGAGGATTTTAGAGGCCCAACTAAATCTAGATCTCACTACATGTATTGGGAGGACTGTTAACTTGTCTGTTTTACTAGGTTAATAACTACCATTAAGGGCACACAGTTATGTGATAGTAGCTAATATCAAAGACCGGATCACATTCAAGGGCAGCGTCGGCCACTGCTCTCTCACTCATTTTATGTGCTTGTAACATGATTTGACATTAGTAGCAAATGTTTAAAGGGGAGGATGTTCATCCACGGATATTTCTGAATCATATCTGTTGGGATAAGAAGGTTTGTCACTCTTTATTTCAACCTCTCCCATGTAGCACATATATAACCGCATGTACATGAGAAATTATCCATAACTTACTATGCGTAGATCTGAGCACATTTAAGGGCATTTGAATTGTTAATCAATATTACATAACTAATTACACAGTATAAAAGTGTGATGGTAGCACTATACAGTTAATACATAGTTTATACTGCACTTAAACACACTAAAACTAAGCTGAAAGCAGATATGAGGACATTTTTAAGGGTTTATTAATGTCTTTCTTGATAACTGGAGCTCCTCCTAACCATTCATAAACAGCACATGTATAATTAAAAACACATTAGCCCACAACATACTTGCAACCATATACAATTATGTCTTCTTTTGAAATATGTCAGATATTACCCGTTTGTGATACAACCACTATTTATATTCATGTAGCTAACACAACTTTACTTAGTATCTATCAGTACATCTATTAGGTTTACTATGTCTGTGAATATCTTAGATGTCTGTTTTACTCAGCAGATATCCATAAGGCTATTTGATAGTAGTATATCAACAGCCATTAGGTGACTGAGCACATGTACAAACCCTGTAGGTTAGAGCTTGAAATTGTTTATAATGAATAATGTAAATGAGTAATTAGACAGCATGTACAAACATGTTTATATATCGACTTATTATATAGTTTTACATTGTATTATAAAGCATTTATCAGTTATTAATTATTGTTTACAACTCATAATGTGCGTTATATGCCATTCATTAGTTGTTTCTACACAGTAGTGCTTGTGCTGTATAGGTGCAAAGTAGGATGCTGGGTTGTGTTTTCATAATTTCAATAATTTACAAGAATTGTCTGAGACTGCAGCCAAAGACAAAAGGAAGAAACAAATGTCTGAACTCTAGTAGTACTGTAGGTATTTAGGTGTCAGAGTTTGTTAGGCGTCAGCAGGTGAAAAAGGGAGATCATTATTCACACGTCACGTTGACAGTTGTTTCAGAGATTCGCGCCGATAGCAGCTGATAATCATCCCCAGAGCGAAGCAACAATGAACTTGCCCTACCACTCCACTGTCTTCAGAACACTTCAAACATGCTCCACTTCAAACACAAAAGCAGCCATCTCCTTTGATGTCATTGTCAAAAAATGAGTTTTGTTCCATCGCATTTAAACTCCACCCCCTCTGCTGAAACCTAGACGGAGACGTGCGAGAAACAGATTTTGAACATGAAAAGAGCAGCTGTGTTGTCTGATACAGCCCTTTATCCTCGGGCTGCCATACTTCTCCCCTCGCCTCAACAGAATGGGAAATACAGTCAGAGCCATGCATTACCACAGTACATAACCTTTTTGCAGTTTTCCACGTGGAGCACTCGTACAGTTTTCAAATGTTAATCTAAATAATGTTTACAGAATATATCGCACAGAATTGATATCTATTAGTAATTGGTCCCATGTTATGCCTTGATTACAACAATCTCGGGTAATCCAGGAGGTGTGGTTGAAATATCCAGCATTACATCTCCAGCCAGCAGCTCTTTGTACAGCTCCTTTACTAAACGGGACCTGGTTGCAGAGGCAGCTGGCTGAGCATGTCTGCTCCTGATGAAATCTCACTACAGACACGGCTGCTTCATAATGACTATAATCACAGCAGATAAGCAACTAGTGCATGGGAAGGAGGGTGGAGATCAGAGGGTGAAAGAAATAGAAGGAGAGAAAAAGTAATTGAATCTTTTGGAGGCACATTCAGATGAAAGCCATTGGCTGTGTGGGAGATGCTTTTCAGGGAATGACATTTAGATTACAGAGGTGCCCTGTTCACCATCATGGTCAATACCTCCTTCTCCACAATAGCACTCCTAAGTCTCGGCAACGCTGCTCTCAGAATAAAGAAGGTATTTCAGCGGTGATGTGGATTTTGAGGATACAGAGTTTACTGTGTGGATATTCTCAGGATTCAGGAGGGAAATGCTGCATTAAAGTACAAGCGCTTCCACCCTCATTTCTACAGTAGGTTATCTGTTTCCATTGCACTGGGTGATCATCATCATCATTATCACTATTATCATGATGCAACACCACCTGATCTGTTGTTACGTTACATTCAAATGTATGTAGGATATTCAGTTCCTGCTGTGCATGGTCATCTGAAATATTCATTGAATCGCCTTATCAAAATGTAACCCACGGCAACTTTCTCCCCAGCACCCCCCACCCGCTTTTATCCTTTCTATCTCCTGTATTGACAAAGACCAGCATATTCCAAATATTAGAGAGATCACATATTGCCCCGGTGACACACTTCAAATGTATCTCAGATTAATGATATATCACGGCAAGGGATCTACAAAAACCATTAGTAAGCCTGACACTTTGACATCAGATTTTAAAAAATTTCCAAGTAATCTTTTTGATTTATGAAAGTGTGTCCAGGTTCATCGGGAGTGATTCCAGATTTATCACATCCTGGTTAGAATTATTAATGATTTTCAATTTGTAAATCTGATGCTGCCATGTTCGCAGGAGCTCCGTGGAATCACCAAAGGCTGATATCAGAGTCCGAGCTTTGCTCCTGAAGCATGATTACTTTATCAAAATATTGCTACCTATGACTTACATTTCACTTATTTTCCACTCTGGCAGAGCCTTTCCCCGTCGCCTTCATTTCTCTCCTCTCACGTACGAGTGCCACACACATTTTTCAAAAAACTGCCTCTAAACACCAGAGCAGCCACAGCTTATGTCATTGCTTGGCTAATCTTCTGAAGTTAGACATTGTGCTATTAGTTCCGAGTTCCTGACACATGCACTTTTAAGGACCTACTGTGTCAACATGTCAAATGGGTGTAGCGCGCAGACAGCTGTACATTGCAATCTTTCTCACAGTTGATGAGAAGCACAGCTAAGATCATCATCACTTTGCAAAGATAGCCAGCTATGTGTTGGTGTCGAGGTTTGCTCTGATGTCAATGCATCAGTACAACTATTTTACGTCTACTTACCGAGGACGCTCACAGTGAATAGATTCCGTTCTGTGTGAGGGGTCCCTTGTGTGGCATATGCCCACTCAGACATGAGTAAGAATGGCACTTTGCAAGTAAGCACTATGAGCACATAACAAGATGTATGGGTGTGACACCTTTTGCTGAAATGTGGTTTTCCATTGAAGCCATTCAGAACAAACGGGTCGACGTGGACAATAAAAATACTGTTTTGTTGGGAACACCTCGGTAATTACTTTGAAATTTTTCTACTCCATAAATAATTACAGGATGGCCACAATTATTCGCCGGTGACTGTTCCTGTTCTTACGTGGTTATGCTGCATCTCACTTCAAAGGGAATCAGTGGATGTGTGAAACTGTTGATAACCCTCTTCAGTCCCTGTCCTGTTCTCAGATAAATACAGCCCTTCACCACATCCATGATTCATTGCTGATAGTGCCAACATGAATGTGTTAGTAATAGTGTCTCTTTACTTATTCAAAAGGCTCAGCTGCATTGTTTCCTCTGCTGAATACCGTAGACAATGTGGCAATATCAACGCTTACAGGCCGTGTTAAATGAAGTAATAGCTTAAAAAATGTCTGTGGGAAACGCACTTATTCACGTTCTCGCTGAGTGTTAGATGAGAAGAATGGCACCACTAGCTAAGAGTGGTTATCAATCTTCTCATCTACCTCTCACAAAGAAAGCAAATTCGTGTATTTCCCAAATGTCAAACTATCTATTTAACGATGTAATAATATCGGTGAGACTTGCTCAAGAAAATGCTCAGTAAAGCTTCACATTAACTATGCACCCTTATCTCAAAGTGTTCTATAACCATCACAAAAATGTCCCAGGAGATGATGAACCTTATGACTCCATTATGCCTCGTCTTCCACCGCAACCCACACACACAATCACGGTGCTTTTAAAGGGTGATTAAACTGGAATGATTGCAAATGTGAGGAACACAAGACTGCTAACTAGTAAACAGACAACTTGGCATTTATTTCTCTGCTACAGTGCTACCACAGAAAACCCAGCCAGAGCATGGCGTGCTGCACGCTGAATCTGGACCAAATTCACTTACAGACCAAAAGTACACAATATTCTCTGTATTAGTCCCAACGCTGCCTGCTGGGCTTCTGGTCGGGTTTTGAAATGATAGAAAACAATGAAGAAAATCTGCCATTTACTTGCTGCCACATTCCAGGTCTTTGTGCTCTCATTTCATATGGCTGCTGTTTTTCTGGATAATCTAATTGGTAAAATGAGGCACGCACGTATGCAGGCGGATTTGTTTTAAAAAATAGATTAAATGATTAACTATTTCCAAAAAACACAAAACAATAATTCAACAAGTGAAGGCAGATACATACAAGTCTGAATTTGTTCTGTTGCTCCGGAAAACATTTTTCCTATAATGTAATAAATGCTTTAGGAGATTTTACACATTGCAGTAGAGTCAGACTGCCAAAATATATAGTACTCTTTAAAGCATGAATCTCCTGGATCCTCTATTGTCTCTGTATTAAATTACCTAAAGCTAAGACAAAACAGCAACCACGAAATGTGAAGAAACTGAATAATGTAACAGTAAGTAAGTAATGTAAAAGCAGCAGATTCAAGATGTGGTTACATGTCTGATAAGTTAGCTTCCCATTCTTAACATGTTGCTCAACTAGAACAAAATCATTGCAGGGAAATACTGAAATAAAGCTGCAGAGGTTTTATTCAGAGTCAACAGTCTTCTCTGGCATGTGAATGTTACACTGGAACGTAATAGTAATACATCTTATTGTATTGTTTACATCTTAAAGAAAATGTTTTCTTACAAATTAGTAATTTTTGGAGGTGCTGATAGGGGGATTTTGTTGCCTTCATAAAGAGCTAGGAGAGCCGTTTCCCTCTGTTTCCAGTCTTTATGCTAAGTGAAGCTAACTGGGTTTACTGGGTCATACCGTTTGTGCAGGTGAAAGTGCTATCAAACTTCTTATCTAAGTATTTCACAACATGTCGCAATATTCCTTTAAAGATTCTGTAAGTTAGAATAGAAGTTTTTTTGTTAAGTGTTAAAGAGCTCAACATTCCCACCACTATCACTGAAACAGAGTGTTTAATCAGTAGCATGGGACTCCTAGGGCCTCCGCTGGACACTAAACTTCCTTCAATCCAGGAGAGAAAACTCCATAACCATGGTGGAAAGGGTAGGATCCACCAAATATACAAAGCTCATGAGGACTGATGAAGAAAGGAAAAAAGAGTTGTGTAAAACCTGCAATTACATCAGTATGGCCTTTGATCGCTGGTAAAGGTTTTGAAGGGATTGAAAAGTGTAGCTAGCCTTACTGCTCCTGGACTGGTGAGCTAATGTTATAGTCCTCTCTGCATCATTTCTGAACTTCAGCTTGGTTTGCTGTGTGATGACGGCAGCAAAGTTTGTTGTCAGAGTGCTTGATACTCGACACCCTTTCAAGCTGGGATAAGCGACCCCAGATGCCACCACTGACCCCCCCGAGCCCACCAGCATTGTCAAGCATGTCAAGGAGTTCATCTGAGAGGTAGCTGATTAGTTTCTCTTGAATAGATGGTGGCTATGTTCACTATTTAGATATGAGATTATCCAGCTAAATTGTTTATCTTTGCGAGGGATGATGCTAATTTCACGGACATACAAAAGTAATTCATGACTAAACAGATATATCATATTTGTACTGTGCAGAACAGCTCCAAAAGCTTTTTTAATGAGCAAATATCATTTTGTAATATGAAAATGAAGGCAAGTAGAGTGTTTGTACTGTGTACAGTACATTGTACAGATACAAATCAGGTAATTGGTAATTAATTTTAGAACATACATGTTTTATCTATTCATTTCTCTTTCATATTTACGACTCTTGACTTAAGCAGTGCTTGTTTTCCATTCTCTTACTTTTTAATTTTGACCTTCATGCGCCACAACACCAAGACAAATTCCTCACTCCCCTGCTTGGCAACAAACCCATTTCTGATTCTGATTCTGAAAAGTTAAAGTGTTACCAATCAGGACAAATGGGTTTTCCATTTAATTGGTTAATTTCATTCTTTTTGCAGTTGTTTGCCAATTGGTGAGTCAGTGTGATACACTGTTTATTGCTTTTTGGTAAAGAGCCCAGGGGAATTTGTGTGGCCTATTGCAGTGGAAGTAATTAAGAGAGATGGAGGAGTGACAGCAAAAGAATTTTAAGTGAAATGATGGCTGACTCTCCACTATTAGACGCTTAAATTTTTCTTCTCTGCTGCTATTGTCTGTGTTTTCCCTTCATTTACATAACATCTTCTGTTAATATTCTTATATGTTAAATTGTGTCCGTTCTTCAATCAGAATGCAGCGGGGAATGATTTCCCATATAATTTCCATTATGTGTGCTAGACTGAGGACAGGCTGTGACCCTCGAGAGCTGCCCACAAGAAAGACCATAATATGTGTTACTCTGATTCACTGTGTTAAAGCTTTAGATGATGTAGACACACTTAAGAGAATTTATATCTACGCATTATTACCCTGGCAAAAGGAAAAGTAGAGTGTGACTACTTAGTCACACCTAAATCTGTGTATTTTCTGTGAAAAGAGATTTCTCAGGAAAGGTTGCCAGTCGCAACTCTTATAGCATCATTTAGCATTTTCACCCCTTATTCAATTTTACTTGGTAAGCATCAAAGTCGCATTTAATTTGAACAAGGATGTGTTGTACGAGCCAGATGCTCTGAGATAAAACAGAGACAGGTTGAGTCCTCCTGGGGGGGGGGAGGAATGGAAATAAGGAAAACATGTTCTCACCATCAGTAAACTCCTGTTTTGAAAATTGGGTTTAAAAGCCAAAACGGCATCATCTTAAAATTGTTAAAATGATGTCTATAGTGGTTTCATATATAGTCTTTCCCCCATGTCCTCACACTTCCTGAAAAATGTATATGAAGGGAGACAGTACACTTTGCATTTCCAAGGACTATATTTTACATTTTGGCTCAGAGGCAAACAGAGTTTTGTCGGCATTCTAGGTGGAATCAGAGTGTGAAAATCACGTCGCTCTCTCCCTGCCAGTCTGTGCAGACCTGACAGGCTTTGACAAAGCGAGCTGCAAGCTAACAGACTTGACAACAAGTGCCTGCGACAACCATACAAATTAAGGATGACTTATGATGAAGTATTGTGGTCTGAGAGGCACGACGGAAAGTACCAGGACTTAATTTGTGTCAAACTAGCAATGATGGTAATGAATTCCTGTGGTTGGGTTGGACTCTGTGCCAAGGTCTTGAAATTCATGCAGTGAGGATCCTGCTTGTAGATTCCAAATAGACAGAGTAAGCACATGCTGTATCAGACGTTATACCTTGTGTTCTTTTATGGAATCATTTCTTAGATTTTTTTTGTCATAAATAATGTCATATTTTCGGTCGCAGCTCTGACCACAGTTTTCAAGTTCATTTTATGCTATAAGGTTCTCAGGCAATGGAGGCTGATCATTTTATCCATACAGTAAATGACCTTTTATTGAGAATGTCAATAGGAGGATCTGGTTACCTATGTTGAGGGAGAGGGAGGAACTTAATTGCTCCCAGTGAGTGCAGTCTGAGGACTTGATTAGACCTTGAACCACTCCTCATGTTTTTCATTTGTGTGGTGACGACCTTCCTCCTGACTGAAATCAGCCCGAGCTCATTCCATGTCCACCACTCTCTGGAGATTCATGCCCTAGTGACTCCAACTGACTGCTGACTTCATTCTGGCAACTCTGAAGAGAAATCTTTTAACTCATAAAAGGATAGAGTTCGTTATCCATTCTGAGGAATGAAGAGTATTTTATGTTTTATCTCATGGCCAGTTGTTTCTGTAGTATACAAATCAAGCACCACTTAAGGGCTTAAAAGAACTCAAATCCTATCTTAATTGGGTACAACCTTTCTTAAAAAAAAAGACAGAAAGCAGAAACAAAAAAAAAACCCACTGAACTCTGAATGTGTGATGATTTTTGAATTTTTATATAATCCTAATGTTTTGGTAACCAAGAATGAGAACATGTTAGTGGTAGGTAGAGCTGTTGTGTTTTAAAGCATGTTCTGCTATGTTTCATTAGATCAAGGAAATACAGCCACAGGAAAAAAAAAAAAAACGGAAATCACAATTATAGTGCTCAACTGACCCACCTGCCATTAGCAAGATGAATTAGTTGGGTCCATGCTAGTGACAACAGCTACAGAGGGAAAATGATCCTGGTGCCTCATAGACCTGGGCTCCCAGACACCACCAGGAAGCAGACAGGGGCCACACAGACCCCAGAGACCCAGAGAGAGAGAGAGAGGGAGAGAAATAAACAAGATAAACACATTTACTAAGGCTGCGATTGTGTGGAAGAGTGATAGGGGTTTACTTCTTGTGCAATAAAATAAATTATGCAGCATCGTGGTGCAGACTGTAGCATGGATCAACACAGTCGCCACGCCGGTTACACAGCCTTCTTAAAAAGAGACTTGTGAAAAGTCTAAAGGGGGTTTTGAATCCCACTTCCTGGTCTGCTTATCTATCCAGCTATCTATCTATCTATCTATCTGGATGGCTAAATGGTTGAGTCCCATTAAGACATTTTGTTTGTTAATCTTTAAATCCAAATATCACCCTGTAAATCATTTCAAGCGTGCTTTGCCTCGTCAGAAACGCTGGAACCAACACTTACCGTGATGCAATTTAATTGCGTCTTTCGTCACCCTGCCTGGCCTATGTCTTTGTCTCTCAAGCCCAAGAGAAAATAACCCATCAAGGGTATTTTGTTAGACCCTCAGATCACATATTGTATACGGAGCAGAGTGGAGCAGCATGGTTACATTTTACACTTTGTAAAGCCAAAGCTAACTCATGTTTTAGGCATGTCAGAGGTTATTTTAAATCACTTTATAGAAAGCTTAACAACAGTCTGGAATAAATACGGGCAATTTATAACTGCGACTTCATGTCTTCAATGGGTTTTCATGCCTGTAAGTACACCCTTAATGTGAGAGATGGCCATGAGGATCATAAGTGCACCAAGAGTGTGGTGGAGGATGTTGCCAAAGGGTTGATTTTTGTACATCACTGGATTAAAGTGACGAGAAGCCCAAAAAGCAGGATCAGAGGTAAATGTCCACATAAATGCGAGCTCACGTTAACACGTTTCCTCTTAATGATCTCAAGTGGTCAATATCTGTATGCTCGTCAGGTTTGATAGCCAGCGGTGGTAGCATGACTGATGGCATGTAAAATATGACATCATGCCAGTGGGCAGCTTTTTTGAACACTGCACCAGTGAGGTCACTGGTCTCCTAATGACTTCCTCAGGGTTCAGCTTCTCTGCAGCCCGGAGTCTCTCCCTGTGCATGGACGCTAAACACACTCTGCTCATTGCTTTTAATCAATAGCAAAAAAACACACAAGATGTAATAATTTATGAAGTAATAACATTTTCTCTGCAGATTCCATAGTTGAATTGAGTGAATGTGGATATTTATGCTTTCGTTATGTTAAATACGTAATGACATGCATCCTGTTGACTCGAATAGGATAAATTGTCCCATTCACGTCACCGTGAGAAAAACAGAGTGTGATGGTGTTTGCTAGCTAAAAATCTGGTTGCTGGACAAATATGTCCTCAGTATAACTGCCTCACATCTGTATTTGTTCTGCTCTGAATCATAGGTGGCCCAAAGCTGTCTTGATAAATAGCTACTCCAGGCAAGTATGGTGTATGCTCTCTGACACTATAGGTCACATAACCTTGTTGTCGGGACTAAGACTAATGCAATGTGAAGTGTCAAGTTATTATACTGAAACTAGACTGTGGAGCGGAACCTGAGCCACTGTGGTGATAGCTAGTAGGTGAAACAAGGCAAGGTGAATGTAAAAAGGTCATAAAAGGAGGAGATACCGAGCAAATGAGAGGGTATGGAAGAGAAAATTTTCGACACTAAGTGGGTCTTGTTGGTAGTGAGAAGGGGCACCGAGGTTCTAGGTAGTCGACGTAAATCATAATTGGCTGCTCGAAGCTGGAGCGATGCAACACAACACTGCTGACTTGGTAGTCGCACATGATGCCAGGAAGGGAATGTGTTTGTTTATTTCAGGAGAACTAAATAATGCAGTAATAATCCTCCTCACCATGTCTCCCGAGCAAATGCCTCAGCACCTGTCAAGAATTTGCAGTATGTTGTCTATTGAGAGAGTTGCAAGAAGAAAACATGTTATTATTACAAAGCCAAGTAAACTAAAGTAATTGTCTGCAGATGGCAAAAACAAGCCACAGCTGTTAATACAGTGTGAAACACAAGATATGAAATATAAATGTAGCAGCGAGGGACTGAGAACAAACTGCATCAGACCAAAAGCTAATGACTTCCCATTACACAATGTAGCCTATAGCCACACTGCACTAGATAGTGCATGGAGGAGGGAAATTGTGTTGCAAAAATGTGTTATTTCATGTAATTACTCGAACCAAAGCAGCTGGGTGGTGAATTTTTAGATTTGGAGATATTTCAGTAATTTTATTGTTGTTAAATGCAGTAGTGTGTAGTGGTATCATCATTTTCATCATGGATTTTTTAAACAGTGTCGTAGGCTCTGACTAATCACAATGATATAGCACATACAGAAGCATATTATGTATCTGTGCTGCTGCTGCTGAGGAGTCCAGCTCCACAGACTGCCTCTGCCCGTAGCCGCTCTGAACGCTCTTGGAGATGTAAACCTATAAGGTTCATCCAGGTTAGAAACCTCAAATAAATGTCTGACTGCAGCACAAAACTAGCCACTCGCAACAGCTTTTGATAATCTCTCTCAGCGTGTTGTCATCCTTCTTTAAATCACCGCACCTCCAGCATGAGAAAACGTGGCAACGGATATTTAATGAGCCACTTTATGTTTTTTGAAAAAAAAAAAAAGAAAGAAAAAAAACATCAGAGGCGTCTAGTCACAAACATGTTGTCACTTTAGGTAGGCTTGTCACTTTGTACCTTTTTTAAAGCTTGTAAATGAATTTAGTCTGTTGTCTGGTATACCTATTCAATGACCCATTTGCCTGATCTCAAATAAATTATTATTTTTCCAGAAGTTGACAACAGGAACCTTTTTTTTTTTTTTTTTTGGATGTCAGGATATATATCCAAGAAATTACAATGAGAGGTGACTGGGAGGGAGAGGAAGAGGACGTTGAATTTACATAATATACTTTAGATCTTTAAGACACTAGTTACAGTATTTCCTTTAAAAACCATAATTCCCAGATGTTTTTTTTCCACCATAAGTGCCCTCAACCCACAGATGTCCCACTCTTATGCCGTCACCGCATCATTTTTTATGCCATAGCCGCTGCCCAGAGTTTAGGGTGTACCCTTGACTGGGTCGTTGTTTTGCCGTGCCCTGCCAATCAAATGTTTCCATCAGCCTTAACAGTTATGCAGCAGTCTGTGGGCTCTATACTATGCACCCAGAACTCACAGTTAATACCCACACTGTACACTGTACACTGTACAAGACATATAGAGCCTAGTACGTTCTTAGGTTTTTATTCAGGTTATGTTTTTACAATGATCAACAATTATTGAACAATATCTGTTTCACCTATGCCAGTAATAATTCAAGTTTTAATTCATTGTGTATTTGAAGGTGAAAAGAAGATGCTTGCCTCACTTTGACGTGAACACTATAGATGCCTTACTGTTTTCTTGTAAACAATAAAAAGTTATATTTTTATTCAGTGTTTCTCACCAAACTACATTGTGTTGCATGCTTGACGTTTCACAAGAACAATGAATGAGTGTCCCTCCTTGTGAAACATTTGCAAAACAGATTTTTAAAGTATTTTAATTTGAGCATTTTTACATCTGTGTTTGCGATAGCTTACACTCATCTCATTTCTCCTTTGTTAGCACATCGCCACGTTTGCTGGTGTGTTTAATGTTGATCAGATGTGAATACTGGCACCTGTATGCATGTACAAACATGACTCTATAGCACTAGTAGTGGTCAAAAAGTACCTTCAAGTAGCTTCATAAATTAATCAATAACAACAATTTCAGTATGATTTCCTTAAAATTAATATCTTTTTTGTCCCAACTTTTTTGTAAACTGATGAGCTGTAAATCCATATTGTTTTTTTTTTTTACAGTGAAAGCTTGCTATCTTGTACACATTTCCACAGTTGAATGACATTTTTTTTTGTTTAGCAATCTCCCCTTACAATAATAACCAGCATTTTTTAACATAAAAATTTGTGAGTAGCTGTTAATTTCTATGTTTTATGTCCGTGGGAAAACATGCATCCATGCAAAGCTGCTCAGCCATTCCAGGTGCCATGTTTGCATTGTGTCAGTTTATAATACCCCTGCTTTTAAAACGCATCTTCCAGTATTTGTTTAGAACATATTTGCTTCTTTAAAAGAGCAAGGATTAAGTATGAATGAGGCCACGAAGGGCTAAATTTAATCAAAAGCAGCTGCTGCACCTCTATAGATCAAATGAATTTAAGAGCTGTCACCACAATCAGTTTTATAGTATGGTACTTGAACCTGTTGTGCCTTTGTATGAATCCGTGCTCTGTACTGCAGGTCACATCTATCATCTGTGTGGTGACTTGCACCCTTTGTAAGTTGTGTTCATCAGTGAATGGTAATACACTTGGCTGTAATAATGAAGTCTTCACAGAGCCAAATTAGAAAGGTCCAAACCTTAATAATAATAAATGCAGCTGCTGAATAATAACGTTACACGATATAATTAGTGACTTTTTATTGTGCAATGCATGTATTTATGTCTCTGTGTGTGTGTATGAGATAGATAGATAGATAGATAGATAGATGGATAGATAGATAGATAGATAGATAGATAGATAGATGGATAGATAGATAGATAGAGAAAGACAGGTACAGATCCTGTTTTTTGCTGTTTTCTATTTTTTGACTTGGTGTCAGTGTATTTGAGCAGCACAAAGGCAGCCCTTGCTTGCTGACACACGTCTGCTAAGAGGTAAGGCAAACATCTGTCTCCTGTCACAAGCTTTCACATGCCTGTTTTTGCCCAACAAGCTATGATAAGCCACCATCAGTTCAGAAGATGGGGCTACATACGATAGTAAAGCGATCTTCGGCACCAAAATGGGTGAATGGGTTGAGATGAAATTGAAAAAAGAACTTCTAAAGATGTAATGAGAGTTAGGATCAAATGTTAATTAACTACACTGTTTTAAGCTCAAAGGCCACTCAGGACTCATCTCTTAATAGAAGTCAGTGCTGAGGAGATCAGTGCAGGAAGTCTCCGGTCCATTATACTCCTGCTCAGTAAATCAAACTGTACTGTACACCCCACTCTCAGGCTCAGGTCTCTGGCTTTATGAACTCATGAAGCAAGCTCTAACAAAGCAAAATCATTATCTGAAGCGGAACCTCCTGAAGAAATGAAGTAGTAAGTTAAACAGACCTGTTAAAATTAAATTAATTACAATTCACCATTAACCCTTTATTGGAAATAATAATTCTCAGATAAGCGACGAGGTTTATTTGAGTCATTTCACTGTTGTTTCACTGGAAGATGACATAAATCATAATGTACTATTATGCTTACATAAAAAAACGTATTCTATTCAACTATCTTGAACCATGTTTGCATTAAGCATTTAAGCAGCATATAAAGCTTTAATAAATAGTTTATGGCACACTCTATACAGCAGGTTCAGCAGCTGTGCATGTTAATATTATTATTAATACTTTGCAAAGATATAACTCCTCCTCCTGTGGTCACCCGTACAGTAAGTGGAGGCTGGTGGATGAAGAGATTATGACATATATATAGAGAATAATATACTAAATAATATCACAGTTGTATTAGATATGTCTAAGGAGAAGATAGAATTACCAATAAACCTTTTATCTGCATACAACTACATTAAAAGGGTTGTAAAACATTCATTAAATGTATGAATTGTTTGTAAATGCTGCATGAGGGGAATTAAAGTTACCAATGTTTTTAATACCTGTAGGCTAAATCTTGTCACTTCGCACCACACAAAAGATCCATGTGGTCACTCGAAGCAAGATTTTCAGATAAGTGCGCAGCATGAAAACCTAACAAGGCATCAGCCCATGTCTGAGACTTTCTGTTTACAGACAGCAGCTTTGGCTTCTTTGCAACACCTGCTTATCTGTGGCTCTAAGCATTTCATCTATCTCTTCAAATCCCCGTCCTCTTCGTTGGGAATCGATTCATCCACTGCACCGTGCAATATATGTTGTAAACTTAGGTGCATTAACTGTTTCGACTGTTGACTTAGCCTGATCGCTTTAGCTGTTTGGGTTGGGAAATACATGTTGTACTGTTGTAAATGACCTGATATCAGGCTTTCACAATATCCTGCTTTCTGGAAATATCCCCCAAAATTGCTTTCCAATGAATTAAGATCTATTAGGTGTCAATGTTTCTTCATGCAGCACATATCCTGCTCACTGATCAAGGATCAAAGCTACGACATTTTGCATATCGCCTTGGACTCGACTCAGAGTAACTTATTTCATCCTGGCATCACATTCCTAAGGCTTTCAAAGTGTAGTGATTATTCAAATCAAATCTAAAGTGAAGAACAAAGTAGTTGCAGTAACACTAATGATGTTTTAAGGGCTTTGTGTGTACACTGCTGTGCATACAGCAGAGTCACATTTAAAAAATGAAAAATAGATATGTGCCAGCTTATGAGTTTCCGTTTGAACCTCCTAGCAATTTAATTTAGCAATGGTGTGATGCAATTACAGCTTTTTACATTTTAATATAAACAATCTCTCTATTGAAATATAGTATAACATGGGTCTGTGAACAATGCACTATAAGCTATAAATCAAACCCTGAAAAAAAATTACATTTTCTATTTAATCTAATATGAACTCTACCTTAATAATATAAATGATATCTTTCTGTAATTTAATTGGCACTAGCTATGTGCATATTGCTAATATAACTCTGGATTTCCATATTTAATGATGCATGCTTTCCATGGTGAATTTTACTTAGAAAATGTCGTCTTTAATGAACCTTAGGAGAATCTCTAATAGGCATAATCTCAGAAAATGTAACTTCTTTATTTAAAAGGTTTGGAGGCCAATTTTGCTGAGTGCAGTACTTAAAATCCAATAGTCGAAGTCTTGAGGAAGCAAATGTATCTATTTGTAAAGGTAGAATGAGCAAATAGATTGTAATCCAAATGGCAGGGTACAGCAGTGCTGGACTTCAAACTCTAAATGCTTTCATAATTCCTGTGCGAGGAAATACGTATGCATAGGCACGCTCCATTTTATCAGAGAGGACTGGTCTTAAAAAGCATTGCCATGGAGTGAGCGAGCACGATGCACTAAATGTTGGACAATCTCCCTCCAGCCGAATTCAATCAGTCCCAATAAACATAACAACAAAACACAATAATAACGGGATGCAAAGTTCTTTTTTTGTTTACCCCAAAGACAACAGTGTTTTTTTAAATTTACCTTGCAATGAGATGAAGAAAGTAAGAAAGTCTGTGTCATGGGTGTGTAATATCAGGATAAAGATATGATTTCCAGTGAAAGGTGTTCAATGAAGTTCTGCACTGGTTGAGTGGACAAATATGCTCTCCGGGGAAACCGTCTGTGCTTTGCGCTTGAATTAAACTCGTGCTACGCTGTTACATCTCTTTTCCCTTTCTCCTGTCTATCCACACTCATATGTTGGAGTCAGAGCAAATACTAAACGTGCACACTTGCGTGCACACACACACCCACACACACGCACACGAAAGTTTCAAACTCGCTGCACATCATGAGTGGGGATATTCTTAATTTGCTACTGACACACTGGTGTTTCGGCAGAATTTACTCTGTCAAAACTCCGGAAGGGTCCATGACCGAGAGACACAAACACTGGACACGAGTACAGGAGGAGGATGGGAATGAAGAACTCTGCTGAGAAAATGAGGATAAATGGATGTCAATCTCCATGTGGAATTGGTAACCAATGATCCATTAAGGCAGCCTTTCCACAACAGACAGACAAAATAGCCTGAATTAGAAGTGCCTGACATTTCAGTTAATTGCACTAACCATGTCAGCTCCATAGTAGCTGCAAACCAGGTTAAGTCTTTACCTTCTTCCCACCATATGAAACAGGGGCAAAGGCCCTGGACAGAGCTCGTGTGTTCAGGGATCACTGCATTCAAATTATGAATAAACTGCTTGAAAAATCAGTGTGGATTTATCAACACAGATACAGTTCGGTAAATAAGCATCATTAAGCTGCTCCTAAAAACATGAAAATGCATAAAGAAGTGTTGGTGTGTCAGTGATGCGGGGTGACGTCCAGGCTGGTAGAATTGGGAGTTTGTGCAGGAGGAAAGTGCCAAGCCTCTCCTACTGGCTCGACACACATGAAAGAAAGCACAACTTGCTGTCATGAAAGCAAAAGGTTTATTCATGTTTGAAATTACACAACTACCACAAGGAAGACTTTTCAGTCCAGGGTGTAGTCTGGTTAGAAAGTAACACTAAACATCTTTAATACATTAGAATCACTGCCACAAATCATTTGTCATGACTTTTCAGTTTCAGAATCACATACAATAGAAAAAAGAGAAAAGAAGTTTTGAACCCTGTTGAACAGAGCTGAAAATGTACAGTTCTGAATACTGAAACCTCTATGCATTACAATTTTTATAGTGATTTTTTTCTTTTCTTTTTTTGCATGATTTAGTAACAAGATGAGCAACATTCAAAATGTTTTTTTTTTCTCAGTATTTACAACAGTTTTACTGTTTGGTGTTAATTTATCAACAATGTTCACCGCACCCCCTCGTAAAAGCCACAGACCAACGATTTCCTCACCCCACCCCTCCCCGTCTATTTTTCATGGAATTAATATTGATTTTATTTTCATTTTTTTATTTTTGTCATTTTAAGTTGCGGTACAGCAACAGCATTTTATTAAAAGATTAAAATATACATTAGATTACATAGAGAATGAAGTGAGTTTACAGTGTTACAAGATGTAATCAAAATAACTACATAAAAACATTAAATAAGGGCAAAAGGAAACTATGGTGGTGATATTGTTAAGAGGTAGTAAGTGAGCACTCTAAGCTACAGAAATGTTGGAAATTATTGGTCTGTATGAATTTGAATGAGGTAATAAAGCTGTGTATTGATTGGTGGGATGTATAATTACTCTTAAGCTATATTATGTACAACTTTTCCTGTGTAACGGGGGCCTGCTCCTGTGTGCCATGTCAGAATGATCTACCGTGGGGGATTTGCTGATAAGCAGTACAAAAAAAAAAAAATGTTTACATGTGTACATACTAAACATCAAATTATAAAATATGGAATGGTGTCATGTTATAGTCAAGCAATCAATTACGCTTCTTTATGTTCCAGAGTTTGAATAGTCGTTTCCTTCTACTAATGTATACGGCTGTAAGGCAAAAATAAATCTTGGAAGTAACTACAAAGCTGCCATTGAGCTGTCAACGGTAGCATTGTTGAGTTGCTGGACAAGATTGCAAGCACATTACAGTCAAAGAAACAGCTGCTTTAATCTATGCATTGTATGAACTGAAAGAGAACCCAATTATCAAAATGGAAAGTAGTAATTAAGTCGGGAATCAAACAAATTGCAGTTTAAAATGTCATAAAACAAACCAAAATGTTAAATCGAGTGTCATCCAGTATTTTAAGATCTGATCCTTAAAGTTTATAATCCGAAGGCTGTTCTGTGTTTGTAAATGTGTGTGCTTACCCCTACGACAAACATATAAGTGCATGGTGATTACAGTTGATTTATGAAGACAGAAAGAAAGCTGAACAATCAGGAAACACTGGGTGTTAATGATGGAGGACGCCATTTTGCACACAACTGTGTGTGTGTGCGTGTGTGTGTGTGTGTGTGTGTGTGTGTGTGTGTGTGTGTGTGCGGCGTGGTCGTTGGAAATTTGAAGGTACAGCAAAAACAAATCTGTTGTGAAAAGTTTTTTGTATGTCCACCGCTGTTAGTCAGCCAGTTAAAGGAGTCCATGCCCATCTTGAGGCGAAGATGCAATAATAGATCAATTCGAGGTATCGGAGTGCACACTTCCGGGTCCTTCTGTCGGAGATATTACAGAAGACGGAGTCGTTGCATCTTGCCATCCCCCATTAGCCTGGGACACAAATGGGAAAGGTTGAGATTACTATCACGTTCTCTGCAATATGAGCTCTGTACAGTTTTATTGCCAAAATGTAACTTAACGCTCCAAAAATGGAAATGAGAATATAGATTCTGGCCGTGTCAGCTGATATTCAAATGTTTGACACACGATGATGCTGTGTGATTAGTCCAGCATCCTTTGCATTACAGTGGCATCAGCAAAGAGGCTCTTTGGAAACAAATTTGTCTCTTGTCCCGCCCAATGGGAGCAGTCCCTGAAATCAGTGTCTAAGCAGATTTCAGCAGCGGCCGACAGCTTGTCGCTACATATTCTCCTGTCAGTCAAGAAGAGGGAGGGCTCGGGCCGGGTGAGGTGGGGAGAGCTGAGTGAGAGTGACAGGGCAGGGCCTCTCCAAGAGAGCCAGTCTTAGCCAGCCTGACTTTGCTTTGCTCCAGGCATGACCTAGCCTTTACTGGATCCTTCTACGTCACCACCAACAAAGCTAAAGGTTAGTCTATGCTAATATATCTATAAGGCACTTTCAGGGTGGATGCTACAAAACAGGAGCTATACAACCGTTTGACTTATTCAAAATGTTGATATTTTATGGCTGTGTTACTCTTTTGCTCGATTCTCTCTGGTTAAGGTTGTTCTGCACTGTCAGTTGCTGTTTTAGTAAAGATCATACTGAGCTCTGCTGAGCCAGTGGGCACAGGTCTACACTGCGCATGGAAGTGAGAAACCTTGTGAGAAAGTGAAAAACACTTGATCCTGGTAGGAGCTGACATGTCTAAAGAGCTTATAGCAATAAGGCTTCAGCAAAGCCAAAATGACACCAAAAGCACCGAACGCTGGCAACAGACGCCACCGTTTGTTTACATAAAATGTGTTAATTTTTCTTCACACAAATCATCTTTTAATTTCCAGCAACGCTAAATCTTAAACCTTATTTCTGATGCTTGAGCTTTGAATAATATTAGACTGTGAACATGCGTGCATTTTACCCAACAGGCATAACAATATAAAGAGAGCAAATGTTGAGGTTGTGATATAGTGCAGAGTGAGAGAGAGAGAGAGAGAGAGGGAGAGAGAGAGAGGGAGCTGTCTGAGACTATTTCTCTCTGTCCCTCTCTCTTCATCCTCTCTCATCAACAAAATTAATCTTTACCCTGATAGCTTCAGATTAAGCACTGCTTTACAAAAAGGCGCCATATCAAACCTCATCATGGAAGATGGAATTCATGTCTGGAAAGGGCTGCGGGCGATCACATGTTCACATTTTATCATGAAGATAAGGCTATGGAAAATTCTGTGAAGCATTTCAAAACAGCTAAATTCAACAGATACTGTGCGCCATCTCATTTTTGGTTTGAGTCAAACAAAGTCTTAGCAGACGTTTATTAAAGCAAAGCTAGAGATTTGATTCCCCTGCTGTGTAATGTGTTTTATTAAATGCAACTTTTATTCCTATCAGGTGACATAGTGACAGGATATGTGACATCGTGCTTCAGGAAGCTAAAACACATGCACGGTTATGTTTATCGGGATGTGTGCAGTGCAATTTAGTTCTAAAATATACCTGTGCAGCACATTTTGTTACTACCAGACGAAAACTGGTAGTAACTGATTTCACATGGCCTTTTGTCTGAACAATCTACATGTGGAAGCTATAAATCCTCTACTCACATTTAAGCCATGTGGACTATACATCGTGTTCCCCCCGAGAGCATCATTGTATCCTGCCGTCTGACTGATAACATGGCGCAGGGTATCCACCTGAGGGAACAGACAAGGTGGACAAGCTGGTCAACTCAGTGTCTTAAAGCAGGTCAATACTAACTGTAAACATGCTCGGTGAAGCAACAGATACTGACTAGTGTGAAATCACAAAGGGGCTCCTGAGACAGAAAATGCACTAACCAGATTTGTTACACAGCTGATAGAAGAAAAAAAAAAACGGACATAACTAGCATGCTCAAATCTACAAATCTATTACAGTTTCTATAGTGGCTATAGCAAAACAAAGAAAAACAAAAGCATAAGACATTAATGGAGGAGATACACTATGGCTGTTTTAAATCAGCCTTTATTTTTACCTTAATCATGAATAAGCATAGATATTTGTCATAAGTACGTGGTAGCGATTGTGCGTCAGTTGTGTAGCTGCATTAAACTTACAAAATGGAAGACATCAACAACACACAATAACAAGATGAGACAGGAAGATAGCAATACAGGATACAGAAAAAAGGGGAAAACACAGTACCAAAAACCCAATACCAACCCAAGAGTTCAAGTCAAAGCCAAATGCATTCACAAAATGTTTACTTAAGGTGTTTGGAGTATTGCAGTAACCAGTAAATTGCTTTGTGGCATGATAGCAGTGGGGTGGGATTATATTTTGGCTGCCAAAATATTCCATCCAAAGCGAAATAGTCAGTAAACACTTTAGTCAATTGGAGGTTATGGGAGGCCTCACAGTGGTAGTTTGAACTGCCTTCGCATGAGCAGCGTGTTTTTTTCTTATTTTCTATTTTTGGTTGTGCTTCAGACTGCACTGTGGATGGCTCAGTACACAGGCAAGACAAGGACAGCTCTCTGCACTGGTAGTCAGGAACTGTCCCTGATTGTTGATCCTACCTGTGACTGTACATTGGCTCCGACTTGTGCCCCTTGGTAAGAATCCCCATTCAGACTCTGCATGCTCAAGAACATGTCCCCAGAGTTTGGGAGGTTAAAAGAACCTGAAGAACCTGGAAAGGGAGGATGTAAGTAGCTGAATACATGAGAAGGCTCTATAGGGAAGCACAGGCACACACGCTCACACACAAATTCAACGCAGACACACAAGTCACGCACATGTCCGCAGACGCAGACCCAACTCAGGCAGAAAAATACACTGAAGAAAGACTCATAAAGCAAGCAACTACAAGGGTGAAAGGAGGGAAGGAGGAGAGGCAAAGAAACAAACAGAATAGGATGGCATGTAGAGGGACTCAAGAGGATCTTTTTATGAATGCGGTAGACACAAATGAAATGAAAATCACATGACACAAGGGGACCAGTTCTATATGCGGTTGGTCGCTTAAGCTCCCAATTGTTCCACATCACCTACTTCCAATCTAATGTTGGCAGGGAGGTATCACATGGTAAATGACAAGGACAATAAGAAGCTTATGAAAAGACCAGTACCAGTAAACATGTTGGTTAAAAGAGTGTTTTTGCTCTCTGCAGAATCCAGCTGAAACTCTTCATCTTTCATCTGGAATCCTGGGTGCAAGAAAAAGGGACCACTTCATAAGCTTACCACATCCCGACGCAGGTCCAAACTCAGCATTACATTACTTATTAAACCGGACTAAACATGCCCCTTTAGGCTTCCTCTTTTCATATGATTCTCACTCAATATGAACTACATCTAATAATCTTTTGATACAATACTATTTCTGCACGTAAAATGCTCCCAGCGATTATGTTTCACTTTATTTAGCACAAAAAAAGCGCTACCATTCAGTCGGACTACATACCATTACATTACAAATGACAGGAAGTTGACAGAAAGTCAAGGGAAAACAAATCCCATGGCATCCTTCTGAATTTTTTTTTATTTTGCCAAAAATACATGTGTTCTCGGTTCACAAGTCAGGAACGCTCTCTTTATGCATGAGTTTGCTTGGCATCAGCTGTCTTATAGACAGGAGACACTGTGATCCCCAAGCTGGGAGCAGAGCCTGTCACTCTTGCCTGTGTGAATCGTGCATGAGGCAGCAGGTTAGGGGCTGAGGTAGAGGGCAGATCTTTTTTTCTGTCTGTATGCAGGAGTGCCTACCGGAGTTAGGTGTGGTAGGGGAGTTGGCCTGGCTGTTCTGCACTGCAGCGGCTGCAGCGTGCGCTGCATTTACAGCAGTCTTGGCGGCATACAGGTTGGCTTCTTCCTGAAACTTGCCGATATTTTTCTTGTACCGGATCCTTTTGTTGCCAAACCAGTTGGATACCTGTGTGGGAGAGCAGAAGGAGGAGGAGCAGAGGAGTCAGACGTCAAGCAGCCACAGCACCGTGCACTGAGCAGTGTGATTGTTTCAAGATGTCATGTTTGGGTCCATCAAGTACCCAATTCCCAGCCCCTGCAGTAATGTCCGCCGGGTACACAAGCTAATTAAGCCATAATCAGGAGCCACTTGTGTCTTCTCATGGATGGGAGCATGGCATGCTCTCAGATCTGTCTCCTGACAAAACTAAAACACAAGGGGCTCCTATTGCACAGACACTTAAGTCAATATATTACATATATTTCTCATATCAGGGCTGGTTGTTAAAAATACAAATCCCTCAGTGTCCTATGTGAATGTTCATATTTTACCCTCTCACTGATTCCAGATCAGTGACTCTGGGTGATTGACACCTTATGTAAAAACATTAAAAAAAGTAATTATTAAATAAAATAGGGCAAATACAGTAGCAAATACAGCCATACGTTACTTATTATATGTAGGCTGCATGCCAGATTTAACACAGACAGAAAAATGGAGAACATGTTTCAACTTGAGCATAAATAAACAATTTCTATTAAAGCATACATATCACCTTATAATCTTTATAAATAATAAACAGCTGTTATTATTTACAATAAGGGCTGGCCTGGGTAGCTGTACTTAAGCTATACTTAAATATTTGTGTGTGTGTGTGTGTGTGTGTGTGTGTGTGTGTGCATGCACACTCAGTGATTCGGGAAGCAACTTTTGTTTGTAATTATCGAATACAAGAGTTTGAGGGTGAAGACCTGCAGACGTGTGAGGCAGTAAACAGAGTTTATCGGGGCACTCGGTGTTAATTGATGTATTAAAACAAAAAAATGTAATAAGTAAGATGGAAGAAGAGGAAGTACTGAACTCAAATTAACGTCTGAAACAGTGTGTATTCAGATTTAGAGCAGTTGGAAATGCTAATTTCGTTGCATTGAAACGATGACAACCAACATCAGTCAGACGCTGAAAAGTTGTGTGAGGGGTGAAGCTTATATGTGAATGCTGGCTCTGCAATAACTGCGGAATAATAATGAGATGATGCTTGTTTTTAATGGTTCTATAAATTAGAGTGTCTTGTCGCTGTGCTGCTGCCCCCCTCTCAAGCCCTGCAGCCCACGGCTGGACCAGCCAAAGAGCAGCTGCCCCTAATGACGCTTTATTTAATTTCCACCCATGTGCTTAAATTTTAATATCCCCAGCAGCCCGCCAATGCTGTGGAGTAAAAACTGACTGGATTTGCAGGACATCAGATCATTTCTATCCTGCACGTCTCTGTGCTCTAAATCTTTAATATCTAGGCAATTAAAATTAATGACCATTCAGGCGAGGCCCACTGTTGGCAGGGTTTCCTTGACATCAATTGTTTGATGGGTTTACCTAGAGGTTAAACTAACAAGCAAGGTTTAATTGGAAGCAATGAAAGCCCTGGCCATCATCCTTTTTACTTAACCTGCTTATAGTGGATTGTAGAGCCAAAGACGATGCAATATTCTCGCTCTTTTAGACAGCTCACAAAGTGCCCACAAACCACTGGAAATCACAGAAAATGTTTTCCAAAGCTCATCGGTCTGTTTAATTTAACAAAATGTTCATGCAAACAGTGTATTAAACAGAACTGCATTCATTAAAATGTCAGTTGTGGTGTTTGCACATGAAGACAAATTTGAATCATTAAGTCTGAAAGTTGACACACACTGGTTTACTTTTTTTTTTTACCATACACCAATATGGCAGTGATGTACGCCAATTCTACAGTTTTATATTGAAGTGTGATTATTCCATAAGTTAGAAACTTTAGTCACTTTAATGTGCTCTTGTCCTTTATGATGAAGTATGTTATGATTGTCTTCTACCACCGTATGGTGTTACAAGCCTGGTCAGACTCAGCAGTGTTGGCATCAAACCCTGTGGACGTTACACCAGCCTTCTCCGTTCCACACACACACACACGTTTCTCTCCTGCCCACTGAACTCTGGCGTTAGTGATTCTCGGGTTCAGCTAAATATTGAACAAATGCACTGCACTGTAAGGTGTGGAGCACAACCCAATCTACAGAACTAATTCCCTTTTATCTTGTGGCAGGCCATGCATTCAATTGACTCCTATGTGTGGTGAGAACCAGGTTGTGAGATTGAATTACCTGACATCAGCAGTCTCAAAGGCAGCGATTGTATAATGACCATGCAGACTCATTGCAAGAACACGATACCGCTGCCTTCACTGCTGCCCACTAGAGAGGCCGCGGAGCTGTAGTTAATAATTCAAACTATTTCACCCTATTTCAGGTCAATACCCCTTCGCTAGTCAATGTAAAGCAATGCATGATCTGTCTATGATCTGGATGTATGTGTGGTTACAATGCCCTAAGCCTTAAATACAAACACAAGGGTGGTCTCACTAGCTGTGATACCATCAATTATACAGGCCACATTAATAATGAATGAGAACTCAAGTCTTGGCTTCCCTGAATTCACTATGATCTGAAATACTGAAATGTCACTCAGAAGAATAAATGCAAGAAATGTAAAGGAATCTTAAACATCTTAAGGTGTTCGACCACTGACACGGGCTCAATCGAATGTGACCTCCAAAACCCTGACAAAAACCACAGCCATCCAATCCCATGCCTTCATTCAGGAGCCCAGCACAGCGCATGCAAAGTGACAGGGAGTAAGACGGCATCCTACATTTACAGAGCCACTTAGGTGATTGTGACAACGTCAATAGCTCATTGTTCTTGAGCTGTTTTCTATAAACAAGCAGGATTCAATATTAACCAAATCAGACACATTGACATAATCATATAATGTTCCATTCAAGATTTTTTTTGTTGTTGTTTGCTCAAGGTTATCACTGCTGCATTTAGACATAAATAAAACGCAGGATTTGCACTGCAGGAATCTCCTGAGGTAAACAGGCTCGGCTCTCTGGGAATCACTTGCATTTCAAATGCACCCCGGCTAAACTGACACAGGGTGTTTCGTCAGCGATGATGTATTGAGCAAAGCAGCAGACTGATATCGGCATACCATTCACGACTGACGGTTTTTACTTAATGAACTGCTCGTGCAGTCAACAAAGCCCGCAAAAAGTATGTTGGGGGTGTTTGAGAAATGACTTCGCCGAGCCCTCGGCGTGGCCACAGCGAGCCCGGGCACAGTGAGGGATAACACACTTACCGTGCACTCGGCATCATGTCGAGCCTCTGACTTTGTTACTCACTTAAAATGAGCCAAAGCACTAAGAATAAGTCAATAAGAATGTCTGCAGTGGCCTCCGCTTGTCGTGGAGTACGCCACTAATGGGGCCTGAGATGAGTTCGAGTGAATTTTTAAAAGCCCTCTAATTTCTGCACAGACTGATTTGCTCTCACGGGAACTGGTACAGTGGCCTGTTTTGCGAGGCACTCAGAAAACAGAGTGGGGCTCCATTTGTGTGAGGGTTGGCAGCCATTTCTTTAACCGCTGCAAAGCACACAGCTATCGCGGGGTAGGTGGGTGGGAGGTAAATAAACCCAGAGCGCAGTTTTGCAGATTCAAAAGACCACACAATTAGTCGACGCTCTACAACAAACAAAAAAAAAATAATGTGGTAAACAATAGCCAAAAAGTAAAATTTCATGTGACACATTTGTACACACATAATATGGTGATAACATGGGTGTAGTTCAAAAATATGAATCAATCAAAAATAGTCTGTGTTCTTGGGATGTAAATGCTGAAAATTCTCATCCACTCTTTTTGTAATATGCAAATTCAAACTTTAAATACTGTAATTCATCATAGCATTAGCATTGGTCCAGTGGTGTGAGGGAGGGAGGTTCTGTGCAGTGGAAAACTGTGAGGCTATTACATACATAAACAAAGGAGGTACAAAAAAATGAAAACAGTGGATCAGGAGAAGTTATGACATACCTGTGATACTGTGATGGTGCTTCCCACCCCCTGAAGGCAAAAAAGAATGGGCTTTTACAGTATCTGACTCTTCATGACTACACTCAATATACCCCTCAACACCCCCTCCCCACACATAACAAAACACTGCAGATTATTGTATAGATTCATGTTTCTCTGATATTGTGCCTCATGAGGACAACCATAGAACAATAGAGAATCAAAAAAATCTAGATAGTAGTCACAATCATAGCAGAAAAAGAGAGCACATGATGATAATACTTTGGATGTGGGGGTTAGGTGTGAGAGATATTGCCTTCAGGTTTACCCAACAAGGAGGCTATGCCATATATAAAGTGGCAAAGTCGAATCTTTTACGTCTAAAATTCTACTGTGAATTAACAGCGTCCTGCAAGGTCACTTGAGCAGCAAACATACAAATCAATATCCAGTATCTTCCAGTGTTTTGAAGCACCACACTTTAACTTCTTTTCTTAAAGTAATGGATGATGCCATTTTTCTTCCCTCTTCTTATGACCTGAGTGCCTGACCAGGCAACAGAGAGAGCACACATGGTGGATGGGAATGAGAGGGGAAAATGGCAGGGGAGCCAGCGTTGGGGCGGCTAAGGAAGGACAGCATAGTGCTTTGATTGAGGCCAAGATGATATAGGCCTCCCCTCCCTGTGGCCCTGCTCTGACTGACTGGGACCGGCCTTGACTGAAGCATCATTAGGCAGCCACAATGTCAAGGTTAGCTAAGGACATTGTGTCTTGGTGGTGTGACCTACAGTAACTATCCCTCTAGGCTTTAGCCTTTCCCACCCTGATTACCCACCAGTTACTGTTAGATGAGCACTACCCACCTGGGAAACTGTGATGCTGCACTTCTTGGCCAGCTCCTCTTTAGCCTCTTCGCTCGGATAAGGGTTGCTGAGGTGCGAGTAGAAATATTCATTCAAAATTTCCGTCGCCTGCTTGCTGAAGTTTCTCCTTTTCCGCCTGAGTGGGGAGCAAAGCGAGAGAAAGGCCGAGCAAGCTTATTAGTGGGACCAGCATTAACTCATCCATTTGGATCGCACAAATTGCACAATCAATCTCACACATAAATGGTGAAAATAATGAGGAATGGGCACTAAGGGCCCTCAGGAGAAGAATATCGTGTCCTGCTCCAAGAGTCTCGTCAACACTCAGAAGACCAGACCCCAACCAATAAAGTGACATGCACACACACACACACACACACACACACACACACACAAACAAACAAACACACTCAGTCACAAAACACATACAATGTTTAATTTGGTCTGTTGGTCTCCAATCTCCAGTCCAAGCGTGTAATGTGTAGAGTTTAGTGCAGCGGATGGGTGGGCTTTGTGATGGAGCGCAAAGCCCAGTCGGAGTGCATCTCGGTACATTATAGAAATCACGGCATGCACAGTTGAGCATTGTTCCTGAAGTGCCACAGCCCCAGGGATCTCCAGTAGAAACAAGCAAACTCTAACTAGATCTGGGTCCCCCTTTCCCTCCCAAGGGCACTACTTATCATGTTGTTGAGCATTTGCTTATTTTGCCTTGTTTACTGCGCTTCACACAGGCAGTGGGCAGCGAATGTGCTTCCACTTGGCTTGTTTGGCCTGAACTTGTGCCGCTCTCCACAGAGCACCACACTGTTAGTGATTAGAGTAATCCACAACACCTGCTGATGACCTCCCCTCCATCCATTACACATGACTTGGTCCCCATTTCATTTGGTCTTAACTGCTCTCAGGTGTGGGGGCATGAGTGTCTTGAAAATGGATAATGCATGGAACATGGACACAATTAAAATCATGCATCTCTCTCGCGGTGCTCATACTGTGTACTGTGCCAGAAAATGAGAGAAAAAACAAACTTAGCCCACTGGATTTGCTTATATGGGTCATACAGAAGCAATAAAAGTTTCTAGATACCAAACACACACACACACACACACACACACACCCGCGCACATACACATGTATATTGTATCTACATTACATGCACCATCTACTGACCTGGCATCAAGGAATCTGGAGCGCAGGATCATGACAGCCTCACAGGTGCTCTGTTTCAACTGCATCTGGATGGAGCTGAACTTACGGTGGATGATTCCTACCATGCGCTCGATCTCTTTGGGAGAGATAGGTCGCGTGCGAGACTGTTCCCTCAGCAGGTTCATCACATGGGTAGTGAATTCGTTACATGCCTGCCAAGTGACAGAGAGACAAAAACAGCCAGAGTGAGTTCTGTAAATGTCCCAAAATCACAAACATTTTTCGCAACTCACAAAAAGCTCTAGAGTTCAGGGACACGTTTTTTCATACGGGAAATGAGTTCATTACATGCAAGTTGTGTGTACTGTTTATATATTACCTTGATGACATAACATGGGAAGTCATCTTTGAATATAAATGCAGATTTGCAATTTGGCTGGGCCCTAATGCAGAGCGAATTTAAACAGCTTTTCGTTAAACCAGTAGTTCATACATGATTAATTAGAATAACTCATTTACGTAGTGCACACTTTAGCTCATTACTCTGAGTAAAATTCGTTAAGTATTTACATTTAGATAATTAAAACCTGGAAACACCCTTAAGAAAGATGCATTTACTCCAGGCGAAGTGTTGTGTGCCCCCGCATACCCACCTCCTCTCTCAGAGTGCACGGAGTAAATTAGTCTAATTTACCTCTCTGGCTTGCTGAGGCATCACTGTTACACCTTCTATTTTCACCCATAATGCCTCTGTGTTTAATGGCAGGCTCAAAGTGCTAGGTGAAGGAGCTGATCATACTTTCATTTAACACAGATGACTAAGGCGCTCCTTTGGATCTCTGTAATCAACTACACCACAGTGAATAATACTGTAATTTTTTTCCCACATTCTCCCACATAATGCACATTCTCTGCTAATGCAGGAAATAAGCTGTTCTGAAGCGATGTAAGGTATGAAGTACTACTTAAAAGGTTCATTTGAACCCAAGCTGAAATTTCAAAGAGCTGGTAGTCTTAAGAGTCATATTTCAACATTCTCGTGGCAGATCTTGGGTGTAAAGCAAAAGTGCTTCAGGAGGTATTTCAAGCAAAAAACTGAATCCCAAAACATCTTAACCCCGACCCCGCAAACAATCCTCATTTACCTGTTCGTATTTCTCCAGCTCCGTGTGGTAGATCTGTCTGATCTGGGTGAGTTTGGCTCTGTAGTCGGAATGTTCGATGGAGTTGTCGCCGGCCCCCCCAGAGGCGGCGGCTGCAGCGGCGGCGGCGGCGGATCCGCCACCTTTCTCCGGTCCCGCCACGCCCTCTGCCAGCAGCATGTTGTCTAAACGCATGAGCTGGGGGTCTGGTGGGTCCTCCTCCTGGGCGCCACGGATGCTGAGACCTGCAGCAACACACACACAAACACAGGAACAGTGTCAGCTAATGTCATCCAGAGACACGTTAAGAATTCTAGTCACAAAAAACAGAACAGATCAAGTGCAATTAACAGCATTATGTCTACATAGACTGCTATAGTGTGATGTTTCCCCTGCAGGTATGAACTGGGTGCCTCCTGCGTGTGTGTGTGCTGTGTTCCTGTCGCCCATGTCTATGCCTGCTCTCTTTTATTTACACACTGCGCTGCACACTGTGTGTACGGGAAGGCTGACATGACAGCAACATCCATAAAGTGACAAATGCTCAATGGTGAAGTGGCACTTCTACAATGTGAAAGGATGCTAAACAGAAAACTATACCTCTAGTAAGTGTCTCTGTCTTTGACATGGTGAATGCTGGGAACTCCAGGAAAGTAACTACTGTTTTCCTCATTTCTATTTGCTTATGAGGTTTGAATCTTGTATTATTTTACAGTCCAGATTTTGCAATATTCCACAGTCATAAAAACATGCGAAATGAAACTCATACGGCAAAAAGAGTGCAAAGTCAATTTTATGTAAAGTGCCCATTCGTGATTTCTGTTTTTGCTCTCACACTGTGCTGTTTATTTCCTCTGGTTTTCTGTCTTGCCGGTCCGTCAGCAAGTCGTAATCACCCAGCAGATTGCATACGTGCACACCTTGATGCATTGGCAATGCAACCACAATGCCAGGCTTTACAAAGAGTAAACAAACAAAAAACACTGTGGGTCAGAATTACAACAAAAACAAGCTCGAGCAATCCACTCTAATAAGTGGATGAAAATGTGGCTCAATGGGCAGTAAATACTGAGTGGCTACTCGAACGTTATGATTACCAGAGTTGTTTCAATTCAATAATCCCTCCCGCAATTCAGGGATTTTCAACAGCTCATTACAGCTTCATTAAGATATGGCCAGCCTCTGGATTCTAAATAAGAAGATTAGTGGCTCTATTGTGTCAGCCAGTAGGCATGCAATCAGAGGAGCCCTTTTAACACGCTTTGACCGACTGACCCTGCACACCATCCGCAGGAGTAAAAACTCCAGAGAAAACAGTCCTTCTCTGCCTCCAATCTTTCTTCTAAACACATTCCTGAATAAAAAAAGAAAGAATTAAGAAACACATCATATCATGTAGCCACTCCTCTGATGTTTTCATCACTGTTGTTGCTTTTTGTTTGACTGCAGTGGCACCGAAAAACAAATTTGCCTCTATTTATGGATCGGCTGGCTTCGAGTCTTTTAGGTGTAATGGTGTGAGAGGAGTGGATGAATGTGGCTATTTGTGTTGGAGACATTGAGATGCTGGACAAGGCTCCATCAGGCTTGCAGAGCCAAGCCATCCATGTGGACAATATGCCGCTGCTCCACTAACCCTCATCCACATCACACTGCATCTGCACAGCTCCACCCAAACGCTCTCGTTCTGGACAGCCTCGACTGTTTCTATTCCAGTTTCTGCAGCATGAAACAAAATGGCACATGATTCAAATGTTGACTGACCAGATGCCTGGCTATATATCTCAACATGCTCTAATAGCTGGTGGTTTGTCTGCCACTACAGCTCATATTTTCCTAATTCAGTATTTACTCCCACTCTCTGATTCAACACAAGCTCAGCAGGCTGCACTTTCCTTTGTGCTGCGGGTGGTGGTAAGTAGGTAGGCATGTTTTTCATGTCAGGTATATTAAACATAACTCTGGGACGCAGCGTACATTTCCACACCAAACCCAGTTGTCACTTTCACTCCACTCACTCTATATCCAGGGGAAATGCAGCTGGGGGAATTTACAGGGCTTTTCAGCTAAATGGGCATAAATCACAGGTTTCATTCAAACTAAATAATCACAGGCCATAAAAAGCTACTAGTCTCTTACCATATATTACCACAAAGTTCCTGTGTGTAATAATGTGGCCATTCATGGCAAAGGAAAGCAGAGCGAGACATTAGAAAGTGACATGTAATCCTGTTAGTCCACTGACATGTGGAGTGGCCGTGACATTTTTATCATACGTGTCCATTTCTATTTGGGAAATCAGCGGGATAAAAATGATTACTGTGCTGCCCTGAGAAGCAGACGGCCCTGCAGAAGCCCACCAGGGTGTATTTGTGCCACAGCAGCTACGACTGGCCATTCATAACGCACTTGTTGGGAGGGATGATTCGTCTGTCTCAAGCACATAAATACTAAAAATTAAAAAAAAAAAGAAAGAAAGAAAGAAAGAAAACACAGCCTACAGGAGAAAAAAAAAATTAAACACAGGTGCAATGTATCTCTGTCTCGCTGTCTTTTTCCTTGCACCTTTGTTGGAGGAGCTAAAGATTGCGGATTCACTGTCTAAGCTCAGCATCATCACACAACTTCCACAAAATAGGCTCGAGCAAGATAATATCTTTAATTTGCTGTGTGGTTGACAAATCTGTATAGTAACTTGCAAAGCCACAGTCGCATTCTAGCACTGCAATGCTGCTTTGCCTGCTCAAATCCTTATCCTGTTTTTGTCTGATGATATGGGTATTAAAACAAGTTTGGGCACCCGAGTTTAGCTCTAATCCACCTCCACAGTCAAAGTGGGATTAATCTCAGTGCAAAGGGAAAGTGCGGAAGTCGTGTCACCTTGGTAAAGCCTGCGAGCAATAGGAATTCAGGAATGAAAAATCTATACATGGTCTGGTTATTTCACACAACTCCTATGATGCTGGCTCACTTAATTGGCAGGGCCAATCTAATGAAAAGAAAAAAGAAAAATCAGAAATTGTAATAATAATGTAACATGTCCTTAATCTGCCTCATTTGTCATACAACAATACAGGTGGGGTAGCTGGGGAAAAAGCACTTGCCTATATGATTGTTCCTCATTTCTCCTCTGTGACTGAGACAAAAGGAGACACTGTGATTAATTCATCCCTATCAGTCAGGGGTGGTTCTTCTTTTCATTTTTTACAGGTTTCACCATCGGTATCAGATCCAAGGAAGTAACAAATTTGACAGATAAAGACAATGCAGCCCTTTTCTCTCATATACTCTCCCCTGTTCTCTGTTTATAATCATTTCCGGTTCTGGGCTGTTGTCTCGTACATCATTCCCTGCTTGAAGCCCTGACAGTGATCTGAGCACTGCCTCGGGCCGCTCTCCTTTCCTCCCACCTCTTTTCCCCCCCTGTGCCCTCTTTTATTCTGTGGGCTTAGCTGACCTTTGGCCTGCTGCTTGTTTACTCTCATCACTGAAGTGTGAGCAGGAGAGCCATAAAGGCAGAGCCCTGCTGGGTTAATGTGGCCTGCTGAAGAGGGAAGGGGTGGCTCTGGGCTTCTCCACCTCATTCTGCTGCACTGACTGCACCGTCAGATGCCAGACAATACACTGGAAGAGTTGTGCTTGATGCAGATAAAGCCTGGGAGCCTGGCCTTTTTTTTTTTTTTTTTTTTTTATGTAATTGCTGTTTTGTTGCAGTAACTCAATGCTTTTCTAAGATGGTTAAATGTGCAGCTTGCAGAATGTGCACTGCAGTAAAGTGGTCATGCCTGTGTGTTAAGCTGTGTTTGATGACACACGCTGCAACTCTGTTATTTTCACCGCTGTTTCCAAAACATCCTGTTCATTACAAGTAACCCTGACCTCCTGCAGCTCCTCTCCTACCCAGTGCCTCCGGTGAACAGCTCCGGCCACGTATCGACACTCTGTTCATCTA
The DNA here is from genome assembly GCF_042242105.1 of Pempheris klunzingeri. Lineage (NCBI taxonomy): Eukaryota > Metazoa > Chordata > Actinopteri > Acropomatiformes > Pempheridae > Pempheris > Pempheris klunzingeri. The sequence continues at coordinate 27,824,517 of NC_092018.1, forward strand.
ATTGCATTGATCCGCAAAGGTCTCCCAAAGCTAACTAATCGAAACAGAATTTATTTTCTGTCAATATTTGCAAAGGTCATCTCTCTTAAAGCCGTGGAGTAGACGGTGTGAGCAGAGAGGCTGCTCAGAGGAGGAGGAGGAGGAGGAGGAGGAGGAGGAGGAGGAGGAGGACTGTGGCATCTAGCCTGTTACTGAGGCTCGTCCAAGGTGAGCTTTAACTCTGGCTTGGCTCTCAGGATCCAAGGCTTCTAATCCACCGTGTTATTAAAACCCGCTGCCAAAGCAACACACTAGAGACTACAGAGGGCTTAGAGTATCCATTTCACAAAGAAGCCAGTGTCACTACAGCCGCGTTCCACGTCTCCTTTGACTTCATATCATCTCCTTTGTCGTGGCGCCTGGATCAGTGACTTTCAGCTCCAGAAGCGGGGATCTGGATCAAATTACCATTGAAAATCTTTTGTTCTGACAAATGAAACATAAGGATCCTCTTTCATCGACGTTCTTAAAGGCTTTTTTAAGCTTGGCCTACATCCACATGGCACAAAGAATCTGAGAGAATGCCTGCGGGCTCTCTCTAGCATGTACAGTAATTAACATGCCATTAACACATTAATACACATTAACTATTCCCAATGTTAATGGCAGAGTAATTACCATACCTGATAACACACTGTGGGGAAGCCAGAGCACATTGGCCACTTTGTGTTTCATTTTCTTTGTTGAGCAGGCTGAAAAGAAGAATTTGGGAAGATGGCTCATTTTGCTTTCCCTCCACTCAGGAGATATCTGTGTCTGTGCGTGTGTCTGCAATGAAGAGCGGCCTATCGAACCCCAAAGAGTGAAGAGTGCTTTGACACGCATACTGCGGCTGCTCTGGTTTTACTAAAAAAAACACACCTGAAAGGAAGAAAGTTCTCATTGTAAGCCACTAAGGATTGGCTTTAGAGGTGAGGCGGAAATACTGGAGGGGACAGAGAGTCTGGTGATTAAATGCGGAGTAAAAGGAGGCAGGGAATGGGCCCTAAACTGGGGAATCCCTGTCTAGAATGATGATGTATTTCCTCCCAGTGCGGTGAGTGATAAGCTAATCAGCCGCGCTGACAGTGAAGTGTTACAGCCCCTCAGTGCTGGGTCAAGACTTCTCCCATCATACACCACCAGCACACACTAAACAGACAGCGCATGGAGGTGGTGGTGGGGGTGACAAAAAGTGGCTCTGGTCAGAAAAGAAGATCTCTGTCAGTTCAGGTAGCCTTTGTCCCTCGATGATGATGATGAGCGCACACCCCCCTCACCCACAAAAGAGGAGGCTGTGACAGCGGGGGCGAGGGGCGTGAGGGGAGGAGGAGGGGGACTTGCCACTCTCGACCCACGACTCCAAGACATGCGGAGAGCGGGGGTGGGCAAGGGGGTGGGAAAAGACAACCCAAACAAACATCTTGAAGACATTTTGCCAAGCACACCAAAATTAATCACTGTCCCATGGTGGCACTGACATTTGTGGGAAGTGACACACAACATGACAGACTAGAGGGAGAGGATGAAAGGAGAGTGAGGGAGGGTGGGAGGGCTGGGTAAACAAGAGCCACTGTCACTCGCTGCGATCATGTGTGCATGTGTGTGTGATGTGTGTTTATATGTGGACGTGTGAGTGCCCGCTTTGTTTCCTGCCCTCTAAGACTTAATGTGGGCAAACGGCCAAGTGGTGTAGTGATGGCTGACCAGGCCTGGCAGTGGCGGCCGCACGCAGCGGTTGGGGAGACTGGCCAAATGAGTGGACAGGACCTCCGCTACAGATCAGCACACTGACTGACCCTACAGGACACGTACAGCATGGGGCTCCGACGTAGGGCTCACATGACTCGCATGGTCTGCTAGTCACACAATGAGCCACATTCACTGAGAAATGTGTGTTTTATTAAGGCAGACACCCCAAATCTAAGATGGACTTAAAGAACTATATACTCAAAGAATATTGCGATCTCTGTGCCGTACATAGACATGGAGTTTAGACTGTCTGAGACAGTTATTGTGTCTTGTGTTTCAATATTTCATTTGATCCCTCTATATTGTGTTAGCATGTTTTGCTTATTTCTTTTCTTCAGTTTCATTTTATATTTCATGTATTGATGGTCTAGCTGCTAGCCTCAATTTGCTGCAAAGGTAGGCTGATTTGTTATTCAGACCCCAAGCAAATAATGCAAATGTGGCACTGAAAGCCACTTATGAAATACCCAAAGGCAACTAATCACTCCTCCTCTCGTTTCAGCCTTTCTGCAGCCTCCTAATTAGAAGATGGAGATTGCATGAAACCAGGTCACACAGCAGGTCTTGTACACACCGATAACTAGGCAAATACGCAGGCAAAACTTCATCCAGACAACAAGCCAAGCATGCATTATTTTAAAGGCTAGAGGTGAAAAAATAATGCTATTCAGGTTATTAATCCCATATATTTCACTATATGCTCCCACAGAAAGGATTAGGCTTGAAGCATTTTGTGCACGTGCTCTGTATTTGGGTGTTGTTGTGCATGCATGTGTGTTTGTGTATATCTGTGCACGAGCATACGCACATGTCTGCATGTGTGCGTGTGAAGGCTACATGCTCGCATAAACAAAGAAACGGCATTGGTAGCATACACCCAACCATGATCCACTGCCAGAGAGATTATTCTTTGCAGTGGCATTTCTGCAAGAGAGTTGACAGTCCATCATTTAGATTTTGCAGTGTATCCACGAAAAGGCTGCATTGCCTGAAGCAGAGGGAGCTGCTCTTTCCTTCAGTGTCTTTTATAGAAGAGAATTCAGCTCCAAATTGTAAAGCCAGAATCTTTTGCTAGCTGTGCTTGCGTGTAAAGGACTCTGCTATGAGGCAACTAAGATTATGACAGTGGAATAAGACTGCGCTCGACGTGTCGATTCTCAGCGCATCTCTTGGTGACGACTGATAGAGCTCACAAAAAAACAGGTCCACCTCCAGTGTCTCAGGCTGCGTGCACCTGAACAAGAGCACTGTTTCGGCAAGCACCCCGAGCCTGATGTTGCAGGTTACAGCTAGGTCTGCAGAGTGCAGTGCAAGGAGTGGCTGGGCAGATCAGGTCCAGGCCAAACAACAGCTTGTGACAGAAGCAGGCCAAAGAGGATGTTGAGACACGCAGAGACTTAACAGGCAGCCGGCCTGCCATCCACTCTTTTTCAGCTCTCCTTATACTCAACACATCACTTCGGATCCATCGCAAGTGCCCCTCACAGAACATGGCAAGAACAGACACGTTACCATAAGAAGAGGAGGAGTTTTCAAAGCAAATGAGTGAATGATTGCTGGGAGAATATCATCTCCCTCATTTCATTTGACCAGCTGAATCGTTTTGTTGTACACCTACAGATGATACTCCACCTATTTTTTTGTGTTGCGTGATACCCTGCGAACAAGGTAGCAAAAAAAAAAGGTTATTTGGTGCTAATTATTCCCAGCATGTACTTTACACACCATTTAATGAGTTAGACTGCAGGCATGGCCATTGGCTGTGACTTGCTCGCCCAGTTATCCAAGATGAACCATGCAATCTCATTCACGTCACCCCTGTCATGTGTACCAAGTCCCCCTCCGCATCCAATTCCCTGCTAGAGCTTCACTGGAGCAGAGACGACGCGCCACTGAAGCAACACAACAGCTCCCGTAGCGTCTCCACACACAGAGGAGGGAGGGGCTTGAGGTGTGTGTGCGTGTGTGTGTGTGTGTGTGTGTGTGTGGCGCGGGGGGGGGGGGCTCACTCTCATAATTACAATAATTAACAGTTGCAGATTTAATTGGAAGGGAAGGCATTAACAGGAGGAACATTGTGGCACGTGCAGAGGGAACCTTTGCTGCAAGAAGCTTTTGTCTTCTCTGTACCTAATGGTGCCTTGGCTGCGGTTGGTGAGTGCTGACACAACACAACGCAACCAGGCTGAGGGTTCAGACGGTGGGGCTTGTCAGGATTCAGACTGGAGGCAGATAATTAGGTGCCAGGTTAATGAGAGCACAGGCTCTTGATGGCATTTGGTTACTGTATGTGGGCAATTAATGACTTTGTTTTTGTGTTTTTATTGCCCACTTGAGTGGAAAACATAATACACTATTCACCTCAGGCCCGTGTGTGGTATTTGATGGAGTAGCAGTGACTGTGGCTGAAGAATCCATTCATTGTGGTGAATGGTTAATTCAAAACAATGCAGTATACTATATGGAGCTGGGAAAACGGAATCTCAGTTCACTCATGGCCACATTGCTGTATGACCTTTTCAGAGTGTATTGCCTCATGGTTGATGTCAAGCAAACACTGAAGTTGCAGGTCAGGCGCAGGACAATGTAGCCACGAAAACACACCAGAACAAAGAAAGCAAACCCGGTGGCCATAAGTGTTCAGTTAATTCAGCGTATCAGGTTTCATAATGTATTTGCGAAATTCCATACCCCCTAGAAAAGCCCTGCTTTCATTCTGGAGGATTTATTGGCAATGAATCCACTGAGAGGTCTTTAGACATCCTCTTCTTTAGCCCAACCGCTCGACGCCTCCTATTTTGGAGTTAGTTGTTCTCTTGCCTGTGGTGGCCAATTAGAGTGCTATAAGATAAATGGGCACCCACAACTTTGATGTCCATCTTTTTAATAAGCTTTGGTTAAGATGACATCTGTGTGAAAGAGTTCAATATCTTCACAGTGGGAGAGAAAAGAGGTTTATTCTAAAATGAAATATCATCTAAATACTGCTGGAGGTTTAGGCTGGGTGGGGGGATCATAGTGTCGGCTGTGACTCTGGTGTTGCATTCATTATCTTCCGCTGCAGTTGTGCAGATTAGTCAGCGAAAGATGATTTTTAGAGCCTCGTGAAATCTATGCTTTCATACCACTGAATGGGCTTCAGCATAAATAGAAAAAAAAAAGAAGTGTTTTTTCTATCCGGTATTCAAATATAGAGAATTTATCAAGCCTGAATAAACTAGTTTTAATACACATTTAAAACAGAGAAAGACAATTAATTAGCCCAAGTACAAACACTTGCACGACCCGGAAATCATTCAATGTTGGGAATATGAAGCAGTAATGGAAGAGAAGCACAGTGTAACAATATCTAAAATGGTGGGGTAATAAAATGGTGCATGAGTGTGTATGAATGTAAGAGAGAAAGAGAGGTGGAACGAGAGCATATATCTAACCTAGCCTGCGGACGTGCTGCTTTATACGTGTGTGTAACTCAGTCAGGAATAATGTAAATGTCTGGAGAGTCTTAAGACTGAGCAGGCCCGTATAAAAGCACCCTGTTTCAGGCTAGTAAAACAAGTCAATAAATACAGCGGAGAAGCCGATGCTGTCTGCTGCACTCTCCTGAATGAAAACAGAGGTGAACTGCTTATTTTCAGTTTGGCACCAGAGGTTGACAGCAGCATAATGGGCGCTCATACATTCTGACTATCACTCGTCACAAGCTATATCTGTCAATATTCCACTCAAGTGCATTTTAGATGTAAAACAAACGTTCCCTGGGAAGACTATTTACGACCTGATGTGGTCAGTTGCTAAATAAACTAAACGCTTCCTACGGCAGCGACTGACCGCGTTATGATGTTTTCTTTCCCGCTCGATTCATCAGTGTGTCTTTTTGTTGATTCTCGCAGACAGAACAAACACTGTTTGCCGAGCCTCAGTAGGGCGGCACTTACTTCACGAGAAGGCAGATCCTTTCTGCCCGCGCTCCAAATGGGAAGCCGATGACACAGACTCACACAAAATGGAAACACCATTAGGTAGGCAAACACTTCACCGCGATAACTGCTACCTGATTACAAGCGGGGAAAGCGCAGCCATGGTTCTGCTTTTTTTCATACAGTGTCAACACTTTGGGAAAGCAAATATTTCAGTGACTACCTTCCTTGCGCTTTAATCCATATGGTGCTTTCTGTTTGTCACCACATGTGTTGCACTCCCAGGATGGGTTTCCAGAACTCTCCTCTACGAGCAGAGGCTCACCTGCTCCACGCTACACAATGAATACACAGAGGTCACACACCGTATCACAGCAGGGCCAGCGTCAATCCTTTATTAAATTACCTGGCTATCTTCTTTTCTGTCACCACACTGATATGAGGGTTATCTTTTTCATTTACGTCGCGGATTTTCAAGGGATTATGCATTAAAGATTAAGGGCGTGTATACCTAACACCTCAGCACAACAAAATGTAATACTTCAGACAGCGCATGGCTGATGTGTGTAAAGCAAAAGGAGGTGCTATAAAACAAATCTTCGGCAGCCAGAACCGTACGAGGTTTATTCTCCTCAGACAATACAAGCTGTGACTATACAGAATGTTTCAACCCTAAAATACTGTGGTAAGCAATACAAATCCCTTGGACAAAATGAAATGTATTAAACATGTGGATTTCATAAATCTCCCTCTCCTCAGTCTGGGTCAGAGGTATATTCACTGTAGAGCTCAGCAGGCACTTTTCCCTCAGCATTGTTACTCTGAGTCGCAAGTGCTCCGAGTGGTTTCAAAATGAATGTCAGCAAAAGCTGCACGTGTATGGCAAACAGCAGATCCTCACAGTAAAATGGTTCAAATCACTTACCCCTGCTACTTTAGCAGAGTATTACAGCAGTGCAGGGATTTAACGGTCTGCTGTAGAAATATTACAGGTAGAATAGCGAACCAGGATGCATATTGTAGATGTAAAAATGCTCCAAAGATGAACAGTTCTGTTTAGTTCGCCAGCTTCACTCTCTACAGTGCAGATAGTGTCAAAAAAAAAAAAAAAAAAGGGGAAAAAAGCCATTCAGATCTGAGCACAACACTGTTAAACACCCAACTGGGATCCCTTTAACCTTGAGCAGCATACCAAAGGTAGAGGCAGCCTGGGGCTATGGGGGGACTGGCTACCACAACTCCCAGTGCCATGCTGTTCCACAGTGGGGGCCCAACATGGCCAGATTGCCAGAGAGGCCGGCAGAGGTGGTGCTACAGAGTAAGCAGGAGCTGATCATTCATCTGCTGCAACATTCACTTAAGTTGCTCCATTATCTATTTGTTTTGTTTTCCGAGCAATTCCTTTTCTGGTCACCTCGCTGAGGAGACAGTGCACCCGTGTTCACCTTGTGGGTGTCGGAGCATCTGTCGGTGGCTTTTTCATGTGACATTCTCACTAATTATTTAGCTAGCGTGATGGATAATCTGTGATCATTAAAGATCAGAAGAGCTAAGAAAAGATTGGGAGTAATTATCATTGCTCTGTGGTTCCCACTAATAAGTGAAAGGCTTTGGGAAAGCAGCAAGTAGCACGGATACACAATTAAATGACCCGTCTCTACCAACAGGCTCCGGTATTTTAATCTGCTTCAAACTAAAAGCTAGTAAACAAAGTATGAATGATGTATGAATTTTATACATAGTTCTGCTTTGTGTGGGGGGCCTGGGAGAGAAGATGAATAAAGATGGAAGATAAATTAGTGTGTGTGAAAGGATATTCTTTCCCTCAAGCTCATGATACGGCTGAGGCAAAACAAATAATGAAGCCTACAACCTATGAGTCACTTCAATCCTGATGTATAATTCAATCATTTTTGTGACAGCTGACGATTACTTCATCATCGCATAAAGAAGGATTAAAAAGTTGTCAAATTAAATATTAAAGAGGGACTGCAGGCAGTGGTGAATTTTTAAAGGAATAACACAGATTGGAGATGAAATGAGGCACCTATATGCATATTTTATGCCATAGGGAACAAATGCATATATTTTCCTCTAGGCCACCTACTTTGTAATAAAGAATAGCGAGTGTATAGATGTGGTAATGCAGCACAGCGGAAATGATATGAAAGAGAAATTGGTTTTACATAATGATGTCAAAAGGAATATGGCTCCGCATGGTCATGCGGAATAAAGATAAGATTCTCTTTCTCCGTGAGTGAATATTTCGCTAATGGTTTCTTCATTTCCTTAAAGAATAAAGAAGTCAGCTTTGAATGAACCTTGAATGAGGTTTCTATTGAATGAAGTTAACATTTATCTTTCAATAGCAGAGGAGATCTGTTGAAAATACCCATGTGTGGAGCAGAATACTGAACGTAAAAGCTTTGTCATCTGTTGAAATAAAGAGAAAGTGACAAGTGACAGTAATGCTATCACATTTTCAGCTGAAGGAGGGTTTGAAGAGGAGAACAAAGCAGCGAGATGCAATGCGAAGAGGGTTAAATCTCTATAAAGAACAGAGACGAGGGTGCATTTCACAAAGTCAGCATCGATTGGAGTAAACAATGACTGATCAATATGCACATAAAAGGATCCTTCTAACAAAGACTTGCATGTAGATTTCACATATCATATCTCACAAACAGATAATGCTTTCTCAAGCCTGTTGAATTAGCAGCAGTGGCCTTTTTGTATTATATCTATTTTGCTCCCATTCTTTTTTAAACTGTTTGCTTTTTTTTTTTTCTTCCTTCCATTTAGCGCAGATACACTCCTGTGTCCACACACACTTACTCATGCAATAAGCATCATTGTCACAGAGGCTTCCTTTCCAAATGGTTCAGCCTCCACCATCTGCAGGCGTTCCCAGACACACCGCTTTGAGTCTGCCATAATGATGCATGACTAAGTACAGTTAAAGTGTTGCAGTCTGTTGGCAAAAAGCAGTCAAGCACTTTGCTATAGTGTCACTACGGATAAACCATACAGCTGAAGGTTGACGATGGATAAAAGGCAGTGACAGGCCTAGTGATGTGACTCTGTGTGTGTGTGTGTGTGTGTGTGTTAGTGTGGATTCACATGTGTATGAGAGGTTAGAAACCATGGCACAGCAGATTTGTAAGTGTACTTAACTACGATGTGAAATAGGGTTGGACACAGTGACATAAAATGCTGTGCTGGAGTCGGTTGAAACTGGGACACGGTTTAAAAGTTATTCCCTCTGCCAAAAAAAAGCAGGCATCTCCCTCCACTACTGTGGTTTTAAGGGAATCACAACCTCATGGGTTTACTAATATTGTTTGTCACACACATCTCTGAAAAGTGTTGTTAGCACAATGTGAAATCTTCAACTGCAATCCCAGCACATTATTTTAACAAACGCGTTTTTCCTTTCTTGCTGCATTTGGATTCTGTCGTCTAAAATAGACATTTTTCTTATTCTTGATTTACAGAAGATCATTACACTGTGTGTGTGTGTGTGTGTGTGTGTGTGTGTGTGTGTGCGCGTGTTCTTTCAGTCACTTCAAGTCCAGCCCTTGCAGAGCACTGTTTATTTGGCCTTGCACATCCAACTCCTTTGGTTGAATTTAGCAATAAGGGACTCAAGCCTCCCTCTCAGCTCCTTCTCAGTCTCTCTCCTCATTTCACTGTCTCCTCCAGTACTCTTCAGGGTAGATATTCAGCGTACAGTGAATATAGAGGAGACAAAGAACTCTCCATTATAGTGTACTCTGTTTGCCAAAGTCTTTAGTGTCAAAACGCTCCACAGACTTTGTCGCTGCTTTGTCGAGTTCACCGCTGCTGCTGCTTTCATGTAAATGATCTTGAATGTTATTTTCTAAAGAATGCATTTTAAAGAGAAATTCTCATTTCTGCCTCTGCATCTTGTCACAAACCCTTTTCTCTCCTATCTCCTCCCCTCTCTCCGGCTCCCTCCTGCTGCAGCCGTAGACTGCATAATTGATGCAAATACTGTCACATGTGTCAGGAGTGGAGGCTCTTCTAGTTTACTTCTGTGCAACACTTTATCGGAGAACATTAAGTGGAGAAAGCAGCCTCATGCCAGGGGTGGAAAATCAGCTTGTCAGTGGTCTCATTCACACAGCCATTGCTTCGGGATTGTTTCATCAAGGTGATTGAGAACAAAAAGTGCGGCAGCAAATTTCAGCTTATGTTTAGGAGCCCTGCCACATACATTATTTATATTTGTTGCCCACCCTAGTCTCCCCAGTCCTCTGAATACATCATTGCCTAATTCTCAAATTTTTCTTCAGATTTCCTCCCATTTGCGCCATATCCTTTCCACATCAACCACACCAAACCATTAGGCTTGTAGAGCACACTTCTTGTGTGTGACACAGACCTGAAATTATAGATAGCTGCTTTCAAGGAGTGCTAGGGTCTGATGGGAAAGCTGTAATGGCTGTTGAGTGACTGGAGTGCACTCAGAGACAGAAACAGGATTTCATTTACAACAACGATACAGGAGGAATTATGTAAAATGGTAACATTCCATGCCATTTAATGAGCCATATTCACTAATGTCTAAGTCTATGGTCTAGTGGTAATAAAACGCACCGCCTGCCAGAGCTCCCCTGCTACACTGTGTCTGTCTATTTCCAGCTCTGTATGAAACAATGGTGCATAACAGAACAGGCAGACATTTGCAGTTCTTTACCCTGCGCACTGAATGCTCTGCCCTCAGACCTCAGACAGAGTGAGGCGCTTGTCTGCTACCCCCTCCTCCCTCTCCCATGCTCTCTCTGTCCTCTTTTTTTTTCTGGCCCTAGTCTGTGCTACAGATTAAGTGACTTGATCCTGCAAACATCTGAAGAATTCAGCTCCACAAAGGGGTCAGACAAAGGCCAGGGGATAGCCTTACAGGTCCTCCTCCATTAGCGGATCCACAAAGGTGTCATCAAGAGAGCTCTACAGGCAAGAAACACACCTCAAAAACAGCAGATTGCCAATTGATGTTTATCTCTGGACTCATTATTAAAACCGTCAGTGCCTGCATCTGCCTGGACATACGATCGCTGAAATTAATGGGAAAAATTGATTAGCCTGCACTGCACATGTCATGCGTGATGAGTTGCATTAGAAAGAATAATATTCTTGGCTTGGTAAATGGATTCCTACATCTTTGCACTATGTCAAATCTTTTTCGCAAAAACATTTTTTATTTTTTTTTTTGCACAAACAAGTTCTCGCTTGTGAACTGCAATACTCACACCAAGTAAGCTGCAAATGCTGACTGTCTCTTTGTTCACATGTCTCTTGATATAGACAAACAAAAATACCCCATATTTTCCAGCATTCACAAAGAATATCTGGGGCTCCTAGAAAAACATTTCAACTGTAATAAGCTTTCTCCATGAGAGTCTGAAACATTTCAGAGGGCTCCTTTGAAGCTCTCACTATGTTGACTGTTCATATATAGACAGTGCTTGGAAAGCCTGAGCGCCATATCACTGTAACCTCTCAGTGCTTCTGCATTAATAATTAATTGCCAATGTGAGTAAACACCACTGTAGATACAAGAATGCCCCTAACAACACACACTCTGCTGCTCCCACTTAAAGCTGTACACTCAACAAATTTGGATGGAGTTTCCAGATACATGCTAATGTTGCATATAAACTGTATTCTGTCACGTTTATCATGGAAAATAATTCAGGCAGCAGCTCCTGAGCATATATCCAGTTTTGCAATTTAACCACGTTCGGCAAAAATTTCCTTGGATTGTGATTTGCTTCGTTCTGTATAAACCTTCACACGGGCGATACGATTCAACAAGGCGGCTCCATCTTTCACTCTGCAGACGCCCATGTACAGTCAGACCCTGCTCAGGAGGAGATTTGGAGGCGTTGCTCTTGCGCAGTTACCCTTTAGCTTACAGGCAACATGCTGTGAGTTTACGGCTAACACAGCCTCATTTATATTACTTATAGTGAGGAATGTATGTGCAAGGCCTGTAGAACATGCTGACCTTGTCACTGTTAGCAGCATCTCCCCGTGCCAGTGAGGAGCCTTGCTGGTGCTCAGGTACTGTTACTCAACCTGCTCGTGTTGTACATAAAGGAGAAACTAAGGGCTTCTGAGTGTGACAGCGGAGCCGTTGCTTACTGAATGGCTGAGCAACATAACACGCCCACTGAGCTCTGATTAAAAGATTTTTATTACACGAGTGCATATATGGTTTTGAACATGGGCATTGCCATATATTATATAATGCAAACACTAATCATATTACTACGGCTGTGTATGCATCACCAGCGAGCCTTATTTAGCTTTTGGTGGTGTAATACGGCCAGCTATTCAGGATTCAGGAGCAAAGAGAGCGTCTTTTATCTTACTATAAATCCTCATTATTTCTAATAGCACTACTGAAGGCTAAAGAGTAGAGCAGAGCATGTTCTCTTTATTCTGCAGTCACTGACAGACATGGCCAAGCACTACGGGTTAATGTAATATCACAGTTGGATGCCTCCTCAACTCACTTACATTCCCTGTTAGCTTAAAAGTCCTTCTGTTAAAAAAAAAACACGATATATGCAATGCATGAAAGGAGGTGACGACTGTAGGAGCCCATAATGGCAGAGGGCCCGCAAAAAGTCCAGATGAATTATTCCAAAAAATTATCTTTCACAGGCCCATCACAGAATGATGTCTGAAAGATTGAGAGCAAATCATGTTTAAATGTTTTCAATCAAGCAATACATCACTATAATGTTGTAAAATAATGTCTGAAGAAAACAAAAGACTAAAAAAAATCACATCTGTGATATTAGTCCCATTTTGTCATGGGGAAACGTTAGTCTAAGAATAGAAAAATGGACTGTAAAAAGTCCATGGTTCATCTACTGAGACTGGCATATCAATTAGGATTGTGAATAAGAGTGTAATTGAAAGCAACAGGAGCAGAAAGAAGCGGAAATTCATCAAGGCAAGCATGGAAAAGCACAAATGAGTTCCGAGCGAGACACAGAGAGCCTCGTCCCTATTCTTCTGCTCCCTCTTTGCCCAGAACAGATCCACCTAATCTCTCCAACCATTACCAAATAATGAAGCTAGCAACCAAACAAGTCTGCCTGCTCTAGTAGTTTCCTTTAATAATTCTAAGCAGGCTAATTGTTTTATTGGAGGTGCAAATAAATATTTCTTGGACTGTCTCTCCTTCCAGCCACGGAGGATTCATAAACCTGGTGTTAACAGCACATTGGGTGTTAAAGCCTGCAGCCTCGGGGGCCCTGATAAGTAGTAAATGTAGTTGTATAAAAGTGAGAAAAAAAGCAGCTCGATGTGTAGTGTTAACCAATTACGGTTAGCTCATCAGTCACAACCTGTTGAAGCGGTTCGCCACCTCTTTGCGTGTAATTTTGAGCAAACTAAGAAATTTAAGTGATGTCGAGGTCAGGGGTCACCTTGCTGGGACTTTTATTGGTCCGTTTTATTGGGTGTGTTGGTGCTCCGTGCCTGTGATTGCTTTCCAGACCTGGCTTGCGTTCGAAAGGCTCAGTGGCCAGCAGCATCTGTGTCTTCCTGCACTCTTATCTCTGCTGGCAAGCAAGCACACTGGTGCAGGCCTGCCACACAATCATTGTACCACGGCTCCACTGTCACTAAATGGCACGTTCTCTCAGCCCCAGTCCTCCCTTTCCTAGGCACGGGCTTCTCCAGCTGCAGCCTAATTTCCTGTGACTTGCCTAATTACTGTAATTAAGGATTAATTGCCATTAATTATTCACACATAAGCTCATCGCAAATCATGGGGTAAATGTCTTATGAAAGCTGCCATACAAGCCATGTATAAACACACTAGGATGCTCCAGGCTGCTGAATCGATCACTCAGCCCTCCAGCAAATCTCCACGCCACACTTAGGAAAACAGCGATAACTCTCCCCAAAATCAACAGCCTATCCAGGTGATGGAGGAATCAATTCACATGCTTTATTAGTCTCAGCTACATTCGGTCGCTTCCAATAGTGCTTCTAGGATCCCCAACACATGAAGCAGGCAGAGAAGAATGTGTACGCAATATGCTGTAAAGTTTTGATTAAAAAAAAAGGTGTGACGCCTCATAACACATGATACTAGGCAGGATAAGGATAAGTAAAGGCTAATTCTACTTTAATCAAATGCGGTCGTCTTACCCTTGCTTTTAGCAGCATAAGAATCCATTCGATGTGTTATCACAGGAGAAAGGTGAGGAACATGAAACTCTAGTAGACTTTGTCATGATTCAGGTTGTTGCTCATATGACACTTTGTTTTTCATTGTATCTCTAAATTCTGGGAAGACAACTTAAACCTGGGGGGTTGATTTTGGGTCAAGGAGAAACATGTCATTAACCCCTTCCCCTGGGGGAAGCTTTTATCTCTTAAAAAAAGAAAAGTGGTCGGTGATTTCTGAGTCTGGGACCTTCTGGCTTTTGCTGGGAAAAAAAACTCCAACATAGTGAAGGCAAATATTTACCCTTGCCAACACTCTGATGCTTCCCACGCATTTTTGGGGAAATAGTTTTTTAAGGCCTCAGCATCATAAAATCATAATAATGGCTATAATGTAAATCTGCTGAATATAAAATATCTTCCAGGGACTCGCATGCAAACAGTATTTAAGAAGCGACATTTTTACAAGGCTTTAAATCAGCAGTGGAGCCATGTGTTGATGGAGGGAGAAAAAAGAAGAAGTAAACCGTCTGGTGCTTCACATCATGTCGGCAAGACCTCACAGTAACATCACAAACTCCATCATAATATGCGATACTGACAATTATTTTCTGAATCCCGGTGGGATCTGTGGAAGCTGCTGCCTCAGCAGGGACATTGCACACCCTATATCTGCTTCTCCGTGTCTTTGTTTCCCAAAACTCTGGTCACTGAGTGAGAGGTGGATGGGACGAGAGGGGACTAATTGAGGGACCGAAGGCTGCTGTGGCAGATTAATGAAAGAAACATCTTCATTTTGGGCACATAAGTTTGTGCGTCTGATTTAAACATTTATGTTAATGGACCTTCTGGCAGCTCTTTAATGCTCTACACTCTCTTGTAAACAGCCTCTTTGCAAATCCATCATTGGACCATCCTGCAAAAGCTCGAAGCTGCACAAGGAGACGGGAGCAGATAACACCGTTCCACATCAAGACAAGGGGATAACAAGACTTCAGACATACAGAGAAGGCTTGAGCCAATGCTGGCAGAATTTCCCCTGATCAGCATTATTGCAGCCAGAGTTTAATTTATAGAGCTGAGCTAGTCCCGTTTTATGTGTTTGTTAGATTAATGTGCAGAGCCATACTTTTTTACTGCTATAGTCTTTGATCAAGTTCAATTTATTGGGATTAACCTGAGGTTCAAGCGTGGTCTGTGATGCATTTCAAGTCATTTTCTCCAACTGTGAGTGAGTTTCTCGTCCTTATAATTAAACACAAGTTTAAACTGTCAAATCCGTCTACCCACTCTGACGGTTCCTTAAAGATCCAACATGTTCATTTCTTATTTCGAACTAACTTTTAAACCTTTCGCCTTTTCAACATGGCCCTTAAATTAGTATACGTTAATTGTTACCTTAGAAGCGGCGCAGTGCTGTGATAAATGCTGGTTTCCACAGACAAAAGAGAAGTGCCTGATTGCGCCGTGGTGTTAATATGGAAACGTGTTGTACAGTCAACCTGTCACCGCGCTGTGTGTCAGCATGTGAGTTACAAGACCCCACAGCCTGTGTAACTTTCTGTGGACCCTGCTGCCCCCACACATTTCACACTCCCACCTCCCTCTGTGTGACACCTCCCAGCACGCACATGCATCATCGCGTCATTGATGCCTAATTGATACTTCCCTATTTATTGTCACCTTCCCTCTCTGTCAGCTGACTTGGTTCTCCGTGTCGCTTTGCATTTATGGACTCCCGGCTGCCTTGATCTTGGTAATTAGAGTTTATGTGCTAATTGGTGTAAATACAAAGATGGGAGTTGCAGGCGAACACTTCACACCGCAGCTATAAATTGTGGCTCTGGTAAGTGTGGGTTGTAGTGCTGAGGGGATAGCAGTGTCTCTGGAAAACTGATATTTCTGTCAGCAGCCCTCGTCCTTCTTTACACATTCAAAGTGCAGTGCAGCTTGAAAAATATTTGGACAGCTAAAGACATCTTTGCATGGTCTGGCTTTGAAAGACTCATTTACCGTTGGGTGTCAAATGTCATGGTTACTATTTCAAGACCAGATTGTCGAGACATAAGTGTTAATACACTTGATTAAATGAGGATATGTGGTTTTGCATTTCTATAAGATCTGCAACCACTTCAAATATAAAATCAAACACAATATATATATATATATATATACATTCAGAAAATTGCAGTGTGCAATTACTAGTAGGAGCACCAGGAATGTGGCAATTTGAGCTCTGGTACCTCTTTTCAGTATATTAGTTGTTCTATACTTTCTTGGGAACAAGAACATGATGGTTTCTTTTATGTACACTGTACAGTTAATTTATAACAAACTCCAGTCTCCAGAATTCCCATTTGGATGCGCTGGAACATACATCTATTGTATTATGGCTGAGAGGACAACCTGAAAATAATATATCAACCTCTGGATGCTTGGCTGTTGTAAATTTCTTGAAATGACAACATGATCTGTAAACTAAAAATGACTGTAATAACAGGAAACCAAAGATGACTGTAATCTCTGATTTTAGTCATGATCATGAAAACTGTGCTTATGAATAGAGAGTTACATCTCTAAGTCACTCTGGATGAGACAAAAGCAGTGTTAATGTTAGTTGGCTTAGCCAGTAATGGTTGTAACAGTGTCATAGATCTCCTTTGGTCTACTTCAGGTGTTTCTGTAAATTCTTACAAAATGTGACATGTGAGTGTAAACAGAAAATTAAGCAAACAGTCATTAATTATTTTAAAAGCACAACAGCCTTGGCAACAGTACAATGAAATGTCCTGCAAGGTTCTTTATATGGAGTAATGGATGGGGCACAGTGGCTGTGTAGAAAAAAAAAATACATTAGTGAGATATGATTTTAATCTGTCAAAACCAAAGCTACCTGGTCTTTATGTTTAGTAATTAGATCTGCTGACAGCTGAAATAACACGAGTTTAAAGCCAAAACATAAAAAAAAAAAACAGCCTGTGTGAGTCTTTCCATTACTGTATAAAATGCTTCTTAAGCCATCTGCTTCAAAATGCTCCATTTCACTGAAATGTTAGACACAATTATGCAGATATCAAATAGCAAACTTTTGCACTGATTAAAATCGCGCTTCAACCATGTGCTTTTCACATGCAAACACACACAGATGTATGTTTCTTTCCCCCCTTTTCATTTTCAACTTGGTTCTTTTTAAACTCTGTGTTGTCAGCAGATGTCCTTCTAACGGAGACAAAGAAAATGAGAGGGGGCTGGATATCATCAGCATAGAAATGAGCCTCCTCTCGATGCCCCTTCTAAGGCACAGCCACAGCGCCGCTCCAGCCACTGCACTACCTTTTCAACTTGCAAATGACAGTGTCACCAAATGCTATCCTTCCATCAATCAAGTCGAGGGGGTCATGAATATACAAAAGGCAAAGCGGAGACTGGCTGCCTCCCGCAGCTCTACTTGGCCCAATTATACAGGCTCAGCTTTCTCCTGTGAGCTTCCACTTTTTGTTTCAGTCTAAAGGGTACAGTCCTAGGAAGCCCCGGGCTTAATCAAGGTAGGTCACGCATACTAGACCTCTCAAGTGGACTGCAAATGCAAGTTAAATGTGGACACCAAATGTCATCTTTCTTTTACATCATTAGTGCTGGGGGGCAAAGACAGCAGGGGTCAGTTCTGCACCCCTTTTTTCCACGCACACTCCTCCACATCCCATGTACAGAAGTCCTCCTCTTTATCCAAACACAAGACCAGACCACTAGGCCGCTGCAGCTCCCTCCCCTCTCCTCCCTTCTCCTCCCCTCCCCTCCCCTCCCGTCCTCGCCTCTCCTCTTCTCTCTCTGCGGCAGCCTGCTTGCCCCTTTCTTTACCCCAGCTGTCAGATCATAGTAGTGAATTAGCATTCTAACGGATACGCCTCAACCCGGGGATGAATTAGCACACAGGAGTAACTAATGACCTCCCTGCTGAAAGTGGACCTTATAATCCATGGCACAGCTGATCAATACCACTGCTTCAGCTCAGCTTACTCTGTCTATTCCCTTTTTAGTTTTCACTGAGATCCTTTCACAGTCTTAGAAAAGATATCACAGACAGTTTAATATAAAACTAAACCAGATTATCACAGGAGTCACATCTGTTAATGTTTAAATAAAAACTTATCAGTACACCTGAATGGTGGCTGCTGAAGACAAAGCGCGTTGGTCGATAACGTCTCATTGTTACGTTTTCATTATGATGGAGAATGTAAACAAGACAAATCCATGCGTTAATGTAAGTAATGTTACCTGATAGCATCAATCACTGAATACGGCGATTGTGTTCTTGCTCTGTGTTGACAAAGTGTTGTGCGAGCTGACTAATCAATCACCTCATTAGAACTGATGATTCTAATTGTTTCTGATGAGTGTTGAACTGATGCAAAGGTTAAGACCATTTTGATGCATTGAAAGCCAGTTGCTTGAATGAATGCGTTATAAATTTGTTACGTAAAATTGTGACACTGATGGAGCAGGAGTGGACTTTCTCACTACAACACTTATTAATGACTTATATCTGGATGAACTAAATATATAATCGCCATGTTCTGCCTGAGACGGAACCACCAATGGCAGAATGTACTGTAAAAACATGAAAAGGGCTTCCTGTCAATTTTTTTTGTCAGAATTTAAGACCTCCTGTAAACAAATTCACAGATAAAATATGCTCTCAAAATAGATGCGACAAGCTGTTCTGAACAAGCTTTGATCAGCTTTTTTGATGTGTTAATGTGTCAGTGGAGGCGCAGCAATCAAGCCACAGTAAGTCTCAGAGGAGTGTGAGAAAGCAAAGGGTTAATGTGGGCCTACGGCTGAGAAAATAAATTACTCTAAATATGTAAGTGGACGTTGAAATGGGCCCTGTAAGAGCAGAGTGGGTTTGGGTAAACCAACAGTCTGTCTGCAGTAATTTATAGACAGCTATGATAAATACTATTTGTCCATGACAGTCACATGAAATAATAAACCATGGATGGCGATAAACATTACTAAATCCTGACACTATTGATTTATAATGTCTAACAGTGACATCAAACCAAACAACTGACAGAAACAATGCCAGGGCTTTAGGAGCAGTTTGTCAACTATTAATTCTGTCAAAGGGGGTTTCGCTCTAAGCCGAGAGAGCTTGTCTTGCAGTTGTCAATCCCTTCGCTGGAAACGACTGCAGCACGTCCGTGGGCAAGGGCCCTAGGCACTGCTCCGTTAGCCCTAATTACCCCCATCCCTGCTTTGGCAACGACAAGACCAGCCTCTATTTAAAATGCATGTTAATTATGCAAATTATTAATTGGGCTGGTGCTTGAGGATTTGTGTTTATGCCCGGATTAGAGTTAATAACTGTATCAAGCTACGTTTTAAGCCTGACCTATGACAAGTAATGCTGAGGTGCTGAAAGGGATATTTTCCAATACATTACCCTCTCTCCTCTTCCAAGTCCATTCCCCATTACAGCAGGCTGAATAAATGACACACAGATTCTCCTACCTCGCAACAACAACCATACAGTTTGGATGTGCGCCGTGCACTGTGTAACATCATACCACAACGCTGCACCGCACTGCTTTGTTACAGGATCTTGTAGAAGTACAGCAGTTTATATTTGCCGGTGACTAGTGCGAACACGCGGTCGCATAAACAGTCGAGGGTCCTGTTTCACGGCGATCCAGGACTAGCTGTCAGGCTAATTGCACACACCTGTGATGGGGACCACACACGCTCTGTCACCACCTGCCATGGAGAACAGTCAGCTATGGCCTGCACTGTGGTCAACCGGCTATCACCAAGTTCAAGTAGACATCACAGGAGAGCCAAATATTTGTGCAGTCCGTTAAACAACGGATACATGTGTATTTGTAGAGATTTCACATGTTGTTAATAGCATACATGTGCACACGGCACACAATAACTCCTGACTTAAGGAAAAGTTGTAACACATCACGCACCTCTGTCCTCACACCTTCAACTCCTACTTATATTTGCTTGTGTACCAAATATGTCCCTAGAAACTGTGACTGTATGTTGGTTATGGATTTGCCTCAGCTCCACACAGTCCTGCCAAAACCTTTGGGAGCCTTTGGGAGCGCTCCCTCGATAGGGTTAAGTTTGAGTTTGTATGCCTACAGTCATGCATGAAGGAGGAGCTGCTACACAATACCCGAGAGGTATGAAAGGAATATGAACCGCCAAAACCATGGCAAGAGAAGACTAGATAAACACTTCATTTACCATCGTGTTTTCTCTTTCTTTTTTGCAAGTCATGACACGAAATATCGACAATTTAACACTGATTTGAAAACAAAAAACGGTAGGTGAGTAAAGGAGTAACCCTGTGCTGCTGCAAGTGAAGTTTGTTGTCAAACAGCAAACTTTTGCTATCGTGAGGTTAGCTAGTCGTATTGTGCCTGATATGTACACAAATGATGGGCTCCCATCTGCGTAGCGAAGGACGCTGAAGCTAAAACAGCTAACTGGCTATAAAAATCAAATCAAATCTTGTCATCTCTTTTCCACCTGCACTGTTTTCAACCCCAACGACCGCTATTCGTATTGTTCCAGAAAATCCGACACACTTTATTATAGAAAAAAAACAGACTGCAGAGGGTGTCGGCCCCAGTGTCAGCCAGTCAGCAGTCTTTCCACTTCCTGCCACGACTGAAATGGTTAAGGGCGCATTAAGCTGTTTTGCTCAATGGCCCTTGACCAATATAAAGAAGTACTGAGATAGCATGTTCTGATTTATGCCCTGTGAAGACATTATGAATGCATGCAAGCACATGCATGAACACCAACACTCACAGTCTCTGAAAAATAAGTAAATGTAGATAGATAGATAGATAGATAGATAGATAGATAGATAGATAGATAGATAGATAGATAGATAGATAGAAATGAAATGAAATAAAGCACAATAAGAGACCGAGGTAATAAATCTGATAAACGACAAAACCCATAAAATTGCAAATAGACTTTTCATTTATTCTCAACAAAACCCTTTGTTTGTTGGATCTAAATTATAGCTTGATTAAAGTCTAACAGAGGGCTACAGTAAATCCTGTGTGAATGTTTGCTGCAGTTCCTCTAGAATGGGAAATATTGATCAGTATGATTTCCCTGGGTACTAGGGAGCTGTAGAGGAAGAGTGAGAGACATTATTTAAGGGACATGGAGCCTAAGTTGAAAAAAAAAAAGGGGGGGGGGGGGGGACGTGACATTATGGTCTGTGCCTTGAAACATGACTCAGTCTGAGTGGCCTTTGATGGTAAGGCAAAAAGGTAGTTCATCATTGTCTGCATGGGAACCAGGGGGGTGGTTGTCTTGTGTTGATTTTACATTATTAATTTGAGGCACACAAGGTCATTGGGGCCGCTATAGTCATGAGAACCAGTTGTTATCTTAACACAGCTGTCGGGCTGAATCTGCATTGACTGATTATGCCATTGATTGGTAACACTGTGAGAAGGGAGCCTTTAGGATATTGCTCCAAATTCAGAGCCTTTTCAATGCCACAGTTGCGTTTTGGTGCCTGAAAACGTGGCTTATTATTTGTATTTTACAGTCTCTGCTGTGTTAACTAACACTGTAGCTCAGAGAGCCTTGTATAACCACGTCTCAGACACCTTCAATCTGCTGTAAGCAAATCAAATGTGAATGTCAAATTGTTGCAAACATATGCTAATGCAGGAAAAACCTCATGTGTGAGGGGAGGGGGTAGAGAAATAAATAGAAAATAAACATTACAAAAACTGTGAAATCTTAAACAAAGGGGGTTGAATCCTGAGCAGCTGGCATGGAATGAACTCTTCTGGAGAGGGAATGCCAGTTTCAGAGCGCCCCGAGCATCGATTTGGAGCCAAGGCAGTAAACAGCTTTTATCAGCAATAATGATGGCATAATCCCAGCTAAAGAGGAAAGTAGCATATGGTGCAAAGCTTACAACTGCAATCCCAACAAAGTAGGGGGGATTTTCATCACTTTGTCCACTTGAAAGACACTCTGCCAATTCATTTTTTTTCTCTCTGTCCAAGGATCATAATCTACACTGTAAAATTAACATAACTTATGTAAAATACAGACATTTTTCTCATTTGTTGACTGAATTATGGAACAATGGGGTTACATCTCCAAAATGCAAACTTGTACTACAAACTCTACAATGGTAAGTGCACATTACTGTGCACACAGGCTTTATTAGGTGACTACCGCCAACAATCTAACAAGGAGTCACTGTGATTCAGCATTTCAGTCCTGCATATACCTATGAATTATGGATATAGAACGTAATCTCACAGCAGCAAATTAAAAATGAATTCCTAACAGGTCATATAGCAGCCATTTACACTTGAGTCCAGCAATCTGTGCTGCAATGTCTATATTTTCAGTTTTATCATATTCTCTTTCATTAAACCTATCAAGTGCTCCTTTTGATCAGACAACCAAGGCCAGAAGACAGCTCTTTTCCAGGAAGAGTGTAACACTGCCAAGTAGCACTCTACACTGGCTTCAACCTCTGTCATTGATTTTCCTCCAAGCTGTGACCATTCATTGTTTGTGACATTCTCCTGTCGGCTCTTTAACACCCTTCAACCAAATCAATTTCATATTTTTGTCAATGCCTTGCAACTGGATGAGCCAGATGGGAAGGGACGTCACATGATTTAGGATGTCGATTTTCTGGCAACATTTTTATTTGCAGTTTTTACAAGACTTACAAAGCTGGCACGATGGGTTTATTTAAAGACATGTAATGGAGGAGAGGCAAAAATAAGCTGGCATGTGCAATTGTAGAGCCTAAACAAGCAGTCATTAATCAACCGGTTGATTAACAGAAAATTAAAAAGCAACTATTTAACTGGTCAATGAGTCATTTCAGTCATTTTCTAGGCCTAAATGCCTAATTTTGGACAGTGAGTCCACTATTTAGCATTTATAAGCTGCATAGAACCATTTAATAAATGCTTTATAACCAACTGTAATGCAGTTTTAAGATTATTTATGAGAGCTTTACGTGTTTATTAATGTAAAGTATTTGACAACAGTTAGAACCTCTCGGTGACAACATATTTCATTATTATTACTACTGTCTCTTACACACACTCACATTCATTCATTCACACACATTCATTCTATGTATTATATGTGCTCATGGGTTAATTTATAGTTGATACACAAATAAACATATATATCTGCTTACAACTACATTATAGTGGGTTATAAACGTATGTATCCGGTGCTTATTCATTTCTTATGAACACAAAATATGGGGACTTTAAGTAAAATGTTACAATTTGCACTGAACGGTTGAACAAAACACCTCCACAGATTGTAACTGGTACTTGACTAACAGCATTAATGGATAGTGAAGAAGATCATAAGTGGTACTACTAAATTATTGTTAAAAAACCCTACCGCCAAACAATTATCTGTAGATATTATAATTCTGCAATAATAATGGTATTAATGTCAGTTATTTGTTAACCGTTACCATTCATTGTCATTTCATGACTTAAAGAACTGGCAGGTTATCTGTCAGACGAAAGGTGTTTTGTTGGTCTTCAAAATTTCATGGCTATCTACGAGCAGCGGCAATAGTCATGAACGTGTCAAAAGGAAACTAAACAGCAAACCATTTCTTTCCTCAACTCTAACAAATGACTAAATTTATTCTTTGCCTTTTTCACAAGCCTTCCAGACCATATGGCTTTGCCCTCTATTATACTCTCAATATCACGCACTAACAATGACAACAATAATAGCACGACTGACCTTGACTTCCCGTCTGGACTCTAAGAATAATATTTGATAGCAATATTAAGTGCAACAATAATGAGATGAATATTCCCCATTTAGTGTAGACAGCTTTAGGACAAATTCTGAAGGGAGAGCTGCCTGCTGCAGCTACATGCTGGTCACTCTTAGTTGTCAGGGCTGATTTATTGCCTCCTAGCTGTTCAATTTCACATTTTGTCCTCGTCATATCCCCGACTCATGATCATTCTGCACTGACCCTTGTAGGGCAGGCAGGGAATATTGATAAAACAATTATCTGCTTGCCGTTCATTTGATTTTCCATTTCAATTACGGATTGGAGGAGGCAAAAAGAAAAGATTGCGGCATTGATTTTTTTTCCTACCTTACAACAGGAAGGAGGCAGGCTTTGATGGGATGCTTTGGTGACATGGAATGGAGGCAGGAGAAGTGTGCAGCAGCTTCAGGCGTTATTTCTCTCTTTTGCTTTTGCAAAGGCTTTGCTTTATGGACCGTTTGTGAATCAAGTATGATTTTAAATGGCCAACTATTAGTATTATTAGAACGTATGAAGCCACACAGACTCTGCATCCCCTTTGTTCATGTCATTCCAGTCTCGTGTATCCAGTTTAACTGAAGGATATCTGACTGATTATTGATTTTGACGATTAAAATGTGATGAGGGCTTTTACTCCATGGGGGACCAGCATGTTCACACTGCTGGTGACCGGAGGTAAACACTGTATGTGCCTTGCACTCTGGAGGCCAAAGGACCCAAAGGTCATAGCAGTTTGTCAGCGACACCATTCCACTCTCTCCCCCTTTCTGATGGTCTGCCACTGTCTATTTGTCACTCTTAAATGACAACAGAGTTGCATCATACTTGTTTTTCCTGCAGCACTGACAAAATGCTCCACCACCTCAGCATTGTGCTACATTGCACTGTGATGGAAAGCATAGTGAGGGGACGATTTCAAGGCACATACAAGACAATTCCCGCTGTAACAGAGAAAAATAAAACAAACACAGACAATACAGTAAGGATTAAATTGGAGGAAAGTGCATGTTAAATGCTGAGTTTCTTTAGAGCGAGCCATGTCAAATGAATCCATTACCACATAAAGTAAATAGATTCTTCTGTAAATGATTTGGAACATTGGTAATGGGTAAAGACCTAATGGGAATCCTGGTAAAATAGCCTTTGGGGAGCCTGGGAAAATCTGCCTCAGTGAAGTGGCCGGCTCTTGGCCAAAACCCTGTGTAGAGGGGAAGGGGAGGGGGGGCATAGACTTCACAGAGATGACAGAAAGTGAGAGAGGGAGTGAAAGACAGACAGAGAAGGGTAAGAGAGAGCAAACTCTCAAGGAATCTCCACCCATGGATGATGTTAAGTTCCACTGTTGAGCATAATCGCGAAAAAATGCTGAAGACTTGAAAGGGCTGATGATAATGCTATTGCTGTCCAGTGATCCAGCACGGTCACAGGCAGCAGCAGCAAGGCACAGTGCTGTACTACTTCCTATACTGCAGTCCGCTTCGGCGAACACGGCAGCTCCCAGGGGATTTCACATGGCTGACCTTAAATAAGTTTGGCTTTGATCAAAGTTTAGCACGATCGTTCTGCTTGCTACAGATCAGGGGATCAGGGAGATGAGACCTGGGCTAGGAGGTCCTGGCAAAGACTCCTTCCAAAGCTCCAGTGCACCCTTCCAACACCGGATTATGTTGGGCAATTAAGGTAATGAACTGGCTAACGTAACAACGCATAATGATCCTTTTTATCCTCGCTCTCTAAGGTACCTCTTGTAGTATCTCTGATACATCTTCCTGCGCATCACTTAAAAACAGCTTTGCTGTCCTGTTTGTGTCCCGGCTGGTGGGTGTTCCCAATACAGGAAATGATATCATAGGTACTTCATGACAAAAACCAAACCACCGCTAGGCCTGTCTGTGAGTAAAACAGACAGTGTTCAGCAGGACAAGTAGAACGGTGGCGCTCTGGTTAAGTCAGATAAGTGTGCACAGGCTTGGTTGAAGAAGCAGAGGGAGGACAGCACCTGCGTGGACATGCTCATGTGCATTTGCCTGCATTGGTGTGGCGACCAGGCGCTGTGTCTGTCTGTGTGGCACTGAAAGCCTGCATTCCAGTTCCCCCAATCAACCTCCCACCCCATCAGTGCACAACTTGTCTGCCTGCTCCCTTTTCATTTGAACACATTTTCTAGCCAAAAATTTCACTTCAATCTCACCTCATCTCTCCATACTACATTAACCCCTGGCAATTGCCTTCCAAATGACCCCATTAAGCTGTAATTGCCTCAGCAGGCCTGCTCCCTCGCTTGTAATTCTGTGCAGCGAACCCACCAGACGTTCCCCCGGCATTGTTTCATGTTCTGGCTCCCATCAGCCAGTTCAGACACTGACCACCCCCCCTCCACCCCACTGCCCACCCCCACCCCCCACCTCCTCTCTTCTGTCGTGGCCAGAGCTGTTGGTGCTCACCACTAGCAGTGCCACTGGCAGACTCTCCTCATCTCCACAGTGAGCTCACACAGGAGCCTCTCTGCCCTCACTTCCTCCTCAGCAGCTACACTCACTGTCAATTACGCAAGCACATACATTCTCTACGAGAGGCCCTAAAGAAAATAACCCTCGACCTGGCTTTTTATTATGTCATTCCTGGGCCTTCATCTCAACACAGTACATGCACAGTGTGGTTATCTGTGTGGCTCATAATAAATACTAGCAACAAAAAAAAAAAAAAGATATGTGCTTTTGCCGTTCAGAATTTCTCCTCACGTGTCAATTACAGAATTAATTGTCGCATAATATTTGTATGTTAACCCATCATCTCTCTCCTCAGGTGTCATTAGGATGCTGTTGGGCGCAGAGACTACAGCTGGGGAAGACACCCGCCATGGCACCTCCCAGCACAACTTCACCTTTTCTGTTCCCACTAGGGAGCTGATGTCAAGACTGCTCAACTTTTTGACGAAGGCCTCCGCGGATAACTAACGCACAAATGCGGATAGGTGGAGAAAGCGATCCTGACAGTGATGTATTGCAACTAGTTGCAGGTGTCAAAAAGAAGACGCTCTGCCAACCATTGGCGTGCATGCGCTGTATATATGCATGCATGCACACGTCTGTGGCCCTGCATGTTTTTCCTGAACGCACTTCCCTCTGAGCATCGTGTACGGGTGTGTGCGCTTGCAGACATTTGATGTGTGTGTGTGCACATGTTCATGATGCCTCTAAGCCTTTACATGTGACCTGCTATGGGGGGACTCGGACTAATAATCCATTCAACACTCCCTCCGTCTCAAGCAGCACATCCTCCCTGCCGCCCATAACAGATTGGTTAGCTCATAAAGGCTTTCCGCTGCCACACATTCACACACTGTCTGTCTCTGTCTGCTAGTCAACCTATGGACTAAGGACACCATCTTCGAACATATATTTTCATTCGTTTAGAGAGGCTCTTTAGCGAGATGGAACGACATATCGAGAAAATACAGTTACATGAATTTTTTCCTTTTCACACTGCAGTGCTTTACTGTGATTTGGAATGTGGTTTTGAAATTAATTCCAAGCCCGAGATGCGCAAGCTTTCTCTGAACACACAAACCTTCAGAAATGCTTTAGATCATTTTGTTCTCTTGCTGCCCGTTTATTTAAATTCACTCTTTTTCCTAAGCAAATGTTCCCAGGAATATCAAGGTGTTTTTGTTGCAAAGCTCTAACTGATCCACGGGGATTTGCTTCCAACAGCCTGTCTCTCCCTCGCCTTTCAACACAAAACTCTGCGCTCCAATCAAAATGAACCACCAGGGACCCCCCTTCCCTCCCCCCTGAGCTACGCCTGCTCCGAGTGCTGTGATAGCAGCCTCTCTGCCATTGATCGCAGAGTTTAGCACAGAGCATGCATGCCACCGTTAGCAGAAAACAAAGACCTCTCTCCCTTTAATAGTGGCGCACGCCGTTAATGTAGCTAACGTCTTCTGTTTCCCTCTGCCCTGAAGAGTGAATGAAAGAAAGCAGATAGTAATTAAAAAGGTTAACTAGGGTCCACGTCTAGTCACAACTCATCTTTTTCACACAAATCTTTTTACCTCATAAACAGATTGATATCTTTTGGGGATGCACATTCACTTGCCACAAGTGATAAAAGCACGCATTCATGTCTTACTCATAATTGTGTTCCACGTTGCAAATCTAATTGTAGACACTGAATTCAAAAAGGAAACACGGCTTTATTGATCCACCTAACACAGACCAGGAGGATCTCATGAATTAGGAATGAGATAAATCACCATTAACCCCAGAGAACCCAGCTTGTGGTCGACCACTGACATACCGCACTGATCTTTTTTTCTAATAATCTGGATAATTCTTCCTGGCAAAGTATAAATATAACTCTTCAATGAATACAGCATGTGTCTGTTTATTTAATCAAGGGCTGATTTACTTGTGACAGAGAATAAATTCTTCTATTTTCTGTGAGCCTCTATAAAATTGCCATCATTTTTAATTAATTCTTAATTAAAATATATTACACCACAGCTTCTACCCATCTCTCTTGATATTCTAACATAATCAATTCAGAACCATTTACATATCATTAATTAAAAGCTTTCCTCTCTCATCCTTAAAATCATAATGAGGGCCGATTCCTCATTAGTAACCTATAAGGGAGAAAATAACAACACAGTAGAGAATGAATGGCGAATTCCACAGTGAGTCCTTTGTTTCTGAGTTTCTGAAAAGCATTTTTTTCTTCTAAATTGGATTTAAGAATTACTGAGTCAATTTTGTAGACTCAATGAAAATAAGTGAAGCAGCAGAGATGCTCTTAGTATTTATTTGTGCCTCCGTGCTGCTTTAACAAATATAAGTGTCACCAGACGTTTCAAATTTGGACTAATTTCTATTTTAAGGACTACAAAGTATTATTTATCATTATGTGTTTTCAGCTCTTTTTTTTTTTAACAGCGCAATGATTTATAAAATTCAAAAAAAAACATTTCAAAAATTACAAATGAAAAGTACGCAGTTACTGTACATATGGATTTTTGTGTTCATACACTTGCGAACAACAACGCTGGAGTAGAATAAATAAGTGGCCTAACCTTGGACTTTGTTTACAATGAGCCTGCAGACAAACAAACATGGCCGTTTGCTCCAAGTAATAATCAATTCTGCATGAATATAAAAGCCAGTTCAGTACTTGTTGATATGCCATCAGACTGCATAATTCAATTTCTATGTAGATTTTAAGTGCATCTACGCAAACGACGGCCTAAGATCATTTATTATCCAGACTTTACAAAAGCCAACACGTGCGTACTATCTTTCTATCTTGAGCTCTCTCTTAAAGAAGAGTAATAATATCAAGTAATGATAGGTATTGTTATGCCGAGGATCAGGCATATCCTGATTTTTATCGCCCGTCTCTCACAGGTGCTCCGGCGCTACTTGTCAGGACTGCATGTCTGGGTCTTCCACATGTCAGATAAAAATCGCTGCACTTGGTGTTTCGGCAGCCTGACAGCAATTTATTTGAATGTTTTGTCACACTGGTGTTGGTGCATTTTGTGTGGGCTGCTCACCGGAATGGCAACAGCTCGCAGCTTCCTGACACTTGTGCTCACACAAACACACATACAGACACACACACACACATGTAGACTATCTAACACACACACACACACACACACACACCTGGACTAGCACAAAATCACAGATGCATACTACATGTGCTGCATGTCTATTTTGGATAATTAAAACCTGTATATCTAAAAAAAAAAAGGTAGAGCGTTGGTAAACTGAATGTTCATTAATATTTAACACCCAATAAAGCTGATGACACTACATTGTTAGCACTTGTTATATACATTTACACCGCCATGACCACACACACTACCCTACATGAACCTGAAATAAAATGTCACACCAGCTGATAAACACACTAAACTAAAGTGAATCCACAAACAGTCATGAAAGAATAATTACGCATTTATGTTAACCTACCTTTTTTTTTTTTTTTTAACTTTTTACTGAGTTTGAATAACATCTAAATAAATAACACACACACACACACACACACACACACTTGATTCAAAGCATGTTAAACACAAACTTCACTGTAATCTTATGATTCTCTGAGCTGACATGGAATATTGAGTAAGTTAATGAAATCCTCTCAAAGACAGGAACTCTATTTTTACACCATGATAATTAAAGTACGACACAGTTATAATTTACAGCCCTCGCTTAATTGCATAGGAAAAGTAAAATGGGAGAGGTCTATGAGAGGAGATTAAATGTGTGTATGTGTGTGTGTGTGTGTGTGTGTGTGTGTGTGTGTGTGTGTGTGTGTGTGCGTGCGCGCACTTGTGTGCACGCGTCTGTGTGTGTGTGTGTGTGTGTGTGTGTGTGTGTGTGTGTGCGCCTCTTCCCTCCAGACGAGTGAACATAAAAGAGCTTCCTGTGCATCTAAACAACAGGACTGTATCTTTTAGCATCACGGAACGTATCAAAGATTAGGTAATGAAATATGCACTGTCCTATTTTTCTGCTACCAGGCCCTTTGACAAATCGAGTACAATCCAAAATCTCCATAAATCACTATTAAAGACAAGTATATCATCACCAGCGCATATATCTTCCCCAGCCTGACCTGTAGACTAATGAGAAAAGGCCCAGACTATCTTGTCTGATTAATTAATTCAAAATGTCGGCTGTTATTCAAATGTGAGGCTGGTGTTATTTGAATAACACTTGACAGCGACGCCTGAAGAAATAATTTCTGGTTTGTGAGGCTGCTGCGGCATTACTGATGATGGCTCATGGAAATGTTAGAAGCCGAGGAGTATTTTTTCCCTCTTCGCCAGTCCTCTCGCTTTCCCTCCCTCACCTTCTCAGTCATGATAGCTCCAAGAAGTATTTCATTACTTCAACGACACCCCACCACCACCACCGCTACCCTTCACAATTATTGCTCTTACCGGTTTTTTCCACTGTCTGTCCTTTCTCTGTGTTTGTATTCCCTCCCACAGCCAGCCCAGATCTACAGGGCAGCGCTCTGGCTCTGCAAGAGACATGCTGGCAAAGAGGAAGGTCATGGTTTTTACAACTGCAGCTCCCCAATGCTGACAGCCCGTGCTGCCAAAGTGACACACTCTGTTTGGCTTTCCCACGTTCATAGAGCTCCACAGCACTTCGTCTTTATCACGGAGCACGCCACACACACACACACACACACACTCATACAAACACTTGCGCACGCACACACACACACACACACATTTAATCAGCCTCAGAGCTGCATTTCCTGTCAGTGTGCAACAAAATAATCACACGTTCAGACCTAATCGCAAAATATCACAACAGACAAAAGTGGAAATTATCCTATCCGGTGGTGCATTTGTCCTTTTTCTTTCCTTTTTTTTTTTTTTTGGTTTTACTAAACCCAGTGGATTGGGGGTAGGGAAAAAAAAAGGCACTGGAGAAAGAAAACCATGAACGTACGTGCTAGGGCCTAGGGGCAGTGCACACCCCTCTATCGCTTCCCTCATCAAGCATGGATTCTAATCAGGGCTGGGGAGATATAAGACGCTCAGTCATTAAATAAATTAACTCTGCCACTCCATGCTCTCCTTCAGCACCCGCGAGAGGCCCGCCGTGCTCTGCATACTTACAGAGGCTCCGAGCATCACGCACCTCACCTTCACGCCACAGCCTAGCAGGCCTGCCAGCACACACACTCACACACACTCACACACACACACAGGTTAAGAACTAATCTTGAATATTTAGAGAAGGAGAGGAACCACACCTCCTGTCTTGCAACAACTGATGTTCACATTCACGAGAAAAGCTTTTACGTAATTGCATTAAAAGACCAAAAACAACCCTGGGGACATTTCCCACAAAGAGTACAGGTATGTCCCACAATTTTGCTTTGCGAAATCAAAGCACGAGTGATAAATAACCTCTGAAGACCAATTCTGATTCACAGGCTCGGTGAGACAGCGTAGACATGAGTTTTCTCAGGATCTGTGCAGTGTGCTGCCATTCATCAAGAGGAAGCAAGTGCAGTGACGAACAGTAAGAGAGCTCAGTGTCGGCTCGGATCACTGACACAAACAATCAAAGCTGACACAGTCTTCGTATAGCACCTGTCACTCCAGCAACACAAATAGATCAATATGAGGGGAGCTCATTCACTGTTTAAAACTCATATCCGTGCACCCACATCATCTTCCAGAGCACCGTGACGTAAAAAGTGCATGCTTAATACATATCAATCACCCTGACAGAGGAAATGCTTATTTGAGGAGCCAACGTGAGGCAAACGCGCCGTGTCAGCAGAATGTCCGTTGTCAAAACTTGCCATTTGAATTTTCAACCATATTGTGTGGAGACAAATGTCCTTAGAAATCCCTTACATTGCAATTTATATCATTTTAATGCGCACTTTAATTCTCCATTACTTAGAGAGGAAGTACCTGGGAGGGTGGAAGCACATTAGAGAAAGTAAGAAATGAACAGAAGGGTCTGGGGATCTCTCTAGCAGACACAATTAAATATTCATGTGTCTCCTCCTAGGACACAACAGATACAGATCATTATCATGGCAACAGCACACCACCATTTTGTTCACACGTTTGGCTCCGAATCAATGTGTGCGTATAAAATTCCACATGAGAAGAAGACACCTTCAGAACATCAGTATTTGTTATTAAAATTACTTTTTCAAGTGCAAATTATCACTTCAAATCATCCTGCATGGGTTCTAAAATATACATATATATGTATATATAATTATCAGTGTGATATTCAGACTATTAATTACTCCACTTTAAATGATGAGCAGTGTGGGATAGACTGTACACAGGTATGTGTGTGTGTCTCTTTAAGCCACATGGGACAATACACTGGCTCACAATGTTAGTGAATCATTCCAAAATTCATTACAAGCGCTCAGTCCTTTCCTGCCTCCTGCTTGAGGAAAAAAGCAAGAGAAGAATAGCAGTAATGTACTCTGGATGACCTCCACTTTCTAAAGAGAGGAGAAACCAGCCCTTTTTTTTTTCGCTTTTCAATCCCCATCAAAGAGGAGCAAAAAGGAGGGACAGCATTCCCTTGCTCGCCGTCATTAATCATAGCTTTCTGGGAGCAAGCGCATATTAATTTCTGTCATCCCAAACATCATTTGGTATTGTTATGCCACGGCTTAGTCCTCATTCACCAGCAGACGCCGGCCGTTCCTCCTGGTTTGAGGGAAGACAGGGCCTGTGTGGCTGTGTTTCAGAGCAAGAGGCCTTTATCCCTGGGGCTCTGACACCAATTAAGCCATTTCACCGAGAGAGGAAAACAGGGCCCGCCGTTTCACTGTAACATGAGCCAGCACCTAGCTGCTGGCCCCTCGCCATCTTTCCATTACTTCAGCCACAAAAATGAACTTCAAGGACTTAAGAAAATAAAAAAGATGGTAGCAAATGGACATACTTTACTGGCTGCTGGCTAAATTACAAAGGGGGGAATTTTCAGGTGTTTTGCACTGATCACCAGCGGTAGCAATCCAGTTCTCTGTCATAAGCTCCACCAACAAGAATATCTAAAATTATTATAAATATAGATTTAAATTCACAGAGAATATCAAAACAATGTGATAGTATTTTGCCACAACTGATAAGAGAAATGCTCAGTCTGCAGTTCCCTTCGCAGCTTCTTTTCCCCCTCATGGTTGCCTATTGGCAGGCAGCAGAGTGGAGCTTGTCTTAGGGCTAAAGCAGAATAATGCAAGGTTTGTTATGAATTAAATATTAGAAATCTTAACACAGCAGCCAATAAGAATTATTTGCCTTATTAAAGCAGCAGAAGACGCTGATTAAAATTTCATTGCATTGCAGTCTTTTTCCCATTTCTGCCTTCAATATATCATTCTAATGTATGAAACATGTGGAACAATGGCATATGGAACAATGGGAAGAGGGGCTTCATTTTCAAGCTTGCAAATGAGGAAAAGACAGCAAGGATTTCTTTTTTTCTGGTTTTTGGAAAACAATCTTGTGTAAAAGAAAAGAAAGGTGACAACACCGCATAATGCTGTTTTTGTCAGGTAACAAGGCACAGACTGCTACGGTGCCAACATATTACAAGTGAGATTTAAAATATGTGCATTTACTGACTGCGACCTCTTACTCCTTCATCACTTTGTGAACCGAAATCCATCACCTGTAGGAGTTAACGCCTCCACACACACCACAGAACAGTGTAAAATACAGACATTTAACTGCCTGCCAAAAATGTAGGTATATATATCAAAAAGATTTAATAGAGAAAAGGTTTGCAGAAGCAATAAGAGTGACAAAAGCAGGATTGTTTTCAGTGTTCTTGCATTCACAGATGATAGGTCATTTAGTTGTCCACATGTAATGTGTACAGAGTAAATGAACATTATGGTGTCTATTGTCCCATGAGGAAAACTCTTCCCTGAAACACTAGAGCTAATGAAATAGGGACCTATAAATAGCAGAGTCATTACTGAGAGAGGACTTGCTTTGCACCAGTCTTTCACTCTAACCCTTTTTACACTAATAACCGGCTCTATGGCATTACATAGACTCGGCCATCGAGTGACACGGTAATGAACATCATGACACAGGAGACTCAGGGAAGAGTTTAAAAAAAACTCAGTTTTTTTTTTTTTTTTGCTGTAAATAAGTCAGTTATAGCTGAAAGCTGAGAGTGTGTGCACACGGCACTAACCCTCACCTTAACCCTATCAAACATAAATACACACTAACGCCTTTATTCTGCAACAACATTAAAAGTGCATTAAAAGTTACTTTTGTTTTTTGCAACTGCGTGTTAGCGCATGTTGATGACTTCTTATTTTTCCTGATGACATAAATGACTACAGAGGCACAATGTTTTTTTTTTTCTTTTTGTAATTCTACCCCATAAGATGAAAAGTATGAAAGAGTAAAAGTGTGTGTCGTTGGCATTTATTTAAGCAGTGAAAACTCTTTTAAAATAAAAATAAAAAACTTGGTTTAATTATGTCTGGCAGGTCAAAGGTCTTTTACTGTTTTGACAAGAATGAAGTGATGCATTCAAATAAATCCTTGCTAACTTCTGCCAACAAGACAAAAAGTTGTATCATTCACATCCCTATTAGCATAATTTCTTCAAATGGACAGAAAAGTCTGATGGATTTCTGCTGGGGGTCATAGGTTGAACTAGCTCCTCTCACTGTCTCACTGCTTCAGGTTTAGATTTTCACAGATGCCTCAAAAAGCAAAGAGGGCTCCAACAGCCACGCTCCTACTGCTGTAAACTAATTTCAATCAATCCTTCCTTTTTGCATCCCAAGCAGCCTCTGCTGGCTGCCACCGCCTGAAGATAACTATTTCACCACCTCTGTCATGCCTAATTAACAACTCAGATGTACAATTCAGAAATTTCGCAATTAACCTACTAAAATATTGTTGGAGGATGCTAATTGTTATGCCAGTTGCCATAAAGACTCATTTGCATAACGTATGTGCAAAAAACAATTATGAGCTGTTGATCGCGCAGGAGCCTGCAGAAAACGCTTGGAGCGATGGAGGGGGAGCGAGGGAGACATTTGCAAGATGGGTGCTCGTGTGTGTGCAGATGGAGGGACAGCACTGAATCATGGTGCAAAAAACCAGATTTGAGGAGCCGTGCGTGCAGACACCAGGCACCACCGGTGCAGAGGCATCTATCTCCACAGCACAAAAGCATTTTCCCTTCCAAATGAAACTGATATGTATACTCCTGTTTTTTTCCCTTCCTTTCCCCTTTGTCTGGCTCTCCTCCTTTTCATCTTTGCTGATGGGGAAATGGAGGGTATTTGGGAGCTACTTAGATAATAGCCACATCTTCCCCGGTCCCCCTCGTGCTTTAGAGGAGGAAGCACTAGT
The DNA here is from genome assembly GCF_042242105.1 of Pempheris klunzingeri. Taxonomy (NCBI): domain Eukaryota; kingdom Metazoa; phylum Chordata; class Actinopteri; order Acropomatiformes; family Pempheridae; genus Pempheris; species Pempheris klunzingeri. The sequence continues at coordinate 27,860,152 of NC_092018.1, forward strand.
GGCCCTGCCATTGAGCCAGTTAGGAACCCAGCTGTGCGCGAGCTATTCGGCACAACACTATCTAGTCACTGCAGCCGCATCACTGGGGCTCTCTGAGACAAAAAGCAGCCAAAGTCAATTGTCTCTCTTGCTGAATAGCTTTCTGTTCTCTGTCATGCATTTACTGGAGCTGTTTTCAGCATGAAGAAAACCCATAAGGTAGGAAAAAGTGTAATTAAATAAATTTTTGTTCTCTGGCTTGTAAGACGGATTCTTTTATTTTAGCTGCAGCTGCTATAATAATAATAATAATAATAATAATAATAATAATAATAATAATAATAATAATAATGATAATAATAATTCATTTGTATTAATAATAATAATAATAATAATAACCTAATTGGAACGAGAAGGGTCATTAACTTTGTCAGGAAACATTGAAATTAATGTTCCCTGTAGATTTCAGAAATGCTTACCTCCTCAGCCCTAACTCTATTTACTCCAGGTAATGCTTTTAGTCAGCCTTGCATGTGGTTAATTACAAGCTCATCCTGAACTGTATTTAATTAAAACAGCCTATCCTAGCTGAACATTACATATATCGTGGGCAAACCAATAAACATACATGAAAGCATGTTTAGCGGTTCTCAGAAGCCAAATCAAACATGTGCAACAAAACACTGACATTGGCTCGGACTGTGAGTGCAGTCCCTCCCTAATCCACTGCTATAAACACTAGGTCGGAGCATTTATCAGCCTGAATCTGCCACATTCTCTCTCTCTCTCCCTCCCCTACCTCTCCAGACCTCCTGTTTCTGAACCTGATGAGTCAAAGGTCAGGAAAACAACAAGTCAATACGCAGCCAAAAGAAGCGCCATGCAGCTGAGAGAGCTGTGGAGAGGGCTAAGCCTCTCTGTGGCACTCCGTGATTTAGCCTGTAATAGTTTTCTGTAATCTCTTTCTATTGATTAAACCTCACATCAAAGAGGAGTCTTGCTACAGAACCTCTCTTTTCCTGGTCAGAAATACCATATGGAGGTAATCTTTCACCTTTGTTATTCTTGCCGCTCCCGCTGCTGCTGCTGTGAGCCTCTCTTCCAAGCATGAGAGCAAGACAAGGGAGTAGCCAGCAGGATAAAACAAACCCAGCTCAGAGGAATAACTGCTAAACTCATCTGAATCGCAGGCAATTTTCACTCAATGCGTTCATTGTCTTCTCATACAGCCCACAGGGGAAAAAGGTACATCGTGAATGTATCCTTTGTCCGGAAACCGTTAGAAACATGCTGGAATAAAACATTTTAATTGCCATTTTTATGTATGTACCAAAAGAAAAACATCACACACTGAAGGACAAAGAACACCACTTGCCAACCGAATCTCACGTTTAGCTTATCTAAATGCAAAACCAAGAAAATTTGGGGGTAAAAAAAAAAACCCTTCTGCTAAAAACACTCAATTTAGTGACAGGCAAATGACTTCATGCTGCCACTTAATCTCATTTCTTGCATAATGCTCTCTAATTAGCATATCAAAGTGAATTAATACTTCTAGGGCATTAGCAATGCAGAAATACACTGTGGCTCTACAATAACAGTTAGAAGACTGCCAGAAACTTCTAAACACCCTTAAAAGTCTTCAAAATATCTTGCTAATACGAGAAAATGCACTTCTTTACCTCTACTCTATAAAAAAAAAACAAAAGAAAAAAAAGAGCAAGATCGTTTTCACCACTTTGATTCTGTCTCACCACTGAACAATACTTTTAACATAACAACTCCTAAAGCTTTGAAGCCAAACCCTGGACCCGTTATTCATCCGCACACTAGACAATAAGTCTCGCTAACATGATACATGTGCACAGTAATCACCCTGATGATTCTTGGACTGCTTTCAAATTTATTATTAAAAGTCATTTTCAGCCAGCGGTGGATCCCATGGCTAAAAGACAGCGGCCCCTGTGCCATCTGAACGGACATGAAAGGGCCAAGGAAGCCCTGTGAACGATGCTACAGGAGCCAGTGAAAGGCTCACTGTGTGCTGGAAAAACAGGCTGGTCAACAAGGCCACCAGACCAGCTGAGCTCTGTCAATGGCTAAGAGGGGGAGGCTGTGACTCTAAACCACAGGTTAACCATGCACACACACACACACACACACACACACACGCACACACATCACACTCTCTCTCCTCCTCTGTCTCATCTCTTTCCCGGGCACGTACACCCTTTCACACACACACACACACACACGTACATATATTTATTTAATTTTTTCCTCCAGCTTTTCTTTTGCTTTTTCATGCTGCTCCGAGTGGCTTGTTTAAACTTGAGCAGAGCAGAAACATGGAACAGCCGTGCACGTTTCGACAAGCCAAACATCTGATTAAAGTAACTTAACAGAGTAATCCTGACAAATCGGAGCAGCGGGATTTTTAATGTGACACAAGTTTGAAAATAAAATCACTCATTTGATATTTTTTCTACGTTCCACAGATGCAACGATGCTTCTGTACCGGAAAACGCTTTCACATCAAATCAGTGACTGCACACAAAATAAAAGTTGGCATCTTGTGTGTGATGTGTGATCTGCACCCTCTGTTTCTTCATTGTCTAAACTCAACAGGCACACACACACACACACACACACACACACACAGTAGAGCACCTCGGCTAGACTGTGGACCCTCTGCCTGCCTCTGTGGACGCCACCTGTGTTGGGGAAGTTCATAAACTTTTATGATCTCTCCCAAGCCAATTTCCTCATAAACCGTACAAAGGTCACAAATCTGACAAGGCATCGTATTCTTATTTTCTCTTTACTGAAAAATATAAATGCTATTTGGGAAATGTATAGTGACGTACAGTAGATTTAATGTCTGAAGCATCTGCTCGTTGTGCTTCTAGTTTTAAAGACCAGAACAATCACATAAATGTAAGGCATAATAAACGCAGTCTATCTCTAGAAATTAATTAAAATTGTTTAATTCATTTAAGTATTTATAAAGGGATGCACTCTATTATGTGTTCCATAAATATTGGGCGGAAAGTGCAGGAGCAGCACACGGTCTGGGCAATGGTGACTTTTTTAAAAAGCAAAGTTTGAGCTACAAGAAAAGTTCTAAGGCATAAAAACATTAGCTATAATTTCAGCTGTCTCTCATATATACGTGTGTGTGTGTGTGTGTGTGTATATGAGCGCACACACGCTGCATGTTTTCAAGCTTAATCATGGAAATCTGCAGACGTGATGAAAAGCGACAATATGCGACAGAAATATTTATTTTCCAAGTTATTTTTAAAATAATTTCCAACAAGCTGAATCTGCTATTTGTATTTTACTTTTCACTGCCCACATTTGCAGGAAAGGACTCTGCAGCACAGTGACTGACTGAGAGTGTTGGGAGCTGCCTTCATAGGTTGAAAACGTGGCAGTTGTTGTCAGGTTATAAAGCATGAATTCATTGTGATCTCAGCTATGTAGAGCATATGCTACAGGATTTCCCCATCCTGCTCAGTGCCAGGGTAGTCGGGGTGAAAGCTGGAACACACTTTCTGTTTAAAAGCAAGCAACCAGTGCTGGAGAAGATGCTCCTCCAAGAAAAAGAGCATCCCACCCACTAGAGAACAAAAAACAAAACAAAACCCCCCCCCACCTACCTCTACTCTTTCTGTGTGGCACAATGACATATTTAAAAAAGTGACTGATGAATTTGGGCAGAGGTCCCCTGTAACCTGGATGCAGGCTGCCATCGGATCACTGGGAGGTGAAAATGTCTGAGTGCAATGAGGCTCCAATCTTTTTTTTTTCTTTTCTCTTTTTTTTTGTTTTATCTTTGGCATCATATTAGGATATTTTTTACATAAAGATCTTACCTGTCTTTTCTTTGATTTCACAGAGAACGCTGAAGAGTGCTGGTTTCATTCTGTGACAGTTCAGTCCATGTTTCCTGTTTCAGTATAAGACAAGATAAAATACTGAAATAAGTATATCACATGTTAGATATTATCAAGTAGATTATTTAAGATATTTAGTTGAGTTGTCACTGTGCAAAGTTCCAACCCACACGCTTCTCAAAAGTTATCATTTGCAACTGTAAGTAAGAAGCATCAATAAAAATAAAAGTCTCTTTCACATAAGACTAATAATAATAATAAACATATAAATACCCAATGGCCACTCATTTATATCATGAGCCTACTGTTGTGAATTTCATATTTAGTTAGTTTTGCACAAGTGTGAACATTTACTAAAGGGCATGTGTGCACACCAACTTTTTGAACAACACAAGCTCTCTCAGGTTCACACAAGCAGGTTAAATAAAACGCTGTGTGACAACTTTCTCATGTGTTCCAGCAGTAAACACACCTGGGTGTAAGATTATGATTAAAGCCTCTCCAGCCTATTGTTATGCATGAGGGGAGAGTTAAGTTAAACGGGCCACATCTCAATAATGATGCGTTCAGCGTTTTGAGGGGGGGTGGGTTGGGGGGGTCGAAGTTAATAAAACATATAAATCAACCAACTTTGCTTGCGCCTCGTCCAGACTTTGATCAGTTATGGTCATTATTTGATGGAGAATGTCACCAATGTCTTGTTTTCGTCCGTCTCCGTCTGTCCCATCGTGTCCATGTGGAGGCGGCAGTGCCATGCCTCCTTGTACCGAGTGGCCGGCCAGACTGACACCGCCGATCGACTGCATGATCCGGGCTTGATCGTCCATAGTAGCCGCTAAAGAGTCTGTGCACTGAGCCACACAAATTGAAAAACTCATATACGAAATCGGCTACAACATGTGCCGCAAGGCAAGAGGGGGATGCAGGGATGTGTGATTCTTCGGCGAACACACACGTTTCTATTTTTTTTTCTTTTAAAAATGCCTTGCAGTGATGTTTCAGCCTAAATCTTGTGTCCCAAGTTCTCGCTGTCCTCTCGCTTTTTTACGCGCGGTCCAAAGTGCCAAAACGCGTTTCTGTGTTTGTAGAAAAATGCATAAATCTTCTTTTCTTCTTAACACTTCTTTGTCAAAATTGACGGTCCATCGTATCCCGCACGAATCCTCATGCCAATCTGTCTTTTCTGTGGGATTTGACGGGTGCTCGAGACAGAAACGCTCCTTGGTGATCTCTCATTTATTAGCGCTCTTCATGGGATTCCCGGCGCATTTCCTCTCCAAAAAAAAAAAAAAAAAATGTCCAAATCCTCCTCGTGAAGCGCCGGCAACAAAAATATCCAATGTGGAAACGTGTAAACAAATAAAAAAATCTTGCAGGTGTTGCCAACTATAAATGTGCAGAAATGATTCCCGCGACAACAGGCAGCATTACAAAAAAATACACAATCTGCGGCATAAGGTGTCCAAATGTGACTGTAAAAAAATATGAAATGTACAAAAAAAAAAGTTGGGAGATTTTCTGTTTAGAAAAAAAAAATCAACCACGAGAAGAAATTAATGAGGACACAGCGCTGTATAAAGGCGATGCGCAAAAAATATCTTGCCCTGCTGAAATTTATGAGCTCCAGCCTCTGCCTGTGTGTGTTTTATGTTGTTTGATGGCAGCGGTAGTGAGCGATTGACAGTGTGCCAATGCCACTCACTCAGTGCAGACGTGTCAGAGCAGGGAACAGGGGTAGAAAAAAAAAAATAAAAAATACAAAATACGAAATGAAAATGCACGCTCCGCCCTGCAGAGGAGGGGTCTATATTCTTGTCACTTCTCGCCTGAACACCGAAAAACAAAATGTTAAGAGCTAGTACTTAGGATGGTGATTATAATGATGAAAGCACGGCTCAGTCCCCTCTCTTTTCTTGCAGCAGCAGCGGCAGCAGCAGGGTATCCTCGTTTCCTCACGCGTGCACGTGCAGCTATGTGCATATTCTCTACCAATAACAAAGATTTAGCCCCGCATCAACACAGGCTAATACATAATGAGAGTTTTTATACAGTTTGATGTAGAACTGCATAGTCCCTTGTAAGCCTTGGTTCAAGCCAGGCAAGCAGTAGACATGTTTATATTATTGGAAAGTAAAGCTCCTCGACCAATCCCGAGCCAGAGTGACGAAGACTGACGATCCGCGTGTCCAATTACTGGCAGATGCATGATGCCGAAAGCCCACCCACTCCATCCCTCCATCTTCACACCGCTCGCACAAAAGGATGGGAACTTCTGATTGGCCGTTGCTACGAGTGACATCCATTGCACAAGCAGGCGGCGCTGCTCGGTGCTCCTCCGCAGTTGCTATGGCAGCAGACAAGTTGTTGAGCTGGATGCAAGGCAGCAAATACAACTGTGCACCGCCACGATGGCCATCCAGATCATGGATTTATAAAGAGCAGGAAGAAATAGAGGTTTACATTCATCGTTAGGGGGAGGGAGGGAGGGAGGGAGGGGAGGTGCATTTCATGATAAACATAGTAAAGAGTGGAGACTGGTTCGGTTTTCCTACACTGGAGTTTAAGAGGGGGATTGTGCAATGCAAGGCCTTGATGCTGAACTTTGGACAGAAGGTGTTTGTTTGAGTTGAGCTTAATGATGAATAAAGTCAACATCAGCGGTATACTATTCAACAATGCTGCTGCTCCATGTACACCACTGTTTGCTGATATATTATACCGGCATTAATAAAATTCACTGTGCGTGATGTCACTTCTCCCAAAATAAGACATCAGAGACAACAGCAAATGTGCAAAAGCATTTTTTGGGAGATCTTGTGTACTTCAAAATGTTTCTCTGCCTAAAATTCCATTTGAAGAAATGTGCAATGGTCAGCACTATGTCTGGAAAATCTAGCTCTCTGTCCTCACTTTCCAATTTTTTGTTTTTAATTTCAGTCTCGTTCCTCCCCTTTTTTGTATGCTGACGAGCCAAGCAGAGATGGAAGTCCTGACAAACTTCATCCTCATGGGCCGCATTTTATTCTGAGGAAGCTCATCTGCTGAGGGAACAAACGCCTTCAGTGTTTTTGAGGTCACTAATAGCGGTGGGCACTTCAATTTGTCTGTGGAAATTCTAAATTCTGTCGTTGGCGGTAGATTTATTCAGTCTGTCGGTTATTGTTGTGCACACAAAATGTTTCCAACACAGATGTTTTCACTTTTAAAGGCACCGTGTAACATTTTTAGTCTAAAGTCTAAATGGCTTCTGTTACAGTCTGTCATCAGACAGACAGACCATCACTGGTTACTGGGCATCACTGGCCGCTGGGTTGGCATCTCCTTGAATGCTTGAAAGAATATTTTTTGGTATTCAGGGTTGTGAAATTAGTCAGAAAAGTCCGACAAACACACTCATAACACTGTGTGTTCATCCTCTTCGACAACATTAAACAGTAAAAAGAAAACACACTTGCAGGGTGACGCTGAGATTAAGTCCAAATAGATCTCTTTATGACAGAAAGTGACTGGTTTTATGGGAAGTGTGGGTTTAAATTAGATTTTCCCAACAGGTCTGACACGGCAGCTCTCGCTCTAATTTCTTTATGGTGATTATTCAAATGTATACAGTTCACACATTGTGTATGTACTAATGGCAACCGCTAGTTTTCATCAAATTCATTTAAATGTCATTATTTGTTGCAGATTTTTTACAAACATCATATTTGTTAAGAACACTGTGTTGAGCATACCCATTAAAATGTAGTGGAGTTGGTCACACTGCACCTTCAGTTCAAAGTGCTATAGAGATCATAGACTACCTGGTATCAGGAAGTGATTCATCTTCATGAGTCAGAACTGAGTGACTTCAGGAAGGAAGCAGCTTCTACTAAAAAAGTTAAGTTGAAGTCACGATACAGTGAGTCATTACATCAAAATAACTTATCGTAATGGAAAAGGAAGAGAGCATCACCACGTCGTCACCTGTCTGGTTTGCAGCCCATGAATCAGCCGTAGACGTCTGAGAATAACTGCAGGAAAGCATCCATGTAATGTGATGTAGAATGGGATCAAAATAAATGAATTCATATATAGTTTCATTAGCAAAAATCCAAGCTTCCGTGTATTAAGATTAATTTGTTCAATTTGTTATTAAAAGGGAATTTAAGGACACAGCTGATGTCCAAACCTCTCAAAGTTTACGTGACAGAATGTGTTCAGTTCCAAAGTTAGAGATTCCCATTTGCAAGATTTCAACATGTGGAATAAAATCCAGATTGTCTTTAGCGGCCTGTGTGGCTCTGCTCATTCATTTGACCTTGAAGTATCGGAGCAACACACTCCTGAGTTTAGTGACTGGGAGTCCCAGGACTACTGCATTTATCATTGAAATACTGAGCTGTCAAGTCACACTACATACCTGTCAAGAAGGGCTCAAAGGTACAGCTCCGGCTCCTCTCCTCCGTTGCAGTGCATGATTCTTCATTGCATTGCATAGCAGGCCCATTCACTGTTGTTTTCAGCCATATGTCAACATAATTCATTTCCGTATGTGACAGCTCCTTACAGTGAGACACTGTGGCGCTACTAGTTCACAAAACCTTGTTTACATAACCAGGATGTTGTGCCCCCCCCCCCCACGCTGTTTTCTGTGCACTTCGTGTTTTAAATCGCATTGCTGTGAAAATGCTGCAGGTCAGTTTCTTTGAGGACAGATAAATAACACGTAACCAGACAAGTTGTTTCCACATGCACTGTACATTAGGTTAAATAAAATGACAATATTTTTACAAATGAGCTAAGTGAGGCATAGGAATTAGCACCTATGAGTGTAGAGACAACACTTTGTCATCATGCCTCTCATTGTGACATCTGAAAAGACCCACAGGTGCTGTAGAAAGTGACTGTGTTGTCATATTTCATTTAGGCATCCTTCTGCAAAGCTGTAATTGCCTAATTAGCTTGTTAATTAGGAGATTAGCATTTACTGATAGAGTGGCTTGCTCTGTTGTGATGAGAGTAATACAGATTAAGTGAGAAGTTATGGGTGCATGATTCCACAATTTCGCTGTCCACGAAGGAGGTCACAAATCATTAAAAGATTGGTGAAATTGCCGCGTATTTCGCATCTGAATATGACGCTCATCTTTTCTTGGAGCTTCCCTCCATCAGGATTGATGTTGAAGACGGTGAAAGAATGTTGGAGCGCGGTGAAGGAGGCCCGATAGCTCCTGGTTTTGCGCGTCGCCTGTATGATCCACTGTTGCTTGGGGAGATTGGAGGAAATGACTGAGCGGACGGTGCCAGAGACATTACTAACCCAATTATAAACATTCTTTCATTTGGTTTGGATACTTTATTCTTATTTATTTCCTGGTATTTGTCGCTGGTACGCATACACTTCGTCTTCATTATGGTTGCACACGTGAAAGCAACAGAGAGGTGGCATGAATATTTGTGGAATCAGCTCCTTGGTTTCATGTAGTAAACCAATATCCAGGCAACGGTGCCCTTAAATGTTCTGATGTATGTTTCAGAGCTGGTAAGTAATCAGTTTTTAACATAAGAAAAAGTATCAATACCACAGTGTGAAAAACACTGACACAAATAAAGTCAGGAGTTTTATAGGAGGTATAATCATTACTGATGCATAGCCTTGTAATCAGCATTTTATTGGTTGAGAATCTTTAATACTTTATGAACTGCTGAGTAGTTTTATCTAAAGCAATGTGTCACAGTTTATGAACTGATCACATGTGTTGTGTGTCGAACATGAATCTGCAAGTCAACTAGTGACTAAAGCCACCAAATACATTCAGTATTTTCCCCCGGCTTGTGCTGTGACATATAAACAAGTGCATGTTCCTTAAAAATTGTACTTATAGGTCCAGTACTTGAGTAAAGGTACCATGTTACACCTCAGATTACACGAGCAGTGGTGTGCCTGAAAGGTTGATAACTATGTAGGAAATATTGCATCTGCTAATGAGTGTTGTTAACTCCCCCTGTGCTTATTAAATCATTTCAAGTGTTAGTGTGGGAGGTAAACTAATAAACTGTTAGGAATGTTAAATGCACAGTTAGAGAGTTGATACATCTCTCACATGTTTGTGGGACAGCGGTGAATTTAGCCGGTGACAAAAAAAGTTTTTTGGTCTGGATCAGCTGGAAAAAATTGGGGTGATAAACGTAGAAAAGGAGAAGTCTCCCTTCCCTAAACAACCACCCTCTAAATGCCTTAAGACGCTCCACTGACTGTAATCTGGACCACTCCACTGCACACATCATCCATAACAGCACAAATGTAAAGCAGTGTGTTCCTTGAAAAGTCAACCTTTTGACAAAGTTTTAATCCCGTGAGTGAAAAGTATCATATCTTAGGAATCTGTTTCTTTAGGAAGTCAAGACAGATGTGAGAGATCAGGAGCAGGCAGTAATCGGGGGGGAAGGTGAGAGGTACACAGCTACACTGCTCACCACGATCAATCATACTATGCTTGTCCTCCCTCGACTCTCTCGCTGTTACTGTCTCCACCGAATGCACTTCTCTCTTTGCTTAAAATTATTACACAGGCCATAAACCCAGAGGGGTGAGTGTCCTGCTAATGTGGGTACATGTAGTGGTTGCAGTAACCTTTAAAATTGGCTAGCGAGTGGTGGTGGCTTGGACATGGGCCATATATCGTGGTCAATACCCGAGACACAGATTGACTTGAGGGTGCATTTTAAGGCCTTACATTTTAATTGTCACCCAGCTGCAGCCCAATGAGATCAGACCTCGACTGTTGCACATTTACTGCAAAATCACAAATTCACATTCGTGACAGATTCATTGCCAGATTTCTGAGACTTTATGTGATAAAAAGCTGGAAGAAGTCACTCGGAAAAGGCGTGTCTGGAGTGCTCTGCTTGTCCTGTTGCCACTGTGACGCAGATCAGCTGCTAGAAAATGGACGGACTAATGTAAAAATTCAAAACAGTAAATATCAACTAGACTTCTTAATTTTAATTTCCTTTGAGCATCAGCTGCTCAATTTTTTAAAGTTAAAATTCAAATTTAAGCTAAACTGTGAGCCTGTTTTGAGAAACTGAAGTCTTGCGGCAGGCCTGAGCAACATTGACTTTGGACTTTATCTCACTCACTTTATCTCCTTCATATATTTAATTGTAAAGATTTAAACATTAAATTTTACAACTTTTTTTCTCCCTTCAACATCAATTTGTCTGGTAATGAAGAGAAAATCTCCAAAGAGGTCAGAGTGTGGTGTGTCTAAATCACTGTGGCCAGACTGCCCTCAACTCAGCTTGAGTATTGACATTATGCCAGCTATGACACCATAACTCAGCCCACTGCGATGGTCATTTGATAAATGGTATCATAAATTGTTGACAAAACAATTTGTGATGTATTATGTTACCGATGGGTTGTACTGCTTATCAAATCAAGTAATCTGGCAGGGCTCTCCATTCATCAGCAAAATGCAAGCGCTCGCTGTAGATAGTGATGACTTTGTTGCTTTGTTGACATACAGTTCAAATGTAGTGCTCCTGGAAGCAGGGAGAGCAGCTAGCATCACAGTTTCATTATTTTTATGAGGCTCATATGGAGCTGCAATGTTACTATTTTTTCTCAACCGAGGGAGGGAGTGTAGTATGAGAAATATATTGCGCATTGTTCACAAATAGCTTTTCCTATCTATTATTAGACTGAAAATCTTTGTTGCATGAAAAAGTAGTTGAGAGCAAACAAACATCACAATTTGGATAAAAAAAAAAAAATGGAACACTAGCAAATGCTGGTATAATGGATATTTAGCATGTGAACCTGATAATGCTCCCTCAACATTCTTCTTGCCAAGAGTTGGGTAAGGCAAAACAAGGCAAGACAAGTTTATTGGTATGGCAGCTTTCAACAGCAAGGCAAGTGCTTTACGTGAGACATAAAACTAAAAGAAACATAAGGCAATATAAAAGAGACAATATAAAAAGAGTAAAATAAGATTGAAGATAAAAAAGAATAAAACAGGTAACACAGGCAAGTAAAAAATAGCCGATTTGAAATAGTAAAAGGTACAGGCAAACAGAAAAGTCTTAAGCACGCATTTAAAAGAACTGAGAGTTGGATCAGCTTTCAAGCTTTCTGTTTTTTCCAGTTTTTAGAGAGACCCATAAAGATAGCGTTGTAGCAGTCAAGCCTACTCAAGAGAAACTTAGTGACACGTTTTTCTAAATCCTGCTGAAATAGTTCTTTAATTCTCCATATATTCTTAAGGCGACGGAAAGATTTTGCAATGTAACCACTGAGATTAATCCATCACTTCACCAAGATCTGCCTGGGTTATGGTCTTTGATGTAGAGACTGATGCTGAGCACTGACTTCTAACTGTTCTCTTTTGGCTCCAAGCTCAGGTTTGTTAAATGCACTAACTCAGTGTGTGTGTGAGGGACCATAGCCACCTGCTGATATAAATCTGTTTGTTGTTTGCATAATTATGGTAAGATATTTCGTAATTTTCTGAGCTGGTGGGAGCATGTAAATGTTGAGCAGAGGAGGTCCAAGAATAGACCTTTGGGGGACTCCATTTTTTTTGTACACAATTATCGACACAGAGTATTGCCTGTTTTTAAATTAGTTATTCCAACCAGTTACGCATCGTGTCAGAGAGTCTGAACAAGTTTTCCAGTCTGTCTAGTAATATGATGTGGTACATAGATCTAATAATACCATGAAACTTTTCCACTGTCTATGTGTAAGTGAATGTCATTTGAGACTTTGACGCTTTCTGTGTGCATTTCTCAAGGACTGAGGGAAATAGCCTCAGAGGAGTTTTGGCTGTTTGAAGAAGATCTGATGCCTCCCAATTAAAAACACTTCTGAAAAAGCCTGTTGGCATAATATAAAGGCAGCAGGAGAAATATGAACTACAGATTTCATATTCATACGATCACATTTTGTGATGTTAATTGAATTGGTTTTAAGTGAATGTCATACAAAACCATTTCCTGAAATAGAGGAACTGACCACATGATACACTTCCTATATTTTCTCAATGAAGAAGGAGACAAGCCTGCTTTCTTGTTTGCATGATGAACGTGAAAATACCCATAACACCTGGTAAGCTTAGTTGCTCAGCACCAAGAATAAATACCATCTACCCATTTGAATCCAAAAGAAATCAAATAAGTGTTTCCCTAAAGTGATGTACTATTCCTTTAAACACACTGCAGCACAACAAACACAGTCCAGTGACTGTGAGCTAGCTTAAAAAACAGCATGTGTAGATGTAGATTCTTAAGCTTCTATAATATAAGCTTGAAAGTTTCTTTTTCACTAAAAAGGATTACTTTTTACTGTTTTATTATGACATCCTGACACACATGTCAGGCTATAGTGAAGACAGTTGTTTTTCCCCTTTCCAAACATTTGTCATCCTTTATTTCGCACGGAAACATGCCCATTGTACATAACAACTCAACAGCGAGTTCATTAATGTTGGAGTGCTGACAAGCAGTGGTACGAATGTGTCCGTACTCACCAATCGCTGTCTTTTTTTCTCTTTAGTGTCCTGTATGGAGAGCTCAAAGAAAAGAAGAATGAAAACAAAAAGAAAGCAAGCGAAAGATCAGGTGCATCTCAGCAGTCAGCCCGGTTTGTGTAATCACGAGCATTTTAATAAATGCTAAAAGCAAAATTCTTTATTTTTAGTTCCTATGAAGTCACAAGATTACACTTTTTATTGTCAGCCTTCTTCAAACATCTCCAGGTGAATATGTCTGCCTGTGTCCCGCTCGTCTTGTTAGCAAGGCATTCATGTGAAACATACAGTACAATATTTATGAAGTGCACCACCATACAGCCTGAGCTACAGCCAATTTTCAGTTGAAATATTTGATCTTAAAAGCGGCGCTCAATAGAAGACTCATGCTCTTGATCAAGAAACAATATTGTGTCTTTTCATCATGCTGTTTTTTTTTTGCTGGAAATCGCTTGTCCATCCTCTCTCTGACAGTGCCATTTCTGTTTGGCTGGCAGTGGGCGACCCCTGGGCTTCAAAGATACATTGAAGTTCTGCAAATAATCTGTCAAGCATGGAGACCAATGACTATAACAACATCTGTCCACCACATCTCAACAAACCTATTCATGAATGCACCGTTTGTTGTTGACATGATGGAAAATGTTTGTTGTCATAAGAGTGTTTTAGCACGGTGAAGCCCTCCAGCACAACCGCTGCTTATTCCTTATCATTGTTTTAATGCGGTTTGTTGAGGAAAAGGGATTAGATGACCCACTGGTTTGTGACATTTAGTATCCACTATCTCACTGAGGAGGCGATGGGATTTATGAAATGGGTCATACACATGCACATGAGTCTTACTTAAGGCTCCCGTTAAAGCCACAAGACCTTAAGAGAGAGGGAAACGTATCACTGGAAAATGCTAATGTGGTGCATTTGGTGCACATTAATTCCGAGCATGAATACGACACATATTTCACTTCAGAAAAAATAAAAATGGAGCTTCAGAGTGATGCGTTCTTTTCTCTATCTTAAACATTAAAGGAATCTGCTCTTTAGCAATTAAGACCACGTGTAATTTGTTAACTGGTGATATCATCATGGCTGTAATTATTTTTCTTATGATGATATGTGAGTAAAGGAAATTGCTGATTTGAAAGGTTTTCAGTGTGTCAGCAAGAGCATCTCGGAATTCAGTAATTATACTGTGCATGTGTATGTCAGTCCCCTGGAGGGGTGGTGGAAAGTTAGCGAGTGTGCTAGAAGGAAGGTGTTCAGATTTTGTTTCAGCAGCACTGTTACTCTGGACGTGGTGTAGATTTACATCTGCAGCACCAGATTCTGATGTGTAACGTTCAACGTTTATTATGTATACCTTTAATTTATGTGTCCAGTAAGGTGCTGAGAGAAACATGATTGCTGCCCGGATTATGCTCAGTGAGGACATTTATTTTCCCAAAGAACGGGATATGTTGTTGTACTGCACAGGTGGTTGGTGGGCATATACAAAGGACCACAGACTGGGGTTCATCAAGTCCACCATGCGGCAACAAAATCTTTTGCTGTGTCTGGTGTTTCAACTCACTGCTGACGATTAAAATATTTAACTAAGACCACGATCTTTTCCTGACTGCAATAACTGACTTTACGGCCACTCGACGACACTGCAAAACTCGATATTGCAAACAGTTGCTCATATCTGCTGCGGCCATGAGAGTGGTGAGAGTCAGAATCAAAAAACAAATCTAAACAATGAGGTGAGAGATGGTGAAAAAGCTCAGATGGGTTCATCATCCCTTTTCACACTTGACAATGTGATTAATCAGTAAAGTAAAACTAAAGATTTCAGCTGCTTTAACAGAATGCTATGTGTGGTTATACAGTACGTGCCCTGAAAAAAGGTTTTATCATGCTTTAGAGCAGATGCGAGTGGATATCCAAGAAATCAAATGAAACGCATTAGTGAACATTTTATCAGTGATATCAGAGTTTTGCAGCCAGGCAGATGCACTCATCTCCCTCAATAAAATATTAATGGGTCAATATTGCATTTCTCCTAAAATGTGAGTTTGATGTTGTAAATTTAAACCAAATAAGTGTAATTTAAACGGTACACAATTGTCAGTGCAGAAAAAAAAGAACGTTTTAGAATGCTTTTAAACCACAACATTTTCCTCATCTGCAGCATCATTATGCCATAGCATGGGTTAGCTTGTTTTGCTATTAAAATGAAAAATGATAACATCTTTGCCTGAGGAATAAAAGGAGAGAGTGCTATCTGACTGCAACACAATGTTAGTGACTGACGAAGACAACGTTAATAAGATTGACTG
Organism: Pempheris klunzingeri; assembly: GCF_042242105.1. Classification (NCBI taxonomy): domain Eukaryota; kingdom Metazoa; phylum Chordata; class Actinopteri; order Acropomatiformes; family Pempheridae; genus Pempheris; species Pempheris klunzingeri. Next base: position 27,875,860 of record NC_092018.1, read on the forward strand.
CAATTAACCACGTTAACCATGTGTCTATTGGTATTCTGAGAAAACAGTGCACATTGCAATTCAGTGTATTGGGAAGCTGCTTCAGAGCTAAAGATGGAGGAACGTTGCCTGTGTAGGGAGAGATTGCACAAATAGTTCTGTTGATCAGGAACAATTTTTTGCCATTTGATTGTGCCGTGACATATCTTTCATTAAGGCTTAAGCATTAGATTAAACTAGATCCAGTATCCAATAGTAATTAACTTGAGTATATTGGGAGGCCATTATTCACATTAAAGTAACCTTTTAATAGCTGAGCCTTTAACTCCACTGCAGGTAATGACTTTAAAGAGTGCTTATTAAAAGAGAAATGGTAATGAGCTTTAATAAAGCAGAACAACTTTGAAATGAAGAGCGCTTTTCAATAGCAAAGGATAGAGGGATTGGACCTGTGATTCCATTAACGAGACTAATGATTCTTTATCAGCCCTCTTATGTGTACATGGAGTTAACATTAACAGTGATTGAGGACGGGTTTCAGTGAAAAGATGGGCCTTTTCATTGCCCTTTAAAAGATCAGATAAGAGAAAAAGAACTTTGGTAATTTAAATCATTGAGAATTGATAACACGAGTCCTACGACCTCAAAGTCAGTGAGCGGAGCCGAAATCTCCTTCAGCACTTATGGACTGTAACAATACAGTACATCTGTAATTATAAAATGAATCTGTCTCATTATGTGTGAAAATGAACCGAATGAAAGGAAGTAGATTAAGTGATATGAGAGTCAAAATTTGGCACAGAAAATGTGCGTTATCAAGTGTTTTTCAATTTTACCGCCTGCAAGCTGCTTTGAAATGTGCAGAACACTCCAGCTTCTATATTTGCATTAAATTAAACGTGTAGATTTGAATATATATCATGTATTGTTTTGGCAACAATAGCCCTTTAGAGGCTTTCACACCAACACGGAGGCAAGACGGAGATAGAAGCCAAAAGGCAACAAGGTAGAGGAGACAAAGAATTTAAGAAATACAGGGACAGAGGGAATGGAAATAATTAAATCAATCTTTGGCGAGCAGCTGGAGCAGGACTCCAGCTGACAACAGCACCTGGGTGTGCAGCACAGGCTGCCTGGGGCTGCGTTGGCTCGCTCCCCCCCCCCCCCCTTTCACTGCGCTCCAACCCTCCCCACCTCCCTTTCAAAAGCCCCCTCACGGCCCCCAGCCCCTGCTGGAGCTCTGGCTGGTACCTCCAGCTCTGTCCCCGTGATTTCAGACAGCGGCAGCGTCGTCACTCTGATGCTCGCAGACTAATTAAAGGGATGATTTGTGAAATGCCATCTTTTTATTTAATTAATCACCAACACAAAGCCATAAAACCCATCATCTAAAAATATTCTTGTTGGTTTGCTATGTACCTAATAGATTAAGGTACATTAAAGAAGCGACGGGATGATCTATTTTAAAACACGGTGCCCGAAAAACCTCCCACTATTTTTAAGGCCTGTCAATCCGCTTAGTGTGTCAGCATCACGGCAACAATACAAACGACTCCCACTCGCTATTAGTGACAACAACTTGCTCTGTGTTCGTACATCACTTTGCTTTCTTTAAACAGAAGCCAAACATACGTGTCTAAATGAATGACTGTGCAGTTCTCAAACAAATGCCTCCCTTCCTCCATGTTCCTCCTCATCTCAACATGTTTTAATTAGTAGTGAAAAATGAGTTCATTTGGAAGATAAATAACGTGAGCCGTGCATGTCTGTTTTTGGTTGGCAGGGCTAAAGATGGGTGTTTTTCTCCCCATTCTCACACAATTTGCATTGCTTACAAAGCTACTTAAAGAAGCACACTGGTGGACTGATAATCCTTTAAAAATATATCAAATTATAGAGTAGCCTGCAAATAAAAGTAATGTTTGGAGAAGGGATTTGTTGAAAACATTCCCAAAATATTGCCATATGCGCACTGCAATCATGTCTAATGCTACTTGATTAAAATGTTGGTTAATGGTTCTATGCAGTGACTAAAAGTAAACAGTAATCCTTTTGCAAACTTGTTTATGTCATTGAGTTAAATTATGAGACGAACTTTTTGAAAGTAGCACACATTTCTAAGTTTTGGGAGTTTAAAGTTAGAGATAAAAACACATAAAAGATTGTCTTAAGAGGCCAGTTCATACTGAAATAATTCATAACTCTAACATCCAGTATGGTCAAGGCACCTTGCAGTGTTTGAGTTTTTTAATTGTTTCAGTTTCAAGGTGCCTTCAGTGAAGTCTTTCAAGTTTTCCACCTCGATGAAATGCCCTTGGCTCTTTTCTGAGTTTTGCCTGGGAGCCTCACTTTATCTTTAGTTCAACCAGAAAGAAAAAAATTCTGCATTTTGTTTTGAAAGTTTTTTTTATTTCATCTTTATTTTCCAGAACAACTCTATGCTGAAGAAATTACGCATATCATCAATAAATATTTATTCAGTGGTTGTGGTGAGCAATGGGTGTGAACTCAGGTGTAATTTGGTTTCAGTCTATCAAGATTAATTTTGTCAGGAACATGATGAATGTAATGCGGGGCGACGCTCCGATGCATCAGTGTCATTCCAGATGAGATTTTTCACGGGAGTTGAGAGTTTCTAAGATTAACTGCAGTATTAGTCAATGTTTTTGGGATAAGACTTCACACTAATTTAGTGAAGAGCAACAACCTGCAGAGGAGGCTCCATTAGCATTGACAATGAACTACAGCTCTGGTGGGAAAATCTGATTAACGCCGCTTGCTGGAATTGTGAAGTTGTTTCGCTGCTTGGGCGATAATTCCACATTTGTGGGAATACCGGCTCATAAATTGCCTTTGTCCACGCCAAAGTCTCTCTTTTTTACTGGAGTGTTGTCATATTTCACAAGTCCCCAGAAGGAGATGCTGTGGTTAGTTTTGACACAAAATTTACAGATATGTCCAGGGAACACTGTGCAACAACTATCTGTAAAAAAAACCAAAAAAAAAACCTCACAATAGATGTGTTAAGCCATGAACTCAGAAATATGTTAGATCTCAGTGTAATGTGCCAAATTTCAAGCAAGCACATGAGGTGTGTGTGAGAAGCATGCTGGAAGCAGGTTTTCTAAAAAATATCTATCCTCATCAGGCTACTGAATACTTACAACCCCGAGCAAATCTGCCCTGCTCTGTGTTTTAACTTTATTCACAATGTGGGATTGACCTTTCACTATGAAATATCTCTTCATTACGCGCCTTTTCTCAAGGAAGTTTCTCTATTGAGATCAGATGTTCTGAATATATAACACTGACAAGCTGCTGTCAGCATTGATTTCCATTTCTCCCAGAAATATGGTGTTGAAATCCTCTCCAGGCAGATAAGTATCTTTACACATGACTGCCAGATTTGATTGCCTTCTGTAAAGGGGGCTGTATTGGAGTCACTCTCGATGCATGCCACAGTACATTGTATTCTTCTTCTGTTATCCCATACTATGCCCCTCGCAGAGCCCTCATCTAAATAAGAATATTTCTTCCATGCTTGGCTGTTCTCAGAAGGATTGGTGTGCAGCAGGGCTGAGTTGTTGGATGTACAAGGGGAGTTGGGGGGGGGGGGGGGGGGGGGGTCCACTCTCAGCTTGCTGAAACAGAACATGTGACCTTACCAAACTGGAGATGTCAGCTTGTATTGTATTGTATTGTATTGTATTGTATTGTATTGTGTACAGTGCACTTAGGATGTCTGTTTTATCCTAAGATATGAGAGGGTTCTCTGTATGAGAAGCAAACCACAGACCAACCTTTAAACTATGGGGATTGCACTTAAAGTTTAATGAGTTAGGGGTTTTTTATTTTATTTGTTTGTTCAGACTCCTTGATTTGCATTTCATTTATTTAAGAAATTTAATTACTATGTAAATTAAAACTGCATATTTGAAACAGGAATAATTAGTGATCCATTATTATAGATTAAACTACCCAACAGTATATAAAGTAGCAAACATTTGCTCCAGCTTGAACAGCTACAATTTTAAAATGCTACTTGCATATTAATATTAGATTTAACAATCACAGAGGTCATTAGGAGGACTTTTATTCTTTATACTTTAAATACATGTTCTGTATTCTTATGGTGTGGTGTTGCTTCTTTTACTTTAGCAAAAGATGTGAATACTTCCTCCTACCACTACACATGTGAATGAAGGCTATGACTGAAATGTCCTCTACATGATGTAGCTGCTGTGTTCACTGAAGACAGAGATGTCCTCATCGAAGGAAATGACAGAAACAAACAAGACAATAGTTTTGATTCAGACCTCCCTCATGACAGACTATCTGCTATTTGGCTTCTGAAAGTAATTAGATCTCATCATTATACATCTTGAATCCAATTTGCATTATGAATCTCATCACAATGCAATCTTTCTCAAGAAAAACAACCATGTCCAGTTAGCAACACAAACTCTCGATGGCAAGGAATTATTTAGACATCATAGACATTAATGAGCATGCAGATAGCCATTAGACAGAGATCTTGTTGCACTGTGCATCATGAAACACTTCTCCTCTTGCATGCTTGGTTCAATACTGACTGCCAGCTCTAAATACTCAACTGTGTTGTGCTCCTGAATGCATGATTCTGACACCGGAGTCATTTTTCACTAAATCTAAGGGGACAAGGGATGATTAAATCATGTTTCATGAATTTGCAGGTCTGTTAGGATGACTTATCCTAACTCGAGACTTCATGAAGACATATCGGACATCTGTAAATATGAATACTGTACTTGAATGCATTAACACGACGTGTTATTTCAGACATTCCATGTCCATCTAAGGCGAAGGAAAATGGGAATAAAGTGCAATCAGAACATCTGAGGTTTTGATATGTGTTCAGTACTGAGAGCACGATATGTATTTCATAGTGTGAGAGCAGTGATGAGTGTGGTACGTTGTGATGAGGTGCACTAGGTTTGATGGTTGCTGCTTCACACAGTGCAATAATAAATTTGGGGCTATGGGGGTCTGACATTGTCTGCGCTCAGTATAATTAAGCGGTGCATTAGAAAGAGGGCTGGAATAAAACATGAGTATGTAAATGCAGCCTGGAGCTGATGTTCTAGTGATTATTACAATGCAGATAAAGCATTTCTCACAACTGCCTGTGTCTACTGAAGCCTCCAAAAACATCTGGACCTTTTAATTGAAAAATGGCATGGTGTTTCGCTGTGCTGCTTTGTGCTAAGTGAAGTCAACAATTAAGACGAAAATGTAATTGATAAGAATTGCATTGCTTCATTATTTGGTGTTCTAGTCAAGAAAATTGATTTATCAATTATTTACAGGTCACAGAGCAGAGGCCATGCATTTCTGCTCTTGTTGCATCATCTCAAAACATACAGCACAGAGCTGAGAGCATCCCGGGAGTTCCTCCACACGAAATCAATCATAACATGCATATTGTGTTCAAAACTAATTACTTTTTTTGTGCTGGTGTTAGTATACATGTTGAACTGGGATGCATGGTTTGGGTTTTCACTCACGTAGCTGTTTAACTGTAGCCCGTGTTAAATGTGAAATAATGAGAGAAACAAGCTAGCAAAAATAAACACGTAAATAAACAAGGCGGCGCAATACAAAGTGTACAGTATGTGATGATGCCAGTACATTTCAAAATAAAGGTGGTAACAGTATAAATTGTTGGGTTTTTTTAATTTTTTGCTTTTTGCCAAAAATCTAATGTAAAAAATGTATAGCTGGAAGAGTGACCTGATGCACTTATTAATCAGTTGTCTGCAAGTGTTTGTCATTTAAGTGCACTGGTCAGTTTGTCAGTAATAAGCCCAACCCATGACTTAGCTTGAAATACTTCTTACTCCCTTTAATCCCCATGTGGACGTTGAAATTGAACAACTATCCAAAAAGTAGATTTAAAAACAGTTTTGAACAAGTGTGCAACTTGAAATAAGAAGAGTTGTTGCTAATGAGTTCAGAAAGAGCACATGATAAGTATAAGTCAAGTAACATTCAAGCTGCTGCAAAGTTAAGTGATATTTAGAAAAAAAAAGAAGAGAATGATTAAAACAACTGAATCCCTTTACACCTTTTCCCATTAAGTAGCTTTAAAGTTGGAAAAACTGTCTTATTCCACAGTTTCTTGCAGCATCACACATATATTCTGTCTCAACTCTGTGCTGAAGCTGTGTGATGTTTACTCTGAGTGAAACATAGTAAAACCCAAACCTTCATGTGTTTTATGCCTGAAATATCAAATTAAAAACATTCTCTCAGGTCCTGTGCATCGGTTTTAAAGGTTTAAAGCCAGACATATTTGGTGTCTTTGGCTCTCGACTAAAATTTGAAATAAAGAACGGGTTTTAGCAAACTTTACTCAAATGATGTTTGTGAGCTCCATCCATTTGTGAGAAACGGTGTGAGCTAAAGACAGAAAGTCAAAAGTGTCATGAGAAATGAGCCTGGAAACAGTCACGTGTATCCCACATAAACCTGGATGTCATGAGATTCACAAATCAATGATGAAAAAAAACGAAGGAAAAAACAAACCAGGACAATAATTAATTTCGTGCACTTCATTTGAGCTCCAGTCCACCTGTTAATGCTCTCCTCTATGTGCATCGATGCTGGCAAGAGTGAAAAGAGTGAGTCCAGTCTTTTTGATGCTCGGCGAGCATTCCTTCATCCTCCCTGTCTGAAGTCTCTAGATTAGTGGGCCTGGGGCAGAGGCTGTTCATCTGCCAATATGGCACCAGCCTGAGTGATGGGCATGTGGCGATGTCACTAATGATCAGACCATAATGATTCGCTGACAGGGGAGGAGAGCAATAGATTGTCACTGGGGGTTGAGTTAAAGAGGGGCCCTAATGATCTGCCTGCAAACACTGCCGGAGCACCTCCTATATCACTCCATCTCTTTACTATACCACTCATCAGGTTCCTCTCCAATGGAGGGAGCCACTGCGTTGTGTCTCAATGCCATCTCGCGACGCACTGTAAACATCTGTCACCTCCGTATCTATATTTCATGCTATTACCTTTTAGGCCTTGGGCTGCGTGCTGTAAGCCTCGGGGTACTTGATTTCCACCAGCATGAGCTTTCAGTGGAGGAAGGATCAAGTCGTAATCATGGTACTGCATGGCGGTGTTTTAGCAGCGGGTGTCCTATATACCAACATCCCAAGTGGTTCCAGTTCTGTGGCACTCAGCAAAATGAAGAATACCTTATGACCTCTATTTTTATCAGATGCTCTGTTACCCCTGTATCCCTCCTCCGTATCCACAGCAGCTCTTAACCTGCTATGAGAATAAATCTGACAGGTTAAAATGTATGCAACATATATGTTCACAAAATTGGCAAATGGATTAAAGCTTCATACTTTTTTTCAGCATTTTGTATTCATTTGGAGCAGATGACGCCGTGCGCTGACTCAAACTCAACACTGTTTTTCTTTATTAACCTTTAATGGTCTTCTCAACCATTAGCAAAAACTAAATATCATCATAAAATACAATATATAATACATATATATCATACATTTAATGCAACATTTTTAGATTAGAAACTGTTAGTGCGATAAATAATTGTGTATTTCTTAATGGGGGGGGGTATTCCCAGTGAAAAAACAGGTACATCTTGACTGGTATTGATAATATTGGTACAAAACCAAACTGAAACATAATAACATTTGCAAGTATTGACAAAATCTCACTCTGGTCACTTGGTTTTTTGCAATTGTTTTTTTGGACTATTCAGGATTTTTTATTCATCTTTTAAAAATGTTTTTTTTATGTTATATGTAAAATGCTTTGCTTGCATTGAACACATTGTTCTTGCCTATAAAAAGGCATGTGTTTTTTCCTTTAAACCTACCAGTCCCAGTGGAGTGCCTGACTCCCACCCACTGTGTCAGTGAAGTTTGCACATGAATTGGTCTGTCAGTCAACACAACAATAGCTCTGGTCCTCATAAGTAAGACGAGTCATAGCCCGTTATTGTGAGGCATTATGGCGATCCAACTGACATATGAGCGTCAAAGTTTGGTTGTGTCCCATTCTACTTAAGACTCCACTGAATAGTTTCCTCTGTTTTGTATTGATTATGATGCTTTTGTAAATATTTCACACTCTGGGAGCTGTCCCCTGAATAACTGTTAGTGATGTGGTTTGATTTGGACAACACCTCAGTAAAAGTAAATCTTTGTTGCTTTACTTTATCAATTTTTTTGCCAGTTTGATGTTTTGATTATGGGGCTGTCGTGAGCCCATGCTTTGTGTCTGTTTCATCAAAAGCCGTCGAGATGTCACTGACTGCTTGGACTAAATATTTTACTAAAATCAGGCATGGTAGACGCTTATAAATAAAAACCGATGTGGACCTCTAGGACCATTAGTGGGTCCCATCCAGGGACATTTCAAACACATAGATCTGTACTCTGCATTTATCCATCACACACCCTCAGACAGCCGCGTGGAGTGAAACATAAGTGCTTCACATGATCTTGACTCACAGCAACATTTTCAAACATCAGCGGCACTAGAGAACACTTTAACCCCCTCAGTGTATTTAATTATGGTTGGACTTGATTCAACGCTCATCCTCTCAATATTATTTTATCTCATTTAAGGGAAAAAATGAAAGGTGGAGAGGAAAAAAAGCGGCAAGTACTTTCGTAATTTAAGAGAGTGTTAATGAGTTGGTGCTAACCTTTCTCAGTTATCCATCATCTGGTAATGGAGGCAAGGATCCCTTTTCCAATCTGCTTCATTAAAAACTTTCTATTAAATCTAAATATGACGCCACGTACCGCTGAAATTAATGTAGTTTCTGAATAACTAATTCATCCTCGTGGTGTTAAAATCCTCCTTGAACATTTTAACTGCATTGATTTTATATGAATATTATTTAGGAAGACAGAGGTCCTTAAAAGTGTCTCTGAACAATAAAATGCTCAACCACATTTACTTGAGACTGAAGTCATGTCATTAGCATTAAATTTATCATAGCTGCTTCACATTATAGCGGATTGTTTGGAGCTTTGTCAGTGGACGGCTTTAAGCTTTATGGTCAAGAGGGAAAAACAAACCAAAGTAAATTTTGAACTCTGTTTGAGTGGACTAATGGCCTGAGGTTACAGTGACACAGTATTCTCCTTAATGCTACAAATCTGTTAAAGTGCAAAGTTTATGGGGCAGATGAGGAGCTCTTTGGCATCAGGTTATAGTGTTTACCATATTTTTATGTGTCTGAATACAGGACTTGACCCGATGAACACATATCTATCATTTTTCTGTCATATCTTTCTTTCCTCTTTACATCGACATCACATTAATCTGAAAATCAGAATTATTGTATAATGGTTCATTAGAGGAGTTTTTTTTTAAATAGCAAAATGTTATAAATAGAAATAGCAATACTAAATGTACTTAAAGTATCTTACTGTGTCTACAGTGCAGCAGGATGGCCCCTGCCAGTGTTATCTTATTATATTTTATTCTATCATTGTTACTGATTACTGATTTTATAAACGTGCATGTAAGCAGCATTTAAAATGTAGTGGCTGATTGAACTGAAAGTGTTCTAGATATTGATAGTGCTGGATGGGTCAGTGCTCAAAATCTTTTTTACTGATCATGGGTCAGAAAAGTAACTTCAGCTATCAAATTAATGTAATGAATAAAAACTTGCTGAACTGAATTGCACTGAAATACAAGTATGAGGGAGTAGAAAATGAAAATGCTCAAGAAAAGTAAAACTGTCTAAAAATAGGACTCAATGCACAATACTGGAATAGATGCACCTGCATTGCACCAACACAAATAACAAATGCGACCTTTCAGCTAAAATATACTTCTAACTTCTATACTAGGCATCAATAATAACTTCGATGGAGTACTTTCTCAGTTAACTCATAAGTCATTTAGTCTAAAAACCCTTGAAAAGTAGTGGGAAATGCTGGAAAATCATGTTTTTTGCGTTATGGGTGAGACTACATGGAAACAAGAGAAACACTTTGTGTATTGTATTTCCATAAAATATTGCCATAAAAGCCAAAGGTAATGCTTTACTTCAGAAAAAGGGAAAACACTGCTGATTTAGATTTGCCCCAGCTACCATAAATGCATCACATTTTGACTTGATTTCCATTTGCGAAAAAAAAACAGATTTAAATCTTTCATTCAGTCAGCTCGCAGTAATATTTCAGTTGACACACCCTACAGAAAACCTGCACTCAGCAGTGTTATTCCAATCACCACTCAGCATCCAGTATTTCTGCATGTGAGAACATCTGTTCAAAAGATATATCCACTCCGTAATCTACATTTACTTGAAAAAGGCCACAAGCAGATTACTCTTACTCAAGGTTTGAGGAGACTTGACAACAAACTTCCGAAATCCAACAACGTGGAGTCTTTAAAAAAGCAATAGTCACGGATACTATTCGCTCCTTTGCCACATCATATTTCCATTTTCCCATTTCCACCTATTTTCTTCAAATGGTTGTTGGCTTGCAAAAGGCCTGGCTATATCTCCAAACCAGATGTGTGCAGTTGCTGTGTCAATCCAATACCCCCAAACTCCTCTTGGACAATATGGAAAAGTGCAGGAGGGCAAATGGTGAAGTCAGAGATTCCCCCCTCCCTTTCTTGTCATAAATCATGCTTGGCAGCACAGAATAAGCTACTTCTAGAGACATCGCTACTGGCACTATACCCATTGCCATTCATCACCTCCAAGGAACTACAAAAAGCTAAAAAAAAAAAAAAAAAAATCACCACAAGCTACCCATGTAACCTCTGGACCAACAACACCAACATTAGCAAAAGTGCATTCCTCTCCTTAAGACAAGGCAATGTTTGCCACCTGTACAATCCTTCCTTTTTATTGCCGTTGTGGCCTTTTGGTGAATTTAATAGAGCTAATTGCTCCTCATTTACTCCCGGGAAGGATTTGATCTAAAGAGGCATTTGAGATGGAAAATATGACTTTCTCACATGGAAAGACTTTAAGTGTCGAGTGCAAAGTTAAGGAACCTTTTTCTGTGGTAGAAAATATGTTTTTGGGGCCTTTTTAACTTCATGAACTAATCCTCACAGCCTATTAAGTAAAATCCCAAAGTGTCTCTTAGCTTCAGAACTGTTGCTGCAGCTTTCTGTATCGTCTCCGCTGTTTTCCAGTAACCTTTTCTAAAACCCAGATACCAAATTCAGAGGCATTTTATGAACTTTCATTGTGTGTTTGCTCTGGTATGCACAGTGCAATACAGAATATGCCAGCATGAGAGAGACGCACACAAGAAATGATGTGCCAGACTCCCTCTACATGAACTAACCTTTAGCCTGCACCTTAAAATGACTGCTGTTTTTCATTTCCCTCGAAGAGATCTGACGGGCACGGCAGTAATGGCGCTGATGAATGCCAGAATAAACAGACGGTGGGAGACAAGACAAAGAAGAAGATGAATGTGTCTGAAAGGTAAGAATCTTGGCAGTTATGAATTCAGAAAAAAAAAACCTGGATTTAATTTTTGGAATTCATCTGTTTGCATGAAAAAGACTTCCAGTGTTTGTCCAGACAAAAATGCGCGTTTAAGTGCTTTGCTCATAGAAGTTTGGGTCATGGACCACAGACAAAGTAGCCAGACATGGATAAACCAAATCTCTCTGTCCCTCTCTGTTCGAGCATGCGTTTTGGTTTATCATCTTTGATTCTCCTGCCAGCTTCAGTGTGCCACAGCTTTGGTCACAATGAATATGGAAGTAAAAAGGCATCAACTTGTCCAAGTCTGCTGACTGTAAAGCCGGAATAAACGTTTTGGACAACACATTGTGCTCATGATGCCTGATTCACATGTTATTCCAATATACTGTATACAATTAAGTCATCAGTTAGAGAATTTGCTCAAAAACTATTTAGATCAGGGAGGCCTCCTCACTGCTTTCAGCTGTGGCCTCCGTCTCTGCATCCCACTGCCGAACCACCCCATCCAGATACTCTGCAGCAGACAGTGGCTGCCACGTGTGCTGTGGCAGACACACAAAGTCCATGTATTTATTTGAAAGTGCTTTCCTGTAGCTCAATACTATAAATTACTGCGGCTATCAATGTAGTGCTGAGCTTTGCAAGCTAGATTGGACCGCGAATTTATTACATACAGTATTTATGTAAAATATTGTGCACATTAGCGAAAAGTATGAACTGTCAGTCACGTACTGATGGCTAAAGCTACCTTCATGCAGGGAAGGCCATTACCAAAAGACAGCGACAGCTACCCTTCATCTTTTTATATTACTCAAAACCAAGTTAAAATAATGATGAGCCCTGTTGCCTCTGAGTTCATTTGTTTGCTCTCAGATGGAGGTATCAACAGATTTGCTCATTTTGATTCAGACCCCTGATTATTATCACGCTCACTGCAGGCTGCCCATTAGCTTCACAGCATTATTTAGCATTTATGAGCAGTATATAAACACCCCTCAGTGAATGGCTAATATGGCACGCTATAATATCTAATCTAAGCAGATATAAAGACACTCCTTAGTTTTCATTTATGTAGTTGTCAGCAATCATAACCCCTCGTATGAAGCATCCATAACCTGTACATGAACAGTTAATTGATTATTGATGGCAGTACAATATAGCTGTAATTAGATTTATTTATAGACCAGCCATAGATTAAACACACAAAAAAAAATCATTGACAGACAGATGTAGGATGTCTTTAGGAAATTTGTGTGTTCGAAATTCAATTAGAGGTTTTGGAAATAGTAGTTCAAATAGGATCAAATAGGACCAAAGAAAACAATCATCTCAAAGGTCCCATATTGCGCAAAATTCACTTTTTAATGTCGCTGCAGTATAAATATGTGTCCCTGGAGTGTCTAGAAACCGTCAAACTCTGAGAAAGTAAAGAATTCATGAATACTAAATCAATGAAGATAATCATGATATGAACTTAATCATTTATGACAACAAAAACACAATCGATTTATTCAATAATTAAACCTTATAGTTAAGTTAAGCATGGTTTCTGCTTTACAGGAAGGGTTATTGTTGTCAAAAATAGCATTAATACCTGGTGACAGCTACAGTATTATTACATCAAACCACCACTGGAACAACACATTCAAGCACTGTTTTACACTGTTTTCACATTATTATTGTAATAATGATATACAGTAACCTGGAATCAGGGGTCATTGACTCGTTGATGAGATTGTAACAGATACACATGCACATCCCCCACTATCACACCTAAGGGGGCAGTTGTATGGGTTGCCTCAATGCCACAGTTCCCAACATCCCAGCATGTCCTCCAGCCCCCAAGGGAGCAACAACAAAGATGTTAATTCACAGACAGGAAGTGGAGTGTGGCACATAGTGCCATAACACCAGACTACAGGTGATTGTCGGTGATTGTTTCTGTGGATTTCTTATTCTACCGAGGAGATCTAAAAACTTTGAGAGCCTGTGTAGCTGTGCTGTATCTTACAGCCGAGAAGACAGCTGGTATTTTTTGTTTAAGGGCATAATCAGACATTATCAATATGCTCTTGATGTCGAATCATTCTACAAGATGAATATTATACTACTTACTCAAATACTCAGCATATTTAGTTTGAGCACTTTCTTCTGCAAAATGGAGCTTTGCAGCTTATTTATGAACATTTCCTTGAAATTGTCCTTCACGTCTTCACAAGATAATTCACCTGTAGCTCACAGAACCGAAAATATCAGATTCCTCCCAGATACTTGACCTTACTGAGGACATCCACTTTAATTTGCATTAAAATATGAAATATAGATGGATTTACAATGACAAATGCTCTTGGATTGGTTTCTGCGAAGCAATATGAAAATTTACAGTTGGCATTAATATTAATGCATCATTATCAGCTGTCTGATTTCATAAATAAGTACAGCAGTGTCAGGTCTGGTATAGATCACTTGGATAGGACACACTTTGCAAAACCACACTTTGTGAATTTAATTGGTAAAATTGCAAATCAGGTAGTCAGCCGTATAACTCATTGTCACATTTAATCAATAAACTTTGTAAATCAACTCATTTAATTTATAAATGATCTTATATAGATCAGGCAACCAATTAAACAATTAGCATACATTTAGCAATTAATTAATTTAACCATTAATCACGCCATAACAGTTCAAATTTTAAGCCAGCAAATTTGGGAGCAGACGTGCAGGCTGGCTTCGGAGCAGTACATCATGCCTGGGGAGTGCAGATTGTGACACAGCTAGATTTACTGTGCTAAAAATCAATGCAATTAGGAGAGAGGCTGGAAGCTGGCCTGGGGTCCAGCACGGTCTTTAGGAAATTTTTGACACACACACACACACACACACGCACACTGAAAAAGTTTTTTTCTTTCTTTTTTTATTTGGGACATAATAAGGTCATCATTAGCAGCAGTAATACTGAACAATCACAGAGTACTCAGCAAAATACCTGAAGCACTGCTTAAAGGTGCATTGTGTTGTGTTTTTAAACATCAATACGTCATTGTCAAATTAATTGTGACACCTTAGTATAATTACCAAATGAGACAACGAACCCGGATGATTGGTTGCCCTTGTCTCACACCACCTTTATTGATGTTAGCGCTCGTCAACATTAAACCACATTCCCCATAAACCCCTTTGCTTACAATACCCTTTACTCTGGTCCAAGGTTTACACGCCGCCATCAGCATCTCACTGTGTTCACTGCCTGTCATTAAGAGGAAGCTCTGCCTCTGTCTACATTGGAGGAACCTGCTCGTGTGTTACAGGAGACACTGGGAAATGAAGTGAAGACTTTTAACAGATCTAATTAGGCAATGAAAACAGCTTTTTTTTTCCAAGAGACTGCTTTGTTTAGTTTAAAAAGACTTGTAAGGTGAATGTGACAGATTGGGTTCAAAATATGAAGAATAAATTGGACAAAATAAAAAAACAACTTTACCTTATTTATATTTTATATTTACACTCACCTTTAAAGCAGCAACAATTGATTTGGGAGCAGCAGAACAAGCTGAAACCGTATAAGGTTAATATGGTGAATGTGTTAGCAAACACATAATAACACATCCAGCAGACATGGAGCAGCATTAGCATTTACTATTGGTGATGCGTATCTGGGCAGTATTGACTCTCAATAATCATTCAGTCCATTAATTTTAGCTCTGTTTCAGTCTGGGCAGAAACTGGGTCAATGAGAGCCGTAAGAGTCAATCAAAACGGCTACGTTATGGCCTGAAAAAAAACTTTAAATACGGTTTTATTTTTAAAAAATGTATGCAACTGTAATTATTCACATTAGCACAGCCAACCAGAGTTCACCACATACTTATTTACATTTCAAAAATACGAGAATATTCCCGAGCACTGGCCTCGCCTCCACAATGCAGCAGAGGGAAAGGTGAGTTCAGGTTTGAGATGTTGTGGAAAGCTGCCCTCAAACACAGGATGCAGGCAGGGTTGAAGAACTGTCCAGGCCTTGGGTTGCTGATTGTCTCATCTGTCTTGGCTAAGTCAGCAGGATGTGACAGCCGCCCTCTCTCTGTTACCCGCTGACCACTGGGCTTGGCATCCACTCCACTCACCTGCCCTATCACCGCCTCCACCGTATCTCTATCCTCGCCTCACTCTCACCTCAAAGTCTTTGCAGCAAGAATGAGGATCAACGCCTTGGTGTCAAATAGGAGAGATGTAGGCTAACAACTTCTGACTGCGGACTTACAAGTATCGGTTCCGGGTGCTGACTTCAGTTTGTTGGTTTTTGATAATTCTCCCAGTCTGACAAAGTGACAAACCTTCACCTTAAACGTAAGTGACTAATCGGGCGTTTTTCCTTCAGTTCACAGAGAATGCAGCTTTTTCTTGAAGTTATAGCTTCAGCTTTAGTTATATATAAAAAGTTTTTCTCTGTGATTGCATGCATTTCATAGCCATATAGTAATAACGACACCAGAGAAACAGCCAAACAACTTTCATTGATTGGGTTTTGCTGGATATGTATGTAGAAGATGGAGCCTCCTCTTCATCCCGACCGAGCTGCAAATCGTCACTGTCACAGTGATTGTCTTTCAGGTTGCTCGGTTCACAGTGTCATCTCGTCTCTGTGCCTGTCACTCTTAGAGGAACTGTACATCATATACACGTCTGCCTGCGTTACTGCTCTCTTTTTTTTTTCCAAAGCGGGATGTCAAAATAATATTATGATGCGTCATGTGTGATTACTGTGAAATGAGATATAGCCTTATTAGGAAGTTACACCTTCTCAGACGCACATATGTATCAACTAAGATTATTTAATCTGCATATGGTCTATCAAATTGTCTAAATCATCTATATATATTTCCAATTTGGCGTTACATTATATATGTCATTACAGATGTTGGGTTTATGAAATAAATTATATTCTACTTATGAGCAAGATAAAAAAATTATAAATTGTCATTTTGCAATGCCAAATGCTAATGCCAAGTTCAAAGAGTAAATTGATTTTTCACATCTTAAGATCTCAACTTCTGATTTTGTGTGTGTGTGTGTGTGTGTGTGTGTATTTCATTACAGCCCCTATTTACTCACCGCTCAACACAGTCCTGATCCCAGACTTGAAGCAGCGACAAAAGCCGGCTCGTCAGGGATAACAGATGAGCGTAGATGAACAGTGTCAGGTAAAGTGCTGTGAAAGACATTTAATGTGTTTTATATCAGTGTGTCTGAATTGTCCAGGAACACTTGAATCACTCAGTGTCAACCAAATACGGCGTAATGAGACTCGCCTCCTCTCATCTGAAGACACATGTCTCTCTGCTGTCACTCAGGCTAACGGGGGAAAAAGGGCTTTTGGAGCCTTTTGAAGCACACGGGCTACATGATAGCACTCCGCTTTGCATCAGGAATTGCTCATGCGGGATTATTTCATTACAAGTCTCCCAGAGAGAGGACAGAGGTCACACTCTGGAGCTCATTCAAACATCTGGAGTTCAGGAACATAAATTATCAAATGAGGCAGCAATCTGGAGTGAGACACCTAACTGTTTTTCATGGTGTACTTGAAGGTATTCAATTTCCAAAGGCTGAAAAACATTACACTTCCTGACATTTTTTTTTTTTTTTTTTTACTTTTTATGTCTACCGAGCTCGAGCTGTGTTGAGCAGTAGATTAATCTTGGCTATGAAACACTCCCTGATTCCCTCTGCCTGTGGTTTTTTCCTGCGCCTCTTCCACTGCTATGACACAGCCTGGCCTGACAGAAGGGGGTCTGCTAAAGAGCTGCCTTTTTTTTTTTTTTCAGTGGGATGTTTCTTGGTTCTTCTATTTAGGAAACTCAGAGTTTCCTCCATTGTTGCCAACACAAGCCATTGGTAGGCAGGGTCCAGAGATGTCACTGGCTATAAAGGAGAAACTGTGAGGATGACGTTTTGTTGTTCTTACCAAGGCTACGATGGGGGTAAGGAAGTTGATGGAGGGTGTGTGTGTGTGTGTGTGTGTGTGAGGAGGGGGGGGTGGGCACTATAGCCTCCTTTCGGTTGTCACAACTGGAAAAGAATCGACTCTGAGCGGAGAGAGAGATCTCTAATTATCCCCACCTGTGCCCGGCTACAATGGGAGGGTCGAGATGAAGCCATTAGCTGTCTCTCCACTGGCACCACCAAGAGTTTGTATACATCTGTGTCTTATTTTCTTTTCTGGCACAATCAGTCCAGCAAGCTAAGCAGGCATGACCGGATTTGGCAAGTTCCAAGGACTTTGGCAAAGTTAGACAAGGAGGAAGCGCTGAGATGTAGAGAGGGGGATGAGCTGGCATGGACTCTGTGTTTGCTTTCTCCCCTGCCTGTTACTTGAGCTGGGTGTGTTGCTTGGAGAGGCTGCTGTGTTGGTCAAAACAATCCACTGAACACTGAAGGAGAAAGACACGGAGAAAGTTGCGGTCGTGAGAAATCTGATTAAACGAAGTCCCCATTACACGTTAGACTGTGGAACTGTTTGTATTATTTTGGCAACAAGCAGCAGAGTTTTTCCACTGCCCAGGTTATCTCTGTTGCGCGGGTGCTGTTCAAGATTATTGGGATACTTAAGCTCATCTCCCATTTGACTTATAGCGCTTGATAGAAAAAGGCTCATTGTGATTTCAATATTGTCAGTTTTGATTAGCTGAGTCAAGCCTTTGTCTGGCCCTGCAAGTGTGCATGTTGTCAAAGCTATTTACGAGCAATGACCAGATATGAAGCCCAGACTATTGCGGCCATGTAAACAGCCACATCTGTTTGAACCCACCTGCTCCCCAGTGTTTACTGGCCCTGTAAATAATGAAATAAGTCCAGCGTATTACTATTGCTGCATAACAAATGTAACAGCAGCATGGACTTTGCATTAAATGACACAATAATTAATCAACATTATGAAACAAAACAAAGCATAAAGTAAAAGAAATACAACATTTCTATGTGTGAGCACTATATGGCCACTTCTTTTTTTTCCTTTGTATACATTCATTCACTCGGCCCCTTCATTCATTTCTATCTTTATTTATTTATATATCTCCTTGAGATTGTTTGTTTTCTTTTTAGTCCCTTGAACCTTGCCACCCTCTGTGTGACACCCGGGCTGTGAGCGAAGACGGAGAGGCGGGCTGGTTCAGAATGATCACTATCATTAACATTCACGGGGGGTTCACTTATCATCCCTGACTGGAGGGACATGGCAGCCATTATGAGACGTCCGCAGGTGGAGCGCCATGATACATATTGCATCTTGCCACAATGGATTTATGTATTCAGTAACAAAAGAAAAGTCTAATGAAAAAATACAGAAGGCAATCCTTTATTCCTCGCTCGACTTCAAGTGAGGCCACCATGTCCTGCGATGAGGAGGAGCGCGGGGGAATTCCAGGGCTGAACGCTGACCTGTCACTCAGGCTGTGTGCAGGGGGCCACGCTACGCCTCACACTAGCCCTTTGGTTTATTGGCAACACAATGGTGCTCTTAACCCTCATCCTAGCCCTTTGGATCACAGACGCGGATAGACTTAAAGGCTATAACTGATTATATATGTTTTTCTCACTGTCAACAAATGCCATCAGGACGCCAAAACCAAGTATCGTCTGTGTATCAGAAGCCTGATACGTCTTGTTCCTCTGCGCCATAGAACTTCAGTGAGCTGGACGACACGTCCCTTCGTGACCATGAACACACACACACACTGCGGTTTATTTTGAGTCAATCCCACATGACTGCCACAGCGCGTATTAATACACAGCTGAAAATAGTCCCGAACAGAATGAACTCACTGTTTATTCTGTTTGAGAAACATTTGCTACAAACTACTGCGCCGAGTCATTTTAGAAAATTGTTGAGCCTCTTTAGAAAATCAAAGCATATATAAGCGACCTATTTTTTTTTTTATTTGTATTTTCAGTAGTGGTCAGTGGGCTTAAGGGCTACAGAAAAGAAAGGGAGGTTGTTTGTTGGTCGCAACATTTCTTGATTCTTGTGTTTTCATGGGATTTGTTAGCAACAGGAAAAGCCCAGAATGATCATAGCCTAATATGTTAAAAAGGCTTGAATCATAACCATTTTGACATTCTTGGTCACCAATCTATATTTTTTTCTTTTTAATTTTCTGTCATATCTTTTAATTGCAATGTAGTGTGGTTAAAGTTAGGGGGAAATTATGGTTATGGTATTGGTGGGTAGTGTATGGTTAAGGTTTGGCAATTTCTATTTATTTATATCTAGCTTCCTCTAAGAACGACATTCCAGCTATACATTTTCTTCATTTTGTGACTAATTTTAAAACAATGCATGTAAGTGGAAGATATCAATCATTAGAAAGTTCACTTTGATTTAATATTAGAAAATGAGAAGGAGCATTATTTGACTCCAATGCAGAGGAAACAGCAAGAAAAGTAAACCATTCCATGACAGATTTCCTTATGCTTGATTAAAGACACAATTTCTATTCTGAAATTTCCTTGAGTAGAAAGGCTCCCAGACCAGTAATAACCTAATTGGAGAGAAGCCTCTAACTAGTGTTGCTCCTCTGTGTCCCTGTGTATAAATAGAGTCTATAATGGACTGAGGTGTGATGCCATCATTCATCTCTGCTCAGAAACACTCTAGGTTCAGGTCTTTGCTCATTTTCCTAATGATGCTCTTGTTTTAGGTATGTTTTCACTTTAAGGTTTGTAAGATTCCAGCTTAATGGATACTATTCATCACAGGCTTCTGTACCCAAGTCCAGTTTGCCCAGCAAACTTATTTGACATAACAAATTGCCAAAATGAAAGGCTTTTCAGCCAGGGAATTGGTATATTTTTCAAACCAATAGGTAAATGTGTGGAAAAAAAGAGCTCATCCCAGTCCTGTCTGCGAGGTCAGTCTCCATTTCCTGTTTGCTGTGAACGTTTTCTCTGCCGGGATTCTGTGATGGTTGCAACAACGCTGACAAATGAATCTATTGTTTGCTAATTTACTTAACACGGCTACGTAAAGTGCTTTTTAATTTTAAATGTTAATTGACTAAAAGAGGCTTTCACTGCCAAATTCCATTGGCACCGAATAATGGGAGGTCTCCTTAAAAAAAATGGTGTCTTTTGGGAGGCATATCCCATATGATAGCCCACGGTTATGCCATGCCTTTATGGGGTAGATTACTCCCTGGCTCTAGCCCAAAAAAGCCTGCTTTTTAACCACTGCTTCTCCCATTTGCCTCAGGATGCTCATGGGCTGGCAGGTTGCACAACACATTACCATCCTGCAGCAGCTCTTAAAACACATTTTAGCTCTGAAACACAGCTGGCATCTTGGCCAGCGCTGCTGTGTTGGGCATGGAAGGACCAAACGTGGATGTTAGTGAGAAATTAAAATGGAACCCAGTTGGAATAATGAGCGTGGATCTATGCTGTGCGCTTTTCATTCCCAACACATCCTCTGGTCTGACCCAACAGCTCTGTACAAGAGCAGGCGTTTGATTATTTCAGACTAATCTGAAAGGCATTATATATTTGTGAAAGAGGGAGTCCACTGTAATGCAGTGTGTAAGAGAGTGCTCACATGCATGGCTGCTCCTGTGTCCATGAGTGTGTACTAGCTGATGCCAAATTCAGGGTCTGTGTGTGGAGTTATGTGTTGCTAAACATCACTAAGATCCAACAGCCCAGTGTGATGCCTTTGGTTTCCAATCTCATGCTTCACGCCTGCTGCCCCGCTATCATGGATTCTTATTTACAGACAGGACCCTCATTGAATCCCCCTGAGGAGCAGATGATGTGCAGGTGTAGGGTAGAGACCATATTCCATGAATACTGTCCCTATCACTATGAATACCATTCAAGAGTAACTGGTTCAGCTCGCTTCACTATGCGCAGGGCAATGAATCCTGTCAACGTGAAAACCTTTTTACGTCAGAATTAGGTTATCTCATGTGAGTGGACGTGTATTGTCTGTTTCAGAAGCCACAGTCAGCCAAAACCCAGCAGATTATTAATCTTTGTGATATTAATGAACTAATGGCATTGACTGATTCTTTTTATATATCCTGGAGCTGCTGTGGTTTTATTTAACAGAGCGTACAACTCTGCTCCACATTCCCTCTTTTTAAATGCATCATAAATTATGTCCTATCTTTAAACATGCCCAAAATGAAATGTGCAGGAGGAGGAGACAGTAAATATGAGCTGTCCGGTGTGCTTCTTGTCCATGTCATCAAGATGAGTGCTTTCAAAAGCGCCACGGAAAGCTAATTGTGATTTCTGGCCCAGAAACACGGCGCTCCACAAACATTTTTTTTTATTGTTTTTAATGATCAGACAGCTCATGTTTTCTAGTCAAAGATGGATTAAGATGTATTAATGAAGGTGCTCAAACACAAAACAATGATCCTGACATGGCTGAATAAGTCGCTCGTCACCCTTCACCATAAAACTGCTGTTGATGTTTCTCTATTGTACTATATCAGAAACCATAAAGGCTGATGCATTATCCTACAACTCACACATTATGAGAACACTCACACTTGGACTGGTCACCATGGATGCCTGATGTAGCTTCAAAACATACTCTTCATTATTTTATAACACAACGTATGATAACAAGTGCATGTTTTTGAAAGGATACGCTGTGTCTGATCAATATCAGTATTGATATTTGTGCGTGACAAAAACATCCACCCAACAGTGAGAAGATCCTTCAAAAGACTATTTTTTTTTATATTTCTTTCGTCAGTTCAGACCCAAATCAGACAAAAAGCCTAGTGAGGCACTTGGTTGCTGCAAAGACATTTGGGATGTAGTAATTCTACTTTATCTGATAACTGATTCAAAAAATGCAGCAGTGCACTGATGTAGAAGAGATGCACACTGAAGAACTTTTACAATGGCACACACTGTTTTCAGCATTCAGATGGATGTAGGAAGTTTGTTGAAGTAACCTGATGTGGTGGGCTGAAGGTGGATATCCCACAATGCTGCAGCCCGCCACCTCCCATTGTCTTGATAGGGGAGCAAGAGATGTACAGCGGCCTCAAATGGAGGTGGCATCTGGTGCCCAATTTGTCATGCCTGAATTACCCAGGAGCTGATAAAGGCTGAAGTTTTAATAAAAGTTGGGAGCAGCAGATAGCTGGGTGAAGGACACTGATGAAGTGTCTTGGGGCCTATTTCCAGCTAGAGATAAGAACCTACAGAGAGAGGTGGGTCGAGGGTCTAGCGCAGTGTGATAATGCGCTGATGCTGAGGAAAAAATAAAAAGTGCTGTTGAAATGCAACACAGCACACATAATGGAAAAAATAATAAATAAGCAAATAAATAATGATGATGATCTAAACGAGGAGAAGCCAGGGTGGAGGCTGTGGAGTCCTGAAGCGTCTCTGCCTGTAATTTGGCCACCCGCCAGCAGCCATTGCTCACCCTCAGCTGCGACGGCAAGCTCCAGATGTGCCAACGGCACGTTTTGGATTTTGCCAGCTGACTGCACCGTTTGATAGCCCGCTCTCTGGATGCCCATCACCGGCCGCAGAGATAGAATTAAATGATGATGATCTTCCCACAAGTTGGGTGAGGAAACAACGCATATAAATCTTGATTTCATCTCAGCGTGAGAAGTCTTTATCCATCATCACTCTTAATGAACAAGTCATTAGCCGCGATGAATGGCGCTCTGGGCTCCTGCTCGCCACTGCTGCTTTTGTTTGCAGCTTTCAGGGGCAACTTCCTGTGCCCTTTGAGAGGGTCAAACTCATTTCTCCAGATGTGGGGTAACCTCTCTGCTCCTGGGGTGGCTGCACACCCATGTACTAAACAGGGTCTGGAAAAATGAGGATATACTGGGGGGTTTTCTGTTTTTGCCACATTGTCTGTTCCTCAGCAAGTCTCTGCATGCCCCATCATCCAGAGAGGCACATTAGCAAACTCGGTGGCTGCCTATTATTGTAATTGTATGTGCACAATCCTCCACTTGATGCAAGCTGGCTATGTAAACAGAAAAGGGCTTTTTGTTGTACTGTAATAGAAAACTACTGAGGAGATGTAAAACCATGCTGTGCTCTACAGCTACACTCTAATACAAATACACACCATCAACACTGCGACTGCACTGGGTTTTCTCTGTATCTGCAAACTTGATCAGTCTTTTATCTGCACCGATTCCTGTGTTTGAAATGAATGACCTGTTTGGTGAACAAGATTTCTTCAAGACAAAAACGTTTCCCGGGAGCCTTCGTTTTTATTTACAATAATTGCGCCACTAAAAGCATTGTTAGAGAATTTTACAGTGTGCGCCATATACCCCGAGGCTAGCAGAATCTAAAACGCCTACATAAAAGTTGGATGAAACTGTTGTGATCTTCTCCTCCTCCTTCTCCTCTGAAGTACAACAGTGCTTGAAATATGAAAAAGGGGAGGCATCAATCCAGCTGTACTGCAGTAAATGTGAAGAGATAAAGGTTGACACGAGATAATTGAAAATATCTGGCACTAATACACCAGAGTCTGTGTTTGTATTTGAACATAAAGGGGAAGAGTGGCATGTGACTTTCCTTGTTAGTGACAGCTGCCATGTTCCCCAGTCTGCAGGGACGTACTGTACTGGAGGATTCATCTGACTTGTACAGTATGTCTGAAGTTCCTCAAATCCCCCCGAGACACATCTTTACATGTTTGATGATTTTACTGACGAGAGGTTCCAGTTAAATCTTTTCAGAAGTTTTGCGCCTTGAATTCCCTGAACGTTTAAGTCCTCGATATAACAGAGAGACCAAACACAGAGTGAATTTGTTGAAACTACTGTTTTACCCATGGGATTATTTCTACTCTTTTAAGACAATGTTATAATATCACTTTCTAATAGCAGAGCGCCCAATGAGCAATGCTACACCTCGACACTGTGGTTTCCTAGTGATCAGTCTAATGCTTCAGTTGATGAAATAGAAATTTACTGATGTTGTGGATACGCACCATATTTATCTGTGTTTCCAGTTTGAACACGCGCTCAGTATAGGTGCAGAAGTGAAATACCCATTACTGCATGTGTCAGTGTCATAAACAATAGCGTCGACTCCTCGGAAGGAGGCAGGGCGGTAATGGAGGCAGTGCATCAATGTTCAGCACAAGGTCTGCAATTCACACCAGGAGAACACTCACCTGAGCATCAGGAATGCTGCTAGGAGACAGCATTACCAGGAGCAGATGTGTAGAGGAGGGCCGGCTTGTAAAACGAGCTCTGTGCACGCTCGTGACTTAAAGGGTCAGTTCACTCAAATTAAAAAAAATAAATAAATCACGTATTTTCTTAATTAACTGTGGTGTTATCCAGCCATGTAGGTGCTGTCAGTTGCATTAGCTGAGGTTTTGAGATAACTGCCACGGAGGCTTCTCCTACCACATTAACACAATGGAAGTGAACGAAAAATCATTTGTGGGATTCAAACTGGGAAAAAAAAATGACTCAACAGCAATGTCTCTATCCAGAAATCCCCATGTTATCTACAGATTACAGTCAGTGTGATCTGAATGTTTTAGGTTGGCTATAAAACAGTTTACAATGAAATGAATGCGTTACAGTTCAAATTAAATGAGAGTTATTGGTTCACGCAGGTGTTTAGAATGTCTGAGGTTGTAATGTGAGATAAACAGCAAGTACAACCAAAGCTATCTGCATGGTTAGATGGGAAACTGAAGCAAGAATATGCTATTAACGGTGTAAACAAATGAAGTTATGCTTAAATTCAGTGGTTCAAATGTATTGAGGCCTAACATACGCATTGGCTGCATTTCCTTCCTCATTAAACATTTACAAAGCTGATTTCTTTATGATAGAAAATTCCAAATCCTACATTGTTTACATCCATGTTTGCTAGTTTCTTTTTTCCAGCCGTTGCTTGGATGTTGCTGTGTTTCTTGGCGCGTTACAGCCGCCAACTGTTGTTGTGTGAAAATGTCTGCAGGAGAGCTAGTGGTCAAAAGTCTTCATTGTTTCTTTAGAAAATTAGCATATACATGTCTTGAAAAGCCTTTTTCTGACATAAGCAGCCAGCTAGTAACTCATTGTTTCTTGCAGCAAATGTAAACAAACAGAAACAGAAAATCATTTTCAAGTTTTAAGAGGCTCTGCTGCATGAACCGTATTTGGGACATTTATTTTGATCCTTGGTCGGAAAAGTCTTCCGTACCCTTTCTCAGCATAAGTGCATCCAAATTCAGCTTGGCCATTTGATGATAAATAATAGAGGTGCTAACAGTGTTCGAGGGCCTTAAGTCTATAAAACAGTTACATAGGTCTCTCATGACCTGTAAAGGGATGGTGCCTGAGGCAGAAAGTACAATTTTAAAAAAAAGAAAAGAAAAGGCATGCACAGAGAAACTTCCTAATCTGTGGGAGAACATATTTGCAAGTTTCATTTAAATTATCAAAAGTAGAGCAGCATTTGAAAGAATTCCTGTGTGATTTTTTTTCTAAGTGGCTCTGAGCTGATGAGTCTGAAAAAGAAGTGTTGGTCTGAAGGACTTGTTGCAAAGTTGCCTTCACCCTGATTAAGTCTATATTACTTTAACCTGCTTTCCAAAATGGAAACTGGGGTCGTGGCTTGGGACGCTTCTTCACACACTGAAAGTGAAAAGAATGAAATGCATCCTAGACACCATAGAAGAGCAGACAGGTAAATATGAATTCAATGTTTTACTGTTGCAAATGTTTGATACAGTTCCCCACACTGTCTTTAGGAGAAGCAAAGTTACCTAATAGCACCCACTAGTCAGAAATCTCAGCAAGTGCTTGGCAAACTTGCCAGTGAGCAACCTCTTCTCTTTGCTTTGACTGTCTGTCGCTCCTCTACCCCAGTGGTCACATGAGCAACCTTTCTACGCCGTACTCTGTGTCCTTGAGATTTGTTTGCTAGTGAGCTTGATATTTTCCCCAAAGACCTCCCTCAGCCATTCTGGTGCCCCTGGGACCAGCGTCTCAGGCGAGCTTCCCGAATCTTTCAGTGTGAAGAGGTGAAGAGTTGTGGGTCATCCTGGTCTTACTGCTGCAAAAGTGAGCTTGTTCCTGTTGACCCAAGTGAAAACATCTCATTTAGCAGTGGTAGCTAGTGATTATTTACCTGCACGTGCCTGCTTCTGCTTACACACACATGCATGCAGTGTTGTTCCCTCTGCTTGACGTGCGCCAAAGAAGCCAAAATTCTCAAAATGCTGTACACTAAAAGACTCTAGGCTTGGTACGATAATAACAACACGTCACAGCAAGACCTTTCAATATGATGCAGTCCGATACAGCACCAGCACAAACCATCACACATAAATAACAGCAGGAACAGGCAGAACTAGAGTTGTGTTACAGTCTCAGCAGCTGTCTAAATACATTTTAAAAAATCTTGTCTCTATGATACTGTGAGCTGCAGCACAGTAGTACAGCAATAGGAAGAAACCCCATCCTTCAGATAAAAGACACTGGCACTGAGAGTTTGATGGTAGACCGGCTCCAAGCAGCCTTTTTTTTTCTCTACAGAGCTGCTATTTCCCTGGTTTAAGGTGAGCGTAATGCAGCTGCTGATGGTTGTTGTTGGAGAGAAAGGCAGAGCGATACGGTGATGACTGTGGCCTTGTCAGTAATTCAGCAGATCAGATGACACTTCAATAGAGGAGCCAGAGTGTGTGGCTGGAATTTGAAAATTGAGTTGACAACACCAGCTATAAAGGCGTTACGCTCTCTGGTATTGGTCTTTAAACGGCCGGTGATTCTGTTGTTGAACAATGTGCTTGTGAAAGATTGCTCCATGAAACAGCAATATTGCCGCTTGTACTTAAAAGTTCTGGTTTTAATATTTTGTGTAAATTGAATAAAGGCACAGCAGGAGGTCTCAGTAGGTGTGGATATAGTCTAAATGTTACAGTTCAGCTTGGCCTGTGCAGCGTGATAAATGCTCACAGTAGATATTCTGTGATTCTTGTGAGAATAAGTCAGGGAAAAACCATTTTTTTTATTCTTTAAGACCATCAAAGAGCGAAATTGCAGAAGAAGAGATTATAAAGCAGCAGTGATGCAATATTTTTAAGAGGTGTGAATGTGCTGGATTTAAACAAAAGCAGCTGTGGTGTAACATTAACGTTGCTTTATCCTGTCAAGATTTCCGTTTAAAGTGTTATTTTTCACCCTCACATTTCTGTCTGATTTAAAATGGTTTGGAGGAACAGTCTGCAAATCCTCCTTGAGCGGATTACAGCTGAGGTTGGAAAACTTGGGGCAATTTCATGTACTTGCTAAATTGCATAGATATCAGTGAGTCAGAGGCGTATAATACTGTAAAGTCCATTTTCTTGACATTTCCTCTTTTCTACTGAAAGCATCACTGTGACTTAGTTGCCTCCCTGTGCTGAATTTAGAAGTTTGTGTAAAACCGTTTGTCTCTTTATATCATTTGTTATTAATAGCAAATGTACAAGTATCTCATATGGACAATGTTGGTTAATGTGTGTGTGTGGATATGCTTAAAATCCCAGTCTTGTGTTAACAGAGCCATGAACACTCGGCGTGCACTGAGAGGTGTGATTTTCGAAAGGAATTGCGTCAGCTTCTGAAGAATGCCTTTATGTTTCCAAACCCGGCTCTTTAACACACATTTCAGAGGAGGGCTGTCAGCTTATGGCATATTAGCTGGATGGGTCTGTTTCCCATGGGACACGAGCGGCTAGCTTGGAGGGATCCCAGGGAAGAAATGGAAGACACACTCTGTGAAATGCTTTGCTCTGTCATTCCAATTCAGCACAATAAAAATCAAACACAGCTTGGCCACAGACCACAGCTTCACCTGGAGCCTTCCACAGTACAGTACCAGCCCCAGACAGCGTAGAGCCGTGTAAAAACACCGCTGTCCACATTCGTTTTATACTTTATCAAACAGCAGACTGTAATTGAAAAATAAGCATTTTCCTGCACAGCAGTGGCCCATAACTCACACTTGCTGCATTCACAGCAATCTTAAACATAGTTGTGTTTATTGTTTAAATAACACGTGATTGGAGGTGAGAACTGTGCGAGCACTGTTTCGAATGAAATCAAACTAATAATAGGAATTTGATGTAACTGCGCTGAAATTCATTTGTATGTTAAATTAAAGGCAATAATCTACAATGCGTGAATTTCCCTTTATTTCCTATACTGACGAGTCGTAAAAGTGTTGTTTTATCACGTCTTTTTATAATTTGCTCGATGCTGTGCTTTTCAGCAGCGCAGCTCTCGGTGTGCTCTCCATGTTGTTTTCTACATTGCTGACTGAGTACAGTAAAACAACCTCCGCCACGCTACTTGCCCTTATGGACCCAGAAAAACATGAAATCAATACTGCATGCATTTCAAGCAGGAAAATTCTGTTATTGAGTATACTGCTTTATAATGGCTTCCATTATTGACATCTATGAGTTATGAAATAAAACCTAACGCAATGAGGATGAGGAAAATAGTATTTGAGGGTTTTTATTGGATCAATTTAAAGTCGGGGCAGTGCATTCTGATGACAATAAAATGCTAATCTCGTTCGTGTATGTACAACACCAAAAAAATGCCAGAAAAGTGCAGAGTTATCATAAATGCTAACACCAAAGAGCGCGAGCAGTAATCACAGCATCTATCCACTTGTCTGTCTTGATTTTTTAGGCAAAATTCTGCTGGAATTTAACTTGACAGCCGTGAATGTGATTGGTTAGGTTCGCCGAGCATGGAGCGATGGGCTCGAGGCAGGAAAATGTTTTCTCACAGGTTTTTCAGGAACAAGTTGACGTGATAAATGGTCAAATAACCAGGTTATCTGTTAATCTGTGGCAAAAGAAACTTATTTTGATTTTGCTTCTTCCGTTTTTGACAAAAGAGGAGCGCAGTGGGTCTAGTGCGTGTGCTGTTTCTATCTTTAATATTGTATTTAACCTTGATATTATACTCCAGGAAGGTCAATTAAGATGAATATTTTCATATCTGATTCTGGCCCTGAAATGCCCTTTTTGTAATAAAACCATCGACTCACATTACAAAAGTACTGTAGATTTTTCTTTTCAAGTCATTTTAGCTTTTTCCAGAAACCCACAATTAATCAGCATTATTTTGTACCTTCCTCTTTATTATCATGCGTGTTTAACAATCTCTTAACAGATCAGAGCCTGTGCGGACTGTAGTCAGTGGGACTGTGCTATCGATGCAGCCCTCTGAACGCGGCTGATCTCAGATGACCCTTCCTCTTTTCTCCCCCACAGCCTCCCCTCACCCCCCTACACTCCCCACCCACCCCCCTTTCTTATCCATTACATGGGAGCTGAATGATGGTGATTTGGTTGAGGCCCAGTGAGTGCCTGTAGAAAATTGGTTGGTTGATAAAAACCCTCCTATCAAAGGGGGCTACTTTCTCATTTACATTTAGATGAGTATTGATTATTTATTTACTCAGTGGAGTGGGATTCTTTTCCAATCTTATCTCTCGTCTGTGCCTGTCACCTGGAAAAAAAGAGATCGAGTTCTTGACACCGCACTAAGATAACGGCATTTTGTCGACCAGATAAAACTTGGAATGGTGGTCTCTGCTTCTATATTCCCCTTTTTCCTCCCACCCAATTTTGACGGAAAAGAGAAAGTTTTGAAAATTAAAACTGATAGCCCTTGTTCAAAAGGAGTGGGAGGGAGGGGGGGGGGGCAGGTGAAGGAATCTCAATTTACAAGGGGAACAAGTCAAATTGGTTGTCCAGATATGGTTAGGCTGCTTCCACTGGGAGGAATCTTATCGTAGTTGTCTCAATAGTTTATGGTTTCTATCAGATATAATGTAATATTGTTTGATAATTGTGGTGTGAAACACTACTGTACATTTTATCTGATGCTGCCTACAGTAAGGTCTTATCATACACTGCATGCTGAGTTACATATGACCCCGGTGTTTGCAGACTGTGTGGAAATGAAGCCCCTGGACGTGTCTGTCATGTTCTAAGTGCTAAACTCTGGTGATGTTTGGGTGGTTGAGCTGGGGATTGGTCATGCATTGCCAATGAGTCTGGAGGCTTGTGGCAGCGTGAGGGGCTTTGCGAGACTGACTAAAGGTGTTTAGGGTGGGAGGTGCAGCATGTGGGTGCTCTGTAGGAATTGGGAACCCCTGACAGACCCTGCCTCTTCTTCTCAGCTCTTTGATGGAGAGTGAAGAGTCTCTTGAGGTGGCCTCTGTCAGCTCCGCTCCTCCTCAAATCAGACACACGGCTGCAGCACAACACTGCCGCGCCTTCTCACCCTTCACCCCCCGGGCCACTCCCATCCTCTCATGGTCACTTTTCATCTCCTCTGTGTCGGTGCAGAGGACGTTGCCACATGTAAATGGACTTGTAATCACACTATTTAGAGTGGATCTAATGGGGAGCCTGCATATGCTTTGACCCCAGAGTACATCAAGGTTGGCTGTATGCTTTATGTTGGCACACTGAGCACAGCTACTTGGACAATGACTACTCACTGCTGCCTCGCAGAAGGTGACTTATTATGCCGCTCAAGGATTGAAGCCCATTTTTCTTTGTTAGCCAGTCAGTCATTAGCCTAGTTACACATCTGGATCCCCACAGCAATTTAAGGATATGGAAGGTTCCCTCAAAAAAACCTAATTAGTCCAACTGGAGAGGAACATCTTGTTTTCCTACACCCCTAATGGATTGGACCAAGGTCTTTTGAAATGCAAACCCATCAAGGAGATGGCTGAAAACAGCACCCGCCCCCAACCACCCCCATGCCTCAGAGAAAACATCCTTACTGCTAACCTGCTACCTTCTGTGTTTTCTGGAGCTTATGCAGC
This sequence comes from Pempheris klunzingeri, assembly GCF_042242105.1. Taxonomy (NCBI): domain Eukaryota; kingdom Metazoa; phylum Chordata; class Actinopteri; order Acropomatiformes; family Pempheridae; genus Pempheris; species Pempheris klunzingeri. The sequence continues at coordinate 27,907,178 of NC_092018.1, forward strand.
CTCCCGCATAAATACTATTTCCCTCATCAAAGGAGAGCTTACAAGCACATCTTAACGGCACTTTTAAAGATCCCCCCATCACATTATTATCTTATTGACTGTTGTTGATGGACTTAAGATTTACATTTAAGGTATTTCTTATAGCATAGGGAACTTTATAATTACCACGCTCAGTTGGGTGTTTATCATTTGAAAACATTTGAATAATATATTTTGATTTAACGCTGACAAATGACAAAAGTCCTACATTTAAGATAATTAAAGGAGAGCCTGTTTGGGGAATTTACTGGTCATTCGGTGGCCATTAAATTCCCTTAAAGCTAACCTAGCAAACTATCATATTTGATATATTGCATGCCAAATGTGGTCATTTCACATGCTTCTTTGTGGTCAAGTTGTCTGAGGTAGAGACGCCACCATTTTGGACAGGTGGTATTTGTAGTCAACACACTGGACAAGTTAAGCTCTATGATATGTTTTCCTTTAATGATACGTGTAACATTTCACCTCCATATATGGTGGCAGGATTTGTTCTTTTTTTTTTTTTTTAAATCTGTCTATAATGTCGAGAAAACTATTGCAGGTAGAAGAATATGAATTATACAACTAATGGAAGTCTCACACACTGCATCTTTACATCTTGACATGGTGTATAAACTGCATGCAGTGACCTAAACATGCCAAACATCACTGTGCCTTTGTGCTTTATTTAGCCTGTAGATGAGAGTAATAATGTTAATCAAAGTTGTCGTATACTTGCCGGACAGTAAAGGAGGGCCGTGAAAATTCAGCAGATCATCGTCAGTCAGCCTTGCTCGTATGGAGATAAATATCAAGGCAGAGTGCGTTGTTACTAACCCACATTACTCTGACTGTTTGCCCACAGGAGGAGACCACGCTGGTGACTGGAGCTGTGTGGCATGACGAGCTGCAGTGTTGTGAAATCTGAACGTAAGTGACATGGAGCTGCACTACATTTCAAGACCATGCACATCAAGCTTATGGTCATCTTGCACATGTTTTTTTTTCATTTCATCATCATGTTTTACCTGAAATTATGAATTATTCACAAACTAAAAGAAGCCACTAAAAGACAGTGCACATTCAGCACAACGAAACCAACCAGACATCTCAGTCTGAACATGTGCCTTGGCATTGTTACTGTAGCTGTGAAGGGAGAGAAGTGAATTGGTCCATCAGCTTTCCAACAACAACAGGGAGTGAATGGCAAGGTAAGTACAGCACAGACTTGGTTAGCACGCTGATTAGATGACAAGCTGGAAGGTTCGGTCAATCAAGTACGCTTCAGAACTGCTCATTTAAGGCCCTCGGTTAGAAATGACGTTCTCAGCTATCCCCACAGGAAAACACAAATCCAAGAAGAGATCTCACATTTCTATCTTTTCCTTGAGCTTGTTGTAACACGAAGATGAGACCAGCAACTGCTCTCTTCTCAAATCCAGCTGACGGCAACCACCACAAAGTTGAGTTCACTTAAAGCAAGAAATGAAGGAAAACGTATTATATATATATAAGTTATTTGTTTGTAGCTTATTTCACTAAAATAACAGCTGAATGAAACATTTCCCTTTTTCAAGACATGAACTATACTGTTTTTACGACTCAGTGTCACATTAATAAATGAGAATCCACTATTGTTTGTATATTTTATTGTTGTGTTGATATATATTTAATTAAATATCCTTAAATGAAGTGTTATGCGTGATGTATGAGAATCACGTACAGAGAATAAAACCGAGTAAAAATGGCTGAAGTTCATCAGCACCAACGTTGATTTTATTGTCGTATTGATATAATCAAAGGTGATATCTTTAAATGAAGAGTGATCCTTTGCACTAATAATGTTAAGTTTATGAATTTTAAGTTTTAAGTTGGAAAAAATGTTACTCCTGTTCATCTACTCTTGTTAAGTCAGTTGAAAAAGGCAAAATATGTAACATTTTTGATTTTCTTAGAAACTAAACAAGAATTTACTCATTTTCTGCTGTTTAAATAAACAGTTTACATTCAATATTTTATTTTGATTCTTTCCTGCATGCTGTAAGTACAAGATTTCCCACCAGTGTCTGCTAGCTTTTCTGCTTTGCAACCAATAAAATTTTTCTTTAATTTCATTTTATTTTTTTATAATTTCTGCATGACTGTAACTTCTGACAGGTGGACTTGGATTCCTGCTGCCAAAGTTTTGTGAGCCCCAGAAAACTCACCTTTGTTTCAGACTCCCTCAACCCTTTTGCTTCCTGCAGCGTAACAGGGCCAGAGGTTGGGAAGAGGACCTGTCTGAGGCATCACTACCTCCATTCTTCATGGCTACATCTGCCAGAGCCGCCTCCCACCTGTCTGATGCTGCTGAGATTTATGTGGCTGTATAGGAGGAGGCCAATCCAGTGTGCCAGGCCATGTGTAGGCTTCTTTTTATACTGACAGTTATGTGTATGATACTGTATCTGGCTTCCAGTGAGGTTCGGCCCAGTGTATCTGAAATCTGTCATAAGTGAAAGCTTGAAAAGGTTAGGACAGTTCAAGGAAGATAAATGGTGAATTGGGAGGACAGCTCATGTTGGAACACAAACACTTCAAGACGATGGAGTGGACCGAGGCCAGTCTCCCCATCCCACCACACACCGGGGTGGGTTCCTCCTCGACTCGCCCTCGTACCTGCTGCTGCGGCTACACATGGGTGAAATCATCCATTGTGTTCTCCGCTAACAGAAGTTTCTGCAGAGCAGGCCATCCACATGAGCCGCTCTATTACTCTCATCAAAACAAATGATAAAGAATGGTTATTGGGTTTTCACAATGTCTTTTGTATAATAAAGCTCGTTAACTGCATTGCGCAAAACAAATGGGCAGAATAATCAGTATACTTATTGACATTGTGTCATTCCTAGTTAGAGCAGGAAGAGGACTCTCACTATGGCTCCGGGCTTCGCCTTCTATCTCTCAAGAGGAAGAGCGCTAATGGCTTCTGAAAGCAGGGATCGAAGGAACTCATAAAGCTCTGCAGGATGAGACGAGAGGAGGAAGAACGTTATTAATCCTTTTTCATCTGAATACACGACGCTCCGTGCTGTACAGCATCCAGGCTGCAGCCCAGTATTACGCTGCACCACATTAGCTGATTGCAGATGGCATTCTTTACGGTGCACACTTCAGAAGTCAGATGGAACAGGACTTTGAAAGTTAACTTTTGTCTGGCGTAGTCGATGTGGGCTGAGTTTACAGCTTAGCATAAATGTTCAGCAGTTGTAGAATAATTTAGACCAAGATGTTTAGTCCCAATGAATTTAACTGCTCTTTCAAAATAGTATGTACTTTGTGCGACCCAAACAATACATCAGAAATATATCAATCTAATTATAAATCTAAATCCATCTTATCATATTTATTTATTTATTTATTTATTAATTGAACAGTCCATTTGGACTGATGAAACCTCCGATACACAGGTGCAGTAGTAACACAAGACAACAAAACAATAAAGAAGTGTATCCTGTTCCAAGCTCTACAAAAACAAGCTTTCACAAAAAAAAGTTCCATTTCTAGAAGACAAATTCAGTTTTAATCACTGAGGAACCACTAAATCCACTAGACGAACTCATCGGTAGTGACAAAAAAGAAGCGACAAAAAGCAGTAAAATATTTAAACCTGTCTGTTTGCTATAGCTAATGATAATGATACTCTACCTGTACATCTGTTGACTCATGCTCAGGTTAATTAGGAGGCTTCAGCGGTGCTGCTGGGTGGGTTCTGCTACCTTTGGACTCAGCCAGGCTCCCTGTTTACCCCTGTTTCCAGTGTTCATGCTAAGCTAAGCTGACTGCAGACACGTGAGGGGTGTCGATCTTCTCACTTAACTCTTAACAAAAAAGCAAATGAGCATAGTTCCCATAATGTCATCTCGGTTTCTTTAAGAATAGTTTGCAGATTGTTTTTATGCACAGTGACTAAGATTATATTATCCAGCAATGTTAACTGCACTCTGCTCCACTGCTGTTTTAAATAATACTCGTGTTTAACTGCCTGCTATTTTATATTTGCTAATAAAAGCTGATAGATGGATAAATCAAAGTGTGTGTGTGTGTGTGTGTGGTGTGTGTGTTTGTGTCTTTTTGGCCTCACCGGTCAAACTCACGGGGAGTGAGCTGCTCTGCTTCCCTGTTATTAAGAGATGATTGACAGCTGTCATGTCTTCATTGCTGCAGACTGATATTTGTCAGAAGCCATCGCTCTGACAGTGGATCTGAGGGTCTTCTTAGCCAAGAGACGGCTTACTGTATGACTGCCTCAGTGCGCTGCAAGGCATCACCTACAGGAGAGCGATGCCTGTAATCAGCCTGTGCAGATGAAATTATGTCTGTATTAATTTACATTACATTTTGTCACATCAGAGCACGATACATCTTGGGCTTTTTTATTATTATTGCACATTGCATTGTATCATTTGATGGTGTTATTACCGCAAACACAATGTAGCATGAACACACAGCTGGATTTACAGTGATGATTATTAACTTGAACTACGCTATTTGTAAGGAAGACAATATACATACCTGTAATCTGCATCAAGCCGTTGTCTGATTTTTAATGATGCATACTTTATAATTTATTTAAAAGTCTATCTTTCACCACTTGGCTGTGCTGGGTGTTTATCATCATTTATCATGCGAATGAGTCTCTGTTGTTACTGTTGCTATGTAGGCTACTGCCACCTTAACAACCCAATCAGCTGGCCCCGCTCTCACTTCCCTCATCAATGCAAGCTCTGTAATGTATGATAGAGCCGTGATTTATAATCCATGCTCAAAATTAAACAGCATAAATTACTCTTATTTACTCTGCAGGTGATAAAGATCCCGTCAAATAGTGTCACTTGAGCATAATTTTTATAGAACAAATGAAATTTGTTATCAGGGAAAAGCAGGTCAAGTTCATCAATTAAAAGTCTACTCTTCCCCCCCCCCCCTCTTCGCTGTAAATGGTCCGGTGCCATTTAAAATGATTGATTTTATTATTTCTTCATTTATTAAAGTACTACGTGAGGCTGTAGCATGAGTAATCAGGACAACAGGATCTGACTCAGCACCAATGTCTAAAACTGGCACCTCACAATTCAGCAGCTCAGACTATGAGTGTTTTGGCCACAGCCATTAGGCACAACACACCGAGTTTGTTTTTTTATGACATTTAAGATAAAAATTCAGGAAAAGTTACATTTCATGTTTGAAAAGGAACCTATTTAAAGAAACATCCTATTTCTACTTGGAGTGGAGCACAGATGTTAAGTGCTTTTATGCCTGTCAAACCTCTGGGAAATGACTTTGTGCATAATGTATACAGCAGAGGGAAGTGGAAGGATTTTAATGAATGTCTTGTCACAGACTTAAAGCATCCTATAAATGAGACAAATCTATTCTTACGTAACGTATTTTAAATTTTCATTTTGTTATATCTATGAATTCAGAAGTGACCCGCTGCGACGGAGGCCTGAAAGGGTTAAAATCTGTGCTACTTGGAGTGTGTCCCCCCAGAAAAGGAATGAGGTCCCGGGGAATGTTTTACAGATAAAATAAAAAGAATCAGGAGAATGAGGGAAAGAAGAGAAGTTGAATATATATTTCATGTGATAAGAGAAAGATGAAGCGCGAGAAAAAAGATTCCATTACAGCTGCGACAGTTACAAAACTGCTGCTGTGTGGAGTAGCCTCTGTTGAAAAGATTGATGCAATAAGGACTGACCTTGGCTTGGAGCAGGAGTCGGTGATGTATGTATGAGCATCTCCCTGCTAAATGGACCCAGATTTGTAGCACTAATATACATGGAAGCCCAGTACCAAACTCGCTACGGCTATAAATCAACAGCCACTTTGGGTGTCATTTCTGGTTTATATTCTACTATTGTTCTGTGCTTTTAATTCGTGTCACTGCCATCTGTTCATTTGATGCAGTTTCATACTGTATGATTTGGCCGTGGAGATACTGTGTAGACAATCCCTGTTAGACCATCAGCGTAGATTAACTGCAGCGGGTAAATTCCACTGGGGCTTTCTCTCAGTCGTATGTAAATAGATTCTGAATTGAGAGAAATCTTTACACATTGGCTCAGAGCAGGAAAAAAATAGAAATATAGAATTAAAACTTTCATGGTTTGCCAGGTACTGAGGGAGGGAAGTGAGTTGATATAAAAACCACAAAGAAGATGAATAGGGAGAAAAAGTGCTTGATATTTAAGTCCAATGTGTTGTGGATTCACATAAATTCTATTTTATTTGCAGTCAAGTTTTACTGAGATTTATGTCTAAATAGATCTTTTTGACCATTTGTCTTCCATTAACAGTTGCGTCTTGATGTGCAGATGCACCATCTACTAAACATGCATGCTCCTTTTCCTGTTAAAGGTTATTTTAGAGGTTAAGGATTTTCCTTATCTGAACCAACTGTTTAAGGGAGTGCATGTATTTAAAGGTGCATATTTATGATTTTTTTTATGATTTTAAAGCTCTTTGAAGCAAATGTATATACATACACTGTAGGAAACAAAAAGGAAATGAATGCAGTTAATCCTAATTTCCTGTTTTCACGACATGCCCGATTTTTCTGAAAATTGCCAATAAACATGATTTTGAACGCCACTAGAAAATGACACAGATGGCACAGCTGTAAAGTTGAATGGTTGAATAAAATAGAATGATATGTTCTATATCTGTGATTGGTGTTGACATTTAACTGACTGCAGACGTAAGTAATGTTTTTTTCTGTTGGATGACATACTGCACATTTCCTTGCCTGTGACACAAATATATGCTTGTCTATGCATAACCCATATAACAGAGAAGAACATGAAATATTTCCTTATTTGATGAAATCACCGTGTTTTATCGTATTTTTTACATTATGTTACCTTCATTAAATGGTAAGGAGAGGGGTTGCAACAAGATATTTAAAGGAAAAAACATGGTGAACTTTACCTTTATTACACTTGTTCAAGCATGTAGCAGTGGTGTCTGTGAGACAGCAAACACTGAAGATGTAAAGCCAGTATGGGCATTTCCATAGTGTTTATTAGGGTCATCTTCACAACTTTATGTTGTGTTTTTGTTGTTTTACACTGAGGCTGGATATCAGCCCCTGACAGCTGGCGGAGAGGTGCACTGAAGGAACCATGTGACTGATTAAAAGAGTCATTACCAGTCTAGATTAGATACTGGTCAGCCCTGTCCTCATCTGCAACTATAATGTGTCAGGAAGACTGATACGAGCTGGGAAAGAATCTCCCACGAAGGAGAGGTAATGTGGTTTGATTTCAGCGAACCATCTAAGGACCTTTTAAAGCAAGTGACACCATAATAACCACATTTTTGATGCTATAAAGTACTCTACAAAAACTTTTAAATTCTCCCTCACATGTCTTAACCTTACATTTCTTTTCTTTCCAGCACATACAGGATAATATTTTCTCCTGCTTTGTGTGAGTATATATATGTGTGTGTGTGTGTGTGTAAGGGGAAAATACATTGACAGAGGTCAAAAAGGCCATTTTTGTTTTCTCTTTTAAATCCCCTGGCAGTGTTGCAGGACATTGTGTCTTAAATTGTGTACATCACCCTAAACCTAAAATCATCCTCCACTGCCTTTAATAAAGCCCCTGATAAGTCCCCTTTCATCCCATGGTCGCTTCAATTTTAGTGTGCCACCGAAGTTATTTAATCAGCGCTGCAGTCTCCCATTCACAGTGTATTACCAATTCTGTCTGCGATCTTTATCAGTGCAGTGATGTATGTATGAGGCAGATGTTCCAAGAGGCAGAGGAAACAGAGGCCATGAATGAATGAATTATTGGACTCACGAAAAGGAGCTATAGATATAGAATTTTGAGCCCTGTAATATGTTTGCTTTCTCTCCCTTATCTTGCCAGACAAAAATATACCTTATCTTGGACTGCTGGGGTCTGCATGAATGTGGAGCCTCTCCAGATCATCCTCTTGTTCAATTTCTTTGTGTTGCATCTGGATAGGTTGTTGCTGTTTGTTGGGGCTGTTGTTATTCTGCTGTTGGCTTGCTCCTGCATGTAATTCAGGCTGCGATCTTCTGCTTTGTTTTGTGTCATTGCTGCTGTCGGCGTAGGTGAGGGGAGTGTGGAGAACTACTTTTGATACTGAGCGTACATGAGTTTATGCAAACACAACATGATTACCAATCCAAACACACAGAGACACACACGTGCGGCGCCACACCCTTCATTTTGCCACACACATAAGCACACGTGTGCCGTGTCCTTCCCATGCCCCAATTTGGGCACCTTGACAACAATAAAAAGCAAAGATGCCAAATGTGTTTCCCCGTGTTTCCTGTTTTGCAAATTTTGCAGTGGGTGTGTGGAGAAAGGAAAGGGCATCCGTACACACGCACATACAGCTGCGAGCCAGAAATACACTAGGCTGCTGGATAATGAGGGTGGACAGGGCGGAATTATCACTTCACATCACAATAATATTATCCTTCTCACAACTCCCGCAGCATCTTCCATGACGGTGTGACATTTCCATTTTACTCGAGTTTAATCTTGGTCCTCTAAATAAAACCGTAGCCTACAGGCCCTTCCCAAACGGACCCAGTCCCATTTTAATCACATGGAATTAAATAACTACAGTTTAACACTGTACTTGTTCTGACAGCAGTCATGACAAGTAGTTTGCACAGCAAACTTCCCCTCTAGTCAAATAAAGAATAAAAACAAAGTAAATGGAGGCTGAAGATGACAGGAGTGATACTTAACATCACTGAGAACTACAGAGAAACAAAGAAAGAAAATATTAGAAATGAATCAGGATTTTCTTTGATTAGATTAATTTCATTCATTATCTCATCTCTTACTTAAACAATAAATATCGTTGAAATGCTTTATTTTGCAGTGCATAGTGACAAACTACCAATCAGAGCCAAAATAATGTCTATAACATGCACTGTAAAACATTTTAAGTTAGTTCAACTAAAAACATTGTTGTTATAATTTAAAAAAAGGAAATAATCATAACTTATCTTAACATGTTTGGAAAAAACTAGTTGCCAACAAATACATTTTCTTCAAACTACAAAAGACAGCTGTAGTTCTCAAACTAGATGCTGAGTGAATTATATTTATGTCCTGATTCACTGGGAGGTGGGTGGTGAGTATAAAAAGAGCAGGACTGTGACACCTGAGTCCAGTATTCACATCCACACTCCAGTCAGTGACTAAGTTTAGATTGTCATTACAGTTATTTTGGTGGAAAACAAATGAAACGTGTTACTGATTCGTTTAGAATCAAGATTTTTCCAACTTGCCTGGCGTGTTGATTTAGCAACATTTCTACGTTATGTTGATAGAAAACGTAATCGATCAGCATTGTTTCCCTCAAAATGTATTTGCTGTTTCAAATTAGTTATTTAAAAACATCTTTAGGGACCTAATTTCGACCTGCAATGACAGATTTTTTTGTGGCCACTGGGGGGCAGCGAAAAACACAACGTTGAAGTATCATCACGTTTTAATTACACACCCAGCAGTCACAGTTATCTGTCATTATCATTTGGAGTCCTGTTCCTATCTAGCCAGCAAATTTATGTCCAATGTTCACACTCTTCTAGCTCCGTTTTGGGTCTCTACCAACTCCTGGAGGAAATATCTGGCTCATAAGCAGTTAAATGCTCTGTTGCTAATAAGCAGTGTACTATGAGTCTTGATGAAATCAGTGCAATGAGAGCTTTGTGAGTGAACCAAAACAAAGAGTGGGAAATCATTCTGAAACTCAAATGCAAAGGTTGGGGCACTGCAGAGTCTCTTTATTAGTTCTCTGTAGGTTTAATCACTTTCACGTAGTCACAATGTCATTTTATCTCATTTCTGATATTGTCTAAAACGTAAATAGCAATTTTTAGCTGAATTAGTTACATTGATAAAAATGTATATTTCTGTATTATGTTCATGACAAAATATTAGTTGATTCCTCTAAATTCCTCGATGGTGTTTTATACTTTATTAACAACTAGCTTATTTGGCAGACCAAACAGTCCAACCATTGTTGTGTCTAAAATGTGTACTAAATGTGTCTCTCACGTTACATTGCAGTCGTTCCAATCATCGCCTCTGGTTCAACAATGTGATGTCAAACATGAATGTCAAACTCTCCTGCTAGTTATATGATGTCTTGGAAAAAAGTGACATAAATATATACTTGCATGATATTTTTATTGGCACCTTTGAGTTTTTCTGCAGATCAAATCACACTGTAAGAACTTCCATTTTGCATCTCTTGTCAATTCAAATGCTGTGCATCTCTCCCAGTGAGCCAGCTCTCCTCCTCCATCTCATTCCTTTGTTGCACTGGGGCTGAACACTATGTTAACCTAGTAATTGGCACTGGGCCTTCCCCATTATACGGCTTTCTATTGAGCCGTTCTACATGACTAGTTAAAGAAGATGGCATGAAGATTAATGAAGTCCAGCTAATACAGGAGGAGGGGGGTACCTCTCCAACACTTCCACTGAGGAGATAGCAGAGACCAACAACAGTCTGCCCCCAGCTCAGCCGTTTCTCTACACCTTTTTTATATTGCCTGTTTTAACCCGTGAACTCTGGACCCTCCACTTGTGTAGCAAAGCCACCACAGCGTCCCGGTTTGATTGATGTCGCTACAGCAGTCAGTCTTTTCCCTTTGAATTGAAAGGCCCAGCTCTCCAAAATAGATTTTCCAGCACAATTCACACTGGCTGCCAGTAGATAGAATGGCAGGGCAGCCTTTTATACGGTTTCATTTAAAACCATGAGGTAACTGACGTGTTCATTCACTTTTGCCAAATGCCCCTTTGGATAAGGTCTACAGTCTTCACTTTCATATTGTCTGAGAGGGTTTCATTGCTGATCTTGAGCCACCAGTCAAAGCAGACAGATGAAGCCAAAAACGTGTCCCCAATGTGAAACCACAAGTACAAAACAACAGAACTGTAGATTCTTCACTGCAGAAAACATGATAGAACCTGTGGACCTGTGTTAAAATGTTCACTTCAATCTCTGATCCTTTTTTTTTTTTTTCTTTTTTTTAGATTTACCTCTTTTTATTCGGGTGTCAATGATTTAGGTGTCATTTGCTGGAAAATCGCAATCACTGTAAGTGAACAAAAAGGAGTACATTATTATTTAAAAAGCACCTCTGGATTATAGATATCCAAACTTTACTATTATTTGCATAATTTGAAAAGCATGCATTGAATATTTTTTGAATACAGCTGTAAACAGAACACAACACCTTACTCAAGGTTGATATGGCTAAAGAATTGGTTGCTCTGTTGCTTTTTCACACACCCAATGGCTACGGAGAGACATCAGTATTCATTTGGAGTCGTGTCTCAGGTCAACTGGTGTCCAATATTTACTCTAAAAGGTAAAAGCTAAGCTAAAAGGTTAGCTCCAACAACTGCTGACGAAAATATTAGCAGTTAAATTCTCCACTGTGTTCCACTAACTTTGTCTGTCTGCTGTTTTTACAACTTTTGCAAAGCAGCTGCCTGATGAGGGGCTGTGACCCAATCAAAACATTAAACTTGCCAATGTTGATGTAAGAATATTGATTATAGCTGCTTGGAGCTTCTTCATTTACCAAGCAGGCACTTGATGTCCTTTTCCTAAGAGAAAGGAGACCACCTCATTGCTAACCATGACCACGCCACACCAGCGGCGTCGTACTCACTAAAACCCCAGAACTGCTTAGATGCAACACTTGTGAAAGGTTGCCTGCAGCTTGTGCTTTGGGTGCTCTTGTAATCAGATAAATTAACCAAAGCTATCAAAAGATTGCAATAACACTCAGCGCCGCCATAAACCTAAGAGCTGCAACTGTGGCAGGAGCTTTATGACAGACGTCACTAGAGCATGCTGATTTATTTGTGCACCCCTGTCCTATCGATCTTTCGTACGCAGGCCTTACTCTGCCTCTCAAGAGAGACCTCTCCAGCCACGTTCTCACCGGCAACCATCAAAATCAACTCTAAAGCACCGACATATTGAATGCGCGTGTATGTGTTTGCGTGTGTGTGTGTGAGTGTGTGTCACAGCTTTTATGACCCCGGACATGTGACAGCGAGTGTTTTTGTGTGTGTGTGTGTGTGTGTGTTCGTATGCGTCCATGTATTCCTTTGGTGTTTGTGTAACATTAGTACATCAGGAAAGAACGCAGCTAATGAAATTAAATAGAAAGCATGTGTGGGTAGCAAAGTGACCCGTATCCTGTTTGTGCATGTAATCAATATTATAGCTTGGCCTCTCTCGGTTGTTACTTTAATCAAGAACAAGCTCTACCTCTCTTAATCGCTTGGTCCCAAGATGAATGTTTCACAAATGCTGCTGAACATATGCTTTGATATATGCATCTGATTGGTGTGTATGATATACGAGGACTTTCCTTTTCAATCGGTTCCAAGAAATGTTATAATTTGGATGGCAAATTTTATTAATTGTTCTTATATATTGAGACCTTTTAAGAATCCCTCTTTTTTCATAAAGACACCTTTTTGCCGTTTTAATCATAAATGAAAAGTATGACACATAAGGGCACCCAATCATATGGTACATATTGCCTCATCCTTTTAACAAATATGTTTCATAGCCCTATTAAAAGGGGTCTTCATCTGTCCTGTCAAAAGGCAGCCTAGCAGGGTTTTTTAGTTTAATTACACTATCCAATTAAAAAAAAAAAAAAAAAACTGAGCCGCATTCTGATCCGCCTCTCCTTGGGTTTGAGTGGATATGACATTTACAAGGCTCGCCTTTCAAGCAGACAATGGCGTGATTGATGAGGTGCAGACGCTATGGAGGAGCCGATTGCCATGTGGAAGCAGTGCTTAGTGCACTTTGATTTATTTATCATCTGTTTCTAAAGCAAGGCTGGCTGCTCCAGGTCCCCGCGCTGCTAGGTGAGGCTGTAGGTGGACTGTAGCCTTGATGCTCTGTGCTCGGAGTTTAAACGTCAGCGAGGCTGCAACATGACACTTTAACATAAGAGGTACCCCTCTAAGGCCCTGAGTGGCAGTATCTTAAGGAATATCAGGCCTCCAAATTGTTGTCGTCTTTGTGCGGTGGTGTTGAGTCCAGTAAATGTTGCTGTTATTGACATTGACATGCTGTGGTCAACCAGCAGGGGCCTCTTGTTAGCTGACTCTTGCTGTTTTGTGTGTTTAGAGAATGATTAATTCATTCAGTGGGGAGAAAAGCTGGATTCAGTCCACAGACAAATGCTGACGAGTGAAAGAGAAAGGCTGTGAGCACAAGTATGCATTGCCTTTATGTCATAAGACTTTGATGTAATATTAAAGATAGAATATATATTCCACTCTGATGTTGAAAGGTTTTCTGTGGGTCACTGGATTTCTACAGAATTACACCAAAGAGGACAGCAAGACTCCAATAAAACGTCTTGTTAGAGTCATGATGTAAAGACTCCAATATCACATTTCAATAGGCTTCTTCATGAAACAAAATTCTTCCTGAAATCCTTTGTCCCAAAACACACTATACGGACCTTTTTTGTACAAATTCAGGGTCTTGTATCTGGTTACAAAGCTCACTTTTCTAAAGGAGACGGTAACATCTTGATTGGAACGTCTTGAAAAGAGCAGCTGCATTGAAACTCAGTGAGGCGTGCTCACTCGCTGCAGCAGCAGCACCAACCTCATCAGAATCCACTGATGAACTTAGCCTCTGACATCTCTCTTGTCTTCACACTTGTACAGCCATGGAGTCAGAATAATTTAAAGCAGTATTTCATTTTTCAGCACGTATACCTCAGTAAGGGTTCATGAACAGTTAAGCACCGGTCCTGGGTATCGCCAGAGGTATCCATAGTGATGTCTCTCACTTGGTCTCACTTTGAAAAGTACTTTGAAGGCTGGCTGAGAAAACAGTAGAATCTTTATTCTGATTTTCTGGTTTAGATATTTTTTGAGCAAAGTGAAAATGGGTGTATTTTAGTGACTATCAAAGGTAAACCCATGAGAAAACATAAACATAAAAAGCACCTTCAGTTTCCAACTAGAAGCACAGAAGAACATCCGAAACAGAGACTCTCTGATTCCTCAACATTATCTCCTTCGTCCCGGTCAGACTCGGCGGTGACGGGTGGCACTGTTAACTCAGCGTGATGATGGTCAGCCCTTGGAGAGGGAGCAAGGGTGAGCCACCTTTGTTGTTTATGTGCTGCCTCCCTGGCAGCCTCCTCCATACACAGACTGAAGGGGGGAGTCAGGAGACAGATGCTTAACGACTCCCTCAAGGCCACGGCTCCGGCCCTTATCTCATCCCCAGTTTGTGCAGGTTGCCATAGTAACTGACCTGAACACTTGAAAGGATGAGTAACACTACAGTACATATTGGCCCACAAGCTACTAGAGGAATTTATTGAACGCACATACCAATAAAAGCGTCGTGTTGGGTTAATGCAGTTATAATGTTCACTGCTTAGCATAACTGTTTTTACTGTTATACATGTGCAGTTTTCTTTAACAGCTGTTAAGCACTTGTTTTCTATGAGGAATACGAAGGTTAAGGGATGTGACACGGAAATGCATAGTTCTTGTGGCAGATTCAAGAATCTTGTGCTTCAAGTCATAATAAAATTAATGAAAAACATCATTATCACATAAGGGCAGTGGTGCAAGTTCTGCAACCTGATTTAATTGGCTTTATTATTAGGTTAATTTAAACAAAAAGGCATTTTTTAAGAGGCAGTCGACTTGAAGCTTTAAAAAAAAACTATAAATTCTGACATGTATTTCCCTGAACTCACACACAGTAGTGCTGAGGGGGGGGGGGAGAGCCCAAGCTGATGAACAAATGAGCAAACAGAGAGCAAATACTGAACCCTGAACCAATCTGACATCTGCTCTCAGACTGCTGACGTGTTGGCGACAGGCAGAGAGAACCTGTTTTTAGCTTTATTTGTTTTCATTTTATTTTTAGCTCAACACTGTGTTTTTGCAGAGGTTTAGTTGTTAATTAATGAATTCAGTGTTACAGTGCGACTGCTGCGGTACATCAGACTACAATTTGGCAACAGCATTCCCAGATGAAATCAGAAAATCTGAAATCTGGTTGTGTATTCACAGATATTATCGAAGATTGTCAAGCACAAAGGCACACAATAAATCAGTCTGTAATTCAGTCTCTGCCAATAAAGTAATTTATATCTATTGTTAGTTGCTGTATCGCACACCGGGAAAATACATTTGTACGTGGGAAAAAGGAAATAAGCCCAATAAAGGCTACACAAGTGCTGCACTGTTAGGTGAAATGCTGCCTTGCACATGCACAGTAATGCTGAAAGAGAAAATCTGCAGTGTCTTTGTCAGCAGAGATTTCCATTGTGTAGTCACAGACTGGGCCTTGAAGTGGAGACTAAACTAACAAGGACTGGTTGCACTGTTGCCGGTTGCACCAGCATGTGCACCATGGTGATCAGACAGGTGTTTTGACATCTCCCTCTCTCCTCTCAGAGAAACATCTGGCACTGCTGCCAGGCCTAATTGTAACAGTATTTTGCAGGCTGTCAGTAACCTGGACACTAACAAGCAAAACAAAATTATAATAATGATGCAAGTAAAGCCTTTTCGAGGACTGTTGGCCTATACTACATATTGAGAGAGGTAAAATGTATTTGGCTCGTTGTTATTTACTTTGTGTTTGACTTCCCAAGTCGGTGTGTAAAATATGCTGATTGCAGATATTACTTGTGTGCATTTACTGTATGTGAAAGTGTTTTCTGGGTGTCACCTTAAGGCACAATAGCAGTATTTTACAGTAGCTTGGTGACCACATTGTGTATTAAAAACACCTCTTAAAATTCACAAATCCTTTCTTACTTACAAGAAACTCCAGTAGCAAAATTCTAAGCAACACGCAGTGAACACACCTACTCTTCTTACCACAGTAGGCTCCTGTTCCAAAGGTAACACAACACAAAGACGACTTCTGAAATGAAATGTGAATATATTACAAGTCATACAAAAGAAATCAATCATTGCTGATTCCCCTTTTTAGCTTACACTTACACAGATGTGTTTTTTTTTTCTAGTTTCCATTCATCTGGACTCTGCCGAAGAGAGACAAGTGATTGGCACTTGTCCTCTCACTTGCCTCTGCATTCCTTAACCCTGTAGAGGATCATTTCCCTCACAGAGGTGGACAGTTGATGACGTATGACCACATGGATGCAATGCATGCTGGCAGCCTGTACAGTACTACCACATGTATATCTCTAACCTTACTGATATTCTATGTATCTGTAGGTATAGTATATCATTTCTGTATCACACCCATAAAAGGCCGTGTATAAAACAATTAGGGGCTTAAAACTGCATTTTGAATCAGGGACACAACATCAGGTTATAATGACGGACCCACTTCAGCAGAAACTGTAAGTTAGTGTGCAACAAATGTGCAGATCAGAACCACAACTGACAGACAGTGAATCTGGAGTTTTTGGGGTCCCTGCAGGTCTATAACATGTTTTAATGTCAATGATGGTGTTTAGTTCTTTCTGGATTAAGTGTGACAAAGCGTTCTTGCTAAATGGGAAGTAAGTGTTGCTTTTTGATAACAGAATTCTGACGCAGCTTTTTGGTACATTGTAAATAAGATAACTGCCAAACTGCATGTTTGCATGTCTGCAAAAAAAAAAAGGAGCAGTCTGAAGATTTTTTTTTTAGCGTTTTGTTGTAACCATTAATGAGTGAAAAAAAACTGAGAGGCTAAACCCAGATAAAGTAATGTATAATGATTTTTATTGTCTCACAAACAGTCATTTCATTTCAATTTGTGATGACGTTTGTGTGCCGTAATCAAGACAGAATGAATGATGACACAGTTAAATCAAACGTTGTCAGTTAACCAATAAGACATCATGCTGTGCAGTCATTACTGTACACTGTAGAAATGACAGCACGTCAGTCAACAGGTGTTTATCGCAGACTGTAAACAAAGCTCCACTTCTGATTGACACTGCACTCTGTATGACTTTTGATTATGCCATAATACCACAAACCCAGTCTGTGTGTGTGTAAGTGCGTGCGTGTGTGTGTGTGCAAATGAGTGTGTATCTGTGTGTTTGTGTGTGTGTGTGTGTGTTCTCTGACAAATAGAGAATGAACAGTTTTATAAATGTCGACAAAGGGTGTTAAGTAGAACTGTGGCAAAGAAATTAAATGAGTACAATAAAAATGGTATGAGCCATTTTACGAGTGACAAAAGATGCTTACTTTTACAGCGTCCAGAGGACAAATTCCTGTGGCAATTGTAAGGAACAATTACTTAAATAATTGGGCTTTCAAAGAAAAGATTGATTGTCTAAAAGCTGTTTTCTGTGGAGAATCCATTAGGGGAAACCATTTTTCCTTGCTCCTTGACATAGTGTTTTTATTAATTTCTACTCGCAAAGATGCATGATTCTTTGGGGTTTTTTTGCTGCTCTGTCGCTGGTCTGTATGATGAACTATGCTGCGTGGGGAAAAGTCATCAGATGAACAATTTAGATTCAACTTCTGATTTACTGTGGCTATATACATATACATTTCTCAGGCAAAATCTTCTCTTTCAACTTTCAAGGGAAAAGCACCAAATAGATGTGTGCAGTACCGCTGGATGCTCTGAGTGAACCGTGATGCCTTGCCTGGATAAAAAGGTGGTGTGCATTACTGCAAGTGTGCGTGCGTGTTTCTGACTGCAACAGTATGGCATCTTCTTTATATTCACAAAGCTTAATTAGCACCTATTCAGTACATGCTCTTCACACAGCGAGGAGAGGCGAGGGATGGGAGGCTGCTGAAGGTTATCTCCCAGACAAGCTGCTCAGAGACGCCGCAGCTTCATTCATAGTCGGCCACGAGCCACGTCAGGCAGGTCGTGCCCCGTCGTCTTAAACCTGATTTTATTCCGTCTCATTCTGAGGAATATATTTCCTCATCCTAGATCCCATTTTTAGGTTATGTGCGATAGGCTCTACCTTTGACTTTAATGTAATACTGTAAGTACCCAGATGATTGATTCAGCATCTCCAGTATGGTGTGATTAGGGGTTGGGGGGTGGGCGGGGGGGGGGGTTTGGATGTTGTTAAAAACGTATCACGCTGGCGGGATGATAAGGCGTCTCCCTGAATGCTGTTAATGTGAGGGGGGCCTGTGGCCATCTTGAGTCCCCCTTCTGTTGTGCTGATGGGACGGAGCCACTGCCATCTGCTTCCCATCCTCCCTGTTCCCCCACCCATGGACGCGGCCGCTCTCCGATGCCCTTTCATCCAGCACGCTCACATTGTCTTCCATCTCTCCTTGGAGGTCATGCGCTGTGCCGGTACAATAGCCGAAGCAGCAGCTAGAGTGAATCCAGGCCTTCATCCTTTGAATATGATGAGATCCAGCACAGACAGCGAGGCATCAGGAGCAGATGCTGCAACTACAGCACATAAACTATATATTTACCTGCAATAAACATGATGTTTGGAGTTGTACTGCTAATGTTTCAGAAGCTGATGTGAATTACTGGCCAATCCTGCTGCTACATGCATCATCACATGACTCCATAAACCTTGGGGCTGATAGAAGTGATGGTGCGCATGGTGGAGTATTATGTAAATGTGAGGGGAAGGAAGTGTATTCCAGGAAAAAAAAAAAGAAATCGCTTTATTTATGTGTCCTACATCTCAACTTCTATTTCAATCATCCGGCCCCCACCCCTCCCTCTGAGAAGGGACCCGCAGCTTTGCTCCGGGGCAGTCTGGTCCTCGTGTGACTGACACCCTCCACTGCTGCCCCCCCACCAGGATGCTTCACACACAACCTGGGGGGCCCGTGTAGAATTAGCTTTAAAAGTAGGGCACAGATAATTGTCTGGACAAGAAAGTGTATCAGTGCTCTGTCATGTTCAAGTTCCTGCCACTCAGCCTCATAAGGCTAATCCTGGGGAAGTACCTCGCGCTGCAGGGGCAGAGTCGCTCTGCTTTTTGACTTATTTCTCTGCGCGGGTACATACATGTTAATGCACTCCTCAGCCCAAGGCAGCTGAATATAATTAATATGTATGAAAGGTGAAAAAGGGAAGAAAAGAGGTGTTTTTGATTAATTGTTCCTCTGTGTTGGCTTTACCATATTAATAACCAGGAGGATTAAGAAGGTCAGGACTGACCTGGTAAACATTAAAATTTCATGGAACTACTACACATAGCTGACAGTAAAAAGACAGTAAGCATACACACGCAGGCTCTCACGCTGGCATGAATATAAATTACTCACATAGCGTAACACCAACCAAATCTGAAAAGTGTGCTGGGATGTCATTAATAATAAACAGGCAGGCTCCCATTTATTAGAATAGTGAAAAGTCATGTTTTCTCCAATGTGGCCTATTTTAAAAGTGCGTCTGTGGGAATAGAGGAAGCGCTCTGTGCTTGTGTCAGAGCAGGCTCTCCAGGTCCCCGCTGGGAGGAGGTATGGCTCGCGAGCAGCTGAACACACTCCTCATTCTGGTGGGACAGCACTGGGACAAATAGCAGAGGGAATATTTTGCAGAAGCTTTGCTCAAGCTAGATTTCCTTTACACTGTGTCTCCATTCTGCTTATCATATAAAGATCTGGGATTTTATTAGCCATGAAAATGTTCCGTATATTTTTATGCTTAAAGCTATAAAATGTAATGAAAGGGGAACACCCCACGGTGCATAAAAATTGTTCAGATTTTAGCATGGCACCCTAGGATCCAGCTGAAACAAGGCCAAAGGGTCCATTTTTATCTTTTGATTCTCGCATTAACCTTCCATTAAAAATTATCTATGTTATCATCACCCTAGATTTAGGCTAATAAATTCCAGTTTTATGAGCCATCTTGGAGGAGAATTATCATGATGTTATAGTTTAAGTAACATATGTTCCAATTTACTGACATCTACTGGATTTGACACGGCATCAGCCATCCATTCACATCATCATCATCATTTCATGGCATGAAATTCCCAGCAATAAGTCGCCTTTGGATTTTGGTGATCAAGCAGCACATGGAGCCAGAAATGAACAGGCTGCTGCTGCAGATCCGGGAACAGGGCTGGTGTGGAAATGAATGGGCTTTTATGCTTATTATGATCATGCAACATAATGTAGCAGAGTGTCTTTAAATAAGAGAGGAGACGACCACTGCACTGAATAATTTGCCCAATTTTCTTTGTGAGAATCCAATTTATCTGTAATGCCGAATCCTTGTATTTAAGCACCTTATTGAGTGGAGCCTATTAGCAAAAACTACAATGAATTTTTAAGTGATTAATGCTGGATGCTTTTTTTAAAAAATCCTTCCAGCTTGTAGTGCATCAAGGTACGTGCCACTATGAAGCAAAGGCATAACTGTTGTATTCAGTGATTCATTTTATGAGCGGTAATTGATGGTTGATATATAACTACAGTCAAATATTTTCTGAGGTCATGGGAGATGTTTGGAGTCTCTAAGGTGTTTATTGCCAGGTTTACCCGGTGGAGGTTGACAAATGCAGATGTAAATCTAATTTTTAAAGGTTAATGCTTTAGAGAATTCAAAGTCATAAAAAAAAAAAAAAAAGGGGGAGTTGTATTCATACGTTTGCCTCGTGGAGGCTGATAAACTTTTCCATTCCACTCACTTGATTCTTACTTTTGTGACAAAGAAAAGCAGTGTCTTATTATTTTCATGAGTTATTTGGTACAAAAGATAATGGAGCTGTATGCAGCATGTATCCAATGCACAAAATATGGTGATGATTAAGACTGAAAAAGAAGTCTCTTTCTGCTTTTTCTTTTTTCTTTTACAATGCACTGACGTCAGTGATACACTGTGGTGCTGTACAGAGATGACTCATCCAAATGTCACAAAATAAAACCGGAGTGATATCACTAAACGTCTGACACCTCTGCACAGTACAAGCGGTAGCCTTTCAGGAGGTCAGCTGGAGTCGGGTGTTGGGAGGGAGACTCTGGGGCAAAAAATTAAGCTTTTCTGGACAGCTGCTGCAATAACATGAATAGATGTCTTCCCCTTTGCAATTAAACCCTCCCTGATTACGTCTCTCTGGCTATCGATTGGAAACTTTCACTTAATAACCACTAACATGGTCTCTTATCTTAACCTCAAGGTCTAGCCTTCAAGGACTGACTACGCGGAGATTTATGTCTGCTTCCTTAGTGACTCCTCCGGGACATTGTGTCATTTCTGTATTGCGGTGTGGAGAGGGCTGTTGATTCCTCCTTAAACAACATTATTAAACACCGCGCTTTGCCGGTTTGCAGGTCAAATCTTTTTGTAGAAGAGCAGTGAGCAGGGAAACGGCTGAATGCAGTTCTCCAACTTTCTCTGATTGTCATTGATTATAAGTTAGGTAGTTAAAAAATCTGCATTCAAATTGCATGACTTTATTGATGTTCACAATGTGTTGAAATATTTCCAGTTATGTAGCAGTGTTACAGAGCTGATAGAGACTTAAAGACACAAACACAAATCTACTCTAAAACATCCTTCTCAACACAATAAACCAAATGTACTCTGGTATATATTTGTTTTGATAAGCTAACTTAAAGGAAAATTGCAGTTTTGTTGCAACCGAGGTCTCATTTCTGGAGTTTTGTAATCACATGGTACCAAGCAGAGATGTATGGGTGTGTGAGCTGAAAAGAACTCAAATGGATAAAATGAATAAATACAAAATAAGACAATTATTAACAAGGTTAGCAAAAATGTACTGACACTGATCCACGGGAAGTGATGAGTTTTTGTCAGCATGAAATGAAAAAGCACAACTGCAATGAAAGCAGTGATGGTGTCTGTGGCTAAATGAAGACAAACTGAGAACTCATCCAGAGAAAACACCTCAGAACTGACATAACTGTATGATAACGCAGCACTGACCACTTATTAGCATGGTGCAGATTCCAGGGGGCATATAATTACTTACTTACAAGTTGATGAATGTGATTTGAGCCAATCTTTACGTGTGCAGTGGTTATAAAGTAAGATGGGGGAAATGCAAAATTCTCCGCAGCCTTTGAAAACGCTTGCCGTGAAACAATAGAAACACATTTTGGCTTATGAGAGGAAAAAGTCACAATGCGTGTAAATGTTTCCTGGGACAGCTCCAAGCCGCTGTTTGCTCCAAAAGCAACATTGACTTGTATAAGAAATTCACCCTTCACAGCTCACGCCTCTGAATCATACACCTGTTTGGTTTCAGCGTGCCAGTCTTCCTCACTCGCTCTCTGCTCAGCCATGTGAACACAGCGCAGGTTGTCCACAGTACTGCCCTCAGGCCCCGCAATGTGTTCATAGCCCGGCTGGCTGGCTGGCTGGCTGGCCGGCTGGCTGGCTGGCTGGCTGGCTGGCTAGGTGGGTGCATGAAGGGGAGGAGAGAAGAAGGGAAGGAGGGGGAATTAAATAAATAATAGCATGGCCTTTCTCCGGGTGAGTAAGCAAAGAGGGAAGCAGAGTTTCCAAGTGGCAGACACGGTGCCCTTTTATTTTCCGGAGCTTAGAGCCCATGCTCTTTATGGTAAATACAAAGCTTAAGATGATAAAGTACGTTTGCTGAGCGCAGAAAAAGCTAAAAGACAAACTCAACTAGAAAGGCCCACCTCAGCTATGGTTTGCCATTTTTGGAAAAAATAATTCCAAGTCTATAATGAATTTGAATGTTAAATAATCACAAATTCAGCGATGGTCATTAGAGCATGTTAAACACAGTGGGGTATTATATTTTGAACTGTGTCTTTCAGATGGATAGATGTTTCGTTTTCTGTTCTCTCTGTCTGGTGTCTGATCTTCGGCTAACTGCTGCATTCATCAAAGGCCTAGTCAGACACACAGAGACAATAGCTAATGAGTAGAAGCTCCCAGTTGGGCTGATCTGGGCTTTGGTGCTCCAGACAATGCAACAACATCTGTGCTGCTGAGTGCTGGTGTGTGCTGACAGAAGCGTCCCCAGAGGGAGAGAGAGCGGTGGTGGGGGTTGTGGTGCCGCTGGCGGGGTGGTGTCTTCACATGTCCAGGACATACAACCTTCCCTCCCTCCCTCCCTCCCTCCCTCCCCCAATCCGAGCCCTCTCATCACACATCTGCACGGGGTCTCAACACACAGAAACGACGGGTGCCGCGAAAAACCACGATCCATTTCTCACCAAAGCACGCCACTTGCACAAAACTCCAATCCCCAACTAAGGAAGCGTTTGAAATGTCAAGAGTTTTGAGTTACCGCTGGAGGAGGGAGAGAGATGATTTTACCAGAGTGAGAAGGGGGGGGAGGGGAGCTGGGAAACAGGTGTGGACCTCCCTGTGGATAGAGCTCCTCAAGGGGAGGGTTAGCAATGACTGGGGCTGGATGGATGCCTCCCCACAGGGAGAGGGGAGCACATAATTCAGGGAAGATGCTGGTCTCTCCCATATACAGAATTACTTATGTTGAGTGGTGACAGGCCAAGCATGAACAATAAGATCCCTATTTGTGCGCCAGCGTTACGATACAACGTTTAGGGGAGTATCTCATTGTAAACATGCAGGTGGAGATAAAGCAGGTCTGGAAACAGGCACGTCTGCAGACTCACTCCCACCAAGGCGGTGACCCATCAGGAGGACAAGGTGTACCTGGTAATTAAAATGCAATCTCTGCTGCTGTGCCCCCTGGAGTGGCGGTGGCAGCGGACTCACCCTGGAGCCTGGGGGCGAGAGGTGCCACCTGCACTGCCACACCACCTGCGCCACCACTGCCTCCCTTCATTAAGCCTGGTATTTATACGAGCGTCTGCCCCCCGCCCCCCCATCCCCACGCACTCAACAACCCTGGTCTTCATGGGCCCTGGTAAGGCAGTGCTTTATTAGAATTAATGTGGCACTTCAGAGGAGAGTGTCAGTGTGGCGCGTACCGGGGTGCCAGGAGAAAGAGTCCCCAGCTCTCCTCTGTCACATTGAATAAAGGCGCCACAGCCAGCCCAGAGCTGAGATGAGCGTGGACAGCACATGACAGAACTGTTTTCCAGGGCCAAGGGAAAGCAAAGTATTCTTTATTCAATCTGTTCTCATGTTTACAGGATGAGCTATTATATTGTACATGGAGAGAATCAAAGCCTAGAAGAGAACGTAATAGCGTGGGACAGAACGTTGTGTCAGGCGGTTAACAAAAACCGGACATTCGACAAAGCTCGCCAGAGAGCACATGTGACAGTTAAAGAAAATTAATATCAAATGGCCCCTACAGTCGGAGGGGTTTAGCGGAGCGTCCCCGTCGTTCTGCTTTGAATGATGTAATTGTCAACTCGATTGGGTTGAGATTTAATACATCACACAGATGACACCCAGCTTTCTCACTTTACATGCTGGTTTCTCACCCAGCCAGGCCTCAGCTTCCTGGGACCGATGACATAAGTATCACATTATAAATCCCAGTAACTTTACTATGGGCGGTCATTAGAAAGAAAAAATAATCTGAAACAAACACGATTTAATAAAGTTCCCACGTGAGTTATGAGACTGTATCTTTGCTTTGGATTGTCACAAATACTTTTGCACCTCTTTACCCGCCAGGAAATAAAACAAAACGGTGGCATTTAGATGCATTTAGCGTCTAATAACCCCAAGTTAGGTTGCCACATTTAGAGGGGAGTTTGTAAGAGTGTGATTCAGACATTGTTAGCAGTGTGTTTGGTCATTTTTGCGAGGATAGATGGTAAAGGAGGGGTGGGAACATTGATGTTACTTGTAGTCAGGCAGCAGGGGAGGGCATTAAAAACTAGTTTGCATCACTCAGCGCCTCCAATTAAACACGAATAACCAGATACAAGTTCCTGTCCTAAGATGTGTTTTATGAGCTCCTGTGCAGCAGGGGAATTCTCCAGAAGATACTGTACCTCTCCCTGCAGTTTGGCCATCTCTACTGCACGCCTCAGTTCATTAGTGTTAAAAATGGTAAGCATTTTAGAGCCAGATGTACTTTTTAAGTCTTATTAGCTTCAGATGATGTTGTTTAAGGGGCATATGAGGCTTCCAATTAAAGTTGTAGAAAAGTAAAACAGAAGTTTCTCCGATGTTTTTTTTTTTTTTCTTCTTCTTTTCCTAGAGTTAGATGCAACTTTTTTCTACGCCACAAGCCAAACTGTTAGCACCCTCCTTATCAAAGGCAGACATCAAAGGGCTACTGCAGCCTCTGCACACACAGCTATATTAATCCTGAAGACAAAATCTTACAGGCTTGACTCGAAAAGAGAAAAGATCAGTTCAATCATGATGTGCTGATGTTGTCCATCCTCAGAGATGCTTGAAGGTGTGATGAGATGTGTGAGACGTAAACAAATCTTAGCATTAGCAGTACAGTGCACCATCTCAGCTTCCATTCATGAAAAACAAAGTTTGATTTCCTGGCACTGATGTGGTGCAGAAGCTTTGGAAATGTTGAAAATCTGCTAAAAGGACATGACGTTACACAAACTGATGCCGTAACTTTTAGTCTGAAAATCCCGTTTTGCCTGCGCTGGGTCAAAGCTGTTAAACTTCATTTGTCAGCGTGACTTTTGGGGAAAAAAAAAAAAAAACCTCCAGGAATCTTTTCCTAAATATCCAATGTCCACCTCAACTCTGACCAATTGCTCTTTTGGTGCTGTAATTTTGTCTCGGCCAGCTCTAATGGGTTCAATCTGAGCGGCGACACAGGCAAGAACAAAGCCCTTTAGCATCTCCCAGTACGGGGAGGTGCACGGAGGCCGAGCCATGCTGCACTCCCAATCCCCTTACAGTGCTGTCACTATTCATTCACGGTCTGCCCTTCCTCCTCGCGCCACAACCTCAACAGGGGCATCGCTCATGATAGAAAACAATGAGCGTGATTTGTGAACTCTCGCCGTCTTTGTAATTTCATCAGTGTAATGGGATTATATTTCAAATCACCACTCCTTTGTTCATTACACATTTAAACTCCTCTGACAGACAAAAACTTAAATAAAATGTGCATGTCAACCCTGGTTGACTTTGCCTGCTCCCGCACTTGATTAGACAAACAGCGCGCCGGGGCCGCAGAACGGGGGGAAATAATGTGCTCATTTATTCATTTTTCAGACAAGTCACAATAGATTTTTAACGACCAGTGTCTGACCTCCCTTAGGTACTTCTTGCTTAGGGGGGTTAATAAAGCTGAACGCTGTGGCGCTAAAGCACCGCGGCGGGGAAGCAAGCCGAGAAGATGCCTGTGATGAAATAAAGACAGGACCAAATCAAGAGTCTCTCGAATGCCCGCTCCAACCCCAGAGAGGGGAAGAGGAAGAGGGGTGTGGGGGTGAGAGCGGCGGCGGTGGTGGTGGTGGTGTCGGGCAGGAGGGGTTGGAGGCTGGAGAAAGAGACTGGTATTCCACTTAGATTCCAATTCCACAGGTCTCTGAGGGACAATTAAACCAAGTGAGGAAGAAGTACTCTCTTTTCTCAATGCACTGGGGCGTGCATATTAGACGCTGCAACCATGGTGATACACTCACACACAGAAGAGTCTGCCAAGATTTAAACTGGGAAGCTTGTAAAAGCCGCTTCGAAAAACTTCACGTTGACATTTTAGAACACAGGGAGATCTCTCTGAATAGTCCTTAGACTTAATGTCATGTTGTGCACACTTAAAGGATCTTCTCTGAGTCATGGCAACGTTGGAAGAAATGTGTGCTTGTGAATCGAGCAATTGCGTAATTTTGAGTTTTAAATTTCACGCACGCAAGCCTATTAAGGGTGCATCCAGACGGCTTTAGATGCTGTGCGTCTGGGGAAAATGTCAAAAGTTTGAGCTCACCAAACACACACACACACACACAGAGCAAGAGAGAGGGAGCCTGTGCAGATGTGCTGCCACTACACATCCATCTTGTTTTCCCGCTTAGCTCAGTGCTCTATTTGTCTGAATCTATGTCATTTTAGCTCACTCAGGTCAACGGCAATTCAACCTCCTCTTTCGTCTGAGGCACTTCAGAATCATAATGTGATGCATGTGGGATAGGAACCTGCTAAACACAGTCCCTGTCACTGCTCAGACATTGCTGGATATAAATGATACACGCCGTGCGCTTGCCTTCCACAGGCTGAGCCACACTACATCCTGTTTCCACCTGTCCGTGGTCACTACTTTGTGCAAACGCTCTCTCCCACACCCTCCCAGGTAGTGTTTGCGAAGTGTCACGCCATTTGGCTGTAATCACACCTCCAGAAAATGACAGAAAAAAGAATAAGCGATCCGGAAGGAGAAACAGTAACAAAAGAATTTGTTCGGAACAGTCAATATTTCCTACTTTTTTCTGGGCTCAGCCTTGATTCCCTCCCTTTAGTTGGTGCAGCTCTCTGCTGGGCGCCTCTTGGGAGCGGAGAAAATTACATCCTACCTGATAATTAGCAAAGTTCAGAGCAAACTAAAATCTGCCCCACTCTCTTAGCTCCCCACCACTGGCAGCCTTCTCTTAGCAACTAATTAAGTCCGCCTCTGAGGTTTTCAGACAGCAACGGTGCTGGATGCTGCAACAGCAGAATTAAAAAACAAAAGGAAGAGGGATGGAAATGAAGAGTGAGAGTTCATTTTTTATTATGTTTTTCTGTTTCATCTTTTTACACTGACGAATAAAATATGACAATGGTATTCCTGGAGGGAGTATTATTATTTCACACATGGATGCTTTCTTCAAATAGAAATAACAGTGTTGGCCGCCAATACGCACGGTAGCAAACAGCAAAGCGCCCTCTGTCCATAATGTTCTTTAATTATTATAATGTCATCATCCATATCCGGCAATGTTGCATGAAAAAGGAACAGCAGAGCACACCGGGTATTAAATGCAAATCACTAATCTCCCCACAGCTGAATGAAATCACACTCCACAGACAGCATTATTAGTGATGTTATCATCACTGTTGCAAATTTTATTTGAGACTCCTCATATGAGACTTATATGGTCACAGAACGGGGTTTGATGCATGGTTGTTGGTTTTTTTTTTTTTTGCTTCATGTTACTCATTTGCAGTTTGAATAGTTTAAGAATAGTTTGGGTTTTTTTTTTTTTGTCCCAATCACCTCAATTCTTAAGAGAGGTGTTGGCAAAGCAGGCGAGGAGAACAAATACGAGAAATGAGAATTAGTGAGAAAGTCTGCGATTCCGGTGAAACAAAAACAGGAGCTAATTGTAATCTGTCATAAACCGTGAGTTAAACACTTGAATACAAGTTGCTCATTAGAGACGCTTGAGCCACTGGGCCACTGATGACTACCAGTGTAAATGGAGTCGGCTTTGAAAGGCAACCCAACAACCTCCTTGATAAGGCTCTTGGTTGCGCTGAGACTGTTTGTGATGTGCAATCCATGAGAGACAGAGGAAGCAGGCGGGCAGGCAGTCATTATTTTCTCCACAATTACCTGAAGTCCTTGATAACGAGCAAAAAAAATGCCATATAATTAGAAAAACACCAGCAACACCATTATTGTCAGGAGAACACAACAGTATAATGAAGCAATTATAAATGAGCAGCTTTGTGCTTGTCATTAATTTCTGCTTTTAAGGATGCAGAGATGAAGCATGGCTAAACGTCAGAGGCAGAGTGAGCTGAGAGGATGTTTAGGTGGGTTAGGCTACAAGGAGAGCACTCTGGGGCGTTGCATGCGTGTGTGTGTGTGTGTGTGTGTGTGTGTGTGTGTGTGTGTGTGTGTGTGTGTGTGTGTGTGTGTGTGTGTGTGTGTGTGTGTGTGTGTGTGTGTGTGCGAGGGGCTGCAGCACAGACAGAACTGCTGGTGATGAGTCCACCAAGTCTCCACGTGGACAAAATGTCCACTGGGGGACACTTTAAACACATTATAATAACCTTCTATCATGCAAGCGCAACTAAAGCGTTCAGCCTGAAATGTGTGTTTACAAATGCGCCCAGATGAGGACACGCAGGTTCCACAGCGGCCACAGACGGCTGAATATCATCACACTGTATTCCAGTTGTTTATTTTGTATCAAGTGGAAGATGCTCAGTTGCCAAATGAAAGGTAATGAGGAAAAGTACATGCTGGGCGAGGGGCTTGCCCTTTTCGCACATCATCACAGAGATTGATCTCCCCTTCCCTTCCTCTCACTCGGATCTGGTCTCAATTGAGAGATACTACATTTGAAATTCATGCATATTTTCCTTTGAAATGTATACTGTGCTCCTGATGCGGCCGCGCAATTAGGTAACGTGTTGCATTTCATTAAAAAAATTTCCTCCCAAGCACTGAGTGGATTAGAGACATGTCTTTTTATTAATGAGCCCTTTTCCCTCTTTGATTTCCCCACACATCGAAATGAGTGGAGACAAGCTGAAATCCCAGTTTCCTCCTGGCGTGTCAGGACTACAGTGAGCTCGGCTGTTTCCTGCTTCAGAGGCATCAAACGGTAAAAAAAGGTGAGCAAATAAGAAAGACAGTGAGTGAGTGAAGTCACTCCACGTGGTGTACACTGAGAGAACAAGTCCACAGCATTCCTCACTTAGAAATGCCATCTTATTAACACGTCCTACAGCACACTTCATCATATTGTCTTGAGAAGGCAATTGTATGGAAGGGGCAATTAGGACAGAGAAGCTGTGAGCTTGCCATTATTTTAGAATTTAATGACCACGCAATACGGCGCTAGATGTAGAAATGAGGGCTACAATACTACAATTATGCATAATCTGGCAGATCTTACCGCACCCCCCACACTCCTCTTCCTTTCGCCTTGAATAAATTTACATGGAAATGCATCTCTGCCTAATTTATTCAGAAAAATTAGAATATACATTACAAATATTTCCATAGACGACATCAGCAACATGCGGTTAGGAATTTAATGACTTATTTCTTTGTATTCATGCTTATGGATTAGGTTGGAAGGGGACCTCCCCCAGGCAGGGGGGGCTTTGAGAGAACAGATAAATAATTAAACACAGGTGTATATATTGATATTTATATACACCTTTCATTTTTCCCAGCTGCCGTGCCATTCATTCTATAGGAAAAGAAAGCTTTCCAGCCCATAAGTCCAGAGAGAATACTCTGTGTGCTCTGTATGTGTGCTCTGTATGTGTGTGTGTGTGTGTGTGTATTTATATACTGTGAAGCCAAGTGTGTGTGCCACTTGCAGTGGCAAGATGCATGACTCTGGACACAACCCAAAAGCAGAGATTATTGACATGGATGCTCTACCATTAATAAGCCGCTGTATCCTTTGTGTTCGGGGTCGCCATTGCTGCAGTTAACTATAACTTGTCAAGGCTGCTCCAGCCGCACAATGCGTACCTCATGCATCTCCTGTCAGCAGGCATAATTCCTGGATGCTGGCACGCCGCTGATTTCTGCATAAGTGATGCGAGCCTTCTAGTAGAGTTAGGAGCACGAGTCTTTTGCCATTGAGAGATGTTCATCATTCTTGATCTGGCTCTGTCAAGACCTGGTGTTTTAGTGCCTCTCACGATTAGGCAGAATTGACAGGCCAAGAAGGCAGTGAATAGCAAAAATGTGTGGAACTAAGGGGGTGTGGTGTGGGCTGTAGGGTGAAGTGGAGTGTGGCCGCCATTTAATCTGCAATTTATCAGTTTAGGCTGCACCATGTAACATCAGGGAGAT
The DNA here is from genome assembly GCF_042242105.1 of Pempheris klunzingeri. Classification (NCBI taxonomy): domain Eukaryota; kingdom Metazoa; phylum Chordata; class Actinopteri; order Acropomatiformes; family Pempheridae; genus Pempheris; species Pempheris klunzingeri. The sequence goes on from NC_092018.1 coordinate 27,937,857, forward strand.
TACATTCTGGGGAGAAGGAGCTCTATCTCTCCTCCATCCCCTCCTCCTCCCCTATCTCCTCTAAAATGCCTCCTAATGTCGTCTGACGGCACAACGCAGAGGACAAAGAGGGAGGACTGTCTTTATTGTCGCCATTATTGTTTCTGAAACCCTTAATTAATATATAGCATTGTGGACTCCTCTGTGTGTAAGCAATGAAGTGCCAGTGACAGAGAGACGGAGCATAAGAGGTTTGCTGCAGCGAGACAGGCTGCATCTTTTATAGAGGCTGTTTGTCATAAAGAAAAAGTTGGGCCACATTTAACATGCACAAGCACACGGACTGTACGTGCATCTTGACACACACACACACACACACACACACTGGCATTGATGTCTGCACATGACCTCTGACAACACTGATCACGTTGGGCCAATAAATGCTTAATTGCCATTTTTCCGTTGGGCTGCTTTATTGATGTCATTTCAAAAGTGATTAATATGAACTGTTAACTAGCTGTTGCATTTAGCACTAAACAAAACTGAACTGGCAAGTTGAATTATATTGATTTCTTTGATTTTCCAACATTGTGCACGTGGACAAAAATGAATTGGAAAATGCGTCGTTACGGTGGAATGTCACTCCACAATATTGCAAACGCTATATGTGTTTGAAGTGAATGTGAAGAAACCAAAAAAAAGAAAAACAACCTTTGTACAGTGTTCTGGATGTATGAAATGCATTTTGTCATAATCAGCAGGATTAACACAGATGTTTTCTCATATTTAAACAAATATCGTTGTCAAATTAATCTGCAGTATTTTCTCCACGCTCGCGCTCCGTGCACGCTCTCCACGGTGTTTAAAAGGGCCATTAACAGGGTCACTAACTCTATTTATACACACTGAGAGAGTATACCAACAGCTCGCTTAGTACTGCACTTTTTATCTCTCGTTCTGGGAGGGCACAAGCAGAAATATGAAGACGCCGGCTTACAGGAAGGAAACCCATGGCAGCCTGATATTAAAATGGTTCAGGAGTCAAGTAGAACAAGTCAAGTAGCTGGAGGGCAAACAAAAGGGAGAGAAAGAGGAAGGAAAGAACAGGTCATTCTTAAAAGCTAATGGACTGTCAATGGTCATATTGTACTACATCGAATATTGTAAAATATGTTTGCTTCATGTGAAGACTGTGCTATTTGTCACCAGCTGTCTATTATTTAACCTAGAATGTTTGCCAATTATGATGGGGGGGGGGGGGGGGGAAACATCTTAATAGAACAAATATCAATTCAATTTACATAATCCAATTGTGAACAATGTTCACTTTGACAACCACTACAGTGACTTTCCCATCATAATATTGCTTTTTTTTCTTTTTCAAAAAGCTGATTATTGACTCGTCTCAACACATTCTCTTCTACGTCTTTTTCTCCTCTTACATCTTGGTAACCTTTTCCAGTGTGGAGCCTGTCTGCCAGCTGCTGAGCTTCCAGCTCAGCACTGCTGCAGCTTACAGCGCTGTCCACCAGATGGACCGTAGCCTGAACACCAGGTCGTGTGGGGCTCACGCTAAACGCATCTCTTGTGCCCGCACGTACAGAAAAAACACTTGTGAGATACGCACTTGAACTCCGGATTAGGTGTGTATGTGTTTGTACGTTAAGAATCAAGTGTCTTAGAGTGCACACACACACACATTGGTGCAATTTCTTGCTTCATGATCACCAATGAAGCAGCCTTTATTAAGCACGCCTGTATCCCAAGTGTTATTCTCTAGACATTCCCCCAGAGGAAGCGGGCTACTGTTTGACCCGCCGCACTTATCTGCGCAGCCTCTCTCCAGCGACAGAGAGCTTGATCCATCCTGAAAGGGGGATTGAACTCTCACAAGATGAAGACATGACATCTTCGGCTTACTTGATGTCAATGATAGGACAGCTCACTTGTAGATCGGGCATGTTGCCAGCCAGCTCTCCCTGGGTCCTGAATGCTTGTCTCTGAACAGAGGCCAACGACACAGATGACATCCGGGAAAGCCCCGTCACCTGTTGCTTAAGGATAGAATAATCAAAGTGGGTCATACAGCGACGCTGCCCTCACAGTGTGTGCAAGGCTGATGTGTTCATCTAATATGTGTGTGTGTGTGTGTGTGTGTGTGTGTGTGTGACTTGTCAGGGCTGCAGTCAGAGCTGGGCCCTGATATCCACCCCAGTGACAGAGATCATCAGCATCAGCAGCAGATCTTCAGCCTAGATCATGTTCACAATGAGAGCAGTGCCAGGCAGTGACACCACTGCACTGTCCAGTGCTGCTGCAAAAATGCTGCCTGCCGACACATTTCTGAACAGCGAACTGGAAATGTTCAAATCAGCAAACACGTTTAAGCAACGCGAACATTTCTCCAGGCAACAAGAAAGGTCACTTTAATATAAACAAATAACAACTTTATTGATTTACATGCATGCAGGTAAAATACACGTTTATTGCTGCCCTTAAGGGGTTTTCTTCCCTCACAGTCCACACTTGACACTTCCCTAACAATACTGCTTAATTGCAGCCTCAATGAAACATGCATGCTCAATCAGAGAGGGAGTTTACTGTCGAATTTATGGAAATGCACGAAAGAGGCAAGTGTTAGTTGTAGGGTACACCTGCACTTGTCAAGGTACTCAAGTACGCCGGGTAATTGGCTGTTGATTGCTGCCATTAACATGTGATGGCTAAGTGCATCTAATTCCTGTTCCATTTCCACGGTTCAATTTGATGTCACCACCCACTCTTTATCTCATAGGTGATTAGCCGTGCCTGTGAAAATTGTTCTTTTTCTAATGATATAAGCAGAATATAAGGAAGGAGCTGCACTCTCAGAAGCACCATTGTTACAGACACCTTTGCCTAATTGATATCCTTTGTGGCATTTATACCTGCGCCGTCTATTTCAGACAAAACCCAGTGGGTTTAATGGCACAATAAAAGTGCAAAGGGATGGCAACAGTCGCTATGTGTGCCCTCTGAATGATGCAGGGACATGACTGTTAGGCATTCGCTGCTTTTCCAATGTTTTAATATTGACTCTGTGTAGCAGCCTTATAATGAACCACAGCTATTCTGTTATTTGTTACAAGACACAAATCTCCTTTTCAGGCCTTTGTGTCTCTGTAGTTTAAGCTGAAATGATTACAGAGAATGGTGCTCACTTTTACTATTTGCATCTCTTACAGTATCACCACCTCGGGGCTCAGAGACTCGGTTTCTCTTTGAGTTTTAATCTCCTCCTCTGCCTGCATCCTCGCGGCTATTTCATTTAAGTTTTAATATGTGTATTTGACATTTTTGTTCATTTAGGAGCCCCCGCCCCCCCTCCGTGCTTAATTTAATTGACGTGCTGCTGCCTTGTGTTGTTCACTCTGTCCCTGGTGAAGATTTCTCGGGTCCAGCCGGAGACGCACACGCGGTGCGGGCTGTGCGCACGCCAGGCGCGGCAGGAGGGCGCGCGCTTGGGTGAGACACTTTGCACATCACGGAAAATGCCACGAGGAACCTTCAGCAGGCAACAACAGACCATCCTCATGAGCTAAGTAATAAAATAGGAGCTGCTTTTTGCCTGCTTATTTAGCATGGAATTTGTTTCCTGTTCCTTCAACTACTAAAGAAATAATAATAATAATAACAATAATAATACAAAAATACATGTGTACATCTATCTAACAACAACATTAAGCATAATAACATTTTTAATTAGACGGATCTCCACAACAAACTGAACAGATCCAGTTCCAGACAGCCAGTCCCACTGGTTTTAAATGTCAAGCCGTCGTGCCCCGCGGTGTTCTTTGTCTGAGCCGCTCTCAGATCAGATCTGCAGACCGTCGTCGGGAATGGTGCGTCTGCCATCTGCAGGACACCGAGGGTGAGACACACTCTCGTGCAGTGGAGAGCGCCCACAGCGACTGAGGGGGACGCTGCTGGGGTCGCTTGTTGTTCTTCCTGCAGCCGCAGGCTCCTCCGGTTAGTGTGGAGGTCCTGGACCCCGGGGTGCAGCCCTGGATTTAAGGTGATGGTGCAGGGGCAGCAGCAGTGTCTGTAGCAGCCTGCACCGTGGTGCACCTTTGGTCATCTTGTTGTGCATTATTTCATTCTCTCTACTCAGATCACCTCAGTTTAAGGCCCATGTTTGGGGATCCAACCGTTCTGATTTTACAGGTATGATTTTGTTATTTATGACACGAAGAGCAGTTTTATTTCTCTACACAAGCTGTTCTTACCGACACGTGTTCAGTCACTACCCTTTGCTGTCTGAAGGAAGTGGAGGTTTTATAGTGAGGCCTACAGGAAGTCACACTGAGTGGATCTGTGTGATTTCATGAAATAATTCTGTCTAATGTTGAATGTGTGTGTGTGTGTGTGTGTGTGTGTGTGTTGGAGAAGGTGGGGGCGTGGGGGTCTCTTCCACTGTTCCCCAACAAGCAGGAAGTACCCGACCAACGTGTGAAGCCATGCACGAGCCCCGCTGGACTGATCATCTGTCATCCCACAGCCATCTGGGTGAGACCTCAGGCCTGTTTACGTCTTCGAGCAGCAGAATGACATCGATATAAAACTCAAACAGCCCCCTCTTCTTCATTCCTCTTCACTTGATCCACCTCCCACCACCTGCAAATAAACAATACACACACACACACAAAAAAAACCCTTCCCTGCACTGATACCTTGTTTAAATTGGAAGTAAGATGACACCTCATGCGTGTGATATCTGCACTGCCTCACGTTGCCTGTATAATTCACAGCTGAGGAAGGTATTAGCCAATAATAACACAGTATGTGGAGCAGCGTGACACAAAACAAAACCCAAAAGCCTCCTTGTATCTTAAATCGGCTAAGTGCCACATAGTCACAAGATCCAATCTCCAAATCTGGCCTATCTAGCCATTGGCTTATGCAACTAATTAACTTCACACACCAAAATTTGAATTTAAATTAACAATTGCGAGATATCATCAGGGGACACAAAGCACCCCACGAAGAAGTTTATGATGAAAAAAAGATGAGTATTAGAGAAGGCAATCGGTGAAGTAAGGAGGGCTTTTAGATGAGGGGATATCTCCAATTACAATCCACCGTACACTTGTCAGCAGTAATGAAATGTTTGCTGAGAGGTTGCTATTTGTGGCTGCTAGATTGGATGATGCTGCTCCACTGCCCCCACTAACAATTATGTTCCATGCATAAATTTCCCGACCATCTCTTCCCCTCTATTGTGTGAACTGTCGGCCAGATATACCTACAACTGTCCACGCAGCCGCAGAATAATGAAACACTATTGTGCGTGTACAGTAGGCACCACGTTCGCCTCCTGCAGTGGAAATGCACAATGCAAACTCAAGAAGAAGAAGAAGAAAAAAAAAAAGGAAGAAAGAAAAAAAAAACGTCTGCTTCTTTTATTGTTTTTAAAGAATTACATAATGCATTAATCACAGTAAAGACAAACCGGCTTTCCCCGCATGTCATAATTGTGCAAGCTTACAGTTAAATGGAAAATTAGATGCAAGATGTAAAACTCTCTGCTCAGCCTTTCCACTCAATTGTACAGGGAGCAGAGCAGAGCAGCTCTTTAGCCTGTTTACTGGACACCACCGCCCAGTGGTTTGCATACAATCAGAGCTAAAGTCACAGTCCCTATCACAGTCGTGTGTATTTTCTGTGTAAATAACGGGGTGCTTTGATCAATACTTCACTGGGGGGGGGGGGGGGGGGGGGGGGGGTCGTCTGTGGCTGCATGAGGAAACGCTGAAACATAAGCCAGGTCCAAATAATTTCATCAGATTTGTGGAGTATGTATTTCCAATTAAAGTGACATCACATAAACCTAATTAGTATAGATGCAACCTGCAACTTGATTTTCCAGTGCATGGTTTTCTCATCAAATTGATTACAGAGACCCTGCAAGGAAGTATACCACTCACACACACACACACTCACACACACACACACACAGATCTGGTGCTACTGTTGACGGATACAAAAATGCATTTGTGATGTTGCCCATAAATGTGGATGTTCATCAGCTTGAAAGAGTAACAGTCAGGCGCTTAACTTAGCTACTCAAGTATTATTTTAATCACAATATGTTGGTTAAATGACTGGAAAGGCCAGAAGTCATGACTTTTCTGAATGCACTGCTCCCTGTCAAATTTTTTTTCTCTCTCAGGAAAACACATCAGTTTTGTGCAAAATAAATCATCGAGTTCTGATATGCAAGTATCACGAACACAGAGAGAAGCTTTGCGTCCTCTTGCAGGTTCAATTACTGGCCTGTGGCAGATACTAATCCTACTCTACTGTTGATCATGATTGAGAACGTACAGACCATCCAGTGACTTCATGCAAGAGGAGGCAGAGGGTCAAGCAATCACACAATTGTCTCACACACACTCACTAGATAAAAACCACACTCACGTACTACACCGACCACTTTAGCAGAAACTGCAAGTCAGTAACAAGTCAATAGTGTTGATTATTTGCTCTTCTATCCTACTGTGTATTGTGCTGTCAGGTCATTTACGGTGAAAAGTCATGGATTATCGAAAAACTATAATACACGTGGCACGTCTGTGCACGGAAATGAAGCAGAGGATTTCAAAAGGAGTTTTAGACATTTCTGGATAATTAAAGACATGCTTGTAGTATAACTGGAAAGATACAATGACACTGGGAGATTACAGCACGTCAATTGGGGCAAAAAATTAAAAAAAAAAAAGAAAAAAGAAAAGAAAAAGAAAATTATAAGAGCACATAAACACGAGTCCCTTTCTTGAACTTCTGAGGAGGTAGAGAGCTAATATCCAATAGTTCATTAGTCTGCCCATGCGGACACATGTGGCATCTCAGGTATGATTAGAAACTAAAATGTTTTCGCTAACAAAGGCTTGTGTTAATTAAGGGTTGATGTGACCACAACAAGCATCACAGCAGCTCAGTATCCAACTTTTTCTCCTTTCCCCTCATGTTTTACCTTTTTTTTTTCTGTTTTTTTTTTTTTTCTTTTTAACCAGTGCAAAAATGATCCAGTACTCTGCTGTCAACCAATGCAGGACAGTTACTGTATACAGGCTGATATCAGGCTCATTGGTTTCAACTCTGAGGTAAGATCTAGAATACCAAAGGGGACATTTGTTCAAACTTGAGTGCATTAAAGGGACTGAGCCATGACAATCAGTGATGTGGTGATGTATGTTTGTTTGTTTGGTGTGTGTGTGTGTGTGTGTGTGTGTGTGTGTGTGTGTGTGTGTGTGTGGTGGGGGGTGGCATATTGCCTATGCTGGGTTAAAAATAAAACAAGAAAAAAAAAAGAAGAAAGAATTAAAGTTAAAAATAACTACCTGTACAGAGCGCCCCACATGAAAGGCACTATTTTCAATATTTTCCATAAATGCCACCACTACTCTGTGCACGAGTCGACCCTGTATCATAATCGCCCAGCATCCCCACCGAAGGGCTGCTCATCACTAAGGTGCCTTCCTAACTCAAGCTTTTCTAGAAAGTTTATTACAACACGACTTGCCTCTGACATCTTGAATGGCCATGACATGCACTTGCATTTTTTTTTTTTTTTTTAAATGAGATAAACAAAGCATTAAATAGAATTACAGAAATAAATACATTTTATTTCATATAAATATATGGGCCCTCATGTCCAAATTGTCACTGACACACTTGTTTTTGGGAATAAGATGAAGTAAACAATTCATGAAATAAGCTGCCCTACTGTTTGATACACTAACCTTGTGAGTACTAGTATAGTTATTGTGTGTGGATCTCAGTGTTTGAGTCACTAAATCCCGTCATTAACTATTATGCACTGTAAATCCCCACGTTACAATGCTTTTAATGAACGTTATATTGTAATTTAATTGGAAGCCCTTCCCTCTCACTCATAGGGGGGGTAAAAAGATCAGTGATCACATCAAGGAAGTCTGGTCCCTTTATATAGGATTATCTTTTAGGTTGATTTAATGTCATATTGATAATTGTGTATATATACAATTCCTAATACAGACCCCAAAGGTGAAACATGATTGAAGAGACAAAAAGATGCGGAAAAATCCAAACCAGGTTCAAAGTTAACATCTTGCCAATTTTTCCCCAAAGCCGCTTTTTTCTTTCTTTCTTTTTTTTTCTTTTTTTTTTTTTTTTAATCACCACGGCTACAACCTGGATTTGTCCACATACGTACAGTAATATATATTTTGTAATTTTTCAACGTCTCTGGCTATGTACAGGCTATACAAATAAAGAGCAGGCTGAGGGCCAGGTTTTATAAGCTGTGCAGAGGGAGCAGTTGGTTGGGAAGTCTCCCAGTCTCCCGGCTCCTTCCCCCGCAGTCTGCCCATACAGGTGGCTGTTCTGCTTCACTTGCGATCGTCGATGGTCTTAATGAATTCCACCGCCGCGGTGAACTGCATCCACCAATAGCACTCCTCCCCACTCAGCCGGCTGGCATAGAAATTATTGATGTACTGAACGGTGGACAGCAGGCAGGGCGGGTTTGCCTGGAGGGGAGGAGATGTGGGGATGGGCCCACATTAGCCGCTGAAAGAACCTCACGCAACGCCGTACAGATTCCAATCATAAATATGTAAATATGTAAAATATATCCCCACAGGTTAGCAGATAGCAGTCTTCATGGTACCTTGCAGTTACAATATGTTCATTTGGGGGAGAAATTCTATGAGGATTATCCCTCATTCATGAAAAGTCAGTAAGTGATCAATACTGAAGGCCCTTGGATACTGAAGGGTTTGTTTACAGGGCACAGCTGAGTACTGCCTGTGCTGTCAAACAAGTGTGGAAGAATGAGGTAAAAGCAGACTTACCCTTATGAGGACAAAGACGAGTACAGGGACAAAGTCATCCGCTCCGGGGACGGAGTCCTCATTGGCCAAACTGAGCAGGTTCATGATGGTGGAACACATGCGCAGTATACACTGGACCTTGTCTCGTGGCGTCTTGTATGCATTGATGGTCCTGATCTCGGACTGAGCAGAAGGCCAGGGAGCCTCCTTCAGGTAAACCTGCAACCAAAAAAAGTTAAAGAACTCAAACAATGGTAAACGCTTTTAGAGGTGTGTCAGCAAGCATCTCCCATAAATGAAAAAAAATAAAAAACTGTCAGCGGAGATACCTCTGGGACTTGAAGAGCTTTATGATTGGCCGTCACAACCTTTGAGAGCCGCTGGATGTGTTCATGGAAAAGCCTGTGTGAGACAAAGCAACATGACGAGAGAGCTCACCGACTCATCTAAGAATTAAACAGTTCATTTGAATTCATCTTCTTCTCTGTGGCGAGACACTCGTGTGGTGCTGGTGTCATTCCAGCTACTCACTGGTCTCTGAGAATATCTCCATCTTGGTTGGGGTAGAAGGCCAGTTTGAAGATGCGGTTCATAACGCTGCGCTCGATAGCCATCTGGGCATCCTGCAGCTGGTCCTCGCTAGCATACTGCCAAATGGCATCACGGGCCATGGCGCCGTACAAGTAGCGCAGAAAATCCTCCACTGCTGCTGTCTTATCATCCGAAGCTGTGCAGCCCTGGAACGCTGGAGGGGAGCAGAGAAACAACAGATGTAACACCAGCACAGGACGTAGCCGCAACCACCGCTGTGCAACAATAAGAGCTTGTAGGTGATGTTGTGTGCAGACTTACAGGCACTTCAGATACTTGGAAATATATTTGGAAGACTAATATAAAAATAAATGAATAAATAAATAAATCTCTACTAATAATGTGGAGTAATTTCATATTAGCTGTAATTTAATTGTCAAACTTTAAACCTCCACTCATATCTGTGAGTGAAGTGTTTGGGGATAGACTGCTACATTTAACCGTTTATCTTGTATCTAAGCACAAACAAGTCAGTATGCACAGCTTGGGTTTGGCTACTCTGAATGAGAAAATGTAGAAATACCTTTAATGAAGTCAAGCATCTTGGACTCCATGTGTTCAAGCAGGAGCCGAACACAGACGGTGGTGAAGTAGCGGTTAGCCACCTCCTTGTCTCTCAGCACCCTCTGGAGGAGCCTCTCCAGATGGGCCTGAGAGGTCTGCAGGCCCTGACGACACCTGGTTAGATAGGCTATGTACGGTGCCCGCTTCCTAAAGGAAACACATAAAAAACTTTGTATTTTATCAGCGCCACAGTATTGCTGGCTCCATCTCTGTCGTTGCCTAAAACAAACATTATGCACTGACAAAGATAATAAAATGAAAGACCCACAGTGTGCCATGAGTGGGCTCACGTCGTCTCTCCAGGCCTCCAGAGTTACCTGTAATCCTCCGCGATGGCAGCCAGCAGCTTCCTGCAGGTGCGAGCGTCGAAGCGGCTGACGCAGCGCGTGGTCTCCTGGATCTGGGCCATCTGGTTCTTATCCTGAAGGTTGATGGCCTCTGCTAGCTGGACCTTCAGGAAGCAGACGATCTCATTGTCTGAGAGAGGGGACGACGGGGAGACGGCATTAGACAACGCTGCTCGCAAAGGAGCGGCTGGCTGCTGTAATCTGATCAGCCCGCTGCCTCCGATGTGACTGATGGCGCCAAAGATGAGTCTTATGGTTTTACTGTTGTACCATTCAACAGGATGTCACTTGATTCTGCCTGCTATTGTCCTGCTTCAGGATGTAAAGGTGGTGCCCTGCAGAACTGCTCTGGAGGAAACTTAAGCTTTATTATGTACAGCATCAGAATGCTTGTGTGTTGCTGATAAAATGTCAGGCCAATACTCATTTACGTGGTTACACAAGTGTCCCTAATACGTACTATGGGTTAATAATGTGATATTATACTGGCGCCATATGGGAATTCTCTTTTTAACATCCCCCACTCTTGCAACCTTGCCCCAAACCTTGGAAGGCGAGTCAGAAGGTGAAGGTGGTACAGATTTGGTGTCTTGCTTAAGGACACTTTCAGCAGGTTGGACGCTTGCCAACATTAAGGGCTTGTACCCTGCTCCCCGCGGAGAGTTGTGACAAAGATACCTCAAGTCTAGTAGATACAGCTCAAAATTAACACACTCTCCAACTCCAAACGTGTTTTAACTTCATTGCGCTTCATAACAACGGTTCGCATGTTATCACCGGTTGCTACAGGAGCAGTAATATCGAAAGAGAAAGCAAAGCAGGAGCTAAAGAGCAGGCTGCTATGAACCCAAACACAAGCACAGGAAAGATTTATCATAGATGCACAAGGGCTGCCTACCCTCTGGGTCCATGTGGTCCGGCAGCCCATTTCGTGTATTTGCAGGAGCCATGATGGGCAAAGCCACTGAGTCTGCAGAGCACAAGGCCAACCTCAGCTTCTTCTTTGCATCACTGGAGGACACAAAAACAAACAAAAAAACAACAACAACAATTAATTAACAGCAATTGCTGAGAATATCTGCTAAGAAAACTACAAAGTGTTGAGTGATTGTTTTTAAATTGGGATTTGTGACCTGAAAGAGAACTTGGAGTCATGCTGCTGTGCCGTCTGGCTGGCAGAGTCGGGGAGGTCATCTGTGGAAATGTTCTGCAGAGTGTCTTCTCTGGGGGAGTCGTGCACGCTGTCCTCGACACAAATATCTGTCAACATGTACAAAACACAGGCAAACTCCTCAATGCGTCTACTGTGAGAGTGCGTGATAGCCACGATTGCAAATAACTGTTTTCCTTTGTTCTTTTCAGTTTTTAATAGTTTTTTTCCTGACCTCCTGCACCATCATAAGAAGCTCCACCTGCGGCTCCATCGCTCGGGCTGGTCCTCTTGATGTTCCTGTACTTGTCCAGGATGTCTTCAGCTGCCTGCGCTTGAGAGCTGTGTCTGGGCAATGGGTCATCTGACAAGCACACATAATGCATTAAAATCAAACTCATCATGACAGATATCCACATGCTGTCCCTCGCTCGGCCCATCAGGAGTGTAATTAAACCAAAGCAGGACAGACCTTGTGGGATGCGCTCTGGGGCAATGTCGTCTTTCTCCTGCTTGTCCCTTTTCCGAAACGCTGCTATCGGAGCTGTAGAGGAGAGGCAAGCGATTGGTGGACTGACACCGCTTTTACTATCGCTGGATGACAAGCTGATCATGACTCGCCTGTTGACAGCCACTTAGGGAAATCTTTGGTATTTTTTTTTTCATGGTTTCCTTTGAGATTAAAAGGATGTATGGTATCATACAGTACCAAAAAAAGTCTCGTGTAGCGCTTTACAGAAAAAAAGCAAAACAATATTGAATGGTAAATTAAACCATTGGTTCATACCAGAATATCACAAAGGTCCACTGTAAGTCATTATGAAAAAGCCAGTCAATATAGATACTGATGTTACCTACTGATGTTTATCCTATTAACACAGAGGTGCAAACAGGACCAACAAGAGAGACACAGGGTGTACAATCTGATGACACACACAGGAGACACTATGTGGGGTATCTACATTGATATTCTGTATTCTGCTCACAGTAAAATGGCAACAAAAAGAAAAAAGGGGTGGTAAAACGGATGCATGGATGAGGTGTGTGGGCGTAGGAACTACACCATGTCACATCACAGCTCTACAGCTCTAAGGCGACATCTACAAAGCAGCATGGGCACGCAGCCACTGGCTCCAGCAGTAAAGCTAGCTCAATGACGACAGCGTGGAAGCGTTACCTGGGACATCACTCTCAGCCGTCCAATACAGCACTGTGAGGAACACAACAGACAGGGTTGGCCTTTCACACACAGGCTGCCGCTCTGCTGGACAACTGACTGTGCGTCACCATGCAGAGCAACAGGGCAAACACAATGGACTCTACAGACATTTGGCGGGAGATTGGTGGTTTAGGCTTCACAGCTCTACTTTTCCATGCGCGCACACAGTGCTTCATTTTATGAACATCAATTTAATGTTTACTTAAGAAACACCATTATCTCAAAGAGTAATAAGCAGTCATTCTGTGTGGGCACAGCTCATTATTTCCCAGACAGATGTATGAGAGATGGTGGTAGAGTAGAACTGCAACAAGAGATGTGTCATCTATCAGTGCTGATGACAGAAAGGTCTATCTAATGACCATTAGCTGCTAGCTGACAGCACTGCTGGGAGGGCTACAGCCATACAATCTACACAGCTAAAGCTCCTCTGATGACTGATTAGCTTTGAAAAGTCTATATAAATCTGAAGCCAGTGAGACGGGAGAGAAAAAGGGCCGGACACGTCTCTGGAGTGACTTCAAACAACAAGAAACATAATTTTCCAACTGGAGCATCAGCAATGGTGTGGACAACATGGATCATCATTCTCTTTCTCACATTATAAATTGGTTTTCGCTCTGCTCTTTAAAGTGTGATGCTTCCTGTCAGTTGTGATTAAGAGAACTTTGTTTCCCCCAAACAAAAAATAAAGGAGCGCTGCAATCCAACGGATCACTTTTTAATGTGCAAAAGTTCATTTTTCAGTTCAGAAAAGGGGGCATGCTTAAAATGACCAAGTGGTTCAAGTGTTTTACCTTTGGGAATGGCCGACACAAAACGTTTCTTCCACCACGGCCTGTTGCGATCAGACTTCTCGTCGTCACTGTCTTTCCTGTCCTCAGCCTTTGGATGGAAACACACTTAGATACTAGCAGGCAGATTACACTCAACAGCTGGAACTTGCTACAAAAGAAGCCATTTATTTATTCTAAAGCTGTTCCTCAACAGCTTTAGTTAAAGCACGGCTGTGTGTGGGAATAACTAAGGGCTTAGCTTGTTACCTCTCCTTTCAGGGAGTCCTTGCTGGGGGATGAGGACGGTCCTAAGGCGAAGGCCCCGGCAGGGTCGCGCTCTTCAACTGCAACCCGCCGGTTAAGGCCGGGGTCACTTGTGGGCCGGCGGCCGGGGCACACTATGTCAGAGCTGCGGCTACGGACCAGCCTGTCAGGGAAGGAGTGGCGCTGCTTGGTGTGCTCCAGCTCAGCCTGAGCCAGGCAGTGGGGCGTGAAGAGAGAGTGGCGCGTCTCCTGCCCGATGGCACTGGCTTCAGGGATGGGAGGATCAGGGGGAGGGTGAGGGGGCCTGGCGTAGTGCACCTTAGGCCTCACTATTGTTCCTGTGGATGAGCCTGAGGTAATAAAAGACAGAGAATAAAAGACTGTTGAGTCAATGGCATTTTTCCTGATGAGGATGGATAATATTCAAACCATGCACATCTTGTATGAGCAGTTTTCATTATATTCTCTCTGACCTTTCAGTTACTCACTTATGAGCTCACTGCACAGGCTTCACAAATACCTTTTTTTCCCCCCTAAGAACATGCTTTGTTTTTAAATGTTTTTAAAGCCTTAAATGTTCTGATGAAATTCTCGTTGTAAGTTTACTTGTTTCTAAAGAGTAGTTGATAAACATTAGAAAACCATTAGAAAAAAAAACACCTCAAAAGTGGGAGAGAGTGCTAAAGAGAGATGTTAGTGGGAGATGAGCCCTAGGTATAGGTAGGCCACCTGTTCCAAGGGTACACTCTCGCTCCTGAAAAGCTTCCAATGGCAGCCTCGTGCCATGAGCACAGTGGGACAAGGGGACAGTGCCAAAGAGCCTGGGGTGAGGTCTCTCAACCTGTCATCCCTTCACCTTGCCACAGACACACAGCCACGACCATTCCTCTCTCGCGCACATTTCCACCTGCACCACAAACAAACTCCACAAGAACAAAGACCTGAGCTAAGAATAATTTGGGATACGAAATGGGCCAAATGAAATGGCATTTCACTTTCAGTTATTATGGGTCCAGTAATTGGGGTAAGGCGTGAGTGAGGGGCGCAGGCACTCTTTTGCTTAATTTCACAGAGCTCAAGCTGTTCTGTGAGCCTGTGACATTAGAGTAGGGATTTAATGATACTAATTTCTAGCTCTGATTGGCTGTAGAGCATTCTGGGAGCGCAAATTACCTTCGCCAGAGGAGAGGGGATCGAACATGGCCAGTAGGGAATCGGTCTGTGAGGGCGGAGATGTCAGATGTGCTCCTGTAAAAAACACAAGAGGATATTAGACAATTAAGAGCACTTACTAAATTACCCACAAATGCACACTGCTGTTATTAAAAAACATTTTTTATAACATTCAATTAAAAAGATGATCTCCTGCAATGTGATTCCCCAGCCACGCTGACAAAGAATATTTAACTCTACAGAATAACTTTATGCAACGTTTACAGGTGCTGTAAACTACAACAGTGATTGAGCTTGGTGGCAGCTGTAGAAGTGACAGGGATTGATAGCTCTGGCTGATGCTGTTTAGACCAGATAGACACTGGACTGATGGCTTAGCTAGCCTAGCGGGGATCTGACACTGTCCTACCGTGACCTGACTCCTCCCCATCTGGACTGGTCACAGAGTCCTTCCCTCCAAAGTCTGAGCTGCACTCTGACCGCAGGTCCTCAATCTTGTTGGGGATGTCTTCTGAGGTTGCACTGATACCTGCAGCAGGAAAAAAAAAAACAACAACACAACAACAGTTGAGTTGACATTCAGGACAAAAGCAACACAATTCAGCAGAATCCTTGTCAAAAACAGATCCTGCATGTTCAATGTCTCTCACACAAAAGAGAATATTTTTTCTCTTTAGACTACACTGCACCGTCTCTCTCGGATGGGAACCCACTGGGAACTCTAAATTGGTAGCGTAAGCTCCCATGGGTTAGAGGAAAGACACAGATAAGAGTGATCATCAGATGCAGACTATCCATCGGCCGGATCCCGTGGGACGTTTTCCTGTGAGCTGAGCCAGGAACATCACCGCTGGCTTCTTAATCTAGGATACTACTTCATGCATGTCAACGTAGCATGTCCACCTGAGCCCATGGAAAAGACAACCAGCAATAGCCTGTGTCATGCAGCAAAATTCCCACTGACCCCATTACACTGGTTAACGACCTTCCCAGCAACATGACCGTGAGACACAGGCAGTTTATGTAACCAGGACTTTTTTTTCAACTTATGGAAGACAAAAAAGACAACAGGCCCAAAAACACAAACAGAACTGATCAGAGCGAGAAAACCTTGGCAGACAAAGTAGATGTGAGGACGAGGAGTTGGTCGAGAGAGTGGTTCAGGTTTGTACCTGAGACAACGCTGAGGCCTGGTGTGCTGGGTCTCGAGCTGACCTCTCTGACCTCGGTGTCATCTGAGGTACTGCCAACCCCTGAGCAGCTCTCCAGCTCCTGCAGGCGCTCCTCCTGTTTCAGGTCCGGGGCTTCTGTGAATGGACCCAAAAGGAATGAATATGTATAAGTTCTCTCTTTAGAAAGAAGACATCTGAGACGAGACTATGCACCTTTCTCACTTGAAGTATGGACAAAGCACCATTTACAAGAAGCTCATAATCCACTGTATTCATGGCAGTTTGCTATAGATGATGGTCATTCTCTCTTCATACCCCCCCTCCTGTTATGATTATTGGGTAACCAAGTGCGCACATATGCATGAAATCAAACAAAGTATATATTATCGTGTCTTATAACAGCCAAGCCAAACCATAAAGCTAGTACGGCCAATTCTTTGGCTACCCAATGGAGCTGTTGGGTCGAACCCAGAGGCTCCATACTAACAGCAGTACTCATTTGCATGCTCGTTAGTAATAATGTGTTGGTGAAGTGCTCTTCAGAGTGTAGTTTTCTGCTGCCTAGCCATGAAACAAGCTCTGTACTCGAAGCAAGGCTCCGATCGTGCTATTACAGAGCAGAACAGGGGCAGCAAACGGAACAAAAAGCAATCAAGACACTCATGCATGTCATTTCTGCACTGCACATATTGGAGCGGTGTACTACTTCAATTAACATAAGGCCCAGGCTTTTCAAAGAAACACTTAACGCTGTTAATAAAACACTCTACTGATTTTCACAAAAGACTGGTTTTCAAAAGGGAGAGTTAAGCACATAATATCTCATTAATAGAAGGTTTGGATTTTATGTTTAATTTGCAAACACACAGAGAGAGAGAGAGAGAGAGAGAACAATCAATGATTTATAGAACTGTGTTAACATTTGGACTGACACATTTTGGACTGACATAGTGACACGATGGATGTGAATATTGTCATATCAATACACGATGTAAACGCAATGATAAGCCCAGCCACATAAAAACTGGCACCATGTAAACTGACTGAGGACAGCTGCTGTCCTTGTGCTTCCCTCCCCACTGCTCCACCACAGGTGCAAACACACCTGGTGGTCCCTCTAAGGAAACCCAAAGCTGCTTTTTACTGGCGAACGCCGATCTTTCCTGAAAGACAGGCAAGTGCACACAAATATGATGACAGATGTATGCACACATTTTTGGTATGGAATGCCATGTAACCACACCTGGTGTCCCAGCCCCCACGACGTCAAACAAACATAAATATGTGTGCATGCAAACACACACATTTGAGAATTAAGATGATAACGTAAGCAAAAGGACAGTAGATGGGTGTGTACAGAAACAGAATGAACCTACCTGAGTCGCTGGGAAGGACCTCCACGCTCCAAGCCTCGCTTGTGGTCTCCGAGATGGTGGAGCCATAGGGGTCCAGCAGTACTGAACCAGAGCCAGGAAGACACAGCAGGCTGCCAAGCATGTTCTCCGCAGCTGCCCCTGAGAGTGCAGACAGACAGACAGAGAGACAGAGAGAGAGAGAGAGAGAGAGACAGGCAAAGGGTTAACCTCCTTCCACAGCATTAACCAGTTTATTTTCATCTGGAAAAGTGTTGGACCAGTAAGAAGTCACCTCTGTAGTCTCAAAGTCATCTTGAAGGCACCTATGTGTTGTTAAGATACTCATAGCTCAAATAAATTATTCAGATTTGATGCCATGTTCCTACTAAATGCTCTATTTAGCAAACATATAAACTTTATATTTAGGCTGCAACTAAAGATTATTTTCATTGTAAATAATGTTTTTTTCAGTTAGTCACTTACTCTAATTAATTATCTAAAAAAAAAAACACACAGTAAAAAATGTCTATTTCAACTTCTGTGAGCCCAAAGTGAAATTTGACTGACTTAACAGTTCAAAACTCAAAGACATTCAACTCAGTGAGAAAAGTAGCGAATCCTCACAAGAATGAATAATCCATAATGATTTTTTGTTCTTTCAATTCATTTATCAACTCAACCAGTAATTGTTCCAGCATTACATGGTACTGAATGCTCTGATTTAATGTGTTATATCTTAATTAAAACCTGTTCCATCACTTACAGTATGCCTTCAGGTCTGACTTTCAAACAACACTGCGAAATGGCCTGCGATAAGCAAAAATACGGGACGAACCCTCTGTGAATGTTACGTGGACGGGGCATCAGAGACAGTGAGCTTTGCATACAGAGACACAGAGAGAGTTGGAGGTCACATGCATTTCATGCTGGGACCCACAGGCACATATACCACTGTGCTAAAGGTCAGAGGTTAATGGTAATATCTCACCCTTCCCTGGCCTCCAGGGCCATGACTTTGCGCTGTTGATTAAGCCTAGCATTACTCACAAGCAAATTACCGCTTCGCCCACCCTCCCACAAAGTCCTCAGCACAGTGTCCCTCCGTCTCCTTTTGGGAAGCCGCGGCTTAACAAGGCGGAAGAATGCGGAGGAGGGGGAAGAGAACTAGCAGGTGTGAGTAGGAGTCAGTGGCCAAGGCTCAGGACCAAAAAGTCGACCTGAGGTAGCTGAGCCCCCTGGTATGTCATGCTTCCACTTCATGGCACACGCTCCATGAGCATGCATGCATGCCAGCACGCAGGCAACAGTGTGCGCTGATGTTGGCGGGGGCAGGGCTCTCGTTGGCGGTGGGAGAGCTCTATCCCGCTGTCCGTGTTTACAGTCTTCAAGGTAGGGGCGCAGAGTACTTGTCTTTCAGGTGGATGATTAAATGAGTGGCACAACAAGAAGTGAAACAATTAGAATTTCTGCCTCATTATCATGGTAATCTTATCAGTGGGATAATGAGGTATTAATGGATATTTAATGTGCATCTCATAACCCAATCCCTTGGAGAAAACACATAAGGAAATCGCTGTAAATTCACTTAATGATGGAAAAGTCCCCCAACGCCATATTCCGAAGAATGAAAAATGGTGGATGCAAATGAGAAGGAACCAAGGTCAATAAGACTGCAGGGACTGAGTGAATGTCAGAGAGAGAGAGAGCGATAGAGAGATGGGCAGGGGGAAGGCGGTGACGAAAAAGACTGAGGCAGAGGAGACAGAAAGATAGGGGTCTGAATAACATGAAGACTCCTGCTGGTTTTGCATAAGATGAAGCTGTTATTTTTTACAATCTGCGCCAACGCAGAGGCTGAACTTGCCCTCCACTATCTACTGAAGACGTTTATCTTATATATCAGCATATTATGATTATGAATGTACTTATTGGCCACTGCGATAATGCAAGCTAACTTCCGGACATTCTTCCAGAAGAGATGGAGAAATTAACTTGTTTTGTCCCTTCTAGTTTCTAGTGTATTCTATTATTGGAAGATATTCAGTAAAAGAGTCGGTGGCAATAGAATGAAAATAGTAGTTACATCATCGAACTTCAAGAGTCAACAATTATTACCAATTTTTCTTCAATTGCAAAAGCATGAATACTAACATATACAGTGTCATTCAAGCTAAGTATCATATAAAGTATGTAGAAGATTTGTGTTACCTCCAAAAAAGAAAAAATTGACCAAACAACCATGAACATTATTCTACACATATATGTGAATAAGCAGACACGTGGTGCATTTCTTCAGAGAACCAGAGCTGAATGGAAGCCCTGCCTTTCAATGCTATTACACCCACATACCACAAGGTGATGACATTTCCCTAAAATCTACTTAATCAACAGTCAGAGAAGGTCCCCGTGTGCAGAAAATTTATTTCATAAAACATGCAATCATCACATGGGCCATCTATCAGTTTGCTAGCTGATGTTGGCAATGAGTGCCTACAAATACAGTTAACAAATACTCACCTGCTATTTCCTGCAGTCGGTCTTCATCCATGTTGGGGTCAAAGTCACTGCCAAGCACATCAGTGCTCCAGGTCTCGCTGACTGTCTCAGAGATGTCGCGATCATCTGTCAGGCCCATCATGTCTCTGATCTCAAATTTGCGCAGTTTGTCATCCAGGTTGTCCTGAGTGGTGGCTGAAGGAGACATACAGTCTGTCAGACTGGGGCCGCTCATGAATATCATTCACCTGTTCACAAAATTGCCGTATCTCAAAGATGTATCGTCACGCCTCCAACTCAAGTTTTTAGCAGCATTCAGAAATACACCTACGTACCCTGTTCATGCTCCAAAAGCTGTAGAGCCTCCACCCCGTTGCTCCCTGAAGGTCCGGCTCCCAGCTCAGAAACAGACTCTCCCTCCAGGTCCAGAGATGACACAGAGTTGGAGCGATTGGATGGGCCTATGGGGCAAAAAAGAATAAATAAAAACAGACATAAGGTAATGGGGTCGGACGGGAATTCTGTCACCGGACAGCTCATAGATCAGTTGTGACCTTTAGAAATGTATACCGGGAGTGTAAAAGTGAGGTACATTATTCTCTTAGAGCAGCACTTTGTTTTTTTGTTACATTTTAGCGTTACGTATCATCAGACTGCAGACTGACCCTCTGAGATGCCTTCCAAGTTGTCACTGCAGAGGGAGAAGCGCAGGGTTTTGTCTGGTTTACCATGCAGCTTAGTATCATCAGCATGGCCATCCCCCTGGGCCCCATCAGCCAGCTGCAGGTTCAGCACCTACAGAGCAGTGGAGAGAGGAAGTGCATAAATAAAAATTTCATTCATGTTTGGTTGCAAACTTGCTTTGCCCCGAGTCAGTCATTATCTCATTCAAAGACGGCAAGGCACTAGAGAGGAGTTAGTTTTACATGACATGCATAACATTGCAAGCATACACAAAGCATTACAGCAGGCATGACACCGACTCCAAGAAGTCTTATTCCCCCTCAGTGATGGGGAAAAAATATTTGACATTGACTGCATCACATCATCATCTCTCCTGCAAATGAGTACATCAATTCAAGTCACATTACCTCATTCTCTGACATCATCCCAGGGACAGTCTGAGGACCAGTTCCTAGAGAAATCACCAGCACCTCCTCTGGCATCAGCTCCTGTATGGATTCTTGGGAGCTGGCCTCTGCCTCCCCCTCCTGGGCTATGTTGGTACGACTGCGGCTACGAGCAGCTGCTAGTTGGCCGGTTGGAAGGAATTAGAGGGGAGCTACTGTTATTTTGTGACTGATGCATTATCAACAAATATCAACATATTCTGCACGGTTTTAACCCATAAGTAAGCAAAAATTCAGGAATTTATTCTCTAAACAAACAAATAGTATTAGTGAAAATGAACATCTCTAGCACCAAAGCTTACACACTAGAGAACCAAGACTCTCATTTAGTATGTCACACCAATGTGTTGCCTGTAACTGCTGTTCATATGTAATGAGAATTACTTTAGCAGCTAAAAAGTGACTTCCAAATGAGTTACAGAGTAGATTGCATCGGCTTCATAAACAAAATGTCAAAATTACCTTTTGGATCTTTTCCAATTCTTTCTTCAATGAAGCTATACGTTGGTGTGACAATAATGACGAGCTGATCTCTCATTTCTACATGTCAGACAGTAGCTAATAATAATAATCTAAAGGCTAAAGGCTTTCTGTTAGCTTGAAAATAACATTTTTCAAATCTGAAAATGATATTTTCACTGAGCAGTTCACTGGTCAAGCTGAAAACACACACAATAGCTTTTCTCATGATGTCTAGAAAAGAATACGCTAAATCTGCCATTTTAATTGAGAAAATTATTTTGGCAAGAATAGTATATAGAGCTTTCGAAACACATTAACATGAAACGGTTCACTCTGCATTGTTTGGTGTGATCTGCGAAATGCTGAAAAATAAACTGACCTGCGTCTTTAGTGTTTCTGGGATTAAAGCGGCGGGCCTGACATACTGCGACTCTTTCAAGCAGCACATGACATTCACACCACTCTACAGACGGGTCTGACATATTTCAGCCTCATGTTTTGGGGGCTGGAGCGAAAGGCACTCATTCTTTAGCAACTTCCACTGGATACATTTCAAAATAATGTAAAAGGTAATATACCTGGTACCCACTTCTCCAATCATCTCATGAGAATTAAAATAATAAGATCAAGATGTGGACTCGACCTTGATTATATTTCCCCTCTAAATAAAGGTGTCTTTTTTTTTTTTTTTTTTAAATGAACAACGCTTCCCTCAAATCATTAATTCACGTTACATTATGTCCCACAAAATGTTCACAAGACCAAAGGCTCAATGTGAGCACTCAAATTCCTTGGTATTGTCCCTAGAATTACTTTTGCTCTTACTCTCAGAGATGAGTGGATAGCATCATTGACCCCATCGTTGTGGGAAGTAACCACACCGGTGTCTCCTTTATTTCGACCGCTAATCAGGCACACACCCAAAGGAGGAAAGGAGGAACATAGATTTTCCCCACTCTACCTGGTAATGAAAAGCCATAATCCGCTGAATGAGGAAGCAAAGAGGGGATAAACTTAGAGAAGAAAATGAGTGGGAAAAAAAAAAAAAAGAGTCTCAGCTCTAATAACGAGCCAGAGCACTGTGCAAAGCAAGCATGGTGAGTGAGACAACAGCAGTGCTAGGTTACAGTGGCGTGGCAGGGAGGTTACTGTGCAGCTAGGAGCAGGGACTAGATGAGTGTTATCGAACACGCAGCTTGGTGAACACAACAGACGCATGGGTTAAGTTCTCTCCAGCTCTAACACGACTGACAGGCTACCCACCAAAAGGGGTTACTAATGGAATGTGAGCAGACAGAGTGGTGGTTGTGGGGTCCCAGGATGTTATAGCGGCTAAGTGTTGTCCTGGTCATTCATTGGCAGCACAGGAGGAGAGGAGGAGAAGGAGAAAGTGGGGAGATAGAGAAAGAATACAGTACAACTCAGAATTGAAAGTATTTCCAAGTATCAAGTCAAGATTGTGTGTATAAATGTCATATTTCAGAGAAGCAAGCACAAGTAGTTCATTTCTAATTAAGGGGGTGTTGCTACAGTATCATTTGTCTTGAGAATGCTAATGAAGGTAGTCTATGCATCTTTTCTATCCATTCCAATTAAAATGAGTTCATTTATATTTGGTAATTTAATTGGTTGTCATTTCTGTAATTGAGCCTCGATCCAGGCCATGCTAATTATCTTTATAACAAGCTGAGAAGAAGCTCATTAGCTTCCTATAAAACGCAGGCCTTTCACTAGGCATCCCCACTTAACTCAACTTGTTTACTTTGCTTCTCATTAGATAAAATATTTCACTTCTAACCTCTAGTTCTCAAAATGTGATATCCCCATAAAGCAAAATATCCTTTAGATCCTAACATGAGAACATTACAAGCGGTTGCATCACTGCGAGCACATCAATACATTTATTCTAAAAACGAAAGCGGCAGGAAGACAGAGGCTCGGAGGCCGCGGAGATAGATACCTATGGGGAGCCTGTTCTTCTTGTTGGCAGGAGTGGTAGCTGGGGAGAGCTGGGGGGTGTTGGAGGGAGTGAGCTCCAAACTGTTGCTCTTCACAGTTCGAGACTGGGGCACGTTGGCAAGCAGGGTCTCCAGGGCCATGTGCTCCTCCTCCCGAAGATGGTCCCCCGCCATCACACTCCGCACATAGTCCACCTGAGCAGGAAGTGGAAGACGATCTTTTTAAGAATATCAATACAAACCGGTCTTCAGAAGTCGCCAGTTCTTCTCAGGAAAGGTGAGCAATGACAAGGCCAAAGTCATGTTGTAATCCAGGTACAAAGTGGAGGACTACGCATGGCTGTATCAGAGTTCACTGAGAAAAGGTATTTTGCAATTAAACAACACACAAATAAACCAAAAGGCACTTGAGCTGCCTTGTGCCGTGACATAAACATCATAATGTATTGACGCAAATAAGCATGAGCCTTTCCTCTTGCCACACTTTCACTGTGTTTGCTGCAGATTCAACAGATGATCTACACGATATCCTACATGCAGCTTTCCTTGACAAGTCACTTAGAAGAACAGTTGTTTGTCACATGTCTACTGAAGCCTTCACATACCACAATTGGCATATGAACCACTGGTGAGGCTCCAGTTTTGAAACAAAGTGAACATGCCCCTGCTCACTTCTCCCTTCTCCGAGCGTGTGGGAGAACCCACAGTGGCCAATGAGGACTCACGCTCTTTTGCTTTTTCTTTTGCCAAATAATAACTATGACCCCCCCCCATTTGTCAAAATCTGAGTTCTCAAATAAAATGGTATTCCCCTTTTTTCATCATCTTCTTCATCTTACAACAGGTGCACTCGGGCTACCAATTTCAAGCTGCCACTTCAACGTAAAACCCTGGAGGGCCCTGAGATACTGTAGAAAACATGGCAGTGAAGCACGGTGTGTAAAGGGCTCATTCTAACCTAAGGAAAACTCTGGGTGATTATACTCTGAATATTAAATTCCATTCCTGCCAATAGAGCCCCCTGAATCCTACACACTGCGCCTTTAAGTAAGTGACTCACTTGGGTAGTTCCCTTTTTAAAATGTGATCAACATTGTAATGATGTGACTGCTAGTAATTTACTTGTCAACACCGCAAAATGATGTAATGTGACAATACACACAGATAAAATCATGATGGCACAAATGCCAAACACAGAAAGCTTTTATGGTTTTATCAAGAAAACCATAAAATACAGACCAAGGAACGTGTGCAGTAACACAGATTACAACAGACTGTGCTTGAAAAATGAACAGAAACCTGGTCTCAACGAAACACTAAATATAGTGAACACTTCCAGAAGGAAGTTTGCTGCACAGATTTTTAAGGAAATATGCAAATGTATGCAGCAAGGTGCTCTAAAATCTTCTAAAATCACCTTGCCTGGAGGGAGGATACAAGCACATATTGTCCTCAAGTTGTACCCCGTGACAGGAATGCTAAGCATAATACCTCAACCTTTCAAAAGGCAAACCATGGTTACATTTGGATATCAACTGCAAAAGAGCCTACCAGCACGAGCAGCTGATTGTGTGTAGTATAGACCGCAGTTCTACTAAGGCCTTCGAGGAGGTTCATTGAGGACATGGGTGGGGTCTCGACTGCTCTTCCTCCTATCACGACATCCAGAAAGGCAGCAACACAACTCTGCAGACAGAGGCGGAGAAGTGTCAACTAGCGAGAGGAGAAATATGTGGCACTCTGGCTGGAAATCAAACATCACAATGGTTCACACACCTTATCAAATTTAGATAAACTACTTTTCCGCCTTGGGTCTGCATCATCATCGGCCATGGCCAACTGCTGCAAAAGCTGCCCGACCTGCATGATTAAAAAAAAAAAAAAAAAATGCAGCATCAGTATCTATGCTGCAGAATGATTCTCACATATATGATGAGTAAACAAAACAGAAACACGCTGCACCACTGACCTGCATTAGATTGAAGCGGGCCACTTCATTGATGGGGGCGTCTGAGATGATACCATACTGCTCTGGGTTAACTATAGCTGGGCAGATGAAGCACGTGAGCAGCAGGTCTGTACACATGGTGCGCACCTCGCCCACCTCAAGACGCTCCACACATGACAAAGTCTTGTACATCTGCGACACAATCCAGCGCAGGCTGTGGGGAAAGCAGTAGGTGTTCTGCTTCAGGTAACCAATAAACTTGTTGACCAGGGCTACCAGCTTGGCTTCGTTGGCCTCCACGGCTGCCTGCACCCTTTGTTTGTAGCCCTCGGAGCCCTTCTCCCCATAGCGTTCCTGCTGGGCCGGAGTGAGGCGCTCCGTTACCTTGGCGGGGTCAGTCTCTAAGTGGTCTTCATCTTCCACCAGCAGCTGCATAATGGGTTCATGGAGGGTGGCAGTGAGGAAGAGCTTGGCTGAGTACAGGCCCTCAGAGAAGAGCTTGAAAAGGATGCTGAAGGCACAGGTTCCCCGTCGCAGTAGACGGCGAGGGTTGTCGCTCTCCTTCAGCTCAAACTCTACCAGGTATCGCAACACCTGGGAGAAATTTGCACCAGATGAAAAAACATTTAATTTTACAGAGAGGTTATGAAATTGTTTTGCAAATGTGCCACAATCCAGACAGATGGGGCCCCGACCTGTAGCAGGTAGCTCTCATCCTCCTGCATGATACAGTTGCCATAAAGTGAGGTGAAGACTGTATGGATGACCCCCTGGGTGTGCTCCTGGTTCAGCCTCTCTCCTGCCACCAAACAGGACGCCACCAGTCTGGGGTTCTCCCTCAGCCTGGCCAAGAACTCGCCATAGATTGTCTCCTGGAAGCCCAGAGTCTTGTAGCCATCGACAAACTGTGTGTCCTCCAGCATTTTGGCATGTTGGCAGCATTCAGCCGGAGAGGCCTCCGCACTGTACAGCACAGTTGTTTCTTTCATTACCATCATTATCATTATCATGTACTGTAATTCCCTCTCACCGTGGCAACCAGAACTTTACCAATATTTACCAGAATTTTAACAATTTATGATCAAAACTGCATTCTCTGAACTTAAGTACCACAGCACACCACAGACAAATCACAAACATGCAGGAAATGTGGTTCCCCCCCAGTAATTAAACAGTAAGCTGCAGTTTAATGTGACAACACAACAATTTTACAGTAAATAAATGTAATGTAATACTTCAGCTGAGTACAGTTTTGAGATAAAGGTACTCTAAAAAGACACATTTGACTGTACTGAAATATACTGCCAATGTACTTAATATAAATGTATTTATTCACTTCGACGACATTTTAAAGGTGTTTTTAT
The DNA here is from genome assembly GCF_042242105.1 of Pempheris klunzingeri. Taxonomy (NCBI): domain Eukaryota; kingdom Metazoa; phylum Chordata; class Actinopteri; order Acropomatiformes; family Pempheridae; genus Pempheris; species Pempheris klunzingeri. Next base: position 27,964,660 of record NC_092018.1, read on the forward strand.
TATGCCACAAACTCCTAACAACTACAGATGGCAATAAAGTAAACAACATTTTGAATTTGGGACGGTGGTGAAAAAAAGAGCTCTGGACCCACTGAGTCTCCCTGGGACTCATTCAAATGGTCCCCTGTGGGTCCTGGGGACTCACTACGTTAAAAACCTAGCATCATCACTGAATATGTGAGTTTTAGAGATGCTGTTCTAGAGTGGCTCAGTCTGACCTGGTGAGAATGAGACGATCGAGGTTGATCCTCTGCTGCTTGGCGATCCATGCGGCCCGATACAGCCTCTCTGCTGTCTTCAGCACATCGCTGTTGAGCCTCTGGATCAGCTGCTTCTCCGATGCCACGTACAGCCGCTCCTGCTTCAGGTGGTGGGCCAGAGTGTGGATGTCTGGCTTCACCATCTTCACCAGCGCACACAGGCAGAGAGCTAAATGGCTGCAGCAAAAAAAAAAAAGCATAAAATGGAACTGAGTATATGAGGCCCAAAGTGAAGTTCATGTTTCTCAAATCAGCTGTGTGTGACAGAATTTCAAACAGCGATTTTACTTATAAAAGTCAATTAAATCATCAGTAGCCTGTTAAGCCTGTGTGTAATGATCAGTGTGGCTCTGAGGATCGTCAGGGTTATCTCAGCTTGTGCATCAAGACCACAGATTTATAACTAAACAGCTGTGTTTTGAGTTCAAACAAGTAGTCAATTGATTAATCACAACAATTTTAATAGTTGATTTTGGTTTGAGTCATTTGTCAAAAAAAAAAAAAAGACACCAAACAGTCTCTGGCTCCAGCTTCTCCAAAGACAGGAATCATGTTTCATATCACTATAGCCTGAATACATATGATTGTTGGTGAGACAAAGCAACAAGAGTTTTGTAAGACGTGGACATTTACCAGGAAGGAAGGGTCTAATGAAAAGATGCTACTGGTTGAATCTTTATTCATACTAGGGGCCAAAAATGAGCGTATCACAGCCTCGACTGCTTCATACTCCTTTTTTCAGTCCGTCTCTTGTAGGATTCCCAACTTAATAGAAGTGAGTTATTACATTTCAGGAGTAAAGCTTCAATACAGCAAACAGGCGCATGAATCAAAGTGGAAAAACGACATTTTCCTGTGAGTTTTAGCCTGTTGTCGCATGGGACTGTTTAGCACGTGTATTTGTCTCTTACCAAACAAAATGCAATAAACCCAAGAATGTTAACAATTTGAATGTATGGTAGACATTTGCTACACTGTTGTTCAATGTACCTAATCACATCCTTTATTTAGTTATTTTTGGAAAGTAAATCAGTATTCATTATTTGTGTTATGCATCATTTAAAAGTAAATGTATTTAGAGAAGAAGCTGGAAAATGCTTCCCTTTTCTATGAAGGTCTGGCTGAACGCTAACTCACACATGATGCTCGCGTCATGTTGGGGAAGTGATTTGCATTCCATGTGCTTCACACACTGGCCCGACAACAACAGCAGAAGCACGCTGTTCACAAGCTTCGGGAGACGCTACACAGCAGAGTATGCAAATCCCGCTCCTTTTTTCCCCAGATAAACACAGCCAAGACATACAAACCAAGCTGAGTGCATGAAATTTGAATGATTTCTTAATGAATCCCTTGCACAAAAGCCTCTTTGTGGCTAGTTGCTAACATAGCAAACACAGATTTAACTGAGGAGTTATGGCTCTGGGAGGAGAATGCGACTAGACTGGAGAAAGCTGCCTCAGAGCGGGAATGGCGGCAAGAAAGCTCCACTGCTCGCAAGCTAACAGACAACCACAGCGTCAGAGTTGATGTGCCTGACAAATCAAATTGGTTATGCAGATTTAAACACATAATGATAGGCGCTACATTGAGTTGGCCTAGCAAACCAAGAATAAACAGTGTTTATTGCACTACAATTATGGTGATAGATTGTCATTACTTTAGTAAAAACAGGTCAAGTTTAAAGTTTAGTGAAGTATCAAAGAAACATTCACTTTGTTATTTTATGGTTGAGGGAGAAAAATGTATATTTATAGTTTTTTCGAGAAATTCCTCAAAAAGGCAAAGCTGCAAATCATCAGGCGGGAAACATAATGGCTGACTGGCGGTAATGCTGAAATCGATCAACAAAAAAGTAACCGACGACCTTGTGAGCAATGCATCGTTCAGTAATCGATAAAAATATCAAACAAGCTTCAACGATAATGTTTGTTTTCGCTTGCCACTTGCAAATGGGTCAGAAATCTACTACCCAAAGTCAATTTTTACTTGCCTCGATGCAAAATGTTTCATTTATTCTGAAATAACAACAATCACTATAGTTAATTGTCATGCAGCCGCGTGGGAGTTGTGCGGCACTAGGAGTTGCACGAGACAACGGCCTCCTATTTTGAGTATTTTCTCGATCAACCGAGTAGCCTGGTTGTTTAATCTATGGAACAAAATTTCCCAGAACTGAAGGCCAGGTCCAAACCTACAGTCCAAAACATAAAATATTCTCTTCACGACCATAGGAGGCAGCAAAAAAACAGCAAATTTTCATATCTGAGAGGCTGAAAGAGTGAAATTTTGGCATTTTTGCTATCAACCAACAATAATCAGTAATAAATAATCTGTTATCAACTCAATCAGTCAACTATTTTTCCAGCTGTATATTATATCCCAAAAGTAATAAGTAACCCACAGAAAACATTATAAACCTTTGGTTTGTCAGTTGAGTGCTTGAGCAATCTCCTCTTTCTATTAGTGAAGCCACAAAACCATCCGACTTAAGTGTTGTAAGTGACTTACAAACGGGCCTCTAATAAAAGCAGCCACATGGTGGAGGCTTTAACTCAACTGATCTACATTTAGGACTTCTAGATGAATAGTTCTAAACACATATTGTTTTCTTTTGTTCCCATGTTACATGTGAATGAGCTGACAGGTAACGGGGCTAACGAGTACACTCTTGGTGCACTTCCACGCATACGCTCTATTTCTTGAATAAGCACATTCCTCACATACTTGGAAGGAAGTGAAAAAGCAACTTGGCCATTAGGTGGCTAGCAAATAGGTTGACTGCCATTTGTCATGGCTTCCTGTGCCTGCCTGCCCCAACACAACCGAGTGCACGGAGCTACCTGGTGAGTCAGTCGTGGAGAGATCTGAGGAACTCTAAAGCAGAAGAGAAACTACACAACAGGCAATGCGAGGGAAGGCATAATCTGAGACTTTCTGAGTTGTGTGAGAATGATTGTAGTTGCGGCAAGGCGGCCACTGACTACAAGACAAGAGGCCTGACCATCTAACCAGAGCTTCTTTGTAAGCACTATAATTATACCAACAAGCAACTGGCATAAAAGACAAGAGGCAGGACAAAGACAAAGCAGAGGATTTAAAATGACAGGGCAAGTTCAGCCGCTTAAATAATCGAATGAAAAAGTAAAAAATGATTTCTGAAATGCAATGTACAAAAAAGAAAAAAAAAAGAAGACACAACTATAAAAAAAAATGTAAGCAAATATCACAGCACAAGAGTAAAGGTGTTTGGAACACAGCCCTCTCCTCCCACTTCATAATCTAACACACATACACATACACACACCAGTGGTGGAACAAAGTGCTTTTTATAGATATTCAAAGGATTTCACTTTCCACAAAAGGTATTCATGGTTTTGAGCCAACATCCTCTTCACATTTCCCTTTCAGATAATTCCATGCACTACTCAGAAAGCAAATACTGTTACACCAAGTATACCTCAAGTGACCTTTTCCTCCTTTCGTGCTTGGTACTGAACCTCAAAACTTTTTGAGAGTTAACTGAAATGTGTCCATATCACTCATCATTTAAAACTGTCAGAGAAATGAGAGCTGGCATCGAGTATTTGGACACTACGCCTGACAACACCCACCAGCTCTGACACAAGAAGCTGTAGCGGTGGCAGAAAGAGAAAAAACACACACACACACACACAATACACACATGAGCAATGCCCCAGTTTAAGGGCAGAGTCTTCCTCAGTCCATATTTCTACACCAAGTACAGTAAGTAGGTCCTGTTTAATAAGGCTCCTCCTTAATCAGTTGAGAAAACAGTGTTTAAGGTGGAATTGCTGATTACACTCCACTGTTTGTTATTGTCATCTGCTTGAATGGAAGTTTTACGGATCAACAGTATTTACCATTAACATGGAACGCCGCTGCGATGACTTGTATCATGGAACTTAACCCGGTTTACCACAGGGATCGTAACTTTATCTGCTGTCTTGAGGGCACCTTCATACAATTAAGAGTTTTTGATAAGGTAGACCTTGTCAGCTGGGGAAGAGACCCAAGTTCAGTGAAAGTAGGCTGAACCATGCCCACGACATATAATCTGAACCACTGAGTGAAATGGCGTCAGGGGAAATTATGAAAACACTGGATTTGCAGTGTGAAATATAACGACACAAATATTTTACCCAAAACAAAGTCCCAAAGATTTACAACAGCCGTCACGACAAAGTGAGACAAGCAGCACAAACACACAGATACAGATACACCGCGAGCTCTGCAGTTCAATATCCTCTAAACTTAAATCAAATTGCAGTTATCTCCCTCAGTGGCTGCAGACTCTCAGAAACAGTGTAGTAATACATCAGGACAGGACTTAATGAAGCTGTGACGGTAGCACACATACACCAAGCATCAGGTAAACACCACTAGAGGAAAGGAGACAGGTGGTGGCATTTTAAATGTATGAAGAATATTGATGTTGTCATGCGTATCAACTGAAATGACCGTCGCTGTTGTCCGTTATCTGCAAAACGTTCAGCATATTGCATCTTGACAAGAAAAGATGAATTTACGTCTGAGTAATGAATGAGCCATGGAATTATTTTTAATCCAGCCACATAGCAAAAAGCTTAAGGTGACACTCGAACTTAATAGTCATTCCGCTCTCAAACCATAATGTCGACTGACCCCATTTCCAGGCAATCTGTAGTCATCACTACAGAGCAAAGAAAGCGCTGCTGACTGATCCTCAATCAGATTATGATTAAGTATGAGGAAGAGCTGATCACACAATAAAGGAGATACTGAAACTGACTTCTGAAGCTATAATGTGTGGACGTGACTTAGTGATCGACTTCAGAGCTTGGATTAATCAGGCCTAGTGAACCATGACACCAGCTATTATCAAAGTGGGAAATAATGACTTTACATAGAGGCTGATTATTATTTTATCATGTAAGCGTTAAGTCTCAAGTTCAATAGTCTTTTATTAGCTTATTTTGCCTGACAATCAGTAATAAACGAATAAAATTTGATCATAAAAAACAGAGAAATGCAGCAAAACCTCACATTTGACAAGTGGCAACCAGGAAATGTTTTGCATGATAACTGAACTAACTAAATAACTAACTCACTAGCTGATTAACAAACTTGACTTATTCTTCTCAAAGACAAATTACTAAAGAGATACTGGATAAAGTGAGGAGATAATTGCAGCACTTCTGTGCTCCAAACAGTTAATGGTATTATCCAGTGTTTAAACATTTATGATGTTAAATGACAGAGTGCTATTATATCCCACGGCCTTTCAAGCCCTAATGCTACAGATAGCGCTCCTGAATGGTTATGTTATTAAGCTACAACTTCACAGGCTCCCAGGGAGGGTGGGGGCACATTAGGCACAAAAAGCTGAAATTGTGCTGCTAATGTTAACTTGGACATTTAAAGTGCCCTTGATTTGGTGTATTATGTGTTTAGATTCAGCCAGGTGGCCAACAAATCCACACAGGTGCATGTTAAACTAATGTCTGCTAGGTTAACTTGGCTTGGATAACAATAAGACGAGCTGGGAATCATATCAAATAAAACACGTAACTAACGTTGGGTTAGCTTAACGCAATGAAGGAACCTGCCACAACCCAAGACACCAAGGTGTTATATTCGTACCAGACAGGACAGACGTGTGTTTCCACTGATTTAAAGAGGGAGCCCAGACAGAAAACTGGTAGACTGGCTAACCGAGCTGTAGCCGGCAAACGTTAACCAAGTTATACTCGGCTAACGTCTGCTAGTCAAGCAGAGTAAGCTAACGATAAGCTAGTTAGCTACGTTAGCTTAGCTTTGGGCTGCACGCTCCTGAGTTACCAAATGTGAACAACAAAAAAATTGCTAACATCAACTCAGCAACTCACCGAACGTAATTAACGCGTACTGGTTGTTCAGGGTTTCTCTAAACACAGCTGATCGTAAGATTTCTCGAGTCGGAGCGGTTGTTTGTTGGCGGCTAGCCGTCTCACTCTGGCTTCTGCAGGAGCGAACAGTGCTGTCATTTGCTGTCATCACGAGGAGACCTGCGCAACACGCATGCGCGAAAGCTTGTTAAAGGGCGCTTTCACACTAAAACAGAGCGAAACGTTAAAGTGCCTGTTTTTCTATCTGTCGTCTATACTTTGAAAGCAAATTAGTGTATTAATTTGTAAATTAGTATACATACTAGTTGAAAAGGAGCACTGAAAATGGCACTGAAGTAATGTTTTATTTAATTTGTAAAAATCAAATTTATTGTATTCATATTATTTGTATCTCTGCCCCAGTCTGAACATACTGGCCACCATGCATGCCCTCTGTCAAAACAAAACTGCATAACACGCATGATATTGGGAACTGAGACATGATGCTGCCAACCACTTAGAGCCGACAAACAATGCAATCTGTGTTTCTGAGATTTAGCAGAGCATCGCCTGCATCCTATAGTGGAGCACTGAAAAGAGCAATCGCTCATCCTATCTGGATTTTACGTCTGTTGAAATCTAATTTGTGATAATGCTATTATGATTTGTGATTTCTTCCCATTTTCTATTTGTGGTGTGTGTGTGTGTGTGTGTGTGTGTGTGTGCGTCTATAGGCCATTTATAATATTTGTACTCTTTAACTGTATTTTTGTCTTTGTTTTATTTTTTGTAGATTTTGCAGTGCTTGGCCGTCGTACGTTGTCTCTGATGTTATCTGATTTCATGATATGGCTACTCACTGTAACTTTGTGACTGCTGGATTTAATCAGGTGCACATATGAAGACTTAAATTGGCTTTGCTAGATAAAATCAGCCCGTCTGTTCATACCAGCCATTCAGTGTTTCACAGACCTTGTTCTAAGCAAAACACATTCAAAGGTTTATCTGGCGCTGCTATGAGGCTTCAGCAGAATGAGTTGGACAAATCAAGTGTGCATGTTCAGTATATCTTCATCTTTTTGGGCTGAAACTCTCTATATTATGTTTCTAGCCATCCAATGCAGCTCAGCAAGGAAATGCTGTCTGGAGAAACACAGAGGGAATATTAAATTAAAAAGGCTGCAATTTAGTAATTTAACTTAATGATACTTAACTATATATATATCCACTTGAATTTACAAACTCAATCAACTAAAACCTCATATTAGTTTCATATTAACACTAATGTTTATGTGGACACCCAACTGTTTTGTTTTTAAAACAGACTTCAAAATTTGGGAACTGAACCTTTAATGTTTTGGCAAATTGATAATCACCTTAAATGCCCTTGAATGCAACTATCTGACAAAATCATATTAATTTCTACATTAATGAAGAGATTTTTAATATGGTAGAAGTAGACAACGACACATACTGAGTCAGTCAATTGTGTGCTTCGACTGCACATGTGCTTAGTGATCACTTAGTGAGAGTTTTGTATATCTATACACATATATATCTATATATACATACACACAGAAAGGCACACATTTGAGTTTGAATCCAATTAATTACGGACATGATTGTGGTTACAGTGCTGCTCAAGATGGTAAGTAATACATGCATTATTCCACTAGGTGGTGGTGTAATAACGTGTCACTTCCAGCAAGGAGACATTGTACATCCTTGAGAGTAACCTGCTACTGTAAAATGAATCAGGCATGTTATAAAGTATATATATATATATATATATGTTATATATATTTCTAGTCAGAAAAAAAGGTAGAAAAAAGCAGGTAGGGAGGGAATCTCAGGCAGCAGCCAATCTGAGACTCAAACCAGTGGAGGGAAGAAGTTTGGGGCTGACTGTTTTATTTCGAGCTCCTGTTTTTGGACAAGCATCATGTCTCCATCAGAGTGGATTTACTCATGTATATGTGCATGTTGTTTGGCCAAATGTTGTCTGCAGCATCTTGCTAAAAGTTTAAAGTATAGCAGTGTGCTCCAAACCCCCTCCCTCCATATTCTAGTCTTAAAATTACAAAAGTTGATCAGTGTAATCAGCCATCATACCTGGTTACACTTAGCAAATATTTGTTGATCAAACTTACACTTACACTTATCAATGTGTTGATCAAACTTATTGATGGGAACTGTATTATGATACCTTTCTGTTCAAATGCCTCATCAAGAGTACTCTGGAGGAGAAATGCAAAGCCACAACGTCACTCGTTAAATTCCATTTATTATATATTCATATATGGGTTATAAACATCACAAAATAGAAAGTTGAGGAAGGTCTTGCACAAAGATTTATATAATCAAGTAAAAGAGCAACCTTAGATTAGTCAACAATGGCAATGGAAGCAGGCATATCATCATATCTGGGTTCAGTGCTGCAGCTGTGTTAGGGACATTCTCATTTTGTAATTTGTATTTTAGTGCAAACAAAGTCTTTGCAGCTCTTGGCTCCAAGGGATTATTCAATATTAATAGTAAAATAGGATTTCACAATATAGATGTTAAGGTTGCTCTTTTATTGCATATTGTTTAAGAACATACTGTGGTATTAGTTACAATAAGGTCTCATGGTCATGATGTTCAAATTATCTAATATTCAATATATATACCTCTTACATTTCTAAGCATCAAATTGTATCTCATTAACATAATAAATTTAATTATAAGCAATATCAATATTAAAATACCTGAATATAAATAACATGCTTTGAGCAAAATAATTGTTCATTTACAAGGGTAGTTCAAACAACCTAAGTCAAGAGCTGTCAAGCCTTTAGAAATAGCTAAACCTATACATTGCTTTGTGTCAAATGCTTTTTTTTTTTCGACTGAAGGCCACTTTCAAACAAAGCAATTTATACAAGAATGACATCAAGTCTTATCGCCAGATGAAATAAGTTCCAACTAAAATTCTTCATGAGTGGGAGAACAAATAGGTGGTTTGATTGTACGTCATCTATCAAACAATAACTAATATAGCAATAATGAAAAAAAATACCCACACAACTACGGTATACTTAAATAATACTTAAGTACTAATAAACAGTTGTAATATTACAACCACTGTAACAAGTTATAATATAAATCTCTGATAACATTTGTTGGAGAAATCAACAGTGGATGACTTACAATATGAGACCTGGCTGTGCCTACTATTATGTGGTGGCGATGAGATGTAGACTTCATAAATATAATGTGCTTCAAACATTGTCTGCAGAAACTGCACGGATCAAAAATGTTCACATCTTAAACACCTGGATAACTGGGTTTGTGCCTAGTCTACATGCAGGCTATTAACTCTTCTTAGTGCAACAGGACCATAACAAGCCAATAACAACATAGGGCAACCTTTAAAACTGTGTGTATATACGGTATGTGTGTGCATTTTTGTGTGCATGAGCGTTGTGTGTGTGTGTGTGTGTGTGTGTGTGTGTGTGTGGCAACAGAGTGAAGTAAGAGAGAGAAAGAGAGTTTGGTCACATATATACACATATTTCCATGGTCATTTTGCTAAACCATACCGTGTATTTACAGTATGTACATTTAGTTTATCTGACATCATTATCTTTACTATTTAGTGCTCTACTATATAATATCATCCAAGAGATGAGGGGTACCCACCCAGTCCAGTGTTCTTGGCTCAGAAGCAGCCATGATCATGCACATAAACTGTTTCCCTGTTCTCTTATCTATTGGGTAAATTGTGGTCGGGGTGAACCTTTTGTTGCTCTCCACAAACTCACACAGCTGATTATATATTTTCGGGTACTCATGACGAAGAAAGACTCCCCTGGTCCTGAGCTCACGCTGGATATTGACAAAGCACACCTCTCTAGCTTTCCTTCCCTCCTCACCCTCCCTGTCAATGTCCGGTGTGCCTGGAGGCGGAGTGAGGATGAGAGTTTCCATTTCACTATCCTTCTTGAGTACCTTTTTGTCAGGGCTTGAAGAGGCCAAGGATACCTTTGCATATTTTCGAACTGTTGGTGCTTGGACCCTTGGTGAGGGTCTGTTAGGCACTAGTTCACCAACAGCTACAGATACATTCAGGAGGAAACATTCATTGGGGTCATACTCATTACCTGCCAGCTGCAGTTCCTTGCAGTATTCCCCAAGGTTGTCCTTGAAGCCATCCAGCTCTCTGAGAGATAAGTATGTGGGAGACATGAGGAGGCTCTCCAGCCCAACTTGCAGAAAGTTGTCAGCTGTCTCAGGATTAGCAAAACCCAGAAAGAGAACGCCTCTCCCTCTGGAGAGGTAGCCAGCTTTAGCAACGCGAGAGAAGGCTTTGTGGATCTCTGAATTCTCTCTGCAGAACTTCAGAGTGTGTCGACACACACTGTTGACACGACCGTACAGGCAAGTCTCTTTGTGGATCTCCCAGTCATCCCTGCGACAGTTTCGTGAGCAGTAGAAGGTGTAGCAGCTGTGACATGATTTAAAGTACAAGCAGGCGTTGAACATACTCTCAGTCCGCTTGCACTTCTTGTTAGCGCACACCATTGTGTCGTCTTCATCTGTGCTGTGGTCTGGGGAACATTCCTCTGCACTCCTTTGTAAAGCATCACATCCACTATCAGGGTCTTTGACTGTGTCAGGGCTGGATTTAGAGGACAGGAGCTGAGTGTTCAGACATCCTAAATTTTCAAATCCAGAACATCCTCTGCCTTTGTCATCGTCTTCGGTAATGAGCTGTTTCAGCTGGTCCAACAGGTCTTCACTTGACTTTCTGCTAGTTGGTGGTTTGTAATCAACGACCAAATCAGCTAAGAGTTCATCCAGTTGCTCCAGACTCTGTTGGAGGGAGAAGTTATTGTGTTTCCTGTCTTTGGTAATGTCAGACGTGCTCGATGGCGGCTTCTGAAGCTTTGCTGTTGGAGATGGTGTCTTTTCACCATCCAATGTATCCCAGCTGACAGAGTGCACTTCACGCCGTTTGCTGTTGCCTGCATTTATGTCATTGTCTGTTATTGTGATCTCAGGAGTTACAAACCAGTGCCCACTCTTGGAATTCCTCCACGAATTGCTCGAGCCCCTCTCTAATGAGTTTTCAGAGAGGGAGAGGGCGGCATAGCGCCTTGGTGAACTTGAGAGGTTAAGTATGACTGGTTGCGATGTAACGTCAGAGGATGCTCCATGCCTTGCTTGGTAAAACAGGTTTTCGTAGCTTCGTCCACGAGGCACTGATTGCTCTCTGTCATGCCGTGGATATAGAATATTGTCCCAAGACTTGGAGTGGTTTTTGACCTCTGCTCCCAGTCTACTTGTCTCCACGCAGCTGTTGGTAAACCACGGGGGTACAGTGGGGTCTTGCCTTACTCTTGGCGGGGTGTGCTGAGATGACTGATTTGAGTAACCAGATATACTGGAGCGATACCAATCATCTGAAAAGGCCTGGGACATCCGAGGGGGTCGACGACCTTCCGTATGATATGGCCTTGATGGAAAGTACTGATCCTCGGGAGAGCTGTAGGGTTTGGAATAAAACAGCCTTGAGCCGCTCATGTTGTACGGATTAAAGCGGTTGTCCTCTCCATAGTAAGATCTAGACAGCGGAGTTTGAGAAAAGTATGATCCTGCCTCACTTGTTGAATAAGGCCTACTGTATACAGAGTGTGCTGGCTCTCTGTTGGAAAGGTAGTCTGTGTAATACGACCTGACAGGAAGGGTGTGCACCCATCGAGTCCTTGGATCATACTGACTGGTCACTGTACTACCGTGGCTGGTTAGGCTGGAGCGATCGTCCTGAAAGTATGCTCTAGAATAGGGATGAACTGGATACCGAACAGGGTCCTCTGTATAGAAGAACTTGGTTGGTATGTTAGGATTGGAGTAAGCTCTTTGTTCTTGACTGAGATATGGCGCTGTTGGTGATGGCATTCTGTGCATGTCTAGATGCTGGTAAGAGATGGGAGACATGCTGGTGGTGTAGTGGTATCCTTGTCTAAAGTCTCCACTGTAGCATTCGCTTGGAGTGGGTGTTGGTGAGGAGACAATCTGTCGTGGTACATACAAACCTCTACTGCTACTGGCCTGGGAGTATCTCTGCCAAAGATGCTCAGTCCGTACATTGGGAACCTGCCTAGATGTGTGCTGCAGTACAGCAGCATCTGGTTTGATGTCCACACGGCACCTGACATGAGGGGTTATGGCTGGTTTATCAGGTTTATCCTCCTCAAAACAGTCTGAGACATACAGAGGAGAATGAGGCTGCAGTTTGTTAGGATGTACATCATTCAAAAAAGCCCTGTTTGAGGAGTAGGATTCTCGATTAGTTTCAGAAGTCCTCAAGGTATCTGACGCAGCCTGAGGTGCATCCCTCCCCTTCCTGGCTCCTGGTGGAGACACTGAGATGGGCACAGGAGTGAGGGTGGCCTTAATTCTTGGAGCGCTTTTAGATCTTGTTCTCTTTTTAGAATCTGACCATGTAAGATGGCTCGTTTTGTCCTGGGCGGCGTGCTGCTGGAACTGCCTGGTGTTGAACAGATCAGGAGACGAAAAGCGAAGGTGTCCCGGCTGATCTAGTCCATTCCACATTAGATCTTTGTTTAATGTCTGATGCTCAGCCCTCTTGTAAGGGTACTCCATCGAGGAAGAGAAGGACTGTGGGTCATCCAGCGACTCAATGAAGTCAAAGCTACGACAGTGTCTTTTGTTGATGATTTCTGGTTTGTCGATCATTTTCAAGTCACATTGCCGAGAGGAGTGGAGAGAAATGGAGTGGTCAGTGAGGGGGTTTAAAGTAAAGTCCCGATATAGCGTCGATGCCAGTATATCAGGGGGGTGCGTTCGTGTCATCTTAAAGGAACTCCAATGCACTCCATTCAGTGTGATTCGAGATCAACACAGCCTGTGGAAAGAAAGAGAAAAATATAAAGCAAATACACTTTGAATGTCTGGATGTGAGCTAAATAAGGTTGTTTACAGCAATAGTGAGACCAGCTTATATTGTCTGTGAACCAAAATCTCTACACATTTTGAAATAATTTTAGCACTTCTTATTTAAAAAGCATCTATAAAGTTGAATCAGACGGAAGTGAAACAGCCTGACCACATGGTGCAAGATTCCTGTGTTTAAATTTAACAGATGTAGTTGCTCATTTACCAAGTAAGTTCATTTCATGCCAACAGTCACAATACAGCATCGTATCTGAGCAACATGGCAAGTAGTATTTCAAAATCAATCATCAGTTTAGCACGTTTGAGGAAGCAGTCAAGCATCAAACCACAAAAAACTACCTTTAATTAGATTGGAGATCTAATTTTAAAAGAATAAAAAATTACAAGAGAATGCAAAGTGTAATTGGGATGACATGACAACACAAAAAAATACTTTTGTCTAAAAGATTGTTTGAAAGATGAATCGTTAAACATGGTTGCAGACTATAATATTAAAGCTACTAAATTTGACAAATTTATAGTAATTTTACTGCATTACAGCAGCATGTCTTGGTTTACCAATGAATCCTGTAACCTATAAACAATAAATATTAGAGACAATGCAAACAGAACTATCATTGTTTTTGAAATGTAAAAAGAAAAAATGCAATGCGAGAAAACATTTCTTTTAATTTTTTACTGTTTGAATAATTCACATCCTATAAATAAATAATGCACAGACAACTGCTTCAGGAACATCCAGGGGATCGTTCAGGCCTTTGAACGTTATCATGGGCAAAACGATTCCATTTCAACAATGAATTTATGTGTCACACACACATGGGCTTTCTTGTTGGCACCCACCCACGAGCTAACCCTGAGTTACCATCTGTTCATCGTGAAGAGGGAGGACTGACCAGCCATCTCCCTGTCATGTCTCTGCAGCACACCTAAATATCACGTCTGTTCACACACGACCAACCTCGACAGACCAACCAATACTGTTATTCACTGCTTTAAAGACAGCTGCGTGCGTATTTCGCTGCTCTCAATAAGAATAAACACAGGATAATCACTTATAATCACTTGTATACTGTATCATCTTTTCCTTACATATAAAATATAACTTACATGTATAAATACTATTGTATGCATGTCACTGTTTCAGTTTGGCAAGTAATCCATAGTATCAATGTGCTTCAACAGCTGTATAACAGTAAGGTTGCCCACTTTAACATCTTTTATCATTTCATCTCATCTTTTTTTCCAAAAGTCTGCTGTTCCTAGCAATACAAGTTACATTGGGGCTATGCTCACTAATATCCAATTAATAGCTGAATGTCATTATAATACGAATTCAGTCTGGGACTAATTCTGTGTCACTTGTGTCAATATAGCAGGAATAAATCAATTATTAATATCCTATGAGTGAAGAATATGTAAATAATGATGGGATAGGGGCTGACGTTTAAACTATATTAAACTAAATTGGGGGAAAAATTTGAATTCATCTTACTCTCAATACCCCTACTATTCTAGGTTTAAATGAATGAGGTGAGGTGTCAGCAAGATGGCCAGGGTTTTGATGAGACATAATTTTATCACGCAGTGTAAAAATAGGCCTAATAAGGTGCAGGATGTAAATGTTGAGCACTGAGTGAGTAGTTCACCACCGCAATCTGTCTCAGACGTCAGCGCAGCTTCAAGGCATTAATGGTTATGAATAATAGCTCCCACTGTTGTTGAGCTATGAATGGGTTTGTGTATATACTGTAAAAACAGCCCTTCAAAGCTACTATACAAGTCCCAAAGGGAGTACTACAGTGTGCAAACGTCACAAGAGATTAATAAAATATCAGAATTAATTATGGAGGTCTACAATAGGCCACTACTGCATCACTGACAACCACAGACACACTTTAACCTCCTGTAGAAACATTATGAGGCTTTTTTTTTTTTGCTGGAGAAAAGTTTTAATGTGGATTAAAGATTAGACAAAATAGCAGATTTGTATTTAAGGTGCGAGGAGAGGACAAGACACTTAGACTAACTACTAAAGGCATGCATTCCTTCCTCTACTCATCTTCATGATCTACGGCTGCTCTTCAATAGAGGGACAACGCTTTCTAGCACAAGTATAAAAACCACATGCCACATACTGTCTCCATGGCTACAGCACACAGCAAAGAAACCATGAAGCACTGCTGGAGTTGCACACTGAGGGCACAATTTCAGTCTGAGAACACGGACTGATCAATATGAACTGTTCTCTGCGTGGGCACAAAACAAAGTGCGACTTTTAGCTGACCTTATCAAAAAAAAATGATGATAGCAATGATGTGATACTCAATTCATAAAGCCAAATGCTGTTTTTGCTGTGTGGTTTAATAGTCACTGGGCTCATATTTATTTGCTTGCTGATTTGTGAGCAAAAACTACTAAGAAGACTGTGAGGTTTTCCAGACAATAACAAATGTGATGCAGATCCGCCTGAAGCCTCCCTATGGGACCATACCGCGGCGCATTCAGCCTCGAAACGTTACCAAATACTTGCTCTTACGCACTTGGGCACCCCTTTTTATTTTGGTGCTGCGGCACACGCACGGCCCTCCATCCTTCGTGGCTGACCTAATGCCTTTGAGCCCGGAATGACATCATTTGCGGAGAAAGACAGAAAGAGAGAAGAAAGCAGCGGGTTCAAACCAGGACAGAGCCCGCAGGGCAGCAGAGACGGAGAACGAGTTCGGCTAAGTTTGGGAAATGTAAGATTTGAGGGGCCTTACCGTGTCGCCGGAGAGTTGTCCTGACGCGGTGGACATGGTGAAGCGCAGCCTGTCCTCCGTGAGGTGCAGCTTCACCGCCACCGCACCTGCCGAGAGCCCCCCGGAGAAGATCCGTCCTTCATGCCCTCCTTCCTTACATGTTCTCTGCTTCACCCAAGCGATGCGCTCACACTATGTCTTTGTGAGTGTGATGGGTGATGGAGGGGAAGGAGGAGGTGTGTCTGAGCCTGCGCTTGTGCGCGTGCCTCTGGAGGCGTGGTTGTGCGTGTTTTTATGAGAAGGGAGGAGGAGGATGAGGAAGAGGTTGGTGGGGGGCTGGAGGGAGGGAGGGAGCAAGGGAGGGGGGGTTCTGAGGTGGGTGTTCAGTCTCGGAGCAGCACTGCGGTCTGAACGTTCATTTGTGGATGTGCCCCCCCCCAGAACAACTGCATGGGCATTTCTGCTGCCTGTTTGCTCTCCTTGCAGTGGAAGGTGATCTGTGATCACCTGCCTTCATCTGGAGGCAAAGCAATTCTGGCATTTACAATTCTAGAAAAGTTTGCAGACACACTAAATATCTGCCTGTAGAATGGAGCCTCTCCTACACTTGACTGGTCACTTGTGGTCTTCCTCCGACACTGTCAGCCTGTGACTGACATAGATGTCTGATCTAAGGATTGTTTTCATTATCGGTTTATGTGCCACTTATTTTCTCAATCAATGGCTTGCTCTATAAAATGTGAGAAAATAGAGCAGGAATTTCCTACATTCAAAGCTGACATCAAACATGTTGCCATTCACATGTCTATCATGTAGGTCCAAGAAAAGCATCAGGTTGTTTCATTTTAGAACCTTGAACTAGAAAAAGTTTGGCATTTTGCTTGATATGTGTCTTAAAGGGTACTAAAATAGTTTGCAATTAAATTTCTATTGATCAACTAATTGATCAATTGACTAATCTTTGCAGCTGGAGTGTGATGGAACCTGTCCGGCCTGGAGTTGACCCTCTGATAATGACCTGGAGTCTGGAGAACTCCTCACACTGATCAAATCTGAGAACTTGACACATGCATTCAGATTGGCACCTTAAAAAAACAAAAAAACATCCTCGATACAACAAAATGTTTTCTCCAGCTGCACATCGTCTTTGTTGTCTGCAATCTTGCAAATCCTGGCCCGCCTCGTGCCACACACATCTGGCCCAAAGTCTCACCTCGCCGCTGCCTTCTGCATTGTCTGAATTGATGATGGGGACAGCTGGCTGTGAGCCCTGTGAGCATGTGACTGCCGCTGGAAAACTGCTTACCGAGGCACTCTCATGGCAGATAGAATTCACCACAGACGAAGTGTGCTGACCAGGCTGAAGATCGCAATGATACTTAGCACTGACAGAGTTCATTTTGTTACAGGGGAGACAGATTTGTATTGCACAGTAGATGATCACCAGCCCCCGTCATCCATAGGCCGCTCTTCCTGCCCGTTACAAAACACCATAGCTAACCGAGACTCCATCTGCGACATACCATGTGTATGAGATATGATTCAGAATGACAGTACAGTGGATCTCACATTGTGCGGCATCCAGCATCCCTGAGAGTGGGATCTATCTGAGCATGTGTGACTCACCCTCTCCAGCACAGTGCATTGGCATCAGTTTGTGTCAGCTGTTGGTTAGCAGGCATAAGTGTCTGTCAGCTGGCTGCTAGCAGGTGTCTTAGGCACCTCGTAGGCTCTGTGGAGAGGAAATCAATGGCTCTGTTGATTAGAGGCCCCTCTGACAGGGATCAATCAGACCTACACCACCACAAAGTAACAACATTAAAGCAGAACGCCGCTTCATTCTGCCTCCACTGCTCAAACAAGCTACCGTGCTGCTCTGACATATCAGCCATAATGAGCCATAGGGATGAATCTGGACATTCTGCTTTGTTTCTACACTGTTCCACGCTCATGCTGGCACAGTAAACAACCTTCAGTTCTCCAGCTGTCTCCAATTAACTCTACGCAAGATTAAGCGACTCTCTATAAACTTTCTTTCTGGTTTCTGTGCTCCCATTGGAGGGAATTACGTAAGAGAGATGCAGGGATGCACACAGAGCCACGCTCACAAAGTCCAACCCAAAATAGCCGGTGCGGCAGGCTAATACAAAGCAACGCTCAGCTTCGGTTATTTTGGACAGTAATGATATGTCAGAGGAGACAAGGAAAACACATTAGACAGCGGACACATTTCTGCGTGACTGTTTCACAAGAAATGCTCAGGGAATCCGGGGACGTTGTCCACGGCCGCTACAGTGGTGAATATTTCACACAGCCAGAATTAGACCTCCTAGATGGACATATATCTGAATGTGGGTGGTTTCCTGAGCCCTTACCAGACCCTTTCATGTCCCGTATGAAATATGTAGATGCTCAGTGGACTCAGAGAGGAGTGAAATGTGGCAGCGGTGAAGACTCAGTGGGAGATGTACTCAGTCTTCCCTTAATTCCAAATGAACCCTGATTGAAGTCCTCAACGACTTAAACATCTCAATCCTCTCCGCCCAACTTTGTTGCCCCAGACATAATTTACAGTCATGGAGGTCCACACAGGGTGCACGCCACTCAAGACCGTGTGTTTTTGTGGGGATTTGGAAGCAGCCAAGTGAAGTATTTGAACGCTTTTTTGGCTCAACAGGGAACTGAGGAATCCACGATGGCCTAGCTTTGATTCGTGGTGGATCAGACTAGATTAAACTCAGCGGATTGCTTGGCTTTTCCTGTGTTCTCTAGAGGAGCTCTTGCTGGTGTCCTCATGCAGCTGATACTGCATGTTGTGAAGGAGGCAAATGTTTGCAACAGAAGGGATTTCATGTTCACTGTCTGAAGAAACCTTAACCAAACGAGGTGCTCCGCAACTTGAGGCCTATAGAATCGAATCAACCAGAATAGAAGAACCATTTAACTTTAAATCATTGTGTTCTGCTCATTTATCAAATGATGTTTACTTTGGCTGCACAAAAAAAGAACATTCCAATCCACTCCAAGTAACACTCATACACAAATTCATGTACAAGCCAAACCATTCGGGAGCTGTATCCATGGTAACCCACACTGAGTAGGAGCAAAAGAGACTGAATTGATTTCAAAGGGAATGAAGGAAAGTGCTGATGGGAGTCTTCCATGGAGACCATAAAAATCTACGTCATGAGGATAAGACGAACGAGGTGAGAACTGCTTGTAAAGCTTCAACAATCTGCAAAAGCACCGCAGGAGGGATTCAGCAGTGCGGCTTCATCCTCACTGTTCATTTAGTGGGAACATACAGTGTGGCTGTCTCTTATGTCCCAGATTATCTCCAGCAGAGATTGACAATTTAAAGTTAGCATAAGGTTTACCATAAGGAGACCCCCTCTGGCAGCCTCATGGTGAAAAGAAGACCTGTGTGTGTGTGTGTGTGTGTGTGTGTGTGTGTGTGGGCATATTCTCAGATCCTTCTCTCGGTACATGTAGGTCAAAGTAAGAATAGTGTAGATATTATTCACAGCTGCACTGAGCAAACACAAACTCCTCTGTCCTGGTCTCTGGAGTCACAGTAAGACATCCCATGGTGAGTCTTAATTAAATCTTTACTACACACTCCTCTCTCATCCTTCATCATCTGCCATTTTGGCTGAGGAATCACTCAGTCATGTGTGCAAGTTTATTAAAGGGAAAACACATTTGGAAGGAAGACACGGGCCCCTCGGTGGGTGCAGCGTCTTTCCGCGGTCTCCTGACGGTGTGAATTATTTGTGGTTGTGCGCTGTCATTGTGATATTGTTATGTAACGACACAGAAGCAGAATGCAGTTATGTTACAGTTAGAGCAAACCGCTCTCGCTCAGAGTTTCATCACATTTTCCAGCACTGATTGAGGTCAGCAGGGGGTTTTATAATGCAGGGCTGTCATTAAGGTCCCGCTATTCAAGACTGGGCAGAGACAGACAACAAATCTTTTGTGCCTCGGCTAGGAAGAATCAATGAGGTCCTTCTAAATATGGTTATTTCTCACTCTCCATCCCACAGCAGTACAATGCAAAGCAGTACCGAGTTGCACTAATTGTGCAAGGCTGTAGGCCACGTATAATAGCTGTTACAGCCGCCGTTTCCCATTCAAAGACTGAATAAAGCAAAAGAATTGTGGACTGACATTTCTTTTTTCCCTCATAAAAGGATGAATGATTGAGAACACTTGGTTATATGTATTCGGTTTGAAATGCATGAAACAAACGGGATGTGACCGGTATGCCTGGAATTTTTCCCATTTAAATCCTGCCTGCTTTGCACACCAGCCCATCAAATTCCATGTGCAAATCAGTTGTGACACTTAATGTATGTAATTACACATTCTAGTTGGCTGTTGCAGCCATCCAGATGCACCTGTGCTTGCAGCTTCTCCGGGCTGTTTAAATGGGTCAGCTCTAGAAATATCCTGGCTCAGAGAAGAAGTCGTGAGTGCCCCTCCCCGTTTGCCTTCTCTCAGTCCACAACAGAATGAGACTATTGCTGGCAATACCCTTGAATTCTTTATTTATGACCTGCAAAGTCATAGAAGTTGTATTGGAATGATTACACAACAGCTAAAGTGTACGTCGTGGGAGACAATGACAATTCCTGTTGTTTTCTTGTGAATGGATGACTTAGTTTGCCAGATAGTGATAAACTCTGTCCAATAACAGCCTGCTGTCTTCTGTCAGGATGCTAAAGTCATTCCTTTGTTGGGGGAGGCTCAAAATGTGAACGATGCTGACTTATCGCACAAGAAAGTAGAACGTAATATTGTTTTACCATGAAATCATGTCTGTCCTGATCGCATGAGCATCTCCCCTGCTAACCAAACCCAGATTTGCCAGGAGAGAATAGCAAGGCCAGATAAGAAATGCAAGCAGGCAGACAGAGCTTTAAAAACCGCCGTGACCTTTTGTGAGCGAGCTGCTGTGTAACTTCCTGCCTGCAAATTGGATTTTGCACTCAGACACTTTTGTCTGCAATGAAAACTTTCAAGGGAAAAAGAAATTGATCCACTTGGTGATTAAAATGGAGCTCTCTACGTCACCACATAAAGCCTGCCAGCCAAAATATTCAGACAGGCAAACTCATTTTCTAGCTGGATGAGGGCAAGAAAACCTCTCAATTTTAGTCTGTTTGTTTTAGCTGGAGATGCGGTCACTGATTTTTACAAAACAAGGCCACGAAGCACAGTCATTCTTTTGACTGGGGTGCATAATACTATTTGGCCTCTCTCAGCTGCAGCTGCTCCATTCAGATTTGCAGCCCTAATGAAAGCCCAGAAGATAGTGGAACACAATACATGTGTTTTTCCTCAAACACCATGAATTAGGCCATTATTCAAAGGAGAAAAGATAGGCTAAAGTTTGATGAGCGGTATTCAGGGAGCCGTTTGTTCACATGTGCCAGATTAGTTTTATTTAATAGGATTATGCACACATTGGTATTTGTGTTTTCTGTGTGATTATGACTCCGAATTGTGTCATTTGAATGTATGTCTCAGAAGGCACAGTGAAAATGAGTCCTCAGTGGAGTTTATAACACAGTAGAAGACAAGGCTCTAGCTTTTCCCCACATAATAATGGTTCAAAGACAGAAAAGTTTTTACTTGCATCTAGATAATGTTCCCATATGCACATAGTGTTAGATGTGTTCTGAGAAAGGCATTTGCCTGGTGATTGTTATGTAATGCAATGTAATGAATAGTTCTGATCGAACAGATGAAGACACAAAAAGGCTGTGCTCATTACACCAGTGTAAAATGAATTATGTAACCTGATTAATCACATGCAGAATTGTAGCCAGACTGCAGACAAACACCACCTTGTGGTTCACATGAGTAGCACTGCTATTACAGCTACTGTGCAGAACTGTTCCACTGAGCAACGCTTCTCAGTTTGCAGTTTGCAATTCATCCATTTCATGGCATGTTTTACTGCTTTAAAAAGTTTAGAGGCTTTTTCCACCTCCTTCCTGATGCCACATTTTGGATATTTCTTTTAGATACCAGATTACTACCCTACATAGAACTGATTTCTTGATCTGGATGCACTAAATCATGTCAGGTCAAGACGGTTTTATTCTGTAGACAATCAATAATGATAACTAAAACAGTCACTGTTGTTCATAGACTTTATTAGACATGTGCATGTTTTAATAACATACTCATTTTCACATTATATAGCTACATTGCATATAACATCAATTATTTTTACGTTTAATTCAATAATCCACCATGATTTACATTATGCAGTATCTTATTTTTTGATCAACAGAAACCTCACCTTTTTGCTTCTTGCACTTACATTTATGATTTTTAAATCTGGCAGGCATCGACTGACAATCAGTTCCACTCAAATTTGTACGGATTGAATCTTTTCACAATAATCATACGACGCATTTAGAAAACAATAAAACTAGCGGTAACAAAGAAAATAATGTACATTCACGGTCAAAATCATCCACTATAAATAATGTAAACTTTTAAAAAGAAGAAGAAAAAAAAAATCTGCAGATATCAAAAACATAAATACATAAAAACTTCTTATTTGCATTGCTGTCACAGCTCATCCTGTCAGTCTCAAGAGGTGCCATGGCAAATGGTACGTCTCAATATGGCGAAGAAGCCTCTGAGCGACAGAGTGACATTTTTCAAAGTTAACCATCCATGCTAATTGTGATGGCTCATTTTCATAGATTACACACTCAGTGTAACGATTACACAGCGCTGCTCTTACTGATCTTCTAGCCAGCAGGCTGTGGCGCGATATAGCTCATGTACAGATGCTGAGTCACTGTAAAATTTAAAAATGAAGCCCAGAATCACTAATTCATAAACTCACTAGCCCCAGATAGTCCTGCCTCGTAGAAAAGAAAAAAAAGAAGCATATACAAAATAATTTAAACCAATTTCAAAAATAAAAAAGTTCAGAGACACATAATATCAACAAGCACAAATAGCAGCAGGGGATAAAGGTGACAGTCTGCATCACTCAGAGCTCTGTACAACACATCTATTTGGTTTGACCAGTTACAGAACAACATTCACACATTTATGCACCATTGAGCACAAGGGGTCACTGTGGCTACACAAATAGACGGATAAACACAGGCAGCATGGAGAATCTGCACGGGAATCAGGACTCCTTTAGACTTTTGGCTATTGGGTCTTCTCTAAAATGCATGATATTGCCATACTACGTCAACATTCAAATGGAAAGCACTTCTTGTGGAAGACATTTTTAGTACTTGGAAACAGAATGGTTTTTTTCAGTAACAGTTCAGATTTTCAAGGTTGTGATCAAAGAAAGGGTCGTCAGTGCGAAGGAGGGGCGGCAGGAAGTGCTAAATCTACTGCAAAAGTGTATCCAATAGTTGACATTCCTATATCTTTACATTATTTTGTTTCTCTATCGCATAGCTTCTTCTCACATACTGTGAACCCGTCTAAAACCGAGAGTATGACACAGACTCGGTGTTGGAGTCACACGAGTGTAGAGTAGCGATGCACTGGCAGACTGCTGAACCCTAAAATCAACCTGACATAATCCACTAACTCACTGTACATCCACTAAATTGGTAGCTGGTTCACAGTCAGAAGTTTTTACATTGCATTGCTTTGAAATCAAGGGAGTGTGAAATGAAACCATCTGCAAATAATCAAATTTTTCCACTAACTGTACCTGAACAGTCGCCAACCCTGCCTATGCTGTATCCTACTGTAACACACCCGTCACAGACACAGCAGCACCCCAGGGTGGGAACACCGAGTTGTTGCTTTGTCAAGTGGCAGATGAATAAACCTGAAAATATAGACTTCATACATTAGTCAGTGTCACTGTATTCAAGTATAATTTTGCAGTATACTCTGTGTGCAAATGCATCTGAAAAAGTAAAAACATTCTACCTCATTAAAATGCATGCTTTTCCTTCATTAACAACCACAACACAACTGTAATGGAAGACCCTCACCCACATACAAGTGTCACAATCAATTGGACATCCCTGAGACAACTCCATTTGATCTGACTTTCTTGTCTGTGTAAGGCATGCTTTCAAGGTGGAGAGCTTTCGGGCTTTTGTTCTTGTGCGACAAAAAAGAGGAAGAAAAGTGGCAGCAACAACATACTCACAACAGCTACTAGGTCACTTCACTGACTAATTCAACTACATGTGACGACACAGTTACAAGCGCCAATGTCAGGGGTTGGAAAACGCAACCATTGCCTCCTGTTGACATGCAGCTAAGACATCACCATGAGCGGTCGACAGCTTGAACAGATCTAGCATTAGCTAAACACTGGACATCCTATGTGCGCAACTGTGCTGAGTTAGAGACTGTACAAAAATTATTCTGTAAATATTTTTGGGGGAGAGCAGGGGAAGATCTTTAACATTCTCCATATTTGTGTTTTATTTCATATTTTACATTAGTGAGAGTAATTGTGTACGTGGTTACGTATGAAGTTAAATCACAAATCACTTGCTGCATTTTGTGGCTAAAATAGCAGTTTATTTAGCAGCTCTTTATTCAAAAACAGAGAATGGTTGTATTTTCACTATTTTATGATCCATAAATAATATATTGCGATATATATATTATATATATATATATTAGAATTATATTAATTATATTGAGATAGTGAAAAGCAAGGGAGAGTGTTGCCTTTTTATTTTAAAAAAATAAAATATAAGATTCAGCATCCCTCTCCACCCTGATAATTTTTGTACAGTCCCTTAATTCATTTGGTTGGTCGGCAAACCAACCAAAATTCAAACATAAAGATCACATTGACTTTTACGGCACCAACAAACAAGTGGGAGCAGTATTGTGTTTTATTGTGTGTTGTGTGTTGTTCCTTATTTTGTGTGTTTGTGTGTGTGTGTGTGTGTGTGTGTGTTCATGCATATACAAGCTCTTGTGTGGCGTTGTTTCGTGTGACACTATGAGTAAATGACTTACGTAAGCTTGAGGCGAGGCAAGGAATGTTTCAGACATCAGTGCCTAAATTGACTGAGTATTCAGCTTTTTGTTCATTTTAAAAGGTTCTAACTATTTAGGCAGTGGGTGTCAAGTGTGCACATTTTCATATCAGGGTCAATGTACATGAATTGGAGACGACATCCTGTTGGTCCTTGCTTGTTGGGGGAGTCTGTCCTTCAGTTTGCCTGTCCATCTTTCTGTCAGTCGGAGGGGGGGAGGGGTTTGTTTTACCGTCTCAGTCTGAGAAGAGACTGGCAAAAGATTTGCGTAGATTGCGTATGGTTTCAGCCTTCACCTCATCCTGGCTAAGGCTGGCTCGTGGCGCTGGGGTTTCTGGAATGTTGAAGGTATTGGTAAGAGACTGGGACTTGCTATAAAGAGAGGAAAATGGCAATAGAGGAGAGGGAAAGGCTATTAAAGTCATGCAGCAAACCCATGGAATGAAAAGACTGGTGCGCAGCAAGACAAAGAGAGAGAGAGAGAAATGGAGAGAGAAAAGGCTCAGTAAAAGATGGTAATAGCGCATTCCTTCTCTATAGTCATTCAGTATCACCTTATCATTCCACGTTAGCTTTGGTATGATATGAATAGTGAATGACTCTTCTGGATGTAAAGTGATTCATGTTTTATCGGGGACTGATGACAAGTGTTTTATGCCTCTAATTAATATAATGCAAAATCATTACCAGAGTCAATGAAAATCATCAGTAGGAGAATACATTGACCACTGAGGTAAAAGCAATAATAGAAGCAAAAATACTTCTTTTACAGCAACAGCCTTTTTCCAAAATGGATTAAATTCTTTTTTTTCCTCATCAATCATCAATGACAAAGTGAAAAAAGTTGTTTAGAATTTTTTGCAAATGTATTAAAAATAAAAAACTGAAATATCACATGTACACAAGTATTCACACCCTTTGCTATGACACTCAAAACTGAGCTCAGCTGCATCCTGTTTCCACTGATCGTCCTTGAGATGTTTCTACAACTTGACTGGAGTCCACCTGTGATACATTCAATTGATTGGACTTTGGAAAGGCACACACCTGTCTATATAAGGTCCCACAGCTGACAGTGTATGTCAGAGCAGAAACCAAGCCATGAAGTCAAAGGAACTGTCTGTAGACCTCCGAGACAGGATTGTATGGAGGCACAGATCTGGGGAAGGGTACAGAAAAGTTTCTGCAGCATTGAAGGTCCCGAAGACCACAGTGGCCTCCATCATTCGTAAATGGAAGAAGTTCAGAACCACCAGGACTCTTCCTAGAGCTGGCCGCCCGTCCAAACTGAGCAATCGGGGGAGAAGGGCCTTGGTCAGGGAGGTGACCAAGAACCCGATGGTCACTCTGACAGACCTCCAGCGTTACTCTGAGGAAATGGGAGAACCTTCCAGAAGGACAACCATCTCTGCAGCACTCCACCAATCAGGCCTTTATGGTAGAGTGGCCAGACGGAAGCCTCTCCTCAGTAAAAGGCACATGACAGCCCACTTAGAGTTTGCCAAAAGGCACCTAAACGACTCTCAGACCATGAGAAACAAGATTCTCTGGTCTGATGAAACCAAGATAGAACTATTTGGCCTGAATGCCAAGCGTCACGTCTGGAGGAAACCAGGCACCGCTCATCACCTGGCAAATACCATCCCTACGGTGAAGCATGGTGGTGGCAGCATCAAGTCTGTGAATGTCCTCGAGTGGCCCAGCCAGAGCGCAGACTTGAACCCCATTGAACATCTCTGGAAAGACCTGAAAATAGCTGTGCAGCGACGCTCCCCATCTAACCTGACAGAGCTTGAGAGGATCTGCAGAGAAGAATGGGGAAAAACACCCCAAATGCAGGTGTGCCAAGCTTGTAGCATCATACCCAAGAAGACTTGAGGCTGTAATCGCTGCCAAAGGTGCCTCAACAAAGTACTGAATAAAGGGTGTGAATACTTATGTACATGTGATATTTTAGTTTTTTATTTTTAATACATTTGCAAAAATTTCTAAAAAACTTTTTTCACTTTGTCATTATGGGGTATTGTGTGTAGATTGATGAGGGAAAAAAAGAATTTAATCCATTTTGGAATAAGGCTGTAACATAACAAAATGTGGAAAAAGTGAAGGGGTCTGAATACTTTACGTACCCACTGTAAGTTTTCAGTTGTAGTAAATGGTCTAGTTTAGCTTCATCACCCTTAAAATATCTTTCACCCAGCAATACACCACAAACCTACAGTTTTGCATTAGTCATCAGGTGATTATTTTTATTATATATTGCAGGAATAGTCAAATATTGGCCCATTTTAGTTCGACAGCATATTTAATGGTGGGAATTTGTATTAATGTAACAGTTCAGATTCATTATATTCATCAAATATCTTGTCTTGTATTTTGTGACTGAATGTGAATCAGAAAAAAAATCACTTGAATTCACGTGATAGGACAGTAATATTGAGGGTTTGTACATCTTATAAGACTCTGCTGATTCTGGAGGCCTTTATCATCACATCAAAATCATCAAAAGTGTAGAATTCACTGTTTTAATTTACAGATATTAACTTTGACTGTATAGTTTGATCTTAATTTCTTAGTACTTGCTGGGGATTACATGAGTGATTATATAGATTAAACAACAGGATTTGGTTTACACATCAAGCACTTTTCAAGGAGTATATTCAAACCCTGAAAACACGACAGTTAACAAACAGTTAATTTTCAAAACTTTCAGGACTTTGTAAGAACACTCACTGTTGTTATAAGTGATATTGTTTTATCGAGAATAATTTTTTAAAATGTATTTCTGCGTCATAAATCAATGCTTTGTATAGCAGCACATCAACTTAAGAAGTTTGATATTAAATAACCACTTTGCCTTTTTCTAAACGTTTAAAAAACTTCAAGTCATTTTTCTGTCCATGTTTGCTTTAAGGAGAAAACTGATTTAGAGTAAGATTTAGAGACTCTGGTCACCTGCACCCTAAAACATGGATTGTGGCGGATGTGATAGATTCATTATGGTTATGAGCAACTGCAAGCCAGCTTCCGCTTGTTGATGTGTTTATATATCACAGTCTCTCTAGACGATCTGAAATGTTATGTTTGGTGAAACTGCTGCTGAAGGACTGAAAAAAATGTAAGAATCAATAATTCATGCACATTGAGGTGGATCACTGAATAGATCTCCCATGAGGCATGCATATCTTAAGGCAGGCAAAAAGTAAGAGAGGATCCTCTGTTCGGGTCAGCTGAAAGGTTCACTTCAAGAAAAGGGAGAAGAAATTATTCATCATAGACAGTTACTTACTTTAGTTGTGGAGAGCCGCCCATAGCCGGGTTGTCCTGGCTGGGCTTGCTTGGGGGCTGAGGCTTTTGCTGCAGCGGGGGTCGTCCTCCTGGAGCCCCTTGGCCTTGAGCAGCAGGTCGGGGCTGCTGGGTGGTGGGTGCTCCGGGACGACCAGGAGCCCTCTGTTGCTGTGACCCTCCCTGTGACTGCTGCCTAGGGGGCTGGGTAGGCCTCTGCTGGGGCTGGCCCGATTGAGGTTTCTGGCCAGGTCCTCCTGCAGATTTCTGCTGCTGCTGGGAGACAGACTGTTGCCTCTGAGCTTGAGGTGAACTTCCCTGGCTTCTCTGAGGAGATCCCTGACCAGAAGAAGTTCTCTGGCCTTGAGGAGCTCCTTGACCTGGTGGCCGTGGCTGGGCTGCAGGTCCTTGGTTAGCCTTAGTCTGAGTACTGGGCTCACTGGTGGCAGGGCTGGCAGCAGATTGCTGGGCCTGTGTAGGAGGTTGGCCTTGAGGCTGTGGGCGCTGCTGAGATGGGGGACTTTGCTGAGGACCACCTACAAGAGAAAATTTTAACCAGCAGTTGGATTCAATTACTTTCCCAATACCCTTGCCTTGAGTTGAAAATGAAGATAAATAAAATAAATTCACTTGTTTTTTTTTTTTGTTATTGTGAAAAAGTCAAGTTCTTACCCTGAGGTGAGGGGCGCTGTTGAGACTGTGGTACTCTGGTTTGTGAGACTGGCTGAGGAGACACTGCTTTCTACAAAACACACAGGGGGAAAGAGAGTGAGTATTTGCAAGGGGAAAGGAAAATCAAGAAGGGAAAGGAACAAGGAAAAAAGCAATCATTAAAACAAAACATAAAATAATTGTCTTAATTTTACATGCTGCTACAAGATGTCAGACACCTAGAAAGACATCAACTAGCATCAACTACACAGAGACATCTTCAGTTGTAAGCATGGGTCTCAACTTTGTAAAAACTCATAGAATATTGCAGAATATTGGTTGTGCGCCTGTCAGTTCTACGGTCCTTGTTCATGGGTGATATCTGTTTGTCTGCAATTACCTCAGACCTGCCCAGGAGATCAGTGCTTGGCTCATTACTAATCATTTTTAAAGTGTCTCTTGGTTATAGTAACCATAAATATGACATCAATCTCCACTTCTATGTTGATGACACTCAATTATACATACCCATTAAGCCTGACATCTACAAGGTTTATACCTATCGACCGTTTTGAATTTGTTGTGTTTTGTTTGCTGGTTTTGGAGAAATCTTGAGTATAACTGTGCAGTCCAAACATATCTGACTTGCATTACTAATAAAAGAGGGGGAAATAAAAAAGGTGACGAATCACTGGAGCAGGTGAGGAGTATCTGTTTTTCGAGCACCTGTGCTGGCTGTCCTGCTGTGGCACGGACTGTGGAAGAGCTTGAAGTGCGTGGAACAGCCTGGTTCATCTTAGAAAGTACCAGCTCTGCAATCTGGACGCGATCCTCGTCCTGCTGGTCCCCAATCAGTGGCATAGAACAGTCATCGACCTAAAAATCAACAAAATGATCGATTTAATTAATTCTACATATGATCCCACACAAGTATTCCCTTGATGTCGTTACACTGCCTGCTAGTACCTCTATAATGTAGTCCTTGCCATCTTTACCATGTAGAGCCTCCACAGCACAGATATCCAACCCTCCAAAGATGTCAGCACACGAGTCCACCCACATTCTGTACCTGTAGTAATGTGTGAAATAGAGCTATAACAGTAGAGCGAGACATTATAGGATTTACAATCTCATCTCATCTGCATTTATGAGCTCTTACTTGTCTGACATGGCCACCTGCTCAAGCATAGATGAGCCAGTGTTGGTTTTCCAGTTGCCAGAAATTGATGTTCTCCTGTTGATAAGAATTCAAAAATTATTTTCATGTTGAACTATTTTCATTTGTTATAATTTCATCTGTTGTCTCTTTTGTATTTGGCTGAATCCTAATTTCACTCACATGTAAGCTTTGTAGTTGTCACCAATCTTCTGGATGCGAACATCATACTTTGCATCAATGAAGGGCTCAGATGTGGCATAAGTCTTGGTCAGTGCCACAACACTGGCAATATCTTGAAAGTCATATTGATTGTCCACTTTCACCTGGGGTAGCAAAGATCAAAATATGAATATACAGGCATGTATCGGTCTCAGAAATACTGTGCTCACGTTGAATTGTGTAAACACTCGAGCACTCCAGTACTACCTTTCCCATTCCTGAGTGAGCATGACCCATCTTTACCACTACAGGGAACCGAGGGGAGGTAATCTGTAAGAAGAACATTATAACATACTCATAAATGCTCATAAATAAACTTCATCATAGTACTCCAGTGATTAAAAAACAATTTCTAATCCATTGCAATCAAACAGAAGTGACACATAGCACCCGTCCTCTGTGTCTGCAGGAGATTCTGATTCATATTGATGGCTTGAAAGCCAGCCCAGTACTGTCAGCTTGTGACTGCAGGGGTGGAGATGACTCCTCTGCACCAACAGACTCAGTTTAACTGTACTGACACCGACTTGGCACACAAATAATTAATAAAATCTCTACCATTACCCGCAACAACAACAAAAAAAAACAAAAAAAAACATGACACACCCCAGAAAATTAGATTGGTCTCAGCTGCTAAATGTGATGGAATATTGACATGGAGATGAATTACCCTACCCATGGATGACCTGAGTGTGTGTGTGTGTGTGTGTGTGTGTGTGTGTGTGTGTGTGTCTTTAAGGATTGCTTACTACCCATCAGCACAAGTGGAGAGGGGGGAGGAGAGCAGATGGCAAAGAACTCACCATTTCCTTGTGGTTTGGATAGTAAACCTGTTCAATCAGTGGGAACTCCTCTGGGCCCAGTTGCTTAAAGAGTCTAGACATCTGAGCAAACTAAGACAGAAATGTATATTTAGGATGGAAGAAGTACGTTTTATATGTCTATTATTCAACGTGTAACGTGGTTTCAAATTTGCAAATGAATTAAGGAGAATAATACTTACCACCCATGGTTTGTCGCAGAAATTGTAGACAGAGTGCAAAGAGTTCACACTTGGCAGTCCAGCATACTGCAGTCCAATCACCATGTTTCGGTGGTCTCCGTTCTTGTCCATGCTGAAGGCATGCTGTCTGATCAGCACAAAGTCTGGCTTAAAGGATCTGGGACGGAGGACATTAGCAAAATATTAAACTGCCGCGCAAGACAAACTGAGCAGTTATTAGGTTCTTCCATTCAGGGGACAGTGGAATTTAGAAGAGTTCTTACTTGGTGACCTTGTGCCCATTCCTGATCGCATCCATGTCCACATTATAGGTGCCTGCAGAATTGGCCACCAGGTTGATTTCAGAGAACTCTGCCTATGAGCACAATGGCAAAGCAAATCCCTGACGAACACCATATAAAACACTGTGATCACAGCAGGAGGGCAGCGGATGACTACCTGTTCTACATGAGCCGTGCTGTGAACAGGCTACAATTATAAGATGGCAGACTTTATCTGAAGTGCGTTCTTCCTGTTAAGGGGCCACAGGGGAAATAATGGAAACGCAAGCGCAACATGAAGAACATGGACAGAAATAGGAAGGAAGGAAAATGCCTCAGGCAGAGAAAAAGACTTGAAAACTTTTAGAATCTTCCCAGAGTGCTGTGGGGTGGATTACAGCATGCTGTAAATAGCCACTGACACATGCTGTATCAACACATATTCTCATAAGGCTGCACATTCACTAATTTACCAAAATGATTACTGCTCAGAAACAACCGATTCACTTATTAAATTTTGCATTAGTCAGAACAGCTTTGTGGAAGCATCTGCTAAACAAAACATGTTTCTTCTAATCAGATGTCAAGGGACTGAACTAACGCTGCACTCCCCTCTCCTGTCAATATGTACTCATTATTGAACTGGACCCTGGGACATTTGTCATTCTAAGGACTCTCAGTAAACACAATGATAGCTCCCATTGCGCTGGATGACTCATCTGTTATTTATCGAGGAAAACCGTGAAGTATCACGCATATTGTTGATCGGTGCACCTACAATGTATGTGGGCAAATGGGTTAACAACTGTAACAAACAATAACAAGATGACTCACCAAGGGGCTTGGAGTTGACACTGCCTCCAAAAAATAAAGATATGAAACTAAAAGAGTATCAAAGCAAAGACAAAGGATGCACAATGTGGGCCGGGGGAACATTTTCCATGGATAATTGATAGCTGCTTATGCTTTTGAAAATAAATAATTACCAGCAATGAATACAGTCAATGCCAGGGAACAATACAGCATTTCAGGCCTCGCCATAACAGATCAGAGACAGGACCAGCAAAGCTGAGCTGGTGTCCTTGAAGTAGTCTGGTCTTTATTTTAGCTTCCTGACCTGGTGGAAAGTAAAGGTGAAGACCAACACAGAATAAAGCAAGCAGGCGCAAACCTACCTGCTCGACCTTGATGTCATATTCGCCGTGGACCTTTCTTCCTCTGAAGACCTTCGCCCTGCGTGTGCGAAATGAGGATGTGAATCCATTTGCCGGTTGTATCCAGACACAAAGTGCAAATTTCTCCTGTGAATTGACAGCTGACATTTCCTCCAGCATTCACAGAACATTTCAAAACTCTCAGGCCAATGAAAGTGTGATGTCAAATTCATCGAGCGCGCTGACACCAATGGAACAAAAAATGCTTTTTTGCCCATAAATACTGTTAATACTGTAACTGCTGGCAACCCAGGAGGTTTAAGCTCCTCTTGCCCTCTTAAAGGAACCATAAACACAAAGTAAAGGTAAATGTATTGTTATTTAAACCTACTTGGTGCATGAGGAGATATGAAGTGGACATACTGTAAGGACATAAATACTGGCCGTCCTGTATGAAGTTTATATGCATCCTCATCTCCTGCCTGTTAGACTTCATGGTTGTGACAGGGTGGGAGAACCACCAGGCCTCTGTGCTGTGGGATGGGAGGGTTTGGATGTGATGAAGCACCGATCTGCCTAATTCATTATCACCTCCGGTGTCATTTGAGGCCTAGGATGCAGTGTTTCATCACCTTTGACGCAAAGCCCTGATAAGCATGCATTATGTGCACTGGCGAAGAGGCTGTGCTAACCTGGTGTGCATGTATTTTTCTGGCGCACAATTTGCCCCCCTCCCCCAGAAAACCTGCAGCATCATCATACCCAGAGCACTGGCATCATTTTAATCATTTTCATGACAGATTGCAGGGTGACTTCGACTCAAGCAACAGCTGATCGTCAAATGAAAATGGCTTCTCTGCCTTCAGTGTGCTGCGCCTCTGCCGTGGATGGCACTATCAGCTCACACACACACACACACACACACACACACACGCTTCTGCAAGGTGCTTCTGGTCTCAGCAAGACGCCAACGGGCTGTTACACGTGATGCATCTCACATCACCCGGTGAATCATATGACCTTCTAGATGTTAGGCCACTGCAACCCACGGTCTGGCACACTTTTCTGTCTAGACGAGGCGCCGCGTTGGCGATGCGCACCGCTCTTACCAGTCGGTCTGCTGGTCATCGATGACCAGGAGGATCTTGGCGCTGCTGGAGACTCCTGCCCGGTCCGCTGCCTCTGATAAGGTCGCGGCCGCGGCAGCCGTGGTCTGTTTGACAGCATTGGATATGGACGAGAAGAAGCCTCCACCTCCTCCTCCTCCACCTCCACCTGCACCTGCACCTGCAGGCTGCGGCTGGCTGGTGGACTGGCGCCTCTCCGACGGTCCTGGCGACACTGCGGGGCTTTGCTGCGGCGGGTCCGGGCGTTGGAGATCAGTCATGTAGCCATTGGGCAGGTTGGACATGAAATTGCTGTCCGAGAGGCGTCGACGCAGGTAGTTCATGGTGGGGGCTTAGTGAAGCGACGGGAAGAGGTGCCCAGATATCCTCCAAGTGGATGCGACTTACAACTTGGTGTTCAGCAAGAAAAGGGAATGACTAGGCTACTTTTCCATGTGAGAGAACGGGGATCAGTGTTACCTAAGGGGGGGGGGGGGGGGAGCCTTGTGTTATCGATCAGGAGCAGATTTTTAATATCTGCCTACAGTAGTGAGGAATCGTGACCGAGTAGCTGAAGGAATGATCTGAGGGAAAGCAAACCATCACACAGGCTTTTGGTTAATGCTTAAAAATGAGGATGCAAAGCTCAAATGAAATGAATCTTTTCCACATTTCTATCTGATTTACACCCCTGCACATCAAAGCAGCACTAATCCGTAGTAAGAGTCAC
Organism: Pempheris klunzingeri; assembly: GCF_042242105.1. Taxonomy (NCBI): domain Eukaryota; kingdom Metazoa; phylum Chordata; class Actinopteri; order Acropomatiformes; family Pempheridae; genus Pempheris; species Pempheris klunzingeri. The sequence continues at coordinate 27,999,066 of NC_092018.1, forward strand.
AACAAGGCATGAAGGAGCCTACCTGGGAGTGGAGCCGAAACTGATCCGCCCCGAGGATGAGCTGCTGATGCTTTATTGTTATTAGTATTGTCTCTCCCAGGAAAGCATGTAGGTGATGGTCATGTCCTCTGTGCAGGCGGGCAGGCCGTGCTCCGGGTTTGAATCTGTGAAAGTAAAGCTACAGCCCCCTCCTCCGTTCTCCCTGTCCTTCCCCTCAAGCCCCAGTTTTCTCCTCCGCCTGCCCTGCGTCACTCCCAGTCATCCAGAGGGACAAGAGCCTGCGAGGCTGGGCCACGGTCAAGCTGCCCGGTGTGGCAATACCACACTTCCGGGTGCTGTTTTCAAGATAAAAGCACGTTAAATAGGATGGTGGCTAGGTTAATAAGGATTCTTATAGGTTTACTTTTTATTGCTTCATCTTATTTTGCATTTTTGTGGACAAGACTTTACAAATGAAAAACTGTGATAATATGTTATGACATTGCATAACACATGTATATCTTCTCACTAAGGGGAGCACATGTGCATTAGAAATCACACAATGACAGGGGGGGGAAATAAAAGAAAAACGAATGGTGTGACTAATACAGAAAAAAGCCAGCAGTCCACAGTCCTCCTTTTAACCTCCTGTGATCCTAATTAGAAGTTACCCCACACTTTACCCCCCTCCCATCCCTCCTGAGCGTTTCCCCTCTCTTTGTTGAACTCATTCCCCTCCATTAGATACAGGTGATACAGAAATGACCATATTGTGTGTTTCTAGAAATCCCAATTTTTAGACGTTATTCTTCTAAGAAGACAATTCACCTTTAATTTAACACTAATTCTAAAACATTTTACATCCAAATAGGAAATTTGGATTAGGGAAGATTAGGGAATCAAAGAGCTTTTTTTAAATCATCATAACCATTTGATTCTGTAACGTTATGTGGTTCTCTGCCCTCCATCCTTTGCTGTTCATACATGTAAAGCTATTTGCCAGTAGTTCACTTGCACTCCATCTGTTGCCTGTTTTATGTCACTGCAAATTGAATATCTGAGTCTTGGCCATACCAGCTGTACAAAACAAGCAACTGGAAATGTCTCCTTTGGCTTTGATGGACATTGGTGATTTTACCTGATTCATCAATTTAAATGAAAAATAATAAACATATCATTTGCATGAAAATAATTCCTGGCTGTAGCCCTGAATATTTAAAGGAGTGGCAGCCACATTTCTGTTGAAGGGAAGGTTACTGGACTTCCGGTGTGGCTGAGCCTGTGTTTGTGTGACTTGACGCAGCAGTGCTGGGATATGATGGTGGTGCTGATGAGAGCAGGGTGACAGGGGCGTCGCTCAGTGCCAGACATGAGCGTGCTGCTGACTCTGCGGGCTGCTGCATGGGTGTTGATGTTACATTGCAACTTGATGTGTGCAATAAAACGGCAGAGGCACGTAGTTTGGCCGTTAGGGCGCTGACACAGGGTGTTACTTTTTCATTTTCAGCGGAGTCAATACAGATTGCGCCATCTGTTGACGACACTTGGAGCCAGAGATCGACGCAGACCCCCGGGGGGGGTCTCAGGTCTCTGCTGTGGAAACTGCACAGTGCGGAGAGACTGAACCGTGTTTGCAGTGGACACAGGTGCTCTTTTCCTACCTGCATCAGGAGAATAATGACAAAACAGCACAAATGAATGAAATAAAATGCAGATTTAAACGCTGGCATTCAGCAGTTTGCTTTTGGCAGGTGCTGTTTTCACCGTAGTTTTGGTTCCTAAAATTAACCAAACTGTAAGTGAAAACCTATAATAACGAAAGTAAATAATAAAACAAATAAGTTAGCTTAGTCTGATAATAAATGTATAGATTTTGCTGTTTGTCTCACTGTTGGCTGACATCCCTGTATCTACATCATTCAGCGTCCACACCCACGGTGCTTTATGGAGGAATTTATCATTCTTTATTCTACATAATCAGATCAGGTGTAAAATAAATTATTTGCACCCATGTGCAAGTAGACACACTGGAACGTGTTAATGTCCTAATTTGTTTGCTCGTTAGTATAGTGGGATATTCAGGCTTCAAATGAGATGTATAATGACAAGAGCAGCAGGAAACTCCACAAAGCACTGTGAGTGCTTGTATTTGTTCATTTACATGAACAGTATCATGATTGTTATCATTTTGATTTGTCTGATTAATTGCAGTGCAAACACTTCTACTACAAAGATTCACTGGAGGAATTCTGTTTTCTCTCATTCCATGATCTTATTAACAGCTGATATAGACAGAGGGAAGTACTATTTTAAACAAAATCATTTGCAAAATACACCAATACAAAAAAATGTAATCAAATACTGTCGAACTGTATTGTGATAATCACTTCTCTCTTTCTAAGCATTAGGAATCAGTGAACATTTTGTTAGTATAGTAAAACAGCAAACAAGACATCCAGGGAAGCATTTTCTCAGCTGTCTGAGGAACAGACAGGTGGATGAATAATGCCACAAAACAAGAAAAACTTGAGTGACTTTTAACCCCAGATTCCTTGGATTTTTAAATATTTACACTGCATGTGGAATCTGTCAGTGAGCAAACACATTTTGCAAAATGTAGTGAACAGCACTTTGCTTGTCTTGTTTTGTTTCTGTTTTGAAATGCGTGCACAGCAGCCTTGTGCAGGTTCTGAAGGCGTGCTGTTGGAGTGTTTGACTTAGGGGGGGCGCTGTTTAGCTTGAAATGAGCTCATCACAACACTCCTCGTGCACGTCCTCACAGTTAGGCCTTCATACGTGCAGCTCTTTCTCATTTCAGAAGAAATGTTCCTTATGACAGTAACCACCTGCAGTATTAACTGGATTAAAACAGGGTGATATATCAGCCAATACCAGGGCAGCATTTTTTTATTGATTCTCAATGAACTAATGTGCAACCATATCAATCGTACACATATGATTTGCAAATGTAATATGTTCACATATCAGTTACCCTCTAAATGATTTTCCAGCAGCACCAGTGTCACACAGTATCTGAGTGAGTGGCCTCCAAGGATTTTCTACGTGTGGCCAAACTCCTCACTATGCCCGGGCGAGATTGTTCTCATGGCAGCAGCATTTTCAGGACTTAGGAGTCTTTGTCTGGCCATCAACAAAAGCCTTTGGATTACTGGTGAGGCAGGCTCACAGCACAGCTGCGTGCGTGTATGGGCAGGCCAGTGGAATGACTGGAGCTCCGGTGGGCTAAGAACTCGAAAAAATGCAGTTTGGTGAGATTGCAGATTAGGAGGGAGGGAGAGGGCGAGGGAGAGGGAGAGGGAGGGGAGTGGGACAGGTGCTAGCTCCATGGAGGGAAACAAAGGGCACACCTCACTTTCTTCAGGGATCAGGGAGAAATGTAAAAAGTTGTGTGAAAAAAAAAGTGAGTTATAGCCAAAGAGCCATACGGTGTGTGTGTGTGTGTGTGTGTGTGTGTGTGTGTGTGTGTGTGTGTGTTTTGCTGTTGCTGTTTTATGACATCTTGTCCTAAAGAAAGTGCTGAATAAAGCCAAAGTGTCTCTAGTCAGTGTGGATTCTGTGGTGCTATGACATTTAGCAACTCTGCTTTCTACCTCTGAGACAGCCCTACCTGTGAGCTCATTCTGCCTGCAGGACAATAACAACACAGAATGAACGGGGGCTCTGGATTGGTCCCGACAGCAGCCAATCTGAATGCACGGAATGAGTCACAGGGAAGCCACTGCACCTATCTGCACTCACCTGATACTTTACCTGGCTGAGCTCAGAGGCAGCATCTCATTACCTTCCCAATACAATCCATAACTGAGGCTCATTGTGTCCTGTAAGCTCCAGCACTTAAGGTGTTTCTCTGTATTTAGCTTCTCGCAGACAGACACACGGAGCCATGGCTGTGGCTAATTTCCAATACATCACTCGGATGAGCAGTGGCTTCAAGGTCTACATTTTAGAGGGTAAGCTCGATTATGGCTCTTCTTTTGATGCCTCATGTTGCTCGAAGAGAGTGAACACTTCTACTTCTGTATTGTATTATAATAATACTGTCTGGTTTGTTTGTTTATCTCTTTAGATCTTGTGTCATGTCACAACCTGATGCAATACATGTGTTCTTTACAGTGACATTTACTTTTGCTCTTTGGATGATATTCATGTAAATAGAGATGTGTTGACAGTCACATGGAAAATATTCACCAACAAGAGATTTGTGAGATATGTTTAGTTTTTTTGTCATGAAGAAAAGATAAGTTTAAAACAAAAGGATCAGGAAATCTAGTAGATTTCAAACGGGAAATCTACTCCGAATAGAGAATAAAGAACTTTGGTTAATAGTAATACTGATAGTAATGCTGTCCTCAAGATGAACTAAGATTCTGTCACATGCGTTCTCCCACACAGCTAGGGTTCTTTGGACTATTCACAAATTCTTTCAAACACAGCAAAACAGGAGGTCAGGCAGCATATTCCCTCTGCTAAGAAATATCCATGCCTGAGGCAGTAGAAAATCAGCATAGGTGTGGTTATACCTGCCCCCCCCCTCCGCTTCCACAATGGCGCTCTGTGTGAAGGAGTAGCTCACAGGTGTTGGAGTGTTCAGCCAGTAAGAAATGCGCATTGGAATGAACACTTGGGGTGCGAAGACACAGTGCACACAACTTGCATTGTTGCAGACGTATCACCTCGTTGTTTATTCAGCAAGGCAGTAGATGTTGCTGTGACTTCTTTCAAAGAGCTGAATGATGAAATTTGAATACAGTCTAAGGAGCTCTGGATGACTCCCACTGCCCCATCAGTGTGGATATTCAAGTGTTAACCGAGCATACAGTCAAACAATAGGCCGCAGTCTAATTATGCTGCCATTACATTTCCAGACAATGCTTTGTGTTTTGACTGTATGTTTGATTGTTGGAGCAGCTTACTGACGTGAGACAGGAGCTCCAGCAGCAAATGGATTTAAAAGTAATACTCTTGTTGCGTTGATTTAAATTTACTAAGTGGTGTACCTGCCTTTAGAAAAAACACAGTAAACATATCATTATGTGGGTTTAACTTCCTGAGAACAAACAGTGCATTTCTTTTATTCAGCACACCAGTGACATCATCATCATCATCTACTTGCTTGAACTCTCAAAGTTTCAAAAATCCAATGTCTATCTGTGTGTGTGTTCTCCCTGATGGCCCCCGATCACAGATTGGTGCCCTCAAAGACAGAAAGCCATTAGAAGTGAGGCACCCCATCAATAACGAAACCTGTTGATCACGTCCTCTCCACTGTGTGACAGGGCTGATTGCCAACATTATGCTGAAAAACAACATTTACCGTTAGCATTGAATCAGCTGTGCAGTGTTGTAACCCTCACTAATCAGGTCGATCGAGTTCCACAAGTTAACGGAGTTTACAATTAACGGTGTTTCCCACGAATGGCAGTCATGCAGGTCGAGGTCATGGATCAAAACAAACACACTGATCACAGAGTGACACACACTATTGTCAGTGTAGTGAAATCAGCATTGCAAGTATATGGTGATAAGTCTTGCCAAAATATGATCATACGATCATATGAGTCTATGGTATTGTATGTATGGTTGTAGTTTTGCAAGAGCCTAAAAATTCTAATTCTGCACTCTACTTTTGTTTTTTAGGTCAGCCCCACCTCAGGAGTGAAGACAGATACAGACATATCACGAATGACCGGGCTCGAGTCCCAACTGTGTATCCAATCAAACGCAAGCGCAGCCACGAGAGAGGCCTGACGTTGGAGGAGAGGTTGGTGAAACTGGTTTATTCCTGCTTCCCGTGATAATTCAAGATCAACGAAAATGCAAATTCTGTCAAACAGAATTGTGACATTCACGCAGATGAATACGTGTTTCAGGCGAGAGCGGGCACTGAGCAGAAGCAGCGGCAGAGCTGCCCAGAGAGCAGCACCGGCGCCGGCGGTGTTCAACAGGCCGCAGAGTCCCACATCTACCTGGAGTCCCACACCGAGCCCCACCAGCCCCCTGCCCCCCCATGTGTACTACACACCAATCATGGATGAACCCCTTGCCCTCATCAAGAAACCAAGAAAAGACCATGAAAGCACAGAGGAGAAGGCCAAACCCTCTTCTACCACCCAAATCCAGGTAACTCGCCAACAAACACTAAAGTGCTACATGCATCATCGACTTGTTCTACATGATTTTCTCAAAGATGGTGGATGTTTGGGCTCTTATAACCTGTAAAAAGGGTCAGCACAGTATGCCCCTTTGTAGTCTCAGTGTAGCTCCGGGCTACCCGCAGCAGTGGCACATCTCCCATCTGGAGTCAGAATGTATACATGCCTAAGCGTGTCCGAGCTATGCAATCCAGCCGGATTCAGGAAGAAAATGTGAGCAATGGATAGAGGAATGCCATCAACAAGACCAAACAGACTGCTCTCTCTGTGAACTGTATATGCCACCCCACTGGGGAGTGATTTGACTTTTGTGGGCAAACCCAACCAGTTTAATTGGTTTTCAAACCATGTTGTTTCAATAACTGAACTTTGTACACTGTTTGGTTGTAACAGGATGCACGCAGTCAGGTCTTTTAAAGGTTTGTGGAATGAAGAGGAAGCACAAAGCAGGGATGCTGTGTTCTCCGTGCAGAATTACAGTAATTTTCCTTTAATTAATGACCTGTCTCTTTCTCTGTTATTTCTTTTTCAGATGCGTCCCTCTGTAATCACCTGTGTGTCCTCATCGAGAAACCCCTCCTGCAGATCCGACATCAACAGCAGCACCTCATCAGGTCAGTCTCACACTCCTGTGGGTGAGCTCACCCACCAGACGCTCACTCCCCAGTCGTCACACACGCATCATAATGCTGATATCCACTGACTCACTGAGGTGTGTGTTTGACGTATATCATCCTCCCTCTCCCAGTGATTTCCAAATGCAACTACGACCACGTGGTGGAGGAGCATTTCCAGAGGAGCCTGGGAGTGAACTACCAGACAGCTCGCTCCCAGCAGCTCTCCATCAGCGTGTCTGTCGACGACCACTTTGCCAAGGCTTTGGGAGACAAATGGCTGCAGATTAAATCCAAGTCTTCCTCCTGTTCTTCAACACCTCCCAGCAGCCCAAGTGTTACTCACTCCCCCACCTACAGCCACAGCCCAAATCAGTCCCGCAAAGAGTCCACCAGCAGCTCATCGTCAACTTCCAGCCACTGGTCCGGCAATTAAAGCAGAAATGGCCCCTGATATGGGAAGAAACTGGACTTTTAATGTTTCACTGCGTGCAGCTCTGCTTGCTGAGCAATGGAAATGCCAACGCTTGTGTTTTGAGGGCGAGCTAACAGATGCAGGAGTGCCGTCACTTTGGACCACTGTGTGTCCAAGTCTCAGACACACTGATGGAGACAGATGTAGCGTTCAGTGGGACGTCCTTGTTTGGCTACATGTCTATCCTCTGCTTGTCAATAGCATCTGAATACAATGAGATACTGTAGGCGGTGTTGTTGGATGGTTGAACAACCAGCCAAGTAATCCTTTACATTTCTCCAGTTTTGTGTCACTCTTTTAATGCAGCCTGGATGCCACAATTTCATTGTATTATATTTATATCCTGATACACTTGGGTTTCCTTACAGTCGAAATGACTAGCCTATCTGCTGTATGATATTGTGCTTATAAGCTGTACACAAAACAAAGACTTTTAAAAAGACTTTGAAAAATAAAATTCTCAAAAATCCTTTTAATGTGTTTTTTGTGTGTGTGTTTTTGTATTTTTGTATAGTGTTGTCAGACAAATCTGTAAAAAAAAAACAAAAAATATTTGATCACAAAAATGAAAAATGAAAAGTTCTGGCAGAAAAGCAAAACTGACATCACAATATGAATAAAACTCACGTATACCTCGTAAAAACAGGGCAGGGTGGTGCACCAGACAAACCAAGCAGTGAGTCAGTGAGCGTCTACAACACGTCCGGCACACACATGGTGTTTTACACTCAGGGGTTGTTGCCACACACTGAGTGGAGATTAAATGGATGCATGAGCAACACATTTGGGACTTTTTCCTGTAAGTTAGGGGGAATGTAGGGTGCATGTTCCAGCAGGCAACAGGTCTTGTGTTCTGACATTCCTGTCTCCTGAGAAAATGACTCTGTAAGATCCTACAGATCCTGTTTGGCAAGGGATAGGAGGGAGGGAAGAGGGGAAGGAAGGGTTGGGCTAATATAAGCCTGTGCATGAGAACCACCTGAGCTCTTCAGTTACTTATTTGCATGTCCTATCTTGCCTAACTTTAAAAATGATATGCAACATTTAAAATCTATCTTTGAAATTACAGAGTTGGTCAATTTGAAAGAATTGGGAAATAACCTAGATGTTCTGACAAGTTGAATATCTTGAGAGGGAAGTTGTAGATGGGGGATGAGAAAAAGGGGGAAATGTGAACTGGATGCATTTGTACGTTTAAATTGTTAAAATAAAAGATGTATAGAATAACGTCATTGGGTGGTTTGAGTTAGGACATCTGCACAACACTTCAAATCTTCCACTGTAATCTACTGTAGCATAACACAGGGTTTGCATCTAACAGATCTTGCAGCACGTCCACACATACAGGAGCACAGTGTGAAGTGCTGGTTACTGCTTTTCCTCATTAAGAGTTGAAACTGGTATTTCCACATGGCGTATATTCATCAGCCGGTGGAACCTGAACAGGAGCATTGATGCCACCTAGAGGCTCCTTGGTACACTTTAAACAGCCGACAGTGACAAATGGTCTCATGCTGCATGATGAACAGCACAGACAGCTAAACACGCTGCAGGTAAACTTGTTGAGTGACCTTTGGAAACTAAACAGAGCGAGATGAGGGAATAAAAATCCCCAGTTTGCCACTAGGAGGCAACTTTAAACTCAAAACTATCAACCTCATGTGTCTGGCACTGCTAAACAAATGAATGCTTGATCCAATTCTGTGAGGAGTCTACATTAATATTTTTAAGTTTGAATTAATTTCAGGATATATATTAATCACCTTTATCTGTTTGAAGCCCCACTCCATATTTGATGCAGTAAATGAAACACGTTCAGCTATTGAAGAGTGATGTTTAGAGCAAGAAGGCTGAATGTGGTCGTTGAGATGATAGAGAACAAGTGGCCATGAGAATGCCAAGAGAAAAAACTTCTCAAGCCGCTGCAAAACAGATGCACATTGTTTGAGGGCAGGAGATAATTGCGATTCTGAATACCTCAAACATGACAGAAAACAACATTTAAGTCATTCTGATTGTGGCAGTGATAATTAAGTATGCACCACAGTACAGAAGATTGGCCAAGCCCGCTGGGAAAGTTCTTGCACCGTGTCTGTGTCTGTCAAAAGTAAGATCACTGACAACAAAGCACAGAGCATTTTGTAAATAACTGAAATTACGGCTGTAATCTCATGAGAATATGATTGCACGGAATGATTGTGTTTCTGTTGTGTGGAGACGTGTAGGATTCATTTGTGTCTAAACCATCAAACATACCTTGGATGATACATAATGATCGTTGGGTTTCAGGCCGCTGATGTTCACAGTCTCAAACCTGTAGCTTTATTTAACAGTGACAAATTAATATGATATGAAACAAGCTTTATGCTTTTTCCCGGTTTATGTACATGTGTGGAGCTGCTGTTGATGCAGCTGCAGTTCACGTGACCTCAACTGGAATATTTCAATAGACAAGAAACCCTCACAAAACTCAGCCTGATGTTACTTAAGTGACACAACAACACATAAAATGACTTCTTTTCAGGGTAAATTTAACATCAGGGAAGCAACAGCGACAGAGAATCAGCTGTGAGATCTCTGCGAATACTCTCATGTTCTTCTAAACTAGATTTTATGTGTTTGTCGTTCATTTCACAATAGAATATCAGAATTACCGCCTCGCCATTGTCTGTCTCCTCCAACCAGGCAAGACCCAAGATTAGCGTCACCAGTTCAGTGTCCCACCAAATGTGAAGAATGGTCACAGTCTCCCTCTTCTGTTTCTGAGTTCTGTCGAATAATGGCAGAATATTGTGATGTGAACGTGAAGTTAGCCTCTGACGTTTTGGACATTAAATGTCACTATTTAATTATTTTAGACATTTCCTAATAATCAGCATATGGATTCTTGAGTCGTGGCCAACAAATGTGTTTTGTGAGGTCCCATTGACTTTTACGTTTGACCTTGAATCAAAATTGTAATCATCCTTAAGTCGTCCTTTTCCAATTGGACGTTTGCGCCAAATGTGAAATTCCCTCAAGGTGTTCCTGAGATATGGCGGATGGACAGATAACCTGAAAACATAATGCCCTCGGCCTCGACCCTCACCGGCACAGACACGTTAACAACAGTGTTTTTACAGTGAAACAAGCCAAACAGTTTTTACACTAATCAAACTGTCTAAACCTGACACCTAGAATCAAACAGGGCCTCAAATAGGAATTTGATTTTAATATGTGAAATCAGGCTTCAGGTGAAGGCTCCAGTCACATTAGACTGACCAGTGTGGATATTCTGTTTTGTTAGATGGTTAGAAATATCTACTGGTCAAAATATCTACTGCAACAATATGTTTTCTCTTGGGTTTTTTTTTATCTATTGCTCCTGTTCCTCACTAGTTAATCTATGCAAAACATCCATTTCTCCTAATCCACTGGCTGCTGTATTTAGCTTGTTATCATTGGATTCCAGTGTAAGTCGTCCTCAAAGAAAAGCCACAGCATCTGCATGCTGATTAATGGTCATGAACAAGAAGTCTGACAGACTCCCTTCTTTTATAACATGGGTGCAAGAGATGATGTCTATGAACAGTTTATCTAACGCAACAAAAAGGGTAACATTGATACACAAAAGAAAGTGTGACATGATCCGAGTTGGGGGTTGATATCCAGGAAGCTCTTCTAGCTGTAGATGTGTGTGTGTGTGTGTATGTGTGTGTGTGTGTGGTGGTATTCGTCACATGTATGCCTGTGAACAACCTTCTTTTCCAGTGGAGCTGTGACTCACGTCCATTTGAACTTGGTCACATGCGTTGGAGAGGTCAGACTATTCCACACAGGTAGCACTTGTGTGAACTTGTCAGATGCAAACTACATCATCCAGCAGGCCCTAAATAAATGAGTAATGAAGAGGAACTCATCAGCAGATTTGGAGGCAGCGTAGCATCTCAGAAAAGAGTCGATTGTGCTGACGGGGAAAGGCAGCCCGACCGTCCTGTGGAGCTTCTCAGTGAGGCGGCTGTTCATGGGGAGTGACAGGTTGATCAGTAACACCGTTTGTGAGCATTTCTTCACGTTCTGCTCGGCGACGCTTGTTTAATGAGCTACACACTCTCCACACTCTGGAGTTTAGGAGTGTGCTCAGTGTCTTTGGCATTAGCGTCCACACAGAGACCAGTAGAGAGAGGAGAAAAACAGCAATACCTCTAAAACGAGCCAAAAAACATCTGTAAAGATTCTTTTTTTTTAAAAAAAAAAGGAGAGAACGCCCTCCGTGGGCATAAATATGAAGCTTGGCCAGTAGGTGTCACCAGATTGGAGGCCATGTTGTTAATAAAATAAAAACCTATGGTCTCTTTTTCACCTCTCACTTCCTCATTGACAGATCTGTCTGTCTTTCTGGGCACTTACACACAAGTCAAACTATACATAGCATCCAGACATGTTACGGGAAATTTCGCTTATTATATAAAAATAACAAACCCCCCTGATCACCAAAAACACCCTGCAGCCTGAAATGTGTTCTTCTAAAGAACAAGCAGATATATTTAGGCAAAACAAAAGACATCTGAGTGTCTCCACAGTGGTTTGGTGGGGGTGGGGGGTTACACACAATTTGGGGATTCCATGTTCAGCAAAGCAACCCAGTCAAAGACAACTGTAATTATTCCTCCCTGCCAACAAACAAGCTGAACATGAGCTTTTGGCAGCAGAGGTCTCATGACCGGACTGGAAAGGCGTGTACTCAGAGCAGCTCTACATATAAAGCGCAGCCTGCACGCACAGACGCACAGACGTCCCTCCTGCACAGACACCTGTCCGCGCGCACGGAGCACAGGGCACGCGCACAGGACGGCGGACCCCCCCCGATCTGCCACCTCGACCTCACGTGTAAGTGTCAACTGTTTTACTCTATTTTCTCCCCCTCTTTCTTTATTTTCTTTACTTTTTTCTCTCCCTGTGTTTGGATTATGCAAGAGGCAGCTGAGGAGATTAACATGCCGCTATTTTGGAAAATGAGTGACAGTCCTGAATGGGCCAATTATTCGTAGCTGTTAAGTCCCCCGTTTTGAAGTTTTAAGTGGATTTGTGAGCGAGTTCACTACGCAAGTGGGATTTTTAGAGCCTACTACCATTATGTGTGTCACTATGTGCCCGCTGAAAACACGGTGACACACTCATAACATAAGATTCATACATTCATTCATTTCATGTAAAGGATCAACTCTCATTGGTCATCTGGGATCTTGTAGAAAGTCCTATTGAAACATCCCAGGAGACTTAAAACACGGTGTAGTGCAGGGAATTAGTCACTCTTGTCATAAAACCAATGTAGTAATTCACTAAAACTAAAGTAAAAAGTAAAATTAGGTGTGAAAAAAGCATTTTAGTCAGCAGAAATAAAATAAAAACTAGAAATGTGACTGAAACAATACTGTGTACTGACAAAACTGACAAAAATAAGATAAAAATAGAGGAAAATGTCTTAATACTTAACACTGCCAGCATGTCTGTTGAGACTTGGATGACTGTCAGTCATTTGCATTCAAAAAGTGTTGTGTTGGTACCATAATAGCAATCTGAACTTTAATCCACCCCTGAAAAATATCCCCCATATTATGATAAAAAAAACTAGAATTAATAGTGAAATTAAAAACTAAACATGTGTACAATAAAAAAAGCTCAAGTGAAGTAAGCAAACCCACTGTGGAAACTAACTGAGACTAAACTGAAGTGAAAACAACAATCATCAATGGATGAAACTTGTATAATCACATAGACTACAATCTGTCTCCAATAGACTTTAATATATAGCATAGAGAGTCTTCTTCCTGCCTCCGTCATGAAAATAATGTCATGAACAGCCTCAGTAAAAGCCGCACTCCAAGCTGCATCAGTAAACTGACACACTGACTCCAGATCAGTGTTATTATTCCCTCAGCTGTCCATAGTGTCCTGCTCAGACAGATAACTCTACAGGAATGTTACACAGTTTTATGCCAAACTCACACCAGCAATGACTTATTACACTTTACCGTGACCACTTCCCTCTGCCCCGGCACACTAAATCATGCCTGCTCTGGTCTTGTCAGCCTGTTTTGGGCTTGTTAATATGTAACTCAATGCAGCCTTTGTTTGTGAACCAGTAAATGAGGAATATTAACCACTAACTCTTTCTGTGTTCCTGTTTTGCAGTGTGTATCATCAGGAGCTCACTGTCACAATGGATGTCTCTCCCGTCTCCTTACCCAGTCACTGTGTTATTATGAAGCCCACAGAGAAACCCTGCACACCTAGCTCGCAACACATTTTGATTTCTTCCCAGTTGCACCTTTAGAACTGAACCAAAGGGGTTCGTCAGTCCATTTATTGGTGGGAATTTACTTAGAAATACATTATTACCTCATAAGTTAACATAATAATCATAACAGTCAGCTGGCTTGGTTTACCGCTGATTGTTTTCATTCTGTTGAATTGAATTGCAAGTAATGATGGATACAACTACACTAGCAACCCTGGCTGCTGCCACTACCATGGCCCTGGCCTCTCAGTCGGACATGTCAGGCTACTTGTGGCTGCTGGTGTTGGGCTTCGTCATCGCCTTCATCCTGGCTTTCTCTGTGGGGGCCAATGATGTGGCCAACTCCTTCGGTACTGCAGTGGGCTCCGGAGTGGTCAGCATGCAGCAGGCCTGCATCCTGGCCACGGTGTTTGAGACGGCGGGCTCAGTGCTGCTGGGGGCCAAAGTCAGCGAGACCATCAGGCAGGGAATCATCGACGTCCGGATGTACAACGGCTCCGAACACATCCTGATGGCAGGATCGATAAGTGCAATGTTTGGTAATTCCTGTTTAATTTGAATGGTGCAACGGACATACAGCAAAGGGAAATGTTTGTCTGGTGAACTGTCACGCTGGGAGAACAGGCCCTGCTCATGTTTTTGTCCTGCAGGCTCTGCTGTGTGGCAGCTGGCTGCATCATTCCTGAAGCTCCCCATTTCTGGAACTCACTGCATTGTTGGAGCCACAATTGGATTCTCCATGGTAGCCAGAGGTCACCAAGGGGTCAAATGGATTGAGATACTGCGCATTGGTGAGTATATGTTGTTACGCCCCACGTTTCAGGACAAGGATCTGTTAAAGCTGAAATACAAGTTCAGCCAAAAGCTTATTGATCGATGTTCTTTCAAATGTCTTTTGCTATCCAAAGTGGCTTCCTGGTTCCTGTCCCCTGTGCTGTCCGGCATCATGTCAGGAATCCTCTTCTATTTTGTTCGCAAATTCATTCTGAACAAGGTAAGTGTGACACCAACAGTACTGTGGTACTATTATGTACTCGCAGTATGAAAAATAAAAGTTCTCATGATATTAACTTGTTATGTCTAGTGGGGGGTCATGTACCAGACTTTTTACTGGCCAGGACAAGTTGCAACCAATGAAGAAGTTACCCAGGAAGTAATATCCAAGAAATAGCATTACTTGGTGAGCTTTGGTTGGCAGATTTCTTTTACCTTTCAACAGCCTAGTGTTTGTGCTAAGCTAAGTTACCCGGCTCATGTTTACTGCACAGACTAGAGAGCGATATCAATCTTCACGTCTACTTCTCAGCAAGAAAGCAAATAAGTGAACCCACTGGAGCTCATCAGTGGCTTCATACGTGACCCACACACGTGTGTCTCAGTGAGCGCTCACACACTGATCTCCGCAGGCTGACCCCGTCCCCAACGGCCTCAGAGCACTTCCTGTCTTCTACGCCATCACTATTGGCGTCAACCTCTTCTCCATCATGTTTACAGGAGCGCCACGTGAGTACCACGTCCGCACACTACACCCGCGCCTCTTTTGGCTCTCACTTATGGCACCGCGCTAACACAGCAGCTACTGAAAGTCACTGGAGACACAGAAGAGTCTTCTTAGGAAAAAAAAAAAGTAGGTGACACAAAAATCAGGAAACATTTCATCATCTTGTTCTGGACATTTTGACTGTTCCAGACACTAAGTAAGACAGGATCGCAGAAGACTAAAGCCGCCAAACACAGCAAGAATGAAGTAAAAGCAGTTTAATGGGAATCTGAGAAAGATGCCTCTATTAAATGGACAATCTCCACTCCTTTTTGTTTCATTTGCAGGATTGAACTTATCGAGAAGTCAACTGGCCTGGGCCCTTCACTGAAGGCTGCAGGCCGGTGTGTGTGTGGGTGATATAACACACCGTAACTCCTGCTATGCAAAATTACAGCAGGGTGCACGTCTCTCACCAACACTGCACACACGCTCCGGCCGGCACGTTATTTTCTGACACGAAGATGCAAAAATTACTTTTATTTCATTTTTTAAAAGAAGGATATTTTCTACCCAAACACTTTAAAGATGTTGTGGCTGTTCACATTCACATGTTGGTGATGAAAGCCACTACTTTTACTATGTGCTGTTTTCTCTGTTGTTAACCTGCTGTTGTCTACGAGAGCAAACAGGTAAGTCGTGTCTGTGAGGGAAACGTCAATATTGTCATACTAACCTGCAGTAAGCCATCTACTGTAACTCTGCAGCGCAAATAGCTATTCTATGGTAGCATTAAAAGCCTAGTGAAATTAGTAGATGAGCCTGCCAGTGTTTTTTCAGTGTATTATCACTGGGCTGCAAGGCCGGTCCCTTTGTTATTATCTGATAGGAGGAGTGTGTATTCTCGCTGATACTGTGTGTGTGTAAGAACATGCTGAAACACTGCAGCAGGCTGTTGGGACCTTTTGCATAATTGTTTTTCGTGGAACTATCACACGATATCATGTGGGTCATGCTGCTAAAAGAGACCTGTTAGATGGTAGAATGTTTGTATGCTAATTAGTCCAAGAATGCGTAAGTACTAACAGTTTCATTCGTTTTCAAAGGAGCAGCGTCAGTTGTGAATGAATTACAGAAGTGTTAAGCTTGTTTCACCTTATCTGAGAGAGACGTCTCTGTCTTGTGTGCACAGTGCTGGGATTCGACAGAGTGCCGTGGTGGGGGACACTGTGCATTTCGCTGGGCTGCGCCCTCGTCACAGCTTTGGTCGTTTGGTTCATTGTCTGTCCGCGCCTCAAGAGGAAAATCAAACGTTAGTAAATCTTACGCTTCAGACTTTCATTCATGAATGAAAAGCAACTATTAAATCAAACTATTTTATTTTTTGGCTGACAGAGCATGCATCTTTAGTAGCTGAGACCAGTAATGGAAGTCTTGGCTGTATTTTTTTATAGTTTTAGGCCACTTTTGGAGTTTAACTTGTCTAGATTGTGATACAGTTGATCTCAGTTGAACGCTGTCATGTACCTCAGGAGGACCAGCTGTTGCTCCCTGTGAAACTCCGCTGATGGAGAAGAACTCCAGCAAACCCGCGCAAGAGGAGCAGCCCTCGGTACCTCATGACCCTCGACCCCAGACTCCCCCAGCAGACAGCCAGAGGGTGGCTTTCAAACTCGGAGGCTCAGAGGAAGCTGATTTGGACAACAATGAAATGGAGGCCAAAGACTTGGATATCAGCAATGGTGAGAAATAAACACTGTTTTTATGCTTTATCTCACTGTGGTGGTTACATCCTTGGATATTTAACCACAGGTAATTCTGAAGTTCAACAACTGAACTACAGTAAAGGATGTATGTTCACAGGTCTGAATGGCACTGTAGGTCCCATGATGATCACTGATCCTCACAGTGGACGCTCCCACACAATCCACAAAGATTCTGGCCTTTACAAAGACCTGCTACACAAGCTTCACATGGCTAAGGTCGGCGACTGCATTGGTGACAGTGACACGGAGGAGCGTCCCATCAGGAGGAACAACAGCTACACCTCCTACACCATGGCCATTTATGGCATCCAAGGAGATCCTAAATACAGGGAGCCGGATGGCGGGCCGCAGAGGATATCAAGGGTGGACAGTTACAGCAGCTACAGCTCGGCAGTGACCAGCGAGAGTGCAGTACAGCAGGGGAGTGGAAGCCAGGAAGCAGTCACGGACGTCGCTCTGGAACAGGACGAGCTGGAGGTCGACCAACCAGCTGTTTCCTTGCTTTTCCAGTTCCTGCAGATACTCACGGCGTGCTTCGGCTCCTTCGCTCACGGAGGGAACGATGTCAGGTAGACAAGTGTGGGTTTTCTCCTGAAATGGGATTTCATGTATGTGCTGCTCATCCAGAGGATTTACATGAGCCATTTTCATCACTAGCAATGCCATCGGTCCACTGGTGGCTCTCTGGCTTCTGTATGAGAGCGGCTCCGTGGTGTCCAACGCACCCACACCGATGTGGTTGCTTCTTTACGGTGGGGTGGGCATCTGCGCCGGGCTCTGGGTATGGGGACGAAGAGTGATCCAGACCATGGGCAAAGACCTCACACCCATCACACCCTCCAGGTATGCCACGTGTTTATATTCTATAACAATTCTGAAATATCTTAAAGTGTGCTAACTTCTTTTTCCTCCCATTTAGTGGATTCAGCATCGAGCTGGCTTCAGCACTCACAGTTGTTGTGGCATCCAACGTTGGTCTTCCTGTCAGCACAACCCACTGCAAGGTAATGAAGCTCAAAACTCTGAAACCTCAAACCAAACAGATGGATCTGAGAATCAAAAATAGGTTCAGTGTCATAAAATTATTGTATATTCTCTGTCGATTAAGTTTTATAATCCGTGATCACAGGTAGGATCTGTGGTGGCAGTGGGGTGGCTGCGCTCCAGGAAATCGGTTGACTGGCGTCTGTTCAGGAACATCTTCATCGCCTGGTTTGTTACAGTTCCCATCTCTGGGCTGATCAGCGCCGCCATCATGGCTGTCTTCATATATGTCGTCCTGTGAGTCCGGCTACGCTGCTGCTTCGACTGACGGACTGCGAGTTTTTGTTTCGCTGACGGGTAAAACTGTGCTAATAAACATGTTCCATTTGGTCTCTGTTTATGATGTTTATGATATCATTCAGTGTCACTTGTAGGTCAAACCCATGACGTTATCTCACAGGAATACGTCCATAAATAATGTTGGATCTAAAAACAGCGTTCAAATATCCTGATGTCCTGTATATCCTTATGTATATTTGTATAAAAGCAATATTGTATTAAAAATCAAAACACTCAATTATGAAAAACAAATCGTTTTGTAATAAAACTACTAGTTGCTTGATTTGAAAGGATTTCAATGTATTAGACTTACTATTAAACATTTTCCAGTGAATCCAATTTACTGTGTGTGCATGTGGGATAGATGAGTTTCTAAAAAAAAATTAAAATAATAATTAAAAAAACACCGTCATGAGGTGGTTTTGCTCTGAAATATTATGTTGACTACACAGCTATGATTCCTGAAAAAGATTCTTTATTGTATGTAAGTTATGAACACATGGTTTACCCTGTCCTCGTCCCATGCTTTCATGTAAGTACTTGGGGGAAATAAAGGTTTAATGCTGTTCTCAACTGTTTCATCAGATACACACGAGCTTTACTGTACTTATTTTTTGTCACTTGTCGATATTTTTTAAATAAACCAAAAATTTGAGTACTCATTTCTTTGACATCTTGATTCAACAAAGCAATCGCATCACACTAAGCGACATAGAGACACAAAGACTCTTTTTCTTTAATATTTTTCCCAACATAAACCTCTCACAACAACAATGCAGCAGCCCCTGCTGATGTTTGGTGAAAATTCCACTAGGTGTCGCCGTTGTTGCAGCAGCCTGAACAGCTAATGTCTCTTTTGCCTTTGCCCCAGATGCACTGCCTCCACTGACAGACACACACCACCTGTGTGGGAAGGAGCAGTGCATTAACCATCTGCAGCAGGTTCCCTTTAAGTTTCTCTGCAGGTTTATTTTCATATCCAATGTCATTTCTATGATCTTCATCATCTAGGCCTCTCAGAACAAATTAATTTTGGGCGCATCAGCTTCTTGACTGTAGTAACAGCAACTGCAAATTAGTAAGGCTATATAAATGCTATGGTATGTGGCATTAGACTATTCAATAATACTATTCAGTGTATTTGTAGCTTAACAGCAGTACACTCGTGTGCTAACTGTACCCCCAGGCTTTGATCTGGTGTTATTTAGGGTGACTTTTTTTTCTTCCTTCCAATATATTAATAGACTCTGTTCACAGCACAGGTGGAATCAATAACATGATGGCTGAGTTCCATTTACTTGAGCCCGTTCCAGGGTCCCAGAGCTGCCGGAACACTTAAAGGAACAGAGCCATCGTTGACGTTATTATTTATTGCACCTGTGTTTTTCCTGCTTTGACAAATCAAAAAGGTCTCTTGTACTGAGGATAAAATGTGTTTATTGGCTCACACTGGAGATGGTTTGTACTCCTGGTTCATTGTTAAATATGTGAGTGACATCACATGAGTTTTGCCTTCTGATTTTCCACCACACAGTCCCGTGTTATATCGAAGGAAGCATGTAAAAACCTAAGGGGAAACACAGAACTACTTAAAAACTGGAAAACAGATGATTTCTCATGTTCTGACTTATTATTTCAAGCACTGATTGTGTAGGTCAGGAGCCGTTTTAACTAATTTAACTATTACCACTGACTGAGTTTGGGGTATTTTAAGAAAGTTTCATTCATAACACAACTTTAAGAATAAGCATTTAGTTCATGTCCTTTGTACAATAACCAGTAGCTCAGGAAAACAGCATTCCACTGTAGCCTCCACGAAGCAGAGCGCCAGCTTGTGACCACTGAGAGGTGACTTTCCTGTAGGATAAACAGCCACACGATGGTGCTCTTCTCCATATAACTGGTGCCTTTGGTTTTGACTGTTCTCCATCAGGGTCTGGAATCCATCATGTGTCAGAGAGAGTCCGTCAGATATGAACCTTGTAAGTGAGTGTGTCCGATTAAACTGAATTAAACACTTCTCATGTGCTTTATGCTTTAAACCCTCACATATCTGATATCAGTCAGGCTGCACTGAGATCAAAATCAAAGCACTTGGGCACATAAAACTTAGGATCGTATTTCCAGACAGATCTATCTTTAACTAGTGTTAAATTAGTGGTGTTATTGAGTGTATATTCATTTCATATATGAATAATCTGTGTTCAAGGCGTTTGTTGGCTGGATTCATGAACTACAGTACAGGTAGGTTTTTAACATTGTTTCCTTCCTGTATAAAAAATGTTGTGAAAGTCTTTTTGTGTTCATGAAGGATTTGTTTAAGTAAAGATGCAGTTAGTGCAGTTTATGCACTTACATGTAATTAGCAGATGTGAGTAAAGTTGTGTGTAGATGCATGAAAACCTGTTGGTTAAATGAAATGCTAAATTTATGATACAATAAACACAAAGATGACTGGATCTGGATCTAGATCTTTTTTGCAGTTGTTAATACTATTCTACATGATAAGACTAAATCCATTGTTTGTGTGATTAAATACCCTCCGGAGTTTGGAGAGAAGCTGGAGCTTTGTGAGGATTTAACTATGCCCTTCACTATATATCCAGTCAGAAGGCAGAGCTGAGGAAATACACCTCGTCTTTTCTACCCACTGCAAGAACATTATTTTGGCAGCAGATGGTACTGTTGTCCCATTTAGCAGGATTAACCTATTCATCATATAAAGTAAGACCATAATGGGCATGTGTGACATATGTGACACATATCTTGACATATTTGAAAGATTTCGCTGCAGCGTTAATATCAGCCATCCAAAAAAATCATCTATAAAGTTTAGATTCAGATATCTGACCTCTTTAGAAACATCTGCAGGAAGTCAAATAAAAAAAGATCATGGGAAGGTTACAAGGCTACAAGCATCCAACTGTCAAGTCATCCATTGAGTTACAGAGGAACTGATGCACTTTGGACGACATAAGGAGAGAAACAGTTCATCACTGCTGCAGGACAACCTGCATCATCTGATACAAACATGGCCATGAGGTCTGAGCGGATATTTAAACTATAGACTGTCCTCTAACACTTGTTTTGATCAGAGGTTTTGGGAGAATCTGAGAGGCATACCAACACTCTCATAACTGTCTGCAAACACATTTGGCATGCATGCTTTTAAAGCATTTATGCATAACAGCAACTCTAACCTGTCTATCACAGTTCCCACAGACACTTTGAGAAACCTAGTAGCAGAGCTATGGGGTTACAATATATGGCCCGTACTATCAATATGACAAGTTTAATCTTTTCTAACAGGAACCAACATCACTGAGCTCATAAATCCTGAACACCTTGAACTAGAGAGGCAGTAAAATGAGATGCAGAGTATATTTTGGATGTTCTGTTGTGATGCTTTCTTATAGCCTCTGACACTTTATCAGACCTCAGTCAAGTCAACAACATCACCCTCTAAAAAACTGTTTGTAATGTTCACATTTAAACAGCCAGAGCAATCAAGCGTTTGTCTGTGGTGTTGTTGTTTTTAGTTGAGTTTAACTGATGTAGACACATTTTGTTTCTTGTGTAAAGCTCAATCAGATCTGGCTGTCAAAGCCCTCATCCATCTCTCCTGCTTCCACAGTGGTTTATCAGCTCTGCTTCTATCTGGGAAGGCCGTAGATCAACATGACCAAAGCTGTGAGCTTGCCCCTCTCTGTAGCTGGGGCTTGTATCCTGTCTGTCATCTTGGTGCTGAGTGCTGCCACTTTTACAGTTTCAGTGTCTGAAGGATGTCAGATGTCCTTTCATGTGTCTGTGATGGTCAGATGCTGAGGTTTGTTTTGTAAAATAAAAAAAATTACCATCCTATGATGGTGGCTTTAAATGTCTGAATACATTTTTGGGGATGAGTGGGTTTTATTTTCTTTTTTTTTTTTAATCTCAGTGCCGTAACCAGCACCCCTTCATCTTATATTCTTCACTGTGTTGTCAGCAGGGGTTTTATTTTGAAACCAGATACCGGAAGTTGTATATATTTGTTTTGTCGTAATTTATACTTTAGGTGGTTTACCACTGCTGTCCATACAGGTGCGCACGGACATCTGTGCGTAATTTGCGGGCGGCAGAAAACGCGTGTATGTTGTGAGACTACGTGATGTTTGGCAGAGATGCGCGTCTCCAGCTGAACGGCTCCGCGGCTCCCGCACTGAAAACCGTGCAACTGGGGCACACGTTCACTTTGACACAGCGGACCAACAAGCTGGTGTAGTCTGTGGCGAGATCCGCGGGAATAAAACGACGTGTTGGTTTTCTGCAATAACACTGGATTACCCGGAGCTGCGTGCTGCGTTTTGATGAAAAGAGAAAAAAGGCTGAAGTCACAGATGTGAAAAAGCAGGTGCGTTTCGAGATTTGCACCTTTTTTTTTTTTTTTTTCTCTTTTCCAATCTGATTTTCGGCCGGAGCCTGTGAGATGCAGCCTCTACCTGACAGATGCGTGGCACCACAGCTGCAGCCTACAGGTCTGTATCGCCTGAAACAATCCGTGCGTGCTGTGCATGCCGCGAAAAGCGTTGAGCCTTGAGATTTAATGCAATGAGAGATCGTAGAAGCAACAGAGACGGCGCGCACTGCTCTGCGTCCACTGCACCTGAGCAGCTTTCTGTGTGGAAAATGTCTGAGTGGTGTTCTGCCTGCAGGGATTGTGATAGCATCTGTCTGTTTATGCACCCTGCTCACAAATCACACAAATCTGATCACAATCACAGTTCTTGTGTCGCTGAAACGTCTCACAGGCAAAATGTTTGGGTTTTTTTTTTGTCAGTTTAAGTAAACAGGATTGCTAAAGAGATAAAGGCCACCAATGGGACTGTAGCACAGAGCTGGTTGTGGTTGTGTCCTCTCCTGTGGAGCAGTGCCTCACTGTTGGGGATGAACTCACGGGAGAAATCACAGCATTTGTTTACCAGTGTGTCTCTGCTCCTCCTCTTTTGTTTAGAGAGAGTCTCCTGTCTACCTGAGGCTGATCTGCTGTGGTCGGCAGAAGAGGACCGAGATTGCTAGAGCTGCAAATCTCATCATCATCACCATCATCATCATCGTCGTCGTCATCAACATCAACATCTGCCACTTCAAAGACGACAAGACACGGGAGGACAGGGGCTGCTTTTGGCTGATCAAAGCGCCGGCAGTCACAAAGTACCTGTAGACGATGATCCCAGCAGAGCTGCTCGCCTGAGAGCAGCATGTGATAACTGAGGACCACCATACTAATCGCTGATTCAAGCTTTTTCTGTTTGGAGCTGATGAAAATGCTCCAGGCTGTCAGCTGACTGACGGGGTTGCAGAGCTGTTTTAGCCCGGGACATCGCCAGCAGCTGAGGCGCAGACACCACAAAGGAGATGGCTCGTCCGGGATCGGGGTTGCTGGTGCCCGTCAATGGGCTGGGTTACCCCCCTCAGAACCTGGCCAGGGTGGTGGTCTGGGAGTGGCTGAACGAACATGGGCGCTGGAGGCCCTACAGTGCAGCGGTTTGCCACCATATTGAGAACGTACTGAAGGGGGATGCCCGGGGATCTGTAGTCCTGGGGCAGGTGGATGGCCAGCTCTCTCCTTACATCATCGACCTGCAGTCCATGCACCAGTTTCGACAGGACACAGGTAAGAGATGTGTCCTGTACGCACACAGATGTCACAGGTGGGGGTGTCAAGGGAAGAGCAGCTGATGTAGATGGAAATACGACAGTTATCAGTACATTATGTGGCTGTTTACCCAGTGCTCATAATGTCTGAACTACATAAATAAATGAATAATGTTTGGCTGTCGCCACCACACATGATGTCATATTATCACACTGGGACCGATGGCAGAGCCGTCCTTGATGTGGTTGCTACACAGATCTTATGTAACTTTCAGGGGAATACAATGAGAGTCCTGAGTGTCCCACGTCTGCTCTGGGCCTGTGTGGATGAGCCACAGGTTGAGCTTCGACGCGCTGCAACGAAACAGGACACACAAAGCACCCAGATGACAAAAGCGATGCAATAATTTCTCCATTCAGAAGTGTCTTTATGCGGCTGCTGGAATGCCGTGACCTTGCCAAAGGTCACCGTGTTGGAGGGGCTGTGTATTCATCAGGCAAATGAGTGCTGTATAGCTCGGTACGATGCTCCGCACTCCTCTCAGCTTATTGTGTTCATTAAATGTGTTGTCAGGACGATAATCAGTGCAGCGGCCTGTAGTCCAGTTAACTGTAACAGTGCATGTGTGCTCCTACTTTCTGCCACATTATTTCAATCCAGTTCACTCCATATGATGGAAAGAATGTACAGTACATGGAAAGAATCCAGGAATATGATGGACATTCAGTGAGTATCTCGCTGTGCCTAATTTACTGAGTGGCCAATTAAAGTTTTTATTTAGTGTTTTATGTGGGTTCTATAAGAATGCATCGGACTAACATTATCTAGATTGAGGGATCGATAAAATCTGGCCACAACACGCCAGCAGAAGTATAATAATAGTGATTGTAATACTACTACATGTTTCTTTAGCGTAAAATCCACCCAGCACAGCCTTTGTTTGGTTGACTGTAATTCTCTCTGATGACTACTACCTTTTTAAATATCACCAGATGTTTCTGCTGTACTTTGTGTCTGTGTGTGGATTCGCCTTCCTGCTGTCCCAGTGTTTGAAGCGAAGACATGGGGGAGGTTTTAGACATCTGCCAGAACCATCTTTAGACAAATCTCAGCTGCCCGAGTTCTTCTTCATGTCTGATTCGGCTGCATGTCACAGTTTTAGGGTCACTTGTAAACCGGCTGCTTTGCTGGGTGCCCTAGGGACAGGCCGCGCCTGCCACAATGAATGCTTCATCACCGCATTGATTAGGTGAAGCACGAAGAGTAAACCTCTCACTTTAATTCTCTTATTTGAAGCTGTTATGTAACATCTGAGCAAGAGATACAGGGAGATACGCTTACAGAGAAGGTGACCTCACTGTGCATCTGCATTATGTCGCCTTTCCTTCGTTTGCAATCGGTCGCATACATTTGCATCAAGACATATTTGTGGATTTAGTTATTGTAAGAGGTGCAAATTACACTATGAATAGAATACAAACTCGTAAAGGTCCTCGGAGTGACTGCTAGCTAATAAAATCTAAAATAAAATATGGAAAAAAAAAATCTAAATGTAATGAAATTTTCTCCACATTGTTCAAAACTGCGAAATGCCCACAACTGTAATAAGTTGTCCTTGTGTATGTGCTTTCTTTCTGTCACATTGAGTGCATGTTTTCATGGAAACTCATCTGCAGATGGGTGTTTCCAACCAGCACCAGGCTATAAATTCTGTGGTATGTGGCGCTGGCCGAAGCCGTGTCCTTCCCCCTTTGAAAATACATATGAACATTGAAGAAAAAACGCTAATGGACAGACTGTTTTTAACCAATGTTTTATGAGGAAATAACATGACTTGTTGTTACAAACTAAACAGGCTTTATTACCTCTGCCAAGCAGGTCATGTTTTAGTTTTTTGTCAGCAGGATTATGGGAAAACTACTGACCCGGTTTTCATGAAAGGGAAAGTTGTAGCCTGGAGTGGGAAGAGCTCGTTTCATTTTGTAGTTTATTTGGGGTAAACATTCAACTTTTTTTTTTTTTTTTTTGCATAATTCCAAACATGTATTGTGGTTGCACTTGCGGATTTGCATATCATAGAGGACTGGACCATTGGCCTTGACGGAGGTCTGCGCTCACAGAGTGCCCTTCTAGTTACACAGTGACCAATTTAGAGTAACATGTCAGTTTATTTTTATTATTACACCAACAGAAAAATGCCAGTTTGGAGACACAAGACAAATATGGTGCATTTTTCAGTCCCTATAAATATATAAAACTGAAAAACTACATAAAAAAATCAAAAGCAAGTGTGAAAACTATGGAAGGCATGAAAACTTCACTGTAGCACTTGACATATTAGTGTTTTTCTATCCTTTATGAAGAAAATGTAATTTGCCGACGCTCTGGATACTGAATATAAGAGTATCAGGAGGGTTGTCGCATAAGGAGCTGCCTGGCTGGATTTCTGCTCTTCGTGTTGGCGTTATCCCCTCTGATAGAACACAAGCAGAGCAGCACATGTGTAAGGGGTTGACTGGCTGCGAGATGAGCCACTAAGCCGTTTGTTAGCCATTACCACAGCATCGGAGCTAGGCCTGACGTTTATTGGCCCTCATTGTGCCGTTCGGTGTGTTACCTTCCCCCTCGGCCGGGGTAAACCTGTCACAGGACGGCCTGACGGACAGCAGCCGATACGCCTGCTGCCTCCTCTTTCCTCAGTCCTCCTCTGCACTCCTCTGTTCCTGTCCCCAAACATGGGCAAACCTCTGCCAGGCCACTGCAATCGATCCAAGCTCCCATGAGGCCTAGCTTCCAGGCTGTAGTGATGTTGTTGTACCGCTGCTTGCACAATGGGCCTTAGTGAGCTTGTTTTAATGTGGATTGTGATGCATCTGTTTCACATTGGACGTTTGCTATATTTGTAGCTCAGCAGGTCACCCGCAGCCACTTGCTCAGCTGCAGGCTTACGAGTGTCCCTGTGGGGAAACCCCATTTTGTAGCACAGCCAGTGATCTCGTCCTCTGAGGCTGTTTTTGGCAAGAGCTGTAGAGGGACTTGAGTGTGCTCTGTCCCCCTCCATGTGCGTGTATATCTCCTTGGGTCTGTACATGTGTGAGTTTGCTGACGTGTGTGTGACGGTGCTCTCTGCCAGCTGTGGCAGCTGTGGCGTTTGTGCCCTCGTCCCTGCAGGCTGTGCGGGGGTGCCCCGCTCTCCTGTGGGTTTGGGAGGAGCTCCTGTGGGTGGGAGCCAGGCAGAGTTACTCCGACTAATGAGACAGCAGCTATAGTTAATCTCCATGGCTCCCTCTAATCAGAGCATCATGACGACAACGCACGCACCGCAGAGGACGCAGCAGTAAACACATCTGTATTTAGTTCATAGTACAACTACTGGTGAAGAACACCAGTCTGTGGTGAAATCCTGGACCCCAGTGCTTTGTGTATACAGTATCGCTGATGACTTAGAGGCTTATATATAGTGAGGATGAATATCTGACTGAAGGCAGGGAGAGGACTGGCTCCCGGCCAAAGAGGATCGATCCGTTCTCCTCCCCAGAGGGGCTTTTGAACCTCTAAACACTGCTGCGGACTGATCCCCTTTCACTACACCCACTCCCATAGCAAAACACATGGGCTTATCTGCCATCTCCATCACACACCAACACTTATGGCCTGTCTGATGGATTTCATACTGCAGCTATTGCTTTTGCCGCCTGGCTCTTAACCATTTGCCTCTTCTGTATTTTCTGTTATGATGAAGAGGTGGCACACAGCTGAGAGAGACCAACAAGCACGGATTCATGAAAGATGGCTGAATCAGCACTGATTGCTAAATCATAGATGTAAGATCAGCACTGTTGAAAGCTTGAATATTATTCTTAAGTGAAGACGGACTCTGTTGATATACTGTTGAGGTGTATACATCATACCAAAGCACAGTGAAAAGGTCAGAGACAGCACAGAGGAAAAATGACATGCATGATGATGTGAACGTAGATATATTACTATATAGTGTTTTCTAATCGACAGGTGCAACTCCAGAAACCGGATCCATTTCTCAATAACATGTTCAACCATGGCAACTGTGTCGTAACCTCAGCGCCACATGGATTTTTGCCAAGAATGCAGTGTCTGCCCTTGCATGTTTGGCTTCACTTGTGAACTGATTTGGCTAAAAATTGTAACCACACGTTAATCACCTGCATGATTTGAATCACATGTGGAGTGCCGAAGTTACAGCACTAATTGTGTTGGTCATGAGTTGTGACAGTGCCGCACGAAAAGTAACGTCACCTGGGAATCTGTGCCAATGCAGCAAGCGAGGCTAAGTGGCTTCCGTTCGGCATAGTTTGCAAGTTTCTGCTTGCTGAGTGGAATACAAGCTTAACAATACAGCGAGTCCTCTTAAATGTTGAGTGTTGTAACAGACAGACTTTATTAAAAAAAAAAAGGTAGCTTTTTTTTCTGCACCACACAGCGGACAGACAAAATTAGCAACGATATAGTGAGCACAGTGGAGCGTCAAGCAGATAAAGAGCCAGATATTTCTCTCAGGAGAGTAAATATTGGACTTGCACTCATCAGGTAGACACGATCACCACTGCTGACCCCCACTGCTGGATGTGGAAATAGGAAACTGTACGTTTGCCTTATCAAATCAAACATGATAATATATGTGTAGTGTTTACAGTGTGTTTCTACTGCGCCATAGTGTCACAAAAAATCAGTTATTGCAGGTTGAAAGCATTAATTATTGCTAGCCAACACAGTGTTTATAGGCCATACAGGGCTACAACGTGCTGTGGCACACTGCAAAAGTTGACGTCACCAACAGAAACACCCTTCCAGAGGCTTTTTTTTATCCCAGATATGTTTGAAAACTGCCTCGGCCCCATTATAGTTCACATTTCCTTACACAAAACAATGTCAGTCTCAGTTTTCAAATCAAATCAAGGAGACGGCATCGAGCGAGCAAGTACTGTCTGACTCTATTCTGTTTTGTGTTTGTGGAGTTGTGAAGGCTGTTACTGTTGCGCGGCACTCTCTGTTGTGAGATGGCCCATGTGTGACTGCAGAGATAACCGCTATCAGTGGCTGTTGGCTGCCGTGTTGCCGGAGCGAGGCTTTGTTTGTTTTGGTTCCACAGGCGTGAGAACCTCCTCTCCTCTGGCCTATTTCCGTCAGCTAACGGCCCTCTCTGAGTAATTACAACGAAAAACACCAGAAGACAAAGAAGAGACAGTCATGTTCTCACGTCTGTTTCGTGTTAAGCTGACAAACAACAGTGGCTGTGGTTGTGGTCTGGAACTTGCAGAGCATATGTAATGCTGCAGATTTTCGAAGAGGGCAGTGCTTTAGTTTTTTTTTCTTCTTTCATGTAGTTTAGTATGTAGTAAATGTGTGTGGGAACTGTTTTGGTGGTCTGTGGGAGGAAGCTGTAAAAAGGATTCCCGCTCCGTACGAGCTAAAGGTCAGGTGCTGGATGCATCAGCTCTGACTGTGAAATCCCACTTGCGTCAGAAGAAAGCAGAATGAGGGAAGAGTGGAGCCCAAAGGCTCTAAACTGTACATTTGCAACAGAAACATCAAGAAGAATATAAACGAGACAGAACCGCGCGTTCAGCTGCTACAATATGTGTGTGCTTTTATTTTTGAATGTGTCAATTATACTTCATGTTGATCCAAAGAGACGGCAGTGTGCTGCATATACACCTAAAATTATTCAACCTCCGTTGCAAATGAGGTGTTTTGGCAAAATTGACAAACTTCCAGCTTTGTTCAATGAACAACCCACACAAGAACAATTGAAATAGCTCAACTCCACTAATATTATCGATGGTTTCTCCAAATTCAACCCAATATGCCTCTTCTGACTACTGCCGTCTCAAAGTTATTCAACCCCTTCATGAGTTATTACTCAGTAGAGCACCCTTCTGCTGTTATGACCTGCTGCAGACATGATGTACAGCCAGACACCAGTTCTGACAGGGTTCCTGAGGAATCTTCCTAATGGCCAACAGCCTCCAGCTCTCTGATATTCGTGGGTTTGCGTGCTGCAACTGCCATCTTCAAATCCCACCAGAGATTTTCTATTGGATTCAAGTCAGGCAGTTTTGACAGCCACTCTGTTATCCTCCAGGACTTTTTCTGAAGCCAGGCCTTGGTGGACTTTGAGGAATGTTTGGGATCATTGTCCTGTTGGATGGTCCGATGAGACGGCCTGATGTTTTCTTCATGATACTTGATTGACTCCATCCTGCCCTCCAAATGCTGCAGATTTCCAGTGCCAGAAGCAGCAAAGCAGCCCCAGAGCATCACCGAGCCAACTCCATGCTTCACTGTGGGCAGAGAGTGTGCCTCATTCTTTCTCCTCCAGACTGATCCATAGACCCGAAAAAGTTCCACTTATGTTTCATCGCCTCACAGAACAGAATCCACAGAAACTTCTTTGGCTTATTGATATGGTTTTGAGCATTTTGGACTTGTCTTGTGCTTTTGGGTCAGTGCTGGTGTTTATCTCTGTGTTGGGGCATGGAGGCCTTCAGCATTCAGTATGATCCTTACTGTAAACCACAGAAACTGAAACCTCAGTGCCTGCTGCCACCAAGTCTTGCTGCAGGTCTTTTGCAGTCACTCGAGGGTTTTTGGCCACCTGCATCCTCAGAAATCTGGTGGCAGATGTGGCTTCCTCTTTCTGCCATGTCCGTCCGTTAGCTTTGAACATGCAAACTTGCTTCCACCAGCATCTCTTGGAACATTCAGTGCCTTTGTGGTCTTTTTGTATCCTTTTCTTTGTTTGTGCACGCCGATGATCTCCTCTTATTTTTTTGGACAATACTCTTGAGTTCATATTTCTAACATGTAACCAAATGTCACTGTGAACAGACCCCTATCCAGTCCGGGTATTTGATGTAATCTTAGTTGTGCTGAAAGTTCGTTAGGTGTATTTTGCTAATACACCTTATTTGCATCGGGGGTTGAATGATTTCAGGTGCAGCTGTGTATGTAGATATCTGCAGTTACTCAGCATGTCTCCTTCTGACCACATTCATAGTCATGTGGACTAAAGATAAACACATTTGACATGATGATGAAATTCTTTTTCTCTTAAAGCTTTTTGTAATTAGCGTAATTAGTCAGTGAAGGTCAAAATGGTGCTAAGGTGTCACTGTACACAGGGGTCCATTATAGCCCCAACCAGCTGGCTGAAATCCACTTGGATGTCAGCAGGAAAGGGATTGGAGCTGTAGCAAGGGCGGAGGAGGGAGGGGAGGGGGGGGTTCTGACAGAGGTGAGGACAGAAGAGGAACAGAGGGAGAGGTGGAGCGTTTTCCTGATGGAAAGTGACAGTCAGGGTGGAGGGAGGGATAATAAGACTGAAAAGACCCTCAGCTGTGCACATTCCCCTGCTCTGTCACTCTCTCACACACATATAGCCTTTGTCTTGTTGCTGTGAAGGCTCCCATCCAGGGCCTCAAGGTGTGCATAGTTTGATTAAGAATTAATCCGCCTGTTTTTTTTTTGTCAAGTATTGGACTAATTATTTTGCTCACAGATTGTAGAGAAAAGAACTGGATGCCTGTCCAAAGTCATTTATATGGTCTGACCGGCAGCCAATATGAGAAACAATGCACAAGATTCTTTGTATATACTGACATGAAATGTAGGAAATAGTAATTTATAAAAAGCAAGTAGCAGCAAAATAACACATTTTAAAGGTGCACTTTTACTGATGTCAGTAATTTTCTACTGATTAACCAATTATTTCTCAGATTTTCAATGTAACATCACTTGTTTTGTCCCAACAAAGCCCAAAAGATATTCAATTTACAATATCCATCCATTGTCTATACCGCTTATCCTCAAGGGTCGTGGGGGGGGGGGGCTGGAGCCAATCCCAGCTGACTTTGGGCGAGAGGCGGGGTACAACCAGTCAATCACAGGCACATAGAGACAGACAACCACTCACACCTGCAGGCAATTTAGAGTCATCAATTAGCCTAACCTGCATGTCTTTGGACTGTGGGAGGAAGCTGGAGCCGGAGAGAGCGTGCAAGCTTCACACAGAAAAGTTCAAGGTTCAAACCACAAATGAGCCGACTAGCGGATTTGAACCTGAAACCTTCTTGCTGTGAGGCAACAGTGCTAACCACAGCACCGACGTGCTGCTCACCAGTTTACAATATATAACAGACAAAATAAGCAAATCCTCACATTTTACGAGCTGGAAAGAGAAAATGTGGGAATTTGTTTTCTATGCATTCATTCAAGGTGCAGGAGGTAACTGAATATCTTCATTACAAAGCTTCAGGTCGGAGCTTTGCAAACTTTCATCTTGTTAGCTGCTATGAAGCAGGTGTGAGCCGGTGGTGGCTGCATGCAGCACACTCTCATGTGCACCCCGGATGAAAAGTACAGAGTCGGACAGCTTGTAAAGACTCCACTTTTGGGTTGGATCTTTTGAAGGCCCCATGATGCAGCAGCCAACGGGTTTTGTCGCAGCATGCCAGATGGGTAGCGCAACACTGATACGGCTCCAACGTTACTGTACATTCAGAAACAACGTTACTGTTAGACTGTTTATTTCTAAACACACAGGTAATGAAATGAGGACCAAGTATCCAGCTGAAATATAGCAAGGGAACGGTCTTTGTAAAGCATTTTATTTCTACCTATGTGGAGTATAGTTTCCTTTTTCCTTGCGTATGCCATTTGTGTGGTTAATAGCCTGCGATGAGGGTGCATGACAGCCTTCTCTGTGGGGAGAGGCTGCGGAGGCAGAAGCGAAGCGTGGCAGAGAGGGAGGGAGGGAGGGAGAAGGACTTGGAAGTTGTATTCTATCAAATTTTCAAACAAAGTCCTCTCTCTCCTCCAGAACTTAGCAACCGCACCATTGATGGAATCATCATTTCAGCACTACACCTATTAAATCCCTCCAGTCAGTCAGGCCTCTATTCCCTCTTAAGAACGACCTTGCTCCCAGAGTTGTAGTGCTTTGGTCTGCTCTGTCTACATCTTTATTGCATTACAGTGATGAGCGGGCTGCGCAGCTTCTGGCAGCCTCCGGCGACGGTAGCAGAAGTGATTCTTCTCCTTTTAACTTTTAATCCAACGAGTCACCACTTTTAACTTCTAAAGTGGATATCTTACTCTTTTATCAGGGAAGACGCTTTAAAGCTGCTCTCTGCACTGCTCGCTTATCAGGCCGGTCTGGGAGGTCAGTCAGATTGTAGGCTGTCGTCTGCCTCAGCCCATCAGCCCACCGCTGATAGAACAGGAATGAGGCATCATCTTTAAACTGTTTGGGGAACTATCCTCCGTCTCCTGCTTACATTTATTGACAGATCTCTTGTTGAAATGTCTCTTACTATCTAGGATGTCGAATAAAAGCATTCTCACTCATCTCTACCACTAATGCATTTACTGGAAAAAAAGACTTTGCTCAAAAAAGTCACTGTTACACGAGTCGACAGAGCTGTTACAAAACGTGATCATTAAAATGAATGTTGAAAAGAATGACTTTTAGACTCTTCAGTATACAAACCAGATGTTCTGTAGCTGCCACGCTGAAAAGGGACAGAGAGTCCTTGCTGTAACAAACGTGGTGTCTTTGATCTGCAGGAGTGTGTGTGTGGTGTAACATTTACAGACAGCATCGTTTGACTGAGACCAGAACTGCACTGACGCAACTGAAGCTGCCAGCGGTTGCAGCGAGCCAAGCTCAGAGCTGCCTTGATCATTCTCAGCGAACACAGAAACACACTGTGGGACTTTTTTGTTAAGGTCTCAGCATTTTCACTCGTTTTCACTTTA
This sequence comes from Pempheris klunzingeri, assembly GCF_042242105.1. Taxonomy (NCBI): domain Eukaryota; kingdom Metazoa; phylum Chordata; class Actinopteri; order Acropomatiformes; family Pempheridae; genus Pempheris; species Pempheris klunzingeri. The sequence continues at coordinate 28,032,586 of NC_092018.1, forward strand.
AAAAAGGGGCCCTTAGCCCACTTTCGCGTAGCGGCAGCATGACAAATCGCCAAAGCTGAAGCTGGGATGGTTCTCTCAAAAGCATCTTAGTGTTAAGACAGTTGTCAGTGTTCCAGTGTAAGCCACTGTAATGGCCAAAAAAGAGATTCCTAAAGTCTGGAGACACAGGCAGGAGTCACATGTCTGCTGTGAGCCTGTTGTGCAGCAAAGTCTCAAAAGACATTGAATTCATTAGAATATAAATAGGGTCTTAACTGGTATTAAATGTCTGAAATCAGTCTTTCAAAGTCTTAAACATGCTCTGCTCAGAGGAGATCTGCTGTCTGCTAGCTGTTTGTCACTGTTCGCTGAACAACAACCAACCAAGATTTCACAGCATGGCAAAAACTGGTAGTACGTAAGGTAAACACAGCACAGTGCACAGTGGTCCAGGGTTAGGGTTAGGGATGGGAAGTCAGATGGGAACCAAGGAAGTGGAATCCCTCATGCAGAGTGGAAAACACTGAGCTGCCAAGAAAACCCACTAACAAATGCCAGGTATTCCTCCAGTTCTGTTCTACCCTCGTCTCCACCACCTCTGATACCCCCACCAGGGACAGCAGCAACACATCTCTGGACAACAGGATGTATGCCTACACTGAAAGCAGAGGTGCTGTGGTGTCTCTCTGACTAAACACTGGTCATTTAAGTCAAATGAGGGATTAAGAGACTTGTTCTATGCAATATTAGCAGGCTCTCGAATTGCCCACACATACATGATGACACATGATTGCACTTCAGACAAGACAGCCTACATCAGTAAGTTTGGATTAGCCCAGTACATCTCAGATGAGCTAATGCTAATAAGGATGCATATCTGTTTTAATGTTCGATGAGAGCTTCAACCAAACCACCGAAACAAAATAACTGTCCTGCTACTGGTGCCAAGAACACATCCAGTCCAGATTAGGATCGCAGTTCATGGGACACGAAACAGCTCACAGTGCACTGTACCATTTCAAAGTAAGTAGCCAGCACAAATTGATTATGTTTGAAGTGTGCATGTAGGCTTAAAGACATTGAGGCCACAGCCCAAGCTGAACTGAGCTCAGAATGAGGACAGTCAGGACAAAGAAGCTCCCAAATCCAGGAAGATTGTCTTTTAACACCCATGAATGTTTAAATCGGAAAAAATATTTGCTAATAAAGAACATAATTGTCGGTTGCAGCCCTTATTTCAACAGTACTATAATTCAGTAAAGGGTCCACTACTAATGCCAATAGTGTTACAGTGATATCCAGGACGTTCTAATGCTCATGGTCGGTTGCAGATGTTGTTGTTGTTGTTGTTGCGTGGAGCTGCTTGCTTTCTGAATGCACAGTCACTGGCTGTTGGGTCTAATGGAAATGAGAGGAGGAATTACTGCGACAAGGCGTGGGACAAGCACACACATGCACGTAACAAGTTCACATTCCCTCCCTCTCCCTCCTCCTTTCCAGCCACACAAAAAACAATCACTTATTTTGATTGTTTGCAGCCTGGATGCTCAGCAGAATATCAATGCGAGTCTCTCTCGCCCTCCTCTCTCCTCCTTTCTCTGTGTCACCTGTAAGTGCCTCTAAATCATGATTCTTGGTGAGAGTCCAAGCACTGTGACTGGTCGGTGTGAGGAACATCCTGCAGTAGCCTGTGAGGTGAATAACATTTGCCAGGTGCTCCTGGCAGGGATCCCTCCAGTGTTGCTCCTCAAGGAAGAGCTGCTCACACACCATCACTTTTTCTGACATTTCATTATTAACGAGACCTTCCAGACTCTCTAAGAATTTATGTCGCCAGTGCCTCAAGGTGAATTTCTGTCTCAAATTAACTTAAATGGTAATTGCCTCTACTCTGTTCTGTCCTTTTGTATGGATGCACTCAGTCAGAGAGACATTAGTCAAAAGGGAATTAAAATCATTACAGAAATATATTTTAGGCTGAAATGTGTGTTGTTTATTATTTCACGTGGAAGTCTGAACCGATTAAAGAAAAAAAAGAGCTTCACACTTCTCAGTGACATTTTCATCAGAGAACTTGACACTTTGAGCAGATGCATTATTCCTCAGCAAAACAAAAGGGAAAGAAAAAAGAGAGGCGACAAAGGAGATGAGCCTTGCAGTCATATTAATGATGATAAATAAATGTAATATTCGAGCAATCATGAGAGAACTCACTAACTGAGATCCATAAGGTAAATAAAGTTACCTGCCCCTTCAAACCACTTCAAAAAAAAAGTTGGCACAGTCAATATTGCCGCTCTAGGAATTCCCAGATCCCTCTGAAGGAGCTCTGCAACAGCGAAGCACTTGGTCCGAAACAGTAGGTTGTCTCAGTTTCTGATTGTAGGAGAAGGAAAGTAAAGACAGCAGCACCATAGTAATGGGAGTAATGGGATCTTCCAATAAGAGAGACTGCCGCTCAATATGTGAGAATTAGCAGCTCTGGAAAAACATCATTGCAACGTTAAAATCCAGTTCATTATCTCCCCAAGTTACAGCTTGGAGGGAAAAACTTAACATCCATTTGGTCTCGTTTTGATCTGGATCATCTGCCGATTAATTCTATACCTGTTTGTTATGATCACTAATCACAACACAGGATGAATAAATCCTTCTGAAATCGCTGCCGTGTTGACTGTAGGGGAGACCAGGCTTGGTTGGCACACTTTTCAGCCTCTGCAGTGTTTCTCTGGCATAATTTATGTTAGAAAATCAAATGAAAAGGTAAAGGTCTCAGATATAAAATGTGTGCAAATGTTTTCTAAACTTACGTGATTTGTGACTGAAGTCATGTCAGTCCTCCCAGAAAACTGTCAATAATAATTTAACCTTTTTGTTTTTTGCAGTTGAATTTACTTCCTTTTTCCATTTGCACTACAAACTACTTGTTAAAAAACCTGTTTGTAAAAGGGTTTTTTTATTTGAGGTTCAAATGAAACAGCATAAATGAGATGCTTATTATTGTAGTACTAGACAACCAAATATGTGAAGCAAAAATGTCACTTTTTTTTGTTAATTTGGGATTTTTTTAATTTATTTTTGCTCAAGAAGAACCAGTGAGGTAAAATGAAACTCTCTGTACTGTATTGAATTGCATAACATCGCAGTCGGTGTATTGAATCAAATCACGCTGCATTGCAATAGGGGTGAGCCGCAGATTGTAGCACATTGGTTGTTGCTTTAATCTTTAATGTCTGGGATCATTTGCAGTGCATGGAGATACACACCCCTACAGCGTGGACATCATTCTGCACAGTGAAATCCAAGTGAAGGAACACTAAGCTAAACACATTTTTGAGTGTAGGGGGACTTTAAAGTGATTCACGAGCTTTTAAGTATCAAACACTCGCCTATGTTGGGCTTGAAAGGTGGATGTCAGCTTTGTATATACTCGGCTTGAACTGAACTAGCTCAACGGTGACCAGTTTTAACAACTTAGACAAAAAGTAATGATATTTAAAATTCTCAAACTACCACATCATCTACTTCTCTGCTCTCCCGTTCTGTGGTCAACGTGTTTCAAAGTACACTGCCTCCGGCTGAGCTTCAGATCTTTGAGGTAGGACTCAGCACGAGACGGAAAACTGTGTGTTTTGGGTGGTGTATCACTTAAAGGCCACCCTGTATAAGTGCAACATAAATTGAATTTCAAAGTTGACCCTCATCTGTTCCAGAGTAATTAAGCCTTCCCATAAAATCATAAATGATTTATTCATCATAGTTCCATATGAATTATGTATGTCTCTTGCAGCTACTAGAGCCTGGAAGCATGAAGTCATCTACTCGAACTGATACTACGCTGTAAACAACCTTTCATCATGATATCATTATCATAGAGCCAAATAGTGGAGGTCTACCTTCAATACGCACTTTCCCATGACTAGATCATTCATATTTCAGCACTTTTCTGTTCCTCCTTCCTCACCGCAGCAGAACTGATGACAGCTGAAAAGTGGATATGTGAAATGAGTTCCTCCACAAGCTTTGACCCCCAAAGTCAACGCACCACCGTTACACCTCTGTAGGCTTTGATAAAGCCCGTCGGACTCATGTCCAGGCTTCAAGCTCGATAAAAGCTTTTAGCAAATCCAACAGCAACTTTCCAATCGAGGACACGACCCTGCTTTTTTTTTCCAGCCCTTGACATTTAGCCTCGATAAGCACAAGCTGGTTCCCTGAATATCCTCTTTTCCTCTTAATAGACTTAATAGTCAAATTTTAGGAAAAGGGTACATCATACAAATACGGCAGTAAAAGTTATTCAGCTTTTAAGATGAGCTATTAATTCCCCCCCAAAAAATGAACGTGTCTCCATTAATTTTGTAATGTGAACACAGAGGAAATGTGATTACACTTGTGATTCCGCAGGGAAAAGATCAGGGCCTAATGGAAAAAAAAAAAAAAAATCCTTTGGAAAGTAGAACGTAGTTGAGGTGAAGCTGTGTTTCGTAAATCCTTTACAATATGTGGATTAAACCGTTGTGTCCCTGCGGGGGTCGCCTGATGCCCCCTGACCTCTCTCACACTGCGTCCACGTTCCTGCTGATCAGAGCTGACCAGTGTAGTCTGGCGCCGTGACAATTTGCTGTAATGTAGCCAGACGTTTCCTCTGATAAGACCTGACTGTGTCTGACAGCCATGAAGTGGGTTATAAAAGCCTGTCTCAGCAAACTCATTTACTGCATGCTGTTCACCTCAATGAGTCAGACGCCCTTTAGTTGTCAAATGTAATATTCTGAGCAGTTTTTTCCCCTCTCGGTGCTTCCCATGAACAGCCTTGATGTTATGATGTCATTCATTAGGCATTGGTATCCATGCTTGCTTATTTCTGGGTATATATTGCAGCCAACAATAACCCAGAATCAGAATCAGCTTTATTGTGCAAATATGTGTACACATACAAGGAATTTAAGGTCCAGTCGAATGCTAGAAATTGATATTTGTACATTATTGTATATATTTTGTTAATTATTTGTCATTCTTAATAATTTTGTGAACTACTTTACAATACAGGTTTCTAATAACGCATATTTGAAACTGACGTACAGCTAAAAATGAGGAGAACAAAGCTGAGCAAAGATAAACATAACATATATATATATATATACACACACACACACACACACACACACACGTGTAGGGAAAAATAGGTATAAATATAAAGCAGTAATGACTAATAACATACAACGTCCATATACAAGACAAGTTTTTCTTAAGATAGTATATCTTAAGACAGTGTTATACAAATAGTTCAAAGAAGGCTCTTTGAGATCCAGTCCACATATCTTTTGTACGGTAAGTATATAACACAACCACCCACAGGTTGTATGGAAGTGAGTCAGAAATGTATGACGCCTGAAACACTCACCACATGATAAGAGATGTGATCATGCAGAAAACTTCTTCCTCTTTCTGGAAGCTGACCTTGTGCTGCCGCCGCTCAGATTGTGCTCAGTGACGTTGCCAGGGACTCACAGAGTGTGATTAATTGTTGAGCCAGCCACGTAGCTGTTGGCGTTGCATGTACAGTACGGCAGAGGTCACCTGAGGGAGGGCGGCGCGAGCTACGCCTCAGAGTCTCATCTGACGTGGTGCGGCCATCAATCAGCTTTCCGCTGAGCAGGCAAAACGGTTTCACTGATGTGCCGTCTGTCGTGCCGGTGTGACGGCTGACATGAAATATTGTGTTGTCACTGTTGGATACTGCACCATGTTGGGCTGCGGGTTTGAACATGTGTGTGTGAGGGGCGGTGAAAGGTCCGCTGTAGGGCTGAGTGATGTGTTTGGAGTCACTTGCAAACATCACAACATTATTACTGATATCACATTAATGTCACAATATAACATCAATATCAATATTGTATGCTTTCCAATATATTATGTGTGTGTGTGTGTGTGTGTGTGTGTGTGTGTGTGTGTGTGTGTGTGTGTGCATAGGATGTGATTTACACGCTATAAAATAATGAAACTGGCTCTGGTGTTCAAATCAACAGTTTCATCACGTAGCTTTGTGAAAAGGTGAAGCAAACTAAACAAATGTTGCTGACTTGCAAGAAGTGAAAGAAAATATTTGAAAAAAAAGGGGGATGGTTATTTGTCGTCAACACCGAATACGCTGCAAGATGCGGCATTCCTGCTGTGTAAGATGACTTTTTAAGCCTTGATTATCAATCATCTCTCGCACTGGAGAGTAAAAACCAAACTGAAATTGAAAATAAAAAGTAGAAACTTGTGTCAAAATGAAATCAATCCAAACCCTGATGTCACCTCTCATCGCATAAGAGCTTTCCTCATATAAAATAAAATGTCTGAAGATTCTGCAGGAAAAAAAAAGCTTACTTTAATGTTGGCATTCATTTGATTTGTTCACCATGTAGTCATTTACTTCAGAGTGAACTTAGTCAGATGTGCAGTAAAATCTCTTTTGAGTCGTGTTTGATGTTTTGTGTCAAAACTCGGCTCAATTTCGATGCACTTTTGGTGCAGACTGCTGATGGAAGCCTGTTACAGGCGTCTGATTTTTGAATATTCACATCCAAGAAGTACTTTTTCTTATTCCATTTCGTCTTTAATATGTTGTGCAGTATCGCTCGGCAGCGCCGTGTGCAAATCGGACTGTTGGCAGAATAAAACGGCTCTGTAGCACCCAGGCGATAGAAGTCATCAGTTGGCAGCTGTCGGGGACGGGAAGAAATGTTGTGATAAAGTAAAAAGCCTCTGTAGTGTGCAGGGGTTAAGCAGGCAGAAATCTGAGAAAATTAGCAAATGTCATACCTCAGAAGGAAACGCTGAAATGCTGTCAAGAGCTGCATCGACCGAATAAGCTGTCAGTGTTTTCAGTTTTGTAAGCCAGATCTGCTGTCTTTTACTGGAGAAGTCAACATAGCAGGATTTTTGATTTCCTTGTGTGAAAGTGACTCCTCTCTGCTAACAAGAAACCTGTTTTACTGTAACCCTGGCATTGCTCCTTGGCAGTGCTGGCTTGTGTCATGTGAAGCCAAGGTTGCAGGTTTGTCTGTGTGTGTGTGTGTGTGTGTGTGTGTGCGCGCTATATTTGTGCCTGGAGCTGTGCCTCCTACTCACTGGTCCTTGTGACGCGACGGCACGGCGCTGACACGCTAACGAGGTTCCTGCTGGACATGATGAGGCTGAAGTGGTGTGAAGTGGAAGTGGTTGTGCAGTGGAACAGACACACAGTATGCGCGCACCAAGCACTCGGGCACGCGCACCGCTTCTGTTCAAACACACACACACACACATACACACTGCAAGAACAGATAGTTGTACACACACAAAGTGAGTCACAGAGCATCCTTGGCAGAGCTGAAGCTGCTCGGCTGAGGACGGTCACGACATCCACAGAGTCAGAAGGTTCTTTCAGGGTCTGTTGCTTCACTGCAGAACAGGAGCTGGCAGGTGGACAGGACTGTAACTTCATTTTCTCAACATTTTTTTTTATCCACTCTGTCTTTTTTTTTTTTTTTTTTTTGTTACCCCAGTAACTGCAAACTCTGCACAAGTGCACGGTAACTGGCCAGCTCCCCGGGCTGGGGTGTGGGAGAGTTTGGAGAGTTGAAGGGGCTGAGGATGAGGACGGTTGCAGTGGGAGTTAAGCCACTTTTCCTCACCACTTTGTCTTGCTGGCAGCAAAACTGTATTAGTGGGGCCTGTTTTACTGCAGTGTTCACTTTCTAAGCTTGGGCAGAAGTGAGACATCCTCCTTTTTTTATTGTTATTTGGCAGAAAACCTCCACTCATCACATGCCTCCTTCAGCAACTACTCCCACCCTCCTTTATACACACTCATAGATGGATGGATGGATGGAGGAGGAGAGGAGGGAGAAAAAGAAGAAGAAACACCGTCCCCTCATTTTCATTTCCCCCCCTCCGTCCTTGCCTCTCCCCCTCCCAGTTTTCCCCCTTCCCTCTTCCCCATCTACTTCTCCAATCTCCTTCTCTCTTTCTTGCTCTCCACTTTTCTTTCCCTTCCTCTCTGTCTTTACCCTCTTCTCCTTTCTTTGCTCCACCAGTGTCTCCCTGCCTCCCAACCAGCGGCAGCTTCCCCCTGCTTTTGTTCATCCATCATGTTCGCCGGCAAAGAGGACAAGGATGCTTAAGGGAATCCAAGTCGCTATTCACTGTAACTCATTATAAAGAACTGCATTCTGGCAAAGCGAAAGTGTCACCTCAGTAAAGAAAATGAGCTTTAATGTGTGATTTTGTGAGAGAGGAGCAAGGGAGCCGCGATATTGTAACATATAATGCTGTTAAACCAGCTTAATGCCAGACTGTCATCCTCATTATTATGGTCTCTGATCTCTGGGTATTCGTTAATGAGCAGATAATGCTCTTACAGATCTCTGCGACTTTGATGTACAGGTATGACAGCGCCTTTTGAGCAGGAGAGTTTCTACATCTAAAGCCTCAGTGGTACGTGCGTCTAAATGAAAATTTCACTTCTCATCATATTCATGTACTGTAGTATCAGATCTTTTGGAGCCAGATGTTTCCTCTCAGTCTGTGATGCATTTTTAACTGCTCTGCAGTATTCTGTCTCTTCATCATCTCTAATAGCCAGCTTGGGTTTATTGTTTGTGAAGGCCTTTTTTGAGAGATGAAAGTCCTTTTTTTTTTTCCCAAGCTGTGCTCTGGGGTTTATGTGAAAACATCAAACGCGCTTCAATTATTTCATTTCCCCCTAACTGTAGAATTTATTAGCATATTCATCATGTGTTCACAATTCATATGTAGGATATTATGAAGGCTGTACGATGATAATTTATGGTCTGTGCCTGCACTAATGTGCTGCTTACAGCTCTGTAGGTCTTTTGTTTGAACAAAAGCTGATTAAATGTTAAATGAAATGAGAAACAACTTCCACTGACTGAAAAATAAGAAACTTGTGTGCCAAATCGTGTTTGACGAGGACGGCTCATGTGGAGGGCCTGTATTTATGTGTGCTGTGAGGTTGAGGAGGAGGTGCACCCAAGATGGCTTCACAATACCAAGAAATTCATCGACAAGACAAGACTAGCAGAGATTCAGACTGAAGACAGCCTTGCATTAAAGCAGCGGGGGGTTGCATGGGTGGGGGTTTGTTGCTTAAGGTGCCAGCGAGACAAAAGAATCAAACCCAGGAAGCCCCGTATGAGATACAGATTAGAGGCTCATCAGTCGCTAAAAAAAACCCTGCAGGATTTTGCAACATCGGAAATGATCGCACCAGTGGCTATTTTCTCTTTCGTTGTAGTAAACAGTAGAAACGCAGTGTTCAGATTAGATGGTAATCTCACAGGAATGTGCACTTGCGTGTATTTGACTGGCTGCTGGGTGAGGTCACATTGCATCGAAGCAAAAGAGCCCAATGAATGAAAGAGGACTGTGTGTTTTTCATCACTGTATATAGACTGTATATGGTCTGAACTCAGATAGCAGACCAACACTGAACCAACAAATAATCAATGTTTATACATCAATGAAACTATGATTGAATCAGTGTTGAAATTTAACACTGGTTTCTTATCAGGTTTGCACGCTGAAATAATGTGATGTCAGTGATGAAAAATAGATCAAGATGGCCATAAAATCGATGTTAGTTCAGCTGAAGTACAACTGCTGATTTAACCTCGAATCAACATTGAAACAGTATCACGTCAGTCTTGCTTCTTTCAATGCAACTTGCCAGTAAAACCTGTCAGTTTTGACTACTTTCAATCACAGAGCACGTGAGGCTGCAATTAACATGATTTTGTACCAAAAAGTCACCAACTCAACATGAATACATCATCCATCAATCAAACATTCATTCACATGCAGTTTTGTTCAGTCAGGAAAGCAAGAGCCACTGAAAGTTTCATTATGGGTTTGTATAGACTATACTTTTCTTTTGTTTAAAGCTCTATAGTATATAGTATCTATAGTATGGAGCTTTAAACAAAGAGCCTGAAATACAGCTTATGTACAGATAGTTTTCTAAGCTGTATGACAAAGTGACCTAACACAATGAGATGGGAGCGTTAATTCTGAATTTATTAAAGCAGAATCAGCACAATGCACGAGTTATGAATATCAGTCATTCATATGAAAATGATCTGCATAGACATAGACAGATTTTTTACAGCTCTAATTGCCAATATAAGAAGCTGGAAAACCATGTCAGCATATACCAATGATACCAATGTGACCTAAATGGGCGAAATGGAAGTAAATGCAAATGGAAACTCAGAAGCACAACAGTCCTGCAGACCACAGTTCAACACTGTCCTCACACACACAGGGTGGCCTTACTGCTCATTATTCATTACTGCTCAACCAGTCTAAAGCCAAGCTAGGCTGGACCAGAGACTGTACTGAGACACAGTGGTGTCTGGAGCTAAATGCTAATGTCAGCATACCAACACGCTCACAGCATGGATTACATTTATCATCATCATCATCATCAGTCCACAAAGATTTGCTCGCCTGGCACATATGCCAAAAACATGTCTAGATTCCAGGTTAATGTTCCAGGGTATGTGGCCCACTGACTATGCACAGTAGTGTTCATCCCATCCTGCCTCTGGCCCAGCTGGGCTGATGAATGGTCAATGGAGAGTCAGTCAGGGGAAAAAAAGACTTTTCTGGGCTTTTGGAAAGTTTTCTAAAGACTAAACCCCGATACCCTAAAAACATATATTACAAGGAGTAATTGACCAAGTGCACAGCTGGAGGTGTATAGCAGTTTTACAGAAGTCTCTTTACAGTGGTGGTAAATGGGGAAAATGCTTTCTTGGCTGCAGGCGATTTTTTTGTAATGCCAAAAGTCGCCACTGGGAAAAGTTCTTATAATATTTCTATGGCTTCTACTCATGTAGCAGGATGCTTATGTTCAGCAGGTATACTGTTTAACATACTCACAGTCATAGTTTGGCATGTTGCCGTTTGCATTCGCTAATTAACACAAAGTACAGATGAGGCAAATGGGAATTAAATTAGTTTTGCAGATTTAATCGTAAGCAAATTAATTTGACAAGTTTTCACCTCTGACCCTGAAGTTTTAATCAAAAGTCAGTGGATCATTATCAGAGGGGAACATGGATGTCAGGGTACATATGGGCACCTGACTATTGTTTTAAGACAGTTCTTAATTAAACAGATCTGTTTGATTACATTTTTGATGTATATATTTTAGTCGTACTCTCCTTCACGTGTCTCTTCCTCAGGCCTTTGTTTTGTGTTTCCCAGAATTATCTTCAACAGCACTTTAGAGAAAGAGGACCGCTCTGCCTCACGTAGCTTTGGAGAGATCTGTGGCAACATAACAACAATGTAAAAGATGAAGGGGGGGGGCTGTGTTTCACATGAGCGACAAACTGTGGCTGCATCTCTGTGGCTGGAGGTAAAAATTTCAGTTCCTGCCTCTGCTGTGACTCTTTCCTTGTATGATTGATGAGAACTGTTGCATATTAGTGAGACTAGAAAGAGGCCTAAACATTTTCTGCTCTTTCACCTCATTCCTTTCTCCAAATTTGCTGGTAATTGTCTGAATTTTACTGTAACTGTAACCTCATGTCTCACTACCTGTGAGAACAGGAAGTCAACGACCCAAATTTTCCACTGTTTTGAAAAACAGGCTTTCTAATGAAGTAGACTTGGTAGTCTCAGAGCCTAAACCACCATGGACTTGTTTTAAAGTGGAAGTAGCTTCCGGGTCTGGAAAGTGAAGCCAATGCTCTAAACCTACAAATCCACGGGCTGTAATAAGTCAAATAAAAGCCTATAAGAAAATTTCCCTACTTCCAACTTCATTTATTTCCTCAGTAAACATTTTCCTGTTCAGTTTATGGCCTCAATTCCTAGTTTCAAGTCTTCCACAATATAGTATGATGTTCATTTTCTAAATTATGGTCTCATGTAGAGTGAAAGATGACAAAAACAGGGTTTGCTTTCAGTTAGCGCTACCTTGTGACTAACCAATCAAAAGGCAGGCTCAAAAGTCACTTCTGGCTGCAAAAAAATCAAGATGGCGACAGCTGAAATGTCAAAGTGGAGGCTTCAAAACAGAAACCAACGTACAGCGTCATGGTGGCTACATCCACCTATGATATGCAGTTTATGGGTATGACATCATACAACAAAATCACAGGCTAAATAGTGCTCTCAGTAAGCTCTCAGTGCACTTGAGGCGTTAAAGTGCCCCTTCAATCAGTTATTTGAAGGACAGAACGTCAAGCAGCAGCAACATTGATTGCTGAAGGATCAGGTAATTTGTTAAGCAGCAACATTCTCTGGTTCCAACTTCAGAAATTTGTGGATTTGCTGCTCTTCTGTGTTTCATTCATCATTTTGAATTAAATAGTTTTGGCTGTTTGGTCTGTTGGTACACAAAACAATTCATCTGAAGATGTCATGTTGGACTCTTGCACATTTGCAGTGAGTATTTTTCACTGTTTTTGGACAGTTTATAGTGGTTTTTGTTACTCCTGAGCAATATCGGTGTTATCTGATGATAATGTTTTCTGTTCAGTATGTGCAGCGTCTCTTCTCTGTCAGAGGTCTCCCTGTTTTTTTTACCATACATTAGCTAGCTTTAAATACCTCTCAGACGGCATTTAGCTGTATGATGCTGGACCTGTTACTGGCCTCTCTCCTGCTGTAGTTAAAAGGAAAAATGCAGCACAATGTTTTAATAGGCTCAACGCAGCCCCGGGGAGATTGATGTGGCTTGTCAATTATAAGGATCTATTATAGAGCTTGATCCAGGCACTTCTAGCCTGCCTGTCTTCCCACAGCAGCAGCACGAGGAAGAGCATTAACTGCAAGGTGATGTGGGCCCTAATTCAATGGCACAGATTTCTACTCGTTGTCCAGGAGTTGAGTGAGAGCAGGACGGGGTCCAGTGAGTGACAGAGTGGAAAATGTGAAGAATGGCTCAGCGAGACAGCGTTGGTAAGGAGCCAGGAGGGACTGTGGTGGAGAGCGAGGGGGGGAGGAGGAAGCTGGCGTCAGCAGCAGATGAGATGAGCGAGCAGAGGAGGAGTTGACTCTGTTGGCGCTGTGCTCAGGGAAAGGAGTAGTAAGAACGTTCACATAGGGGCAGCCCCCTTCCCCACTGCCACTACTCCCAGCCCCAGGGACCGCTTCCGTGACAACAAAACCATTACCTAGCGTTTCTGTGACAAAGCCTGAATCTGGTGCACTTTGCAGCAGCTGTTCCTCCATCACCTGTGGTAACACATCAGACGCACGTCACCAGCAGTCTCCATTAAGGGCGTTGTCGTCATAATTAATTTTGTGACCGCAGAGGTGTTGGTGTGAGAGGAACACACTCATCAATAACCTCACTGACAGATTAAGATAGGATTTACTGCTCATTGTGTAGAGAGAAGCAGTTTTACTCCTGAAATGAGCTCTAGCTAGAGAGAAGTGAATTTGGTACCTCAGGGTCAAAGCCACAATCAATCACTCAGTCTTTTCTTATCAATTATTGCGTCGATTTAAATGCAGCATACAAAAGAACATAAAAAAAATTTTAAAAAAACATAATAAGCATTCTTTTTGACTAAGTCTGGAGTTCTGCTTCGAAGTCAAATTACAGTTTCAGGCCACAGTGTATATTAAAAAATGTAGCATGTGCATTAATTGCATCCAGCAGTATGAACTACAAAGCATAATTTTGCCAATCTGGTATTTATTCCAGCAGCAGCCCTCTGAGAGAAGTGAAGGATGTTGCATGTAAGAGAGTGATTCAGACAGGCCTCCCTTCACTTCCAGAGGAAAACAAAGCTATCAGCGATGGAGACTGGCATGGCCTCGTGTGGCAAACAGACAGCAGGAAGTTTTCCCCTCAGCTAAGATGTGAGAGGGCAGCCGAGCTCATCCTCAACCCACCTGGCCCCGTGTGACAGTGGGGTCAGAGCCGTGCTGCGAGGCCTGACGTGGCAATACATCACACAGCCACCGCTCACCCAAGGGGGACCAACACCGGGGTCGGGGAAGGACAGCTAAAGGACATCGTGGGAGGGAGGACATGGGATGTGAAGGGGAGGGCAGGAAAGATGGCTGCAAGAGGCACACAGGGTCAGACAGGAAGTGGCCACGCTCGCTTAGTTTCCTGTGAGAAAGCGCGCGAAGGGTCGCAGGCAGGGCATCATCAGCTCGGGCCCAGCTTTTTGGCAGAGGCTGGTATATCTCCAGCGGTAAATCACAGCAGAATGGGAGGCAGTGAGCAGAGCTTCAGCTGGAGGTTTCAAATTAAACTTCCCACATGAGGCCCCAGGACTCCTGTGTTGTTGTTGTGGCTGCTGCTCTTTTCACCTCAAGGTCTCGGATCAGTAACCCGAACAGTCCCCACTTAACAATGCAAATGTTTAAAGTAGAATTCTGGTTTATTGGCACTGGGGTCTTAGTTTTATAGTTTTAGCCATTGTTTCAATTTGTAACAACGCTGTGCTTCTGAGGTTAACTGCTGAGATGTGGGAATGCAACAACATTTTAATCATACAGGTTTTAATGTCTATCTTGGCTCTTTAGCAGCGTCTTTAAAACTCACTTATTATGTTATCTCTCATTTGTGTAATTGATGAACAAACACCATAGGGGTCAGCCCCAGCTTGTGCCTCTCACGTATCACTACTACATTTGAGCTGCAGAGCTAAACATCGGATTGTCTGAAATCTAAATCTCTTTGAAAACAGACCAGTGTTTAAGGGTTTCCTAAGAGCAGCACCAAGTTTCATTATCAAAGACGGGATTTATTTCTCAGAACATCAGATGCTTAGCTGTGTGACTCAAATGTGACGGTGATACACGAGGGTCACAAATGGGGGCTCGGTGTGCGAATGCCAAACAATACTTGGGCTTGGTCTCACTTTAACTAGCCAAACAGCCATTCCTCCGAGCCCGCTGAACTGTTTACAGAAAATCTGACAGCTGAGCACATTTCATGCATCGGACTCCATCAGAGCTCTCGTGAACAATTACCAGTACCAATAGGCTTTCAGAGGGAGATACTGTTTATCTCTTCACCAAAGTTGAGATGTATAAATTGGTGCCTGGGAATAAAACATCTCCACATGTTCAAATATTCATAAAGCTTGTGTTTTACTTACCACTGAGCACGGCTGTGCAGAGCTGTGCCACTATTGATCGTGGCCAGAAACACGCAGCCGTGCTGAAAGTGTCGAGCCTAATGCATCCCTCAGGAGCCACCGTGATAAAGGCTCCAGACGTGTGGCTCACCATCACACAGCTCCCCGCTGCTAAAAGCACAGAGTGTGTGACGGACTTTCGGGAAATCGGCTAGTATTTTATTTTGAAATCCTTTTTAGAAAATCATTATTTTCATTGTGGTCCTCAGAGAAAATCTAAGAAATCAAGCAGGCAAGCTGTGAGCAGGCACGGATGCAACTGGCAGAGAAAGTTGTGCATGGCTGACTGGCTGAAGACGTGAGAGACACAGGCAGCTGGCTCATGGAGCAGTCATCTGTGAGTGTGAGTGTGTGTGTGTGTGTGTGTGTGTACGTGTGGTTCTCAGCAGCTCCAAATGAAATTAGCCGTCAAGCCGAGTCCTATAGCAGCAGTCTGCAGCAGAGACTCAAGGTCAGACTTGCTGATTCTGCTGATGCATTTTATTCTCCGGAGCCAGCACCAGGCTGGCGGACGAGGGGTTACCACCGCCCACCAGTCCCTCTACTCATTCCCACACCCATTCATCCTCTGCACACACTCCCATCCCTCCGTTATCACCCTGGTCCTCCCTGGCAGGGGAGTGTGCATTTACCCGTTAAATTAGGTGGGGGAAGGAAGGGGGTGATGCTCTCCGCCGGAGTGCCTGGATACCCTTGCTGATGTGCAGCGGGGAGATGGATAGGCTAAGGTGTCCTGATTTCCCATGTGACTACAGTAATTGTGTCATAATGGAGGTGGGAGCCGAGTGGCCATCAGCAGAGGGACAGAGGTACAAAGCCACTGGCTTGGCGTCCCCCTCCGTCCTGTCACCTTACAGCACCGTGGAGTGTAGATTGGGACAGCAGAGGTTTGTGGGTATGATGCCTGCGTTCCTGAAAGGCCATGCATGCAGTTTAATACAGCCAGAGCTTATTACAATTTGTGTTTGTATCAGTGAGGTAGTGCTTCATTTCCAGCCGCTGGTCAAATGTCGTCTCAACACTTATTAGCAGACTTGATGAGTTTGAAACTGAAGCAGCATTAAAACTGCATCTTGCCTCAGGCTGATGTCACCAGCAATGAATCTACTGATTCTTCTTCCTATTTATTTATCATTTGCACATTTGTTCTCTTACTTTAACTGTTATATACAGCGACACGTGGAGCCTATGTTGTGCATTATAAAGCTGTACCCAGAGAAGATGTGGTATTTTTACTCATTCAGTTACAATCATCTCATTTTCTGCATATAGATGAAACAAAAATTAAAGGGGCACTCCGACAATTTTACACAAGGTCAGTTGGCTCATTATGAAGAGTGCTAATGAGCCTGAAACATTTGTATAACGTCCTCTGTGGCTTGTTTGCATAAATAACTCTGATGTCATCGGGGTTATCACAGCTTGGGACTGAAACTCAAAGTTTTACCAGAAATGCTGCTTTACAAACCAGAGGTGTGGGTCTGATGAAAGATGCTATCCATTGCCAAAAGTCTGTTCCTTTTTTTTTTTAATCTGTCTCTTGCAAGTCCTCCAGCTTTATAGAAGTGACATACTAAATTGTTAGAATAGCCTTTAATGATAGCAACATTTAACAGCTTTCAAAATGTGAACCATTCTCTATGAACAAATCCCTTAATGGGCTTGAATCATTAATGCCACCAGAGGTGTCAACAATGCAGAACCTGAACAATGTGCACTCAAAAAAGCAGACATTTATCTTAGATCTGTTCCTCTGCACATTTATCATCACTGATTTTTCTTTCCTCAGTACCTTCTTCACTCCCCAGACATGCACCATAAATGCTTTACACAAGTAAATATGATCGAAAAGCCAGTATGTGAGTGATCGTCCTCATGTTCCTTCTCTCCTCTGTCCCTTGATTTTAGGCACCATGAGACCAGTTCAGAGGAACTTCTATGAGCCGTCGTCTGCCCCGGGGAAAGGCGTGGTGTGGGAGTGGGAGAACGACAATGGCTCGTGGACGCCGTACGACATGGAGATCTGTGTGACCATCCAGAACGCCTATGAGAAGCAGCACCCCTGGCTTGACCTGACCTCTCTGGGCTTCTGCTACCTCATCGACTTCAACAGCATGTGTCAGACCAACAGGCAGAGCCAGCGCAAGCGACGCTTGCGGAGACGCATGGACCTGGCCTACCCACTCATCATGGGCTCCATCCCCAAGTCGCAGTCCTGGCCTGTGGGAGCCAGCTCCGGCCAGCCTTGCTCCTGCCAGCAGTGCATCCTAGTCAACAGTACGAGAGCTGCTTCTAATGCTATTTTGGCTTCTCAGCGGCGTAAGCTCTACGGAGGAGCAGCAGGCAACCCAGGCGCTGCAGGAACCCTCGCTGTAGTGCGGCAGAGCAACACATTTGCTGGTACCTCCCTCTGGTCTCCGACATCCGCCTCCTCCGGCACCAACAACAATAACATAAGTGTGGGAGGTGGGCAAGCCAAAGCTGAACAGGTGCAGTTGCCACTGTCCACTGCCAACTTCCCCTGTTCCCCCGTGATGCCATCTCTTTCATCCGCCCATGGCCACCACACTCTCACCATCAACGGACAGAACAACCTGAACCGACCGGGCACCCAGCGCATTTCCATGGGCACTGCCAGAGGAGCCATCCCACCAGGGTAATGATGTTTGCAAACACAGTCATTCATTCCCCTCATTTTCTAATTTGGATTTTCTGGAGTCTGCAGTAGCCTGTTACTTGTTATAGGCGCAGGCATAATGCTCGGATTTGGATGAATTTGCAGTTCATCCGAGGCAATGAGAGGATATAAAAAGCAGAGAGACGGTCTCCGTTTCTGCTTGTCTGCTTCACAAAGCTTCAGTCTGCATGTGTGCAGTGCATCGTACGCTGTCATTTTCTGTCTTTCTCTCCCTCTCTCTGCTGATTTATGACTCTCGTTAACATGCTGATCTATGGATCTGCAGAAAAAGCCTTGGGTCCAGCTGATTCTCCTTTTGCGCGACTTAACTGAGGAAGAACCACCCCCCCACCCTCTCTCTTTCATATGTGTTTGCCATGGTTACTGCTCCCTAATGAGCTTATGCTGGCCCCAATAGGCGTGAAATACTGCAGCGCTTCTGATCATACTGTTGCTTCTGCTTTGAACTAATTTGTTACTATCACACTACGCTGTGGTTGTTGTGTCATGGGATGTGGAAAAGTGGAATATCTCGATCTGTGTGTGTGTGTGTGTGTGTGTGCGTGCAACTGTGTCTTTGATTGTGTCTTTGTGCACGGTCAGACATGTGAAGTGGGCTCTGGTGTAGCTGTGGAAACCTATTTGCCATGGAGGCAGAGCTCCACTGGGGAAGAATGAATAATGGATCAAGGAAAAATGGGAGCTTCAGCAGACCGCTCTGACCTCAGAGCGATTCAGCGAGAGGAGCCGAGGAAAAGAAGTGTGTCTAGTGTTGTAACCGATACTTCAGTCCCCTATCCTGCTTTCTTTTACAAAAATAAACCCTCTCCTGATCTAATTTGATTCCATTTTGTTCTTGCCGCTCATGGGGAGAGACACACTTACTGCATGTTTGAATAATACCGTCCTTCACCCAGTCACATGTGCCTTCACTTTCTGTGGCCTAATTCTATGTCACTGACAGGAAGCGTATAGGGTTTTTGCTCGTCATAGCAGGCCATGACCTTG
The DNA here is from genome assembly GCF_042242105.1 of Pempheris klunzingeri. Lineage (NCBI taxonomy): Eukaryota > Metazoa > Chordata > Actinopteri > Acropomatiformes > Pempheridae > Pempheris > Pempheris klunzingeri. The sequence continues at coordinate 28,051,417 of NC_092018.1, forward strand.
TTTCTTATAGCGAGCAGGTGGGAAATGATGTGTCTTTGTGCAAAAGGTATATGTGAGAGAAAACCAGCAGAGGATGACCTACTCAGGAGACGTTTACTCCTTCAGCGGTAGCTCAGGTCCGTGTGGCATCACGGACAAAATGCGACTCTCACCTCGTAGCACAAAGGGGTTTTGCAGAGACTGAGAGATCTAGAACAAGAGAAAGGAAGAGACAGAGGGTGAGGCGGAGCGCGCCAGTTCCCAGGCGAGTGGCTCGCCATACAGGATGAGTGTGGTTAGCATACACACAGCAGGACACGAGAGCTCATAAACACACACAGAAACTGAGATGTGAACTCCCTCGTAAATTCCCACGAGCGCGCTGCAGACAGATAACAGAGGAACCCACAATAAATGTATAAAATCAGATCTGTTTTTTACACACCTACACCCCAATACACCTGGTGTTGGGTGCACGGGAGATGTTTGGCATGCCGTGGTGTTGTCAGAGGTGGTGCTAGCAGGGTAACAGTGGAAAAGGAACTCAAACGCAGGCGACTGAGGCAGACTGAGGTCGCGTTCAGAGATTTGATATTCAAAAATAGGTTTATGGATTGTGAGCTAGACAAGCCATAAAGTTAAAAGAAAGAAGCGGGCAAGAATCCAAAGCCCAAATATTCAGCACAAGGTCGCTACAGGCAGGTTGCAGGTTTTCAGGTATCCAGGTTACAGATAGACAGAGTTTTAAGACAATGGAGGCTGGAGAGCAAAGGCACTAAGTATGACAACTTTAACGATCTGGCAGGGAACTAGGATGTGTAGAGGAAGCTCATTAGGGAATGGTGAGAAGTGAGAACAGCTGCCCGGATGGGTGGGGCAGTCAGGTGATGACGAGAGGAGGGAACATCTAAGACGCAGCTGGTGGACAGCCGGAGAGTGGCAGGTCAGGGGAGGAGGAGGGAAATGAATACAGGGCCTGGAGAGCAGTGCAGAGGGCCGGGAGTGAGTGAATGATTGAAGAGAAGGACTGAGGAGCAGATTGTGACAAGCGTGTTTACACAAGTTTATATTGCTCATTTGCATACACAAGCAACCGTACTCTATCTGATTACCAGTCTGTCTCGACCACATGGATATAAACATACGGATGATTACAAAGATGATACTGCACGTGATTGATTTAATCTTTTCATACATTTTTTTTCGGATCTGTGTATCATCGGCGATGAAGTTTGCAGCTCGAGAAACCACCGGGAGGGTGGGAGGAGGAGGGTGGTGGATGGGGGGGGGGGGGAGGCCTTGTGTTGCATCTGTCTCACATGTACAAATATTAGAAGTGGCACCATCTGCTGGTTTGTGTAAACATGTCAGTTTATCTGTTCACACAGCACACTGTACCACCACCTGCCTTTACATGTTACCTGCTTTCAACTTAAGACCTGTGGTTCGTGTGTGTTAACGTCAGTTCAAGGCTGCTGTAGATCTTTTGAATTATTGATCTCCTGCACTACTCACACGGTTGCATGTGTCAAACAGGAACAGGCCATGTGTCTTACTTACTCTCACTGTAAGACACGAAATCTAAAAGATTATTTTCATTATCGATTAATCGGCTGATTATTTACTTTGGTTTATTTGTTGAATTATTCTGGCAATGTACTAATCGATTAACCGACTAATTGTGGGAGTGTAAATTCTCATAGCATTATCTTGATTGTTATTTGACGTTCCTCATGAAATCATTCACAATTACACGATAAAAAGTGAAACTAATGTTTATCCATTTGAGTCAAATGGTTTTGGATAACAATTAAGTTAAACCCTACCCCTCATTTAGCGGTTATATATACTATATAAACCTTTCATAAATGGTTTATAACACACTGTAATGTAGTGTAAGCAGATATAAGAACATTTTGTTATGTTGTTAATGTACGGTATTTGTCCTTTGTGTGACTTATTTTGGTAAAATGAAATGGGAACCGCAGTCAGTCTTGTCATGAAATGATTATGAGAAATGAGATACTACTGAACTGTGTGTCTGTTTGAAATATGAACAGACATATTTTGAAGTGGAATTAACTGAGACAGAATTTCACAAGATCGCTGGGGATTTTGTCTATTTTGTCAGTCAAACCACTTCCTCTCGTGCGCTGTCTTTGTGCACATTGGTATTTAACTGACTTCAGGCCGGTGCTGCGTGTCGTCAGACAGAAGAACCTAAATTCGTTTAGGCTGGTGAAAGATGAGAGGTAGGAAGAGGTCCGGTCCTTAAACAGAATAATGATGTGCTATTGGCTGTTTTTACGAGCTCCTTGAGCTCGTCTTGAGTTTTGACTGGTGGGCTGTGTGTTGAGTGCAGAGATCATTATCCCTCAGTGGGCTGCTGCTCCGGTGCCGCCTTAAGAGAAAAGTTAATATTGAAATGAATGAATAAATCACCAGAGCTCATCTGGACCAAAGTGATGCAATTTGGAAAGTCCTTCTGTCATTATCGCTCATATGGAGGGCATTTCAGGTGCATTAGCCGCGTTGTAATTCCCCCCTTACTGTAGCAGAGGGTAGGGCTTGCCTTTGCCTCCCGCTACCCACATCAATATGCAGTTAAGCACTCCTGTTGTTCTCTACCTCCAACCCGCCTCTCACTGTCTTTATGGTGCATAATAAACAGATGAGGAGATATTAGCCCTCTGTCAGCACTTTCCTAACTAGGCCTAATGTGGTCTCTGTATTTGGGGAATCACATCGCTCTCAGTCTGATTAAGTCCTCAAGGCAGACCGGAGGTTCCCTCAGGAAAGGAAGCACGATACTGAGCCTGAGGAGACAGAAGAGGGACAGCGACCCTCGTGCCCTGACCTGACAAGGGCCGTAATCAATGTGCCGTTAATGGGTTAGGTATGATGGGGCTGGATTTATCACCTAATTGCAATGGTTGTAGGTCAGAAATGACAGCATTAGACGTACGCAGTAAAGCAGTATTTCTGAAAGACGCAGAGAACTGTCTCCTCTCAAAGGTTTGGGTGTAGGTTTGTCATGAAGAGAAGATGGAAAGAAGGGAGCGAAGAAGTGAGGGTAGGTCAGGAGGAGGAGAGAAATTCGAGTTGGCAGGGTGAAAGAAATGCAGAGGTGACGAGGTCCCGTCTGGTTCGCTGAATGTGTCATGTCAAAACTTGAGTGCTGGAACAGCAGTGTTGTGGTGATGAAAAGGTCTGCTCTTATTTACACTGATGATGTATGACGTATAATTTCATGTAAGATCGAAGCACAGTGAACAAGATCGCTGGGTACTCTGCACTGATTATTAAACATCTGCACAGAGACCCATAATGACGATGGATTCTTCACATCGGTGGCGATGGGGTTTTTTTTTTAGACAAATGTGATGTGCCAGAGTCAAAGCCCTGAAGTCATGTAGCATTAGGGATTGTCAGCAGAGTGTGAGGAGGTGGCATGTGTCTTAAACCCCGGCTGAAGGCGCAGCCGGGACAGACAGGGTCAGTGCCTCCAGAGGTGCCCATTTCTATAAAAACAAGTCAAGAGAAAAGGGCTTAGCAGCGTGCTGAATGAGATGGAGGGTGGCAGCTGCAGACCGGCTACAAGTCGAATGGCTGGTTAAGGGCGCAGCCTCCTGCAGGAAAAAAATTCTGCAGTGCACAGATAGGTAATCGCAAGCTTTGCAGAAATAATATGCCACAGCGCGATGGGAAATTGCTTGCGAGATGTGGATCTATCAGGCGCTGTAAAAATAAACCATAAACACAGTGTAGATAAGTGTGTTGGCTCATTTCTTTCAGTCTATCAGATAATGATCGTCAGTAGCTGCTGGTTGTTTTGCTAAAACTGGAAGTCAACAAAGATGAAAAGCGTTCCTAATTAATGTTGTGTTGTGGATCCTTGACATATCATCTGCACTGTATAGTTACAGGAGCATGTAGTTTATGCAAAATGCACTGACGGCACACAATGAGATGGTGTTGAGGGCTCTCATGGTGTGTTGTCCCATTTCTGCCTCTAATGAAAATTATTTGTTTGATCACAGCGCTCTCTGTGAACACCCTAAATTATACATGCACTCATAAAGGGAGGCATCTTGTTCGCCGCGTGTGTTGATTTGATTTAAGGCCTAAGTGTATGTTTAAGTGGAGGAGGAACTCTCCCACTGGGAAGCACCTAATCTGTGTGGGGTTTTTTTTCACCCTCTGCTTTAGCTGATCACGTTTTGCTTTTGATGCACACGCTTGATGAGACATTTGTCAATTCTTCTGCCTTCCACAAAAGAAAAACGCTGCCTCCAGTTTTCAGGCGGACAGAATAAACTGCCATCCTCTGACCCGAACAGGTGCTTTAACTGAGTGATGGGCAGCCGAGTGCTGTGAAGTATTGACCGGTTAGTTTTTGTTACAATCACCAACTTCAGCAGGAGAGTTTCCTCATTAATTCCTCCGCTGCAGCTGAAGGTGTGAAATCACTCACTGTAGTTTTTGCTTGAAACTAAATCCTGCAGCCAAAATCCAACCTGTCATGGTCTCACACCCCTGACTTCAATAGTCTGACGTGAGTTGCAACCGTACATCAGTGTACTTTAATTCATTTCTGACTCACAACTGGAGTCGCTTGATCCTGGTGTCTGGTCCACTGGTGTGAGACGCAGTCTGTCTGAGTCCTCACCAGAGATGCGATAGGACACATCAGCCTCAGCCAGGCCTCTTGTCCCTTTTTGTTATTGCAGTCAGCTCATTGAAGGGCTTCCCCTGGCACAGGAACAGAGGCTCTCGCTAATATCAAAGCCGCCTCTTGATGCGGATTTTGTGAAATGCCCGGGAGCTGCAGCGCCAAAGACTCAGTCGCTTCATGGTCAAAGAGCAGAGAGATTCAGAAGTATATGTGCAGTAGTGTGTGTCTGCGTGGGTGTGTGTGTGTGTAGTAAACCAAGATAAGAGATCCAGGAGATAGCTGATGGCCTTTGTTCCACTTTTAGTAATTGTGTCCTCCAGATATATATCACTGATACAGTATATCTGATACCTGATATAATGTCAGTTTAAGGTCACATTATGTTCATGCATTTATTGCATTTAAGACCAGTGCCTAACCCAATTTTTGTATGAGTGAGTCCCTGTTCTGTTTTCTTGTGCACACATTTTATGGATGGTTAACGTAGACCTTGGGTGCTAAAGGTGTAAACAATGCAGGCTTCAAGACATTCCAAAAATGTTTTACCAGTTAGGCAACACCTTCAATATATTTGCGAGCCTTTAAACTTGGATGACTAATTGTTTGGCCACAACGCTACAGGTTGTAAACACAACACTGGTATATCAGCACCTCATGAAGTTGATATGGTGGACATGTTTCGAGGTCGTGTTTCAGGCCACCTGAGGTCCACTAATCACTCTCTTTTAGCTCTGTTTTTGGTCTCCACCAGCTCCTGATAAAACATCTTTCTCTTCAGCTTCTAAATGCTCCACCATGTTCACCAGCTAGTCACTAACTTACTAACTCGCCCTGGTACCTTTCTGTCCTGAAGCTGAGCTTTAACTTGAGGTTCTGGGGTCGTTAAACTTTCACGTCCACAAGATATTGACTGCACTTGCAGTTTAGATGAACCCAACGTTTCCATCAAATGACTTGACTCACTTCAACTGAATTGACTTGAGTCGGCTTGTCACACCGAGTCTTACTTTTAACCTTCCAGAGCTCCGCTGTTCGGTTGAATTGAGGCTCCGGCCCTTTGAAACGAGACTCACTGACTTGTATGCTCATATTAATGCCCCGAGTGCTTTTGTCCGCTCTGCTCCACAGATCTTGAAGAGTGCGCAAGTCAACTGTCTTTGTCGCCTGTGTTTGCCACGAACTCCAGCCTCTCCAAATGTCATCCTGAATCAGGCTCTGCTGCAGAGCTTTGTACATGAGTCAAGCTGTCTCTTCCCATTGCAGCGGTCTCTGTCTCTGTGGCGGAGCACATGTGACATTTTGACTTGAGTGTTTTTTATGGCATGCAGAGTAGAACAAGCTGCTGTACTCAGTTTTCTCAGCTGTGGGGTAACAGGCAGTGGTGCACGATCAGGACAATTTACTCTCCGTTTAGGAGGTCACATGTGCATTTAAAGAAAAGTGTGAAAAAAAAAGTGTAAATTATAGATTTTGTTTTACAAAAAGAGTGGACTGACATGGCATGAAGCAGCCCAAGACAATTCAGAGTAGATGAGCGCTTCTAGAAATCTGAGTCTCTAAATGGCTACTAGAGGTGGTATTATGACTCTGAATGTGTGTGTGGTGTGAACAAGTCACTTTCTGTAACCATGATGTTCTTTTGTCTCTCCTCTTGTAGGGTTCCTGCTCTCCCAGTCAAGAACCTGACTGGATCTGGGCCAGTGCACCCAGCACTAGCAGGTTAGACGGCATTTATCACATAGCAATGCTCATAAAACATCTAAAAAGTGTGTGTCTCTGTGATCACAGTTAGATGTCTACTCTTGATCTTGAAAGACATTCACAATCAGTGCTTTTTCCACTCCTCTCTGTGTGTGTGTATGGTGCGTGTGTGCTGTACATATGCATCAGGTATGACAGGTATCCTGATGTGCGCTGCAGGTCTGCCAGTTTGCCTGACTCGGGCCCCTAAGCCCATACTGCACCCTCCCCCCATCAACAAGAGCGACATGAAGCCTGTGCCAGGGATCAATGGCATGCGCCGTAAGACCAAGAAAAAGCACCTGAGGAGAGGTAAGATGGAGGGAATATAGGAGAGGAAGAATTGGTTTGAAAACAAAGGGGGGGGGACTGTGCAACCATTGTATTTATATTTATATATAAGTGTGCTTGTGAATGCAGCCGAAATGCAGACCAACCAATAATAGCCAGCAGACTTTTCTCCGTCCTGCCAGGCTTTGCAGGATGTTCCTCGTATCACTTGTCTGTAAGTCTGTTGTTCTACATGCAAACAAAACAAAAGCTGTTTTTTTTTTTTTCTGCTGCGACAAAGGGGCTATAATTATTCTTTAAATACCTCCCATTTAAGATCCGTAAGGGTGTTACAATAAATCCAACCTCACCCAAGGTTGCTGCTGATTAGTTAGGAAAGCATTGCTGTACTTTTTTCAAAAAGCTCCTATAAAATGTTAATGATGATTGCTAGTTCCGATTTATGAGCAAATACAGCGAAAGTGTTACTGTAACAATTTTATAGACATTACACTCTGCAGACTGACAGAGGCAGTCGTAAGGAAAGCAATTAAGATGGGACTGTTGTACTGAGCTGGTTTGAGAGGGGATCTGGTGTTCAGTTGGACGGCTTTGGGCTTGAATAAGTGCTTGTCGATGGATGCCGTGGAAACCGCCATGCTCCCAAGGGAGCCTTTGTCCTAATTGATCAGTGAGGCTGTTGGGTTTCCATTCCTGCACATCGCTTGTCCTCTTCAACCCCTTCAGAGCTCTTCATTACTTAGTGGTGCGGAGATGAAGCAGCAACACTTTATTTTCCTACACTTTACTGGGAAGGTACTGATATGTGACTGTAAGATAGAGGAAGGTTCCTGCAAAGGATTAAAGCGTGTAATTTGGTATTATAGGGAGATTACAGGGAGAATGGAGACAGTGTTCATTTGGCGCGCTTGCAATTTCAGGTAATTGCTAGCATCACCTGCAGTAGAGCCCGTTTCCACACAAGCATACAGTTCAACATACTGTACACGAAGAAGAACACTTCCAATAATAAATGAATTATGAATAAATATTTAGCTTATTTTTAAAAGTAGCTTTTCTTTAAGGGAGGTTCGTCTGAAAATCATCAACATCTGATGAACTTAACACAACTAACTTACGTCAAAGAAGACTAAGATTCTACAGCCATAGTAGGGACAATTGAATTGAGCTAAATGCTAATACAACAGACAGACAATGCCATCCCTAAAGCCAAGCTGCTAGCATGGCTAAAAACTACACCTTCTCTCTATTTTCCCTTATATTCAGTGTCAAATTACATAGTGCTCTTTTTGGAAAAAAGCTCGGAAACTGTCAGGAGAGTGTGGACCCTTTTGAAATGTATTACCAGTGACTCTGTAGATTGAGGACTGAGGCAGCAGCCAAATGTGAAACCTGTATGTGCTGTCTGCAGACAGAGCGTGCTCAGAGATACTGGAGGGCTGTGTGGGGAATGGAGATGTGGTTTTTCTCGTGCAGGGAGATTTGGGCTTATCCCGCTCTGCTTCCTGTGCAGAAAAAGGTCACAGAGGCTTTTGATCCCGCTAATGAAGCCATCAAATGGCAACAGCGTAAAATGCATAAATGAGTCTCTTCTGTCTTTCCCCTCCTTTCTTCTGTTTTCTCCCCTCCCTCTCTTCACACCTCCCCCCGTCTCACCCTACCTTTCATAGCTTAACTTTTGTTTTTTTGCTGTCTCTTTCCACTGCTCTCCCTCCCTCTGTTCGCTGGCTGTCCCTCAAATGAACAAACAAAGGCTCCGGGGGAAAGGAGGTTGCCTGTAAGCGTATTAGGGGTGTAAGCTGTGGGTGTGCTCTCAGCCATGCTAGCCTGGTTGCACACAGGGATTATCAGAGAATGCGGGGATGGCTGGTTGTTATGTGCCAGTTTGAAGGTGACCTCCTCTTCAACATCACAGACATGTATACCCCATTCACATGTACACTCACACTCTTTTACGAGAAAAGAAGCGGGGCCGCAGACACGCCCAGGCCAGCGTGGGCGCTGAAACTGATGAAAGTTTGTCATCCATCAAGATCTAGCTGTTATTCTCTTGTGTGGAAATGACAAGCAAGTGGCATTCAGTGGTCCATTTTGGCTTTTTTCTTATGTACTTGTGGTGTGTGGGTGTAACTAAGTGGCAAGTTTGGCTTTTCTTCGATGGTCGTCTCATTTCTCTCATGATTTATTCCACGACAAGGCAAAAACCCAGAGGATGTGGTGCGAAGATACACAGAGAAGATTAAAGTGGTGCCAGATGAGGTAGGAAAAAGTCACAAAAATACATTCGCTCACACAGATTCAAAAGTTTGTGCCCACCAAGTGGTGCACTCTGTCACCATTTGATTCCTAACCAAGTGTCAAAGCCTCATGAACACACAGGCATGTAGAATGGCAGCTGAAGTATTTTGGTTGGCTATTCCAGGACTGTACCATCTGCATGGAGAGGCTGGTCATGTCATCAGGCTATGAAGGCGTCCTGCAGCACAAAGGCATCAAGCCAGAGCTGGTGGGCAAACTTGGCAAGTGTGGGCACATGTACCATCTGCTGTGCCTGGTGGCCATGTACAACAATGGCAATAAGGTGGGTAAAAGCTTGTGAGCCAGACGTTGTTATGATGTCACTCTAGGCTCAAATTATAAACTCGCGATGTCTTACAGCTTGACTGAATCGCATGGCACTGGCAGATGATCAGGCTTTAATATTGCTGTACACAGATGGGGATCTAATATTCTCTTATCAAATCAGTCATGTCAGCCTTGACAGCGCAACACTTTGTAAAACCATTAGAAATTCTGCTCACTTCAGTTCACTGTACTTGCATGAAATACAAATGCATTGCTTGCTAATGCAGGAGAGGCAAATAAAAACAGATTTAATGAGCAACAATAATTGGTCTAATGAACTCAAATCAGTTTGTCGAGTACTATTTAATTATTTTACTTGGTCAGAGAAACATATTTTTTTTAGCCATGTAGATAGTTTTGGTTTTATTGTCTATGTTTTGAAATATCGTTATCTCTAAATATCTTTAAGATTTCTGGTTTCACCCCTTGATGTGGAAAAACTACAAGTGAAAATTTCAACAGCACCTTTTCAGGAACAAGATCCCTATTAGTCAGATAATCCACAGAACAGCCTGTCAGCAGTTTAGTAACCAGGACATTGTTTTTGGAAAGAGTCCTCGCCGTTGATTGTGTTTTTTTAGGAAATATCAGTTCATTTTTTGGCCACTTGGGGGGAGCATGGACATATTATCACCTTATGAGTTAGATTAGTTGCTAGGTTTGCCTGTCTGCTGTTTGGTGCTTGTTAGCTGCACAATGGGTTTAATAGTTTGTTTGTTTTTTTGGCTGAACACAGCTGCCTGCTGATGGAAATGATGAGATCAGTAAGAGTGAGCCAAAACATTACGTAGTCACTTGATGCATCGTTGATATAAAGATACTGATCAGTGCAGCTTTAAGGACGACAAGCCAAATGTCATCCACGTCCATTGTTTTGGAGTGAAGACAGAAATCAAAAGATATTTCAGAATGTAAATAAAACCAAAACTTATCTGCACGGTTGAATACCACTAGAGGTAAAGTGAAAAAGAATGTCTTTGTAATTTGGGTGAAATTACCCTTTTAAAGCAATAAACGTCTGTATCGTCATTGGTGTCATTATATATGCCATTTATTCTTCAAACCAGGATGGCAGTCTTCAGTGTCCAACATGCAAAACCATCTATGGGGAGAAAACGGGCACGCAGCCTCCTGGGAAGATGGAGTACCACGTCATCCCCCACTGCCTGCCCGGTTACCCAGACTCCAAGACCATCCGCATCGTCTATGACATTCCTGCCGGAATCCAGGTCAGAACCGTGTCACATCCCCAAATCCACCGTGCTCCCTTTGTGCTCTGATCCAGTGTCTCTCCTCTGCAACTGCTGCTTATCCGCTTAAGTTTGTCGGTCGCTTGTTCGTGCTGGAAGGTGAGGCGTTGGGGTTGTGTGAGTCAAAACTGCAGTGTTAGGGATCACACAGTGGCTGAGGACTGAGACAGACTCATCAGACTGTCGTTATATCAGGACTATGACTAATGATTAGTTTGCAGGTTTTTTGAATAATTTATCCCATACGTAGTTTATGTATCAAATACTAAACCAGTTTTTAAAATGAAGCTGAGCTTAATCCAAATCCAAAGGTATTTTTAAACGTATGTCTCATTTTCAGTGGGGAGGTGAGCGTGTTTTGCAGCCTGAGTTTGGCTTGGTGAAGATGAGACGGTTGCATATTTCATCCTAACTGCTGAGAGGAGCTTTAATAGAGTCAATAAACTGACCTTTTTGCACCAGAGGAACAGGCTCAGCGTCTCAGGGGACAGAGAATACTGGGGGGGGGGTCACCTGACCACCAGCAGTCAGCACGGCCGCACTATCACCAGGGAGTATTTCTGTTGGTCTCCTGCTCTCTCTTTGTCCTCTCGCTTCTCTGCAGTGGACTTAACTGGCATCAGCAGAGTAGCATTAGCTAGTGGATCAGTCATAGAAAGAATGAAAGATCGTGTCTTGGTGAAATGGCTGAAAAGAGAGTCAATGCAAAAGACGTGACATGTTAATCTGCACAATTAATGTGCAGAATAAAGGCAGAAAAGACACAGAAACTCTTGGAATACTAGCTACTGGTTCACAAAACAATTTAAACTTCGCTCGAAATAAAGAAAAGGAGAACATTATGTGGCCAATTTGTCATTATGAGGTCTTCAGACCCACCTGCAAGTACAATAGAATACAATATTTAAAGAATAATTGGATATTTACAGTACCATGTCTCTCTAGTGATTTGTACAAAGGGCCATTATAAGCACCACAAGCATTAAAGCTTGTCCTGTGGGTGCTGTTGATATTTCCTGCACAATTACGTCGTAATTGGAAAAGAAGGAGTTGTAATGTTTGTTTTTGTCCTTGGCATTTTCACCAGACCAACGAGCACCCCAACCCCGGGAAGAAGTTCAGTGCAAGAGGGTTCCCTCGACACTGCTACCTCCCTGACAATGACAAAGGCAGGAAGGTAAGCGTCACAAACACTGACACAAAGTCAACAAACATGAATACCTCGCTGGGTCATTCTGGCTGTGAAAACCTTCTCGACAGAAAGTTGAGAATATCGTTTCACTCGGACTACAACAGCAATATAGAATTAAATTGGGGACTGATTTAGTCTGCCTAAAGGTCTAAATTATGGTTGCATAGATGTGTTTTCATCTGTATTGAGGTATGAATGTACAGAACTCCTGTGTGTATATTGTTGTATTTTTATTGTTTATTTCACACATTTTGTTAATGCTCCTCCTTGTTGTTATTTTATGTACAGTCCTTGTGATATAGGGCTATAATAAACTTTGATTTGACATCACTTCTCTGAGTGAGCTGTGGCACCAGATTATTGTGAGATATCAAGAGATATGTTACGAAAGAGGACTAACATTATTGTAAATGACCACCAGCGTTACTCACCGAGTTGTGCTTTTGCTGCATGTGATTTGTTGCTTTGTTCTTGCCATCGAGGGATAACAACCTCCTTCTCCGCCCTCCTCCGTCGCTGCAGGTCCTGAAGCTGCTGATCATGGCCTGGGACCGACGCCTCATCTTCACCATCGGCACGTCCAGCACCACAGGTGAGTCGGACACGGTGGTGTGGAACGAGATTCACCACAAGACAGAATTCGGCTCCAACCTGACCGGCCACGGCTACCCCGACCCCAACTACCTGGACAACGTCCTGACAGAGCTGTCGGCACAGGGGGTTGGCGAGGACAACCTGAAGGACTGATGGCCAGCTGAGCTGGTGCACAGGAACACAACCCACCACGCCCCGCCGTCGCCCAGAGAACAGGGACATTGCATGACGGGCCAACATGCAGCCGACAACTCTTCACCCCCCACAAACAAAAATACCCCGCAGAAGTGGTGGTGCAAGAGCGACAGAAGCAAAATAAATGGCACAGTTATGATCAGTATTTTGATTTATATAACCTAAGACACCCCCTACTGTCTCTTGATTCATGCCTTGAGCATGGTGAGTTCATGCCAAATTTTCTCAGAGGGTCGAAGAATTAAAGACTTGGTGAGATTTCCGCCTTGATGTTGGTAGCTGCAGGTAAATGGTATTTCACCCTTTTTAGATTGGAGCTGAAGCTGTTCCTCTGCACTGAGAGTACAGTGATGATGGACCAAAACTATACAAAGGCATATTTGAAAATGCTGAACTCCAGAATGCATGGCCCAGACTAACGCTGCATAATGACTGTCGGGCGAATATTTGCAATATGATGACGTGTCGATGGACCAGTTGTTGTTTGATATTGTGAAGAGAAATTTAAGAGAATTTCAGCATTCTGAATTCATTCAAATTGATTATTTGCTTCTCCCTTTAACTCTAATAATTAATTATTGTCCTGTAACAAGTGGTGAAACTTGGTTTTGTGATTTGAAGGAGAGGATTTTGACTATTTTGGTGAAGTTGCACTGAGCATCTCTGACATTTTCCACTTCTGATACCTTTGGTCAGTAGTTCCGTAAAATGGAAGTGTGTTCTGTAGTGCATGAAGTAGAAGACTATGAAATATTAGTGTTTGGTCATAAAGGCATGTCGTATGGTTAACCTTGCAGACTGTCTATGAGAGGAGACGTGAAATAGATGAAACGAGCATCTCACCAGTCAGTTTGATGCTTGTTACGAGACGTTGGCTGCGGGTGTGAAGAGGGTTTTGCTGCGCATCAAGGTTAAACTCATTTGTTTTGTTGACACGCTGACGACACCGACCTCTGTGAATATAAAGCCTGCGTTGTTTTTCTCCCTGTTGGAGCAAAACCAGGCGTCGGCAAGATCCATCATGCTGACCCACACGTGAGGGGTGAGGGTGGGTTTGCATGCACTGAGGCATTAATATGCTGGCTTTAAGGCCTTGAGGAGGAAAGCTGAACATGCTCCTCACAGATGGACGCCCCTCTTTCAAAAACCAAGAGTTGTCCCGCGGGGATGCATCTTGGGCAGCGCTCCTGCCATCTACAAGTCTCTTGTGAGCTTGTTTGCTGCTCGGCAGTCCACTGGGCTTCACTGAAACAGCTCAATCCCAGCGTGAGCTCCCTCTGAGTTGTTAGGGCTGATCCTGATGTATGACATCGCCCCCACTTTCCTCCTCCTCCTCCTCCTCCTCCTCCTCAGCGGCAGAGCACTTCATTCGGGGAACCATGCAAATGTTGGTCTAGTATGCATTTGGGTGGGAACTATTTTTTTGCTACGCTCTCCTCTTTCCCCCTCAGATTTTATGCCCGTGAGCTAAAGGCTTTGTGAAGGATCTTGGTGGAGATCTGGGGGTGTGTCTTTACTCTGAGATAAAAGATAACCCAGTGCTGCATAATTCTCCATGAATATATCTGATCAATTTTAATGAGCGGAGGTGATGATGTAAGGTTTATTGTGTGGGCACCCAGCTGTGAGCTTGATTTTTGGAGTGAATCATAGTCTTCCATGGCACTTTGAGGCAACAGTTTTGTTTAATCAGTTGTTTAATTTTTCGGAAAATGTCTTAAATTGCAACTGAATCTGTCTCTTTTTTTTAAGTTGATGTTTTTAAACTGGCTTGCAATGCTTTGAAATATATATATAAATATATAATATACATTTGCAGATGTGATATACCTTTAAATTCCAGCTCAATTTGAGTCGATGGTGTAAGTTTAATTTATTTTTATACTCTTCTATATAGAAAATATGAAAATACCGACTGGCCCACATATCTATATACAGGCACATGTTAACGTGAATACATAAAATCTGGCAAAGAGGAATTTGTCAGTATGTCAGGGACTGTTGAAATATGTACAACATGTTATGGACGTCTTATATTACAAGTAGTCTTAGCGTACGCTGCTGTCGTTACCTTAATGTAGAATGTGTATAGTTGATTCCCCCGTGGGACTCCAATAAATACAGTAAATGTGTCTTTATTATCGGTGGGGGAGCTTTAGCAGCATGACGATGGCCGCCCCCCCCTCCCCAAATGGGCCACTTCTTTTTGTACATGTCCAGAACATGGAAATGGATGCAGTCAGCAATCTTTGCTCAATTTGAAGGTGAAAACAGCACGCCTGGGTCAAATAGAAGCTACAAATAATTTGTCTTAGCTAACTGGAGCAGCGGATTTGTGGGATTAGCCTCAGTCAGCGTTACATTTTTTTAAAGCCCCTATAAACCTATTTTCTCAAGCATCTTCTAACTACGTCCCTGGTCTCTTAGTAGGTCTTATATGAACACACAATATTTCAATATTTCTCCCATAATTACAACAGTTTTGGTTATTTTACATGGGATTTGTTTGACGTTAGCTGTGGAATCTTGTAAAACTCGTCCTGAAAATTAGCTAAAGATGATTTTTCTGACTTAAGCTTTGTTTGCTGTTGCTTATTGTTACAGAGACACATTTAACATTTTAAACCAAGTTTTTCGGGGGCTTTGAGCTACTTTTTTGTGTATTCTGGGTTAAACTCCTGTCTGACACCTGCACAGGCTCAAACAAACCACTGAAAGTATTTGCTAGCGTGATTTTGACCCAGGTGTTGAAAATAGTCTTTGTCCATCTCAAGTTTTCTCCTTCACGACCTTTTTGACTCCCTTTATAAAATGGGACAGCAAGAGAGAATGCTTCCAATCTATCAGGGAATTTTTTCCACGTTGACTCGTTAACTAGAGAAATCCAAATGTTTGCTTCTTCGACTTTTTTCCTTTCCATGTGTCGGCCTTGTGGTATTAACGGTGCAGGCCCTTTAGACTTTTCAGGTGTGTACAGACTTATATGGGAATGATAAATAAATACGTGGGTTGGTATTTGTCTGATTAAGAGAGAGAGAGAGAGATGGTGTTTATGCAATTTACTATTTTTGAGATCTAATACATGATTTATGTGTAGCAGGAATGCAGATTTCTTGGTTTAAATGACAGTGGATGTTTTGTTTATGGGGTGCCTACCTCCAGGTTTCTAAACAAAGGGGTCGCAATCCGAGGACGTTCACATGCTGATGTATTAGAAAACATATATTTTTGATGTCTTTTTTTGAATGATGATTGTCTCTAAAAGAACTATTACATAACATTGCTGTATTACTCTTATTAAGATTCATTCCTTACTATTTTCCATTTGATTAGAGGTGGGATGAGGGGCCAGATGACTTTGTCCTAACGTATGAAGTATTTACAGTCGTCTCTCATGGCGTCCACTGCGAACTGTACTTCTCTCTCTAAACAATACCTTAACATTTTGTGCGCATATGCTGTATGTTTGTATCCGATTGTCCACGCGAGTGTGTGCGAATGCGTGCCCAGGTGTGTGTCTAGTAAACAAATCCTAGGTTCATGTCCTTTAAAGATACAGTAATGTTCTCCTAGAGGTGCATGTTAACCAAACTGTGAGCAAGTTTAATGACAATGCGTAGGTTCTTGCGTATGAAAACATCAAAGCTTCTTTAGAAATATCACCCAGGTCTTCTGGGGATTTAGCACTGTGGTTTTGCATCTTACTCCAGTTAGTTAAGAGGTTATTTTTCCTGGTTTTCCCCCTCTATTGGGTTTGATTTACACAGATGGGGATGAGACAGCGTTTGGCTGCTCTCCTCACTCTTCTGACGACGTGTGAAACATCGGAATGTTTTGCATTTTAAGTGCCCATTTTAATTGATATATTTCAAATCATGATTTCTGTGGTTTGATTCTTCTTAAGCAGTGTCCACATATTGCTATTTAATAAAAATGTTTCACAAAGACAAACAGAAATAAACTAAAAGCAAGATATTGAGAGACATTGATTAAACTATAAAGGGCTTCTTAATCTATCGGTCTTTATTGAATTGTGATGACCTTGTTGCATGTTTGTGTGTTTCTTGTGGAAAAATAAATGTGCCCCCGACATGGGGTAGTTTGTTTGACCTTTTTGTCACCTTGGCTCATCCTCCTTCTCCCCCCCCCACTTCGATGGCACGTCCTCCTTCATTTAGCTGCACCATTTCCTCCTCCCCGGGCAGCTCTCTACTCTACAGCCTCGTTATGAGGATATAAATGAGCTTTCCTGGAGCTGTGGACTGCCGCAGAAACAGTTCCCACTGGCAGTAAATTTGCTTTATGGTCATTTTCTGTCACTGGCTGCTGTATGTTGGTGCTGTGGTAAGCATGCAAAAGCGAGCCGCTCTCCGAGGCCTACAGGAGCTTAGCTTCCCCTTCAACACGCACCCCTCTTCCTCCCAGCACTGACCCAACAGCTCGGGGGTCAGTCTCCTCCTAGATCTGGTGCCCTGCCTCCTCTCATCGCTCACCTCTCGTGCCTAATGAGAGAGCTAGCAGGGAGCCTCGGCTGCATCACTGCTCTCATTAGCATTTAAATAAGGCCGCAAGGAGGAGCGGCTGCAACATTGTTTGTGTGGCATAATTTAACATCAGATTCTGACTCCTGTTGGACTGTACAGTCTGTGGTTATGGTGGTTTGATTAAATTATTCCTTTGAACAAAGGGATGGTGTGGTAACCAAGATACCGTGAGGCTGCTGCTCTGGGATGTGTCAGACACATAATGACATTTCCTATTATGTCATGAATGAATGTCATTGCCTGAGCTGAGTCAGACCTTCCACTTTAAAACCAACCATTAGAGGAATGGGCTAAAGACAGAAAAATGAGAGACTTCGTATAAATAATTTCTGCTCTTAATTCAACCCGATTTAAACACAAGAGAAGACAAAGTGGACGCTGGACTAATTAGCTGAAATAAGAGTTTACTCAATAATACAGATGTGTTTAGTTCACAGTAACAATCCACTTGGAGCAAACCATCATGGTGTATTTGCAAAATAAAGTACAGGCAATAGTGTTTTTCTTTTTTTCAAAATAAAAGCCCTCTTTCAGGGAATAATAACAACTTCACAAGCAACATCTGATGTTTACTCTAGATTTGAAATGATTTTGAGATGCTAATTTTGGAGCATAGCAAAATACCAAAGCACCTAACTAATAACTCTGTCTATGACTGTAGCCTATTGATTGTCATGTATACTACAATGTTACATCTAAGGCAGGAAGAATAGTTACTCCACACATAAATATTCCACAGTTCTTCCTCTAAAAAGGCAGACAGGCGCTACTGTAGCTGTACCAGAATATAATCTAAACAGCTCCAGAGACGAGCTGCCCTGCTGAGGCTATCGGAGAGATCGCACATCTGATCTCCATTACAATCACTGACCTTCTTTGTTTAAGGGAAAGACACTGAGCACTGCTCGCTCTACGGGAAATGGCTTTACAGCACGTCTGTGTTTGTGTGTCTCACAGATACACGATGGAAAAAGGGCTTCAAAATGTAATTTTTAAACGTTTCTAAAAACAAATTTGGCATTTCAAACATATCCGGACACGTGTGAGCCAAATGTAGTGGCACCAAAATCTGGAAAAAATGTAAACTTATCACATCAATTGTTGTCTCAGTTGTATTAAAGATTAATCTTTAGTGTGTATGGATGTTATGTTGTTAACGGGTAAATATCACCCTTGTGACATCGCTACAGGACATTTTAAATATGCAAATCACATCTCAACCAAATATTTAAGTTGACTGGCCATAGCACCAAAATAAAAGCACATTGTTTTGTATAAAGGGACCAAAGCAACAATTAAAATAATAATCATTTTGCTCACTGTACAGGCAGCGTCATACTGTGGCATGTGCACCATAAACTCATGGTGATTATGACCTATAATGTTAATGTCACTGCTACATTGCGACCACGGAGATAAATTGCCTCAATAAAATACAAAACGTTGATAAAAGCAATATCAAAACACCTTACGTTCAGGTACTGTAGGTTACATTACAACAAGCTTTTTGCATAAAAATGTGCGACCGAGGTCCTGTACAGTATCACAAAATATAAAAGCTTCTTTTCACATTTCACAACAAGTGGATGCAGGCCATGCAAGGGATTGCTTGCTTATCTACATAAAAAATACCAAGTCAGATCATGCTTCAGTGTCCCTTGGCCCCCTTTATCGTCAAGCATGATAATCTCTCCCCGGCGCTGTTGAAGTCGGTGGCACTCAGAGAATACAAAAAGATTCAAAGTGGCAGAACTCCCGCTGCTCTTTACAGTGGGAAATGTACTAAAAGGCTGGAAGAGGTTGCACCCTGTGGCCACTTTTTTTTTTGCTCCCAGACAATCGAAAGAGTGAATATCTGATGCTCACTCGAGTTGGTACGGGATGCTGGGCCCCACTTCAGGCATCGGTGGATCCCAGTCCGAGTGGAGTCTAGGGATTCAGAATGACACTCGTGGCGTCCTCCTTTTCTCTGCGCTGGAAGGTGGTGTGAGCCTGCTCCAGATCCTCTATCACCGCCAACAGCCGAGCAGCAACGCTCTGACCTGACTTCATTTGCTGAACATTGCACTCTGCGCCATCTATGAGACAGAAAGTGTTCGCTGCTGTCAAACACAAATAGTTCATCATGGTGACGACATTAAGTGCAATAACAAATACACCGTTTAGGCTGGCACAAGCACCTGGGTGAATGTCAGAGTTGATCTTCTTTTCTTTATTGCTGGACGTCTGATCAGCATCAGGGATCTCCAGATATTTTTTCCTGTGGTTAACACCCAGACACATTAATCGCACGAGTGTCACTTTAACATTTGATTGTAAGAGCAGCTGCAGCAGAGCAGTGTGCTCCTGTGTTGCAATATAGACCTCTAGTGTCCAAGAAATGAACTGCAGCCAGCTTGAGCATGATCTCTGACTAACCTGAATTTGTCTCTGCCCTGGAGAAGCTGCTTGTATATGGTCTGAGTCTCTACGTCGGGATCCAGTGGGTCACTCCAGTCACCCAGAGTCACAGCTGAGTGGGTTCTACTGCAGCCTGTAACTGAGAGCCATCCTGTTATTGAACACCGGTGGCTCCACACACAGACCTCACACAGGTAAAAACATAACACATCCATCAACTTGACAGTTTGGCGGAGGTTACATGGCACGACGAGTTTGTACATTATAAGCGCGGATAGCCCCGGTGACTGATAAAACCATTTAGTTGTTCACACGCGAAATGTAATCAGGTGTCTAAATGTAATTGATCAGAGAAAATCACAATTTCAGAGGTCGTTCTCCAGTCAAGCAACAAAAACATGGCAGTTACAAATTGAGGGTTTAGTCATTAAAAATGGATGGCCAGGAGCTCATTCGCTCTCGAAGCCAGCTACAAGTTAGTCAACCAGGAGTGAAGTAAGAAAGTGCCATGCTGTAAACTAGATGTGAGCCTGCGTGTTGATGGACCACACTGCTTTATGCTCCGGGATGCTGTTCACTATTCATATAAGCTCACAAACAGCGCAGTAAACATGGGTTAGATAGTTAAACTGCATCCTGAGTCCTTGTAGAAGGATTCTGAAGTTTGTGCAGCGTCAGAAGTGATAAAAGCAGGATTTACCAGCACGGTCGGCCTGCAGGCAGCAGGTCCACTTGCCACTGCGATGAGCCCCTGGGTGGAAAGAGGGCAGCATGCGCTCATTGTAGATGCTGACTTTCCTGATCGCAGACAGCCACTGGTTCAGCTCGTTCACGTTCTATTCAGACAAATAGCCACAAGTTTAGTGGTCCCTTTAAGTCATGTAGGAATCAAAGCAGGTGGAACTTTGCTAAAGTCATCAACTAGTAAGTATTAATTGATAAATCACTGTTATTTCTTTTTAACTAAAGTTAACACTCTCTCTTAAACTAACATATAAATCAAATGAATAATACAATTCTTTTGCTGTTTCCAATGAAAGCAACAGTCACCAGTGTTTTTTGTGGCAAACTGAAAAAGGTCATGATCTTAGTTGGTGACTGGCTGGTGTCAGTACCAAAGCACCTTGCACTGGATGTACATGGTGTGCAGCTGCCCGTCGTTGTCCTGGGTGATGACCTGCATTACATTCTGCTGCTGAAAGGCATTTTCATCCACCCTCTCCACGGCACACACACACTGAATAGGGATCGAGGAGCGCACCTGCAACAGTTCAGCCACAAACCACAACAACAATTAAGACAAGTGTGCACAGGCTGGTAATGATGGATCCTGATTTTGCCTGAGTCCAAACTTTAAGTGAGAGAAAGGTGGTCACAGAGCATATTAGTGGGGCAGTGTACTGAAATATTTTGCACACATTGGGTGAGGAGGAACAGTGCGAGGCGAGGAGGAAGTGAAGACGAGATCTGCATGGCAGCAAAGGCCACTTTAAAATGTAAATCAGCCACTTCCAATGGGAGCTCGCTTCACTGAGACTGGAGTGCTCCAACATGGAGGAAAAGGGCCCGGACATTGTCTGCAATCTGATTTGCAATGTTAGCATGAATATCCACAGCCTTCAATTACCACTCGCCTTTATTCCACTCACACAAAGCCGAGACTGGCTCAAAGAGAGAGCTTTTTACTGGGATGGAGAGAGCCTGCTCCTCTCTCGCTCCGTCTCCGGCTGGTGAATGAGACGAGATCATTATCACAAGGTTAGGCACCACATGGTAATAACGCTAATGAGGTTCTCCCAAGGAGATCAGCACAAATAGAATAAAGCAAGCGAGGGACGACTAAAATGTTTCACTCTTTCTAAGAGCCAAGTTGATAAATGTCCTTCAAAAGGTAGACACAGTGGCCGATTCATCATCAGCAGGCATATCAGCTCCTAACAATGGATGAGTCACTTCCACATGACTTTGATTCAAAGTTTACTCATCTATTTATACATCATTTATTTCATGATCCAGATGCAACAACAGAAGACAGATTTAACAGGGCTTTTAATGACAAAACAGAAACTGTGGCTGATTAAAGTGGATAGCAAAGTAGATAAACGGCAATATTTATTGGTGGCTTCAGTCTACTGGTTCAGTACCAACCTGCCAGTCAGGGGTCTTGGCGTAGGACAGCGTCTCACTGTTCAACCAGAAGTAGCGTTTCTTAAAGGCAAAGCGGGACAGCAGTTGGGGGCCCTCTGCCTTGTGTTTGTGGAGGTAGCCCTCTTTAACTGTGACCGAGGGCATGAATACAGCCCTCTGTGGCACCTCAGACACTGCAGGATGAAGATGAGAGAGGTTTAAATGCAGAGGAACACTTTGCAGTGCACATGTAACGGCATGCTCATCAGTAGTGACACAAGGTGGTGCTGTGACAATAAACAGAGAGTGTATTTATTGTTGCACTGCAGCGCAAGTCTTCATTTTCAGCACTTTGTTGTTGATGGCACCTCGGCCTCCTTCATCGTCACATGAAGGACAGCTTCAAAGAGGCGTGACAAGCGTCCTCTTCTGTCCAACAAATCCACCTGAAGAGCATTAAATGTCAAACTGGCCTTTAAGAGAAAGGAGTGGGTGTGATGTGCAGAAGGAGGCTGAAACACGATACATCAGAGGGGGAAGAGAACAGCCTCACTGACACATGACGGTAAGAAAGCAGCCAAGACATGTTGGGTAACCAGTGTGGCGTGTACGAGCGCCTGTGGCTTCTCACTCCAGCTCCCCGCCAGCTCGTTAACCATGTCATCTCTTTTCTAGGCTTCCCGCTAGTTATGAATATTTCACCGCTGAGCCACAGCATTGTTGCGCTTACTCCTGATATCAGCTGGGAGCTGCTAGGCTAGCAGCTGGTCCGGCCTGCTCTTCTTTTGAGTACAAGTTCAGTGGAGTGTTCACTATTTTCAGCCTTACCGGTGTCATGATCGATGTCAATCAACTTGTCCAGGAAGTCTTTGACGGAGGCCACGCTGCGTAGGATGATGGGATGAAGAGGCGCCATCCACTGCTCCTTCCCGTGACCCAGCTGAAGGCCCAGGTTCCCCACACTTTGTAATGCCTGCCGAGCACGAAGACACAATATCCACTCAGTACTCACATCTCCAGCACATCAAATCTCCAGTTGCTGACAGAACTCAGTGTGAGTGACTGCACATCTCAAAGTCGAGGATCAAAGGGGTCCCTGAGGCCAAGCATGCTGTGAGGCCTTTTGTCCGGCCCACACCTGGCCCAGGGCGAGGAGGAAGTCCCTCTCTACACCCCTCTCTGAAGCTGGGCTTTGAACCATAGACTGGTCGCAGCACACACAGAGGTAAAAATAGCCTGTTCCCTTTCTCTGTAGAGGACCCATGGCAACAGCACTTCAGCACCATGGACAGCAACCACAGAAGCCACACGTGGGAGAGCAACGAGTCTTACTTTTCTTCTGATACGTCACCACAGCACCCCTGTTTTTAATCATATCGGAGGTGCTTGTTTTAGTGACACTTGAGGGTCACTTCCATTCAAAAGCATGGTGAGCTCTCGCTCACGACCTATTAGAAATCTTTCTTGCCAGTCACAAGGAAATGTCTTTTGTATGGTGTCTTTCTTTTGCAATTCGATCTACTTCCACTTCCACTGAGTGAGGCACAATGTGAGGAGGTATTGTTCGGTTCGAGGTGTGATGACGAGCAATGGCACTTAAAAACCACTGCATACTTGCTGCACTTGGTATAGCAGACCACTGTGTGATGTGCTGCGTGTGATCTCGAGTTGTCACACATTTCTTCTTTTCCTGCCCTTGGGACTGCGTTTTAGGGCAAAGAAACAGCACATTTTGAGGGTATTATTGAGGGATTTATTCAGTGGAATGTCAACATATATTTATAGTTTACCGATTGTAAAAAGCTGAGGGGAGGACTGTGTGCTGTATCTGCTGTTATTGGCCATCAGCGCACACAAAAGCTCTGCTGCCCGTACACATCATATAAACATAACATGTTGCATTCTCGCATCATATTTGTTTCTTTTGCAAATTAACATTTCTCACAGTTCACAGACAGCATGTCTCATATCCAGTATGTCCACTGTGTGTTTACTGTTTGTTTTTTCTGCACTTGGGTGTGATGTCTGAGCATGAATTCATTATTCATGGCGGCGTCTGTGTGTGTACATCTGCGCTGTGGATCGTACCTTGGCCAGTAGTAGCAGCGTTCTGCTCGTGCGCGTATCGGCGTGCTGATCCCTCAGCTGGAACAGTTTAGGCGTGAGGATTGCAGGAGCGAAAAAACGCAGGAAAAAGAATCCACTGATGGCCAGATACTTCACATCCTGTAAAAGTGAAGCAAATTTGACAGGAAATGTAATGAGCCTGAGGGCTGTTTCTCAGAATAACAACTGTAGCTGAATATATAACGTAATGCTAATGTAATATGATTACATTTCAAACACACAAGCCCTCGAGCTGTTTTTCTTCTGTGCGTTTTGCTCCAGACTCACCTCGTTCTCGGGTTCAGCAAATTGCTCCTCCACCCTCTTGTGTAGCTGTTTGAAGGCCACTCTCATGACAGGAGGACACTGATCGACTGAGCCTACTATTGATTCAATGATGCTGGTTAAGTAGCTCTGCAGCATCTCCACGCTGCTGTCCCGCACCTCTGCCTCAGACACTGCACCCTTAAACGAAATTCGTCTTTGGAGAGAGGAAACACATTGTAAAGGACTGAGTCCCTGTGTCAGTAGCCAAATGAGTGCATACAGCACTAAGTAAGTAGCCGTTTTACACATAGATTTCACTGAATCGTGTGAAGGTGTCTGGAGAGAGAAACAGACGGGGAATGGAGACAACAAAGGTGATGGCAGGCAGATCTACTGTAGACATAAGAGCACGTTAGATCCTGGATCTCCCTCCATGTCAGAGATAGACATCTCTGGGGGCTCATAGCAGTTGCCAAGCAACAGCCTTCCCCCTTTTTACAGCCCTTTTTTTTTTTTTTTCTCACATTGATGCCTTCCTCTCAAGGGTGAAGTGTAAAGGAAGTGGGCAGTCTCCTGTGGCAGCTTTTCCATTAAACCATTTTAGCACATAGATTGCAAACAACACACATGAACCCCAAAATCCCCTCTTGTTATTTGTGGCTTAAGACAAGAATGCGTCGAGCACATGTGGGCTCTTCTTTAGGTCAGAATACAATCATGGTGTTTGGTAAGTTTTAGGTCCGTTTTACCTGGTGCGGTTCAGGTCGATCTTACATGGGTCCAGCTCAATATATTTCTTCTCATCAAAGATGCGGTTGATCATGGGCTTCAGCACCTCATGCAGATACAGCATCCCAACAGCCTGACAGCAAAAACAAGACCTTGTGTTCAAGATATCTCACCTGCGTCTACTCTTATCTAAATGTTTAAATATGCGTAGCTGGAAGAGTAATAAATGATTTCACTCACAGTAGACACAGAAAAATCTTTTTTTTTTGCAATTCTTTATAAAAAATAAAACAGCAAATACGTCAACTCACCTTCATGAATTGTTCCATGGCCTTGGAGGAAAGTGAGTTGGAGCGAAATAAAGTGTTTGGATCAGCTACAAGAGCAAACACAGAAAAGAGAATGATAAAATAGAGCATATAACACAGCACATTGTATTAAAGGGGGAGCAGTGGTGCAGCAGCTTGGACTTTAGATTTGAAGGAGAACAAGGAATGTGTCTGTAATGTGCTCTTTTGATTCGACATGGGCTGCGTGTCTTTCTGATCATGAGAGTTCTTTCAAGCGGGTTGCGTCCGATCGGGGACCTTTGCCGCATGTCGTTATTCTCCATCTCGCTCGCCTCTAATTTCCTGTTGTCTCTCTACTGTCGTCCGTCTAATGGAGACACACAATGCCCAAACGAATGCCTAAGAAAGAACACTAAGCTTGATGCATATCTGAGGGCAGAAAAAGGAAAAGGATCCCACTGCTGAATTAATAGCTCCTTAAGCTTTCTCTGAGGCCCTCATCAGGCACATAATCACGCTTGATGAAAATCTCTGAGACTGAAACATTGCGTCATTAACTTAATTGAAAACTGTTAATACAGTGTGTGGGTCCTCTGTCTGGTTCTGCCCTCGGTCTTGGTCTTTTGGCGTGCTTTCTACTCTGCTTGATGCACATTTATCACCCAAGAATTGATCCGCTTTAGAAACACAGAGCTCAGCGTCACAGCTGAGGGCGGACTGACCTTGCTGCACATCACTTTAAATCCTCAAAGGTGGTGATACTAAAATATCCATGGAGACAGGACTGGGTTGCCAGATAAAACATTTTGGTCATAAAGATCAGCATGTGTGCGGAAATGCTGGGATTTCATCGCAGCCCAGTCGGTGAACAGTGCATTTTTCCTTTTCTTTACCCCTGAGCACAACTTTAATGTCTGGCTGCTCACGCTGTCTATTCCTGATCAAGCAGTTACCGTTCGGATCATGTGGAGTTGCTATGGAAACATAGGCACTATGCTTATTATCTCAAACTAAACCGACAGAACCCAAAGACCAGAGCACAACCAGAGCGGAGGCAAAAACATGACTAATACAGACCGCAGAGAAGCCACGAAAAGACTGTTGGGTGAGTAAATAATTGGCATCGGGGAAGTAAATATAGTGCTGGTAGACTTGAACTGCCCACACACAGACCGGGAATGTAGTGTTCAGAGACCTTAATGTCAATTCAGAGTTAAATACAAGCAGCGCTCAGAAGGTCTCTGGAGAGTGGAGCAATACAGCAAACTGGCATGTCCCGAACTCTGACTAATACAAACACTGATGGAGATAAACTTGGGTCTTGCGCACACTGTTTTGAGCAAATTTATGTTGGTGATGCAAAAAATAAAATGATACTACTCTATCTGACAAGACTTCATAATAAATGCACCGTCGGCCATGAAATACAGACACGTGACATTATAAGTCGGATATTTAAACCTAAAAAAATTCTAAATTTAGTCATATACGACATCACACTGTGATAATGGCTCTAACAAACAATGATCTAATATTTCAAACCGCTCCGATGTTTAATCTTACTGGTGTGGTTGACCTCCCGGGTGTTAAGGTAATCCAGGAATGGCACCACCAGGCCCTGGCCCAGGTAGATCTTCACCAGGGTCATTGCCACATCCTGCCGACTCTCAACCGTGGTCACTTCCTCCAGCATGGTCAGAGCACTGCTGTCCTCCACCTGTTGGGAAGAGGACTCAGGTCATGGTGTGCTGCAGACATGGGCAAAGAGTTTTTCTGTCGCTTGACAGCCAGCACAGATTTAATGAAGCAGGAGGAGTCGAGGTGACTGAGGACCAGGTGGAGGGAAAACGCTGCAGAGAGAAAAGGTGGTGTGTGGAGCAGTCTCTCGACATTACATGCAGGTGAGCGAACGCATATCGGTGCTAAAGACAAATTGTGATGCAGACCTCTGTAGGGGAGATGACTGACTCCACCAGAAGGTGAATGAGAGGCTGATAGTAGACAGATGGCAAGATCCGATCCTCCACCAAGCGCACCTTCAGGCGCAGTGCTCCTAGCTTACCACTGACAACAGAAAAAAAAAAACACAGAATCAAAAAAAAGAGGAGATTTTCTACAACCTTCATCGTATAAACACTTGATTTTCTGTGGTTTGGTTTAAAAACTGCAGTATCATTAGAACTGGTTTTGTGTATGAAAGAAGAAAATGAAATCCAAAGAAAAAGTGAAAAAAGACACTGATGAAAGTGTAATTGCATACATTTGCTTTTTTGTTTTACAACATTTCTACATTCTTGTGGGGTCAAACACTGATAATATCAAATGTCAGCGAGGCACACCGCTTTCACAGACCCACAGTTGTAGCAGGTAGTCCCAGTGGTGAAAGTAGGTCTCTAACCAGCTTCTGCTCTGCAATGTGCTCCCCTCAATAAAAACCCTTTAGCTGCACGTCTAATGAACCTCTGAGATTCTCCCTACTCTGACACTATCCTTTAGCAGTTCACTCAGCTTTCTTTGTTCTAAAAATATCTCAAGGAACATATGCTGTCAGAGACCTGGCAACACACCTGTGAATGCTCATTTCAGTGCATGAAAGAAGGCACAGATGGGAACAAATACTTAAAACCACTGAATGCTGCTCAATTAGAGGCTTGAAAAGAATCCAAAAGCAAAATGCTCATCTCAGTTGTACAAACACAACAAACTCACCACATTGTACAAACAAGCACACCCATAATCCTCACCCAGCGTCAACCTCATTGTTTCCCAAGGGTAGCAAACGAAACCAGGCCTCTAACAGAGGTGTCTTGTGCAAGCAAGCAAAAGCGATTTCCACCTGTGGAAAGTAAGAACACACAAGGACACAATATAAGGACTAAAAACTACTGTGGGTGATACTGTACTGCACTTCCAGGTCAAGCACATTTTGCTGTGATCAGAACACTGAATATGCAAAATTATTATAATTACAGCACCCTCACCTTTCCCAGAAAGTCATTCTTGCCCACCATGTCCCAGTCCCAGACCTCCACGGTGACACTTCCCTCCTCACTCAGCTCCTCTGGGTCCAGCTCCAGTTCCAGAGTCTCTCCCCAGTGAGGGAAACGGGTCTTCTTGATAATCTAAGACCCAGCAGGTTGGGAGTGTTAGGAAAACCTGAAACCAGCAGATTACTCTGCACAATGCTTTTCATCACCTCAGCACTCTCATGTCTACAGTAATGTGAAATAAAGTGACAGACAGGCTCTCAGAGCACAGAGGAACAATAATCAATCACAATGGAAGAACCTTGGATTTCTGCTTCCAGTACATACTGTACATGCACACACACAGAGCTCACCGAGGTCTCTGCGCTGTGGTTGTTGAAAATAACTCTTGCAAATGGATCAGAGGTTCCAGAAATGTCTCTTGGAGCCAAGTCTCTGCGGGCATCACCAGACCAAAAGAAAACAGAGCTGATCAATACCCTAAAATGCCCCAACAAGCTTCCCATTAACTGCTCCGCAAACTGAATTAGCGAGCGAGGGTCGGCGAGGAAAAGCAGCACAAACCGCTACTTTCCACTTGACCTTATTCTTTCAAACTTAATTCACATTCATCCGAGCGCATCTGAGTAACACAGTGTCGGGCCCTGACTGACATGCTCATTAGTGCCCGGGCTGAGAGGCAGAGTAGCCTGGGATGCACAGATGGGGCAGCGAGTGGTGTGATGGTGGCAGTATGACTCAGGAGGGGAGTGTGGAGGCCTGCGGGGTGATGGTGGTGATGAAATCTCAGCACAGACGCAGTGACGGCACTGCCAGCTCCCGGCTACAGGAACTTAACTTCTGACTCATGATCGCTGTTATCATCTCAAAGCGACATGTAATATGATATACGACTACGTTTACGCATGCTTTTACAGTCTACCTACCCTTCTGGTCACTGTCTAGATGTTCATCACTTTGGGCTCATGTCCCGCACATTTTCACAGCACAGTTATGTTACCTGGCTTCAATGACTTGACACCGCAGGCTGATCTTCTCTGTATCTTTCAGCAGCTCCATGCTCAGGTGGATCTCTCCCTGGACCTCTTCATCGGGGTCGACCCTCGTCAGGTTCACCCAGCTATCCAGTCCTGACCGTACCACACAGAGGGATAGCGTTCGTTAAAGACTTAGAGCTGGATCAAGTACTTAGTTAATCAACAGAAAAATAATCAACAACTGTTTTCAGTTCTTAGTTGCATCTCTTCTTTGTCCAACTCATTAGAAAAGTATTGATGGGGGGAAAACTGGCAATTTAGTGGCATCATGTTGGGCTTTAAGACGTTGTCTAGGGCACCCTTTACTTCTTTCTGACACCATGTGTCTAATTAAATAACTAATTGATAATCTTCATGTATGTGAGTAACTACATATCTTGATAGTCGGGCATGAAATTATGTGTCAAATTCAACGCGTTCTGTTTTATTTTTTCAGAAATACCAGACATAAGCATGGGCACGATGTCAGGGCCAGATTCCTGTGAGGGAGTAACTGACTCAGTACCACCCTGTGGCAATGAATCACACGAGCGAAGGCCGTGCCAGGTGGCTACTCAAGAGAGAGGCATCAGTATGCAGCAAAACATAAGCAAGTAACACTGAGCGGTTAATATCAAACTACACCATCGTCACAACATATTCTAAAGGCCGTATGTCTGGCCAAGACTGTGTAGAAAGTGCTTGAATGAGAGAGCTAGATGTAAATGGTTGGAGGGTATTTGAAATCCTTTCACAGCACTGTGGGCCTTCCACACTAAAAGATGTTTTATAAGGCACAATAAAAAAAAAAGTTTATGCAGACGAGCGCCAGGAGAGCCATCGCAATAACAGATTCAACACTGTGAATGCTAATGTCGTTGCCGTAAATGTAAGCAAATCTAATTAAATGTGTGTGAGAGAACGCCGAGGAGCATTCCCAGTCTCTATCTAAAAACAGCACGTCTCTTAATTCACTCAGACCTTTGACTCGGTCATGGGACCGCCGTGTGTGTTTAACCTTCGGTCGTGCACCCATCCTGTTACAGAGTGGTGTAGTCATACCTTTAGCTGCAGATCCAATGGCATCTTTAGTCAGAGTTATTTTCCCAATAACATCATCGTGGCTGTGGATGAGGACAAAAGAAGAGGTTATCAGACAGAGAAGCGATTGGAAATGCAATCACAGTTGTTTGATCTAGCTGGAGTTAACTGGGGCTGAACTGGAAGGCAGATTGATTTGAGCAGTGGTCACGAGAAATGGAGGAAAAACAACCTTTAATCACTCAGTCTGGGCGACCATCTGACTGACCATGTTTGTTTATTCAAAGCTTGACGTTTTTCTTCCCAAAACCTTTAAACTGTTCACGAGGTTTTAACCAAAATACATGGAGTCCCGAGCCGAGTTAAGCAAACACTCATGGCTTTAGAGGACCACAAACCAACTGCCAGGCTCCAGTAATATGGACTCATTTTGAGGCGGCTTTGGAAGTCGGCGTTACCCGATCGTGTCTTCGTCCATCACATGAAAGGAGAGTGAATGGAAGCCCATCGGGAGGTGCAGTGTGTACTCTTCGCCCCAGAAAGGATTAAGGTTCTTCCACACTGTGGCAGTCCTGGAGAGAGAACAAACGCAGATCACATGAATACAGGCAACGATAGAAACCATTAGAGTGACTGCAGGAGTCAGAAATCAGTGTAACATGTGGCAGCAGTATAAGCCCTCACAGACTGAGACAGATTGTAGGCTTTTCTAGTATGATGCAGAAAATACTACGGTTTGGAATCCATGCAGGGCATCACAAGACAATTATGGCATAAGAAAGAGGACAAAACAAACTGCTTCACAAAACTACATTATTTTTTGTCACTTGTATCTAAATTGTGCTTTGAGATGGGTCAGAGACAATCACGGCTCAAGTTAAGTAAGCTTTCTGGATGTATCATGGCATAAGGGCTCTTAAGGGTTCTGCTGAAAGGACGAGCAGGGCTGTGTACAATGTCTGGTCAGAGTCGTAGCTTTAGTCTTTGATCAGCAGTTCCTGATTTTAATCTTTATTATTTTGCCAATTTTAGAGAGATTTAGAGATTCTTGTACAGCTGATGAGTTTAAAAAACATCTAAATAAATACATGAAAAACAGGGTTACATTCCTTAAAGAAAGGTATGTTTGGGTATCAGTGCCAATCATATATCATATTGTCAACAGGATCAAAACATTTCCTGCCACAGGGACAATTTTAGCGTCAGTTACGATAAACCCTTTTGTTTTGTAAGAGTCTACTGTACCCATTGTTTCCCACCACAATCTACCAGACACATCATCCATGAACATCACACTCGAGGAGTCAGTTGGCCAGTAACACCACAAGTACACGATAATTAGTATGAGTGTCTGCAGTGAATCACTGTGCCGTTTTCCCTCATGATGCCAGAGAGAACAATAGCCACTGAAGTCCCCTCCATGTTCTTGTTAGGGACCAAACAAACATTTTTTCACAGAAATCTGGCTTCCTGTCAAATAGCACAGCTTGACAGTAACATGCAGTAAAGCATAGCGGCTGGTGAAAATAACTTTGGAGCATTCGAATGCTACGACTACCAGGATGAAATCATCTGTACTTTTGCCCTCAAACACCTCTGAACTAGAAGTGCACTCTGCTCCCAGCATTCTCCTTGCCTGCACCAGGAGCTCCCTGCAATAATTGATGCGCCCTCTCCATGGTTACCTGCGGGTGTTTTAAAGGCCAGACCAGTATCAGGTTCTCTGTGTTGGAGGGGCCACGCTGTGGGCACCAACCACAACGATCATACACACTCCACCCTGGTTTACATGTGCATGTAGCAGGAGCGCAGCCAGAAAACCAACCCAATGCAAATATCCCAACTGTGATGAAGGATATTCAAATGTGAGCATTATGCAGGTATGCATTTACCATCAGAGAGAACTCACCTGGCCACAACTTCATTGTCAACTTTCACAATGCAGTATGGATCACTGGTTCCGGAGCTTAAGATGACAAAAAAAAAAAAACAAGATGTAAGAGCATGAGACATTAAAGCACAGCCGTTTGCCTGGTTAGTTTAATTTTCCGTTATCTTTACTTGTGCTGGGGTTTGTGTGAGTAGACCTGACTGTCTCACCTCTAATTCCCACAACTAGTTTACAAACTTACCAGGAGCTGGCGTTCAAAATGTAACCTAAACTTTTTTTTCTTACCTTATTCGAGAAGCTGTTAAACAATGCTGAGGCTGCATGTGCTCTGAGAGCTAGGACCTGAGCACAGAAGCACGCACCATTCACAAATTACTTACACGTCTTTGGCCGGGAGGTTCCTGCCCTCGACAATCCTAAAATAAAGAGATGTGTTTCTGGCCATTTTCAGTCGAGTGAGATATTAATCCAGTTCCTCCTGTGTTCCCATGCGCGCTCTTATAAATAGTGCTCTTCCCCTCCGCGAGTGAGTTTTCTTCATTTCATGGCACCTTCGGCGCGTGACGGCGCACAGCCCACCAGTGGCGCGCCACCCAGGCGCGCATCCAGCACAGTCACTTCAGCGGGGCGGACACGGTGCGTGGACACGGTGCGTGGACACGAGTGGACACAGTGTGGCCGTTTTTCACTGCTAGTCTCACACTATCTCTTTAAAGACACGGACCATTAAATACGTCGATTATCGAATAAACTTACTGCAGCACTAAATATTTGTTTTGCATTTTTTAATAATAATAATATGTAACAATAATATGTAACACCCATGACTGTATGGTCATATGTGGTCACACCTGGTAACAAGAAGCGTCCCTTCCTCACACATAAAACAGGTGTGATCTCTACTTTGTTTTAAGGCTCCACCTAGCGGGCATGTTGAGCTGCTGCGCGCGCCATTACAGACAGGCATATTGACGGGCACCTACTTCGGGGTCCTCCTCGCCGAAGTGAACAGAAGCTAACAACAGAACAAAAATATAACGTGAAAACAAACGTTTTTTTCCTTGTTAAATTGGTTTTAAAAATTCCCACGTTTTGTTGCAGTCACGAACATCATCAGATGAAGGTTGGTCTCCATTGGAAAGTCTAGTTGCTTTGTTTCTGAGGAGTTTTTACTGTAAAATAGTTAGGGTTAAATTAGCCCATGGCGCTATCTTAGCTAGCCTCTTGTTGCTGTGCTCTTCTCTCCAGTGAGGGAGATGGATGGTTATCCCGGAGTCACTGGCGGTGACTCTACTAAACAACAAGAAAGACACTACTACCTGTTATCTGAACTGCAGACCTTAGTCAAAGACCTACCGAGGTAATGTCACCTTACCTTCAGGGAAGACTTTTCTCACAGGATTCAGAGGACTGTAAATGTACCAGTAAATGCCTCAGCTTCATCTGTGGGAGGTTTAAAACTGCATCTTGGTGATTATTGTCTTGTATTGTTGATTTCCACGTCTAGCTCCTTCCAGCAGCGCCTGTCTTATAACACGCTCAGTGACCTGGCTCAAGCACTCATAGATGGGACGGTCTATGAAATTGTGCAGGGGCTCCTGGATATTCAGCACCTGACGGAGAAAAATCTGTACAACCAGAGGCAAAAGCTGCACTGTGAACACCAAGGTTAGTGCTCTCCTGAACCTGAACCTGAACCTGATCCTGGTAGCAGGCATTTGAGGAATTCCTGAAACACGCCCTCAGTGTGAGGTTCAAATTGAACATGTCAGTGTGATCCTCCCTTTCTGTGCAGCACTCAAACAAGATCTGGCACGAAAGCACAAAGACGCCCTGCAGTCATGCAAGTCTCACAACCTTGCGCTGCTCAAATCAAACCAACAAGCAGAACTAGAGGTAAAGCAGTGAAATGTAAATACCTCACATGACTAAAAGGGTCGTGGGTTATTTCCATGTGCTTTTTGGTTTTCTAATAGCTGTGTGTTGTGTTGTCAGGCTTTGGAAAGTCGCGTGCGAGAGGAACAAAAAATGATGGATAAGAAGATAGTCGCAGAGATGGATCAAAAAGTGATTGACCAGCAGAACACGCTGGAGAAAGCAGGAGTCCCTGGGTTTTACATCACCACCAACCCTCAGGTTAACATTTACTGTCTAATCGCTCTAGTTAGACACCACACTAACGCCCACATGGTGTGGGAGCGTAGAAGACATGAGATGCAGACAAACGTCCAGCAGATGGCAACATA
This sequence comes from Pempheris klunzingeri, assembly GCF_042242105.1. Lineage (NCBI taxonomy): Eukaryota > Metazoa > Chordata > Actinopteri > Acropomatiformes > Pempheridae > Pempheris > Pempheris klunzingeri. The sequence continues at coordinate 28,085,602 of NC_092018.1, forward strand.
TGTCCTAACTAATTGCCCTTCAACTGCTGTGTGTTGTTTCAGGAGCTGACGATGCAGATGAACCTACTGGAGTTGATCCTCAAGCTTCAACAGAAGGAGTCCCAATCTGGAATCCTTTGAGAAAGAGGAGTGATTGTACCTAGTTTGGGGAGAAAAAGTGGCAATGGCCACTGACGGCATATGCTCACACTCCAGTAACTGCAAGATTCAACATGTGGCATCGTTCTCTTTTATATTTCCAGTGTAGGAAATGTTTGTCACTTGTTGTTGTGAGTGAAATATTCACCATGGAAAAACTGCAGGAGCTGGTTCTTGAGTGGGCGCGTAAGACATTTCCAGTCCTGGAAGAGAACAGTAGCAGGTTGTAACAATATAGATTATTCTTACATGCCCTGTCACACGTTGTGAAATTAGAAAGTTGTCGTGTTCCTTTAAAGACACATCATTTAAGCGGAGTATTGAGAGGGCAGAATCTGCCTGGAATTAAATAGAGGGTGAATATGTTGCTTAAGGACACCTGCAGGGATGTGGTCTCTCCAGAAAGGCCTCATGAGGCCTTTGGAAACCATTTGCGGGGAAAAGGACTGTTTTAATGTTGTGTGTGTGTGTGTGTGTGTACACAGAAACCCATCTCTGAGCAGCAGTAGTGTACTGATCTAAATTTTTTTTAATTTAAATTAGCGACTGGAAGCTTGAAAAAACAGGCCAAATACCACCAGCCTCGTGGTGTTAACGTCAAATGTGACGAGGTGTGATATGTGTCTCGCTCTGTTCAGAATAAACTTTATTGTTTATTTATTTGAACAGTATTGTGAAACATTTCCTACATATTTTTCTCATATTTTTGCTACTGTTGTTTATAATGTTTATCTGTTGAGCTTGTTTTAGTCGCTGCAGAGGTAACGGCTTCACATTTACATTTATTCTGTTAAAATGCCAGTGTTGGCTCATGTTTACTCTTCCACATGAATGAACAGCAAAAACATTAACCCATTTAATGACCACAACTACCATGGGCAGGAGCATTAAATATTAGTATGTAATTTTCCATTACATGAATATCTCTTTTCACAACAAGAAGTTTATGTTCTCGTGATCAGATATGTGTTTATTTCATCCCTCCTGGACAATCATTTATCTGTTAGATCCATCTGTGCCGCAACAAGTTCTTTATCGGCACAACACTAATAGTGAAGCAGTCTTTGGCAATGAAATTCTTAATTCTCAGGCTCCCTCCAACTGTGCTCCTATAGATACAGATAGACAAGTCTGTATAAAGAATAACTCAAGTGGAAGAAAATATATAGATATAGATATAAAAAAGTAGCAGCTAAAGGCAGCTGTAAGAATGATGGTAAGATGTGTAAACTTTAACAGCTTGTGCAGTAATGTGGTATCTATATATATATATATATACTGATATATATACATAAGAACTGCTTAGAGACGCATGCATATAAATATATATACAGTGGGATAAATATGTACTGCGGTGGGTAAACAGCTTATAAACAGTAAATAAATATGTATGCTGTGATGTGAGCAGGTAATAAACGTGGAGCCAGATCTTCACATCATGTGGACCATTACAGGTCCAGAGTGCTCCCACTTGTCCTCTGGCCAGGTCCAACAGCAGGTCTCATACCACATCAATCTTCTTTACACTCACTACAGAGAAAATGTGAGATTTTTATGGTGACCTATAAAAGCTCCATGGTCAGTCACCTGACTTAATTGTGAATTACAGTGCCCCCGAATCTCCAGTTGGCCTTTTGGGTCTCCTGGCAGGGTTTTAACTGCTCTCCCTTGGTGTAAAAACTAAAGGTGATCAAGCACGCCTGTGTTTTCTTATGGACACTGAAAATAGTATTTTTACTCAAGTACTGTACTTAAGCAAATTTCTGATGTACATGTACTTTATTAAGCATATCTAATTAATGCTGTTTTATACGTCTGCTCAAGAACAGAGAAAAACACGTTGTACTTCACCACATTTATTTAACTATATTAGTTACCTTGATTTCACATAGAAAACACATGACCTGTTTATTCACTATGATGGCTCCTTATAGATTAAAGGCCCTGATCAGACCTGGCCAGGTTGGAGTTGTGCAAAGATCTGCTGGGATTTAGTGAGGTCATCATGTACCACTAAGAAGGATAAAACTGCCCCTCAGCAAAGTCGGCAAATATATATCTATTTTATCCTCTTGCAAATGTTAATAAGTTACAGAAATTGTTATTTTTTGCGCGAAGACAATAAGAAACTAATATATTATCTTTTGGCAACTTCATAAATTAACACTCTTAAAGGGGCCATTGTGCATGTGCTTTTATTTTGGGTGTTTCAGGTACATTTTGTCAGTTTTTACTTTCCTCTGCTTACTTAAGTTGTCTTAAATACTTGTATGATTCTGTGACATTTATATTCAGCGACCGCCTATATGTCTAGGAGACCCCCCTCTGGGACCACCGGCTCCAGATAATCTCCTGTAATACTCTCCTATGGGTGGGGCTCCGTGGAGAGCCCCCCCAGCAGGAGTATAAAGGTGACTGTGCCTTTAAGCAGCAGTCCAGGCGGTGCGTGTTGCTGCCTCTTCTTTTTTTTTTTTTTTTTTGTCCTGGGCGCACCTTCTGCTCCATCACCAGACGATGCACTCCGGCAACTTCCAGCAGCACACATGAGAGACCCTGAGCTCCCCACGGTAAAGCGATGCTTTGTGCCTTGGCTTCTGTCAAAATTGCCTGTTTCCTGTTTTGTGCGGATTCCCTAACCACACCTGCCTCCACAATTAAGAGTGCGTTGTGGCTCTGCGTATCCAGCGCATCCAGGAGAGAGGAGGAAGTCCGGGGATCCTCTCTGTGCGTCCGTTTCCATTTTGTTTTAAATTATTCATTTGGCATTAAAACGACATTAATGTGTTCGTCGTCTATCCCCGTGTGGTCGTGGAAATCCGCAGGAGAAGAATATGCAGAGTGACCGAGCGGCGCGCTTCATGGTTTTATTTCTACAGGGAAATAAAGCGTTACGTAATTCTAACGGAGGCATCCTGTTGTCGCCGTGCGCTTATCGAGGGCAGGCGTCGGATGTTGCACCGCACGGACCAGAACAATGAAAACTGCTTCTCGCTGATGAAAAGCTTGAACATGTTGTTGGCAGTCAAACAGATAAAAAAAAATCTATCTTTATCTATCTTTGGTGTATCTGAAGCTTTTACTTTACACATCAGCGCATCGGATGCCTCTAAGATGACGTGGACTGGCCTCGTACTGCTGATGGGTGGCCGGTGCCACACTAAGGCCTCAATACAAAATCTAGATAAGACAGATAAAGTGCCAAACAGCCAGATTTAAAAGCCTTGTTGATATGTGGGATTCATTTGGGATTTTTAAAAATATCTTTCATGTGATTGGCTGCAATAAATCTTGTTTTTACAACTACTCAGAGAGCAAAATATTACCACTGTACTGCTGCCACAATCAGAAGTGCAGCCGCTTTATTGGAGAATTTCTTCACACCATATCATAAGAAATAGACATGATTTCCTTAAATGTGCAGGCCAAGCTTGGAAGACAGTCAGATTGGTGTATATTGGTTCTCCACATCTGTGCGTCCCTGCTCTAATGTATATCTCTGTCTTACAGATCGGCTTCATAGACGGCTGATGGATCCAGTGTGACCGATAGAACACCACCCTGCCCAGCCGGCCCGTCTAACTCTGTAGCTATGGCAGCTTGTCCGAGAGGCTGCAGCCCGGCGGTGCGCCTTTGTCAAAGACTGAACCGACTCAAGACGCTGGAGGAGGACATGATGGCCACATCACTGAAACGCTGCCTCTCCACCCTGGACCTGACTTTGTTGGGAGTTGGAGGCATGGTGGGCTCCGGCCTCTACGTCCTGACAGGAACGGTGGCCAAAGACATAGTTGGGCCTGCTATCGTCATATCCTTCCTTTTTGCAGGCGTGGCGTCTCTACTGGCCGCCTTTTGTTACGCAGAGTTTGGAGCACGCATTCCCAAAACGGGATCTGCCTATATGTTTACCTATGTCTCTGTGGGGGAGATCTGGGCCTTTCTCATCGGCTGGAATGTGATTTTGGAGAACATGATCGGTGGCGCTGCTGTGGCACGTGCCTGGAGTGGCTACCTGGACTCCATTTTTAACCACGCCATCCAGAACTTCACGGAGACACACATTATGCAGTGGAACGTGCCCTTCCTTGCCCATTACCCCGACGTCCTCGCAGCAGGGATTCTCATAGTAGCCTCGTTCTTCATTTCCTTTGGAGTTCAAGTGTCCTCTTACCTCAACCATATCTTCTCCACTATTAGTATGGTTGTCATCGCCTTCATCCTGGTCTTTGGCTTTATGCTGGCTGAACCGGCCAATTGGAGCCAGAAAGAAGGAGGTTTTGCACCTTTCGGGCTGTCGGGAATACTGGCGGGCTCAGCCACGTGCTTCTACGCGTTTGTGGGCTTTGACGTGATCGCATCGTCAAGCGAGGAGGCAAAGAACCCGCAGAAAGCTGTCCCCATTGCCACTGCGATCGCCCTCGCTCTGGCAGCGACAGCTTACATCCTGGTCTCCACGGTGCTCACACTAATGGTTCCCTGGCACACACTAGACCCCAACTCAGCTCTGGCGGACGCCTTCTTCCGCCGTGGTTACAGCTGGGCTGGAGTTGTTGTGGCAGTAGGTTCCATCTGTGGTGAGTGTCACTCTTAACTTGAGAAGTACAATTAAATGATTTATATGGTGTGTATTGTGTTTAGCAGTAATACTGGCTGCACAGAGCTTTGTTTTGACTGTTCTGATAATGACTCTCTGTTCCCACTTCCAGCCATGAACACTGTGCTGCTCTGTAATCTCTTCTCGCTCCCTCGGATCGTGTACGCCATGGCAGAGGATGGGCTGTTCTTCTCCATTTTTGCACGGGTCAATCCCATCACCAAAGTCCCAGTAAATGCTATACTGGTGTTTGGGATCCTCATGGCCACCATGGCCCTCGTCTTTGACCTGGAGGCCTTGGTTCAGTTCCTGTCCATCGGCACCCTCCTGGCGTACACCTTTGTGGCAGCGAGCATCATCGTGCTGCGCTTCCAGCCTGTGAAAACCAGCAGCAAGGGAACGGCTTCCACGTCTCCAAACCCCAATCCGGAGCCGTCCCCGTCCCCGGCCCCCTCAGAGTCACAGACCATAACTGAGGACAGCGGAGAGCTGAAGCAGTACGAATCCTTCTCTGACAAACTCCAGCTGGTGGAGAGGCAGAGCACAGGGGAGCGGCGCGGCGTGGGGCAGCTGAAGGCCTGCTGGGAGCCGTATCTGGGCAGGCTGGTGGGGGACTGCGAGCCGGGCGAGGTTGTGGCCGTCTGCGTGCTGACCCTGATAGTGAGCTCAGTCTCCCTCTGCGCTGTGCTAGAATTTGGGACCAAACAGCTGCAGCTGCCACTCTGGAGCTTCACAACGCTGCTGGTGATCTTCAGCTTAGCGTTTGTTCTCAGTCTGGCGCTCATATGGATTCACGAGCCACAAACCAACAGCAAAACATTCCAGGTGAGCTCCTTCATGGTTTTTACAACTGTTACACAACTCTGTGTGTCTAGACTACTGTCTTTCACTTCAAGTTTAGTCCTCGGTCTCATGACCCCTTTCACTGTTAAAACAGTTAATATGTGCTCAGCTACACAATTAATCTCAATTAAATGGATACATGTACTTGAAGCTAAATGTTATTATAATGAAAACTACATTAAGTGAGGTCGGAGTATGACTGATGTTTTACTGTTGTGTAGGTACCTTTGGTTCCACTGACTCCAGGGGCCAGTATCCTCATTAATGTGTTCCTCATGATGAAGCTCAGCGCTCTAACATGGATTCGATTCACCGTGTGGATCGTTGTAGGTGAGAAGGCACCTGATCTCTGCAAATGTATCTCTTCTGTTACAAGGTTTCTTAATCGTATTCTTGCAAAACCAAATAGTTGTTTTACTCAGTGGAAAAGGTGTTCAGATTAAAGTTTTATTGTACGGACTGGGTATACAGACACTGTCCTGCATGTTCTTAAGGTCATTGTGGCTCATTAGAGGCAGACTAATTCACAGTGCCTCAACATGAACGTTATCTCAGTAAGTAGTTTGAATACACTGTCATAAAACATCTACCGCCTGTTGCTGGTGAACTTAATGTACATAAGAGTTATGTCATCAGATTAAACATTTGTTGTAGACTGAGGAAACGGAGAAAGAGGATGTAGACGGTGGTGGTCAGGCAGCGTTAATGCCCTGTCAGTAAGGAGGGGGATCACTGGGGAACCATGATTAGCAGCATTAGCTTAAGGCTTCTCTGGGCCAGTAAACCATTTAAACACTACTGTCAGACTGCAGCAAGTTAACAAGATGCACAGGCATGGAATGTTACACTTGACAGCGCCTTCAGCCAGCCTCTTTTCCTTTCCCTAGGGAAAGAAATGGCCACTTGCCTTCCATAATGGCCGTCTCAGAGCGAGGACTTAAAGCCAAGTGATCAGCACTAAACCAAAGAGTAAATATAAATTAATAAAAGTCATTTTGTGGACTATGGTTAATAGGTTTTGACATACTGAGGGATTTTGAAATACCTTTTTAGCGAAGCCGCAGCATGGCAACGGGAAAATCTGGCAGCCATAGCACCAACAAATGTGGTATACATCAAAACATCAGTCTGTTTACGTATTCCTATAACACCGAGACGTCGATGCGAAAGCCATTAACAATTCACAAACCAAAATATTGCATCCCACATGGATTCTTTTGTCACAACTCACCTGTGTAAAGGGCCCTGACTTCACTTTGGAGTCATTGTACTTACAAGTGCTGTCCCTTCCCCAGGTCTCTTTGTGTATTTTGGCTATGGGATCTGGCACAGTAAGGAGGGCATGCGGGAGCTGCAGCCCAAAGACATGGCCGCCCGGTACGTGGTGCTGCCCAGCGGCAGCCTGGTAGAGACAGTGCAGTCTGTCCAGCCCGACGGACAAGTGGAGCACATCAGCCCCTCCACTGACCCGACCGCTGAGGAATACGCAGGAAAGAGATGATGTGTGACCAAACGTCGTCATTACTACTGCCTGGTATTATCTGTTGTCTCCCACTCAAACGCTGTACTATTACTAGTGTACTCTCTGTATTTCACTCCCTTTAGCGTGTGACTGGCCTGCCACAGTCTGTACTCGTTGCTCTGCAAATGTAAGCACACCACAGGATGGGATGCACGCTCTCTGTCTTATTGTGAAGCATATTTGTATATCTTGTAATACGCGAATGTACAGTAGAGAGCTTTATTACGGTCCTGTAAACTCCTAGCATCAAAGTTGTGTTATATGCTTTAAAGGGATGGTTTGAATAATTTAAAATGGGGTTGTATGAGGTAGTGTATTACTTTCAGTCAGCAGGCCGACAGTGTGACGGAGCAGGCAGGAGTCCCAGCAAAGCCTCTAAGCAGGTGGCAGACAAACATATTTTAGCCTCCTTAAATACCCGCCTCAAAAAATCAATATCAGGTTGAGTTCAGGCTGTATTTAGAATATTTTCACCGCTTCACATCGCCGTCAGACAGACCTTTCCACGGGGAACTGAAGCTGTTCTCACTGTCTCTCCGCTCGCTTCAAAGCCACCAGACTCCATTGACAAAAATGGTCATTTGATCTTGCAGACCAAAGGAGTTTGCTGTGCTGCCACTGACTCGGTCAATGAATTAGTTTAGATCCAAACTAACCATTTAAAACACCAGAGTCACACAAAAACACAAGTAAACTAATTGATCAAGGCAGCGGTAGACTAAGAAACTCCCATGTTCTGCATGGTGAAATGACTGTTTGTCAATGGTGGCTTTGAAGTACGCAACACTAAAAAGAACAGCTTCAGTTCCCTGTCGAAAGGGCTGAGGGTCTGACAGCGATGCAAAGTTAGTCTAAATATAATATGGAATTAAAATGATAGTAGGTGGCTTAAATATGTTTTCTTCTGACCTCCACAGCAGTACATTGCTTAGCGTCTCCTCCCAGCTCCTCCAAATGGGGGACATGCTGAGAGAAATCTATAAGAAGTGTTGCATTAACTATGGATAAGTACCTCATACATACAGCCCCACTCCAAATGATCCAAACTGTTCTTTAAAGACCAGCTCTTTTCTTGCAATATGCCAGTTTGTCAGAATCCATGTGGTTACAGGTTATATTCGGTGCTTTCTTTGTAGATGATTTTTTTTTTTTTTTTACAAATGTTAACACTGATCTGGAGCTGGAAAATCAACATTTATCAAGTGGAAGACAGCCCACTGCACTTTTGAAGATATCATTTTGACCATAGGAAGCATTTATTTGTTGCATGTGTGTGTTTTTTTTTTTTTTAGTTAAGCAGAGGAATGCGCAGACTTTTGTGAGTTTACATTTTCGCCTTTTTCTCAAATTCTTCTCCCCAAAGCCTCAGGAGAAACTACAGGCTCTAATCACGTGGATCCTCTTAGTCCATCTCCTCCTTTTAGTAGACTACCCTGAGTATAGTAACTATTTAATCCCATATTCTATAATATATTTATTTTTCTATTATTACTATTGCTATTTTGCTTTTATACAGATCTCATTAGCTTTTACTGAGTTTGCTGTTTATGCCACTCTATTGTTTGCGTGTCACATTATCTGTATTACTTATGTGTTGCATGTACCTTTATTAGTCTCCATCAGTCAGTAATGTGTGTTCACCTTTTTAAGTGGCTTCAGTGCATCACCTAATCTCCTAAATCTCACCCCATGACCCCGTTCTTTTTTGTGTCACTTGTGCAGTCTTAAAGCACTCTGACCCTTTTCTCTTTTGGCATGAGATCGTAAATCAAAGCACACAGATCGCTTTATTGTCACGCGACCGATTTCTTGAGATTACCTGAGAGATGATTATATTATTGGATATATGAGGCAAGCACAAACATTTTCAATGGGAGTCCTCACAGACAGGATAGAATGTGTGCAGGCAGGCGGACTTTGGTCGTTATGTTAAAGCCAGGATGCGCTTCATCTCTCCGGGGCCTCCGTAATCCTAGCAGATTTGCAGCGGTCCCTGACGCCAGTCTGCAGCCTGACCTAGATTAGAGAAAGGCACACATGTGAGAACACTCACATTATACAGATAACATTCCCACAGCCTGCACTTCAACTTACAAAAAAACTGCGTTAACAACTGAACGTGAGGCTTTATTTTTTTATCACATGGGTAAATGCACTCTGAAATATTCCACTGAATTCTGTTTTTATTTGTTTAGTTTGTGTTTGCATGTGTTACACAAGAAACCAATGGCCTTAAACATGTTGTAATCAATGCCGACTGACTTCCACAGTTCAAGTAATCAGTCTTAATGATTTGCTTATTTCATTTATTTGTCTCTTAAACAGGACTTCATGCTTTCTGATTATTAAACCAAAACACACGGAAGAGAATGTACAGAGTCAGGACAGTGTACAGTTCGAAAATGAGCTCAAGAGAATTTTGTACAACTTTGCACACTGAAAACTTAGTCTGGTAATTTTGTGTCACAGTTATGCTTTTGATGTCGGGGCCAGATATTGATACTGCGGTGCTTTTTTTAAGCTCAACGTTCTCTCACCTCTTACTCTTGTCTTTTTTGTGCGAGGAAGCACAGTTATAAATGATCTGTTTTTTTTTCTTACTTCCAATAAGTATCGTACTCTCTACTTGCACATTCAGTTCTCAAATCTTTCCGTTATGGTGTATGTCTGTATAAAACGCAAAAGACTGTGTTATAAATGAAAAATAAATGTTTTGAAGCAGCATTTACAAAAATCTAAATCGGGGAATAATCTGACTGCACCATCACCTCGAGTTGTTTCTAAATTGTTGTCAAGAATCAGCGTTTCTTTGGTTTTATTCTGTCATCAACAACCCACATATAGCACAGTGATCTAAACACTCACCAGAAAAAGTTGGAGAAGAAGAAAGCTAAAGCAGAAGACAGGAACACACACATTCTCTCTTTTTATCTCCTAATGGAAAAGTTATAAGCCTGCTTTGAAACGAATATATTTGGAGCACAACACGTCATCTGGAAAGTTGTTCCAAATTTTGAATATTTCCGTATTTTAACTGAACTTTGATTATGGCAATTTTCAATTTTATTTATAGAGCACAGTTCATCACAGGTAAACTCAATACTTTGCATTAAAAGGCAAACATTTTTACAAATTTTAACATAAACACCAGAGTAATGTATAGACTGTCATGTACATGTAAAGGCAAATACACCCTTAAAGTAGTCTGACCTGCTTGAGAGGAATGCATGAACCAGTTTCTGAGAGTCAGTTTGAGATGTGAAGGCTCTGAGTATTTATATGTTTTTTAAGTGATAAAACTCTGTTCTGCTGAGATTGATGATGACATTTTCAAAACTGAGACAAATGTCCTAAAAAAGGTTTCACTTTATATGTGTGTGTGTGTGTGTGTGTGTGTGTGTGTGTGACTTTCAGGACCAACTACAAGTCTTGTCTTTATTCAGTTGTAAAAAGTTTCTGCACATCTAACAATTGATATCTTTTATATAGTTTACTAGTTTGTCAACAGGACTGGGGTTAACAGAGGACGGTGAAATGTACAGATAGTCTAGTATCCCACCTATGCAGGTCTCTAGTCCACTCGAGCACTCTGATATCTAATGGTTAAACACTAATTGTGTAGGTTACACATAACATTTTCTGTTATCCTTTTCCATCTATGAACTTGTGGGCTGAATAAATTTGAACCCAACCAGCTCATTCATCCATGTAGGTGAGGTGTCTGAGGTGAGGTGCAGACAGATCCTGATTTTTCTACAACCCAGCAGAGTGGGTGGAGTGAGACAACACCTCATATTCAGTCTGGTCTGTTACACCATGAAGAGTGTGAATATTTACAGCTCTTGATTAATGTGACTTAGTGAAGCCTAACAGTGATATAATTTTCACTGGCATGTGTGGCACTGAGTGGAAGAGTTTAAGACTAATTTGAATTACATGCTTGATGACACAACTGTATAGTTAAACCAATTTAGGGATTAACCCTGAGGCCATTAGCTGTCGTTAAAGTGTATAAGAGGCCAGATCAGGTGTTCATTCAGGTAGGAGTACCGAGAGATCAGAGTGTTTCTAGTAAGATGATTAGTGGTGTTCATCAGGTGTTTGCAGTTATTTACTTGTGCCTACCATCTGCCACGTTTATGAAAACACACAAGAGCAAATACAAGATTTGTTTGACTTTCTCAGCTCTGACACAACTCCCTTTGGCTCCCGGTTACACAACAGACCTCACTGCATCTCAAATTACTGCGGCACATGAAATGTGGTGCAGACGCAAAAAAATCAACAAACAAGAAGCATCAACTCACAACGATCCACAGTAGGTGTGGTCTTCACCTCGGTGCTCTACTGAGGATGTTCTGATTACGTTGGAGGGACTGAAACTAAGGCCTGTGGTGATTCAGCAGAGCACGAATCCTAGCGAGCACTTGCGTCTCCATGGAAACTCCCACTCCCCACCCTTGGCAGATAGCACTTAAGTGCTATCAACACGTCTGTCTCCGTGTTATTGTGCGTGTGACATTCAAGGTTTCACAAACTGCCCATTTACTCAGAGCCACGTGACTCATCCGCTGTGACGGATACCCATTCAGAAACGTCCGAGTTTGTTTGAGAAGCATATCATGTATCCAGAAACCGAACACGCAACAGCCATCAATGCCCTAGTTTGATAGCAGTAAAATGAGTCTTCTTTCTATACATTCAGAGTACATTTATTACATAGATTGAACTTAACATAATGAGAGTAATATGGTGATAATCCACTGAAATTACAAAAACATTAGTGTTAGTGTGGTATAATATACAAATCACATTATATCATATTGTGGAGGGAATATTCCTTTTATGAGCCATGTAGCTGTTGTCAAAGATATGTTATGTGTGTTTTTTCTCTCTCCAACTGCAAGACGGCCTTCTGTTCAAATGCATTCAGGGTTTCATTTTTTTCCTCTGATTCAGGCCCTTACAGTGAGAGAGGAGAGACCCATTGCGTGTCTTTGTCAGGCTTTTGGCAGCGGTGGAGGCCGAGCCGAGGTGGAGGGTTTGGAGGTGAAGTTGCAGGGACGAGGGGGAGGCAGCGGCGGTGGACACGCGATCCCCTGACCCGACTGACTCCAGACCACTTTCCCCTCGTCTCATCTCCTTCCCTCTGTTACCGTATGCCAGCTGTGCCGCACTGCTGCTCTGCCTGTGGAACAAAGGGGAAATAAGGCGATGCTGGAAACACAGCGGGATGATTAATTATTTATAAGGCGTGCGCTTCGAGCCACCTGTGTGCAAAAGCAATATTTTTCGCAAAGCTAACTCACAATGGACTCCTCTGCATTTGTGCCAGATGACTTTGTTGTTCTTCTGCTGGTGTGCTGGGCTGAGAGAGGCTCCGTGTCTCCTGAGACGCAGCTGCCTTTATAAAAATGCACCATTTTAGTATAATTCAATCCCAGTAACATCCACAACAGAAGTAACTGAATGTCCAAGTTTATTCTTGAGTTAAACACGTAAACTGATATATTTTGACATTTTACAACATCTAAAATTGTCAGCCTTCCTACCCTGGTTGCATTGCTTTGTGCACTCTCTCTCAGTTTCACAAGGCTGCTGTGCAGGGTGGTGTTTTCCTGCTCCAGGACTTTTATACGAATGTTATTTGCCTGCAACTGCTGCTCCATATCCAAAAGCACGCTTCCTGTACCTTGGAGATGTGTGATGAACAACACGTTAACACTTGCAACACAACTGCAAACTCAAAAGGATCAAACAACATGGGAAATAAATTGCAGGATACAAGACTGACGCTTGTTTTTTCCAAGTAATGTGTGTGGTTCAGTGTGTATTCTAAAGAATCTAACTAGACGAGTGTCAACAGCAGTCAGTGTGTGATTCATGCCAGAGTGGATAATACTTCATGGACAAATAACATATAAATGCCTACTCTGTGGTTGGGTATGAGCCAGAGGGCTGAGCTCTGGGAAAGCCACCAACAGCCTCTCCCTCTGCCTCAAAGCCTGCACGTATTCCCTCAGCTCAGCCACACTGTTCTTTAGCTCGCCCACGTGTGCCTCTAGTGTCCGCTTCTCCTTTTGGAGCTCCAAACACAGCTCCTGTGGGAGAGAAGCATCGTGGCATGAGCTACAAGGTTTAAGAGTCTTCGTTATGAAAATGCTGGTCTACGGCAGCGAATCCCAACCTTCATTGTCTTATGTACCCCCAATGCTCTGTCAGGTGAGCTCAGGTTCCCATTCATTGACACCACCCACCGTGTTCCAAATCTGTTTATTTGAAATGATATTTTCTTCTTCTTCTTCTTCTTCATTAAAGCATAATTTCTAACCTACTGCATACTTTTTCCATGTGTCCCCTGGGGCTGATTTGCCAATTGGTGTTTTATGTAGCACTCTGAGATTTGCTAATGTAAAGTGCACTACAAATAAAATGCATTATTATTATTATTATTATTATTATTATTATTATTATAGAAGTACCCCTGGTTGGCATCACTGCTCTGATGAACTCCTATTTACCTGCTGCTGAGCGAGCTGAGCCTGCACCTGCTCCCTCTGCTCCGCTGTGTGCTGCAGCTCGCTGTGCAAGTCGATCTGTCTCTCCTCGCTCTCTCCCAACTGCCTCCGCAGCTCCTCGCACTCTTCGTCCAGAGCGTCAACCCTCTTCAACAGAGACGTCTGCTTCGCCTGCATTGACTGGACACACAACAACAACAGCAACAAAAGGAGACGAGGGGTGAGACGGTCGTGGTCTCCAGCAGAAAACAACAAATAATCTGGTGTTGGACGTGACACTGACCTCTTGCTGGCGACAAGCGCTGTGGTACTTGGCGTTCTCTTTGTCGAGACAGAGCTGAGTTTCAGAGATTTGACTCTCTAAATGCTGGATCCTTTCCTGTAGTTTACAACAGGCCTCTTCCTCTTTGTGCAATGTCCTCACTCTCTCCTGCAGCTCACTCTTTTCATATTCTACCAAAAAAAACACAGTGATGCGTCACACAGCATATTGTTTTATAAGACAAGTGTATTTCCTATTGCTAGAATAATGGAATGATGGTAAACTAAGTGTCTTTACCTAAAAGTCCTAAATTAAAAGCCCTTACCAAGTGCTTTTAATGTATCTTGCTGTACTGCCACTTTCTCTTTCAGTCTGGAACTACTCTCCTCCAAGCACAGAGTCTCTGTTTCAAAAATATTAAACATGTAGAGATGAATTTGGTCTCAGTGAGCTCCCATCATGTTTATTCGTGAATGTTCTTCACCTCTCTTGAATCGTTGTTGCTCTTCTTTTAGCCTTTGCTCCGTTTCTTTCACGGATCTCTGTGCTTTCCGCAGTGAGAACTCCAGCTGGACTGCGTTCACTTGCTGTTTTTCCCTCTCATGCTTGAACTCCTTCTGCGCTCCTTCCAACTGAGACCTGAACCTCTCCCGCTCTGTTTCTGCCGCCACTAGTCTCTCTGTAAGAGGCTGCACACTACCCCGCACATCTTGAAGATGCTTTGCCAGCCGACGCATGTCACTGAACTGCTCATTGGCCCACTGGGCGACATCAGCTGCTGTCATCTGTCCCAGCACCAGGGTGTCCTCCACAACTACCAGGAGTGGCTGCAGAGACGAGGGCAGGCCCTCGCTCTGAAACAGGTCCACCAAAGCATCGCCTGTCTTTCTCAACATGGACTGCACTCGGTGGCATGCATCGCAGGGAACAAGGGATGATTCGACCGTCTGGCAGCTCACACTGTGGCTGCCAGCTTTAGGACAGCGTGTGCTGGTGTGGTTGGGAATGCGGGGTACGAGATCCTGTGGCGACAATTCAAAGGAGCTTGTTGAAGTTCGGGCAGATGAGCAATTTCTGTGAAAGTTGGTCTTTGAGCTCTCTTGGCGGGAGACAGATGACACTCTCGTTGTCTCACCACAGGCTTCGTAGGCTCCCTAAAACAGGGAAGAATGCATAGTGCAAGTGATGAGGTCTGTCAGTTCTCTGTTAATGTTTTCCCATTCATTTCAGTTGTTTTATCTTAACTTAAGTGAAGTACGTTGCCTACCTTAGGGTTGGCAAATTCAACTAAATTACTCCAATAGTTTCTGACTATAAGACCAGCTGACAAGCATCCTTTGTGCTGGGTCTGCTCTCTCCTCTGGCTCCATCTAATCTGCTCAACATAAGCACTGAAGCTTTGCAGAAGAAGCAGCAGTCTTGTTCAGAGAGAGGAGACAGAATGGACCTGTTTTAGTCTTTAGAAAAAGAAATACTAGGCTATATTTGTTAATATGATAAAACCTCAGGGTATCACCTGTCTATCACCAGCTCCAGTAACACAATGTGGGAGTGCTGGTTGAATGCATCCTCCCCATCCACGAAGTCATATTGCTCTAGTAGAGCTGCCATGTCCAGATTACAGGAGAGTTTATCTGGGAACTTCCAGGAGGAGAAGCGGACCGGTCCGGTTCTGGAAAACACGTCCAGAATCGCGCCTTGAAGGTCGACGAGGTCTTTACGGAGACTGTCGACACAGTCCTGACGGCCCAGGAACTGACTCATGTCTGACAAGCTGGCTTGGATTTTTCCTTTCTGACACAGAAATGCAGGAGAGTGGGTGTAGCTTGTTGACTGAGCATCTCCTTGGCAACATCCCCAAAAAATGACTGCAAGTTCCATGATGCTTTGCGGCATGTTTCCGGAAGTAATACGCCTCCATTCGGGTCAACGAAAGCAAGCGCGACGCAGTAAGTCTTCAACTACAGCGAATTTGGGCTGTTAGTTGTGATTCATTGTGTTCTAACAAATTACGTAATATAATACGTGTGTTTAAAATACTTATATTCGTCCTGTTGGTTGGGTTTTTTGAGGTAACTTCCAGTTTTCCTGAGGAGACGTAGCCATGCCGCCTGGGCCTGTTCAAATTGTTCAGCCGGAGCCAAACAACAAGGTAACGACACCGCTAAATGTTAGCTAATGTTAGCAATGTAGCTAACCTACCGCTCCTGTGGGGAAACTAATGAACAATTACCTTACACTTTACCTCACTGAGAAACGTTTCTATAAATGGGAATGTTGGAGAAGCTGACTTCCATTTTACTGCTCACCTCAAAGTGTAAAGGTTGTTAGCTCGTTAGCTTTGAGGGAAAAACTCAGCAGTAACGACTCGTTGCGGTTCAAAAGCATAACTTACTTAATTATTACTTATTGTATTGCGATGGGAGCAGAGTCATAATGATCATATAGCTCAGAGCATCTGCAAATAAAGATGAACCCGTGTGTATGGCATGGGGGTAAGAGGGGGGGCATTATTACTAACTTGAATATGTTGCTAGTGGCTAAGGTTTACTACATGTGATGGTTTTACACCAGGCCTTGGTAAATGTTCAAATGCTCATTTGATTTTTCAGCTAGATCTAGATCAATCTTGTATGCTGCAGTCTAACAAATGTGAATGTTGTCAACAGAATGATGCACCAGTTGAAGAAACCCCAGCCACTAAGCCCATCGTTGGTATCATTTATCCTCCTCCTGAGGTCCGGAACATAGTTGACAAGACAGCCAGCTTCGTTGCCAGGTTGGTTTCTCCACATGTGTCAAATATGTTATGTTTTATACAGCTTAACTGGATTTTATGTCTGTGATTTAACAAATGTATTGTCATTTGACAGGAATGGGCCGGAGTTTGAAGCAAGAATCCGTCAGAATGAGATTAACAATCCAAAGTTTAACTTTCTCAACCCTAATGACCCCTACCATGCCTACTACCGCCACAAAGTCAATGAATTTAAGGAGGGCAAAGCGCAGGAACCGTCTGCAGCAGTGCCCAAGGTTATGCAGCAGACCATGCAGCAGTCTCAACAGCTTCCTCAGAAAGTAAGACATTACATTTCACCCTGCTTTACACTGCTTATAATTGGAAACGTTTGTTCATTACAACTGATGTTTTCTGCTTGTCAACAGGTGCAGTCACAAGTGATTCAAGAGACAGTTGTCCCCAAAGAACCACCACCTGAGTTTGAGTTCATTGCAGATCCTCCGTCAATCTCAGCGTTTGATCTGGATGTTGTCAAGCTCACTGCCCAGTTTGTGGCCCGCAATGGCCGCCAGTTCCTCACTCAGCTTATGCAGAAAGAACAGAGGAACTACCAGTTTGACTTTCTGCGACCTCAGCACAGTCTTTTCAACTACTTCACCAAACTGGTGGAGCAGTACACTAAGGTAACATGACAAACGGGTGCCTCTCTGGTATTGTGATTATTCTTTGTTGGGGTGGTGATGCTTAACTATCTTGACCTTGTCTCTCAACCTGTAGATTCTGATCCCTCCCAAAGGCCTACTGACAAAGCTAAAGAGAGAGGCTGAGAATCCAAGAGAGGTTATGGACCAGGTAATCCCCATTAAATTGTGACTGTTTCTCAGAGTAAGCATTTAATGGCATGTTGTTAATCAGCTGTTCTACTGCACAACCATCAGGTGAGGTACCGTGTTGAGTGGGCAAAGTTCCAAGAGCGTGAGAGAAAGAAGGAGGAGGAGGAAAGAGAGAAAGAACGGGTGGCATATGCCCAAATCGACTGGCATGACTTTGTAGTGGTTGAGACGGTGGACTTCCAGCCCAACGAGCAAGGTAATACAACCCCAATAATTCTAATCTTTAAAAGCCCCTAAATTTAGCTAGAATAACTCATCTGTATTGGCGTCTCTGTCTCCACAGGCCACTTCCCCCCACCTACCACTCCAGAGGAGCTTGGCGCTCGCATTCTCATCCAAGAGCGCTACGAGAAGTACGGAGAAAGCGAGGAGGTGGAGATGGAGGTTGAGAGTGAAGATGACGACGATGAGCGGGAGGATCGTAATGACGGCCACCCCTCACAGCCGGATCAAGACACACAAGTGCAGGACATGGATGAGGTAAGAACTGATGTACTAATTAATCCCTGCGCTTTGGAAACTCCACCTAACTAAATGTACAACTTGTTTTTGCTGAGCCTCTGCTTCAAATGAAATAGAATAATGACACGCTCTGGTAACCACATCTTCTTCTTCTTCTCCTCCTCATACACTTTTCAGGGATCTGATGATGATGATGATGGCATGAAGGCTCCACTGCCACCAGACAACCCTATGCCACCCCCACTGCCCCCAACTCCAGACCACGTTATTATTCGCAAAGACTACGACCCCAAAGGTAGCACATGCTTCCTTACATAAGGAGATAACAAGTGCATAACATGTTAATACTATATTACTGTGATTGTGCGTTAATCTCACGCTATTTTTTTCCTCACAGCTTCCAAGCCGCAGGCCTCCATCGCAACCCCAGATGAGTACCTCATCTCACCAATTACTGGTGAGAAGATCCAAGCCAGCAAGATGCAAGAGCACATGCGTATTGGTCTGCTGGATCCGCGCTGGCTGGAGCAAAGGGACCGCAGCATCAGGGAGAGGCAGACCGAAGATGAGGTCTATGCTCCTGGGTTGGATATTGAGAGCAGCTTGAAGCAGCTGGCTGAGAGGCGTACCGATATCTTTGGTGTGGAAGAGACCGCCATTGGTAAGAAGATTGGTGAAGAAGAAATCCAGAAACCAGAGGAGAAGGTGAGTACAGTTATAGGTTTACATTACACGGTTTGTTGTTGTTGTGCTGTACGGCACGACCAAAATCTTGTATTCCCACATATGTCTTTTCACTTCCAGATGACAAAACATGGCATATCACAATATAGCATATTTTCTGTAAATTCAGTGAATAGATAGTTGTAATAGTAAAATGACCACACAGAGAGAACAGTTTTCTGGTCTGTTACACACTTTTTATACCCAAACCACATCCATGCAACAGAAGTAGCCCCTTCTTTTAGGTACGAGCTCCTCGTTTTGTCTTGGCTGGTCGGAGTCCTTCTTCATTTCAGAATTACCCCATTCTGTGTTTTTTTTAATGCCTTTGTCATGCAGATATCGGTCCCATGAGAATGTAAAGCATCGTCCAAATGGTGTGCGACACAGTGAAATAAATGAGAGAACATAATTTAGAACGCCCAGTTTGGGGTTGAAACAGTTCCTGAGTGTAATGAAATTCAGTGGGCACAGTGTTGATCTTCTAACATTCCTTGTTACCAGGTTACTTGGGATGGACACTCAGGAAGCATGGCTCGAACCCAGCAGGCAGCACAGGCCAACATCACCCTCCAAGAGCAGATTGAAGCTATTCACAAGGCCAAAGGACTGGTGGGAGAGGACGACACTAAGGAGAAAATTGGCCCAAGCAAGCCCAGCGAAGTCCATCACCAGCCACCCATGCCGTCCTCTGCATCCATTTTGCCTAAACCTGGACCTCCACTCCCAACAGTGTCTCGCCCACCCACTTCTGTGAGTTACCTAAAAAAAAAAACATTTACATTTTAATGAACTTGGAACAGTGCATTTTTAGCTAATAACGCACCAATTCATTCTTTATAAACAGCTCGCACCTCCAGTGCGCACCACTCTCCTGTCTGCTGTACCCGTTATTCCAAGACCGCCTGTGGCTCCTGTGGTGCGCCTCGCACCTGGGCAAGTTTTAGCATCAATGCCGCCCATGATTTCTGCTCCTCGCATCAATGTAGTCCCCATGCCGCCATCCGCACCTCACATCATGGCCCCCAGACCACCTCCCATGGTTGTTCCAGCTGGTAAGGCTTCCAATCACCTATTTCTGACATTCAAAGTAAATAAGCACTGTTGAGGAAATGAATACTTGGTGTATTGTGCTACCGTGGTAATTGAACCTTTCACAGGAAGGCCTCCTTACTGGATCATTTTAAATTCAAATGACTGCTTCTCCTTCCAGCATTCGTCCCTGCTCCTCCGGTGCCACAGCCCCCGAGCTCTGCTCCTGCACCACCGTCCCACCCACCCCCACCTCATGAGGACGAGCCAGTCAACAAGAAAATGAAGACGGAGGACAACCTTATTCCAGAGGAAGAGTTCCTTCGTAGAAATAAGGTGCGTTAGAGCAGCGACATGTCAGTGTTGTATTTCCAGTTGTTAATGGCACAATCCACGATCTGTATGCAGGCAAAGTTTAAAATATTAGAAATAAAGTGATCTTTGTGAAGACAGGAGTATATTTTCAGTAGAATATTTTAATTTTGTGATGAAACACTTATTTTTAGTTCATAAGCCAACCTCTTTTGTAACATATGTCAATTTAATAATGTTTTAAATAGGGTGGAATTACTGATTGGGTCTGTAACACTGTACGTTTATTCTACCCTAAGTTTCTCTGTCTTAACTTGAGCCATGGTTTTTTCCCTCTCCAGGGTCCTGTGGCGGTTAAAGTGCAGGTCCCCAACATGCAGGACAAGACCGAATGGAAGCTCAATGGCCAAGTGCTGAATTTCACCGTACCACTCACGGATCAGGTGAGCAAATATTGGTTTATTAGTTCCCTCTTTGTAGCGACTGTGTGCCCGTACATCTACCAAGTTCTTATGTCTGTGCAAATGAAATGTCTCTGCAGGTGTCTGTTATTAAAGTCAAAATCCATGAAGCTACAGGCATGCCGGCAGGGAAACAGAAGTTACAGTATGAGGTAAACTTTTCTTTTAACCTCCTTTTTAAACCGTAATCTTTGTCTAACCAGACTGATTGAATGACATCACGTATGTCTTTGTTCATTTTCAGGGCATTTTCATTAAGGATTCCAACTCCCTGGCTTATTACAACATGAGCAACGGTTCGATCATTCACTTGGCACTGAAGGAGAGAGGTGGAAGGAAGAAGTGAGCCATGCAGCCAGAAAGATTTTACATGTGGATGTTTTATCACTCACTCCTGTCATGCCATTTTGGTTTAATTTCAATTTTCAGAATTATATAGTGCTTATATAGCGCTTTCTTTCGTGTAGTAAAGAGCATGTTTGTTTGTTTTTCTTCTTAATGGTTAATTCCAAATGCTAAATTGAAGTATAATATACACAAACAGATATGGCTTCACACTATTGGTTCAGGAATTGTTGGTGATAATATGGAGAATTTGGTAACTTTTAAAAACATGTACCTCCCCAGAATGTTCATCCATTTAAATAAAGGAATAAAAAAATCAGCTCTTGTTGCTTCATTTGTGACGTGGAAGGTTAGAAACTGTTTAGTAATGTGAGGAAGGAACATTTAGGAACATAAAGTGGATGGATGAGGCCTCGTGCTCTGATGCTCAGACTACAAGTGCACAAAAAGCCCAGTATTAGTGGTGCAGACTAAATACAACAGTGACTAGTTAGTCTAGACTAAAGTGGTGGTTTGCATGGGAATGTGCTCTGCAGGGGATGGTTTAGGTAGATTGCAGTGCAGGGCGGACAAAGTGCAAGTGGTGCGTTTTTCCAGACATGGGACTTACTTCCTATGGCAGCCACTAGGGGAAACACTAAGACGGTGAAACCAGCCCAGGACGGCAGACTGGGCTGCTGATCGAGGCTAAATCTGTCCAGCACACTCTAGACTCGGGATGACAGGACAGCGAGCCGAGACGCCCTCGGTTTACTAGTTAGCTTGTCTGCTAACCAGTTAACATACTTGGTTAATGGCTAACAATGAGAAACCAGCTGAGGATATAGTTTGTCGAAGGTAGGGCTACTCCAGAAATAGTTTTGGGATTTGTTGGCACGAACAGTTTAAGCTAACTTTACGCTAGCATCTCACCAGCAGCTAGCTAGTGTTAAATCTGAATAAGCAGTCAAGTTAACGCAGCTAGCTAACGCACAACCTGTTTAATGTGGCCTGGCTGCTGTGGCGTCACGTTAGATAACGCTAACATTTGCAGGAGGAGCAGAAGTTAACGCTAGTTGGAAAGTTTAAGTCACGTCGGGAAAATCATGGCGTCGATGGTGTTTGATTCGACAACATATGCGGAGGAGCAGTTTTGACTTTGGGCTGTCAACAAGCTCGCTGACGTTAGCCGTCCCGGCTAGCCAGCTAGCTTCCTAGCTACCATGGCCAAAATAGAGAACGGCCGTCAATCAGCGGACACGAGGAGCATCCGGACGATCAGCAGCAGTCACCTGGACGATGAAAGCTCTTTGGGATCCGACTCGGAGATCAACGGCTTCACCAGCGACAGACAGACGGACAGATATGGATTCATCGGCGGGGCGCAGCAGTACACGGAGGCGTCGTAAGTTTGCTTCAACTTTTAACAGTGATTCATTGTCTGTGTTGTTTAAAATACGGACAATAGGTGCTTTTAATCCTCTGCAGCCAGAGTTGGGAGCAGGGTTAGGAGATAATAATGTTGACACATCACAGGCTGTGTTGGTGTCTCTCTGCACAACAGAGCTCCCATCCAGCTGCGTGGCACAGGAGGGACTATTTGTTTTTAATCTGCATGCGAGCAGATGAAGATGGATAAATAACATGTGGCATAATTGTTCTATCATGCAAAACTCTCTGTACTGCTCTTGTCAGGGAAAAGCTGAAAAATCAACCCACACTGCCCATTTCTGTGTTTCTATTTATTTGAGTTAATGCATTCACAGCCTTTTGAGGCAAGTTACAGTGTGTTTGGTCTAACAAGGCCTTTCTTCCCCTTTTTGCTGGAGGCCTTAAGCCACATTATGGCACTGAAATAGTGGAAGGAGTGAGTGAAAGTTGTGCCAAGTGCTGGCTGGCTGGGAGCTTCCTGTTTTTTGGGAGTATTGGCAGACTTGGAGCCACAGCTCTGGTGCCCCGTTACTAGAGGGCCTCTTTTGGCTCACAGCTTTATAGGTGGTCACACACCCGGGCTTTAACTTACACTGCTTGGCAGGGATTGAAACTAGCTCATCATTGCCTCTAAAGGTCTTAAGAAGCTGGATTATAACCTATTGTTGCACGGATCCCCAACATAGAACTCACAGCTTTTTTTAACGGGGAGGGCTGTCACAAATTTGGAAGGGGAAAAAAAAAAAAGTGCTCTTTGAAGATGTTTGAACCCACAATTACAGACTTGTGCTGATGAGATAATTGCATACCTTAGTAAAGCATCAGACCGCATTCATAATGTAGCTTAGACTTGCCTACGTTTTCTTTTTCTGCTGGAGAATATTACGTGCAGCCCCTTTATGTTTTTCTTTTTTTTTTTTTTTGCCTGTAAATGTTAAAAGTTAAATTACATCACAAGACAGTCAAATCCTCACTGCAGCTCTTTGAGGTTAAATTAGATGGGCCAGATCTGAGTTTGTGTCTTTTATAGACTCTTCAAAACAAGGTTAGTAGCTGTTATTTTTGACTCGCTGCACAGTTTGCAGAGATGGCCACACATGGAGGTGCGATGGCATATGCTGAAAGAAAAAGGGTGTTTTTCTTGTTTTTGTCACAGCCTCCCAACATACGTCTGCCATCAGCATCTTTGTTTTATGTTTATCCAAACTATTATTATTTTAGCCCAGTCTTATTGGAAAATATGCAAACTTTTTCTTCACCTGTATTCCCTCTGCAAAAATAAGACTAGATTTAGATGTTGCTCAGTTGTTACTTGGTTTTAACGGTGATTTAATGTGCAAAACGATTAAACATATCCTTCAAATCTCATCTCTTGTGTCCCCAGAGCTCGGGATGTGCCCCCAGAGGTGCTCAGGCAAAGGGAGGTGAAGTGGCTGGACATGCTTAGCCACTGGGACAAGTGGATGATCAAGAGATTCAATAAGGTCGGCACCAAGTGTTAACTCAGTGGCACACAACATCAGCTGCCTTATTTGTATGTCTTATATGATGCCATCCATGTGGGTTGGCCAGATCTGAATTAATCCTGTTTTTGTCAAGGTTTCCTAAAGCTGAGAAGCTGGTATCTCGGCTTTACCGTGTTCTCTCCAGGCTCCAGTTTTTTTCACTCCTGAGAAGTTTTGCACACATGATCAGTCAAGGCAAATGGCATTGCTCAAGTGTTTGATTGCACAAGGACAAGACTTCTGTGGACACATTGTTTGCAGCTTCACTTGTCTGACTGGTTCTGTGTGAAACTCTCTCAGCAGTTCAGCCCAGCGCCATAACTTCACCTCATTTCCATGAGTCAGCAGTGGGGCAGGACACAACAAATTGACAGTCTCAGATTCAGGGTGGGGCTGTATTATCTTCCTGTGAGACAGCCATGTAATAAATGTGCTGTGGGTACGAACTATAGCTGGGCTTAAATGCAAGACAGGTTAAAGCGCCTCATGAAAAGAAGAAGCAGCACATTTGAAGGTCAGGGTTTCTGATCCTGTACTGGAGGTCCGTCTGTCAGTCCAGTATCAGTGTCAGTTGCACATTGGACGAAAAAATGATAACACTTTTATTTGTACATTCCATTCAGATTCAGTGCCAAGGAAAGAAGCGAGTTTCTTGAGTCTTGGTAGATTTTATAAACTATAGTGTGTACATTAATGATCCATCAATCAATCAATCAATCTTTATTTATATAGCGCCAATTCATAGCAGCGTTATCTCAAGACGCTTTACATAAAGAGCAGGTCTAGACCAAACTCTTTAATGAAGAGAGAGAGAGAAGAGAGACCCAACGATTCAGGAATTCAAAATTAAGGATTCAAGAATCCCCACATGAGCAGCATCAGATATTATATTGAGCAACAGTGGAGGAAGAACTCCCCTTTAACAGGAGGAAACCTGGAACAGAACCAGGATCAATGTGGGCGGCTTCTGTAGGGGTCTGTGTTGGGTGGAGGTTGGACAGAGAGAGAGAGAGAGAGAGACAACACAAACAGCAACCAACATACTAACAGTGACTATAGCACTAATAAATTAGCAGTATGTTAATATTGAAAAACATGACGAGTGGCCGACGATCTGCAGCAGTGATTCATGAAGCCAGAGAACCACAGCAGGAGAACCAGGACCAGGATCCACAGGAACCTGAGAGATGAGAAAAGCACAGAAAGGCTCCGGGGAAGATAGTAGCAGACATTCAGCGGACATGAGACATAATGATGGAGAGGAAGAGGAGGATAGAGGAGTCCTAAGCCCGGCAGTCTGAGCCTATAGCTGCATAACTAGGGGCTGGTCCAGGGCCTGAGCCAGAGAGGGTGTCTGCCCCCCGAATCCAAACTGGAAGGAGATTCCACAGGAGAGGAGCCTGATAGCTGAAAGCTCTGCCTCCTGCACTACTTTTGGAGACTTTAGGAACCACCAGTAGACCTGCAGTCTGGGAGCCCAGTGCTCTAGTGGGGTAGTACGGTACTATGAGCTCTTTAAGATATGATGGAGCCTGTAGTCGGTGTCCAAGTATATTTGGCCCAAACTGTTTCCCTCCTAACTACCACAGTATATGAACTCTTACTTTTGTCTGTGAGGTCTCTTCAGTGTCAAAAAAGGATGTTGTGTTTATGAACAGTGGTTTCTCAGATAACCACGTGTGCTGTTACTCAGTGATTTGAACAGATAACTGCATTTCACATTTCACCAGAAAAAGGAACCAATACTAAGTGTCGGGTCTGGTGCTTCCACAGCTGCTTGTATATACTGTAGCTTGCATAATGCTTGTGACAAGCCGTTGTCACACTGTACTGTCCTTGTGTCCTGCTTTATGATGAATAATGAATATATATAATGAACCCTCGTTCCTCTGTGGCTCAGGTGAGGCTGCGGTGCCAAAAAGGAATCCCTCCTGCCCTCCGAGGCCGTGCTTGGCTCTACCTTTCCGGGGGGAAGATGAAGAAAGAGCAGAACCAGGGAAAGTTTCAGGTCAGAGAGTTCTCTCTTTCTCTTCCTCCTTGCTGAGTACCAGCGATACTTTTGTAGTTTAGAGCCTTGCCGTGGTCTGCGTAGAGCTGCAGCCATTTCACCGTTAGTACAGGAAGTTAAAAATGTAAAATTAAGTGCTGTTCAAGAGTTTCAGATGTTTCAGTTTTAAACCCTAACCCATTGCCGTAATTACTACCCGTGTGTAGTAAAGACGTCTCACAGCCTCGTCCATGTGTCCTGACAGGAGCTGGACAGCCAGCCTGGGGATCCCAAATGGTTAGATGTGATAGAGAAAGACCTCCATCGACAGTTTCCTTTCCACGAGATGTTTGTGTCACGGGGAGGACACGGGTAAGCTGGCTGACACGATATGAGATTACACGCTGGAAACGATAAAATCCTGTTTGATAATAGATTTGACGGTCTAACTGGTGTGTGTGTGTGTGTGTGTGTGTGTGTGTGTGTGTGTGTGTCGGCGTTTTGACCCTCCGCAGGCAGCAGGACCTGTTCCGTGTCCTGAAGGCCTACACTTTGTACAGACCGGAGGAGGGATACTGCCAGGCTCAAGCTCCCATTGCTGCTGTGTTGCTCATGCACATGCCTGCTGAGGTACGCCTCCCCTCCACCACAAACACCACATAAACTGCCTTGTTCGGTGTGAGGGGACCGTCACCATATGTTGGCAGGCTTTATAATACCATGCTGGCTGTGGAGTTATTGGCGGCCTGGGCCACTGCTAAAAGACAAAGTTCTAAAGGCTTGTTATTATTTTGATCTGTAAAAGAAATCCACCCTAAATTGTTTTACAGCGTTTTTAATTTGTGACCTTGGACAAGTCTATTTTTAAGCTGAACAGCACAGATGATGTCATCTGGAGATAAATCCCAGAGCTGCTCCAGAGAATAATGGATCGAGTTTAAAACATTATGACAGCAGCCATGGTGACTACTTTTGACACGTAAATGTTTAGTTTCGCATTCAAAGCCATACGTCCAATAAAACGCAGTTCTTTGGGTTTATATATCCACTGATCTCTGGCAGTTATCACTTTGATATGCAACACGAGAAAACAAACAGAGCTGTAAAGAGGTGAATTTATTGAAATTAAAAATGCTAAATAGTGTCAAGGGGATAGTTCTCTCAAAATATGCTCATCATGCAAACAATAATATCAGCTGTCATTAATTAAAATGACTTTTTTAGGATATGATGAACATTAAAAAACGTGTGGAGGATTTAGATGCTGCTGAGTTATTGGTATTCTGATGTGATCCACCTTAGTAGTGGTGTTAAGTTACACATAATGACTTCACAGTTCCTGTCTGTGAGGCGTTAACATCATTCAGCCTTCTGCTGTTGCCCGGTATGAGCCGGCCTTCCATGTGTACACAGGGAAACGTTGTGTAGAGCGAACGGTTCCACTTTCCTGACAACATGTTCATGTGTTTCCACAGGATGCCTTCTGGGGGCTGGTCCAGATTTGTGAGAAGTATCTTCCTGGCTACTACAGTCCTGGCCTGGTGAGAAATGCAAAGAGAGCATCACGTCATATGATTTTGCCGTTCCAAGAACTGTAATCCAGGTTAACTAACTGGGCTTTCGCTGTGACTGCAGTGGCATTTTTGTTGCTGCAGAGTGCTCAATGTGTGTGGCAGAACTCTGTGGTTATGACACGCAAATGAAAACAATGAGGCATTGTCAGTCTTGTCGGACCGTAATTTAACATTCGATTACTTCACCAACAGCACATAGAATGAACTATCTTGCTTAATCACTTTTGATTTATGGAGCTACAAAAGTCGATGTAAGAAGATCTGGGAAGGCATGCATGGTGGGAGCCACAAACAGCAACACTCAGAAATGATGAACATCCACATGCGTATCAGGCTTCAGCCCCGACAATACAGAGCACAATGGCTTTTGTTTTCTCTGTTCACGCTTTCCTACCTGTGTGTCTTTCAGGAAGCTATACAGTTAGATGGAGAGATCCTGTTCGCTCAGCTGCGCCGTGTCTCCCCGCTAGCCTTCCGCCATCTGGAGAAACACAAGATCGACCCCATTTTCTACATGACTGAGTGGTTCATGTGTGCCTTCTCCAGGACCCTGCCCTGGGCCTCTGTGCTGCGCGTGTGGGACATGTTCCTCTGTGACGGTAACAACGGCTTACGGCGCTGCAGTTGCAGTGGCACCAGATGTTGTAGACATTAGAAGTTCTCCATAATGATACTGCGTTCACAATGCCGTCTGGCTCCTCTCCCTCCCCCAGGAGTGAAGATCATCTTCCGCGTGGGTTTGGTGCTGCTCAAGTGCATGCTGGGGACCCGGGAGAAGCTGAAGGCCTGCCAGGGCCAGTACGAAACCATGGAGCTTCTCAGGGCCATCGAGCCTCGATACATGCAGGAGAGCTTCCTCATCCGAGAGGTAAGAGCAGAGGAGCAGGAGCGGAGGGCATGGTGACTACAGAGATGATCCTTTTAACCAAAAACGTGTGTGTGTTCCAAGGTACTTGTTGGTTAGCGTTCACGTTGCTCAATCTCCATAAGCTACAGGAAGAGTTAAGTTAGTTTAAATATATCCAAAAACTGACCGGTTTATGTCACACAAGAGCTGGACCACACAGGCTGGGCCATGCATAATACATATATACATATATATATATATGAAGTATTTTCCTACTCGATTCATATTCATGATATATTGAAAATGTTCCTACTATTTTTCTAAGGCTGAAACACCAGACCACAAGCTAAATTAATTATTGTCTCATGTTGAAGTGCATTTGTTATAAAGTGTATTTTAGTCAGTTGTTGGTTATTCATTTGTTTAAACAACCTAAATGTAGATTATAGAGGCGCTATGGATCAGGCAGTTCAGGTTTGGTGGCCGCTATGTGTTTCCGGGCACTTCGGTATTTAATGCTGACGTCGGTGATGTCATTTATGGAGCCGGTGAAGTGTGTGTTGTAGTCGATTTGTTAAAATGCGCAAAAACTGATTCTAATTGATTCAGCCAGCCTTGGACAGTGTGATCTGTGGGGTGATTCTGAATGGAAGTAACACATTCAGAAAAAGTAAGTGTGCATACGTCCTCCTATTTTTATGACTCCAAATGTTTTCCCACATGAACAGCGTTACATATGGCTGACTGAGATGTACTAAGATCTGCTTAAGGCACGGACACTGTCAATGACAATAAGTCATATTACATCGGCACAATCCTTAAATCATGTAGCTCAGGGTTGTCGCTCAGGAACAATGGGTGCTCAGAAATGCAGCCAAGGAAACAGAAGAGACTGAGAATTAAGCTGAGTGCTGGATGGTCAGTGTCTGGTTCCTGCGCCAGGCTTACTGTGAGTCTCTGTCCGGGCTAACAATACCGCCTTATGTGAGGGGCTGTCTTGACCGTGGGTGACCATGCGTTCACACCAGCCCTGAGGCCCTTTGGCATTTAGAGACAAAGTTCACATTTGTACACAATGGTCAAACATGGAAGGAAGTAGCTGTATGTCCCATCAAGGGCCGGTCTTTTTTCTACAGCTTTCCTTTGAGAACCGTCTGTAATATGTGTTCCGGTGACGCGTCTCCTCCGATTGCAGATTCTGGAGGTGCCGGTGACAGCGCGAGACGTGGAACGGGAGCATCACGCCCAGCTGAAGCGCTGGAGGAAGAACCGCGGGGAGCTGAATTTCAAGTCGCCGCCGAGGATGCACGGCGCTCATGTCATCATGCTGACCGAGCCGCCCAGGCGCCAGGACCTGCAGCAGAACCCCACCATTGTACTTGAGACGCCTCAGCCCACCCCGCAGCTGAAGAAGGGCAAGGAGGAAAAGAGAAGCAAGAAGAAGAAGAGCATGAAGAAATCCCAGCCCATTGAGGATATCTCCAATCCGTACTCCCTCCCCAGTGACCCTCCGCCTCCAGCTCCACCCTCCGATCCACCAGCCCCACCTCCAGTCGGCAGCGAGACAGCGCAGACTGTGCCACAGACTGAGAAAGACTCGCCTCACCAGCAGCAGGCGCCTCCTACAGACCTTCCCCCTGCCAAAGATTCTCCTCTTCAGCGATCCACACAAAGCCTTAGCAGCACAGAGCAGGACACGTACCTGTAGCTCTACAGCCGTGTGGACCGAGCACCAGCACCCATCAGCCAACCACCAGCCTGCGTTGCCACAAGGTCTCTGATTGGCCAGCATCAATATTATTCTAATGTTGGACCGTTTTGTATCCATATATTCATTTTAGACACCGTTTTGCCTATGATATTATTAGTGTACACTAAAGCATCATTGCTATGTGTGAAACTACTTTAATGCTTTCGCCATTTGTCCACATGAAGCTGACGTTGCCTCCTCTTGATGCTCTTATTCTCTTCTCAGACTCTAAGTCTTACCCCAAAATCCCACCGGGCACGTCTGCGTCCCGTTTCCGGCTGTGGTCCGGTTTTGCTCCGTCCTCAGCGCGGTTGTAGCTCAGATTGATTTTTCATAATTTTTCCTGAGACTTTCGTCTTCCTACCGTGTCTAAACAAGCTGCGTCTCATATTTTGTCTGTTTTTAATGTGCTTCTCGTGAATATTGACTTTTTTTCGTGCTGTGTCCTACAGACGGCCGCTAAAGTGAAAGTTTCCACATCCAAGGCGAACCTCTCTGACCAGTTCATGTCTGGCCTGGTGCCACAGAATATAAAATGATATTGATGAAATATATGATTGAAAGTCTGAAGGGGGGATTTTATTTTGAAAACTGACCATATTCTCCTTGCAGTTTGTTTGTCTGACTTCCTGTGGCCAGCGTCAAGAATAGACTTAGGCTAGACTCCCCTTAGACTTAGGGAGGAGCGCCGAGCTGCTTCTGGTAGCTTTTAAAGTACTGACTAGAGCCACATCGCAGCCGAAACGCCACGCAGACACCCCCGGTGGGATCGAGCCTTAAGTATTCTGTATGTAAGGGAGATACGTCACTGCGTTATTGGGAGCAGAGTCCTTTCTTCTCAGCAGTTAAAGGTTTAAATGGGACTTGATGAGTGATGAGATGCTTTTGAAGTGTTCCTCTACATTTCCACTCAAACTCAACACTATTGAGATCAGCAGTAATACTGTGCAGCAGTGGATGCAAACGTTCCATCTTTCTTAAGCCATGATGTTTGACTATGGGGTTCAGTCACTAGAGGGCAGTCTCATAAAGGTCTCAGCTATCATTTCTGTTACAATCCCTGCTGCTGAAGCTGATCACAGCAGGGATGGGATTCCTTTAGGGGTTCAGCTTGGGAGGTCTAATTCTGACATCCAGCTCACGCGCATTTCATGTTTTGTTTTTTTTTTCTTCATCATCTTCCTGAAGTGATGGAATTGAGTCACAGCACATTGTGTTCACTCACATCTTTTTCTACAAGCACTATTTATTTAAAGAACAGTTAAAACATGAAATATGTTGTGCGTGCGCATGCCCAAATGCACAAGTGGTCACATTTTTAAAATTTTTTATTGTCCGTTGAATTGGCGTGGTTTAACTCTGTAGAAACTCCAATATTCACTGTGCCAGGCACTAACAGCCACTTTAGAGCAGCAGTAATTCATGTTTCA
This sequence comes from Pempheris klunzingeri, assembly GCF_042242105.1. Taxonomy (NCBI): domain Eukaryota; kingdom Metazoa; phylum Chordata; class Actinopteri; order Acropomatiformes; family Pempheridae; genus Pempheris; species Pempheris klunzingeri. Next base: position 28,116,947 of record NC_092018.1, read on the forward strand.
TGGGCAGCGGAGAGGAAAACGCAGAACATTCCTCACTGTACGACACACATTCCTGCCTTGTTAAAAGCTGTGCAATTTCAAGTGTTCCCTGTGACATCTTGGACAGTGAGCGATTGCAAATCACCTGATGGTGCTGACCTTCCTCTTGGTATTACTCAAATAATCCAGCTGGAGCCAAGAAGATCTTACAGTGTGTTGGGACTTATGTTTTTGTTTTTTTTGGTTGTTTTTTTACATATAAAATATATATTTTGCTAGAAATTCCAAAGCAGATTTAAGACTGTGTTTTGAGATGATCTACCTGTGAGCAGGCTTATTCTGTTAGCTCAGTCAACAGGGATCATGTGATTTCAAAATCTTCTTGGGGGGGATATTTGTAGCGACTCTTGATTTGAAAAGCTGGCTCATTTCTCTGGACATATGGAGACATGCAGGGCTTGTGAGGCTTCTTTTTCAAAACATATTGGACAATCTGTCTTTGTGGTCTACGCCTGTTTTCTGATTTTTACCACAGTGATAAAAAAAAAAAAAAAAAAGGCAAAGGGAGATTTGACAAGCATGAGCACACATTAGTAAAATGTGTTTTTGTATATGATTAATATAAAAAGAAAAGTCTGCTTAAAAAAAAAAAAAAGCTTGTCAGGTCAGTTATAGAAAGCATTGGGGTTTAAAAGGATAACACATTTTCAAGCAGCCACTCACCTGTATGCAGTAGCTTTTTAGTTGCTTATATTACACAGCTCACATTTCGCTGACGTTATATTTTAATTTAATGCTCGTTGTGTAGATATGACATGTAAAATAACAATTTGTTTAGTAATGAAATCTATTTTTCAGTCTATGATGCCATATTTTATTGAGCAGTGGCAGAAGCTGCAGAGGGGACATCTCTAAGTCATCTGAAGTGTAGGACAGTATATTTCAACATCTGTAGCACTAAGAGGAAAAAAGTCTATCTGATAATTTTCAGGGTAACTTTTCTAAGTGAAGATGTTTTTCTTACTCTAAAAGACCGATCTGGTATAATCGTACCATTCACACTAGGGTTAGAAAAGAGGTGTTTGACAACCATGGGGCAGTGTGCATCATCATGAATTTAAACTTTACAAATAAACTTTTGTTTAAAGTCGACTTAAAACCTTTCTGGCGTCTTGTTTTATTGACGACCGTAAATGTATTTGAGCGTATTGATCGTTGAGCCTTGCTGGATGTCACGTCCTGTCTTCACCAGCAGATGGAGCAGCAGAGTCACCACTTTTAGAGGAAGCAGTGGGTCCCAAAGTGGGTGCTGGCATGATGCTGTGGCACCCTGGGGTGTCTTTTTATTTTCTATTTGTTTTAATAATTTTTCACCACAAAAAATATGATTAAACAGTTACATCAATTACAGTTTTGCATTATATTTTCAAATGAGATGGGGGGGTGGGGGGGGCACACCTAAGATAGGTGACTTTTCAACAGAAATATGGAAATGAATTCAACCAGTGAGCATACTGAATTCTTGTTTGTTGTTTAGGTTTAATTCTGCACAGCAACAGAGGTTATAAAATGGTATTAAGGTTAAAACTGACTTCTTTTATCCCTGAAAATCCCTCATTAATTCATATATTCTAGATTTATACTATACACTTTTCACTTTTATCACATATTTTACGTCACTTATTTGTGATGTACAGGTTTACGTGTGTGTATGTGCGTTGGGGGTGGTGGCGGCATGGTTTAAAGGAATAGTTAGACATTTTAGGAATCACTTTTTGTTCTGCCAGGAGTCAGATGTGGAGATTGATACTCCTCTTATATCTCTACCCTAAATATGAAGCTGCAGCCAGCGGCAGGGTAGCTTAGCTGAGCACAAGGCCTGGAAATGTCTTATTACCTTGTTATGTTTTGATTGTTTGATTTACATGGGTTAAATGCTGGACTGTGTCTTGGCCTTAATTAGTGTGCTTTAGAGGTGGATTTAGTCACCTCTGGACAGAATCAGACTGGCTGTTTCCCATTTTTCCAATCTCCATGTTGAGCTGAAAAGAACTGGCTGCTGGCTCCATGTAGCCACATATTAACGAGTGGTGTCTTCTATAACTCAGTAAAGAAGCAAATATGGATATTTCTCAAAAACGTGGTAATTTACCTCGAGGAAAGTTTGGGATCCAGTGGAATAAGGTGTGGAACAACGTTTGGTTACCAAAGTGGGAGCTTCATAATTCATTACACTTCACTGTCACACTTGCTATAAAGATGAAATTCAAGCTCTGCAGCGATTAATTCCCTTTTCCTCCACTGTGAAATTCTGCCCTGTCAAATCTATCTCCTCAGATAAGACTACATGGTCTTATCAAATGGGAGTCTATGTTCTGGCGTGTATCTGTCTGGGCATTCTGCGAATGAAAAAAAGAGATTGGGAAGCCGCTGTGGGAGTGAATCCATCCATGACACAAATATTTGACCTTTCTCCTCGAAGCCTTTCTCTCCGTCCTCGTTTAGACTCATAAGAGGCTGCTGCGCTTTTCTTGATTCACTGCTTGAACTGCCAAAGGCCTCTTTTTTTTTTGTCCAGGGATATTGGAAGGTTTGGCCTCGGGCTTTAAAGGGTTTGTTGCAAATTGCTACCTTGATGACCACAGAAAGCCTGCTAACTCATTTCTAATCGTCCAGCAAGGCGTGAGCTGCAGCTGTTGACCTCTGGTCATCAGCGGCTCAGAGGAGCAATTAAAAGAGAAGGCAGCAAGTCACAGGTGATTAGGTGATTGTCTTTACAACTGTTATTTGATACGTTTTGAAGCAGGTAGGCTAGGTGTGACTACATATGATTAATATCTTACTTAAATAACAGGAGCTGTCAATAGCTATTAATCATACTTACCCACTGTGTCATTCCACTGAGGCCATTATGGACCATTATGGGATCTGTTGATGTTTGCCCACATGAGGCAAAGCAACAGTTAATGGTCTAGGTCCCTGAGGAATGCATGCACCGTCACGCTTTCCCTCTTTGCATCGGACACCTGGCCCTCTTTCAGTGCCACCGTGCCATTTACATCTCAAAGGGGGACGAGCAAGAAGGCTCTCTCTGTGCTCCCTTCCTTACTCCAGAAATGATCTGATTTATCTCTTCATCAACGGAAATATGTGCCTTTAGAGGGCCATCCCGCCTCTCTCACCCCCAGCTAACAGAGATGGGAGAGGGAGCAGTAAAAAGAGAGACTTGTGATCCTCCGTGTGATCCCAGACCCAACGGACCCCTGTCACAGTGCTTGATTCATGTGATGCGGGTGACTTTCTCTCTGCTCCCAGGCTCAGTGTGTTAAGGCGCAGGGGTGGGTGAGGGGGTGGCGGGTGGCATAACGCAAAGCAAAGGCGCCTGTGTTCCTGAGGTATCCGATTCCCACGTTTGATGGAGCATGACAGGTTGGCTCAGGTCAAATTAAAAGGCCACAGTAACAAATATGAGGGCAGACTTTGTGATCATCCGTGCAGGTGAACTCTCTGTGGCAGTGGGGATAAAAAGTTATTTATTGCACCGAGGGAAAACATTAGTCTTTGTGGCATTAAGAGGGGGGGGGGATCCCTGCGCGAGGGCCAGGGTGGATAATTGAATCATCCATGTGTTGTTCTTTCAGCGTGGAACTCTTGTGTTCATCTGCCAAAGGAAAAGCCCTCACTTTTATCTTCGTCCCTGAACATTATGGATGACTGCGGCCTGTCGCACACCAGACCTTTAAAACAAATTATTTAGAACTGCCCTTTATTTCTGCTGCATTGTAGCAACTGCGACATGAACACTACTTGTCTCCGGTCCTTGGCCCTCATGAATGGAGACGTGACAGCCCTCTCCCCAGACACAGCTTTGTAAATATTCTCCATCCTCTGGCTCCCGTCAGCTATGTCTGTCCGCCCCAAACAAACACTGCTGCTGAATAATATTAGAAATCCCTGCCAATGTTTTAAGTCTGGAGCGGTGCCTTTGGGCTCAACCCTTCCATCATGTGATATACACGGCTCTGTGTACTTTGGAAATGTAGGTTTGGCACCTATGTTGTTTCCACTGTGTAATTTTGCTTCCATTTATGGTGTGTAAATGGTTATATAAATGGTTAATACTGGTCAATTCAGCGTAGAATAACAACCAAAAATTCTCATGGGTGCATTTAGCAAAGTACTTTAAATGTCATCACAGCTCATATTCCAGCTACTCCCACTGGACACAAGGTCCTACATTAGGGACTGTACAAAACTTATTGTGGTGGAGAAGGGGGGGGGGCTTTATGTTTGATTTTGGACCTTGAACCCTTGAATGATTTCTCACCTCAACCCTGATTTTACATTAAATACGTTAATGGAGCAACATCTATTACAGAACCCAAATTGCACATCAGGACTTGCTGGTTAGCATAAAAGCGATGTAAGATTTTCGCCTCAGTAGTAGAAGTTATGTTATATATTCAATTTAGTTCAGTAGTTCCGTTGTAATGCTAAATAAAGTGAAGGTGGCTGTCGGGTAGTGGCAAAACATGGCATCCTCTTTAAAGAGATAAAGTTCCACATCCACTGTTTGAAAACTGACACACTGGACCAGCTAGCAACTAAAAAATAAAACCCTGGCACCCAAAGTGATCCATGGTGAAAAAAGAAAAGGATGAAATGAAGCACAAATGGAAATCTGAGAAAGAAAAAATAACCTTCTTTGCCCTCCCTAATAATTTCTATACAGTCCCTTAGCGGATGAAAAAAAAATAAACAGCCATTTAGTGGTTTTAGGGGTTCAAGTGACATGAAGAAACAAGGCCGTCTCTGTCAAGTGAGACTCAAACATGCGGGTGAATGGGAAAAAGGTAAGTGAGGCATAATAATTGTGTCTGCTAATCACCTGCCGGCTGCTACGCCTACAGGATATTTTAGCTCCCAACGATGGGTGTGTGGGGGTTATGTGGGGGTAAGTGCTGCACACCTGTGTGGCTGTCATACTCCTTGAGGAGTTTTAGGCGTTTCATTTAATCTCCATCAGTTGTCCCCCCACCCAACCACCCATCCTCCTGACCTCTTAACCCCTTACATCCCCTGGCTCAGGAGTGCCAGAGGCACGCACAATTACTGCTGTGAAGTCTTGTCAAGTAAATGAAGCAGAAGCAGCGGCTACATTTTTCCTGACACTCGTGGAAGGTGTGTCGACCTGACTCAGTCCTCACCCCTGCTGGTGGAAATTAAACTTGTCACAATCATTTCTTCACGTCTTTGTCTCCTGATGATGAAGACAATGACACAGTCTGGAGTGACCGGACTCCTACTCACAGTTGGCTCCTCATTATCCCCCCTCTCCTCTCCTCACTTGCTCCTGTCCCCTGCTTTTTGGGTGGCACTGATAATCGGTAATTACCAGAGCCAGGTAGAGAATTAGCTGTTAAATGCCTCTCTCTGGGTGTTTGTTTACTTGTGTGTGCGCCTGCCGAGGCTCCTGGCTGGTGGGTGATGAGTTACAGACACAGATGGTGGGCATCAGCGGGCTGGCTGGGGGCAGATTAGCAGCCTCCTCTGTCTGAGCAGCCCCGTCCCAGCCAGCTCCCACTCCCACTGAGCCCCAGAGGAGTGCCTGTCTGTAACTCTATTCGCTTTGGCAAGCCTCATGTGTTGATGGAGGCCGACCATGGGCTTATCTCGTCTCATTCCACCATCAGTGGGCCTAGCAGGCCCGGGGCTCCCAGAGAGAGGGGGCGGGTGTGTGTGTGTGTGTGTGTGTGTGTGTGTGTCGGGGGCGGTCTGCTGGGGATGTCTGTGTGAAAACAACCCTGTTTTGAAAAGGTAATGCTGTTGCCTTTAAGTGGCACAGATTTTGTAATTAGAGGTAACTTTACACCACTAAATGGAGCCTTATCTAAACGCATACTCATTTGCACTTTTATAGCATCGGCGTCAAGGTGTTGAATAACTCAACTCAACTACTAAACCTATGTGCGTATTTATGGAACATAATCAAAGGCAGCACTACAACCCTCTATATGCTCATGTGTGGGACAACAGCTGCCACATGTGCCACCTCCATGGGGATGTGTTGGCAATCCACTCTTCCGCTGCATGAGAAATGCCTACAGTGCAGATTTTGCCGTGATGCCATATGCATGTTGCACTGGACAGGAAGCCCAGTTGAAACGGTCCAGGTCAAAGGTCAGCCAGATGCGATGTAGAGGGCGCAGGAGGGGGGGAAACTGGGCAGCCTGTAGGTTAGCGTTCCGGGGCCTGTTTATTTTATAAACAGTGAGAGCAGATTAGTATTGGAGCCAGGCTCCCTCAGCCATATGGGGAGGATGTCCTCTGTGTTGGGAGGCTCTTAACAAACCATTGTGTTCATAGTTGGAGACACACAGTCACTGGCATCATTCCTGGTCACCACTAATGATGAGATGATGTTGCTGCCAATCTGCAACCAAGGATGCATGGTCTGCATCGCTTCCATTCTGGGCATAATAGAGTATTGAATGATTGTGTTAGTAATGGCTCACAAGCTTTGAGTCATTAGGAGTGTTGGCACATGCAGGCCTTCGTCACCGCTTAGCTGGGACGTAAAAACAGGAAATGGACGGACCAACTTCAGCGGCAGTCTAATGAATCCTGCTTGAAGATGTTTGCGTGTGGCTCATCTCCTGAAGACTCACAGCCCCTTCCTGCCATTGTTTGGGGTTTTTGTGAGATGCAGAGGCAGTAAAGTCTCTTTGATGACTCCAGCTGTCATCGCTCGCCTGGACTGATGGGTCTCTCTCAGCACTTGAGGATTCACACAAACACCCTGTTGTTTGACGGTTTAAATGTTCTCTTCCAAAGCGCCTTACTGTACCGTGAAAACATTTAACATTTAAGGATTGAAAACCTGAGTGGTAAGCGGTCACATTGGATTTATGCATAGCCGCTGACGCTCATGGCACCGCTGCCTTCCAATTAAAATCTAAATAACGGTTGCGAATTGAATCGCTGAAATTCACCACACATTTCACATGGTTTATCAACCTTCTGGCTGAGAAACGTTTCCTTGGCTGGCTGCTGAAAACTGCTCCTGACAGTGATGCCGTCAGCCAGATTAACTATGGGACTGCGCCAGGACACCGCAGTGCTGCTGACAAGCCTGCTGCAGGATCACACACAGCTTAGGTGAACGTAGTCTACTGGAGGAGCAGCCATTAAAATTCCCTGCTGAGGCATCAGTGGTTCCAGACCCTTAAGTCTGACGTACCAACGGTCCAGTCAGAGGAGCCAAAGTACCCCCTCATTGACTCCACTCAAAATATTCCATAATATGTCCCTTTAGACGGACATTTTTACAGTATTCTTTTCATACTACCAGCTGGAGTGGCAGAAGCTGGACATTTTGACCATTTCTCCATTATGTTTTGCTTCTGATTTGAACCTTTAGCTATTTCAGCTTTTCACTCATGGACTGTTTCATTTAACTTCTCTTCTAGCTTGCTAACTCACAAACCTGTTGATTCAAGTTGGTGGGAGGTGGCTCACTGGTAATGTCTTAATGCTAGCATTACTGACAGCGCTGTATAATAAGGGTACAAATCATATACTTAAGTATTGTTTAACTAATGCACGGCTCAGGAAGATTTAAGGCCTGAATTACTGCAGGATGCATCACGAATTCCTGTTGCTCATTTTATGACACTTTATGTGATTAGTTCACACTAGAAACAACCTGGAGTGACTGGACCCCAGTTAAGGACTGCTAATTCACAGTTACTAAGTGGGATTCCCCTCACATAGAAGTTTAATTCAGGGTCATGCATTTGTTCAGCCTCTGATGAAAACAATAGTTTAATATTTCTATGAGAACAGAGACTTTCTAACTGGGATACAAACATTTACATGTTGGTGCATGACCCAGTGGTGTTTTTGAGACAATTAAAACCAAGCGGGTGGATCATGAGTTGTTGTTGAAAGAAGTGGAGTTTAACAGGGTAGAGAAAGATTCTCCTAAACCAAAATCAGCTACAACTGATAAATTCAGATTTTGGCCTTCGTGCAGTTTCATAAGAACAGCAATAAATCAGAATCAGAATCACTTTAATAATCCCCAGGGGGAAATAGCTTTTTGTTATACACAGCTCCAAAAGAATAAGAATAAGAATAAGAATAAACTTCAAACTGAAATAAACAGGGATCTACCTTTAGCTCACTCTTTTGGCTCCTGTTGGTGGATTTAATGATTGAAAAGTAACTGACTGCTGTTACCTGTAGAGAAGTGTTGTAATAGCTGTGGGGTCTGGGAGCCACTCTTTGGTTCCTCCTAAATCAGACTATAGGACTGATTCCCCAGTCCCTCACTGCTCGTGTGTTATGTAGACCAGATGAGGGGAAACCTGAGCATTACAGAGCAGGCACCATAAACCTAACCAGTAATCTTGATGTTCAGCAATGTAAATGGGGCCCCTCTTAAAGAAGTAGCCCTGGTGTCTACTGTGAGGAAGACGGGTACAGTACTTGAGATATACACACCGAGGAACACAAAAGCAGGTTTGTTTCCCATGGAAGGAGCTTGAGTTTGGCTTTTCTGATATTTACAGTGAGCTGTGGGGATGAAACAGCAGCTCATGTATCAGCACAGAGTGTGTTGTGCCTTCAGAGCTGCATGGACAAAGTCCCTTCATCTCCAAGCTGGGGTATGATCTCGGAGGATCGGGGCGCTGCGGTGGGACTTGTTAACAGTGGCGTTATAGACTGCTGGCCGCAGGGTTCAGTTTTAGCTAGTGGGCTAGATCTGCTCGCAAAATATTGTTGGTTTTTACTGGATTACGACTCAGAAGGACTGATTGTTGATTGATGCTGTTTTGCCAGCTCGTTCTCCATGCACATAAAAGCATCAGTGGTGGGTTCAACCTCAGGACAGTTCTCTACTCTTTAAACTCCTAATCCTTACAGGTGCGCGCTAAATGCAACACAAGTTTCTTTATATAGCACAATAAGCATCAGCTGAGATGGCGGTTCAGAGGGGGATGATGCTGACAAGCAGTAATTACAGGGATTTAGGGAGACAGAATGCACCAACATTCAGTTCACCCTCACTTTTATTTAGCAACTTGTCTCTAATGTTGATTAGTCTGTACACTGGAAACACAAAGCAGACTACACTATAATATCATACTGAGATACCTTATAACTTATTTCAAAAGGAAACAATTCATATTTCTAAGTTAATGATGACTTATCATCTAATCAGTGTGTAGCTATAATGTTTGACTCACTAATTCCTGACTGGAAATCAAGTTTTGATTTAATTCGAATACACTGCATCAGTGACTTTTGAACTTTACTGTAATGAAAATAAATATCTTGAATGTAACCGGAGTCGGTGAAGCCACATAAGAGCACATCTGGAGTCTGAGCTTCAGCTAAGATTTTGTTCGTGCATTAATATGAACTCATTACAGCATATCGTAAATCTTGCAGCAGCCATGATTGCATGTGTGTGCTGCTGTCACCCAAACTCAACCTCAGACCTCTGCTCCTCAGCCTCAGATCGTGATAGATGTAAGAACATGATTGCTGCAGATGAGATGAAAGCACTAATTCTTAATCACTGACAAACACATGAACAGATGAGTGAGTCAGAGATACGTTATTGGACTTGCCCTTTTCATTTAACTGCAATTATAAAGAGCTCTGACAAATAGATACAGCGCTTTGCTTTCATTAACAAGCAGCTGAATGGGGTCAAATGTGATGGCACTTTTTCAACATACCAAGTCCTTCATTTCTGCTATCAGATCTGCACCTCTAAATTAATTGCAAGGTTAGTTGAGGAGACCTTGGAAGAGGGTGGATGTGTGAGGGAGTGGGGCCCTGAGAAAGAGGAGCTATGCCGGCATGGCGTGCAGCAGCGCAGGCCGCGGACATTAGACAGGAGCGGAGAGAGCAAGCAGGCGCTGCCAGCGATAACAGCAGGGAAGATAATAAAGGAGAAGGTGTTTCCTGTGAACGTTCCCCACAGGAAAAGTCTTCCTCCATCCGCTGCTATAGGTTTATTGTGGACTAGCCATCTTGAAGTGATTTACTTAAGGCTTACAAATCAAATCAAACTTTACTGATCCACGCTATCACAGGAAGGGATGGGGTTGCACCCCATTACATACTGTACAAACAGACATGCCTACACACACATCTAAGCTCTCAAGATCCTATTGTGTTTGCTATCCTTCACCTCTGTAGAGGCAAACAATGGTCTTGGCTCGTAACTCATGGCCCCACTGACTCAGATGGTTGCTGTCCCTCTCATAATGCTATTAGCTATTGTCCTGATGTTCCGCTCCTCGCGCTCCGAAGATGAACTCATGTGTGATCCAGCTTCGGCCTCTCCAGATGTCACAGATGCTCTCAATTTCATCACAAATTAGATGCTCCATCACGTCTACATCTAACTTCTGTGAACCCCCATCAGAGAGAAACGTCACCATCAATGGTCTTTAAAATTTCAGCCTCGACCGGAGCGTGCTGAAGAAAGCTTTGTTTGCCTGTGCTGTGTTTCCAAGCTGTTGGTTCCAGTTGAAAGAGCCGCTAGGAACCAAAGCATGCCCCAGCTGACTTTTAATCACACTCACCCAGGCACTGGCTCAGTCACAGAGAGTAGCAGGCCTGTAATTAGATGACAATGGGCCCCTCTCTGGTGCACATATTGATGGCGAATGGGTGGCCACAGAATTATTGATCAAAGACATAGGCACAGGAAGAGCAGAGGGGGGGGGGAGGCCTGGTATAGATGTTTGGCTGAGTGAACAGCAGGTGACTGACATCTTACAGGCCCAGGTCTAGTTCTGCCTGCTGTGAATAATTATATCTTAGAGAAAATTTGCCAAGATCCTTTGAGATTAGACAACAAGCCATTATAACCTAGTTATAATAGGTGCTGGTGCTGAGCCAAAACTAAAGGTCTGAAGATATCAGTACTGAGCTGACCATTTGGCTTAGCCCACACTTGTTATGCCTGTCAGGCCTGTCAGTGGTGGATTAACCCTTAAAATTCATTGTTCTTTTTAAAAACATATGGTTCCTTGATTTCAAACAGAAGCAGACTTTTTAATTATGGCTGGCAACCATCGACTTTGCCTGCTAAAATGTCATCAGCAGGTGTTTCTAACTCACTTTAGCTCACTCGTTTTGAAATGAGAATCTTGTCAGAGGGGTCTTAAACATACATTTGAGTGAGGCTGAAGCTGCGTGTCCCAGGCAAAAAGTCTGCATCCTCACCAGGTAATGATCAATATAAGAAATGGAAATAAACATCTTAATTATTCTTGTATCATAACTGCTTATGTGAGACCAGACTTTTACTTTTTCTAGCCTGGTTACAGGCTGAGCTCTCACAAGCAGGACATTGGTTAGATTTCTGCTTTAACACCACTGTTTCTATTTGGCTTTTAGGATGAAGACCAACCATGTGTTTGGTGCATGTGATATTATCTCAGATAAGGAGTTTGACTATAGTCGCTGTAGTTACAGAACAGCAGAACAGAGCTGTTAACATTAACCCTGTTTCTGGGTTGGGTTACTACTGTGAGGAGTAAGACAGTCAGCTGTACATGCTAACGCTTTTACGTTAGAGCTGGCAATCACACTGTGTAATCCAATGGTTTTGGAAAGGCTAATAGAGGAGAGCAGCCTCTAAACTCCATGTGTCTTGCTAAAGCCTCATACTTATCACTTCTGCATGTGGAGAAATCCACAAAGTTTGTTATAGTTGCTAAGCTACAGTTGGAGAATAGTCCCTGTAGCAGATGTTCAATAGACCAATCAGTCTGAGATGTATAGGCTGTGGTCACTAGTAATAAGTTCTTACAAAAGATTAACTGCAGGGAGAAAAAAGAAATAACATTTAGCTGTATGTTATCTGATACTTGAAGGGATTTTCTAAATTGGCCACACTGAAGTGACTTTTAACTATTAGAAATCCCACTTGGAGTTACATCAACATGAACTCTGACCTTTCCGGCAAAATCTCATCAGTTACCGCTGGTTGCCCAGTCATACATGGGCCAGAATGTGTAACATACAGTAGCTCATTCAAGTATGAATAATCCAGTGTTGGTTGGATGGATCCAGAGGCAGCTGCAGCACACGTGTGTTAGTGCTGTGTGACGAGGGGTGGATGCCGGGCGGGGTGGATGCTCCATCGCTTTCCTCCCCCGGCCTGCATGCTTCAGATATCGCTGTGATGTCATGGGAGAGACCTGGAGGAGCTCCTCGCCTCTGAGAGGAGGTGAAAATGTCACAGGTTGCAGATAGATGAATCTATAATGGGTCATATGAGAGCTGATACTGCGTGCCTGTGGCTGAAGGCCGCCTGAAAGTGTAATAATGACTGGTCGTATGCCGTATAGACCCAGGGGCCCCTCGGGAAGTCATAGGAAGCGGGAATCCACTCAGTGTGACGACAGGAGCGGCCTTTTCCGCTCACACTGTACTCTGCTGATTGCTCCTCTGTTCAGTTTACAGTCGTAAAAACTTTTCTCAAGGTCCAGGACGAGACCGTATGGCTCTTCTGATTCACACCGTTACTAATCTTGTGTTGTTTGTGTGGGGCGTACAGTTTTCCTGAGAGACCGACAACACAGCATCTCATGTGAAGGGCTTTTGAAGTGTCCCTCTTTTCACCGCCCACACTTTGGGACATTAAAAACCAAACACTGAGCCCCCTCCCATACACGTCCTTTGACTTGCAGAGCTCCCCATGTTGACACAATTATCCTCTAGTAGTTCCCCTGCTTTGTAAAATACTTGATGTTTTTGTTGATGCTCTGTGTCTGCACGCCTCGTGCCTCTGGATAAGAGTGGTTTCTCCTTGTTTTTCTGCTTTTATGTGGGAAGACTGTACATTTAGAACGTTTGGCTCCAGTGTAGTGGGATAGACATTGTGTTATGTGTTTTGCTCATGAATTGTTCCACCATATAAATACACTCTTGTATACTGGTGGTTTAAATAATTGCCCCCCTACTTCCTTTTAACCTTGAGGTATTTTCCCATAATTTAAAAAACCATCACCACCCACGTCTATCTTATCTTTGCTGACACTTTGTATTTATGTTGGGTATTTATGTTTTTTGATATAATTATTTTACTGGCAAGAGAAGGCTAAGTGATAAGAATGAATAACTTAAAAAGGGTAGGTTGCCATATCATTGCGGTGTGCAGTATATGCAAATGAGTGTTTAATTTTCCTCCATGGTTCCTCCATGAGTTCAACAATCATTTGTTTGAGTGCTTGTTTTTTGGAACTACAGATTGTATTTTCGCAGTATCTGTGTGTTTGCCTTCACAAAACAGTTTTAATAGAATACAGAGCAAAGGATCTACGGGCCGCCACAGTCGCGATTCAAGCAGTGCAGTGCATTATGGGTGTTGTTTCTGTCCTCTGCATAGACAGCCTTGTTTTATGAAAAGACCATCTTTCCAGCGGAGTGACTAACTTAGAGGAGGGTGGTGAAGCCGCTTCAGGGTTTGTTGTATCCTGTGTGTCTGCTCTAGCTTAAAGCTGGCTCGCTCAGGTAAACCTTGGGCTGATTATTTTCATTACTGATGAATCTGTAGATTATTGTCTCTCTTAGTTGATAATTATGTTTTCTATAAAATGTCAGTAAGTAGCAAAAAAAAAAGCCAATTATACTGAAATGCCTTCATACTGTGTGTCGTGTTTTGTCCAACCAGCAGTTTAACACCCAAAGAACAACAGTTTACTACCATATATGACAAAGAATAACAAATTGATTCTGATTAGGGAAACTGGAAGCAGAGAATGACAGAAAATAATCAGAACAGTTGCCAAATAATGTGTTGTCCGTCTAATAATGGTGTCAGGTCTAGTTAAAACTGACATAATGCACGACACAGGTTTCTGTCCTGGCTGTTAGGTAAAGATACTTTAGTCTCTCCTTCACCCTGCTGTGTCTCTACTCTCTTCCTCTCCATTGCTGCTCCCATTTTCTGCTTAGTAAAACAGGAAGAGGGTGTGTTTGGAGAACCTGAGGAGTCAAGCCGTTCACCACTGACTGACCGTAGTCTTTGTGTGTGTGTGTGTGTGTGTGTGTATGCATGCCAGGATAATTGCTTTCAGGGAGCCACTGAATGCCTTACCCTTGTTCCCTCAGCTCTTCAGAGATCTTCTGTATTTGCTTTGTGCATTGTGCCCCAAAGGCAACTTCTTAAGCCGTGTGCATTTGACATGCTATCTAAAACATGCTGCTACATGTGGGCCTTGCACACACAACCGCATTACACACTCACATGCGAAGTGTGAGCAAATATCTGCATGCTCACATGGCCATTTTTCACTCACAAGACACCATTCGCCTCACTATAGTTTCATTCTCCGTAGGAGGCTCCGCAGGGGCTCTTCCTTCCGTCCAGCAGGGGTTCCTGCCCTGTTGGGATGTGCAGGAATGTGAGTGCAGCAACGCAGGCAGAGTATCGGCCCGCTGAAGCCCGATCTGGTGGGGATTAGAGGTGAGCTGTGCCTCGCCCGTTCTCCTCCCAGCAAGAGCTGTCATGTCAGTCGTGGCGTCCTGCCGCTGAGCTTCACTCCCATTGGGTGTAGGTCAGGGGCCAGCGTCAGGTCACACCGCTGGCTTCTGCAGCTTTTACTGAGCGTGCCCTCTTCTTACACAATGTATGACAGCCAGCATATATGCGATCTGACAACCCACGCCTGAGCAACAAAAGGAAAGAGGAAGGCTGAGGCTGAGGGCATTCTCTTTCTGTACAGTGCTGTTGGGCCACATCATTCCGGCCCTTTAATTAATATCTAGCTAAATTTAGTTTTGCTAGCAATTTAACTGCAAATATGCTACATTTAGCATTCGGGGACTAGTTACAAGCTTGCACAACATTTTCATCAAGCGTGAAATGATGATGTTTCATCACAGAAAATTTGCTTTCAATGACGTAGTTTGGTAGTTAATTGCATGCTGGTGGTATTTTGTCTGATAAGATGTTCCTCTGTGAAAAGGCCTCCCTCCTTTTCTGCCCCACGGTGCTTGTTAGTTGTGGAATCTGGTGGGTCTGTCCATAAAACAATCCAGGTCAGGTAGACACTGAAACAGAATGAGTGATATGTGGAAACTGTCCTTGGAGAAGCAGAGGAGCCAATGTGCAAGCTCAGGACATATTTCATACACAAATATTGGACTTTTTTTTGCATTTGTTTGTCATTCAAAGCTTCATATCCAGCTGCACAGAAGACTGCAGTGAGAATATAGTGGGTTGATGTGCAGGGGCAGCTGGCTGTAACTTTAGAGGGTCTCAGTCATGACAAATAGCAGCTGGATGGCAAAGAGGAAATCTCAGCGTCTGCCTTTGAGAGGTGGTGTATCAGATCTAAAGAGGAGTCTGCCTGGCGCAGCGTCTCCTGAACAATAACAGGAGCGGTGGCCAGGCTATTAACAGAACCGTCCCCGTCTGGGCCAAGTGCTGTCTGCTCCTCCTCTATTATATCCACACTTACAATGTAATGCTGTAATCCTTCCTGTGAAATTTATTATGAAAACTATAAATCTTTCCAAGCCTGCCTCTCATTTCCCCCTTTTGCAGTGCAGCTGGGAAGTTCCTCCTTCCCTTCTTCTTCTGCCAGAGCAGCAAAGGGTTTTCTGTGATACCCTCAGTGGCCTCTGTCGTTGCTCCACTGCTCAATAACGAATAACGAAGCCAAGTTCCTGCACTGCTGTACTCTTTTGACCCATATTTTTGACTGTATTCCTGCCAGAGGTTAAACTCCATTCATGAAATTGATGGAAATGAAACTCTGGTTTTAGCACTGCTATGAAATCAACCTGAGATTTGAGCCTGATAAAATGTATTTAGCCACTCCAGCAGCATGGCTCTGAGGATGGAGATGTCACGGTCCAGACTGAAATATCTGGACAACTATTAGATGGATTGCAAAGAAGGAGGTCGCAGTTTTCACTCACCCTGTGAAATATTCCCATCAGCCTTAGCTGTATTTTATGTTTAGTACTAATTAGCAATGCTAGAATGCAAATATGCTATATATATATATATGGTTAGCATAGTCAATGGTATACCTGCTTAACACCACCATGTCAGTATTTTGTATGTTATTGTGAGCGAGTTAACATTCAGACGCCTCAAAGCCTCACAGAGCTGCTAGCGCGGCTTTAATGTAACAAAGAACACATTTTCTGTGTTTTCTTATTGAATATCCTCCATCCTCTGATTTGTCCTCTGACTGATGTTTTGGCGCCGTTTCCTCCTTTTTTATTGATTGTATTTTGACACTCCCTGAGGGGTCAGAGGTCAAACCTGAGTAATGGAATCTGTTGCTGCCTGTTGTGATTGCAGTGTGGATCTGTCGACCTGGCCATTGTCCATGTCAGCCTCAGGTTCAATAGGCTGACAGGTTGAGGTGACTACGGTCAGTGGTGCTTTGTCACTTACCGCTCTCTGAGGAATGCTACATCCGTACAAATGCATGCCTGCAAGGGGCCCTTAAAAGCAATAGAGTCTTAAGTCAAAGAGTGGCATAAATTTGACTAAATTGCCTTTCTGATGTGGTCCATTACGTTGTTGTAGTGGTGCTGCAAAGGGATTTGTGTTCAAACGCTAGAGCTTAACTGTGAGTAACCTGTTGTACGGCTGTATTATAAACAGTAATCTCTGCTGATTTAGACAATGTTGAAAGAATCAACATAAAAGAAAAGCATCAATGTTTGTTTTGCATGCAAGAAAAATTTATGACCTTTGGGATTTCTTTTTGGGAGGGAGCTCCAGTCCTGAGAAAGCTTACTGATAGCCTGACCAGCTGAGAGGTTTACTACTCTTGTCCTCACTTGTTGAATTAAATCTTTCCTGTTTGTGTCTTGATGCCCTCGGCTGATCCCCATCTGGGTTTTCCCTGTTGTTGTTTTTTTTAGTATTAATGGCGTTAATGGAGTGCCAACACAGGAGCAAAGTTTAATTCTCATGCAGGTTCACAGGGTTTTTTGACATCTATCCACAAACAATGTCCAACACAATAGATCGTAGCCGTAACACCATTTCTCAGCCTCACTAGGTCACAGTGCTGCCTTCCAGTTGACCAGCTGACCACAAGAGAGTTCAATCTCCAGACCCTGTGCGGTTTCCTCTGCCTGGCCAGGGAGGATACTTTTCTACCTCCTGTTTACACTTTACACTGGAGGCCAAAGAAAGTGACATGGACTAAGGAGGAAAATGCCTCACCGCAGCGGGGGGCACGCGCCACAGCCTGTTTTTAGACTGAAGTCATCCTGCTATTGTGGGTGCTTCACCCAAGAGTGGCACTCTGGGGTCCACAAAGGAAGAAACCAACCGCGCTGCTGCACGGAGCAATCAGCGCCTGCTGACTGGAGCTGATGAAGGATCATGTCTGCAAAGGAGAAACAAAAATCCCCTCTGACCTCCGTGAGCCTGGAGTCAGCCTCAAGTTCTGCACTGTAAAACATCTGCAGCAAGACACACAGCATGCAAGTGTGAGTTTCAGTTTATATAGAGTATTATTTTGTTCAAGCTGTCCAATTAGAGTGTTGAAAATACAGATCTGTATGAAGGAGACTGAGATAAGAGTCACTTGGAGATCTGCTAAGTTACACTTGGCTGAGGTTCCCACATTGTTTATTGTGAATACTTGCGCTGACTTCCAAATTTGAATCAGCGAGTGCCGAATGAGGGGTTTATCGGGCCATGTTGTCCGGGGTGGAGGGACAGGGTGTGGACCTGTTGGAACCTTGTTTCTTGCATATGACAACCTGGTGTGGACTGGGAGACAGATCTAACCAGTGCCCTCCTCTTTGCTCCAAGGAGGTCTGGCTGATGGATGGGCTCTAATCAGCAGCAGACAGACCTGCCACAGGAAACATCTCCCCATCACGTTTACGGAAACCAGTACTTCTCCAGAGGCCCGCTGATAGCCGCAAAGGGAGAGGGGGAGGAAGCCGAAAAACAATTGGATTCTCCCTTATTTTCTGCAAAGAAAATCAGCGCACTGTCTGCTTCTCACTGAGCAGAGTACGATTTACAGGCCTTCTGCCAAATGGCGCCCATGAACAATTAGGCAGCACTCAGGGTTTGATTAACTTCAAAACAATTGCCAAAATTGTATTCTGGGAATGTGTGAACTCTGTTCTGTGTAAAATTCCGACAACTCCTGAAGTAATAAATCAACATTTTGGGAAACAAGTTTATTGGCTTTCTTGTTGAGAATTAGCTGAGAGGACTAATTCTTCTCTCATGTGTGCACAGCAGCCGGCTAGCTTAGCTTAGCTTAGATAAGCACAAAGAGTGGAAACAGGAGGTGACAGCAAGCCAGGCAATATAAGAAAGCAAATAATTCCCAAAAGTCTTAATTTAATTCTGATAGATGTGATGCAAATATTACACCAAACATCGTGGAGTTTATTAGACTAAAGCAGCAGGGTTTCATACATCACACAGGACTGATGTTAAAGCCAAGATAAGGATCATCAAGAGGCTTTAGCATCTTAAGGGGAGTTTCTCCAATAAAATCATAGCTAGAAGTTTGCTGCCTTGGTTCCTTCTATGTTTGATTGCTTGTGTTCTTTGTTACATTAAGTGTAGGTTATGTGTATTTTTCCTGCTAAGCGGCTCCTCTTCATGTGTGTCTACAGGAAGCATCTGACCTGTCTGATTTTGTTATGTGCTTGCCAAAGGGCTTTTCTACCTCTGACAGGTGAGGCTTCCCTCCTGGAAGACAACCCCCCCACACACACACAAAATCCCCCCTGCATGTCGGGATGGGCAAGGCGATGAGTCGCCATTCGCTGTGCGTAAGAATAAACAGATCAGTCTGCCATGTTGGAATGCTGAGAGCTGTTTGCCTTTTGGGCCCGTGAAAGCTTGTCACTCCGTATTGCGGCAGCAGAGATTATCCCTGAAAAGAGCCTGGGTGTCCTCGTCTCTCTTTCCTCTTCTCAAACTCTCTGACCTTGATCTTGCTGTCGTGCAGCGTCCTGCCCTTTGCATGGACCCATGCAGTCACACTCGCACAGATGTGAGGGGGAGAATCTGACATCCTTTAATTACGGAGGCTTCAGTGTGACTGAGATCAAAAGGTTTCCACTTTGTTAAGTCATCACAGTTGAATTTTGTAATTAGGTTGTCACCTGTATTTTGCTCAACAATATTTTGCATCATATGCTGTAAAGTCTCAGGGTCTGTGCATGCTTGTGAATGTAAGGTAAGAGAGCAGGTTCAGGCTCGCCCTCTCAGCCCTAATCCTAAAGGCCCTCAGGGTCGTACCCACCTCAGCCATCTGTTAAAAAAAACCACTCAGTTTCCACGATACTCATGAAAACAAGTACATAGGTTCCTCTAGATTCTGCTCAATTTACAAATGAAATATCTCAAACTTCCACGAACACTGACATGCAACACATAGTGTGATCTTTCAGGAAGAACCTGTAGAGCAAGGGTCATGGACAAGGGCACCCCTGGTTGATGAAGGTGTACCACCCTAAACAAAGACCAACAAAGGCAGGAAGGGCTGGGCCGCTGAACCTTTTACCAGGGCCAAACTATAGCATCAATAGTATGCATAGAGTGTCAGTGCAGTATGAAAGCCAACGCAGATTGTTTTTCCTGTTTTGGTATTCCCACCCAGAGGATTCTCCCAGAGAGCAAAGGCGTGGGGTCTGCAGTACAATGCAAACACTCTGAAATCACTGGACTGTCGTGGACATGAAAACTTTAAAGATGTGAATACGCAGGAGTAGGAGCAGCTCATTGGGTGGAGGACATTGTCACACACTTTATTCTTCAAACAAATAAAGGAAGACATTAGTTCAAAATAGGAGACGTGGTCTTGGTTTTTGGCCACACTGTCATGAAGGCTTTAAGGATGACATTGTTGGTGATTGTTCACCACTCTGGTCCCGTCTAAAATATCTACCTATGACTTTCCATCAGGCACCACCATGGTGTCCAAATTTGATTATGTCCAATACTTTGTCTTACATGCAACACTTGCAAGACTAATCGCGCTCTTAACAGCTTCAGGTGTACTTTGTGTTTAGTGCTGGGTGGCAAATGTTAGCATGCTTACATGTTATACTAACATGGCGATCATGGTAAGCATTACCTGCTAAACATACACTTGCTGATTTGTTATTGTGAGCGTGCAAATGTGAGCATTTAGCTCAAAGCACCACTGTGCCTACACGATGGGGTTTGCTTACACGAGTCTAGTTCGTATAACATGTTGTACAACCATGTCAGAGGGCAAAAAGTGTTTGTATCTGTGTCGTAGAAAAGGACAAGATGGGAAAAATCTCTCCCCAATGAATTCATAATGTTGCAAAGGGACAGACATAGTTGTGCAAAGAATGAAAAAAGACACCTGGACCGTTCCTGCATGAAGTGGACTTTCTTGTCAGGTTGACAGGAATCCTCTCTTCCTCCTCCCCCAGTTCATGCACGTACGCACACACACAATTCTGACATTGAAAAGGTGTTGGGTGACGGGGACTTCTTGTTGTTCAGTGATCCAACAAGCACTTCATTAAACATACGGATCCCCAAATACAGACTCACAGAGTTGCTAACGTGGTAGCAGACCCTTAAGTCTTAACCACACTGAGACACAGAGGAAGTGTGTGTGATCAGTTGCAGACAAAGATGAATGAAACTCAGCGGTGTTGCTCCGCTGTTTTGTGAATGTGTCTGGCTGTCTCAGTCGGACAGAACAGATCGTATTTCGAGATGGTTCTGCCAGATCGCTCAAAAGTATTCTGGCCATATGCGAGATTTGTGAAGAGACGTGAGATCAAATCATATTTCATATCCACATCAGCATTAGTTACAGATGTTAAACCCATTCCTTACATTGTATTATACACCTATCATATCTGTGTTCTGTATGTACTGGTTCTGTATATGTGGAAGGCTGTCACACTTGAGTGATATTAAACTTTTTTAAGACATTTTATGTTAGCAGTGAATTGAAGGAAGGACGTGTTGGGGAGGGAGGTGATGATGTGGTCTGCAGCTGTCTGTTTTGTCTAAATCATGGCTGGATGAACGTGGGGTGCAAACATTTGGCTTCATAAGAGATGTTGCTGCCAGCCAACATCATGCTGGCGTCATGGCCACTGTGACATCCATCCCCAGGGGGATTATTACTTTTTGCTTGCCGCTCTCACCTGTCTTGGGCCAAAAAAGCCGTTCTTATGTCTTTTCTATTCATTAATAACGCAAGAGGTCTTACTAAATCCCTCAGCTGTGTTTCAAAGCCCTCAATCCTTGAGCAAGATGAAGTGCAACAACATGTGCTGAGTGCCGAGTATGTGGATCGACCCATTTTGGGGGCTGAAATAGTGCACAGCTTTGTCCAAATATTTTCTTTGAGTCCCAGCTTCTTTTCGGAGGCACTTACCCTTCCCACACAAGGCTCAGAAGGGTGACACATGGCTTTGACATTGACTTTAGGCCTGTTTTGGGATCGTTAAAGACCAATTTGTCAGCATTCAACACAAGGCAGACAGTGAGATGTGTTTCAAGGGGCCTCACATCTGGACCTTTTGTGTTTTAACAGTGTCCCGCTTCCTCTTTTAGAAACCTGAAGTACGTGTATAATGGGAAGGCCACGTTCCACAGCCAGTTGGTCTCGGTTCATTAGCACATGCTGGCCACGGACTCTTATTCAAATACAACCTATCCCTGTTGGCCCAATCCTACCCTGGACGCATGCTTCCCTTCTTCCTCATCTCACGTTTTATGATAATAATCATCAGCTGTAATGAGTTAATGTAATTATCAGCTGCAGGGGAAAGACTTGTATTATTGAGGGGAAAGCCTTGCAGAGTTTAACCTGAGTTGCACAGTAAGCAGAGATAGAGAGACGAGGCGAGACGAGGCCAAGGTCTGGTCTGGCAATCAGTCACTGAGAGGGCAGCTTGATTAAAGGAAATGGACTGAGTGGAAACTTTGAATGTGTGTTTTCAGTTGTGTTTTCGGCCTGTCTGGGTGATAGCGACAGCAAAACAGATGCTGAAACAATTAGGGCAAGTCAGAGGATGTTTTTACACCCACTCTGCCCCCCCCCTCCCCTCCCCTGCTCTCGCCTTGTGATTGCACATCAAAGTTGTCGACAGAGTGTTAAAGTTGATTTTATTGTTTGACTCCTTAAAGCAGTTGTCAGTTTTTGAAGGAGACATAGCTTCTGGCTGCAGAGAAGCGCAGAGCTCAGATAGCCTGAGAATGAACCAGTCCCTGCAAAAGCACCAAGGCGAGTGGGGGAATCTGCTGGGACATAAATGAACACAGTTTCAGGTCCTAAAATTTGTGGTCAGATGGTACTGAACTTGTTACTGTCACAATGAATTTGCCTGCACTTCACAGAATTCTTCTAATTTAGTTGCTTGAAAGATGTTATTATAGTCAGGTTTCCACCAAATGTGACGCAAGTTTGAACAGAATTTCCAGAGAATCTGCAAAAGAAAATCCAGTGCTGTTGTGCAAATATTAGTAGTTAATCAAATCATTTCACAAGAAGAGCATGCAATGACATGACAGGACATGTCAGACCTCAAGCAAGCAAAAACAATGCAGAAATTGTACCAAAAAAACATTTATGTTAGTATGATGCACTCATTTGAAGGTTATAGTCTCCTGAAAGTTATTTTTTAATATATTTTCATTTCACTTCAGCACAAATTAAAAAACGTATGTTTAAAGCTAAGTTTGCCTGTTTAAAGTCATGAAACTAATGTCATCTAGTCCGTATCATGCTAACATTAGCCGCTATACAGGTCACACCAGATCAAGTCGGCTCGTAGCACCAAAAACCCAGAGTGCATTTAAGGGGTCTCATTTTAGAGGCACCTTGACCCGCCTATAGCGATGTAGCATCAGCTCATGGGTAAAAGAAGCCAATGATGCACTGTCAGGGTGAATACACACACACACACATGCTCACACACACTATGGTTTGTTTGCTCTGAGCGGGGATAGGGCCGGCCCTGTCTCAGAGGTGACTGATTTACAGTTTGTTGCTGTCTGTCAAACAGCTGACAGATGGGGAAAATAGTGCAGCCTCCGCCACACTGTCGCCACTGTTGGATGCTTTTCAGCCTCACCAGTGGCAGGAATGCTGAGGACTGCTCCTTAAGTTTGACGGGAAGGTTAACGGCTACCATAAAATGTAACAGTAGAGGACACACGTTATTGTTTTGTACCTGTGATGGCCACTGAACCTGCTGAATATCCTTTTACAGAGTGGACTGCAGGACTGATTTGCCTTTAGCAACAGTTGGCATTGAATCCAGACGATGCTGCCGTGGTAAATAAACACAGCTGCTGAAATTTGAAAGAGCTTTTTAAAACTCTTGGACAAACATTGTCATATTTGGCCCTGAAATGAAAATGAAAAAAGCAACACAGTGCTTGTCTGTGATGAAATCACAGTAGTGGACGTCATTTTGGCTGTAAACCCCTTGAGATATAAATAGTCTAGATATTCTGGACATGCTCGTAGTGCGGGGCACAACTTGCTTCTTATTTTAGCAGTTTTATAAAAGGGAGCTTTAGATTTTCCCCGGCAAGCCTCCAGACTCTTTAACATGCTTGTGCTTTTTGTGCCTTCCTGCATTAAAATCACGTTAGAGTAATTTGGGCGTACAAAGTTAACAATAAAAGGCTACTAATCTTCTCAGATTTGCGTTTATGGTTTTTGCTCGCCTAGTATTTCAGTCAAGGAGTCCCTCCTGGTCTTTCTCTGTGGCAGTCGGGGTCTGTGACAGCTCTTTCATTCCCGTCCTGAAGGAAACAAGAGTATAAAAGACAAAAGTTCCGCTCAGACATTGTGAGACTGTAGATGAAAAGTCTGCAAGCCTTGTTTTCACATGGGCAGCTGTCTAGGTTTTCATTCAGACTTCTCGTAATGGGGACAGGATTTAGGTTTCTGTGTCTCTAGTTTAAAGGAAAACAGGCAAGAATCATACAGGCAGGGAGCGCTTATTGATTATGAGATCCAGACATTTCCTGTCACTTTGGAATAAGCCTCCTAGTCCAACCAATGGGAGCATGCATGCGACTTTAAAGGAACAGCCGGGATATCTTAAGAGCAGCCAAAATAATTGATTTTGAACATCATATTAACACCCACACTACGCCCTTTCAGAAGTGACATGCAGTGAAGAAGCAGTGCAGCTATTGTGGCAGAGTGAGTGAAATGTGAATGTGGAGGGAGAGACTAATTTCCTGCTAATTGAGCCACAAGGTTTTTGTTTTGTCAGGAGATTTTAGGCCAAATGGAGTCAGATTCCCGCAGGTCTCCTGGGATGATGGGAGGGCCGGGCTGGAGTCTAGCAGAGCCTGGAGATCCCAGCAGTCCCCCCCGACTCCCTAATCCCTGTCATTAAGTCCACAAAACAGGGAGAGCTGGCCTGCCCTGCCAGCCACTACCCTCTCATCAGCCCTGTCCTTTGTCCCTTTACTTCTTCCTCTCTTTCATTAGACTCATCTCCCGCTTCTTCTTCTTCTGTGTTGTTGTTTCCTACTTTTTCTGCAAGGTTTCCTTCCTGATCTTCCCTGTGAGTGCAGGTGAAGCGGAAATCTTAAGTGTTTCACCTGCACGCCTAATTTGGGAAAAAAAAAAAAAAGCCTTGTCAAACGGTTGACGAATTTGTTTAACAGGAAGATGAGAAGATATGAGCAAAGATCATGTCACATCTTTTCATCCAACCACCAACCTGAGCTATTTTTACAACTCTGCAAAAACAACGGTCCGGGAATGTAAGTGGCAAGACGAGAAATATAATATTTATGTTATCGGTCAATCACGCCATGTCTTAAATAAATAGCTTACCTCAAGCAGCTATAAAACAAAAGTCTGACAGAAGCATCTCAGTTGGAGAGGACAAACTGTCCTATTATAGCACATCCTGTGGTGCTTACTGTTTGGTCCATTGGCGAGCGTACACACACACACACACACACACACACACACAGTATAATGGGGAGAGGGTGGGTGCAGGGGTGGTCCAGGGTCCTGAGAAGTGAGAGGGGAAACACCTTGTGACCCTGCTGTTCCTGACTGAGCTACTTGGTTTGCGGAGACAACAAGGATGGCCGGGCAGAGAGCTCCGGTGGACAGCTGCCTCGATTTGGGTCACTCAGGGCTGCTGGCTCACATTTAACACAATGATTAAATCAGCTGTGTGCGTGAAGTGTTAAAAACATTCTGATCAGAAAGAAAAAACTCTCACAAAAGAGCCAATTTAAACAAAGCAGAGGCTCAAATGAAATTAAATGTCACAAAAGAAAATCTTGCCCTCTGTGTGTGTGTGTGTGTGTGTGTGTGTGTGTGTGTGTGTGTGTGTGTGTGTGTGTGATTTCTTGGCAGACGTGCAATAAGGAAGGTAGATAAGTCATAAATAAACAGTCAGGACTTTGTTTCTCGCAGCAACAACAGCAATCAGCTTGCAAACACTGCTGTAGTTTGGCTCTGGCTGGCCTTGTTTGGGTTTTGATATGGATGTCAAACAGAAGTGTCTCCCAGGCACAGACAGCATGAGAAACCCTCCGCTCCATCTGAGCCATCCAAGGAAAACTCTGATACACGCATATGACACAGAATAAATGTTAACATGAGTCTGGATGGGTTTACCTTCTCATATTGCAGCATCAAATAGGGAGTAAC
Organism: Pempheris klunzingeri; assembly: GCF_042242105.1. Lineage (NCBI taxonomy): Eukaryota > Metazoa > Chordata > Actinopteri > Acropomatiformes > Pempheridae > Pempheris > Pempheris klunzingeri. The sequence goes on from NC_092018.1 coordinate 28,142,608, forward strand.
GAGTTCTTAAGTGTATTTGAGGGCCAATAGATATCGTCATCTCTATTCCATTTGTTCTTTTTACTTGGCGCCTACATTACCCACAATGCCAGTCATAATTTTAGCAGTTGATCGCTGTGTTTTAAGGTTACACTGGGTTACACTATCTTACATTCCTAATGCACTAGTTATTAAACTGTGAAAATGATTCCAATCTTGTGCTGATGTATTATTTTGATAGAAATATACTCCAGTCCACCTCCAAATATACCACAAGGAAACAGCACAGGCAAAAACAAAATCTCAGAATCTCAAATTTGTTTCCAGGACATGAAAAAAAATCATTGATATTGAATGTTGAAACCTGAACCTGGGACACTTTTGAAAAGTGCTCCACCAACAGGTGCATTGCTCATTAAGAGAAAAGTGCTTAGAGCGACAAAAATGAAACAATAGCGCAGCCTTATCAGCAGACATTTCTCCTGATGGGCGGAGGTCTCTGTTCAGTTCAGTGCTGAGGTCAAAAGTAGGCAGATGTGGGGAAAAGATAGCTGTTTGTGTTATGGCTCGACTCGAGCTCCAGGGTTTAATTAGGCGCACACAGTACAGTACAATGCCCTCTGGAAGTTATTTCCAGAACTTTCCATTTCACACTGTGAGACTGAGTTTGATTCTCGCGCTTTCTTGCGATGTTTCATTTTTCATTGCACCGACAATGCGGACGATCAGAAGCAAATTGTCCCCAGATAACCTGAAGTTTGACAAGATGCTCTGCCTATTAGCCTCTGCAGGAGCATCTGACGGCGTGGCGCTGGCTCCGTGGCACAGGAGTGCGACGTCGTCTGACACAGCAGAGTCGGCACTTAGCGGGCCAATGTGAAAGGTCCGCAGAGGTGGCTCACAGTGAGCTATAAGGTTTGGCCAGGTGGAAGCACAGATTGGGGTCTGGTATGAATTATTGTTATCTTTATTTCAACATAAAGTGTTTACAGCAGGGGCAGTGTGCACGAAGGGACCAGGTGACACCTCAGTGCGACCCCAAGCCCCCTGTGGCCCTGAGCCCTGCGTGCTTCAGCATGGTTTGTGGTGCCTGGGGTCTGCTGTATTGGCCACAAATCAGGAAAGGTTGGAGGGAGGGGGGGGTGATCTATTCATTTTTACACTTCAAACAGACCTCAGGTCACAGATTACACCCTCGATCACTTATCTCCTCCTCTGACCAGACTGGAACTGACAGGCGTCCATTACAAATGTCCCCCAAGTCTCCAGTCCCTGACACTCCCTAAAGATGAATACCGTACACTTCCCTCTCTTTACGGAAAAATATCAGCTGTTACAAAGCACACGATAGCAGCAACTTTCCATGACAAGACAGACGCAGTGGTGTCACAGCAGCAGATCAAAAGCAGTCACAGCTGTAGCAGCCTCGCATGTGTGGTCCAGACCTGAGAGAGAAAACCCCGTGACACGGTGCAGCCAGAGGTGGAAAGGTAGCTGTGTGGTGGAAGGAAAATATAGCACAGAATAAAAGCACGTAGTGTGAGTGGATACATATTTTATGTGGAAAGACATGTAAACGAACTCTTACCTCCAGCTGATAATCATCCTCCCACCCTCCCCCGTAAAACTGATCTCAGGATCAGCAGTAGGACTTTATCTTGGCACCTATAAAGGCTGCGATTAACAAGTGAGGAGGTCTTCTGAAGATATCCAAGACGATGGTCTAATCTGACCATCTGTTTCTTATCTACTCGCCTTTATTTTTTAAATTTGCTAATTTATTTGTCTAAGGGATAGCAGGCCTGCAAGCAGCAGGCGGCCAATCCTCTCCCTGGGGAATGAGGTAGAGGTGGGACCCACCTGGTGTGTGTGTGTGTGTGTGAGTGTGTGTGTGTGTGAGTATGCATGTGTGGTTTCTAAAGGTTGAGGATCAAGTGCAAGCAGAATAAGCACGATACAATTTACTTTCACCGCCTGGGAGTCTCTGTGCTGTACAATCACCACTACGTCACTCGCTGCAGGCTGATGATCCTCTGTGATCCACAGAGTTCTTCTCTCCACCCAATAATCCATTCATGTTCCTGTTATCGCCACTAGGAGGCCAGTTTTGGACAGACATTCCAAACTAAACCCACTGTAAATAACGTTCAGACTTGTCCTCTCTTTGTTTTTTACTGAAGGTAATGTATCAGAGTTGGCTCGGAGTTTCATTGCAGGTCTACAAATAAGATATTTTATGAGCTGACCCACCATTTTTTTTCAGACTCTTGTTTTGCAGGGGGTAAGATAAGATATTCCTTTATTAGTCCCACGATGGGGAAATTTACAGCGTTGCAGCAGCAGTGGGTAACAAAAATAGAGCGTTCACTACAATACAAGACAAACAATAAATACTAAAGTAGTGGACAGTGATATAAACAGGAGGAGATATTAAAAAAATATGTACAGTTTAGACTAAAGTTACATATCTTGAGTTTGGGTGTTACCAATCTTTATAAAAGGCCTTTTCTGTGCTTTTCCAAATTCTCCTGTTGCCCCGTTAGTCATGCAAAGTGAGTAATAACTATACCCAAAGCTATTCCCAAGTGTCCAAAACATTTTTTCGACATTCCCAGATCTCCATTAGCCTCAGAAATGCACATTATGCTCATTTCCAGCCTTCCAAGCTGCACTGCATTAACTCCTGATGCAATCAGCAGGTGAGTGAACACATCTAAAGCAGCAGGTCTGCTGTAAAGGCCTTAGAAACAGCCATTGTTAGCACAGTGATGGTGTCAATGTGAAGTTTCCTTTTGTTTTTGTTTCAAACCGGTGTGTGTGCGCCTCCTTTTATTATGGAAACCAGTCCCCAGACTTGAGAATTGAATTCACACGTCCCTCGAGCTGCCCACTGACATTTAATCTAATCTTCAAACAGTTTGCAATTCACTGTCGATCTAATTACGTTGTCATTCCGAGGCCAATCATTACACTCATATTTCTCATGCGTCAAGGCACCAAACCGCTTCTCTGAGTTTATTTTAATATCAATGAGCGCGAAGAGGAGACGGAATGAGGCTCATCTGACAGATAACAGCGGATTAGTTTTGATTGTGATGTAAAACGAGGGGAGCTGAGATGTCCAGACCTGTTCCACACGGGGGCTGATCCACCTTCTCCAACCAAGACGCAGGGAAACGAAAGGTGCGCTTTTATGGCGAGATTTGATAATAATAGAGGAAGAGAGAGTGAGACAGGTATGTGTTATCATCATCATCATCATTATTATTATTATTATTATTATTATTAGAACGTGCTCGTGATGTGCAATTAAATTGTTTAAATTAAATTCTTAACTTTTCTGTACAAAAAGTCAAAGAAGCTGACAGAAAGAAAAACTTTCTGACCCACTTATTGATGAAGTGATTGATCACGTGTCGACCTTAATTTAAGCAAGTTCTAAAAATGAAACAGGTCATTTAATTTGGCTTCTGTCCTGCAAACACTACAAGTTTTGTATTAATTTTCCAAAGCACATGAACGCTTCAGTCGTAAAAAACAAAAAAAGTTTGGCCTGTCTTCAAGGGGAACGCACCGGGGGCTCCTCGTCCTCCGGGCGGAGGGGTGGGCTCAGCCAGATGAGGTGAGAGGGGAGGGGGGAGGGCTGAGAGATGTTTTACTGGGGGAGGAGGGAATGGGGAGGGGGGGGGGTCGCTGTGGGAGGGAAGCAGGGGGTGTGGAGGGCCGAGTTTAAAAAGGCAGACAGCAGCAACAGTCAGTCACTCTCACACTCAGTCCTCCTCCAACCTCCAGACCTGCTGTGATCCTCCTCAGAACACTTGGAACTGTACAGGACTTTTTTTTTTCTGAAAGCAAAGGATTTTTTAAAGAAAAGATCTTTTGCTCTGCAGCATGGAGCCCACCACTGGGGAATATGTTGATAACTATGAGTATTATGATGACAACGAGACTGACTGTGACTTCTCAGAGTGGGAGCCCTCCTACTCCCTCATCCCGGTCCTCTACATGCTCATCTTCATCCTCGGCCTGTCAGGTAACGGCGTGGTCATCTTCACTGTCTGGAGATCCAAATCTAAACGTCGGGCTGCAGACGTCTACATTGGAAACCTGGCCCTTGCTGACCTCACCTTTGTTGTGACCCTACCTCTGTGGGCCGTGTACACAGCGCTGGGCTACCACTGGCCCTTCGGCGTGGCTCTGTGCAAGATCAGCAGCTACGTGGTCCTGGTCAACATGTACGCCAGCGTTTTCTGCCTCACCTGCCTGAGCTTTGACCGGTACCTGGCCATCGTGCACTCTCTGTCCAGCAGCAGGCTGCGCTCACGGGGGACCATGCTGGCGTCCTTGGGTGCCATTTGGTTCCTGTCCGGCTTGCTGGCTGTGCCAACGCTGCTCTTCCGCACCACTGTAAATGACCAAAACAGCAACCGGACCACATGCGCCATGGACTTCAGTCTGGTGACAAGGAACCAGAGGCACGAGTACCTTTGGATCGCTGGGCTCAGCCTGTCCTCCTCCGCCTTGGGTTTTCTCCTACCTTTCCTGGCCATGACCATCTTCTACTGCTTCATTGGCTGCACCGTCACACGTCACTTCAACAACCTGCGCAAGGAGGACCAGAAGAAGAAGCGCCTGCTGAAGATCATCACCACACTGGTGGTGGTGTTTGCCATCTGCTGGACTCCCTTCCACGTCTTGAAGAGCATGGACGCCCTCTCCTACCTGAACCTGGCTCCGAGCTCCTGCGGCTTCCTGCGCTTCCTGCTGCTGGCCCACCCCTACGCTACCTGCCTGGCCTACGTCAACAGCTGCCTCAACCCGTTCTTGTACGCCTTCTTTGACCTGCGCTTTCGTTCCCAGTGCCTGTGCCTGCTCAACCTGAAGAAGGCTATGCACGGCCACATGAGCTCCATGTCGTCCACACTCAGCGCCCAGACTCAGAAGTCAGAGGTTCAGTCTCTGGCCACCAAGGTGTAGAGGGTAAAAGGAAAGGTGGAGCGGGTCTGCGGGCCGGTCCCAGCTCCAGCCACTGGAACACTTGTAAAAAAAGAAAACTGTACGTGTCCATTGTTCAAAGCTGGTAAGATGAGACGATGAACTTTGAATTGTCACTGCTCACAGTCATGAAATCCATAACACGTTCCTCCTATTCTACAGTGAGACAGGCGGAGGCTCTGTACGTTGTGGACTTGAAGCTGGAGCCAGCAGGCTGAGCTCCTCGGCTATTTTGTTCCTCAAATACTCAGAGAAAAAAAAAAGTTTATTTTTTGCTTCATCCTGCTCTGCAAAAGTTCTCATTTCTATCACAAAAGTGAAATATGATCTTAAAAGAAACACACTGACGTTGGGAATTGTGCATCAATTTACATGGAATTCTGTTTACACTGGATGAAACATAAAGCTGTACAGTATTTTCATACCATAGCTTTTTTTTTTTTGTTGTTGTTGTTGTTCAGATCTATTGCTGTTTTGTTATGGAAGCACTTGTTAAAAAAGAATATGTGTGAGCAAGCAGGGAAATCAAACAGAGCAGTGTCCTCTGAAAAGCTTGTTGTTTGTGATGGTAGAAGTCTGGGCTGCAGGGGGGGGGGGCATAAGAGGAGGAAAGGTGTTGCAGCTTAATTATATAGTTTGAGGAGAGGAGACAGGGGGCAGACAGGCAGATGGCAGTTGACAAATGTTGTTGGGGTATAGGATCGGGGTGGGGCGGGGCAGGGCGGGCGGCGGGGGGGGGTTGCAGTGTAGCCACGGCACTACAGGGGACAGAGGAACTGTAAATAAATGTACCAATCTGATGCATATGTTTTATTTTTTGACATCACTGTAACTAACTACTGTATTAAAGATGTGTTCTATGAACCAGATCTCTTAGATTCCTTGAGAGTGTGTGTGAAAGTTGAACTTTTCTTTTGAAAAAGCTTTGAAAACTTTCAAAGGTGGAGATGAGAAAGTAAAGAAAATGCAGAATGTAAATATTTGCACAAAGGCCTTTAGAAACTGTCATTAAAACTGTGGTTTCACATCAGTTTCATTACACCATCCTGTTATTTCAGCGCTGAGTATCTCCAGAGAGTGAAAGCTTTGTTATGAATGCCTCGCATTTGGTTTACACCTTCAGACTAATAGATCTCTAATCTCTATTGATTCACAGCCAGTATCCAGACTGTAACCGGATTATGCAAAGTAAGAGAGTGTGTATTCGATACTCAGCTGTGACTTCCACCAGGTGTGGTACTTTAACTTTTTGATGACGCACTCCTGTGGGTCACAGTGAAAGGTTTTTGAATATTTTACGTATAGCCAGCAGAGAGAGGTGCCACTGGATGTTCTTTAAGTTAAACAGGCGAGTTAAATCCATTTAAAAGAACCTGTAATTCAGGTAAATATAACTATATTTGCTTGTCCTTAGAAGACTGTCAGCATCTGAACAGGACTATCTTATTAGCAGGAGGTAAAGCCAATCAAACCCCACATGTTCACTGAATAATAGGGTCATTACTAATGAGTGACTCTTCTGTGGGATCCTTTGATTTGACAGTAATGAGCTCTGTTGGACATAATCACCGTTTAGAGATGGCGGGGGGAAGTGGGGCTCTAATCCTGGCAGAAGTCAGGCCACCAAACAAGCCAATATTTGTCCCTGCTGACAAGAGATTGCAGTTAGAGCGGTTGTCGGGCTGCCGGGCGGGGCTGGAGGGGGGTGGGGGGGTGACAGGAGGATGGTGTGTGACTGCAGATGCTCCAGCAGGACTTTGCTTGGGAAAAAAAAAAAAAAGAAACTGTGAACGAGGTGTGGGAAGTCGGGAGGAAAATCACATCTTAAAGCAGCAACACGTGTGGAACGAGAACGAGAGTGATTCATCTAGTCTTTGTGTGTGAGAGATCATATGTTACTTATTGTCCGTCCTGGCAGGATGGAGCAGATCTGACAGCGGTGGAGCTTGAAATAGATCACACGACTGTTCACTGTGATGGATGTGACGCAGGCATGAAACAGGACTGCTTAAACACACAGTTATTCTTCATATAGTAGAGTCAAACGCCATTTGGAAGGATTTATAAGTGGAGATTTTTAAGGTCCTTTGAGTGCCATAAGTCAGCTTGTGGAGCACGGAGGGACTCAAACCCATAACGCAGGCTTTTACAGCATCATTAAACCGTATAAGGACCATAACAAAAGCATCCAGCCTTCAGATTCAAACACCAGATACGAGTTTGACAATAAGACAGTGGATTCGGGGTGGAGTCGACCATGCATGCTGGACTGGATAGACTTGTTGTTGTTATTGAGATGAGCTGGGCTGACAGCTTGTCTGATGCTGTTAGCCAGCAAGTCCACTTTGGGATAACTCACCCAGAATACCAGCTGACCAAAGCACCGGGGCTACGCGGGGGGCACGGCCAACACAAAAACAACAGTTGTGGAGGTCTCCAAACGCACATAAATGTTATCTGTGTTCGTGTGTGGCCCCCTGTGACCTGTTTGTGTGTGTGTAGATGTTTGGGTGTGGGCTGTACTCCCCCTCCTCATCAAGAGAGTAGAACTTTCTCAATAATGTACCAGTTTTGGTTGTTCTGGCCTGACCAGCAGCTGCAGACAGTTGAAACAACAACAACAAAAATTACACCCTCTGCTTCAAAAATACTACATACCACACATTGTGTAGGTTATCTGATCACATGCATGAGGTGCACTCACACTTGGATTCTTCTAGAAAGATCTGCTTTTTTTTTACTTGTCTACCCTGGAACATTATGAACATGTAAAATCTGTTCTCAAACATATAGTTTCATTCTTAAAATGGGCCGAACCACCTGGGCACTGTGGTTTTTCTTCAGCATTAGTCAAAAGGTAATAAATGGGGACTGTTGTTGGGGATTTGGTGCTCTAATTACAGAAGCAGGACCGTGTGTGTGGGCTTTACCCAAAATAATCTATGTTCATGGAACATGTCACCCAGTGCAAGAGTGTCTTACACTAATGTAGTTTTAATAGTTTATGTACTTTAAAGGCAAAGAGGAATAAGATATATTAGGTGTTTGGTATACAATCAATAATTTTCATAATTTGATAATTTTTTGCTCTATTTTTTTATGACTTGTTGATAATTAGAATAATCTAGAATATCACCAAAGTTATCCTTTAATCTCACTGGTTGCACCATCACTCAGCATCTCCTGTCCAAACACATTAAAGCAGCAGACAGGTGCCTGCTCAGAGTGTCGTCAGTGTGAGCTGCCTCACCCAAATGGGACATCTGAACCAAAACACAAGTGCTCGCCTCTCCTCAGATCTCCCTGCTGTTCAATCCCACCCAGGCAGCAACAAATGCACTCTGTAATGTGTGTGTGTGTGTGTGTGTGTGTGTGTGTGTGTGTGTTCATATGCACATGTAAACAGACATCTGACACATTCCACAAGTTGTCAACGCTAACCCTACTTTCTCTGTCACATTCGTCCACCTGTTGCCAGATTATAGCACACACACACACACACACACACACGTGTGATCAGCTTCCTATCACTGCCCAAAACCTGTGCCTGAAATATCAAAAGGACCTTTGGGTGTCCCTCTCCCTGCCAGCTTGTTTGTCTTACCTGTGAATCTGGATTACAAAGGGTCTACTGGCGCCCCAGAAATCAGGCAGCAAAGAGGACTTGGTGTAGGGGGGCGGGGGTGTTTGTTCCTCTGTGTGTGTGTGTGTGTGTGTGTGTGTGGGAGTGTGTGTGTGTGGTTGAGTGGATGAGCAGCAGTTTGTGTTCTTCTTTTCTTCTCCCCTTTTCTGGAATTATGTGTTACTTCTTTAAAGGCCCCAAAATCAAAATTTCTCGAACAGCTTTTTATCCTAACAAACAGGGAGAACATGGACGCAGCACTTTCTCCCAAAGTTTCAAACAGTTTTTCTCTTGATAGATGTTCATATTTCTTATGGGGGTTTTTTTCTGTCCTTTTCTCACTGGTTTGAAGTGGGCGGGACCCAACTGGAAAAAGGTGATGTCACATACCAATCAGAGTTTGGCAGCATCCAGATCACATTTAGTGACAGTTGCATGGTTGCATGTTTATGTTTCCAGCACTGTCTGTCACTTCTGTTCAAAGCACATCCACACAGTCCTCAGTTAGCTGGTTAGTGTTAAACGATCAGTAAGGAGAGTTAAAGAAATGCGTTTCATGGGCACTTGGGTTCAATCTTCTTTTTGGGTTGATAAAAATTAGATTTCCACACAATTAATAGATAGTGTTTAAATTCCAATTACATTTTACTGGTGTTTTACACATTCTGGGCAGGATGGCAGATTCCTTAACAAATCCAGTTGGGATTGTGTACAAGGGGCCTTCTTTTAAGCTCTGGATTGACCGCTCTGTGACGAGGAACTGTCCAGAGGATTAAGGCTCACACTGTACTGTTAATAACATAAAGTGTCTGAGTCTGTGGTCTGAGTTTGAGCCCAGCACCAGTCTAGACAGCAGAGCCTCTGATCCACCAAAACAAGTCAGTCCAACCTGGCACAGAAACTTGGAAAGTAGCTGTTTCTCTCTGTCAAAACTGAACCCCCCCCCCATCCCCTCCCACCAGTGCCATGTTTCACTGCTTGTTTACAGTGAACATGAAGCATTTCTTTTATCGCTCTTTTCCGCCTCACTCGCCCCTCCTGTGCAGAGCACAGCTTTCTAGAGATTGGGTTAATAAACTGTTAAAACTGTAGCTTTGAGGGGGGAAATTGTTGAAAAAACTTGTCAATTAACTGATTGTCTGATTTACACAAAACTGATCAACAACAATTTTGACGATCAATTGTAATGAAAATGCATTTTTCTGATTCGAGCCTCTTAAATGTGAATTTTTTTTTTCTTTTCTTGTCTTTTGGTTTTGGACTGTTGGTCAGACAAAAGACTGCATCTTGGACATTTTCAAATGATTAATCAAGGACATTATGTGCAGATTAATTGATAATGATGGAGTTTCACCAATACCAGTACTTGTGTCTTTGGGTTTTCTACCCTTACTCAGATCTTGTCTTGTGACCTTTTTGCAGTCAGTGCTTTGACATGTTGATAAGAACAAATAAATTAATCTTCATGTCTACGCAACATTTATCCTTATATCCCACCCCATGTGCTTGGCTCTGTGCTGATAGAGATCGGTAGAATTCCTCAGCCCGTGGAAACAGAGCCAAATCGCCTCCAGTCTTATCAATAAGGTCTCACAAATAATGGGGTATAACATGTCTAATCATGCCCCACTAAAGTGGCCACTTGCGTGTCCAATACACACCAAGTCTCGCTCCTCCATCTCTTCCCCCCTGTGATAACTGTAAATTGTTACCACGTCTGCTCAAGAATCACCATTTGAAATCAGCTTGTCTCAGTAATCCGTCTAACCTGGAAGTGGCCTCTCACTGTAATTGTCCAGAGCTGGAGAAAAATACAGCATTTACATGAGATCAGTGTTTTCATGGTAATCTTGTTATCTTGTGGGACGTTTCAAGAGGTGATTAGGAAATCAGGGCTTTCAGATGGACCCCCCCCTCCAGCACAGCCTCCCTGTCATTGTTATTCACTGTTGTTCAGGGTCGTGTCCACTCCACCCGTTACACCACTAACTGCATCTGACTGGGCGGCTGACAGGATTTTAGTCAGCTGTGCAAATATATAAGAGGATATACTGTGCTGGGCTGTAACTTTTAACACATGGAGCACATGTGTGGACGTAGATGTCCAATCTATGACCAACAGCACTTCTAAAATTGTACCTTCTATTGATGGATATTTGAAGGAAACACCACAGTGAATAGCAATGAGCCCTGCTGCTGGTGGATATCGTTAGGCGAGAGATGCTGCTTCCGAGGACAGCGTGGCTTGGCCAGACCTGAATGTGCTGGGCTCTCGTCCCCTCCGGATATGGTTGCTCAGGGCCCATCGTCCCTTAGACACAAAGCTCCTCTTCACATCCTCATCTATCCCGTCCATTGTGAAGGGCCTGCCTCGAGGCACACAGCTCCCGTGCCTGCTTCAACGCTAAATGCATCTCCTGTCACTGGCTGCTCCCGGTGCCAGTTCAGCTGCTGGAAGCGTTCAGGTGCTCAGGTCTCCACGAGTAAATATCAGAGGGTTCGGATCACCTTTCGAGCACAAGTTACACCTATACTACAGGGGGTGTCACCACCACAAAAACAGGAAGCAAGCACTCTTTAAAATTAAAGATGGTGGGCTGTCAATGTGGATTTTAACCTTTTTGACCACATTAGCAGCTGGAAAATGGCATCATGTGACATTTTGGCAGGAAGGATAAAAACACATCTGAGGGTTTAGTCTGTGTGTATCAGTACAGTATTAATTCACTAATTCCCTCAAAACCTTGTAGAATCAGCATCATGTTTACAAAATATTCAACTAAAAAGTCATTAGGAAGCTGCAATAAAGTAAAAGTGAGGTGAAATGATTTTGCGTTCATTCTAGTGACACATCTTTTTCCCTGATCCTGATCAGTCCTCTGCTGTGTGACCACTGGGGAGCAGCAGCACCCTGCAGAGCGGAGGGGAGAAGGACGAGCTTTGACCTCCACTTGGTTTCTAACTTCAAAATGGTGACCTCAGCTTCTCAGCAACGTCCCGTCACAACTGTGATATCATATCATACAGTTTATCTCAATGACAAAAAAGCATCCGCCACTCTCTCACAATCTGCCACTCATTCATGGTCACACTTATTGATCTGCTGTTTGAGTTGTCATAGACTCATGAGTGCTGCACAGGACAAATTACTGTAATTACTGTAGCTACAACTATAAAACTTATGGAACTATAGAACTTACTCTTCAAAGAAGGTGCTGAAGGTTTTTTTTTCCTCCACATGACATTCTTGTGAGCCCACGTCAATGATCTGCTGCCATCTGCTGGTCAGATTGTAAAGCTGTTGTCAATGGTAGAGCGTCACAAGCCTCACAGCCTGCAGCTTCAGCACTAAAGTTTTCATCTGATACCTTCTTAATGTCATCATTATTGCAGACCTGTTGGCTCCTCGGGTATATGGCAACAAGTTTTTGTTAAATTCATGGCAACTGTTTTCATTTTGAGTGTAAACATGCCAGTTTTACCTCCTTTTGTGCATCAATCCAAATTGATAATTTAAACAGAACATAGTCTGAGTTACATTGTGACAGTGTGAAAGGGTCATATAGGCCCATATACAGGACACCTTGTCACTCCTGCTGTCAGAAACATCTACAGCAGCCTTCCACCTGTGAAACGGACACTTTTTAAAGCTAAACTGATTTTGTAATGCAAGTAAATGATTTGATCAGTCTGCGTTACAGAGCCCAGGTTGTACATGAAGCTGCTTTCTGCTGTCTTTGTTGAAGCCAGACCCCCGACGGAACTCAGTCCCCCCAGCTGAAATGTGAGAGATGCTGAATAATGACACAAAAGTGCACTGATAGCATTAAAGTGAATGGGAGATCTGTTTTTCAAACTCATACAAGATGCTTTATTATTATTTTTTACCATTATAATTACAATCTTCAAACTTACTCTATACAAAAAGCTACTAACATGGCTGAAAGTGAGGTAACATCTAAAGGTAACAAGCAATAACAGGTCAGTTCCCTGTTTTAGCTTTTGTGTGGACATGCTTTTTGCGCAGATGAAGCAGGGGACAAGCGGGGGGGAGCAGCTTGTGGCTCTGGCACGAGTTGCTCCCCGCCAGGGAGAGCATGGGATCCCTCAGTAGGCGTCGAGAGCTTTCAGCCTTGGAGGAGCTCAGCGTCTCTGATTTGGCACGTGGGCCAACGATGACGGGGGCACACGTCTTCGGGATGATGGTGGTCATGGTGCGAGTCAGGACCCTTCCTCTTCTGGAGGCCAGTGAGGGAGCTGCAGAAGGCTTCTGTCTCTTGTCTGGACCTTGCTGCTCTTTGGGATGAGCCTGTTGTAGATTGTGGGACTTCCAGCTCTGCATCTTACACTCCAAGTCTTTCAGAGCCTGGTCGGTGTAGGCCCGCATCTCTGTACGCACCTGAGAAATCTGCACTTCAAACTCATCCCTTAAGGCCTTTTCACAAGTTTCAAGCTTTTTTTCTAAAATTGCACTCAACTCCTCCTGCTTTTGATCCATCTCATCTGTTCTCTCTGCTGTTTTCTTCTCCTCACTGCTGACATCCGTCCCCTCAGGTTCACCTTTCGCCTTTGCAATCTCTGTTTCTCTGTCTTTCACTCTTTGCACTAGCTCCAGTATGCTGCACTGCGGGGCTTTCGTACCCACTTGTGATATGATCCGGTTACGTACCTGCTGGAAAACAGACTGCACCTTTGCCTGTGTGTCATTTTCCGTAGCACCTTCTCCATCCAGACTGACAGCGGAGGAGATCCGCTCCTCTGCCTGTTGTTGCTCCTGCTGTTCTCCGTTCACCAGTATTAGTGGATTTGTTTCAGGTGGCGATTTGCTCATTTTCAGTCCTCGTCTTGGCAGCTGTTGTCCTCCTTTGAACTGAGCTACTACGATTATGTGAGGAGCGCTGGCGTGAGACGGACCTAACTGACTGAGGAGCTCGTCCATAGAGAGGCTGGATATCAGGGGATTTGGTCCTACGGTCTGGTGTAATACACCCAGATGTATGAGATGACATTTAAAAACATTGTAGTGACACTACAGTAATGCAAGTTAGACCAGTTAACATTTCAAATCTATCAACAACCAGCAACCTTCTTCAAGTAGAGTACAGTAATAGTGCGCAGCGTCCAGTGGCACATCAGCCACAACACCTCTGAATTATCTCTGGAGCTGTAGTTTGTACATAATACAGCTTAAAGCCACTTGAGGCAAATACTGATTTTTGATTTTGGTTGATATAAATAAAACTTGACACGTAAAGCAGCCGATATTATTTAACCCCACGTGTTGTGTTCCTCTGTTTGTATGTGTGTTGTTGCCTCCCATGACAACAGTGAACCTCTTGGTGACTGCACGAAAAACAAAGATCTTCAGGGACGGCTGCAGCGGGAGCACCGAGGGGCGGGCTTCGAGCTCTCATTAGGGCTTTGTGAGCTGTTAGCGGAATGTAGAGCTGCAGCACACAACCAACACATCTGTGTGACTGAGCTGATACAGCTCATCAACATGTTTTCTATGGAGGACTTGTTACTTAGGAGCTCTTCATTAATGATTCAGTAATCATTAATAATCATTAACAATTAAAGTCATTAATTGGGTCTCACTCATTCCTGTTTCATTTTTATTATTTAAAAATGTTTAGTTTTAGCTCAGTTTTTAATAGTTTCAGGTTTGTTTTATTACAAGATGGGGATTATTCATCAGGGGACGATTAAAGAGGTACAGAGTTGGTGTTTCAGTACAAACACAACACTTTGTAAGAGCAGTTGACTCCCAGTCATGTAGACGACATCCATGTTCACCAGAGTCTCCTCATGCTGGTTGTGTTGACGAGTTTGAGCAAATTGGAAATTATTTTTTATTCTATTTTAGTTAGTTTTGTAGTTTTTTTTTTTCTCCAGTCTTGATTTTATTTTCATTTCAGCCAAATAAAATGTTTCTCCACTCCAAGTTTTAGTTATTAGTTTAGTTTTTGTCAACTATAATAATCTTGGTATACAGTAGTAAATACTGACATTATCATTGATACTATGGGTTATTATGATGCATTATTACTACACAACAGCAAACAACAGCACATAAACAGGCGAATTCATGAACTAACTAAGTTAATCTGTAGTATGAATAATACATCTCTACTACACATATTACATGTTAGAAACATATAATAATGTTGTCATAACACCTAAGACAGGAGCTGTATCATAGTATTACAAATAGTATTACAACAATATCATACAACAGCCTGCATCCTTGTCCCCCAGAGGAGTCTGGAATGATATGAAATAATCACAAATAAAAAATAGTATATGTGGGGGAGGACCGATGGGATGGGGGCATTAAAAGGCTGACGAGGGTTCACTGAGGCCGGCCCCAGTGAGCCAATCAGAGTCCTGCATGAGTGAGCCTCCTCTCGCCACTAAACACTAACATATGGACCCTTTCTTCTTCTTCTTCTTCTTCTTCTTCTTCTAGGACTTCTGTAATTCTAAACCTAGGTGAACAAGCAGTTTTTCTATAGCCCTTTGCAGGAAAAAAAAGTTTGGATTTATTTCTAAGTAACTCAGATTATTTATGATGTATCATTAAGCAGGGTGGGCAATCAGATTTTTTTTTGTTTGTTTGTTTCCAAAGTAAAGTTTACCTACTCATACTTCACCTACCCTACTCATATGTTGTAAGCATCGTAGTCAGTAGCATCAAACTGAAATAAATTCAATTAATTGATGGTGAGGCCTGTGTACATGTTTTCCCAAGTAATCATTGTATAACAGCAAAAGTGCACCGAGCATCAGTACTCTCCCTCCTCCTCTGTTATACCTCCTCCTCCTAAACCTCCTCCTTACCAATGGGTGTGGATTCAGGAAACTTTTAAATTCTGAAATTCATTGTAGATTTCATTCTGGCAATCAGGTCCCATCACCTGGAGCAAGATGGTGAGTTACCATTGACCGCTGGAAGATTTTTAGAGGGCTTCTTTCTATTATTACATTATTAAGACCTTTGTGTTTGCTTTTTCGATTTCAGACAACATACACGGATAAAGGCGAAAAGGTAGGTAACCTGCTCTGATCAGAGATTAATGTAAGTAATGTTGTATTTATGATGCAGACAGACACTGAGTGGAAAACCACTTCCTTAGTCCAGCACTTTGCCACAGATTGCCTTTCCCTTTACATCAAAAGCCTGTTGACAAGCTGACAAATGTAACTAGAGGACACAAATGTAGGATATGCACTGTATATGTATATATAATTAACATAATATCATATTAATGCTAATATTATTGTTAACCATTGGTAAAATTGTATTTTGCATTTATTTACTATTTACTATTTACTATTACTATTACTTTACTATTTATTTATTTAATACTTTCTCATTATTCCTAAAACTTTCCTGCCAATAAAGCCAACTGAACTGAACTGAACTGAACTGAACTGAACTGAACTGAATCTTCCACCAGCAACTCATGAATTGACCTGTTGTGTTTTCTTGTCTTCAGCATGAGCAGGGCAGGTTCCTCTGCTTCGATCACTTAACATTCTGGGTTGGAAATGCAAAACAGGCAAGTTCACTTTCCACTTCTTTTGAGCACATTATTGGGTTTTTTTTCTGACCAAGTTTTCTCACATATGGAGGGGCAGACTATACACTCAGCAAGGCTATTGGTTCTCCAGAGGGGTGGAGGAGGCAGCTCTGAAGAATCCCAGACCACATACTGAACTAGTCCTTACTAATCACCAGGAGATGGCGCTGTCACAGAGTTTAAGGCCAATTTCTGCCCCAACAAGACACATGTCCATGATTTTCTGTCTTCAACAGGCTGCATCGTATTACTGTAACAAGCTGGGATTCGAGCCTTTGGCTTACCAGGGTCTGGAGACAGGCAGTCGAGAAGTGGTGTCCCATGTGGTCAAACAGGGCAAGGTAAAACAAAAAAGGTCCTCTGTGTCTGGAAGCAGAGCACACATCTAACAGTAAGAAAGATTTCGTTTGGTGCAGCAAAAAGACAGAGAGAACACAGGCTGAACTGGGTTTTGACTTTTAGTGAAAACACTTGAGAGAAATTAGTTTCAAATAATTACAGAGCAGTTCTCATTCTGTTTAGTTTTCATTTCTAGCTTTCAATGAATAATTATATTGGACTCAAGAGGTGGATTTGTTTAAGTAAATCAAATGTAAGTTCAAGGAGGGAAAAGTTAATGTTTTCATTTTGTGTCTCACAGATCATTTATGTGTTCTCATCTGCCCTGAATCCTGGAAACAAAGGTACAGCACCGATCACTTGTGTCTGTGGTGTGTTTAAAAAAAAAAGTCAGGTCACTATAAAGATAAAAAAATAAAAATAGAAAAATCAGATAACTGTGCATTTTGAAGTTTTATGTGAATTTTGAATCTTATTTTAGATTAATACTAATTTAATTTTTAAGATGCCACAGTTTCCAGGAATATAAAACACATTTTTTGAACAGCAAAAGCAGGATCACTCTTATCGTAAGAGACTTAACTCTCTTCAGGTGTGAGCTGTATGAGCATCTAATTAAAACTTGTATCCGCTTTTATGTCTCAAATACATTTAGCCTGGTGGCAGAACACTGAGCTCAGCAATTACAGTCATATTATCAATAATAAAAACAGAATGGTTGACTCTCATCTGAAAATATTCTCCTGTTTTCTCAGAGATGGGAAATCATTTAGTCAAGCATGGGGATGGAGTGAAGGATATTGCATTTACAGTGCAGGACTGTGACTTTCTTGTGCAGGTAATGCTGCAGGTTTTCTCACTTTGAGTTTAATTGGTGGCCATAAATGCTACTAAGATGAATGTTTTTCCCTTACCATATGTCCTCCCTCACAGAAAGCCCGTGAGCGAGGTGCCGTTATTGTAAAGGAACCGTACACCCTGGAGGACAAGTATGGTAAAGTCAGGCTGGCTGTGCTTCAGACGGTGAGAGAAGCCGCTAAGTGTGGATCCTGTGGATTTACACTGAATGTTACAGTCACTATTTTCGATTTAGCACCAAGTGACCATGATGCTTTTGTTTGCTGCAGTATGGTGACACCACGCACACGTTTGTGGAGAGGACGGGATACAGCGGGTTGTTCCTGCCGGGCTTCAATCCCCCTCTGTTCAAGGACCCTTTGTTAGCCACACTGTCAGTTTACATCTGTTATTATTATGTTTATAAGAGGCTAAAAAAAATGATGAGATCTATTACAAAACATGCATATTGTTGTGTATGTTTTTATTCTTCCCTGCAGACCAAGTGGAAAGCTGAATTTCATTGATCACGTGGTGGGAAACCAACCAGATGATGAGATGGTTCCAGTGGTGGACTGGTAATGGACTCTCTTGTTTCTGTAGAGAGTTGAGAAAGATGTGGCACGGCACATTATTCATGCGTCTATGTTGTGCAATCCAAGGGTCAGAGGGGGTGGGTGACAGGAGGAGTCAAAGGGTGTCTGATTGTTACGCAACTGTTTTTCTGGCACGACTCAGGGATCAGCGTGACTTTGCATTTTCTTAAGTGGGTCTCCACATCTGGATCTTGTTTTTACCCCATCGTTGTAGGCATGCACAGGCAGGGAAAGGCAGCTCTCTAAATGAGCGAGCTCATTGGTTGATCCTGAGCAGAGGGGTGTAACTCAGGCTTGGCGGTTTTTAGATGCAAACAACCTCAAGAAGTCGGCTCATAACTCAAAATGTCACTGAGTGGTGTTTGTTCTCCAGTTCAGGTCATGAGGTGATATCGGCATCACAGCAACACTCAGAAGACAACACACAAACACTGAGCATGTGAAATGATGAAGGCCCTTCAGGAGTGTCCTACCCACCATGTGATGTTCACACTTACTGTGGTTCTTGATCTCTGGTTTGTGGTCTAACAGGTATCAAAGAAACCTTCTCTTCCACCGCTTCTGGTCAGTGGATGACAAGCAGCTTCAGACAGAGTTCAGTGCCCTGCGCTCCATCGTCGTGGCAAACTACGAGGAGACCGTCAAGATGCCCATCAACGAGCCTGCCATGGGGAAGAGAAAGTCTCAGATCCAGGCAAGTTCTTTACTTTTAAACAAATTATGTGGACCAGAGGTTAATTTCTTGTGCAAAAGTAATTAAATAAATGGCATTTTTACTTACAGGAGTATGTGGAGTACTACGGAGGTCCAGGAGTGCAGCACATAGCCATGAACACATCAGATATCATCACTGCTGTAAGTCTACAACACACCACAGCTCTGTATGTGGGTGCATCTCAAAAGCAGCAGCAACAGATCTCTGATGAATCCCTTATTTGCAGATTGGTAACCTAAAGGAGCGTGGGATGGAGTTCATGTCTGTGCCAGACACCTACTACGACCAGCTGAGAGAGAACTTAAAACACTCAAAGGTCAAAATCTCAGAGGACCTGGACGTCCTGCAGGTCAGGGCTCAGAGCACATTTTAACCAGTTTGAAGGACTGATGTGGTCTGAACCTCGTGTTTTTACGTGTGGTCAAAGCAGTGATTATATGTATGTCATCTCACTCGTATCCAGGAGCTGAAGATCCTGGTGGACTTCGACGACAACGGCTATTTACTTCAGATCTTCACCAAGCCAGTTCAGGATCGGCCCACCGTCTTCTTGGAGGTCATTCAGAGACACAACCACCAGGTGAGGGCGCCACTGGATAGATGATAACTTGTACAAGGGAGAATATACAGTACATTATTCAGATCAGTAACTTAAATACATGATTTTTCCACAGGGCTTTGGTGCAGGAAACTTTAAGTCCCTTTTTGAAGCCATTGAAGCAGACCAGCACGCTAGAGGAAATCTGACTGTCCTGACACCAAATGGAGTTTCAAAGAACATGTGATTACAGCGTTATAGTTGCTGTAGTTCTGGAAAGTTACAATAAATATTAAATTACTATGAAAAGACACTGTTGAGGGTCCTGTTTACTTGTGTCATACTCCTGACATGCAACATTAATGCTCCGATATTGTGAGTTACTAAATAAGAAAGCACAAGTATCCTTATTAAAGCTCTTATTCTTTATTATTTTTTTTGCATGTTTTATTACAATGTTACACGACTACGTGTTAAAAAGTACGTCATTATATCTCCTGATGCTCACAAAAGATCATATTACGAGTTTGTATCTGTTATCAGTAAGAGTACGTCACAACTCAGCATTTATAATTCACTGCTTTCTTTTTATAAAAATGTTTAGAAAACCAATATTATTAACAGACGCTTGACTCAAGCAAAACACTGTTGAAGCTCACGTGAATGAAAACATTTAACTGTACACTTTTGTTCATCGTTGGGATAAAAAGGTCAACAGGCATGTCAGTGTAACAGGGAGCGTTCACACGTTTGGAGCCCCCACTGTTTTCCCTCCATGTGGTAATAGATTCTATTGTGTGAAACAGTAGTTGTCATGTACACAAGCATGTATCCATACAGCTTTTTGGGAGGATTTACCAGAAAATGAGGGTTTTAACAGCAGTTATCAGAGCTTTCGGGTGGTGCATTGTCATTCTGTGCCAGACCTCCATTGAAAGTTGATTAAATCGTTATTCAGTGAGAAGCACCGCCATCCGTCTGTGCTGCTTTTATGGCCTCCAGACACTTATTGGCTGTCAGGTCCTGAATAGTATTAAAATAGTATTCTTTTTTTTGACACATCTTCAGGGTCTGTGTTTAAATTGTACAGTACCTCGGGCAACTTTGGCTCTTGACATAATCAGGACACTTCATTAGAGATTAGTTCAAGGAGCCGCGGCAGCTATCTGCTCCGCACAAACAAGGAATCTTTGTCTCCTCAATGGGAAACTTGTAGTCGTATGTGATCTCTTCATTGACGCTTATCGGCTGCCGGGAGTATATCACTATCTTCTTCTGAGACTCCACAGTGATGATCTTTGCATAGCAGTTAGGCTGCAGGAGGAAAAAAACCAGAATGCACAGACTTTGTATGAGAATGTAAAGTTACGTTGGATTAAGGATCGTATTAAACAAATCTTATTCTCTAAGCACAGCACTGCCAGCTCTTACTCACATTGCAGCTGTGGTTAATAAACCTGGCTAAGTTCCCACATTTAGTGGCATCAATGATGGTGTCCTGATCAACTCGGAACAAGTAGCTGCTTCCAATGCCTTCCTCCTCGTATCTCTGCTCCCTCATGTCAGCGATGACCTGAGGAGAAAGAAAACAGACGTGCCTGTTCATGAGCGTGTTGTTTATCTCCCTGCTCACACTCACGGAAAGCACCCAGAACAACCGGGGGGTCCCAGGGGGCCTCCGGGCCAAGTTCAGGGGAAACAATCAGAGATAAAAGCAGCATCTGTGATATTTGTTGGGAGGGGTGGGTGCATCATGTATCTGTCTCCAAGCTTTGGCATTTATTTGTGTTCGTCTTACCTGTCTGATGATTTGGCCCACATACTCAATCACCATCTCATCCGCTGCTATAGGCTCCATCGCAAACAGGCCCCACTCGTGGATGTGACTCTGGCTGAAACGAATCCTTTTCTTTCGGAACTGATAGAAGAAGAAGTTAACACACATGCTGACATAACAGGTCAGTCAAATTACTGAGACCATAGCAAAGGCCGTGCATCCGGACAGACACATTGCTGCTGAGTTTTTTTTTTAAATGTCTGGAATGTGTCTTTTTCAGTGGTTGGTGTGGCAGTGGCAGTTGCACCAGCATTTATCTCCCTCTAAAACCCAAACTTTCTGAATGTCTAGACTACACCCAGAATGGCAGAAAAAAGTGTGCATATATTTTTGTGATTTGGGTAACCTTTACACAAAAAGGTAATGGTATTCATATAATATTGTGTTCACAAATAGCAGAATATGTGGTTTAGGAATGCTAGCAGGCTACAGCAACTTCACATCAAGCGTCTGTCAAGTTGAGGACAGGGTTTTTACAGATGAATGTACCGTACTTACTTTCAGCTGGTTGAACTTGACGAGGTCACTGTCACAGTTGAAAGAGGAGAGCAGGCGACGCTGTTCAGACCTGAAGTCAGATCCAGCACGCAGTGAGGTCGTTTGCTGGGCTGGGATGCACATTCCCTGCCGAAACATATGCTGACATTAAAACACCGAGTGGAATAAACTTGGAACTGAGATCATCGCGATTTCCTCCGTTTCATACCTGAGTGCTTGTGGATGGCATCTCGGCGGGCAGCTTTGTGTTGCTGAGGTATTTCAGTTTATCTTTCCTGCTGATTCTGTAGAAACCTTCACTGCGAGCAGAGCCGGTCATGTGACGTGGCAGCCGGGATGTGAGTTCCTCGCTCTGCTCTGTGACGACTTTAGTCAGTGAGCAGAAGTTAAGGAAGTTAGGCACACAGTATGATGTACAGCACTGTGTATTAATCAAATACGGCTTCAAATAAAATGCATCTCAATTCCTGTATAGATTCACAATTGAATAGCAAACTGCAAGGAATTCCACCACTACGATTGTAAACTCACTGTGATCTAATTTAATGAACCTCTGTTCAAAAGGATATGAGGGTGAGGTATCCACTGGGTGTCGCTGACCCACCCAAAGCCATTGTCCTGCTCTTGCAGCCTGTCATATGTGCACCTTAGCAGCCTCGCATCTTCTTCATCCAGGCCTTCCTTCCAAAACCTATGAAGTATCCTCCTCTCCCCGCAGGGCGGACGCCACCTGTGAGGACTACTGTGAGAGGAGATAGAGCGAGAGATTCTTTTGAGCCGCTGATGGAGTCTCCATCTCCTCTTTAGCCTCGTCAGCTGTTTTCTCCTCCATAAGGATTTCTCTGTGTCTCCTCTGTTCTCCTCATCCAGAAGGCCGGGCATATTCTCCAGTCCCTGCAGGGGCTTCATTCTCACACATGGACTGATCGGCACGCCCCTCCCATCAGCAGAGTCGGATGAGGATTCAGAGAGGCTGCATGGAGAGGATGCTGAGAAGGGAGAACCTCTGAGAGGATCACATAAAAGTGGCTGTGAGGTCGCCACCATTTGTGTTTTCCTCCTGTAGATTATAGTTCTCCGGGGAAGGATGATGTCTCTCCCAGGGGTCTTCGGGGCTGTGACGTATGGATTGCTAGCCAGACATGGCACAGAAGGTGGGCTGCTAAGAGTCCGGCACATCACTATGCTACCTTCTGACACAGTCGTCTCTCTGCCCGGTGTTGGCGGTGCTCTCCCTGAGCTATACTGAGTCCAACCACTTCTATCCTCTCTACCTGGAGTTTTGGGAATGTCCTGGTACGATGGGTATGAGGCTGGGGGGCCGGAGGGAGCAAGGCAGAGCTCACTGATTGTTGGAGAGAAGGAGGTGACTTCACTGGCAGAATCCTCACTTTCCAGATCAGCCACTATCCCCTTGCCTGGTGTTTGCGGTCGCTCCACCTCCTCCACTGTTGGAGATGTTGGTTTGCTTCTTATCACAAGGTCGGTGTCGCTGTCCACCAAGGAGCCCGTAGGCGTGAGAGGCCTCAGGTTTTCTGTGTTCTCCAGTGGCCCCACCATCCACTCAGGTCTTTCCATCTCTATGTCAAGGTGTGGCTCCACTGCTACACAGACAAACAAGAAGATATTACAAAGGCACATTTTCACCCTTTCATCAACACTTTTCTTCCACTGCTTCCAATTTTTTCCTCTGGCATCACCAGCAGTTCCATGTTTTCACTCATGCAGTGTAATATCTTAGCATCTACTTGATGGATTGGCACAAAGTTTTGTGCAGATGTTCACGGTTCCCAGAAAACTACTACCTACTGTCTTTTGTGACTCACTTTACCTTTACTGAAATACCTCAATAACTATCAGAGGGATTGATCAGAATGTGTTAATGCATTGTACCCATAACAAATAATATCTTTAAATGCTTTAATTGTTTTTATCCCCATTAGAGGCCAGAATATTAATGAACTATCTGGCTTCTCAAAAAAAAAAACCTTTTTGAATGCCAAATTAAACATAATGAACATTATTTGAACTGCTCTACTGCAGTAAAATCTTTCCATCTACTGCTATACAGCATGCTAAACATATAACCTGGAAGTCCAATAGGTGACGGGGGCCGTAGATGGTCCTGGGGTTCGCTGGTTTGGAGCTCCATCACGGCATCCAACTCACAGTCGTCTTGTTGACAGGATGTGCACTGCTCCTCCTCGTCTTCCTCCCCATGCAGTGGAGCCGACCAGTCCTGCAGGCTCAGCTCTAGCTGAGCACCAGGGGTTAGAGGGGCTGGTGGGGTGACGGGGGGCTCAAGCTCCATCGACTCTTCATCTGACGATATGACTATACACTCGCCGTCATCCTCCAGGTCTCCATCTTCAGGACTGAGGTCAGAGTAGGACAACTCCTCGAGGCTCAAGGAATCGGAGGATTCGAAGTCTGATGAGTACTCACTTTCCTCTGAGGAGCTGCTCTCTAAAAAACAAAAACACAAAAACATTGGCTCATAATAATGTGATTGTTCTTTAGTGTTCAGTGTTACAACTGTACAACCTTTTAACGCACCGCTATTTGAGCAGCCTGCTCCACGACTAGTTTGTAAGCCGACAGCTTCATCCTCCTCTGGGTGGTCTGGTAACTCCTTTTCTTCTTCAGCATGATTCGTGTCAGCATCATCACGATCCTCTCTGTCACACTAATTAGAGTACCAGTTACATAATGCATATCTTTAGAAGTTCACACTGTCAGCATATACATAGTTTATCATATTAATACTTTGTATAGATTCTGTAAAAGCTGCATGATAAATTTGAAAGCAAAGTTTTCCTATTCACCGGGACTGGAGGATCGTCATTGTCTTGCACAATGGCCTGGGCTTTGTCTGATATTGTCTCTTCATGTTGAAGTGTGTTATCTTCTTCTTTCCCTTTATCATCGTCGTCATCATCACTGTCAAGCTCATGCGGTCTTGCATGTCTGCGTTTGGCTCTCTCAGATGCAGGTCTTAATGTGTCACCCCCCTGTGGTTTCACGCCTAAAGCCACATGGAAAGAGAGAGTTGACAAAGCTACAGTCTAGATAGAACAGACAGTTATCACCTGCTAAATGAGGGTTAGCTGCATTAAAAGCACTGACCAGCACTTTCATGAGCAGAGCATGACTTATTTTCCACCTCCTCTGATGCAGCGGGATCATGTGCTCTTTTCCTTTTTACCTGAATAACAAAAGGTTATTTTTTACGTTAAGTTATGGGTCAAACGCCGGCGTGTTTCATATTACAATAAGCAGAATGGTTTACCTTGAAGGACGGCAGTGGGGGCTTTTTGCCCTGGCCACTGAGTGAGTGACTGGGGGGGTTTATTTGTTTGGTTCTTTCTTCTGTACTTGCAGTTCCACTTTTTAGAGGAGAGACTTGTATCTTATGGATAAAAAAAACAACGGCAATGAACATACTGGCTCCAAAAGCATATAGCCATTATAGGGGGCAAAAGGACACAGGATTTATTTTCCTCGTTCATCTGATTTCGCTGACCATGTTATTATATACTAATAAATAATAAATAAAGAACTTACCTTTGTTTTCTTCTCTTGACAGTCCCACCAGTCCTCAAAAGCCTTAAAAGCGATGCCTTCAATCATTCTACGAGTTAAGTCCTTCTTAATGATTGACTTCAGTTCATTCATGATGACTTCTAAAACTTTTTCTACGGTGAATTTATGAGCGTTTTCCCACAAAAGCGGGTAGTCTGGTGGTGGCACAAAGGGGTTAAACCTGGGAAGAGGTGGAGCGGGCCAGGGTGGTGGGGGGAATGGTACAGGAGTCCCCTTATCCAAAGGGCCTGCAGGCTGCATGGGTAAGGGGTAGGTGTGCACGGGAGGTGGAACAGAGGATGGCATCATCAGAGGTGGAGGGGGTCTGAGAAAAGTGGGCGGGGGAGGAATAGAAGGTGGAGGCGGTAGAGGGGGAGGACGAATGGGCATGCCGGTGTGATGGCCCGGTCGTGGGATCCAGCCTGGAGGTGGGATGGGGATGGTGCCATTTGGCAGGCGAGGTGGGACAGGTGAAAGAGACGGGGGAAAGGGAGGCATGGGGAAAGGGAAAGGAGTGACTGGAGGATGGGAGCATCCAGAACTAATGGCTGGAGGAGTTTTGGAGGTCAGGTGAGTGGTGCTCTGGAGAGAAGAAAGGGACGGAGGCTGAGGAAGAGAAGAGACGTCTTCTGTGGGTGTCAAAGCTCTGGACGGTCTAGTTGAGTGCTCTTTATCCTCATCTGCGACATGATGCTCCTGAGTAAGACCACAACAATCTAAATGACTCCTACAGCACAAATAGCACTTTTATTGTTATCATGACACTTGCAGAGCTCTAGAGGAATTACCTTTGGGCAGGATAATGACTGGAAGCCTCCTGCATCTTTTTCGCCGTTGTTTACGTGAGCCCTCCTTTCAAAATGTGTGAAATCAGATGGCGTGGGACACTGGGAGTTTCTCGTAAGAAACAAAACAGCCTGAGCAGTTTCATCCTCTTCGTTTTCAACGAGCCATGTTGGACTGGCACCGACCGGCTCATTGTGGGAGCGCTGATGGCCGGCTGTGAAGGATTCATAAGGAGTCCGAGTGCAATCAAGTGAGTCATTTGAGACAAGGGAGTTGCTGGCTAAGCAAGGGGAAGTTGGGCTGACCTGAGGGTGCACATCAGCCTCCAAAGTCGTTCTGTCAAAGTACGAGGGGCCAGCACTCTGGCTGTTTATCAGCAAACTTTCAATGCGGGAGTCCAAACTCTCTACTTTAGGCTGCGGGCTGCTGGAGGAACAGTTATCAGCAGATGGACATAATTCTGTTACGCTCGAATGGTTGTCAGGTGGGGTGGGTACAGCTGCCTGCCGGTCAGCTGCAAAATGGATGCCCATGATGCTAAAACAGTTGGAGTTCAGATGTAAAGCCTTGGAAGTAGTGGCATCCATGTCTCTGAACTCCTGACAGGGGGAGGCAAGGCTAAAGGAAGGTTCTGTATCATTGTGAGCAGAGGATTGTGTATCTTGCCCCCACAGTGCTAGCTGCTGTCTGCTAGCCTCTAAGTGGTTGGAGAAGGAGTGCAGTGGCTGTTCTTGGCAATGCTTCAAAATAAAGCTGACATCTGAGACCTCGCCGGATCCCCTGTGATGATGCCTCGCAGGTTTACGATGGCAGAGCTCTCGTCTTAAAGGTTTGTGAACGCTATAAGTGGAGGGCTCCCCCTGGAGGATCGGAGTCGCCTGAAGACTGGAGTAGCAGGAGTCCTGGGAGAGGGGAGTCGCAGACAAGCAAGGAGTTCCCTGAGAACGGGGTGTAAGCCCAAAGCTGCAAGGTGTGTCCTGCCAAATACTGGAGTAGACTGTGTCCAGAGAGAGGGGTGTGGCGATGCTGGTGGGGCTGGAGACACTCCCATGTCGCTGTAAGAGATGGATAATACACAAGATAACAAATATCATTTAACAGCTGGCTTATTAATGTTGAATATACAATTACTCCAGTGTTTTAAGCACTACAAGCAGCTTTAAAATGTTTACCAGCAAACTGTCAATTAAGCTCTGAAGAGCTCGCTCACTGCTGCCCACCGGCAACGTCCAAGGTGTGTAGAGACCACGCAAGAGGAGCTGAAGATACCGCGTCCTGTTTTCACCTGAGGATGGTTGCATGTTGCAAGATTAACACTTATACTTTCAATACATACATAGAAAAAAAAAAAAAGCGAGGTACTTCGACAATCAGTGGTACCTTTCGGATCAATTTCCACGTGAATAAAATTTCCCATCACCGACGTCTGGTGGAGGTCCTGAACGGCGTCTTTTGCTGCCCTCACAGTGTCGAAGACGACCTTCGCAATCCCCAAATGCTTCTTGTTCTTGGGATTGTAAAAGACTTCTACTTCTTCGACGTTGCCATATTTTTTGCACATGTTAGTCAAGAACGCCTCCTTTACATTGTCATTCAACCTGGAAAATGTCAGTTCTTTGGGAGGAACTGGGCCAACATACCACTCATCAACCTGGAGGGACAAACACCATCATCATCATCATCATCATCATCATTATTATTATTGTTATTGTTATTATCATTATCATCATTGTCACTGTTATTCATTATGATTATTTCTAGTCTTGTTATTATGACTATATTACATATCTTTAAGGTTTAAGGTGGAATGTAACCTATTATGTTTTACCTAAGAACTGTACTTGTGTACAGATTTGAGGTACTTGTACTTTCACTGACTATTTTTACTTCAGGCTACTTTGTACCTTCTCCTCCACTCCAGTTCAGTTACTAGTTGATTCATCAATTACAATTTGGGAACAAAACAAATGAAGAGCACACACATTGTCATGGATTCAACTATCCAGCCATGTAGAAAATTAGAGCTGAAACAATTAATTAGTCGATCAAGAGAAAATTAGAACTATTTTGATTGCTGATTAATATCAATTGTATAAGGGACTATGAAATTAACCGAAAATACTCAAGTAAAGTGTAAGTGCCTAATAAGGACATAAGTACAGTACAGTAGGAACATTTCACCTTGAACTTTATGGTCACTATAATGCTACGGTTCTGGGTAAAAGTTTGACAAACCAAACAATGACTCTACTAACTGAGAAAATGATCAGCAGATTAATGATCCATAATATCATTAGGTGCAGTTCTATGTAGATCTAATAGCACAGCAGTCTGCATTCAATACATTTGCTTTTAATACTTTACACCTAAGTAACATTTCGTTGCAGGGACTTTTACTTGAGGAGTATTTCTACATTGTGGTGTTAGAACCAAACAAATATTACCTTAAATTTGGAAACCAAAAGCTCAGTGTTGTTGCATCTGCTCCACAGGCGGCAGATGCGGGGATCTCTGACTGTCTCCACAGGAAACAGACCTAAATCCTCAACCTGCCAGGTAAACACCAGCCATCAGCACAGTGGGAAACTCACAGGCTGCATCAGAGCGGTTAGTGCGTGTGGAGGACACTCACCGGTATGTTGAAGTGCTGCCCATCATAACGGTACACTTTATACAGTCCTCTGGTCAATGTGGGGTCGATCATCAGTCTGCAACTTCTCCAGTGCTCAGGCGGCGTCTCTCTCTCTGGAGTTTGTCTTTCGCTTTCCATTACATTGGTCAAAATCTGGAGAAAACACTAAAAGCAGGAGCGTTTGCTGTCAGATCAGACTAGCAGCTGGTGGATGTTGCCATCTTACATCAGTACAGGTTAACACGCCCCGACAGGTGATGAAGAGCATCACCTGTAGCGCTGTCCTCCTCTCAAAGGTAAACAGGTCGTTACATTAAACGCTCATTAAACGTGAGTCTAACGAGACATTTGTCATCTCTCTCTCACCTGTACCGAAGGTGTGTCCGCTGATGGAGCAACATTGTGGAAAAGCTGTTGTTATTTTCGCTGTTTTCACAGTTCGCCGCCCAGGTTGGACGATGGATCCATCCGCCAGCAGACAGAGACGGAACATAGACCCTTCGGTGAGGCGGAAGAACACAAGAGGTTGGGAGGAGGTGGGTTAACAGGTGACAGGTGAGACACCTGAGTGCACCTCTGTGATACATGTCATGTTGTAACTCTACTTTACACTACAGGTTTATTATCTCACACGGTCCAGATGAATGAAAAGGGCTTTTTCAAAGGAAGTGAAATATAAAGGTCTGAAATTGATGTTTTCCCAAGTTTATAATTTATTTAATAAATTCTTTATAAAATAAGTAAAGATAACGTGACATAACACAGGCCTTACAGAGGGGGATTTTAATATTACAGCATCACAAGAAATATGTGCTTGCATTATATTTATATTACCTATATACATTAATATCAGCATATACATGAGTAGATACAGTATAGTACAGTAGAATGTATTCATATGTAGATGATTAGGAGTGCCTATTAAATATAATCAAACATAATGTGAAAAATAAAGTAAATATGAAGAAAAAACATGCAAATGTATGAAATATACAGTATGTATATAGTATATATATATTTAAAGCAAGCTAATAGAGTACAATGGAATACTGAACATGGCATAAGATAGATAGATAGATAGATAGATAGATAGATAGATAGATAGATAGATAGATAGATAGATAGATAGATAGATAGATAGATAGATAGATAGATAGATAGAGAGGGTGGAGCTAATTGTGTTTGTGTCCCAGGAAGCAGTGCACACATGACCTGTAAGTCATTTAGCTGTGAGCGACTGCTGCAGCCACAGTTTCTCTTTCCCTCTGGATCATCTCAGCAGCACACACACCTGCCAGGAGCAGCAGTCAGTGGGAGCATCGCTCACCTGTAACAAAACATGAGCCAGAAAGGATCCGGAGCAAACAGAGGAAACGGCCTGCAAGAGGAATTCAGGGTTGTTATTGTAGGAGACAGCGGCTGTGGGAAAACCTCTCTGCTCACAGTTTACACTAAAGGGGTCTTCCTAGAGGTGAGTAAAGCTCTTACACTTGGCTGCTGTCAGTGGGTCGACAGGAGTGTACGTGTTTCAAATAGGAATAAATAATGACACAAATCCATTTTAATTAAAAACTTAAACAGAATAAAATGTTTGTAATTCAAATAAACCTCAGCAGAGAAAATGTTTTTGTTTTTTTTTTTCCCTTCAGGAATATGTCCCATCTGTGTTTGACAAAAGTATTGTAAATTCGAGGTACAGAGGGCAACAGTTTCGGCTACATGTCTATGACACTGCAGGTAAGGTTTCGCTCTTTACTTTTAAAACCACCTTGTTCGACAGGTAGCCCAAGTCTGCAGAGGGTGTGTCGAGCCATCAGAGAAATACAACCACATGTCCTTTTGTCTTAAGTCAGTAAATAACCTAAACACTACCATTATATTGGATATAATCACCCAATTAATTATTTGAGTCTAGTTTATTTTTTTGGTTTATTAATTTTTGGCTGAGTTTGAGTAATTTCAAATACAGGTTTTGATGTTGTCAATATCAGGTCAGGAGGAATACGATCGCCTGCGTCCTCTCTCCTACCACAATGTGAACGTGGTGCTCATCTGCTACGACGTCATGTGTCCTTCAAGCTTTGATAATGTCTTCATAAAGGTATATCCAAGTTGCGTCTTCAGTGTTTTATTGCTCTGGTTGAGGTAAATTCCCTTTCACTTCAATTACTCCAGTTTATTTATTGAAGACAATAAGTATCAAGCCTATAGATAATAGTCTTTGTCAAAATCTTGACCTGTGCATTGCAGTTATTTTGCAGTCTGTGCTTCCCAAAAAATACCACAATGTAAGTGTGTCTTTCAGTGGTACCCTGAGGTGCAACATTTCTGTGATGAGGTGCCCATCATCCTTGTTGGGTGCAAAGGAGACTTAAGAGAAGACAAAGTCCGCCTCAGGAAACTATGGTCATCTGGCCAGAATGCCGTCACATATATTCAGGTATGTAAGTCACCAAATGAAAAGTCACACATTTGTACGATTCATAGCTCATTTTGTGGGAATAAAAGTCTGTTCTGACAGGGAGAAGAGGCCAGGAGGAAACTCAGGGCCGTGCTCTACTTGGAGTGCTCGGCAAAATACAGGGAGAATGTGGACGACTTATTCAGAGAAGCAACCAAACAAGCGCTAATGGCAACAAGACGGCCGGAAAAGGCCAGCGAGCGGGGGAGTCAATGTGCTTTGTTGTGATGCACGCTCACGGCTCTGACTGACAGATAGTAGCTCATACTCAAACTGCACGTCCGCACACATTTCCTGTGTGGGTTTTCCTGTCTACCCTGTCGTTTAAAGACATTTCCAGGGCATTTTTTACACATGCAAATAAAAAAAATGTATTTAATACTCACAAATCATCTCAGATGTGTTTTATTCTCAAACCGGAAACATCAACAAACACACAAACACTGCAGCTTCGTGACCAAACCTTACCACACAAAGGCAAATCTTACAATACAGTATTTACTGAAAATTCACTTTAAAGCTGTGCATCGACACAAACAGTGGAACCTCCATATATATATATACAGTAACATACACCGGATTAAATAAATAAACCAAATAAACAAAGAAATGCCTGTGTTTGCATTGATCTGTTTTTACAGAAGGCACATGTGCACATCTTGAGTATCCCAGAGTGTCTGCAGGCGACCTGAATAAAGCCATCAACAGTTCTTTGGGGAAGCATAATGACCATTTTAATAAACGCTCTGTAACTTTGCGACCTGCTTATGGCTCTTTGTTCTCTACTATGCGTCACAGAGCTGTTATCGTCTGGTCGAGGCCATTTCCATGCAAATGTGGGGAGTTTATAGTTTATGGAAGCTATTAGCTTTTCATGACTCACTACACACCATGTGTAGGCGGTGGGTAATAGCAAAAGTGACACTGCAACAACAACCACAGCATTACCTTGATATGAATATATACAGCATAGCTACTATTTTCAGTTCCATATTCAATATTACCTGATAAAAATGCACTCTCAAGTTCACCACATAGATTAAAGTAATTAAAGTTGACCAGAATCCTAAATAGGAGATTGTGCTGATTAAATATATTCAGGGGAGAAAATTACAGTATATGACAAAGTGATATGAAGCTGTTGCCATGACACCATTACATAGCAAACTGTCATCCATGTTTTCTCATTTGAGCTTGAATATGCCGCTTGACTTTTGTACCAGTGTTACAGAGTGAAGTGAAGACGATGGTCAAACCCAAGTAAAGCAGGTCACCAATGTGCCACAGGATGAAGAGGACAAGCCCTCTAAACCCACACTTAAACAATCTACAACCTAAAACGATGTGTGAACACGCACAAGCTTGTAAACTATGAAAAATACAAAGCATACAAACTTAAACACTTCATTTCTAATATGTGAAAGCTTTGTAATAATACATTCAACAATACTTCTCCAAATGCCAGTAACCGTCTTTTATGAATTACATATACGTATATTGTATATTCCAACAGCGAAAAGCAACATGACAGCGAACTCATATCTCACATTTTTCCCTTTATATAAAATCTGTGCACTTCAACACTTAAAAGGTTAAAAGCACTTTGAAGAAGTGTTCTTTAGCATCAGATTGCACACAAACACTGCTGGGTGTTAACATATATATATGTTCTATTTGATTTTGGCTTCAAGACATTTGGAGCTCTATTATGCAAGCGGTAAAATGTAAATTGTTCAGAAGAAGGATAAGGGAAAAGAAGAACAGGAGCGAGCAGTTTACAAAATCCAAAACAACTGGTACCTGGGGCTAAATAAAAAGTCTCTTAAATATAATATGATATTTCAGTAGGACAATTCACTCGAATATGAACGGCAGTATTGATAATAAAAGTGCAGATGCTGCAGGGGTGGCGAGTTATACAGCATGCATCCATCAGCAGCACAGAATAAACTGTGAGCTGTGTCAACTGCACCTGGAAAAGCCTAGAATTTGTCTACCTGAACTAAAAAGATGCTTCGTTTAAATGAGTATAGAATCATATTAAAAAAAAAAAAGGAAGTGCACCTTTAAATGACCCAATGTCATTATTTAAATCTGATGTGGATCTTCCTCAGGATCCTCCAAGTGTTGGTGATACTAAGTCCCGTTATGTTCTAGTCCTGTTCTATTGTTATGAACTATAAGTGCTGTGTTGTTAAGTAAAATATGTAATGTGATATGTCATCATCTGAAATGTTAGCACCCGAGAGCAAAAGATCTGCCTTCAAGTTAAAAGGTACAACTATTTTCCCTCTCTGTAACAGATAGATGACTGTGAACATGCATCATCCAAAAGTGGGTCTAAACCTGCAGTGCTCGACAGACGAAGCTTGCAATAAAAAAATTTTAAAAAAATTTAAAAAGCATCTGAGCAAAGTTCACAAACAATAAAAAATAAAGCTTTTATAAGAGATTTCAGAATAAAGGCACAGTTGAATGTCCACTGCTGCTGCATGCTGGCTATCATCACGGGAAATGGGCAGCGGCCTTCAGGTCGTCGTTCTCAGGCCGGTGGTCCAGCTGGTTCTGGAGCCGAATCACCTGCTCCAGCTCTCGGATCTGTCTGTCCGTTTTGTGACTGACGAGTGTGCGGTAAAAGTGGACGGCGAACACGATGAAAACGAGTCCAAAGGGCACCATGATGCAGGTGGAAGCGATGGCTGCGGCCTCGCCGGAGCTTATGGTGCCGTTCACTTCAGTGTTGCTTTTGAGGGGTAAGAACTTCACCCAGCACAAGAGCATCACCTCCGTGAGGAAGAGGAGGGTGCCGATGACCGTGGAGAAGGCCCAGGCCAGTTCTATGTGGCGGTGCATGCGCTCGTGGGGGGACTCGTTGACGGAGTTGAGATTGTGTACGTTGCTGACGGCCTCGAGATTAGGGAGGATGCAGGTGCTGATCATGAGGGCAAAGAGGTGCACCGCAACCAGAACCGTGGTGCAGGCACTGAAGGCGATCAGCAGCCCTGGAGGGTACTTAAAATCCCGCTCCAGCTGCACCTCCACCATGGCAACCTGGGAAAATCACACAAGGAAAATGTCAATATTTACAACGTATATATAGAAGAAACGTCTCTATTATTCTTAATATGCAATTTTATTTTGATTGCTTTATATTCTTTCAGGGCAGTTTTTGGTATCCTGCACACTTTTTTGTGTTTTGTCATGGAAATCAGGAGTCATTTCTACAAATACCACAAATGCTAGTAATAAACTGGCATATTAGACTGCTGACAACTAACTACACATGGTGATTATAATATATAACTCAAAATAAACTTACCTACCTACCTGAAACCCATTTAAACTACATGTTTATTGTACATGTTTATTGTACATGTTATTATGTGCATTAAACTGCCTAATAAAGAATAAAACTCCGCTCACTGCTCCTTTTACACCTGTTGATGTTTCCGCCACAAAGCAAAGGCAGCGATGTGAGTGAATCAGATGAAATGTAGCAATAAACAAAAAAACCATCCCAGATGTGGTTCCTTATACTAAATGCAGCCATTTGTGGTCAATAGTTTAAATGTAGGTGTTGTTATAAAGAAGAAGGCTGGAGGGTCCCTGACTTGTTAAAAGAGCAGAACAACTGCATTACTTACAAACATTAATATGAGGTGAGCAGCTCATATCTAATTAGCACACACATGTATGGAAGTCAGAGGACAGTGGTCAGTGTGAACAGCTGTCTATGGGAACAGGAGTGTGGGCTATTATCATACACACTATGTAGTTTATTCTGGCTAATTATTAACTTTTTGTGATCCACATTGTGAATTTTGTGGTGATTTACAAGTCAGGGGGAAAAGAGAAGTAATAAAAGGGAGAGGATGCCTCGGCAGCGCTCTGTGCTGCTGTGCGCTCTACTTGTTATGGCGGAAGATGAACCCGGACTTGAGGGTGTGTTTGAGCCCTGTGAAGTTCACATGAACTATTTTTTCCTCTTCGGTCCGCTGAGAGCCAAATGCCCACAGACACCGTCTCATGCAAAGTCACCCACGACCACAGGGACGAGTGCGGGTCGTTTTTAACACCGTGACCTCTGTTCTCCTCCTCATCACACCTTCCTCACTGATACCAGTCGGTCACTAACTGTGAATATTAGCCGTCATCGGGCCCGTGAAGTGTCACGAGCGCCGCAGCCATTGACAACAATAATCTGCGTCACATATGTGTGTGTGTGTGTGTGTGTGCACCGAGCTGGTGGTCATGGAGGAAACACGGTGGTCTCTGCAACAGGAGCCATGAAGACAACGTTAAACTCACCATCGCGAAGCCCGACAGCAGGGCTGAAGTCCGGCTGGTGGCTTTCAGCTTGGCTCGACTCAAGTAGAGTTTTCTCCACGACAGAGCCTGCATGGAGTGCTCGTTCAGACTCATTCTGAAAGTTCCTCCAAGTTTCAAGTTGTTGGTTTTTTTTTTTTTTTTTGGTGAATATAAAAAGTTTTAAGTCGGGAGGATTTAAAGGAAGGTGCTCGGTGAAGTTGCCAGATGAGAAGCGCGCACGGGAGATGTGTTTCCACCGAAGTGCGACATCTAGCAAATACCAGATGTAGAAAACTCTGAAGCTCAGTCTGAAGTTTGCTGCAACAGCTGACCGACCCTATCAGGAAACACTGCGTACCCACAATCCAACGCTCTCCACGGGCGCTGCTGCAGCTCGCCTCCTGGTGCCAGTCAGGAGCACCACAGCAGGACGCCCGGTTATCTGTTGAGCTACACCCGAGATGTGCCGAAGAGTTGGGCAACCATCACACTGCTGGTCATTCTTCACTTTATACCAGCACTGTTAACTGAGTGTGAGGAAATTAGTTTCATAACAAAATGAAAAAGAAATCTAGCTGTAGTCTGGTAATGACTGTTGATGTACAACAGACATGTCAGATTACTACCTTTTCTTACTTTTATTCCTAGTAGTGTAAGTTTATTTTGTGTACATTAACAGAAATTGAAATTTTAATGCAGGAATTGTGCTTAACAGTATCTTTACACTATGTGTTGTAACAAGAATAAGAATAAGAATGACTTTATTTATCCCGGAGGAAATGGTTGTGCCAGAGTGCGGTACAGAGGTCAAGTCACAACAATACAAAATATTGAAATACAAAATTGAACAGAAACTTAGACACAATAAAATACAATTACATTAAATAGTCTGTCCCTTTTTTAAAACAAAAAGTACAGATTGAAAAGTACAAATTTGTGAAAGTGTCACAGTGTGTGAGGTGAAGTGTGCAAAGTAAGTGAAACTATACAGAATAGACTTTAACAATTAAATATGATATGTGCAAAGTGCAAACTGCAAAACGGGAGACAAAGTGAAAGGGAATGACCTTCACGGTTATTGCACATGATTCTGCTGAATGAGTCCGTTACGTGTCCCTCCTGCTGGTGGAGGAGGCCTTATACAGTCTAATAGCCACAGGTAGGAAAGACCTCCTGTGGCGTTCTGTGGTGCACCTTGGTGGTCTGATACGACGACTGAAGGTGCTCTGACTCTGCTATCAGTGTGGCGTGCAGGGGGTGGGAGGTGTTGTCCATGATGCTGAGCAGCTTCTTCAGCATCCTCCTCTCAGACACCTCCACCACAGGCTCCAACTCGACTCCCGGGACAGAACCAGCTCTCCTGATGAGCTTGTTGAGTCTGTTGGCGTCAGCTGTCTTCAGTCTGCTGCCCCAGCACACTACAGCGTAGAGGATCTCAGTACTTTTGCCACCACAACAGAAAGAGCTCTCAGACATACAA
This sequence comes from Pempheris klunzingeri, assembly GCF_042242105.1. NCBI lineage: Eukaryota > Metazoa > Chordata > Actinopteri > Acropomatiformes > Pempheridae > Pempheris > Pempheris klunzingeri. Next base: position 28,179,396 of record NC_092018.1, read on the forward strand.
TTAAATGAAAGTTAAAAACACAATAAAGCTAAAATAAAGCTTTCTGTTGTGGTGCTGCTGCAGCACAAGAGGAAGTGTGAATAATCCAAACTGCCTCCACGTAGAAACAGCCGGTCCTTTGGGTGAGGAGGGTTTGCAGGCCTCCCTGTGTGAATTCGCACTTTGAGCCACTGGATACAAAAGAATGTGCAAAGTCAACAAGTCAACAGCAGAGACACGTGCATGCTTTAATGTTAGTGAGCATCTCTCTATAATGTGGCTCAGGTCTGTTATGGACAGTTACTGGATGATAACGTGGCTTTGTGTAGTGAGCACTGAGAGCACATCATAGCAACTCTCCACCACCTGAGGGCAGAGAAACACAAAGCGCCTCAGTGAACAATAATAGGTGCACAATGGTCCCTCCTGACAGTAGATGTGTATCATGTGATCCCTCATAAAGGCACCGGAAAACACGTTTTTTGTGTCTCAGGTGTTCATCTGCACCACAGGAACAGGGGTTCAAGAGAATTTGTTGATGATATACATTAGAAATAAAAATATAAAGCAACCTGTTAACATTGTACATGTTGTATTACGTCCTGGAGATGCTGGATCTGTTTGTATCGGTCTCAGGGGTGCAGTCTGATCTCAGGAAGTGGACTTTACAACTTAATAAAATTATACTTTTGTATCTGGAAGTATTCAAAGACTGTTTTGATCCGTGGTCAAGCGGCCAGATAAGACTGAGGGAAGAAAATATAAAATACAGTTAAATTTTTGAAAAGGTCGCTGGATCCCTGTCGAAAAGTTAGTTACAGATTGATTACATTTTAGTGAAATCCTGATTTTTAGCACATTGAAATGTGATCAGGCATCAGTCAAGATGCAGATTTATAAGGGACTCTAGTGAATCTGTCCGTGCACAGTCTGAAATTTTCATTTGAGGGGCTTTCATCCCACCCTGTAATACATAAGATAAACAAGTATGGCTGAAAGTACAACATCAGCATGTTAAGGCAGGAAATTAGTTTTCATATCAGGCATTTGAGTTCCTGAGATAAATCTTCCAAATTCTCCATTACTTTTATTATTACTGTCACTTGACATGCACAGACTACAAACTGAGTAGTTGAAGAAATACCTGCTCAGGTGGGCTATGGTCACGTGACTAAGACAGTCAGAAATCACCTGCACTGTTTGCCATTAAGCTACAACATGTAAATCTCCATGACGGAAAACAAACCTATTTCGTAAGTTTATTCAAAGACGTGTTGCGGAAATATAAAACCGTCAGTATCTTAATGAGCCCTCGAGGAACAAGATAACCTTTGCAGTGTTTACGCGGTGTCGTCACTCTGAGTCACACGTCCCACTCAAACCAGCAAATAAAAACAAAGGGGAACATGTGTGGAGGTGAATCATCTTGAGTTGACCTGCTCGTCTTCATTTCCTGTTAGCATTGATGTTGCGTTTAAGTAACACTTAAATAACCGTTGAGGCGTCAGATAATACTTTTTCACCTTATTACACGGTTTCACTTTATTGATTTATATATAAAACACCTGTATAATGGCTGTCACCTGCCTCCAGGTTTGTTGTTAGATTGTGCTTTTTGCCAAACCGAATGCTGCGGGTGCCCTAACTAAACAGGAAGTGTGGTGTTTCCCATGTTTCCCGTGGCACAGTGAACAGCGCTATCAGCGGCCTGTGTTGGAGGAGGAGGAGGAGGAGGAAGAGGAGGGAGAGGAGGAGGGTACGGGACTGAGCTTAGCATAGCTGAGCTGGAGGCTCGTTCAGCCATGTTAGTTTCCTCTGCTGTCCACGAACGATGAGAGAGAGGAGCCATGGCCTTGTCAATGAGCGGAGACGATGAGGAATATGATTCAGAGTCTGAGCAGGTCAGAGTCCAACATGTCTTCCTGTGGCCTCCCCGAGTGTGTGTGTGTGTCTCTGTGTGTGAGTGTGTGTGAAAGAAAGCCTTTTGTGAGCGGCATGCTGTTTTTCCTCTGTTGCTTCAGGTTACTGTTTGGTTTTCACCCGCTCTTCTTTCACTGTATTAGTAAAATTAGTGGACCGGAAAGAGAGAGGTGTCCTGTAAACCCTCTTTTAGCTTCATGTAGCTAGCATGTTTAGCTAAATGTTATGTACGCAGAGTTGGACAGACTCTCTTATCTGGTTCGGTAACCTGGCCGTCCACACACACCGTGTCCTCTCCACCTCAGACACCGTCTATCATGCTGACCACCTCTCAGTTTGTTTCTATTAATGTTCCATATTTATGGCCGTGAGCAGAACATTTGATGTCCTCCATTAGCGGTGACATCGTCCATCTTTGCGAGGCTAAAAGCTGTGATTTACTCACTCGCCTCTCATGTGTCCTCTTAGAAAATGCTGTTCTTGTCATTACTTTCCTCTCACTTCCTAAACTTACCCTCGCCACCCTGTGCCTTTAAGAGGACTTAATGTTGTTTAGGCTGGGACCCAGGAGGGGGATGGGGAGAGGGAACAATGAAGTGGCTCTGCATCTGCTGCCTGGACGTCCAGTTGTTCCCAAACTGACCCCTCAGTTGGGTTTCAACTGTTATTTTGTACACCTGTTTTGCACCAAGAGGAGGGATATGCTGCACCGGTGGTGGTTTTGAATAGATGCTGCACTCAATAAGCTGTCATATCATAAGTTTGTATTTGTGGTTTGAAGTGCATCAGCATGGACACTTTCTAACAGAGCGTATGGGATATTGTTTCCATCTCCATTAGCAACACTTGGCTTGTGCACTTAAGGAGAAAGATGAGAGGTGCTGCCATTAGAGCCAGCTCTTTGTGCTGCTTACACAGTGTTTATACCCACAACACCCACCAACAGCTCATCACAGATGGTGCTTTGGCCACTGCTGTTGAAGACAGTGACACGCGTGTTTGTTTGTGATGAGGACGACTGTACACGAGCAGCGAATGATGAGATTTGTGACTTCCTCCCACTGAAATCCACGCTGAGCCTGAGTCAGAAGACACAGCTCGAAATATAGGCCGTGTTTTTGTTCACAGGCCTCAGCAGCCAAGCCCAAATTCCTGAGATATTACTGTGCGCAGTTACAGTAAGAAAGGGTCAGCTGATAGCTGCTTTGGCGACCACGCTGTGCAGAGTGGGGCTGCTCTGATTCCTCTGCGGCCACAGTTTTATGACACTTGTGTTTAGGAAGTGACAGCAATTATTTCTCGCTGTCAAAACTAAACTAAAATTCACTTTGTGCAGAGGCTCTGCAGACCTCATATATATATATATATATATATCAGAAATATTGTGTCAGATAGGGTGAGGAAAAACAATGAGGCATCTGAACTACAAAACACAGTGTGGTGTTGACAGTCACAGCCACCCCTGCAGCAGCAGCAGTCCCTCCTTTGATTTCTCCCGCCCGCATTTCCACGTTATTCAGAAGGATTTATGGAAAGCTGTCAGATTGATTATTCAGTATCTTGACTACATCCTGCATCAGCAACAGCAGGCGAAACACTGCCTGTTACGCTGCAAAAACATACAATGTAAAGGAAAACATATTCTCCCAAAATCGCCGTGAGGGAAACTGAAAATCAGGACACGACCTACTGAGATGGTTCTTTGTCACTATCAACAGATTCAGGACTGGTTTATCCTCTCTTTCTTAGTAGTATCACCCAAAAAGCATGAGTCTAGATAGCCTGGAATGTCTAGTTTTACAGGTTTGACCTGTCCACAGCTCATAAATGTGGTTTGGTAATGATTGGGATGATGATGATTGGGAATAACGATATAAATGACAAAAAGTGCTCACAGCCTCACACTATCCCAGAGCCTCCTCCTGTGAGCTTATTTTTATCCATCTCTTCAAACAATTGCCATCAGCGAGGCAAACGTGTTGCCAAGGTAACCTCTCGTGCTAGAATAAGAATCACTGAGATGCTCTATGATTTCTCTTATTTTCATAGTTCTTTAAGGTCCTGCCATGGCAACAGGGAAGAGACTGAGAATAAATGTGAGGAATTCACAAGCGTGAATTCAGGATCAAAGGTTCAGTTGTGTGTGTGTGTGTCTGTGTGAGACAGACAGAGGGAGAGGGAGAGAGAGAGAGAGTCTTTCCCTTCACAAATGTGTAAGATGAGTTTAATCATCATGTCACTACTCTTTAATTTACTCCCATGAGTCACACACAGAGTGTGTGAACAGAAAGGTCAGAGCTGTGGGCCAGAGCCAGGTTGCACTTCTTTTGTATAAATGTACGTTTTGATCTGATAACTTCCTTGATTTTTCCATTTGAGTAGTTGTTTCAGAACCTCAAATCAGTGGCTGACACAACTACTCAGTTTGATGATCAGTCGATGGACAGAAAATTAATCGCCAACTATTTTATAGTTCACTGTCAGGTTCCAGCTTCTCAAATGTGAAGATGTGTTGCCATTACATGCTATTACATTATTATTACTACATGTTTGAGTTTTAGACTGTTGGTCCAACAAAAAAAATGCCATTTGAAGGTGAAACTCAGTAATCTCACTTAAATACCAGCATATCTCTGGTGTCCAATAGCGAAGCAGTTGTCATACTGTTGTCTGCCTTCTTGTTGGTACCTGTTTTTGTGTGTCTCCATTTGCTGAACAAGATGTATATATATAAAAAATGTAGAAAACATGTTTGGTCTTGAAATTTTAGATTTTTGGAAAGATCCTCGAAGCCTTCCTTTGTTTTCAATCACCCCAACAAAGAAATAGAGAGAACAATAGAAAATAATCACAACCAGAAATTCTCAATTGGCTTGTAATTGTCAAAAAGCAGGAACCAGCTATTGTAACTGAAACTAATAAATGAACCATCTGTATATGGATTCATCATATGATTTGTAAAAGCTCAATACAGATGATCTGTCTGATATACAGTATGGTGCACCCATTACCTTACTTTAAACACCCTCGTCACAGTGAGCGGCTGACTTGTCACTGACAGAACGTGTCTCTCTCACTGTTTGTCTTCCAGCAGCGGGCTGCGAACCGACCGAAGCCCAAGATGGGGGCGTCGTCGGCTGTTAAGCTGCCGTCCAACCGCAGCTCATCTGGAGCCAGACGCAGGAGGACTCGCTGCCGAAAGTGCGAGGCGTGCCTCCGGACCGAGTGCGGGGAGTGTCACTTCTGCAAGGACATGAAAAAGTTTGGAGGGCCGGGGCGCATGAAGCAGTCCTGCATCATGAGGCAGTGCATAGCGGTACACTGTCACAGTTTCTTTTATGCAAAAGAGAACGTAACTCAACATAACGTGGTCTGTCGTTAGCCAAAGGTATTTATTCCCGCATGTTCTTGACGTTTTGTTTTCCCTGCAGCCGGTTCTGCCCCACACGGCGGTGTGCGTGGTGTGTAAGGAGGCGGGGAAAGAGGACACACTGGAGGAAGAGGAGGACAAGTTCAACTTCATGCTGATGGAGTGCTCTATCTGCAACGAGATCGTCCATCCCAACTGTCTCAAGGTACAGAGGCTGGGAACAGCTGGACAACTCCGCCTCAGTCATGTCGTTCACCCTGTGACTCATGTGTGTATAAGAAGTGTGCCTGCAATTCCAGGACATTGTAGCATAATGCAAGTGACTCAGGCTGTAGTCACTTGAGATAATTTAATATGGAACTGGTGTTGTGTACATAATTCTCAACACACTCATCGTCCTCATGTGCTTCAGACCATTTCTTTAGCTCGGGTGTGACACCATCGTGTTTACTCCACCGACCACATGCTCAAGAGAACAAGTGATTAGAAATATTACTGAATGATCAAAAAAGGAGTCTGTTGCCTTAAAAGGGATGTCAGACAGTGGACGTTATTAGCTGCAGTGCTAAAAGCATTTTGTGAGGGGAAAGACAAAGCTAAGCAGGTCATTGCTGGCACAGGCTCTGTCAAACCAGAATATCAGACGGGCACAGTCTAGTGTTTATGCAGCAATCAACAACTGAGGTATTACATATCTTTTTTTCAGTTTTATACACAACATACAACAATTCAGAAGTGCCTATGTAAGCTCACAGAGTAGGAGTCTTTAACTCTACTTCCCTTTTCTATCTGATAGATGAAGCAAGAGTCTGCCTCTTAAGTATAGCTGAGGTTAAGCTGTGCTGACCTGCCCAACAGGCTCGCGTCACAACAGCCACTTTCACTTCCCTCGTCTTGTTTGTGTCAAACAAACTGCACATAGTGCTCCTGGTGTAGCTCCGTATCCTCGTTGACGCCCGGCCCGTTTTTCTTGTTGTTTTATCAGGTGAACGAGGCCTCCGGAGTGGTGAACGATGAACTCCCCAACTGCTGGGAGTGTCCCAAGTGCAACCACGCTGGGAAAAGTGGAAAAGTGAGTACAAATATGTGTGAGCTGGAGGATTTCGTTTATGTACGGCCTTACTAAGTGTGTGTTGGAGGTATTTTCCCTGAGAACGGTAAAACAGTTACTGCTAGGATTACAATTACTACAAGATGTCTTCGATTTTCTCAGTTTGGGTAGCACTCACGGATAACCACTTTCAGCTGCCACTCACAATGTGTTTCGATTAGCATGCCACTTCCTGTTTATACTGTTCTTGTTTGAGACAGTTGTCGACGTGTGGCTATGACAAAAAAGCAGGAAGCTAATTATGATACAATATCTGTTTTGGTCACACCGATGCATTTATTAACTCATAGGTGACCCTGTTGTGCAGTTGGTTTGTCTCGTCCTGATAGGCTAAAGGTATAAAGTTGTCTCGCAATTTTTGTCCCTCTTGGTATTGAAGCAAAAAAGGGGTCCAGGGTTCAAGTATGCCTCCAACCTCCCTGGCTCTCTGCTGAGGGAGCAGAAGCCGGTGAAGGAGGAGGGGGACATTTCTTCTGCAGCCAAGAGGAGGCCAGACAGAGAGGAGACGCCCAGGTACAGGCCGGAGGAGTCTCTCCACCGTCAGCCACCGCTGCTCTCCCCCTGCAACCTGCCCCGGCCCAGGCCTGAGGACAAGCTGAGGAAGAAGAGGAAGCTGTTCGATGATGATGAGGAAGAGGATCTCGGCGTGAGGAAGAAGGTATGTGTCCTTCACGGAGCGACTGATTCTGTGTTACTGGTCAATAGTCCATTTGTACCAAACCAAGGTAACGTGAGTAACTCTCAGGCCATTTTGTCCTGCAGGAAAAGTCAGACGATCCTTATTTTTCCAAACTTCTGCACCAAATCAAGACAGAAGAGGAGGACGAAGAAGCATATGGGGAGGAGAATGAAGGAGGAAGGGAGGCTCACTTCCGGAGCGGTGTAGAGAAGAAGGGGCGCTTTGGAGACACTGAAGAAGAAGGAGATGACAGAGACTCCAAGAATGAACTTTTGAACCCCTGTGTTAAAACGCCCATCGGAGACAGCGACCAGTCTCACTGCAGCTCTCCGCAGGCCGGCCCCAGCAGCGAGGGCGGAAGCGAGACCCAGGAAAAGGGTCCGCGTCCAAAAGCTCGTCGTAAGCGCCGCTTACCGAACAGAGAGCTGAGCCGAGAGCTGAGCAAAACACTGAACCAGGAAATCCAGAAGATGGAGGACTGCCCGGCCAACGAGAACCTCCAGCCTCTCAAGGTGGAGCCCGAGACGGAAAACGAGGAACCCAAGAGGTTGTTCCGCAACGGCAGTGAACTCGGGGATCAGAAACCTCACCTCAAGACCAAAGAGATGAACGGAACCCCCTGGGAGCTGCGCCACTTCTACCCAAGCCAGATCACTCCGCTGGGCTTCAACAGGAGCACCCCAACCAACCGGCCGGTGCCCCCACACTCCCCACCCAAGTGTGTCCAAATGGAGCGGCACGTCATTCGGCCCCCTCCCATAAGCCCGCCTCCTGACAGACTGCCTCTAAAAGACGGCAAGACGCATGTCATGCAGCGCGAGGTTTGGATGAAGATCTTTGGCTTTCTCACTCACGCAGAGCTCTGTGTGTGCATGAGAGTCTGCAAGACGTGGAACCGATGGTAAATCCACAGCACACACATAAGATGGCATGTTTACACTTTGATCATCAATATCATCAATATCTCAGGCATTGCAAAAAGAAATCTGCCAAATAAATCTGCACAGAAAGAACAAATGTCTTTTCAGTAGCAAGGAGCAAGTCGAGCTGTTCTTTTGGTCTGGTTTACTTTACGATAGTGTAACAGGAAGACATGAATCTTTCTCTCTGGTGTCTAGGTGTTGTGATAAGAGACTTTGGATGAAGATCGATCTGAACCGCTGCACCTCCGTCACCCCGCTCATGCTGAGCGGGATTATCCGAAGACAGCCAGTTTCCCTAGACCTCAGTTGGACCAACATTTCCAAGAAACAATTAAGCTGGCTCATTAATAGACTGCCAGGTACGTAACTAAGAGTGACTCTTGATCTGTAGGCTCTTTTCCATGTGTAACCTGCTCTGCATCAGTCTCTGAAAGTGCCGCTGTGTCTTTCAGGTCTGCGGGTGTTACGGTTATCTGGGTGTTCTTGGGCTGCTGTATCTGCGCTCTGCACCTCCAGCTGTCCTCTGCTGCGCACCCTGGATGTCCAGTGGGTGGAGGGACTCAAGGACGCACAGATGAGGGATCTCCTCTCACCCCCCACTGACAACAGACCAGGTAACTCAGCGGGCCAGCAAACCAACAGCACTGCCTCAGAGGTTTATACCTGCCTCCTGTGCTGAAGTATGTGAGAATACACTACGGTGCGTATTATCTGACACTGCTGACAAAATCTAAAAATCAATGGGCGGTTCCTTATGTGACAGGTCAACTGGACACTCGCTGCAAGTTGCGGAATGTGGAGGACCTGCGGCTGGCGGGGCTGGACATCACTGACACGTCTTTACGTCTCATCAGTCGGCAGATGCCTTTGCTGTCCAGTCTGGACCTGAGCTACTGCAACCACATCAACGACCAGTCGGTCAACCTGCTGACAGCGGCAGGGACCACAACGAGAGACTCCCTCACAGATATCAACCTGTCAGGTGAGACCTGGGACCTGAGGAGCGGCAGCAAAGGAGTTCCTCAGCTGACGTGACTAAGACAAACAGTAGAAACCAGAGTTAGAAGATAAAATATCAAAAATGAACAATACTGAAAAAAAGGTTATGGCATGCCAAATTAGAACAAAATAAAGTCAAGTATGTGTTTTAAAAGAGAAGAAAAGAAAAGGCGACACAAAACGTGCCCTTCTCAGACATTCTGACGTGTAAATGCAGGAAAAGCTTTTTTCTCATGTCCCACTAAGACACGAAGGGAAACAATGAGTCGTCATTTATTTCATTATTTTCACCTGTACTTGTTCCACTGTGACAAGTTGAAATGTCTTCCATTGAAAAAGATATGCAGAATAATTGTCTGTTTCACAGACTCATTTACTCACTGTGGGCATGGTGGATCTAGAAATGTTAACAGCATTACCCACTAACATGCCTTTAATCTGGAAGCTCAGTGTTGGGAAGGCCATTTCTAAAATGTAATAGCACAAAAATAGTTTTCCTAAATGGAGAACAAGCAGGCCCATGATAGTTCAAGTTAAATCTCAGCACGTTTGTCCTACTTTACATGATCTATATGCAGTCACGATCTGCATCATAACAACAGGAGAAAATGAAGTGAGTGCGCCTCCATTTTTAAATGTCAAGCATGTGCCTGATTATTGTCCTCTCTGTCTCCCTCTAGTCTGTAACCGAGTCACAGACCATTCCCTGAACTTCTTCAAACGCTGCGGAAGCATCTGCCAGATCGACCTCCGCTTCTGCAAGCAGGTGACCAAGACGGCGTGCGAAAGGTTCATCGCCGAGATGTCTGTGAGCGTACCGTTCAGACTGAAAGAGGAAAAACTGCTGGAGAAGACGAGCTAGTCCCCACAGCAGGACAGACGTGATCGAAAGACTCTCTTTGCACTTAATGTTAAAGCTTTTTGTTTTTTTTTCCCCTACTCTTTTTAAACCAGGCCTGTGATGCGTCTCTTAGTCACTGTCTTGGTGAAAAGAGGGATTTCTATATGGAGGAGGTGATAAACATTCACTGGACACACAAAGAAGAAACAACATGCATGTACTTGTGTTGAGATACTTTTATAAAGACATATTTGTAATTGACTGTTGGGTTGTTTGTTTTTATTCTTTAAATATTTGACAGTATTTTTTATAAAAGCATAACTTCATTGGTTTACAGCATCACAGAGAGACTTTATGGCACATGGACTGAAAATTGTCCATTTCCTCAGTTTGCCTGCACGCAACCGTGTCCCCTATGTGCCAAAATCTGTGTTTGACATCATCATAACTTCAGGATCAGACAAAAAATAACACAATAACAGTAATAAATATCTGACTAAATTATCGCAAGTACTTCCTGAATATTTAGTGTATTTCAAGAATGAGAAAACAGAGTAAAGAAGTTTCATATACCTGTTGCACCCTAATGTCTTCACTTATACTTTCATGAATTGTTGAGTGTTGTGTTTGACGGGGTTTTCTCCAGCATTTCAAGGTTAATTTATTGGTGTCGTTTTTTTTTTTTTACAGTATATATTTATTCATTTATTCTTCTCAGAGCTGGGCGGGGTCAATTAAGGCTTGCCAACAATTAATCGGAGTGGTTTTGAGCCTGTTGCAGCATCCAATCTTTGGGATTCTACCACCCAGAACCCAACGGGAGGAAGTGGACAGCGGCTCTCCATACAGGTTAAAACTGGCATCTCAGTGACTAATGTTTGCCTGTGTTGAAATAGTACCAGCAGTAGGTGTTGTGTGTGCTTCAGGGTGGGTCGTGCTGTCATCCGTCACCTCAGGCGAATGTGATAATGTTTATATTTGTAAATCCAAAAGCTAAGTGCTAAAATGCATTAAAAGAATTTCATTTGTACCATCACTGAGTCTTGTTTTCATTGCCCTATTCTGATGCAAAGACGTCTTGTACGAATATTCCTGCCCCCCTCAGGATAAATGTAGTGGTTTGGTAAACACCAGCATGTGAGCGCACTGATGAAAGCATTTGAAGCAGCCTCAGAGCAGCCAGCGCAGGTGTCTTAGAATTTAGAAAGAGGATTGAAGAGTTGATTTTTCTTGAATATATTTGGCCAGGAAACCAGAAAAAGACATAGAAAATACAGAACTACATGGCAAATAAGGTCAAATCAATCAAACTTACCTTCCAAATTTGTCAAGGGCCCCGATGACCAGGTTGGGAATTGATTTGAATATGAAGCGATGTATAATAAACAGTTAGTTTTTAAACAAAACCCATCAATGTTTGGTGTTCTCACCTTAAAAACGTCAGATCATCAAAATAGTTGATGGTTTTGAGTTTATCAATTCGTGAACTGATCATTTCAGCTCTGATTATCACTTTTTCCAAGATACTACAGGGACACTGCTTGTGATGCATGATCATACAAAAACAGACTTTAATTAAAATCTTTAATTACCAAAATAAAAAGTTCAACATTCCCAAATACAAAGACCAAACCTTGCACACAATAACACCCTCTCTAAAGGAAAAGTGCAGCCTGCTCCTGTTCATGATTGTAGGGGACATCTTTACTGTAATAGCAGCAGTGTTGACTTTGTGTGGGTACAATACAGAGTGCAGTACTCCTAAATGAGCAGGATTAGGGGGAAAGAAAACCAGGAAGCCCAGTTTTACAGGTGGAGGGGGTGAGGAGGAACATAACCAGTGTCATACAGGTTCTCGTCATGCTCTGGTTCAAAAGGAGCAGGTAGTATAACAAGCAAACTTATGCTGATTAAACACATTTTAAACCACGGGACGGGAAAACAGAACTCTGATAATAAACTAACCCAACCCCAGGGGCATTTCAAGAATTTCATAGTACACAATTTAAATCAAATGGAAAAAAATATAGATATATACATCTCATATGGATCAATATATGCAAATGTACATTAGCAAGTCATTATTTCTATATACTTTCTATACCACAGGTGTCAGTAAACTCGTAGCTATATCTTTGAATAGTTAGTTCAATACATTACTCCTACGTGAGAGAAAATCAACTAAAGCGTATTAAGACACTTCATTCCACTCCCAACAATATACAACAATAAAGAAAAATGAAAACATTCAGAGTTTCACATCCACGGTTCAGCGGGAAATCAGAAAGGATGGTTGGATGAGTTAGCACCAGTTTTTGTCTTTTGTCTCCACTAAGAAGTGCTGAGACAGGACAGAGGTGACAGCGGAGGTTAGCTATTGCCATTATGACAGACTTTGCATGACAATTTAAATGTGTAATGCATTACAATAAGTGCTTTTAAAGCAAACCAAGTGAAATAATAAAACTGATAATGCATCAACTTCATCATTAATCACCAATATCCTCGAATCACACCGGAGCACCCGCTCATTTGTGGGCTGAGTAACACCAAGTCTGATGTGAAAAGAATACACAAGCTCAGTGACGTCTAATTACATTTCTTTTTTTCTTTTTAAATCGACCTGAACAAAGTTTCGGCCTTTCTAAACCCCATCAGTCAAGCTTAAGCTTGGACAAGTGTCTAAGTATTAGCAGAAGTGCTACCTCAGCCTGGTACTGAGGTAGCACTTCCTGGTCATAGTTAGCAGTGGGCTGTGAGCAGTGGTGCATTAACAGTGTGAACAAAGTGCTTTCTGTTAAAACGTGCTGAAGAATCAACAGGCACAGGCCGACCCACACAGCCGAGGGGAACAGTGGGTGAGAAGCATAAGGGCACGGCCCATTATTTGGCACCAGGTTCACTCAGCCCCTCTCTCCCCTGCGGTGGGGTTCAGTATGCATCTGTGTTACTAAGATATGTAGTCACTTGCAGCAGTTGTATAGAGATGCTTTTCCGAAGACTCTGTAGCGCTGAGCGCCAGCTACAGTTTATAGGCAGATCTGAGGGTGATGAGTTGTGTTTAATGAGACTGCACGTGGCTAAATGCCACACATTCTTTGCTTTGAAAAACTGTAAGAAAACCAAAATAGACACTTAGGAATGAACACAGATTAGAGATATGTTTACTTGAGGAATGACTCATAGGAAGGTTCGATCCTACGCTCTGCCCACTGGTAAAACTCAAGAGTCAAATTCAAAAGAAAAACACATTTGTCATATATTTCAATGTGCAAATAATGTGAGAATTTAGGGAATACAAACATGTAACATCCACAAAATCTGTCTTTTGGGGATTTAAAGGATTATGAGCTGCATGGTTGTTTTAAGGTAGCCTACAGTCTCAGTCTGAGCTGCTCCTCTGAAGCAGGCGCTGCGGTGTTGCAGTGGTGCATTAGGACTTGAAGACATGCACGGCCCTCACGACATACTGCCTGCAGATCGGGCACTCGTTCATCCTTTTGCCGCACTTTGTGCAGGTGACCATGTGACCGCACTCCAGGAGAACGCAGTCGATCATAGCGTCCATGCAGATCCTGCAGAGGTTGTCGTCGTGGATTGTCAGCGGACCCTTCTCTCCATCTGAAAGACGAGGAGAGGTGACTGGAAATGAGAAGAAACTGCTTTGAGTGATAGGTCATGCACTCAAGGGGCAGCAAAATGCTCAGCAGCTTAATGAAACACCTCATCTTACCCAGTGCGCCTTATCTTGGTGAGGTCATGCTCATAAATGTCAGTGCCTCCTATGGCTACGTGTCAAGATGTTTCTATGACAACCATACAGTCTTCATCACGTACCAGTAAGAGAGTAAAAGGTGCACGCCTAACATGCTGCAGTTCTCACTATAATCAGCTTCACATGCCAAACACATGAATAGATGAGGGAGGGAGACTGAGCTCATGGTGGATCCATTTTTGACAAGTGAAAATGGATTATTTGAATTTCTGTCCTTGAATGGGGGAAAATAAACATTCAATTTTATCCTCAATAAAAGAGAGAATGTCATTCCACTGGGAGGACCACATGTAGGAACGTCACACAACAGCAAGTTAGATACGGATGACATGGGGTTCATGGTGAATACGGATGTGGGATAGGGAGGAGAGGTGAGTCATCACAGATGGTACATGTGACCACGGTGGCGGGGAATCTGGAAGTCTTACCTCCGATGGCACCGTTGCAGATAGGAGGGGAAGGAGGGAAGGCCACCACTTTGGTGTGGAGGAGCAAAGCAAGCAAGAGACATTTCAGCGTGACTTTGAATGGCCCTGCTTGTTATCAGTGCAACTCACTGCAAATTATTATTGTTGCCTGTAGTGTATAATGCAGAAGCAGCAGAGGAATTAAGTTTCTATGGTTAAAACAGGATGCGGTACCCACATCGAGGACAGTGACAGCTTACCTGTGGTTACAGTACTGCTCACATTTTCCACTGCAAGAAAAACAAATCTAGGTTACTATAGCAACTTTTTAGAGAAAGACATATTAGAATATAGCCTATCATCACCATTCAGGAGATACATTCTGGAGTAAATCTAATTCATTTCAACATTTTACAGCCAACAACTGATACGAAACACATAAAATTTGCTCAGAGTGACAGACTTGATACCCACATGATTTCCTGTTCTCCTCTGTCTCTCTGTAGAGTCTGCTGACGCGCTCCACCAGCTCCCACTTCTCACAGCACCCTGAATAGTTGACAAAGTTCCTGGCCAGGATCTCCTTCAGCTGCCTGACGGACAAGCCCTCGATGTCCCTCAAGCTGGAGATGTCTGAGAGAGACGCTCTGGCCCGACGCCGCGTCTGAGGACTCACCTGAGAGAGCAGGAGTCGACACAAGTTGAGGTTCCCATGACAAACTTGGCTGGTTAAAATTACCTTTATATTTGACTGTCTCATGCAAAACAGTGAAATGGGGCTGTGTGTTGTGTTTAAGAGCGCAGTGCATCTTAATATTTCTTGTAATCAAAACTCTGTTTATTATGCATCATAAGGGGGCTTTATTACCGTTTTGTGGGAAAAGCAGTTTCTGACTTAAATTTGAAGTGTATTGGGTACATTTGCAAGCACTGGAAAAAACGTCAAAAAGCGTGCATAGCAATATCTTCTGGTGTGGAATCTCTGGCCTATGAATTGTGTTTTCTCATTCAGATCCAGCCAAATAATTCTAAGAATTAGCATCTCATTTTCCCACCCTTATATTGCTTTCCTTGCACTCCAAAAGTTTCAAGACAAAATTATATAAAAGCTGCGTCACCAAGTATTTTTGCTCATACTCCAGTATCAACAATCGGTGACAGGACAGAAATTCATTTGTCAATACTTCACAAGGGAATGATTTCATGATGGCAGAAGTTTGATCAGTCAGAGATCAGGAGTCACCTCAGGAGTGTGTTCACTGGGGTCCAGGTTGAGGAGAGACACCGATGTAGCATCACCTATATCCTGCAACACAACAGCAGCAACAATGACAAACATTAGTGTGCAACACTTGCACCAAACAGGCCAGTTAACTGAGGATTAGGGTTACTCCCTCTTTAGCCTGCTCAGTGATACCTCAGGAATAAAGTCTCATATCCTCCATTCATTAGAAGCCTACTGCTCCCTAGAGAGGCCAACCGTGAGTATTATGGTGGATCCTGGCTGCTTGGAGCAGAGCCCTCTTACCAGTGCCAGGTGTGGCACTTCTTATTCTGTTTTACTTTTAGCTTCTCTGATTTCAAACCCTGATCAGCTTCTTTTTAGTTGGCCCGACAAATTGTAGTAAAACTGACAAAAGGACAAAAAAAAAAATTAAGCTCTCTTCATCAATTTGTTTCTATATTTGCCTTTGGTGACATGTCAACTGGTTTCCAAGGACTTGTTCATGGCAGCTCAACAAATAGTTTGCCTGAAGTGATGACATGATGTACAAAGATCTGCACAATTAGCCAAGAGACCTGTGGAAAAGTACAAGTGTGGACTTTCTCTTTCACTGGTCAGGTTAATTATTCTATCTGCCTACGAAGTTCAGAAGAAACAAGAGGAGCCACGTGATGACTGTTTAGAAACTGAGAGGCTACTACACACACTGTGCCTGTGGAAATCGTCACAAGGATATGGCTGTTGTGTGGTGTTGTTAAAAACCATACATGGTTTGAGGCCAGTCCTGACCTGGTTGGTATCAGAGCTATCACTCCTGCTGAGCGGCTCCTCCTGAGAGGCGACGAAAGTTGAGAGCTCTGAGGCAGACTGCGTAGTAGAGGGGGTCGGCGTATACAGGGAACGCGAGTGGAGGCTGCTCGTGTCGTGGTCCTCCTCTTCCTCGATGCCTTGGTGACAGAGCACCAAGTCCACCAGGTCTTCTTTTTCCCGGCAGGTATCGGTGGGGATGTTGCGGAGCAGCAAGTACTGTCGCAGGTCCCTGACTCGTAGGCGCATGAGCCGCGGCCGCTGAAAGGCTGTTGCCTTCAACAAATGACATGTGGCACAAATGCGCAGATTCTCCTGAAGCACGGAGCACAGAGAGCAGAAGCTCTTCTTGCAGTCGCAGCAAATATACTACAGAAACAGAGAGGGAAAAGAACCAGATGATGGAAATGAGGCTATTTGGGGTTTATGCACAATTTCTACCAAGTGCTACTGCCAAAACTCCCTCATAAAAAAAACACGCTGCATTTGACACAAAAATGTGGCTACAATTATTTTTTTAACTGTATTTTTAAATTTCAACATTAAATTTTCATATGACATAAAAATGTGGAAAACAGAAAGTGGAGAGAAGACATTAAGAAATTATTGTAAAGCATATCAATGCCAATAGACCTTTCCTGCATTTTTCAATGGCACACATCTGCTCTACCTCTCCAGGCACGGAGACAGGAGGCAGCTCATTTCTTTTAAGTGACAAACATCAAACAGTAATAAATGCAAGATGTGGGATTCAGCTGGCACGGTGAGCGACAGGAGCGCCGGGTTCAGACAGAACGAGACCCTGAGCCATACATGAACATGAGCACCCAGTATATGATATCACAGGCCAAGCGTGTTGTCGATCTGTCTCTGCGATTACCCCCCACAGCTCTTTAGAAAACGGTTGTCACTTCTGCTCCTGCTCTCCTTTTAAAAATTTGTTTTCTGCCTATATGGACTTAATTATAATCTTGATTTCAGATTAGATATTTTAAAACTGCAGACGTGAAAATGAGCATAAAACACATGCACTCTATTTGCATGCCAAAAACTAGATGACTTTGCACGGCCATGTATAGTAAGTAATTAATACTTCTGTAAAATATAATCATCTTACATCCACCTCTGCTTCTACAAAAGGACCTTTCCCCTTCTCATAATGCTAGTAGACAAATTAACATGTCCTGGAAATCCAGATACCCACCTTCCTCCTGAAGACTGAGAAGGCCTGACCACAGGCCTTGCATACAAGACTGGGACTTCCTGAGCTGGTGGGCGGGTATGTAGAGTATCCCGCACTGGGTGCAAATCTGAAGGGTCCAGCACCGGCCCCAAACCCTGGCTGCTGGCCTCTGACGGCCCCAGTACCCATGACTTCATTCAGCAGACCACAGCATGAAGCCCACATGGAGGAGGCCCCTGCCTGACAGTCACAAAACACCTTCACTTCAGTATGTCCTGTCTTCACATTCACCTGGTTGATGTTACTGACTGAACAATACACAGGAGTGGGTACACCTCTATCAGCGTCACTTATGCTCACGCCATGTGTTCTGGTTACCAGAGAAACCACATATGGGTGCCTATTAAGAGATGACAACAGCCTTCACCCTCAGTGCTGGTTTGACACAATAAGGCACAGGCTGTGCAGACAGAGAGAGCGAGCTGTCAAAACACTGTCACAACACAATTAGCTCAGCTAGCTACTTAACATATTCTCGACAACTAATTTACGTTGATGTCGCCCGAAAACCGAACATAACTCAAACAAATTTACCTTAACAATTTCGTGTTTAACATAACTGTCAAGCGGTTGTTTAGAGACCGTTATCAGACAATACAACCGTTTTTTTGACAGTTATCTAGCACAGGCTAACGTAACGTCATGAAGCTAGCGTTAGCTAACGCTAGCTAGCTGCTGCTAGTGACAATCTCAGCACAGCTAACATCGGAACAGAGGTTATGTACAGAAAACTGCACCTTCATTGCAGCTCCGGCGTGTCTACTGTGAAGGAACAGATTGACGAAGTAACCATTGCAGTAAGGAGCGTCACTTATTTATCTGAACAGCCTGAATGCGTCTTAAAGTGATGACAGCAACGACCGGGCCACGGGCATTAGTACTGCTGCTGCTGCTGCTTCTTCTTGCCATAGCCTGCTGCGGCAGCCTGCACGCAGCGACATGGTGTTGCTGCCCCCCACAGGTCATATGTGGAAATGCATGTGCTCAAATGTACAGTTATGAAGGTTGAAAGCACCATTTGGGAGACTGAGGTCATGCCCTCTGTATTTTTTTCTGGCAATTTAGAGGTAATTGAGACTGAGGGTCTGGTCTGGCCTAATTTCTAATTCATCTGTCACCACTTAAACTATTGTTTAAACGCTGCTATAGCAGCAGGGAACTGCTAAAAAGTGGCATTGGCGGAATCAATGCTAGACTCATGGATCTACACGATTGACATACAACTACAGACTCAAAAAACTACTTCAATATGCCATGTCTGTTGGACAGAGCAAATGTGTTGAGTGGAAGTCATCCAATTAGTTGCCTGTTTTGTAGATTTTATGATTAAAAAAAATCTATATACTGTAGGCCTATTTGTCCCATGTTTGATGTCTACAGGCCAGACACTTTCACTTTGCTTTTCACAAACGTAACAGTGGAATAAAATCAGTGGAAAGTACTGACTGCCAGTGTACGGTTTTTGTCTGACACTCTTCAGGTCATTAAAATGCACTTGTCTGATAATCTAACTCTTTAAATTGTTATAGAGGGGAAAACAAAAGCCAATGTTTTAAAATAAATCTTATTTTTAATGGTCAGATTTTATATAGGCCTACATAGTTATCCTCCAAGTACTTTAACCATGATTATGTCTATAAAAACTGTTTTTATATGCACTTTAATAAGCTGCCTGTCATGTGACTTCCGCTCCGGCTCCCTCCCTGTGAGCGCGCCAATAACAAACGTCTCCACTTGATGACGTTGCCGACGCGTCACCTTGTTTTGACTTTGAGCGCGTCCGTCAAACTCCAAAAAACTGCATTTAATACGGTGTAACGATGGAAAGCAACGCCAGTGTCAGTCTGATGATCTTGTACGAGGATGAGTCGGTGGATGTTCACTACGGAAACGGGGCCCGGTTGCAGCTCTCGTCTTGTGGCTGCGAATTCACGCTGGTAAAAGCCAGAGACCCCCACGGACACCCTCTGCAGCCCCCACAGAGAGTCCGACAGAGGACGAGGTTCACCATCAGCACGTATAAGGTGAAGTATGACTTAAGCCTTCCTTCATGAAGGGGTTAATGGTTTGTTAGTCCCAGTCTGTGCCTCTGGTGTATGTATTTAGGCTCACATTGGACCCACAGGCTGCTGTTTGCTGGGATAAATGCACACAGATTATCCTCTGCAGGATGAGTAGAGTCCAATTGTATTCAACATTATAATGTCACTTTACAGGAACTGCTGATGGCTGCACTGGCATTTAGGAATAAATATGCAAGTCGACCATATCTGCCGGAGGAGCTCATCCCCACTGACCAGAGGAAGGTACCAAGAGCTCTTTATTTGTACCTTACTAACTCATGTTTGAGAATTTATCTCCGCATTTCATCCTACAGCCTTTTTACAGCATCGACTCAGACGTGCAGTGGCCCGAGCTGTCCTCCTGTGATGCTGAGCTCGGACCCGGAGGCGAGACCATCGTCAGGTCGGAGGAGGGACGAGCTGTGCTGATTCTGTCGCCCTCAGGTGAAGAATTGTACGTGGAGTTCACATGCAGCCTCAGTCGTATTCAGAATCAGCCCCACGACACGCAGGGTTTTATTAGAGACTCCGACAGCATCCCAGGCACTCAGCAGCAGCAGCAGCAGCAGAATGTAAGCAATCTGATCTGTCAGACCATCGATTACGACACCAAAGGGGTTCATCAAGGAAGAGGAAGCAGAAGGAATGAGTCCATCAGGTCACGGTCCTGTTCTCCTCGGATTACCAGCACAGCTCAGCCGAAGGTAACACCTCTTACTAATATATCTGAGCTTATATCACAGCTTTGATTTTAAATATTTCTCTTCCCTTCCCAGCCAGAGGAGATGTACCAATCCACCACAGTGGTCCAGCATCACTCCTGCTGTGCTGTCGCCCCCATCTGGTGCTACCCCCTCTCCTTGGCCCGCCATCACTGGACGGCCCGTCTCTCCAACCCTGAAGATGTCGGCACCAGCGACCTCACCCAGGAACACAGGAGGATAAAGATGTCAGACGTATCCAGCGTAGAGAGACGGTCTCACCTCCCACAGGCGCTGCCTCTCACATGTCCATCACCTCACTGGCACAGGTTGTAAGATCAGCTGACTGGAGTAGACGTGAAGCTCCATTTGACAGTGTTCATTTACTGATTTAAGCTTCCTCACTCGTGCATTTAAGGTGGAAGGTTAAAGACCCCCTGGCAACCAAGGAACATGCAGACGAAGATCTTCCAACAGAGCCGATCAAAGTGATCTGGTGTCAAGGGGTCACCTACAGGTTGGTGCAGAGGATCCTTTCTTTAAGGATCTTCGACATTTTGTGTTTCAAGACTTGGAATAAGAATATAAGCCTCCAAAAGAACATTTGAAGTGCATAGTTTAGACTTAAAGCTACTTGTAACAGGTGCTTTGTAACTGGTGGCTGTCTCCTGTGTAGGATACTGAGTGGCGTCGTCTCAGTCATAGAGGTCTCCCCAGGAGATGGATCAGTCATCCGGTCTAACGGCGTCCTTAACACTTATTTTACCCATCGCAGACCAGAGCTCCTCTCAGGGCGGGTACATTTCAGCTTCTCACCACAGAGATGTCATAAAATCTAATCTGCTATATTTAAAATAGCACTGGAGCAAAAATACAAGCACTCAGCTATCTGTCCATCTCACAGGTGAAAGAGATAACATACCACCTGAACAACCTTCCCCCTGACGTACCTGGACAGCCGTACTCTAT
The DNA here is from genome assembly GCF_042242105.1 of Pempheris klunzingeri. Taxonomy (NCBI): domain Eukaryota; kingdom Metazoa; phylum Chordata; class Actinopteri; order Acropomatiformes; family Pempheridae; genus Pempheris; species Pempheris klunzingeri. The sequence goes on from NC_092018.1 coordinate 28,200,408, forward strand.
ATGCTCTGTTGTGAGTCGTGCAAGCAGGTACGCCACTGCTTCATCACACCACGTCTAACTGAAAAAAAAATAAAAATCTTCTTCATGTCACCGGTTGCTGACCCATCACTTCGCTCTTTTACAGGATTCTCGCTTGCTACAACGAGGCCAAGCAATCACTGAAGCTCCCCGCCGCGGCCAGCTGCTTGCAAGAGGTCAAAGAAGTAGTCCCTGCTGATTTTACTACAACTGTTGGTATCTACAGTATTAATACAGCGCTCACGCTTCTAAATTGATTATAATTTTGTTCCCAGGGCAGTCATGTTTCTAAACCGGCCATGATTGAAGAAAATGTGTCCAATCCTGTATCTGTTGAGCCTCACATGAATGTCACACAGACAGTAGAGAGTCGGTGAGTTCTGTTTTTCTGATCACTCCATTGGTATTATATCATTGAAAGCTGAGCAACTTGTAAATGATGTTGTATTACTTTCTATTCAATTTAGGTCAGATCTTGTCGCTGCAGAACTGGAGAAGATAAGACGATTCAACTGTATCCTGAACCAGTGGGATGACTGAGTGGCTGTAGACGTTAGAATATTGCAAAATTCCTGTGTTATATTATAACATCGCCTGGTATTGTAGTTACAAGTACCGACACTGTACATAGACAATGCTATGGAAGGATGGTGTGTGTGCTCTTTAACGTCCCGCACCCAGTTCTGCTGGAGAACAACCACATGTTAAGGAGTGAGAGAGGATGTGCAGGAGCGGAGGGGAGCTCTGCAGAGGAGGTGGCCCATGAAGCAGTGAGTGAGAGCTGCATCGCTGAAGCTCTTCAGAGAACATCCAAGGCCATAAAGGACATCGATGCTTTCATATCCGCAGCCACACTGAGCTAAAAGAGAAGAAGAAGAAGAAACCTCACTGTCTGACTGTTGTGGCTTCAGGTATATACAGCTGTTATGTGTGAAATAAAGATTTTTCTTTATGTTAATGCTGGTAGATGGATTTTTATTGCTTGATTTGAGATTTTAAGTGCAATTCTATTTAACTAATAACTGCCAAAAATACAAACAAATACAAAAGTATCATGAAATGTTGGTTGCTAATCACCAAGTCTTTGTCACCACACAGTCCCTCCCTGTCAGGGCCACAGATAAGAGCTTGCAATGGTGCAAAATGACTTTTACACCATGTTTTCTCCTCCTCCACCCATGATAAATTGTGGTTATAATGTACAAGATGCGACTCATTTAAAAAAAAAAAGCCTCAGTGTGACACAGTTTTCGCTATTTCTGGATTATAAACTCGGTGTTAATGTAGGTCACTACTCAAACTCGGCTGTGATCTTGCATTCAACCATAGTTTCAGGTGCAATATGTAGGCCTACATAGGACTCTATTTTTGATTTTTCAAAAATAACATCATTGAACATAACTTTTACTCTTTAATGTCAAGTGGTGCTTTTAATGTCTCAGTAAATTACAGCTGAAAAGAAGGCAACAGCTGGAGAGAGCTGTACCTGTATCTTTATAAAGTGGTGATATTAGTGCTGTCTCCCAATACCAAAGTCAGTAATGGGGCTTTTATTCATCTGCATTTCATGATTAAACCAGACACATGGTTTTAGTTATCTAGCTATCTAGTATCTAGTTATTTATTAGATATTATTATCCTTTATAATTGGAACTTAACGTGCTTGTTATAGTATGTATTTGTTAATGATTGATTGCACTTGATGACTATCAGAGGTTTGCATATATTAAAGGTGCATGAACAAACAAATTCACTGCAACCGTCAGAGTTTATATCATAATTTTAAATGAATCAATAATTATTCATGCATTTCATTTCATTGTGGGTTTTACAGTCTTTGAATCATGCTAAGCAGACAGCACTTCTTTTTTCACTCAGTGAAGAGCCAAATACTTCCTTTGTAGGAGGACCATTTTTATATAGTGGCTGTATCACACAGTCTGTGGCCTCACATGCTTAAACACCCCAACACACCACAGTCAAAGATCAGGTAAGTGGTTACCAACTGCTTTTTCTACTCTGTGAAATCATCATAGGTAGCTTTTTCATCTTTCTGCCTCCCAAAACGTGCATTTAATGTTATTTATGTTCATGCTTTTTACCCTCGTGGCCTCAGTCTTGTCTTTTCTCTTTCAATGATATGTGGCAAAATTAAAAAGTGAAGCGATTTTAGCCTGAACTAAAGAAGTTTGTTCATTTTCTTCTGTATAGGAAAGGCAGTCATTCATCTGAGGAATCATGGCTCAGTTCAACACAAGAGGACACTCTAAGCCGGTGCATGTTGCATCCTCTGTTCAGGCAAGAATAGCTGCTTTGGAGAGGAATCTAGCACGTGCTGCAAACACAACCAGTAACTCTCCCACTCCTGCTCCTAGAATATTCACTGCGCAATCATTTAAATGCGTTGAAGTGCAGAGAGACGCTTCTTCCTCTGGATCCTCTCTGCCTTCTCATACCAAAAATGTAGTGATGACACTTGCAGTGAGAGCAAGTGCTGCCTCTATCGCTTCAGTCAGGCCAACGTGGATGATTGACAAAGGACTGGAGTCTTCCACAGTCCTGAGACCAGAGCTCCAGAAACTCAGACTGTCTCCTGTGCAACAAAACCGTGTTACTAAGGGGCAAAGTTTGACTGCCAATGAAAACACCATCCACACCAAACCCCCCAAACATCCAAACTACATCAGAACATCTGGAACCCAGAATAAACCCCAGAGGCTGAGCACCGTCCATTGTTCTCCTAAGAGGAATCTTCCTGATGTGTTTGCTCTGGGAAACCCTCCTCCGAAGCCCAGCAGGCCTCCAAGTGTTGACCTTGATCGATTTAGAAGGAACAGAACGTCTTTGAATGATGGTGAGAAACAGTTTTAAATGAAATCATCTTTCCCCACATGCACATATTGCTTCTTCAAATACTGTAATGCTAAAATATGTAAACAGAGTTTAAGAGTTAAATTAAGACAGGATTTTTTATGTGACAGGACCACGGATGAAAATGCCACTTCCTGTTGCTTCTCCACTTCCACCTTTACATTTGTGCCCATCATCATCCAACTGTGCAGCTGCTTTGTAAGTGTCCATATGTGAAGCTGCTGTATTATTGCAAATTGAAGGACCTTCAGTTTTCTGTCAACATAATGACATGTGCAGATACAGCTCTTCGCCTGCAGCTTCTCACGGGAGGCTGCTGGATCAGATCCTCGCTGATGTCAACTGTATCCTTTACGAGTTGGGACTTAGTCACAGCTGCAAAGACAAAGTCAGTCCCAGTCTGCCTGTGAAATGTTTGAACTGATAAAATCTCTTTCTGGCCATAATTGAGGTGTGAACAGTTGGACAACGATGAGAGCTATGATGATGTCGGCATCATGATCCCTCCACCGCTCCCCAGTGAAGGTCGTGCCTTGCAATTTTATGTCATTTAACAAAAACAAAAATATATACCAGTGTCTGCATATTACACAAAGGCAAGTAAAGTCAATTGAGGGGCATGATTACTGAATTTCTCGTTTCATTGTCTTCACAGATCATCCTTCAAAGACAGGAGAGGTGATTTTATTCATCCCAGTTTATACTTGCAACCACACTGGTGCCTTTAATACAGGTTTGATGCTATTTAATTACATGACTCTGACGATCAGGAGCCGACAGGAACCATCAACTCAGAGGAAATGAGGAGGAAAGACATACAAGCCAGAAAGAAACAACTGAAACAGCAGAAAAACCAGGAAGCAACGCCGTTCTTCAAGGTAAAAGCACACAGCAGTGACAGCAGTACGTGAATATTCTATTTCATGTATTGTGCAGAGGAAACCACAAACACCATTAATAACACAGAATACGTTTTTTTAAAAGTGGCTCATAATCTCCTCGTCCTCAACTAGAATAAAGGAGCTGTTCCTGACATGAATCAAGGTGAGTGGGATCATAAAGACCTTCCTCAGTACAAGCAACCCAGAGGTACATTGGCTGACCAGGAGCATGGAGAGCTAATGGGAGTTGCTCACAGACATTTTGTGCACACTAAGATCTTAAAAGACTAAAGTCAGTGTAGAAGTTTTCTGTCATTCATACTATTGTGATTTATTGCTGATTTTATGGTTTCCCTCTCTTTCAAAGCATGCAAAATCATAAGCTGTTTGTATTGCTTTTAAGTGATTTAGTTTCTCTAAATACAATAAGATATTAATAAGATCCTCGACACAGTTGTAATTTTATCATTCTTGTTTTTCAAACAGCCGAGGAGGATGATGTTTATGTTGATGTGGATAATAATCCAGACACCAGGTTGTATTCTTTTTGTAACTAATTTCTTCTGAAGGGATGGGCCACTTTGGCTTATTTGTCACTTTAAAAAAATGCGGATTGTGAAAATGTAGATTGCAGTGGGTGTGTGTGTGTGTGTGTGTGTGTGTGTGTGTGTGTGTGTGTGTGTGTGTGTGTGTGTGTGTGTGTGTGTGTGTGTGTGTGTGTGTGTGTGGGCGACACGGAGTGGTCAATATGATTAATGCAACTGTCACAAAGGCGGCCATGTTGGTTCTAGTGTTGGAACCTTGAAAAACGTGAACATCTGTGTAAATTATTGTAATCAAACATGACACCTTTCTACAAATACTACATTTTTATGTGTTTGTTGAAGTTGAGTCAGAGAGGCCTAAGTTTTACACCAAGACTAAGAGTTTATGACATCCGGTTGGAAACTGTTAGGTGTATAACCTTTCATTCTGCTTTAACCACGTCATACTGCATCTTCATAATGTTTTTTTTCTGTTTTCCCATCAGAGTTGCTCTACTGTCACAACCAACAGGTGAAGGTAAATATGTTTGTATAACATTTTTCCTTATATTGTTGGCACTTGGAGGCTGTGACCATGTATCATAGTGAACATGAATTGTCTCTGTGCCCGCAGATGATGTTTATGATGATGTTTGTTCCCAGGATCCTCCACGACCTTCTGACGGGTAATAATCTCAATGATAGCCTACATATTTTCTCTGACATGTTGTGTTTCGAAGGTTGCTAGACAGTGAGGCTCTTACAGTGATTTCTTTCATATTGACAATGGTATGAAGTTGCTGCATGATGTCTGTGTGATAGTATGTTATACATGTGATTATGTAATTCTACACAGGTACGACATTTGTGATGAAAGCAAAGAAGGTATGTTCTGTTATCTCAAAATAGCATATTAACAGACCAGTTGTAGTGGGAAAACCGCTCCATCTACTCATGCAGTTACATGGGTACAATTTTATATGTTTATATTATGTATTGTGCTTTTTTAATTCCACTGCATTTTATTCAACAACTGTAGTTACACTGCACACAGAGATTTTAAATAAAAAAGCAACTTATAAAACATGGTTCATTTATTTAACTACACTCAACTGATAATAATTCTTTACGTTTACATAATTGAGATTTTGAAGGCAGGACTTGTTATTGAGTGAATCTTACATTGTGGTGTTTCTTCTTCTTCTTCTTCTTCTTCTCCTTTCAGCTTTTCCCTTCAGGGGTGGCCACAGCGAATCAGTTGCCTCCATCTAACCCTGTCTTCTGCATCCTCTTCTCTCACACCAACTACCTTCATGTCCTCTTTCACTGCATCCATAAACCTCCTCTTTGGTCTTCCTCTAGGCCTCCTGCCTGGCAGTTCAAAACTCAGCATCCTTCTACCGATATATTCACTATCTCTCCTCTGGACGTGTCCGAACCATCTCAGTCTGGCCTCTCTGACTTTATCTCCAAAGCCTCTAACATGTGCTGTCCCTCTGATGTACTCCTTCCTGATCCTATCCATCCTGGTCACTCCCAAGGAGAACCTCAGCATCTTCATCTCTGCTACCTCCAGCTCTGCCTCCTGTCTACATTGTGGTGTTTCTACTTTTACTTTATCCTCCGCCACTACAAGACCACACATTCATTGAGAGTCAATGTAAAAAAAAAAAAGAAAATAGAAAATAAAATACTGAATAAATATTTCTTTTGTTTCTACAGAGTGTATCTATGAAATTGAGTAATCTACAGTAATGCCTGTGACAGTGTGAAGGGCACGGATCAGAACCTGGGATCATCTTGATGCCTGCATTTATCATTAACTGTTTATATTTTCGTGCTTTTGTTGTTGCAACCTGCAGTTTGTAAATAAATGTGGCAGTCCTGAGCTTTTAACAGTGAAATGGTGGCACTCCTTTATAGATCTGGACTGTTTCTCTTACTGATTATGGATAAATGTGTAATCATCTGCGACTCGTTGTTGATCATCGGTGATGCAGAAGTGTACCGTTTCTATCTATCACCAATAAAGATCCATAAATCCATGCAGCTATTTTGACCTCTGTTAAAATATAATGGTACTATATCTGTGATGATGTGCCGCGCTGTTAAATAGTCCCCTCTTCCCTCACCATAATACAATCACCAGGTCAGATTTATGTTTTTATCCATGATAAGATTAGAGAGGATTAAGGAGGATCCAGCTGATCTCAGTTCCGTGGGAGGTCTGCTGCGTCTCCGCCGCGACCGCCCTCCCCTGCTCACCCCAGTTATCTGTTTTCTCGCGAGAAGCCACGAAGTTTCCGGTGTTGTGTATGTTCCTGGAAACATGGCGGCCAGCTTCCGCGGCCGTCCTATCCGGAGTCTTCGGATGCGAGGTAAGCGTGGAAAACTCGGTTCAGCGATGTGTGTGCTGGAAGGATATTGTAAAACTAGATGTTCTCAGGCATGTGTTGACCCCGGCGTGACCCCTCACCGTGTCCGCGCTGTGTGTTTTTGACAGGTCGGAATGACAGCGGGGAAGAAAACGTACCGCTGGATCTGACCAGAGGTAAGCAGCGGCTTCATCACAGCACCCTGAAAGCGATTATTGTTCAAAATGGATGAGCAGCTGTTCTGCAAACACTAGCCCAGTGGAGTGGAAGTCCCGTCAGTCAGTGCACTTGTCCCGGCATTGCTGTTGTCATTCCGTCCGTTTTCCCTGCCTGTGTCGTCTAATAACACCGCTAGAGATCTCATAATAACAGGCGGCAGCGAGCTAACTAACTAGCTGAGTTAGCGTTAGCTAGCTGCCACGGCTAACCAGCCATGACGACGCTCTGTTGTTGTGATTGGTGTGAGTGGGCAACATAGCCTGTTATTTAGCCAACCAGCCATAAGGGCTGCAGTCGTGCATCGGTCATCGCTGGCTGGACGAGAAAGTGAGTTTCAAGGATTGTTGAATTTAGGCACAACAGGGTGCGCAGGGTGGGTTTTTCCAGTGGTGCACTGAGCCTGGTCTGATGTTCTCCTCCAGCTGCACCTCCACAACATGCCAGTGTGTTTAAATGGAGCAGCACCTCTCCGTCCCAGTCTCTGGGAACCAGGCACCAGCTGGTTCTATTCCAGCCCTGTGGACGTATTTTTACGCCTGAAATGGCAGATGAATGCCGCCTAAAAGACCAACACTATTTAAGTCCCTTTGACATGTTCTGAGCCCCCTTTAACGGATCAGATACACTTAATCTTAATCTGTGAGCTCTTCCATCACGGATTTGCAAAATAGTAATGGGTGGGACATTTTGTCAACCGCACTGCTTCATTTGGGGTCAGGGTTTGTGCCTCACAGCATAATGTTGGTGTGTTTGTACAGTCCTCAAACTGAAGACTAGACCATGTCTGTACGCGAGCGTCAAAGATCACAAAGTCCAAAATTCCCATGCAAAGTTCATGCAGACCGTCTTTTCTTGCATACATAATCTTATATGGGACACCTGCTCAAACTAGCCCACAGCCATTTGCATGCACAGGACGAGATGCTTTGCTTTGTTATTTATCTCTCATGAGATCATTTGTACATTCTGTACTAATGTGGGTTAATTCAGTTCAGTGCATGCAAAGCAGTTTGTAGTTGCCCACTATTTTGACACTCTCAATAATCTTTTCCTGTGTTTTGTCATGTGTGGTCATGTTTATTGCTTTGGCTTGATGACTAATGCAGATAGCCATTACTATTTGACAGATTCAAACTAAATCTGGCACATCCTCTGGTAATATATTGTATGCCATCCATTAAGCTGGTCTATTCATTGTTTCTGTAGCATTTTGTTGAAATACTGTGTTTGCAACTCTTTTCAGCACAAACTAAACTGCTGTGAAATAATACTGATTCTTGCCAAGAGAATACCATCTGTCTTTTCCGAACGAGCTTTTAGCATCACAGTAAGCGCATGACAGCTGAAAGGAACTGAAAACAAGAAACTCGTCCCCACTCAAGTCTTGCTTTTGCTGTTTGGACCTTGTTTTGACTTTACACACTAACATTAGTTTGACCAGACAAACCAACTTCCTTCCTGCAACATGTCAACGATGGTTCATCAACTTATATTATGGCAATATGGCTTAATGCTTGTCTTAGTTACATTGTATTTCCATTTCTTTCTCCTGCAGAACCGTCAGAAAACTTCCGTGAAATCCTTCAAAATGTGGCCAAACCACACGGAGTCAGTAACATGCGAAAACTGGGCCACCTGAACAACTTCATAAAGGTAAGGCTTTCAAGTGTTATTTGTTATTTTAGGCAGTGCTGACAACACTGAGTTGTGATCTCCCAAATCCAGTTGAAGCTGTGGACACAAATATAAAGCTTTTCAAGAAGGCTGACTCACTGTTCAGATGCAAAGATTGACTAGCTGTGCCCCCCCCCTCCCTCCTCTGTGTCACCACTAACCTCTCCTTGATCCTCTCCTCTTGGGTGTTGCTGCCAGCAGGCCTAGCTGTGCCTGTCATTGTGATGCTGACAGTGGAGCTCCAGGGATGCAAAAGCATTCTGACCTAATGTAAATCAAGAGCAGCGCTCTGACTTTGAAACCTGAGATTTCAAATGCCCAGTTATTGTTGGCATGAACCTCAGACACTCTCATTCATAAGATCTCTATTTCTCCCAATTTTAGTCAGTATGTTGAAATGGTTTCCGTGTGCCGACGATAAATGATCAGTCTTCTGTCAGTTTTCTGCTATACTGCTGGTGATTGATGCACACACCAATTTCTTAAAATTGTGTGTTCAGGTAAACTGAAACATAAACCAAGTGATCACGGAGAGCAGGAGGCATCACAACAGAGCGTTAATATGCTAAGACCAACCTGAATAACTGGGCTGTGTCTGCCTGAATTATCAGCAGATGACTGCAGTTATGCAAAGATTTATTGTTTGCAAATGAAAAAAGGACAATTATAGATTTGGTTTTGTTCTCATTGTTTTGGGGTTTCATAGCAGATAGAGAGGTTCTTTAAATGCCTCTTTTTTTTTTATTTTGACATGTAAACACAGGTTTTAGAGCTTAGTGTTCTCCTTTGTGCAAACATGGCCAGTCTGTCAGCCTTGTGATGAAATAATGACCTTTTCTGCCTTCCACCCAACACAAGCTTGCACAGTCTCCAGCCTTCCTGTTATTTTGAACAGGAATTGGGGCACACTTTTTTTTTTCTCATTTACTCATTAAGAAATGAGAACATTATTTTTACAACTGTCCGATTCAGCATCCCATCCCTGGCCGCTGGTTCCTGCTTAGACGTCTGCTGATTTCAGCTGAGCGACATGCTGCCTAAAACCAGGTCTGTCTGTCTGTCTTGGACACATTTTGACCAGTCGGTGTTGCCGCTGCAGACAATGAGAGTCGGCCCTCAGAAAACTGTGCAGCTGGCATTGTAGCAGGCTGAAGGCTGAGCGTGGGCCTGCCATACACTTAACTCTCATGCTTACAACTGACAGGAGGGTAATAGCAATGACGTGTGTGTGTGTGTGTGTGTGTTAGAGCACCCTGCCTCTGATTCCTTATATGGGTTCCAGGACAGTAAGGGTGACCTAATCCCCCCGGAGAGTGTCACATGCCCGTCTCCTCTCCCCTCCTCCTGCCTGCTTGGGGTCTGACATCACAGCTGCTTTAAAACACAGGGTGTCTATTAGAAAGGTGGCAGCTACGAAATGGCAGCATCCTTTGCCCAAGGAGCTCATTGCTTTGTGGAGATGATGAGTTTCAGACTGTTCTGTTGTTCGTTTTGGCCTGTTAGTTGTCTCTGACTGTCAACGACAGCCTCTGACTGTTTATATGACGACCTGCTTTTGTGCACATACAATTTGAATCACACCAGCTGTGTGTGGGCCCCTGCTGATGATGGAGGACCTGTGGTGAGCGACTGCTAAAAGTGGCATTTCATGTCAAAAAACGGGCTCCATTGCCAGGCCTGGCCACATACATACAGAACAGGGTACAGAATTGGACAACCCTATTGTTTACTCTCTGTTATCACCCTCTATTTTCACATATCCAACAACCCATATGTTCACACAAGCAGATGCACTCATAAACATCTAATGGTGGAAGGTGACACAAACCAACACCCACCACTGGACTTGTGAATGTGGTGCCCCAGTGCTTTGGAATTATAACCTCCATCTACCACCAGTGAAAGCATAACATTATCCAGTCGCGACTCACCTACTCCAAACAAGTCAGCATGTAACAGACAAGTGAAAAAATACAACAAACAGACCTGCATGGCTCCTGCGACACCCTGCAGGAAAGTGTTTGTTAGTTTGGATTGTCACTTAGTTTGATGCTTTTTTAAATTTTTTGTTCCAACACTGTTAAACAGTGACATTCTCAGGAGGCGATGGTGCCATTTTGTAGTTGCTGAACTTCCAGTTCTGCCTTAATGCCTGAGCAAGGCTGACTTCTATCCTTGACCAAAGCCATGTGAATGCTTTCCTTGTATGAATCAATGCATTTCTTTTTTGTCTCTGTGTTATAGCTGCTATGCAGCATTAGCCACCGTGAGGAAAACTTTGGGTTTACATATGAAGAAATCATCATTTGGTGAGTGTTTTCAGCAACCAGTAGTCACTGATTGTGCACCATGTGCTTTTTCTCAACATGTGCTCTATTTCTATTGGCTTGTTATTTATGCAGCCAAGACCACAGTCAGGCCCTGTGGCTAATCAGTTGGAATGTTTTGCATGTGGAACATTATTCTGAGATTTTAATTGAAAAGCAACAGGAATCAGAAATCATCATGGTAATTAAATAATTCAGGAAATAACAATAATTTGCAGAGTCCTGGTAAATCTTATTTCATGTCTGTTTTGCAGTTGTGGACTAATTAAAGTCTTTTTTTAATCTCCTAGTCTGCGACTAGCTCTTCTGAATGAAGCTAAGGAAGTGCGTGCTGCAGGGTTGCGGTCGCTCCGCTACCTCATCAAAGACACCACGGTGCTGCAGAAGGTCCTCAGACTCCAGGTGGACTATTTGATAGCCAGGTGAGACCCTGCTCTGGCCACACCAGTCAGGTGGAAAAGTGCTGCCTGGCTGACTTTTTATTTTGTGGCTCAAAGAACATTCCTTTTTACAGGATGTCACTTAATTTGTACAAAGGATCCTTTGAAATGTTATGCTGCAGTCACACTTTTTTTCCCTCTGCTGACATATTTATTTTTCTCTGACTGCCTGGCTGTGGTAAAAAGAAAAAGACACAACTAATTATGCTTGTGTGCTTGTTTAGATGCATAGACATCCAGCAGAGCAATGAGGGGGAGAGGACTCAGGCTCTTAGACTTGTCCGAAAGGTAAGATAATATGTCTCTTTTTAATTTTCCTACTTTAACAGCCCTTCCTTCTGTAATTGACAGCAAAACGACAGTGACTTGCACTGTCGTTTTGCTGGAGAAATCTGCCCTCTGCCCTCACTAATCAGCCTTAGTGCCACCAGAGAGATCGGTGGGTTTGCAGCAGTGTCAGCGTGTGGATGGTTTGCACAGGTCTGCAGGCAAGGTTATTTATAGCTCTTTCTGTAGTTTACTGTAAACTCTCTTCACACATACACACTCACACTCACGCACACAGACACATGCACACATAGAGTCAGGGTCTGGTTTCAGGAAAGGACTAATGGCCGTCCAGGCAGTAATACAACCCCTGTGTTCACTCCATGATATAGCCTGGTCCCTTATCATAACACACATCTCTGTTGTCACCTCTTGGATTATAACTTCTGAGGTATGTGATCCTCAGAGTGCATCCAGGTCCCGTTTTTTGCATTTCAAAAAGTGATCTCCTTTCTCCAGAGTTCTATAAAAAGTGGCCATAAAAAACGTTTCACTGTAGTTATTTTTTCTATCTGTTTTTTTTGAGTTTGAGTTGTTTGATGACGATGATGTTTTCATCCTCTCCCTCCCTCTGTAGATTATCACTGTCAATGCGATGCTGTTCCCCACCTCTGTTGCAAACTCTCTAATTGCTGTGGGCACGGACGGACTACAGGAGAGAGATCGCATGGTGCGCGCAGCCATCGCCATCGTCTGTGAGCTAGGCGAGTAGCTGGCCTTTTGAGATGGAGATACACAACGCAGAGAACCATTAATTCCACACACACAGTGGCGTTGTGGGGAGCCCATGGGCCATTAATGCCCTGTAAAAAACACATACTTAATATTTCTTTGTTGCTGTCTGCTCTGTAGCCCTGAAAAACCCAGAGGTGGTGGCCAAACGGGGAGGCCTCAGCACCATCCTGAAGAGTGTGATTGACTGTCAGCTGAGTCGCATCAATGAAGCTCTGATCACCACCGTCCTTCATCTACTCAACCACCCACGTACCCGACAGTACGTGCGTGTCGATGTCGAACTGGAGGTACACACACCTACACACACACACACACACATATGAATTGAGGGGAAGCTGCTGTTTATAAATGAGCCAGTGTGCTGGGAGTCATTCCAGTCAGGATTAGCAGCCGTGGGGTGGCCATCTCTTTCCCATGGAGCTTACAGTAATCAGTTACCGCATTTCTCTAAAACCTCATTGTCAGTAAACAGACGCCTGGGACAAAAGCATTTCATCACCGCAGTCATGATCTCCTCACTGATGTCATGTGAGATCTAAAGCAGGTTAATTAGTACTTCGGGAAGGTTTCATGGGAATATTTAAGAACGCCTCCACTTCATTTCCGAGAACTAATTTAGAGCTCTAAATTCTGTACTCATCCATGTTTCGTGTGTGTTCGGTCCTCCAGCAAATCCTCGCGCCTTTCACGGATTTTCACTACCGTCACAACGCAGACACGGCTGAAGGGCAACTCAAGTGAGTGTGTGTGTGTGTGTGTGTGTGTGTGTGTGTGTGTGTGTGTAGGGGGGGGGGGGGGGGGGGCATGAAGAGTGTCACTGTTGCAGCGGAAACAAAAAGATATTGTTCTGACATTTCCCTCTGTTTACCGTTGTCTGTGATCCTATATTGGTGACACCATGCGTTGAGAGAGCCAAGGGTTTGTATAGTGTTTTTGTGATATGACCCTTGTTATCAGGGCTGCTTGACTCCAGCATGACTTGCCTGAGGATGTGAAGCAGGCTAAGTCACGTTAATCCTTTAAGTCACCCTGAAAGGTTTGCTTTTATATAAAAAAGATCTTTCATTGAGTCTCCTTGACTCCCTTTTGATGCTTTGCTTTTAGTTTTGCTTTTGTGGTGCAGTTTAATTCTTTGGGAAATGCTTTTTAATGCTCTGTGAGAAATGCGACACAGAGATCATAATGATGTTGTGTGTATGGAACACGGTGTCCTGTTTTTAATGGGTGTGTGTTTGCATGATCACAGGGAGGACAGAGAGTCCCGTTTCTTGTCGAGTAGAATGGCTATAGTGGCAGCCTTTCGCTCCTGGTCTGGTAAGATGTAGTAATAAATGTAGTCATAAAGACTAATTAGTGTTATATTACTTGTGCTATACTGTTGAACGTAACTTAATTGTTGTCTGCTTCTTTACTCAGGGATTATCAACCTATGCAAGGCTGGAAACTCTGGAATCCAATCTTTAATTGGCTTACTTTGCATACCAAATATGGAAGTTAGGGTGAGTACGTGTGTGTGTGCTCCCCTGAGAGTTGGCAAATGTATCTTGTATATCAAATGCGTATGCATCTGATTGCTGTAATGTAATTTGCCCTGCAGAAAGGCTTGTTGGAGGTGTTATATGAGATATTCAGGCTCCCCGTGCCCATCGCAACTCAAGACTTCACTGAAGCTCTTCTAAGTGTTGGTGAGTAAAACATCTTTTATATCCTCACAGTTTATTTTTATACGTCCTCCCAGAATCTTGGTACCCACAAGGTTGCACTATAAAATGTTTTGGTGCTCTGAGAACCCAAACAAGTCCACATTTTACACACACAGTTGAAGCTTATCTTTGCTCTGGTCGTCCTCAGACCCCGCCAGGTTCCAGGACACCTGGAGACTGTCTGATGGGTTTGTTGCTGCTGAAGCCAAAGTCATCCTGCCCCATCGGGCCCGCTCTAGGTGGGAGACCACATGAGGGAACAGAAATGGAATGAGATGGAACAAAATGGTCATTTCAGTGTTGACATGAGCCACAAAATTCTTTTTTTTCTGTTTGCTTCATTAGGCCTGATCTAATGGACAACTACCTGGCATTTGTTCTTTCTGCCTTCATCACCAGTGGGCTGTTAGAGGTGAGCTCATGCAGTGTTTTTTCCTTTTAGACCTTTCCACCCCGAGGCTGCTTTAGAAAAAATAATTTGATTCAGCATCTTTAGGAGTAGCACACATCATGCTTTCTCTGATTTTTATTGTGTCACTATTTTACACCCCCACCTTTGTCGCTACAGGGCCTTGTTGAAGTTGTGACCAGTAGCGACGATCAGCTTGCCATCAGAGCCACAATCCTCTTGGGAGAACTTCTACACATGGTAATATTAAAATGCTGAAAACATCTGTGACAAGTTTATTTATTTATAGTATTGGTCATTAAGATTCTAACACTAGATGTGTCTTTTTTTCTTCCACCCGTCCCCATCTCGTTCAGGCGAACACCATCCTTCCTCATTCCCACAGCCACCACCTGCACTGCCTTCCCACCCTCATCAACATGGCAGCCTCCTTTGACATCGCACAGCAGAAACGACTGTGAGTGCACTCTGACATGAATTTTCAGTTTTAGCACGTTAATTTACCGGTAATATAACCAGCGCGTGTATGTTAAAACCTTGCAAATCAAATTTCTGGAAAATCCAAACATCCCCCTCATTTGTTGTTGTTCCAGTCGTGCAAGTGCAGCAGTCAACAATCTGAAGCGTTTCCATGAGAAGAAGAAGAAAGGTCTGAAACCACACAGTCTTTACCTGGACCACATCATCCGCAAGTCTGTGTCTTCACATAACCGCAGAGAGTCGCACCCGCGCGCCCACAGGGACATCTATGTTATTAAGGTAAACATGAACATGCTTCTCAGACTCTAGATTTTAGGTTTAGCCTCATGGCCGCAACATGTTAAGGTAGTTTAAAGGGATACGTTTAGGGAAATATGCCTTTTTGCCATCTGACACACAGCTGAGCGTTCAGGACAGAGGTGCAGAGCGTGTTTAGCTTAGCACAAACGGTGAAAATGGAGGGAAAGCGAAACAGCTTGCCGTGTTTCACCTCCAGAACAGTCTTATTTACATGATATTTTGATAGGAAGTAAACTAGCCGCCAATTCATCCAAGAGTGACCTGGATGTTATAATCTGGCGAGTTAGCAGGACCTGCACAGCCAGCTGTTGTTGGTCAGAACATGGCTTCAATGTGTACGCTAACATCTCCTGAGACTGCATTGTGTCATTACCTATTTCTGCATGTTTTAAATACACAAGATACAATGTCAGAACGATGCGGCTTTGAGTTATTAGAAGGTTCCCTAGATGAAGTTAGGCTAGCAGTTTCCCCTTGCTTTTAGTGTTTGTGCTAAGCTAAACTAAATAGACATAAGAGGTTGTAGGAAAATTGTTGAAAACCTGCTTTCATTCTTTGGACAGTAAAAAAAAATACATCTTTGTATTTTTTACATTGTCAAAGCATGTTTTTCTGTGTTTGTGTTCAGGACACAGAAGAAGCACTGATGATGAACCTGAGAGATAGTCAAATTCTCAACCACAAGCAGAACCTGGAGTGGAACTGGTTGCTTATCGCCACCATCCTTAAGGTCTGGTTGTTCTCATGTTGCACCACAGACTCGGTTGTCATTTCTTTTCCTGTCTAATGGTAAAAAATGTTTTTTTTCTTCTCCCAGTGGCCAAATGTAAATCTCAGGAACAACAAAGATGAACAGATGCACAGGTGAGACTCTCCAACCCATTCCAAGAGTTTAAATAGTCCGATGTGGTTGTCTGACTTTCACAATAGTTTTAAATACTACTTTGTTTTTTTTAACTTTATTTTTATTAAACATAGAAAGACACAATACAGAACAGAACACTCCTTGACAACATCACAGACTATATATGACATATAAAACCCTTTTGGGGCCCAGAAAACTTAATATCAACAAGTAAATTAATGGAGAGTTAAGACATTACAGCATAGTGAGGGGTTCCCCTCAGTTATAGAGGGATCTTGCTATAGGTAGCCACCTCCTCACAAAGACATCAACCCTCAATTGTAATTGAGCAGTTAAGGCCTCCATTTCATACACCTCCCTCAGCTTCTGTTTCCACTGGGCCACTGTAGGTGGCTGTGGATTCATCCAATTTATTGTCACCATTTTCCTAGCAGTCATCAAGATCTCTGGTGTACACGTCCTCAGGAGTCAGATCTAAAATAAATTGACTTGGGGTGAATAGTAAATCAGTTCCCATAACTTTATCTATCTCTCTCTTTACCCCCTTCCAAAAAGGAGGCATCATTGGGCAATCCCAAAATATGTGCGAGTGATCGCCAACCATTCCACATTTTCATTCCAACAGTTTATTGCAGCTGGGTGTCTATAAACTTGGAAACCACCGAAGGTGTCTTAAAGAACCTTGTCTTCATCTTCCAATCAAACTCCTTCCACATGTTACTATTAATACCCTTATGACATCCAATGCACATTGTTTCCCATTCTCCATCTCTGATTATAATATTTAACTCCAGCTCCCATTTATTTCTGATATAAAAAGTATTGTCTGGTATATCCAGTAACAGATTTCTATATATATGGGAACCATGTTTTTTGTTGGGAAGCTGATTTTTAATTATATTAATAAAATATGTCTCTACATTTGTTGGAGCATTTTTAATTATATTCCAATCTTTATGGCTTGTGATGTAGTGTCTAATTTGAAAGTACCGGAACATGTCACTTTGGGGTAGAGAGAATTTGTCTTGGAGATATGAGAACGGCTGATAAACATTGTACTACTTTGTTTTTACTGTGTGATGCAGGTTTGTGCGGAGGCTTCTGTACTTTTATAAGCCCAGTAGTAAGTTGTACGCGGGGCTGGCGTTGGATCACCCAAAGGCCAGACAACTCACCGTGGTCGGCTGTCAGTTTGTAGAGTTCCTCATGGACTCTGATGAGGTTAGAAACGTGTGCATGTACACAAAAACACGCACATTCCTTTTTTACTTTGGGTCATTTTCTAACTTGCCTGTCCTGTCGACTCTCTCTTTCTCTCTCTCTTTCCTTCCCACATTCACCAGGATGGCCAGGGTTACCTTGAGGACCTGGTGAGGGACATGGTGTCATGGCTCTCCTCATCCTCGGGACTGAAGCCTGAGCGCTGTCTGCAGAGTAACGGCCTGCTCACCACACTTAGCCAACACTACTTCCTCTTCCTGGGGACGCTCTCTGCACACCCACAGGGAGTCAAACTGCTGGAGAAATGTGGCCTGTTTCAGTGGTGAGTGTAAATTAAAAAAAGTCTTTCATAAATGCTAGTTTGATGCACTGACATATTTTTATGAAGGTTCTGCCAACAACTCTTTTTCTCCTGCTTTTTGCAGCCTGCTGAATCTGTGCTCTGTGAAGAACCAGGATGCTGTGCTGAAACTCGCTGTATCCACACTGGACTACAGCAGGGACGGTCTGGCCAGAGTGATCCTCTCCAAGATCCTCACTGCTGCTACTGATGTAAGACAAGTGCAACAACAAGAGCAATCACACTGCAGAGCCATTAAATACAGAAGCTCATTACCAGAAAAAATATGTTCCAATGTGTCTTCTTTCTCCCACAATGCCTCTTATCTCACTGAGCAGACGTGCAGGTTGTATGCCACCAAACACCTCCGTGTGCTGCTGCGTGCGAGCGTGGAGTTCTTCAGTAGCTGGGGCATGGAGCTGCTGGTCACGCAGCTCCACGACCACAGCAAGGCTGTGTCCATGGAGGCCCTGGACATACTGGACGAGGCCTGTGAGGACAAGGTGGGTTTGTCAGATAAGAATGAATCCTTCCTTCCCCTTACCGAAAAAGTGTGAATGGACATCGAATGAGATAGTGCTGAAATATGAATGTGTTTTTGTTGGGCCAGTCTGGTGTACAAGCTTAAACTGGTTTGATTTCATGCAGACCGTCTGAACCGGCATTTGCCATTATGAGAAGTTCTGGCAAATTAAAAAGTATCAGCTACCTGTGCTGATGGTACTAAATCCAACTTGTATTACATTATTAACAAGCAATATGACAAGTGATTAACACTATTATGTTTGTTTAGGCTAGAAATGGAGCCACTAGTGTCTTATCTCATTTACCATATGACACCTGAAAGCTAAATAAGCAGACAAACTGGAGAAATTAAACTCTGTACAAAGTTTCAGCTGGTAAAATCCTTTTAAAATGACCCAACCAGACACTTTAAGCCTCCAAGGCTAAAAACAAAGCGGGCGAACCAGCTGCTAACATTGCTGATGGCCTCCTTTGGGCTACTTCCTAGTTCCTTCCTTAAGTTCAACACCATGTTTACTATGTTAAACTTTAGAAGAAGAAAAGTTAAGTTGGATGGTTGCTCAGTTGTCCTGATTGTGGTGCTGCCACACTCCCTCTTATGGGCTCCATTGTGTTCCACTGTGGAGCAGCTGAGTCATGTTTGACACCTCCTGGTGAAATCCGGTATTACCATTCCGGTCAGGTCTTTGGCTTAATATCAAACCAGTTAGAAAATTTGTCCAGCAGTTGTGTTGTATGTGCACACATAGGCATGTGTTGCCTGACGTGGTATGTTGTTCTGGTTCACAGGCCAACCTCCACGCTCTGATCCAGCTGAAACCAGCTCTGTCCCACCTGGGAGACAAGGGCCTCCTGCTGCTCCTCAGGTGGGTGTTTACCACCACAGCAGTGCCTACTATACATTTTATAAAGCATGTGATATGTTTCAGTGTTTTATGTAGTCCAGCCTCTTGAATAGACTCTTGTTTCTGCTGTTCAGGTTCCTGTCCATTCCTAAAGGTTTCTCCTACCTCAACGAGAGGGGTTATGTCAGCAAACAGCTGGATAAATGGCAGAAGGTATTATCAGGACATCAGCATATGGCAAAACTTCATCTGGCTGCTATATTATAAAAGGACCACACACTGAAAGAGGTTTTTGTTTTACCCTTTGACCTAACTACCTTTTCGCTTGCAGGAATACAACCTTAAGTATGTGGACCTGATAGAGGAGCAGCTCAACGAAGCACTAACAACCTACCGCAAACCTGTTGACGGAGACAACTACGTCAGACGCAGCAACCAAAGGTGAGAAGCTGGAGTTTATCATCACATAGCAAGCCAAAGGATTCACCGCAGACTACATATCTCATTTCTCTGGTCTTGTCTCTAGGTTACAAAGACCAAATGTCTATCTCCCTGTGCACTTGTATGGTCAGCTGGTCCACGATAAGACGGGCTGTCATCTACTGGAGGCTCAGGTACCTACTCCAGCTTCTTTCTCGGCCGTTCCGCAGCACACTCTGCTCCCTCTTTAATTCCCGACATTAATTGCTCTGGGGAGCTCGGGCTTGTGCAGATTTAGCAGCCTGTCTTTCTAATGTCTTTCTTTTTCTGTTTGTCTCCAGAGTGTGGTTCCTGACCTCAGCTACACGGTTCGCTCCCCGATGCTGGACACCTGGGAGGGCATTAAACAGCTGAAGGCTGCTCTCTGGGCCCTGGTCAGCAACACTATCTATCAATTTATGTCACCTCAGTTACTCCATTGCCAAAACATTAGAAGTTACCCAGAGATGGCTCTGATGGTGTCTGTTGTTCTCCTTGCAGGGCAACATTGGCTCTTCAAACTGGGGTCTGAATCTCCTCCAGGAGGAGAATGTCATTCCTGACATCCTCGCACTGGCTCAGCACTGTGAGGTGCTGTCAGTACGAGGGTAAGCTCATCACTCTCACTCACTCTTCACCTAGTCTTGATGTCCCCATGCATAGTTTTGCAGAAGTTTTGCTCTCTCCTGCAAAAGCACACTGTTCCCAGTAAACATGGTTTTCAAACTATAAAACATCATGAGACATTTTTTTTTTAATTTCCCCTTGATATCTACATGATATCATTTTGAAATGACAGTTTGTGTAATCTTTTTTACAGTTAAACAGAACACAATAAATAATGAAAGTATTTTCAGTATTCTTTACTATTTTAGCACCAGCCTCAGTGATGTGGCACCTAGACTCTTTTTTAGACTGAGGGAACAAACTATTGTGAAATGAGGATTTTGACTTAAGCTGCTCCTCAAAATTTTACAGAAGCTGAATGTTTTATTGTTTTATCTTTAACTTAGCTACATTCAATTAGAAACAAACATGTCTGGAGCAAAACAAACATGCATGTAGCATGTATTTGTGAAAGTATCTAATTGGTTAGTATTTGTGTGTTTAGTGTGTTTAACCGTCCTCTCCCGTCCACAGGACGTGTGTTTATGTGCTGGGTGTGATCTCCAAGACCCGGCAGGGCTGTGAGGTGCTGAAGCAGTATGGCTGGGATGCCGTCAGACACAGTCGCAGGACGCTGTGGCCTGTCACTCCAGAAGAGGTCGACGCACAGCTGACCTCTGAACTTTCCTCAGTACCGAGCACGCTCAGTCTGAACTCCGAATCCACCAGCTCGCGCCACAACAGCGAGAGCGAGTCTCAGCCGAGTGCGTAGGACTTATGTTGTCTATGCTTCGTTGTCGGTGTTTGTCAGAAAACCTCTAGTCAGTGTATTTATGATGTTTAATGATGTTAATCAGGTGTTTATTTCTCACTTATGGCAGGTAATAGCCCTTTTATGCTTCCGTTGTGTTTTTAATTAATTTCTCGTGCTCGCAGACATGTACATCCTTGATGATGACAAGTGTGACATTCTGGACCAGTCAGACGAGCCGTCTTTCTATCTACACTCCAAACCAACCAAGGACCGCAGCCCCTTCACAATCCTGGCCTCTACACGCTTCGTTCGCACTCGCTTCCTCAACTCCCTGTCCCTCCCCAGCAAGAAGCTGCGCTCCACCAGCGACCCCAAGACCCCATCGGGCTCTCGCACTCCTACTGAACTCAAGACCGGGAGCATGAGGCGGAACCGGACCGTGACAGAGCCCTCTGTCTACAGCCCAAACCAGGGGGATGTTTTCACCTCTGTGTTTAATGGCAGAGGAATGCCGAAGAGTCCCACGGTCAGCCTGGAAACTTCCTTTGTCGGGACCAGGGGGGGTTCTGAGGAGCAGCTTGTGGATGGCAGGCTGGCCAGGGGAGGAGGCTCGGGCCTGGGACTCAGTGGCCTGGGGGGACACGGGGCGGTGGAGCACCCCAGCCGGGAGAGGGAGCAGAGCAGCCGAGAGCGTCTAGCAGGAGACGGTGGCTCCTCATCTGGTGGAGGCAATGTGGGAGGGGGCGGAGGAGGCGGTGGAGGTACTCAGTTTAAAAGCCGCAGTCAGAGCTTTAACACGGACACCACAACCAGCGGCATCAGCTCCATGAGCTCCAGCCCCTCCAGGGAGACCGTTGGAAACCCCGAGCATCCCGAACCTGAACCAGACTCCTCTGACTGTGTGAGCCTCAACACAGTGGTGTCAGCCAAGACTGTCAAAACGCTCTCTTCCCTCACCCCCCAGGCTCAGACCAACCACTTGTCTACATCCAAGTCCTCCACTGTCTCTCTGGTACCTCCCGGCTCCTCGCACACTCTCCCCCGCCGAGCTCAGTCTCTCAAGTCTCCTTCAGTAACCACCATCAAGAGTCTGGCTGACTGTAGCTTCATGTACACCAGCCCACGGGACGCGCTGGGCTACGCTACCCTCAAGAGGCTGCAGCAGCAGAGGATACACCCGTCTTTGTCTCACAGTGAAGCGCTGGCTTCACCAGCCAAAGACGTGCTGTTCACCGACACCATCACTATGAAGACCGGCAGCCTGGACTCCAGGTTAACACCGCGCAGGTATGTCAGCGGCTGTGACAGAAACAATACGACAGACGCTGTTGCAACCGAATGCATCTTTTTTTTTTTTGTATACATGAATCAGTTTAGTACTGTCTTCAAACAATATTGCATGAATAGAAAGATACTACAGATATTACTGGGGAGGGTTTTGGTTTCTGTCTACCTTGGTGATGACAGGTGTGGGTGTGTTTTCCTGCACCCTCTGCTATGTCTGTCAGGTTATCAGACAGGAGACGCACCTGTCCAGAACCCAGCGTCTTAAGTCCGTACCGCAGGCTGTCCAGAACACTTGTACCGCGGTGGGTGGACCTACCCAGTGTCCTCCTTAGTAGAGATGTAGCTTCTAGCGCCGGCGCAGACACATTTATCCCTGCTGCTTGTACTTTAGTAGCAACGACCGCTTTATGCCAACAGTTGCTTTGCCATTGCTTTGACTCCTGTAGCCCCGTAGTGTGAGCACGTCCCATGTAGATTGGTCAGTTGCTGGTTGTTCCCTCCTCTTGGAGCTATAACCCAGGCAGACATGTGGCAATGCTGTTTATTCTGGTATAGATAGATCTATAGATAGATTTAAGAGTTTTAGATGATAAAGATGCACACAAGCTCTTAACCTCTTATTAAACTCGCTCATTCACATTCACGGTGAAATATTTTACTCTTAATAGTTAATTGATAACAACTTCAACTTCCGTGTGATGGGATAACCGTCTAGGGGCTGCGTTTATTTAAATTAGAATTTACCTGTGAATTAATTTCTCATCTATTGACGGCTTGGCCAGAAATAGTGAAAAATCATCACAGAGTCCAAGGTGACACACTGAAATAGTTTGTTTGGATTAATTAATTATTTAGTCTTCAAAATCATATTTAAAAAAATGCCCATCACAAGTTTGTAGAGGCCAAGCTGAAGTTTTAAATTGTTTGTCAAAAGCCCAAAGCTATTTGATTTATAGAAGACGGAGAACATTTTTTTTTCCAATTTTCTGATGATTTACTTGAAATAATACAAATTTGTTAGTGTGCAATATTGAAAATATATCAAATTTTAGATCGTACTAAGCAGCTCCGATCCTTTTTTTTCTCCGTCATGAATTATTGTTGACCTTTCTAATGAAATTCTACCTACATTTAAACTCTTAAATTGTTTTATTCTGCGCGAAGCCTCAGATTACTGAATCTTGGGTGCTAAAGTGCAGTTTAAAGCTCGTCCCGTAGGTGCGTGAGACATTCCTTTAAGACGGTGATATCATACTTAGGATCGACAACGTGCCCTCTGCTGTGAGTTTACCTGTAGCTGCTGCCCTGATAGCTCGCTGCAGTGTGTCGGGCGTTAGAGCCCACTGTGACCCCATCCTTCTTCTCGCTCTCTGTTCACTAAGTCTGTGTCTCTGTGCTTTTATCCAATATGTTTTTCACTTGCTCCTTGCGTTCCTTTTCTGTCCCAGTCTCTCCCCCCGGATCCTCTCACGCACCTCTCCTCTTGCCCTCCCTAGGTTCCTAAAGGCACTGAGCTTCGCCTCTCTGGATAAAGAGGAACTACTAAGTCCTATCAACCAAAGCACCCTGCAACGCTGCTCTTCAGTGCGCTCAATGGTCTCTAGCGCCACCTACGGGTGTAATGACGACTACATCGGCCTGGCACTGCCCATGGACATCAACGACATGTTCCACATCAGAGACTCGGCCTACTTTCAGCAGAGGATCAGCCCGCCGTCCGAAGAGCGGAAACGCTTCCTCTTCGGCGACGGAGATGGTAAATGCAGCTTTTTTTTTTTTTTTTTGTCTGATAAAATGATGAAGGGCCGAGGTGTTTGTGCTTAACACGTTTTTTCCCCTGTAGGTGATCGCCCTGCCATCCCAGTACTGAAGCAACAGTTCAGTATCTCTGAGCTGATCGTGTGTCGAGGTGACAGCCAGAACCACACGGTGGGCTCAGACGAGACGGGACTGCAGGATCACGCTGACGAAAACTGTTTGTACTGCGTAGGAGCCATCGTCCTGGGATACCCCACGCAGCCTCAGATCAACAGCACACACCCTCGGACAGGTGAGCCGACACACATTCAGACGCTCACACTCATACGCCGTGCAGAATTTAACAAAGGATCTTCTCTCTGCCAGACTACGTGGACTTCCCGTCTTGGGGAGGGCAAAGCGGCCATCGTCTGGAGGTGATGCCTCAGTCCAAGTTCTCCGGGGTGTCGGGGTGCAGCGACGCCGCTGTGTCACAAGGCTCAATCTGTAGCACGCCCACACCTGGTGACGTCGTCATAGGTAAGACCACGGATAACCACAACCTGCTGCGACGTTTCAAGACTTTCTCAGGAGTTCATGTTTTACACACACAAAAACATGAAAAGGTGAACGCATTAAGGAGCCCGTGACTCTCCTCGGCCACATAAAGTGCTTGACAAAATGTATTTTGTTTTCAAAATGTGTTGACACCCATCTGACAAGAATAAACCGCTGTGATGGGAAAGAACATGGAGATGAAATAAGGAAACAAGCGTGTATGTTTGGTGGTGCAGCTTTATGTTTACTGTAACTGTTATTGAATATTCGTGTGTCACTTAGGTGGCAAGCAGATATCAGAAGACGGCCCCGCCTCCCGAGTCTTGCTGAGGAAGGAGGTGCTCCGCCTCATCATCAACCTCAGCTCCTCCGTAGGAACCAAAGGCCACGAAACAGGACTACTGACGTAACGCTCTTCTTTTTTCTACTCATATTTTTCATGAGCTGCACGTTCAGTCGTAGAACAATAGAATTTCTTTTATTAAATCTCACCTTTCCCTGCAGGATAAAGGAGAAGTTTCCCTACGCGTTTGACGACATCTGCCTGTACTCTGAGGTTTCTCACCTCTTAGCCCACTGTATGTTCCGCCTGACCTCAAGACGTTTCATACAGGAACTCTTCCAGGACGTGCAATTCATGCCAGTAAGACATCACACCACCTGCTCTGCCACTGTTTCTGAAACACTACATCTTTGAGCTTAATACCCCATTGCTCTTTCCTCTTTTTCAGATGTATGAAGAAGCAGAGGCAATCCTGACGAAGCCACCAATACCTGTCGAAGAGGATGTTGACCCTCCTGCAGAATCCTGATCACCCACCCCACCCCCCCGTGTTCCCTGCACAGCCCCGGGCCTGCCACCCTACAAACATGAAAAAAAAAAAACGACTGAGAGAATATAAAATATGGCTAAAAGGATGGGGAGGTGTCTGGCATGTTTCTGTTGCTAAAAACAGATCAGGATAGCCAAGGAAGAGGAGGGAGGTGGTCATCGCTCACCTTACTGCTAGCAAATACAAGCTGGAAAGGACATCGGTATCTGTAAACAAAATTTAACCCGACACGCCTAATGCTGTTTCAGACTCTTTTTTTTTTTTTTAACAGGAAAAAGGGGGAGCAGTTTAACCAAATACTGTTTTCAGATGGTTTGGCAATCTTAAGCAACACTCAATAATACATCAACATAATGCTTAAGGCTTACGGACAAGCTGGATCATAAAGACAAAGACTCACAATGTGTTTAAAAAGAAAAAAAAAATGGAAAAAAAAAATTCTCTCAACATTTTATCTCTTTCCAGAGGTGGTGTTTTTCTGTAATGAAATGAATAAGGCATGTTGTTGTGTCTACCCAGTGATTCCTGGGACCCCGCGTTCTTTTATCCTTACGAAACTAAAACACTACACAAAAGGGTCCTGCTGTTTTTAAAACGTATCTGGAGCCTTCCTGGTTCATATCCCACCCCGACCTGCATTCTGTTCTAGCCAGATGCGCGCTTTTGCTTCTCTCGCCTCACCACTCCCTACAACCTGTAGCCTCTCATCAGCACAGACAGCCAATCCCTTTTCTATTTCTTGTATCTCAGACAATCAAAAACATCACTAGTATTGTATTTTCTAACACACTATATATGCCACCCTTACACAGTACATGAAGAGAATAGCATGTGATTTAATGCTAGTTTATGCCATTCTTTACTTGCTTAGGACCTTTTAATGTTTTTCTTCAGCCATCGCATTATTAGCAAGCTTCCCAGGGAGGCTGGGGTGATCTGTGGAAAGATGCTCGGTTGTACAAGTTATCTGAGGAATGATTCTTCTCAGATTTAGTACCAAACTCTGCTCATAGACGTTTCGGAGAACCTGCACCAGCCCCAGCAGCTACCCAGCCCTATGCCTTCTTACCTCTGTGCTTCACTCCCTCTGCATGTGCAACAAGCATGGCAAAGTTGTAACGTCACCTTAACGTGTTTCTTGCTTGTAAAACTTTTTGACAAAAAAGGAAAAAAAAGAATAGGTTGCCATTACATGCTGCCATTACATTGTAGGACTATAATTCCCTGTTTCCACAATGCAATATCACTGTCTGTCATTGGCTGAAATGGAGGAGGGGAGGGTGCGATGACTAAAGGATTTGTAAAAGGTTTCCAGGGAAACGGGGGATCTCTGTTTCCATTGGCTTGTTTTTGCTATAATGCTGCTACACAAATGGACTCATAGAGAGATGATTCATAGATCAGCTGAGTGATGTCAGATCCGATCTATTTATTATATGTCTGTACCATAGAGTGAGCTCAACCAGAGAAGAAAAAAGTTATTTATATTTTTTCCTCAAGACTGTATTATAATTTAAAAAGATTTTTTTTTCTTTTTTTTTTTTTTTTTCTTTTTTTGCCTGAATCGTGGTTTCCCTTGTATAATGTGTACAGTATGTTTTTGGGGGCATTGATGACCTAAAGAAACATACAATCCTATCAAAGGGATGCATTGTTAATAAAACAAAATTTGAAATACCCAAAATGTTTGCACTCTTTTTATTTCTTTTTTTATTTGTAACTTAAATCTGAGTTCACTCGTACACTTGGCATTGATCTCAATGTCCCGTCTGAAACCATTTAAGACAATTAGGACACTGACATGTTTGTTAGGTCAGGATGTTGAATGGGTATCAGCATTAGATGTAGAAATGATCATTATTGGATATTCCCTCTATATACTATTTCTAAATGTAGATGCATAACCTGTAATTGTTTTCCCATAAGCGCTGCTACCTAACAACAGGAAAACAACTAGTAGCAGCCATGTTTAATGAACCCCTTGACACTATCTTCGACACTAAAGGCTGTGCATGGTGGTGATAATATAGAACAGGATGCTCCCAAACTCAAAACTCCTGCCTGGCTTCATCTGTTCATCTTCTTCGTGAGATGGCCTAAAAATATATTTGATGGCTCTACACAGACCAACCTGCTGCGTCTCAGATGAATAATAATGAATAATTTTTTACAAATAAAAATCGCTGCACTAGAGTGTCCACCGTTCATCTGACGTAAAGGCAATAAGAGGTGGTACAAATAAAAAAACACACACTAAAATCTGCATAACTCATTTAATCTCAACTTTTAGTCCAACCTCCTCCAGTCTGATCTAGAGTGCAGAAGTTCTTTTTCTTATACAATAAACGTGAAAAATGACAAAGCCAAATGTTTAAACACATTTAATATTTCTTTTTCACCGATTGCACATTTTACAGCAATGCCACCATTCTGCTATTGAAGAAACTATAACATGTTGGAGTGTGTTCCATTAAATTAAATTACTCTACAAACAGTGCTAATGTGAAGTATCACACATACAAAATAATTACATTCAGTAAAAAAAAAAAAAAAAGGTGGTCCTGTCAAATAATTCACAAGTGAACAGCAGATCTTGCCTAGTTTCAGTGCTTGTGAAGACACACGTGTAGTTTTCCGCATGTTGAGTCGAGGGTCGACTGTCATTGCGATCGTCCACTCCTACATTGCACAGAAATATTGCACAACTGTGTGCTGCTCTCTTCTGCCCCACTGGTCCATTTCTGATTGAGGTACATAGTTGAGTTAATGATTTCCACACGGACACAAATACACGACTCCTTGTCTTGTTTGTGATCTCTGTCCTTTTCTGTGTCCATCCTTGTTCAGTTTATCACAGAGGTATTTACTCGTCAGAGCTTTAACAGTTTTGTTGTTGGTGCTTAGAAATGGTCGATTCTCTCCTCTTTCTCCTCTTGGTTTCCTGTCATGTGTGACAGTCTGCTGCCGTCTGTGGGCGCCTTTGTGGAGCTTGAGTCTGGGTCCTGTTTTGTGTCGTTGCCTTCGTAGCTCAAGTTATCATAGACCTGTTTCGTGTTGTTCCTCATCTCCAGCTCCTTTGGTTTGGCCTGCTGTAGCTGCAGCAGCACAGCCTTATTCACACCGGGACCTGAGAGAAAGAAGATGTGAAACATTTGGATTGTATTTTACACAATCTAGTTTCACACATCTGTCGCCTACACAAACAAGCACCTGTAAAGTACATACCAAAGTAGCTGAGCAGCACAGGGAGGAATATGAGTCCATGAGCCAGCCCCAAAAGCGTAATGACCAGGTTTAATCGGAAGAAGAAGATCTGGATGAGTTGTGCTTTGGCAAACGCCAGCACGAGGATGCCTGGCAAGTTGGTCATAGCAACACCAGCAAACACCTGCAGGGTACAAACACTTTTAACCCGCTGTATGTGGTGCATTCATAGAATTGTGAATGTTAATTTCCCTGATTTTTGCTTTAAATTTGAGAGGGATTAACAATGTCTGCTCTAGATTGCCTTGTAGTTCACTTACAGCGCTGCCCATGTTGGCCGTAGCCTCCTTAGCTCTTTCTACATGCGTGAGCTTAGTGCTGAGAGCAAAGGATCTCGTCATGTGGGACACAAACTCCACCGAGATGCCCACCGCCTGCAAATGACACAATATAAAACAAGTGCAGAAATAAAGTGTCAGTAGCAGAATCAGTGCAAAAACAAGGTATATAACAAAATATGAAAATAAATGCAAATATAAAAATATGCAAGAAAAAAATGAATGAATATAGAATATATACATTACACAGGATATTGTGAGTGTAATATCCTGAATGTAACTTAGTAAAGCAAGAGATAACCATAAGAAAACGAATGCTGTTATTTTTATGGATTATGTTTGCAGATCATTACAAATCATACTCATATTTTCATAAACAGTAATTATCACTTGAATGTCAAACTAGATTTTCACCTGTCCTACGTTACCATCTGTTATTAGACAAGAGTCTCTCATACACACATTTTAAACACGTTAAAAATGTAAACGTCATCAGAGCCACACGAGACACTGAATAACCATCTTTAGAGGATTGACGCCCCTTTGATCCCCATCGTCTTCTTACCGTGACCAGATTGATAAGGGCCACCGCGTTATAATCGATGCTCCACAGCGTCATGACGCCAACGGTATCCACAATGATCATGATGATGGTGATTAGGTTGAGCAGACCGGAGCGCAGATCCAAGCCCAGCAGCAGGCAGCACACCACGAAGGTTGGCAGCAGACACAGGGAGATGTTAAAGAGTCCCTCTGGCACAATAGTGAGGTACTGCTCGTAAAAGACGTTGGTCACCCTAGAAGAGCAAAATACTGATTAGAAGCTACGGACTGGACAGATTTAATGGCCATCAGCATAAAATTTGAGGACGAGGGAATAGTTGTTGTAGAGGAGGGTGGGTGAGGTGGCACGTACGTATAGGGAAATACTTCAAAGTCAGGTGAGGTGCCTGATATGTTCCTCATGCCCATGGTGATGTTGTGGGCCAGCTCTCTGGTCTTCTGCAGCGCAGCAGTGAACTCCTGGGAGTTAGTTAAAGGTGTGTGGTAAGCCATGAACCGAGAGGCTGTCAACACAGGGGTAAAAAAGGTTGGCTCACTGCACCGCTGCTACTGACAGAGTGCAAGATCTCTGACTGCTCTGAGGTGATTTAAGATCACTTACCTATAATTTCTCCATTCTGATCTCTCACCACAGCTTTGTCATAAGCACCGAGGCCACTTTTAGAGGAGACAATAAGCAGTGAGAATGCTGCTTTCATATTGTGATGTTTCCGTGTGCACATGTGCAGCTTTGATACTCACCCTTTGGGGCATTGCAGGTCAGGCCTGTTACCCAGGAAGTCGGGGAGGAAGCGGTTGAACTCTTCCGCGTCGGGCCTGAGGATGCCATCAGAAGGGATAGCCATACACTTGCGGTTGCATAGAAAACCAGCTATTGAGACATGAGAGCGGTGTAGGTGTTGTTAAAAGAAGGGTGGTGTCTTTCATCACACAAGGGAAGTCACAGTAAGGGAATGTGGTGTTTTCTCACATTGGTTTGCGGGACAGAACATTCCAGTGTTTGGGCCGATTGTGTACAGACGGCAACATTTGGATCCAGGGTTGAGCCAGTCGATGAAATCATCCACCCAAGAGTTTGACGAAATACCCAAGTAGGATCTAAACATCATAACATCAGTGGGTTAAAGGAGGGCAGGAATACAAATGCTTGTGTTAAAGGTTCAGACTAGTGTTATTCTATGAATAGACTACAGACCACAACGCATGACTTCATCTGTTATTCGTGAAAGTGAGATGTAAATCCTTACAAACAGGTCACTCATATATAGTTTAATTTCTTTCTACAGCTGGGCTCTGTAGATTTTAGTAAACGTGACTCAAACAGGAGTAAATGGTGCATTTGTTGGGGACTATTTTAAGCTGTGGATCAACACAGCAGCATGTGTGTGTGTCGTGTGCCCATATGTCACTCATTAAGTTAAAAGGAGCCAAATTTGAGCACTTGGAAACGAAACCCTTCTGGTAAATTTAATATATTGCTTACCTCACATCATTGCTTTTTTCTGACTTACAACTTTCACTTTCATAAGATACTGTGATTCTGGCAAATTCCCCCTCTATGAATTGAGTTTTGGTGTTTGCCAATGAACAACTTGATAGTACTAATAACTCTTTGTATCTCCAGGAAACTGTGCTTTTGATTATAGTCCTCCAGTGTCAAGGTCCTCTCTTGGTAATATAATTCTCTGCTGCAAGTAGATTCATTTATGCATCGCAATCAGTTTGGTGGAGGTATATTACTACTAACTCAACAGGCAGAAATGCATGATGTTTTCTAATTTGCCTTGTCATTAACATAACAGCAAGGTCTGAATAGCTCATAGGGGATATTTTGGGTGTTTGCTCTCTCTGCCTGGCACCGTTAGTTAGAGTGGCCCTTTATCTGCTCGGTGGCATTGATGTAACTGAGTGTATCATTAACTAATCTGATTGGCTAGTGTGTAAGAGGTTGCTACTGTGATATCAGCAGGTTCAAGGATGTGCCAGTGAAAAAGAATGATTTGAAGGATGAAGGCAGAAAACTGCTCTTCACTGCACTGAGCAGAGAATCTGAATGATGCCAATCAGCCGTTGTTCAGACCAAGTGAAAAGCGTACAACTTGTCTAAAAGCCTGTACTTTTTACTCACAGATGAGGGTAGTTGGTGGCGTACTGGATCTTCTGGGTTAGCGAGAACTGATCGCAGCCCGCGCTGGAGCACACTGCATTCATGCCTTCCTCGGAGGTGAAGTTGAAGCCTTTTTTTGTTACGAAATAAACGGGGGCTCCGACTTCAAAGTATTTGTACAGGTACTGGAAATAGTCCAGCATATAAGAGCCCTGCACCAAAAACAGAGCAATCTTCATCAGGTTACATTCAAAGTGGAGTGTGCAGGAGTTCATGTGTGTTGATATAACAGTGTTTACTGACCTTAGGCATAGCCAGCTCCTGATCCAGACCCACGGTCACATTAAACATGAGGAATAAGGATCCACAGAACATGAAGATGAAGACCAACATCTGAGGAGAACAGGGGACAGACTGTACTCAACAAATCTTCAGTTAAAATGCCCCTGTGCATGTGCATGTCACTGATAAAAGAGGTGCACCACAGGTTGAGAATAATTGTGAATTAGTTATGTCTAAAGGCTTAGTAGCTTTACCACTATGATTCTGGTGTAACGGTGCAGTAGGACAGGGGCGTAGTATTTCCTCATGAAGGGAAGCAGGAAGCCCTCATTTGGTTTGTTGGGGCGCTGAGTTGACACCCTAACACAGCAAAACAGCTCACAGCGGTTGTTGTCTTGGCGCCGGGCGTCCAGGGACAGCAGCGCCACAAAAGCTGTCATCTGGAGGATGAAGTCCATGAGCACGGCCAGAGCAGCGTACAGAGCGAAGGACTTCACCGCCGGCATGGTGGACAGGGCCCCTGTTCGGGTATCAGACACAGTTATAGAAACATCACTGGACTCTGCTTGCACAGGATGGCCCTGCAGTCGGTGTCAGTGTTGGTGTTAGTAATGCAAAGGTTTCTACCTAGAAAGAAGCAGACAGACTCAGAGAGGCTGCACAGGAGCATGCTGGGAGCCACGTTTCCAAGGACACGACCAATCTGCTCCTCTCTCTTCTCTCCAGGCCTCCGCACATCTCTCTGTGAGGAGAGAAGAAGAGGAGGGTAGCATCACTAAAACTAATATACGTATGCGACAAAATCAACAGCGTTGTACATTCAAGGTGCAGACAAACACACACACCTGGTACTCCAGGACAAAGATGAAGATGTTGTCAGCTCCGACGGCGAGCACCAGGAAAGGGACGACCTGCAGAATGACCAGGGAGGAGGGGATGCCGATCCAGGAATAGAAGCCCATTGAGGCCAGAACAGAACAGCCCACCACCAGGATCCCACCCAGACCCACCAGAAACTTGGAGTCCACCTACAGGGCACAGAGATAAGAATACAGATGTACGTTCAAATCAGTAAACTTTTTCTGTGTCCCGTATCTTTCGCTGAACAATTTCATGGCCAATAAACCTCATTGCTTCACTGTAAAGATAGTGGCTATACAGCTGACACAGCCATATGACTGCAGGCTCTCCTTATCATATACGTGATAAGTACTGGCTCAGCATATCCCAGCCACATGTTGTTTGAGCTACAGATTTCATAGTAAAAAGACAAGCTATGTAGTTATGTAGTTATCTAGCGGTTATGTGGAGCCGTACTTAGGCACATTGGTGTGTAGAGATAACTGCTAACGTCAGCACGCTAAGAAGCTCCCAATGAGAATGCGGAAGACGAAGAAGGCACGAGATCACCAAAGTGAGTTGGAATAATCCTCTGGGGATCATGAATGACAATCCATCCAATGATTGTAGACCAAGTGGATAAAAAAGCTGAGTAATGTGCAACACTGCATTGTAATGAAGGTCGACGTGACTTCCTGAAGGCTTACCAGTATGCGTTTCCATGATGAGTATTCCCCCAGTGCCACAGCAATGTAGACAAAGATCACAGCATAGCTGATCATGAAGATGGGGATATCCTCCGCTGTTGTCCGGTTGATCTCGTCCTCCAGAGACCTCTGCAGCCGGATGGGAAGACCAGAGAGAAGTAAAGGATTAGGAATTTAAGAATAGTGAGGTGATGGAAGAGGAGAGGACTCAACGCGATGCCTCGATGCATCAGATTTTACTGTACCTCTGCCATGTATGCGAAGGTGAAGTTGTTGGCGGGGTTTTTCTGGTAGTCCTGGACAATTTTAAGAAACTCTGTCTCCCACTGCATGGCCAGCTTGAACTTGGTGTTGTTGCGAGCATAGTTGTTAAGGGAGATGGTCAGGATGAAAGCCTTAGCATTGGTGAAGTCATCATCTGGGAAAAGCAAGAGGTGTGATCCCTTTTTGTTTTTATCCTACGGGTATTTTTTGAGGAAAACATGGTGCTGAAAGTCACTCACTCTCGTAGCCTCCCACAGCCAGGAAGGGGAAGACCGGAGCTCCGTAATCTGCCATGCAGCTCAGACCTAAACCGGTGGTGTCCCTGAAGGACAGGGGGGAGCTAGAGGAGAGATGGAGGAGAGAAGGGAGGGTTGTGTTAAATGCAGATGAATCGCTGCTTTTTTTCCAGCATGATCTGAAATTCCATCTGATGAATCCTTACTTGAGGCAGTAGGTTAAGTGGTCTCTCCAGTCCACCTCTTTGGTCTGTCCCAGCACTGTCATGTTCACCTTAGCGTTAATGTTGTCGAGGCTGTTCTGGAAGTACTGTGGCAAGCTGTTGACTGCACAGTCCGTTAGGGACGGGTTGGATGGGTTCAGCGGCGCAAAACAAATATCCTTCAGACTCACTGTGCGGTTCAGATCATCTGACCAGAACTCAATGTTCTAAAAAATGGTATAGGAGAGGCAGCAATGTGTTAAAATAGTGTGGGGAGCTTTTGCAAACGCTGTCAACTGTGATTCCAGCCAATTTTACCTGTATTTGTTTCTGGAGCTCCAGCAGCTCAATGACGAGATCTTTGGATATAAGCCCGCTGAAGTTCTGCGGCCCAAACATCAAAGAGTCGTATATGTGGCCTTTTCTGCCCGGTGCTGTCAAGATCAGCTGGTTGGTCCTGAAGAAAGGGTCAAAGTATGTGTCGTGGAAGTCTTTCTCTTGGCGGGCTCGGCTGTTGGGAGCAGACCACAGCTCGACTGGGTCAGTGGTGAGCTCAAGGGACTTGAGGCCAGCAGAGAAAACAGCCACGACTACGGCCGACAGCAGGAGCACCTTGAAGGGAAATAAAATCTTAACAACCACTGGCTAATATTGACAAAAACAGCTGTTATTGTTTCTACTTTTGCTGGTCAAAAATACTTTGATTAAACTAACCGTGAGGGGATAAGTGGCCATGAGAGTTCCCCAGTGCTGAAACTCTGAGCTCAGGAAAGCTTGAGCGGCCAGGCTGTTTCTGTCGGCACACGTCACCTCTGATGGATGGATGACTGGCTGAGTCACATCGTTACTGTTCTGGTCTTTGCCTTTTCTTTTTCTCTTTCCTTTCTCCGCATCCTTCTTTTTCTGAGACCTCATCCAGAAAGCGACGGACAGGTAGAAAAGGAAGGCAAATATCAGGAGACAGAATAAGATGATAGAAATTATGAGGAAGCCGTCCGTCCCCAGCAGTCTGAAGGGGCCGGGGGGCAGCGGAGGCGGCGGCATCTTCGGGCACGACTCTTGGCAGTCCTGGCAGGAGCAGACCTCACCCCCGGACGGTGTGGTCTCATTGCACTTCAGAGCTCGCCCATTGTAGGGAATCACGCCTGCTGGCAGTCCCGCAGTGTCACCCTCTTTCACTAGGTTGAAGTCGATGTCCAGTGGAGCCAGGCCATTACTGGAGTCTCCCTGGAAGTCATACCAGTGCTGGGGGTTGCACAGCTTTGCGCCGTATCGACCACACATTGTGGCGATGGCAAAGCTCCCAGTGGCGGGGATCTTGACATTTTTACAGGACTGGAAGGAGGCATCTGCGAAGGTGGTGGTGAGGAATGCCTGGTAGCCTACCACGGCCTCCTTAGTCTTACCCGGGGTTGTGATGTTCATGACCTTTGTGACCTTTACTATCTGGGACTGGTTGGGGCTGCAGGTGTTGATGCAGTGCAGGTGGGCAAAGTTCTCAGCGCAGGAAGGGCAGCGAACCAGCACTGCCTTGGACAGGGTCAGACTCATTTCCAGGGACTTCAGCTGATTGATGGAGCAGCAGGCGTACGTGTTGTTCTCTCCATGGTCCAAAATGGGACACACCTGTGGCAAGAAGAAGAGGTGCCATTATGTAAACTGAAAAACTCAAACAACATCTTGCTTCTTGTTAAAGGAATATTTTAAACTATTCCCTCAGAAAAGGCCTACGCTTCCACGCTTCACTCAGCCCTGCTCTCTGCCTCTATTAAATACTAAGGAGGATCTCTACAGACCTCTTTGAGTTTCTTGTAGTGCGGTCCAGTGAGGTGACGGGCGAGGCTGTAGTTCAGACAGGGGACTTTAGGAGGAATGAGGGCTCCTCCTACGGGTATTGACGGGTTACGACCACACTCCTCATAGAAAGCGCAGTAGCCCGGCTCATGTTGGGCCTCTGACAGCACCTGCGAGGAAGACCAAGGAAGTTAATCACAACAGGGGATGGAAATCACATTATGTTGCAGGCCAGAAAAGGCGAACTAGAGAAGAAGAGGAAACATTTAAATGCAGTTTACACTCACAATTCACAAAGACATTTCAACACTGACTTCATATTGTATTATAATTTTGATGTTAGTTTTTTTTCGGCACTACCTCGTTTCTATCTCCATGCGTTTTACAGTGAAACACTATAGTTAACATAGGCACCATAATAATTACCATTTATACAACAAAGTTTGATTAGGTTTACCACGTTCATCATCAACACAAAGACAGTATATTACATTATTAACCCATAAAAGACATAACAGTGTCATAATGACTTTAGTGCTGTACTGTATCCTGCCATGTCAGCTGCTTAATGCCACCATGTTCAAGTTCAAATATATTATATATGCATTCTTTTTATTTAGAACATGTAAAATGTATTTAATTTTAATTTTTAATTAATTTCTACGGTTCTCACACTCTTTGTCATAGTTTTTTTTTTACACCTGTATATATAAATATACACTGTTGCCCATAAAGTTGGAATAAAATGTTTTTTACCTCTTCTCATGAAATGATTGTGACAATGTGATTTATTCTTGATAAATAAAGTTTATATATCTTCTCAACTTTATTGATCAAACTCTTCCAAACATATCACAGTGAAACTTAAACCACAATTAACCTTTGCAAACTGTGTATTCAGGCTTTAAGAAAAATGGGGGGTATTGAACAATTATTCCAACTTTATGGGCAACAGTGTATATGTATATATATATATATATATATATATATATATATATATATATATATTCACATATTTACAGTGTACATAAATCAGAAATGTTGACTTTTTTGTGTATTTACTTTGTTCAGCTTTGTTGCTCTTGTCGCTCTTTTTGTCTAGTTATGTGTAAGTACACAGGAGCAGTGGAATACACCAAGTATGCTCTCACACACTTGGACAATGAAGCTGATTCTGATAACTGAGTCCATTCATTCATCTAACATCAACCAAAACCAAAAACAGACAACAAACCGCTGAACGCTGCAACTGTAAATTTTAACATCATTTACGGTGAACAACAAAAACAGGCGAAAAAACTTAACGCCAAAATCACTAAACATGGTTACGAGTGTCCCTTTTGAAATGTCCTGATTTCAGATGTAAGGACTTTTAAAAGTAATCAGGAATTTTAAATACCTAAATTATAACGTGCATTTTAATGTATGTGTACATGAAACAATTTCAGTTTATTTCTGTGTTGGGTTTGTGTCTTTATTATGCATTTAACATCTTCCTTACAGCTGAAGGTAAAACCACAGAAAGAAGAGGTTTCATCTGAGGAGACATTTATCTAAATGGCCCATTAGGTCTTTGCTCCCTGCACGAACACTCACTAATGTTGACTTTGGATGTAAAGATATGACAAAGCACCCGGATATTTGCTTTGGCATTTATGGCGCTTTACTGCCGAAACAAATCTAACCGTAGTCCCTGTGTAATTACCAAGACCTGGATCAGTAATTACAATTTATTTACATGATTTGATATTTAAATGACGTCAGCAACTACGTGTATTCTTTTGCCTTTCAAACCTGGTCACAGAACAGAACAAGTAAAGACATAGACACAGTTTTTAATACGGTATGAGAGAATGAGAATAAAGCAAGTGAGGATATTATGCTGTTGGCTGAGAAAAGTGTACTGTGTTTATATTACAGTGCACCATTTCAAAATCATCAGGTTCCCCGGTGAAGAAAAATGACCAACTTACCATACAAGTGAGAAAAGTGATCAGGGCTGCGACACGGGCCATGATTCCTGAGAGCCTCTAGCCAAGAGAAGAGTCGGGGTCCTCAGGTACAGGAAAACGGAGTGTGTATTAATCACTGCTGCCCTGCTGCTAGATACATCAGACAAAGTAAGACGGCGAGAGGTGCTTGTCCTGTCTCCCTTATCGTCCGTCCGTCTGTCTGTCTGTCTGACAGTGTACGGGCTGGAGAATGAGAAACATCATGTCATGTCAGCGTTACCACTCCTGTGATGTCACACCTTTCTTATCTGGTGTGATGCAGCAGCTGGCGAATCACAGCAAAGGATGATCAATATTCTGACTGATAATTAACATGGGCGAGATTTTGATTGCTGCTGAGGAGATGCAAAGCAACAGGGAGGAACTACAGTAGAATCTGAAATAACAACCCCACCCAGGTCTTCACCTGGGACAATCATTGTTACTGACAACTTTTCAAATGTAGTGCGTGCTGCAAACATGCAAAGTACAGTACGCTAAAGAAGGCTTGAACTTGGCCTTCAGACCGTCAGTTGCTGTGTGCAGGCCATCTGATTCATGAGCTACAGACCACTAATGTCCCGGCAGATTTATTTCAAACAAAGTGCTTTTGTACAGGTCCTCTTATGAACCAGTGACCTATCACTTCCTGGATCACATACAACAATCTTTGTAATTGATGCTGTTATCTCATGTCAAGGTCATGGCTGTGATATCAACCAAGGCTGCAGAGTCATGCCACAGAGGTATCGGAGCTATCAGGGCGAAGGTGCATGAGCATTTCAATTTGTGATAAACAGAGATGGTAAAAAAAGACAAGAAGAAATGGGGCAGATATGATGATGGTCTTTGTTCTTCTGTATGCTGATAAGTCACGACAACATGCAGAATTTTGTAACGTAGCCAGCACAGTCTGCAGTGTGTTCAAATCAAAAGGCAAAATCATGTGATTCATCTGCATTTATATCTATTTATCTGATGTTTATCAATCTGTGATCAATCTATCTCATCTGTGAATTTATTCATTTCTCCTGTTATTTCCCTCGACCTTTATCATTCCTAGTCTGTCTGTTATCTCTGTATAATCCTGAGAGATGCACAGTGTACTGGCACCCAGTCTTTATTGGTGCATATATCCAAATATGCAAGCGACTCTGATCATTTATAACATTTTCTGAGAGAAATGACATTGAACGTTAAAAAAAAAAAGGGTCACAGTTTAATTCTGTTCATTTGTTTTTTTTTTCTTCTTAAAATACCTTTCTGTCACAAGTATAGATACCTATAAACATAAAATCTTTTTAATGTCTGGGTCATTTTTATTGTTCTGTTACTCCTGATGTTACATCTGATTGCACTCTATTATCCAGGTGCCTCTACTGTTGTTCCCATTGTCCTTTTGAAATTAAATCTGCATCAGAGTGGATTGAGAAGCAAACAAATCAACAGGCACAATTTCATAAGTGATAAATTGTTTAACAATAGAAGCGCTACCCAAGAATAAAAGAGGTTAATGCTGTGGGCATTAATAAAAGAATGATGGACTTACTGAAGTATATCGTTTATTTATTTAGTTAGTTAGTTTTATGTATTTACCTGGAATGTGTTATACTATTACTGCACTCTAATGATCTGAATGCAAAAATTGAGTAGAATAAGATTTTCAGTGCAAAGAATATGATAGCAAACAGCATTATAATGCTGTTTGTTTAAACTAGCTAGACCAGCATCATTACAATACATATTAGTCTATTCTAATCTATTTCTATGTGTGTGTGTGTTTTTTTTCATAGTACCCACTGCCCATAATGCTTCTTTATGTGTTAGTAAATATAGATTGTGCTTTTACTGCAATATTTGTGTCTCTGTTCAATGTTATGCACTGACACAGTTGGTATTTCCCATGTCAAACTGCATAAAGGATTATAAATAAGAATCTGTATCTGTATCTATATAGATCATATAAATGATACAGGTTTAAGTAAAAAGGCCCAAAGAGGCTGATTGAAAACTGACAATACTGTGCTGCAATGGTCTGATTTATTCAGTCTGACATGTTTTATATTTATATAATCATGCACGCTTTCAATTATTATGCAATTCTTGCACATGAGATTTCTCATTATAAATAGTTGGCGACAAATTACTTCTAAATCATCACGCTTCTCAAGAGTACAGGCTCAAAATTCTCCCATTTCAAGACCAATGTAAAAAAGTAAAAATAGAAATCTATCCTCCACAGTACAGAGGGTCTAAAAAGTACCTATCTGAAACAGTTTTCCTCTGAGACTTTGCTGATCTCACCTCCAGATAACACACACTTTCCCCTCTTTACGATCGTGCCCTTATCAACCGTTATTTATGGAGCTCGCACTGCGATGGCTGCATGGTATCTTGACTTTTTGGACTCCGATAAGGGTGAAGGGTAGTTTCCTCAGAAAGGTCTTGGCTATCAGCAGAAAAACTGTCTGAGAGGATATAAAACCCTTACGTGCTGGAGGCTGGAGGATCCTCAAACATCTGCAATTACCAACAGAAGCTTTCTTTTACCAGAGAGGGTGACCGATCGTCTCACAGCTGGATGTTTTGATATTTAAGACGTCAAATATGATGGTATGAGCCGGCTCTAGTCTGGCACATACACACTGCAACTGTTTGGCTATGACGCAACCCTGAACAGTTTCAGTCCGCCTCCAGCCCTCGTTTACAAAGCAGACTCTCTCTGTGTGGGTTTCATTGCGACAGGTCACTAGAAGACAGGTTTCTTCATGAAACTCAAACACTAGGGCATGATGTGTGTTACAGGCTGGCACTAGGAGTGAGCTGAAACAGCATTAAAATCCTTCCATTTCACACAGCTGAGATCAGTGATCTTTGACCGTAACATTTTGAGTGAATTAAGTCCACCAGCTCACTTCTGCATCATTGATAGCTTAGTTGACAACAACAACTGGAATTTCCTGGAGCGGTGAGACTTATCCATCCTGCTTACTGGGCAGGATGAGAAGAAAATAATTCTATGACTTCCTCCTACTATTGATTTAAAACAGACTCCCCCTTCTCATTAATCAGTGCCAGCTGCAGTTAATTGTGACATTTTAGGGCACGGTTCATGTATACTGTGGTTGGTGTCACTGTCTAGGTATGCAGGTGTTATCACCCTCTGTGTCACTGGAGACTGTGTGGGCATGAGTGTCTGGACTGTGCTCTACTCTAGAGTCAGCCGTCAATAAAAACCCATGAGCATTTTGTGTACGTTGCCATAGCAGGGACAGCACTCGTGTAACTCATAGCATTAATTGTGGCTCCGTTCCACTGGGGTGCCCGTGGGCCCTGACAGTGGCACACGTCAATGTAGTGGAGCCATGATTCATATTAATTACACCTGTGCTTTTCCTGATATGAAACATTTCGGTAACATGGTTTGAAACCTATTGTTTGCTTTGCTTGCAGACTGGAGAGGATATTACTCTGTGGCCAAGGCATCAGGGCAGGGTCCCAGCTGGGCCTAATAAAAAAAATCAATAATCAATCAGCAAGTTTAATTTACACATTGGCAGGTGTTGACAGGAGTAATAATAATAATAATAATACCAACTACTGTGAATCCCCACTGCATTGTTAACTTTTCACAGCACATTCTGCCTCCAGTTTGTTGCTGATGAGACATCATGTATGCTGCTTGGTATTGTGTTTTAGGTGCCAGTGCTAATTAAATCAATACTCCAATCAGTGCTTGAAATGCAGCTGACAGCAAATGAACCAAAGCCCACGGTAAGTTTTATGAATAAAAGCTAAACACATTTGACTCCAAAGGCATTGAAAAATCTTAAATGTCAAACGAAAATTCTTAGGGAATCATGAATTTATTCCAGAAAAGTCAACATGTCCAGGACAAAAACATTATCTATCCCTATCTATCCCTATGAAAAATACATTAAAGGTGTAAAATAAAGTAAAACAAATGGCTCATTTGGAGAGTTATGACATTTTAGTACTAAAACGTAACTCAAAAGTACAAATAAAAAGTAAAGAAACAAACAAACAAACAAACAAAAAAAAAAAAAAAAAACATGCAACAGTTTTCAAAGTTCGAAAAGTAACACTCACTACCTGAACTTTAAAACACAGTGAGTATGAAAAGGGAAAAAATAGACGACAGGTGATTTAAAATCTGCGTTGCTTGTTAGGTCCATAGTCCCCAGACCCGGGGAGGCCTCTGGGGAAGCCACCCTGGCCCCCTCCGGGCATGTTGTTGTTCCCTGGCCCCGGCATCATGGGGGCGTTCTCAGCAGCCATGCCGGGGGTGCCGGCAGGACCAGAGTTGCCGCCCATTGAGTTTCTGTTCATGGGCATCCCATGATTGCCCATGTGCATCCTCATGTCTTGCTCCCTGCTTTCAGGGAAGTTGCCTCTGAAGTTCTCCTGCTGCCTCTTCATCATCTCCTCATTGCGCATCCTCATCTCCTCCTCTCTCCTCCGGCGCTCCTCCTCCTGCCGGAGCTCGGCCTGCTTCCTCTTCTGCACCTCCTGATTGTGGAGCTCCTCCATCCTCCGCAGCTCCTCCTGCCGCCTCAGCAGGTCCTGCCTCATCAGCATCACCTGGTGCTCGTGCCTGGCCGCCTCCATCTCGGCCTCCAGCTTCTCCTGGGCCTCCTTCATGTTGCGGTCCACCATTTCGTACTGCTGCTTCTCCATCTCCATCAGGGCCTTCCAGCGCATGGCGTACTCGTACTCGAAGGAGCCCGGCTGAGCAAACCTCGGTGGCTGCTCGCGCTCTTTGTGATACTGCTGGTTTTTGTTTATGAGCTTTTCTGACAGTCCCTCCTCTTCATCGTACTGTTCCATAGGCTCCACTGTGACAGGCCGGGGAAAAGCTGTGAGAAGATAGGCACCATCACTGCACTTATCCAGAGCCTTCCTTGCAGCTGGCTTTGAGGTGTACTCCACTATCCCCTTCCCCGTGGGCCTCCCTCGGTCGTCCACTATGACCACGGCTCTTTCTATCTGACCAAACACTGCGAAGGCCTCCTCCAGCAGCTCGTTGGACACAAAGTCTGGCAAATTTTTCACAGTTAAGGCAGCACCATGTGTTGCAAACCTCACCCGTATGGGCCTGCCTCTGAACGGAGTGTCATCCAGCTCGGCCCTGGCGATCTCTGCTATGATCCTGGTCTCCAGCCGGATGAAGCCGAAGCCTCTCTCCTTGTTGATGAAGATCTCGTTGGCTTTGCCGTACTTGTCGAACAGCTTCTCCAGGTCCTCCTCGGTGACTCCGGTCGGCAGGTTTCCTACAAACAGCCTGCTCCGCTGGGTGAAGGTTTTCTCCCCGGGCTTCCTG
Source organism: Pempheris klunzingeri (assembly GCF_042242105.1). Taxonomy (NCBI): domain Eukaryota; kingdom Metazoa; phylum Chordata; class Actinopteri; order Acropomatiformes; family Pempheridae; genus Pempheris; species Pempheris klunzingeri. The sequence goes on from NC_092018.1 coordinate 28,243,592, forward strand.
AAGCTCTGCAGGTCCAGGGTTAAGGCCTCATTCGGGTTGGTCTGGTCGCCGGGCTCGGGCTGCTGGCCGTTGGTGTTTGTTCCTCCGGGTCTCTTCTGCTCTCCCGGGCGGCTGGGCCCGTGGTTCTGATGGGAGCCTCTGTTTCCTTGCATTTTTTTGGAACAGAAATACAACCCGAGTCGACGAATCGCTCGATGAGACACACAAACTCTCGGCAGACAGTGGCGCACAAAGAGCTGGTAAAATGGCGAGGCTGCGTGCTGCCGCGACGTTATTGTGACCTCATATCTCTGCGACTTACGTACGTAAACCCGTGACTTTCCCTCTGTGCGACGCGGCGAGAAAAACAAAGAAGCTACACCGGGCTCGCCTTTGAAAAAAAAAATAAAAATAAATTATTGTTTTTCCCCTGCATATGCTCGGTATTCCCACTTTGACTCGTTGCTCGTTCAGATTTAATCTTTCTGTAATTTTCTATTTTTTTCTGACGCTGTGCAGTTTCTCGCGAGACTACGCTTCCGTCAACGAGCGATGTTATGCGAGTGATTTCGCGGGAACTGTTTCTCTTCCTCGCGGACAAGGAATAAAATCAGAAATATAACCCACTGTTTGATTTTAGGCGGGTAGCAGCTGAAGCTTGAGTGTCCCATCTTCTAAGGTAAGGCTGTTAAATCTTTCACATGAGCAATTTTCTAAAAAAGAAAAACAAACGTCATCATCAGACATCATTACTAGCTGTCATAGAGGTGAGTTAGCCTCAACACCTGTAACACCTGTGACTCCTCTGCTCTCCTGCTTCACGACAGTCATGTTCTCCGACCTGAGCGCCCAGAAAGAGAGCTCCTCTCTGCTCCGACAGCCCACCTCCGAGGACCAGGGCCCGGTGTTTGAGAGGACGTCGCTGGCCTACAGCCCCTGCTCCGAGCGCTACAAAGTCGGGGAGCGGAACTTTAATCGTCAGTATGCTCACATTTACGCAACACGGCTTATGCAGATGAGGCCCTTGCTGTCAGAGAGAGCCCAGCAGAAGTGGGGTAAGCTCAGCACACCTGGCACTCTGAAGAGACTCAGTTATACTTCCATGTGTTCTCTAATGTCTTTCTGTGTCTCTGCCAGGGTCAGATGCGCTCATCAGGAAGCTGTGTGATCTCCAGACAGGGGAGCAGTGTTGCATCGTGGGAACCTTGTTCAAGCGTATGGAGTTGCAGCCATCTATTCTGCGAGAGATTAGCGATGAGGTCAGCAGACATGCTAAATTCACCTCCACATCCCAGACGAAAGGAAACCTGCTGACGGCAGGTGTGTCATGTATCACGTCTCTTGTTTTCCCGTCTACTTCAGCACAACCTGCTGCCCCAGCCTGCACGAGCCAAGTTCATCAGTGAGACAGACGAGCTGATTCTGGAGGATGAGCTGCAAAGGATCAAACTGGAGGGCAAAATCGACCGAGACAAGTGTGTCACAGGTCAGGACTTTTCTCCAGGTCAAGACACTCTGCAGGATGTCACTGTCTCATCACTAAATGATCACAGTATTATAGCCTCCCCGTGTCGTGGCATCTCTCCTCTTTCAGGTAGTGTTATTGCTATATATGGAGCAGAAAGGAATGATGGGAAGTTCACAGTCGAGGACTTTTGCACGGCTGATCTCCCTCCACAGAAACCCAGACCTGCACTCAGTTCTGACAGGTAAACACACACACACACACACACATACTGCTTAAATCCCAGTGATTTTGTGACAATATATTCTAATGGCTGTTGTCATCCAGGTTTGTGCTCCTGGCCTCAGGACTCGGTCTTGGCAATAGTCATGCCGACAGCATGCTGGGCCTACAGTTGCTCGTTGACATGGTAACCGGTCAGCTTGGTGACCAGGGGGAGCAGAGTGGGGCCGCCACAATTTCCAGGGTCCTATTGGCTGGAAACCTCCTGAACCAAAGCACCCAGGACAAAGACGCCTCAACCAAGGTGACTGCTGATTAGTGAATATCTCCTACCAGTTTTAGTCTTTCAGAAAAGAAGCAGACGCTAACTGTTTTACTCTTGTCTTGTGTCAAGCCCAAGTACCTCACCAAGAAGACTCAGGCTGGCAGCGTGGAGGCCATGCGTCTGCTGGATGAGCTGCTGCTTCAGCTGGTGGTGAGTCTGCCTCCACCTCTGTGCATGTACTTTTTTAAGTTTTGTGCAATATGACATTATATTCTGTGACTCGATGTTTGCTTTATTGTTTAAACAGTGGTGGCTATTTTGTCAGTATTACTGGCTGAGAGAGAGAGACACACACACATATATAGAGTTATAGAGGGCTTTATCCATTTCACACTCTCTTATTACAGCATTTATCTGCTGATCATGTCCAGGGTGACGTAAAATGAGTCGGTGTTGAAATGGTTGATTAATCGATGAGTTGGTAGAAAAAAAAAAAAACAATTACAATAATTCATAAGTTATTTATCAAGTAAGAAATCCCTGGTGGTTGTGAGGGGGGGGGTTTAAATGTATTTTTTCATTCTGAATATGTGAGTATTTCCTTTTTCTCTCTATTTTATAAGAACTTTTGGAATTGGGACGGTTAGATAAAAGAAAGAAACTAGACACATCACGTAGAACTCTGGAGTCATTTTTCACTGTTTTCTGACATTTTATAGATGAATTGACTCAATGGAAACAAATGATTGACTGAATAATTCCATATACCCAAATGAATTTCTGCATTATGCTTAAAGTTCCCGTGACCAAAGAAGGGTTGATTTGAGAGTCACTGTGTCACTGCCTCCTGCCTCTCTAGACCTCTGTTCCAGTGGATGTCATGCCGGGCCAGAATGACCCCACCAACTACACCCTCCCACAGCAGCCTCTCCACCGCTGTATGTTCCCCCTGTCCTCGGTGTACCCCACACTGCAGCTTGTCTCCAATCCATACGTAGCTGACTTTGATGGAGTGAGGTGAGCGCATACACAGTCCCCGTCTTCCGTCTTTGCATTTAGCCGCCTTGAATCCCCAAAAAGCATGCAGATGTTTAAGTATGTTTGTTTGTGTTTCCCTTAAAGGTTTCTGGGCACATCAGGCCAGAATGTCAGCGACATTCAGAAGTACAGCAGCATGGACAGTCACCTGGAAATACTGGAGGAGACGCTGCTACTCCGACACCTGGCCCCTACAGCACCAGATACTCTAGGTTAGTGGGACAATTTAGAGAATAAAACATGAAGCGTCTGGCTGATTTCGGTTGAAATTATTCACACTGTCTCACATTTTGTGCCAGGTTGTTACCCATTTTACCAAAAAGACCCTTTCATCATGGAAGAGTGTCCCCACATATACTTCAGTGGCAACGCTCCAACCTTGGAGTCAAAGCTCATCAAAGGTCAGTGTGTGACGTGTACATGAACACCATGGTCTTTCTTTAGGCTCTAATATTCAATTTATAGCAAACATATTTCTTCTTGTCTTCCTGCCAGGTCCTGATGGCCAGGAAGTCCTTTTGGTTACTGTTCCGGAGTTCAGCAGCACCCAAACGGCATGCTTGGTCAATTTACGCACTCTTGAATGTGAGCCAGTCAGCTTCTCGGCCTTCTCTGCTGACGACGACGAGGAAAGTGAGATGAACGTCAGCCACTGAGGGTCCACACTCACACTCAACGTACTGACACCTCTCGGACTCTATCGACGCGTATTCAGTCATCAACTTTGGGTCAAGAATTACAGACCTTGCTGCACTGACGCTGTCCTGAATCCTCAGGGTCAATGACATGCTGTTAATCAGTGGTCATAAAGGCGGCCAAAAAAAAGGAGACAAGACGAGCACTGTGTATTAACAAGCCTTTATTTGAAAAATAGCTCTTCTACCCCAGCTGTGTCTGAGGAAACACGACAGAAGACTCTTTCCCTCCTCTGACTCTGTTACCAACTTTGAACAAATGCTTTTTAATGTTTTAGTGACTGTAAAACATAGTTCTGCCATTGATGAAGACCGTGTAAATAGTTCAACTTTTGTTAATGTGCATCCACAATAAACACCTTTTTTCATGAAGCGAAGAGCATTCATAAAATAGACTGGATAACAAGTCAGAAAAATGCAGTGTGATCGGTCAGGCTGAAGTATAGTTAATTAACAGAGTCAGTTTCTGTGAAGAGGCATTTATAGTATTAGATACACTATACAATTAATATAGTTAATATTCTGTACATTGCTTACATGTCGCACAAAGACAGCATTCCTCGTGTCTTTATCAACCTGCTCAGAGTACAACATGGCAATGAGATCTACACATAGGAGAGGAGGTTTGCCTGTTTACTGGATCGTGACCCTATGTTTTGTTTAATAGTCATCAATCTTGTACTCATAGTTATAATCTAGGATGGAGTCTGTGAAACCGCCAGGCGTCGAGGACTGGCCCTCCCCTATGAGCCACGAGTCATACCAGGATGTGGTGGTCTCTGGTGTTGTGGGAATTGTGGTTGTTGTCGGGGGTAACGTCGTCGTCGTCATCGATCTTAACCTCATTAACCTCTGTTGCCGGAGGCGACGGAGGCGAGCTATCCTGAGCCTCCTCTGCCTCTCAGCGCTGACTTGTGAATTCTGTGAATACCCGTTGTTGCCGCCAACCACGCGCCTATTGCCGTTAGCAACTGCAGGATAATGCACTCTGTTGTTGCTATAGCTGAGTCGAATTGGCTTGTTGCCATGGAGGGCCATGATCTGCAGAGAAGTTAAGAAAGTCCCCTCATTAGGTACCAGATAAAAACAGGTGTTATGGCTGTGGTTAGTCCAATGCCTTACCTGTTTAATGCGGTCCCAGTTGGATTTAGCCAGGTTGAAGCTGCAGGCGGTTGCTCCTGACTGGTAACCCACCACACACAGTTTGGTCACCGGGGAGAAGCCCTCAGCTCGAGCCGTCACACGGTACTCCCCGGGGTTAAGCAGCCGCCAGTAGTCCCCTGTTGGTGCTGCAATAACATTGTGAGGACAGACATTGTGTTTAAAGCACAGGGTGCTATGTGGTGCTTCAAAACACCTGAGAAAAATCACATGAGACTCAAAAAGGGCAAGAGAGGAAGACTTTCACCATACCTGTAGTGACATCATGGTTTATCCCTTCTACAGACACAGTGGCATTTGCAATGGCGTTCCCTTGCTGATCCTTGACAATGCCCCTGATGCCACGGTGCACCTAGAAAGAGGGAGGAGAGACGAGAACATAACAGGTTGCACATTTTCTTGTTACGATGATGGAGTACCATTTAAGGCATGCTCAAGACCTTTAGTGTGTGTGTGTGTGTGTGTGTGTGTGTGTGTCTGACCTGCTCCATGAACGTGAGCATTGCTTCTCTGTTCTTCTCCCACTCATACGCCAACTCACTCTTATGAGGGAATTTATCACATCCCAGGAATATGGACAGCTCAAAACAGTTGGTGTGCAGGTAGCTGAAATCATTCATACCTAGAGGAACACAAACACACAGTAACCTCAGAGCCTGCACTGCACACACTGTCCACTAGGCTGTGCTATAAATACATGTAGAAAGTCAAAATACCTGCAGAACAAATGACAAACCTGCAGGCCTCTACTTACTTCCTGTGATTGGCTTCCATTTGGCCCGGTTGATGAGGCCGTGCCCCCCGGCGGTCATGTCTCCGTGGCAGGAGCCGCGGTAGCTGTGTGTCATGGTCAGGTGTGTGGAGGCGTAGGAGACCGCCAGCCACCTGAAGAGGGACTCGTCTGCAACCACCCGAGGCTCCTCCTCGGCCTCAGTGTACTGGTAGCCGGCGTTTCTTCCCCTGTCATCCTCCTCCTCCTCTCTGTGGCCATAACCTTGGTTGTGGTCGTAGCCGGGGTGCTCGTAGCCATGGTTGTAACCATGGTCATAGCCGTGGCCCCTCCACTCCTCCTCTGGTTCAGCGTAGCCCCTTCCTCTCCAGTCTTCCTCTGGCTCCTCGTGGTAGCCCCTTCCCCACTCTGTCACATCAAAAGTTTGTTCGTCATACCTGTAAAAACGATTTTAGTTACCAGGAGTGTAAGTGAGAGTTGAGGAAATACATGTGTGTGTGAGGAGAGGAGAGGAGAGGAAAGGAGAGGAGAGGAGAGGAGAGGAGAGGAGAGGAGGAGCCGTACTGTCTCTTCTTGCGGCTGTGGGGCTTCTGGCTCACGGCCGGCTTGTTGAGCCGTAAGCTGTCATAAGGATAGGCCACAATGGACTCTCCGCCCTGGAAGTTCGCACCCAACACAAATGGATATCTTTTCATCCAGGAGATTATGGCCCTGGTTTCCACAGCAATCTGGAACGAAGACAGGAAGATCAGCATCACTCAGATAGAGTGAAAACCCGTGCAGGCACAGTTACCCTCCTGAGTAGGCCACAACCAAAAAGAGTGCATCACTTGTATAGTGAAAAAGACCACTTTTGCGTGAGGAAATGGCAATTTAAGAAGCAAGAGGAGAAGCATATTTGGAATATAATTTCATCAGTTAGCTGTTGCTTTACAACAACCCTCCTCAGCATCAGTGGTTAGTCTGTTCTAATACCCAACAGTCCTTACCGAGCTGTTGGTCTCCATGTTCTCTGGTATGGGGACGTGGTGATTAGGGGTGAGTTTGGGCACCATGCCCTTATCTTCGGCATCCCACAGGATGCTGTTCAGGTCGGGGAAGTTCTGGAAGATGTCAAAGCCGTCCTCAGTGAAGTGTCCTGTGGTCCATCCACTCAGCTCTGATCCCTGCGGGGGAGAATTTGAATAAGCCACAAACGGAGCCGAGTGGAGCCAGACCACTAACGCAGCGTAGTGCGCCTGCATTTCCACTTTGTTTTCATCTTTTTTTTGTTTGTCAGTTAAGCAGGAACGCATGATTTTTAATGATGACAATGACTGACCGCTTCAAAAGCTTTCTCATGTCCGTCAGGGTTGAGCGAGGGCACCAGGTGGATGCGTATTCCCTCCACCAGTCGCTGGGCTCTGGGGTTTCTGTCTTTGTACTCTTTGCAAAGGTACTGCATAAGAAGCAGGATCAGCTCCCGACCCACTGCCTCATTTCCGTGGAGACCTGCTGTGAAGCGAAACTCTGGCTCACCTGCGGAGACAACCGCACAAGACTGTAGATGTTAGTCCCTTCACCGTAATCCGCTGACTTCCACCCGCTGTTTATCAGGATTTACAGGAATCACTGGTGGTGCCACCGAGGCCCAGCAGTCCTCAGGTCTTAATTTCAGCTATTGAAACATGCTTTTAGGATTATATCTTGGTGTTGATAATGTATAATGACAAAACAATGCAACATAAACAGTTCTGTCTGCCTGTTTCAGTTCTGCTTCCCCACCTATTTCGTGCTCTGTGGGGTTGCCTGAGATGACCATGGCCATGATCTCCAGCCCCTTGGAGCTGCGGCCCAGGCTGTAGATGTTGGTGATGTTGGGACACTCGTCGTTCACGGACTTCATGAGCTGAAAACACGAGAGGAAGGGACATTCAGCGTGGAAATGATATTGTATATCATTATTGTTATGTATGAAGCAGCTGATGTTCAAATGAAAGCATCAATGAAAGCTGTGTGGGCTGTTCGTGATGAACATTGCATCTGTGTGGAACAGTATAATACTGTTTCAAGTATTTAATTGTTCCAGGGAAATTATTTTGTTTTAGTCTTTGGGGAAATAACTGAGGATTTCAGTGGAATTCAGTCAGTCAGCAGTCAGACATGCAGTATGATGCAGATACTCACTGCAGCCATCTCTGAGTAGCTGTGATGTTTGAACTCCAAGTAATCTACCGGCGTCACTTCATTTAGCCTGTACTGGACATCAGCAGGGTCTGTGAAACAAAGATGAACAACATGTATCATCTATTTTGTACGTGTGTGTGTGTGTGTGTGTGTGTGTGTGTGTGTGTGTGTAAGTGTGTTTGGCTCTCACCAGGCAGCGGGCAGCCCAGCACCTCCAGCCTCATACATAGAGAGCCGTTCCAGCTCTGAGGGATGATTCGGATGTAGCGGGCCAGCACGGGCTCTGCCAGCTGGTTCATCACCGGAGTGTCCTTATCGTTGTTTCCAAAGAACAACTGGTGGAGGAAAAAAAAAAAAGAGGGAGAGTCAGGGAAAGAGGAGGGAGACATCACACTGGGTGCTCAAAGAAGCGGTATCATCGTAGGAGAACTCACCCAGTCGGCGTATCCGTCATGGATGGTGGTCCATTCTCTGCTGTCATTGCTGAAAGCCAGGAAGTAGGACGACACGTAGTCACTCCTGAAACAAGACAACGCAAGAGAGCAACATGTTGAAATCCGATATGGAAACTGCAGTGCATTCTTCTCTGTGTTTATGTCTTACTCGTTCAAGGAGTCTCGTCCTTGTGTTATGACTCCTGTGAACTCTGTCTCCCTGCGAGCATCTATCTCCAGCCAGTGGACCCTGTCCTCTGTGTTCGCACACCACGCTCCACCTCTCATGTCATCTTCATCATCGGAGCCCTGGGAACCACGGAGACCATGACACACGTCTCTGGGTCCTTAGACTCACGGACATTTCGAGCACACACGTTTACTTGTGCACAAATTCAAAGCATGCATGTCATTTAATTCATACACATCACAGATGCCACGTTGACTTGTAGTTTATTGCATTAAAGGGGCCTTTGGATGAAACATCAGCAGCAGCAAGACATATTTATAAGATTTATCAGCTGATTTAATTACTTAGCTGCTAAAAAGATTCATAGACTATAAAGGTTGGCTGACATAAACCAAAGCAGCTAATGGAAGTGACAGACTCAGCAATAACAGTATTTTCCAACATGTATCTGGTAGGTGGTTATTATTCCACGGCCTGGCAGCATGTAAGTGATAGCTGTAGTGTGTGGAAGCTTTCAGACCCCAGCAGTCCCGCTCTGATTGCCGCGTACCTGCATGTTGAGGCGAGCCCTCTGAGGTGCAAATCTGTACTGAGACATGGACGAGGCTGAAAGCTGGTCTGACTCGATCCTATGGGACTCCATCCCGAGGGGAGGACACTCTGCCACGTACACGGACACACAGCAGAGAATATGCAATGATGTGTTGATTGTATTAGCAAAGGTCGCACAGTGTTTTCCAGATTTGGACGGACTTACTCTTTGGCTCCTTGAAGACACGTGGCCTGTTCTTGGCCCGCTCCTCTGCCTCCTTCAGCTTCTGCGCTCTCTCTGGCAGAGGTCAGAAAAACAGTCTTGATGCCAAATAAATTGCACTGTCTTGGCTGAATTTTTTTTTTCTGTTTCTCTCTGCCCAGAAATGATCAAGGAACTCATCATTATTTGGCAAATTTTATATGCCAAAAATCCCCAAGGGGACGTGGAGGGCTGGAGTGAAAAAACAACCCAGATGTTGTGATTTCCCTCTCAGTCCAAGTGTGTTCTGATCAAACTCAGATCATCCTGACCCAGAGAGTTTACTATTGAAGAGAGCAACTGGATCCTGAATATCATCATCACTCTTCATATTCTGACACACTGACATAGACATACTGGAGTTGATTGCTGGTAATATGCAGCAGTGCGTAGCAACAACTTACAAGTAACGCACATGATGTAAAGAACTATCTTTTAAAGGAACAAATACTCTTTTTATGGTAATGGTTTACTTGAGTATAGCTTTTCAGTACGTTGCCCACCACTGGTAGTATGGCTGCTATAAATGTGGAAAACATCCAGAGAATCAGGTTTGGATATTGTCCAGAGTCGCCCTTTTTCACACATATGTGTGTCAGGCTACCTACTGGCTACCGTCACAAATACTTTGTGTGGTTTACATGAGGTGTGTCGCATGCAGGAGGCAGGACATGGCACAATGAGTCTCAGTCTGACATTGCACAGACTTTGTATCAGGGAGCTGGGAGGGTAAAGCCTGTTTGATTCGAACGTCTGCATTCTCACATCTGGATCCTCCAGGTGATGTCTAGATGTCTGGACAAGTTCAGGGTTGCAGTGCATGTGTGAAAGGGACTTTACTGACAGTGGGAATGTGAAACATGTTGCAAGCTCACTTACCGTACACACATTCACACATTCATCCGCTAACACACTGTGATGCGTGTAGGTGCAGACGCACATCTGCTTTTGTGCTGCGGTTTTAAAGATGAGCACTATAAGCCTCTATAAACCTCTGAACTTGTACCCAAAGCGAGCTGAAAATGCTTTTCACCTTAAACCCAGATAGCAGTGAACCGTCCACGCAGGAAGTGCCCTATTGACACCAGCCCTGACAGTGGTATATATCATCGTCCATCATCCAGGCCCGCCTCAACCACCAGCTAACCTCACTACACACAGCAAACACGTGTGCCAGAGGAGCTGGATGTGAGGTGAATACTTTAGAGTCCTACATTACAACATCATCTGCCTGCAAATTCTCCCTTGTTGTCACTTTACTTTATCATTCGTTAGAAATCCGCTGCCTGTGGATGATTCACAGTGGATGTCACGCTCTCTTTGCTTTGCTCACAACATTTCTGACCTTTATTTTTGGTATAATCCCCATTTGGTTTTGGCAGGATGAACTCATGTCCGTGTTGTGCAAGTTGAAGCAAGTACCAAAGGCCTGCTGACATTAGCGAGATGGGAAATAACATCTGTATTATCTTACTGAAATGTGATCCCAGGGAGTGAACACTGTAGAGCTGTTATCTGTCAGTACTTTTGAACTTGGGTCACAGGCCATGTTCTTTGCTTTGGCAACCGCAGGTTCGTATGTAGTCTGACATGATTGTGCAGAGTGAAGTTATGTAAGAAAAAAAAAAAGATCCACATCTGGGTTTTCTTACCTCTCTCCTCCCTCTCTCTTTCTTTCGCTGCTCTCTCTCTTTCCTTCTCCATCCACTTTTCGTCCGTCTGGTCCTCTTTCCTTCCTGTGGAAAGTCAGAAAATCAAGGAAAATTTTATAGAACTACCTATAAATACACGAGCCCCATGTGCGGCGCTGTTATTGCATGTCTGTCTGGGCTTTTGCAAACTATTAAGAACAATAAACAGTGAAAAGGTCACAAAGGATCAGTTTATCCTGATTATCCCTTTTCCTTGCTGTCGGATTTGTTGGCAGGGAGTCTTGCTGCAGCTTAACCAATAAATCTAATATATAACATTTGTGTATGGATATGTGTCACTTGTGTGTGTGTGTGTGTGTGTGTGTGTGTGTGTGTACATACTCATTCCATATTCATCATAGTCATCATACCACGTCCCCTCATAGGGAGGTGTGGCTGTGGGCTCCTCTGTGTAAAAAAAAAAAAAGCAAAACATCGAAGTCAGACAACTCACTCAGTCACTCAAAGGCCCATTCATGACATTACACAGTTTAAGTTTTACAGGTTAGTACAGCCCTGATTTACTCAAACACAACAACTGCTCTTTATTTGGATGCCACTGCGACGCCTACTGTGCAATTAGGCTGTTAAATCTTTAATTTACATTTCCAAGAATTAAACAGAGGTGGGACCTGATGACTTTTGAGGCTTTTTTCTTAACTCCACAACCAAACTGAAGGAAGTTTTGTTGACTCTGTGGAACCAAGCAAACCCGCCTACGCCTTTTTGAAAAGGAGGGCAGGTTAGCTCACAGACTCACTATAAAGTTATTCCCATGTGTTGAAGTGCTCAGGGTTTTTTTTTCATCTGCACCGCAGGTCTACAGAGGTTCCTCATGAGTGAAGCGCCTGACTGAGAATCTGACGTGTTGTTTGATGTTAACTGAATTTGCAGCATGTTTGAGTGGCAGCAGTTACCTGGTAGAGTTTCTACTGTGATTTCAGGGCTGACCTCTTTGCCATCGGGGAACGGAAAATTATCTGGCACCTCGACTGCGGGAGTGGGAAATAAAACATCATTTTAAGAATGTACAAGGTCAAACGGAGGGATTATTATTAAGTGTCAAAATGCAGACTGAAACAGGAGGGAGAAACAGAAAAGGCAGGACGAAAGAGTGAATCAGTGGAAACGCTGGAGGAGCAGGGGTACGCTACAGTATGCTGGAAACACAGAGTAATGAGAATGTGTCAGTGTCACAGAGCCACACGACACACTGTTTCCAGCATCTGATCCTGTGGAAAAACTAGTTCAGTCGCTGCTCACTTCAGGTGGATGGAAGCTGGAAGAGATAGCAACAATCATAAAAGCTTTCAGCACAACATCTGTAAATTAGATCCTAAGGGATAACGATACCAGGCGTTAGTTATTCAGCTTTACTTGAAAAAGGTAGAACGATGTCTCGTGATTATCAGGGGGCTCAATTAGGAAAATACTGTATTAAATATGAGCCAATGGATGTCCATGCCTGTTTGCCACAGACACACAAAACACGTCTTTTCACTGTGAAAATGCCAATATATATTCTGAATATCAAATTAGTGATGAACTCAAACTCTCAGCTGTGGCAACAAACATAACTAATGTCTTGCTTCAGCAACATTAAGCGAATCATGATGACTTAAAGTCTTCAGCCGAGGTTCATTACAAAGTGAGAAAAGCTCTGTTCGTTTGTGTTCTTTAGTTGTGGAGCCGTGTTTGAACCACTACATTGAGTGAATATCCAACTAAGCATTCAATGACCACATCAAATCAACTTGTTTAGAAACGTTGACTTATTGTGTGCTACCCAGCATGCACTGTGTCTGTGCTGAAAGTCTCCAGAAAGCCATCTTTATCTTTTTTAGTTTAAGTAAACTTGTCTCCACAAGTGTCTAAATTTGTCTACTTTTAACTTAACTTTAAGGTTATCTAAAGAAAAATATATCAGTTGACAGAACTATCCATTTTAAGTTGGATGATACAAACAATATAGCACTTTTCTGTGAATTGTCTCAGCCTGACACATGTGGTCACATCTTCCTTATCTTATGTGAATAAATAAAGTTCACTCAGTTCAATCACTAAAAATGTTTTCTTTGTTATTGTAATGAATCCCATTGGTCACTGCATCAATAAAAGGATCATTGTAGTTTCATCTCATCTTATTCACCCCACAAACAGTCAATCAGTCAAAACAAAGCAGGGAGAAACGGTGAGTCAGACATACATGTGGCGTCCCAGTAATCACTGTCATCTGTCCCAGCCTTCCCATCAACCTCTGGGGCAGAGGATGTCGGGTCCACCTCTTTCCAGTAGCTGTCATAGTTATCAGTCACGGGATCGTATGGCTCTTTCTCGTCTGGTGTCCAGTAGTCTTCGTAGGCGTCAGGCGCTGGAGTGGACACCTCTGTCTCTTCTGGTTTCCAGTAGTCATCGTAGGCATCTGTTACTGGAGCAGTGGGGTCTTCCTCCTCCGGCTTCCAGTCATCGTACGGAAGATCTGTGATGGTAGTCTCTGGCAGAGGCTTGGATGGTGTGGGCTCAGCTTCCCAGTAGTCATCGTCTGGTTTCCAGTAATCTGACAGAGAAACACATGGACAGGCAGGCTCAGATGTTTAGGCTGAAATATCTGGTATGGTTCCCAAGTTTGTGTTTATAGATACTTTTATTTTACACTGCTTGTCTTTTTAAAAGGGAATGTAACCTACATATGCAGAACTACTAGCAACTAACACTTTCTTGGAAGCACGATAGAGTAACTATTACTGGAAGCAGACTGAAGGAAGCAGGAATGACAAAAAATTAGAAAAAGGTTTAGGAAAAAGCTAAATGTGTCATATAAAGTCATTTTAAGGACATAAACATATTTATATCTAATTTGCACACTGTTTTTGAAAATTAATGACTAATTAATAATAATTAACATTGATGAATTCACGTTATTCCATAAATACATAAAGATTTAAATTACATTACATCATCTTAAAACAGTACTCCATAGATTTAGCAGAGTACATCCTTCATCGTTGTTGGATTTGCATTTTGAAAAAAAAAGGGGTCAAATTCAGTGCAGCAAAAGCAGAGACGTCCACGTGTTCTTCATCAAAACCTCGTGCCTACATTACCCACAATGCAGTTTGGTCAGGAATCCACTGGGCTATGCTATGAGGCGGCAGCTTCAAAGATCTGATAAGCTCACGTCTCTCTAACTTGCTTTTATTTTCATAGTGTTCAGCTTTAACCTCAAGTGACATCACTTGAGGCAATTAATCCGACTTTAGAGCCATGAACGGCTTTATACAAGGTTTTTTTTTCCACATACGCCATAATACTCCCCAAGACCTATTAACAGGCTTTGATGTTTAAAATGGGTGGAGTTCCCCCTTAAATTCTTCAAGCTTTGCCTTCTGTAGTTTTTAGTTTAATTAGATCCAAAAACTGAGATGTGTGATTCCTCCCCCGTCCCCTCCCCGTTCGCTTCTCTACAGTCCCCAAGTGTGTGTCACTCACCGCCATCAGGATAGGGGTAGTCAGTGTATGGCTCAGGTTCAGTGGGGGGTTCAGTTGGGATGGCTGGAGGCAGCAGACAGACACAAGGTCAACAACATTCATTCAAGTCCAAGTGAGTCGAGTACAAACGTGGCTCTCTGCCCTGATCTGCCCTGATCTGTCCTCACCTGTCGTGGTTGGCGGTAGAGTCGTGGTTGTTGTCTGCTTGTCCTTCTTCTTTCCCTTCTTGTCGGTTTTGGGCTTCTTGGTGGCATTGGGGTCCTTGGGCTCTTTGTTCTTCTTCTTGTCCTTCTTCTTCTTTTTGCCCTCGTCTGGTGCCCTCCTCACCCTCCTCAAGACACCTGGAAGGACGAGGGATTTCACATACACCTAAGTCACATAGTTGACTTCAAATGAAATAAAGCACATAGCACACATGTTCAGCACAACATTCATGCAGAAATGATCATAACCATCCATAACCAGTCCAAACAATCTCCTCAACTTGTTACTACATTGTTCAAGTGATATCGACTGATCTCAGCAGCAGCAAAATACTAATCAGATGCCAAATTATCGATCAGTGAAGTACAGAAGTTAAAATCAGAGCTTTTGTAATTCTTCTTCTTGTGACAGATAAATTATGCAATTATTTCTTTCCTACAATGTCAAATTGCAAAGCTGCTGGGGAAAATCCACACAGCCAGATGCATTACAGTGGTTGAGGTCGAGCGGCTTGAGGTCCATCAGTATTTCCTTCTGAGGTTGTCTGAAGTGCTGAGGCACTTTCACGGAAAACACCTCACCCTCTCTTTCCATTGGTTGTGCTCCATTAGCCACAATTTAGTTTTAATGGCGCAAAATCCATCCAGTTGCCCAATAAATACATCACTATCACCTCAGCAGCATCTCACCACCAAGCATAAACCCATCAGTGAGGCTCATTAATAGCTGGTGTGGACTGACGTATTGCATTTGGGGCTCAGTTAGAAAGCTCCAGAAACGTTTCTTCACATCCGCTCTACCAGCGTGACTGTGCACCCGAGTCAGCAGTGCTTGCGCAGGGTTACAGCAGCAGAGGCAGTGGAAAAAGACGGTGTCATAAAAATCTGCCTGCAAGATGCTTGACTTGGTATCTTCTTCTCTTGTCAAGTGTGAGCCAAAAGAAATCAGCCTCCCCCTGTTTATTTGTATTTGCCGTGGAGAAGCAGTAGTGCACACGTGAGCACCTGGACTTCCTCACGCCTGCTGGAGCTGTCAGACACTGGATGGTTGTGTGTGTCTGTCTCTGTTCGTTCCTCCATGTTTTATTAGAGCTCAGACCATACATGAACAGTTCACATGTCATGTCTGGGTCACATATCTGTACTTTTATGGTTTACAGTAGAATTTCCTCCACTCACCTGCCTGCGTAGCCTCCTCTGCGTCCGCCTCGTCCTTGTTGCTGCTTCCCACTGGGTGTGGGTCCACTGCAAGTCCTTGCTCACTTTCTGGGTCATCCAGGGACTCGTGTCCCAGCTGGTCTCCTGCCTGCCTCCCCCCTTCAGTCTGCTGGAGAGAAACTATCCCCCCAGCACTGTCCCCTCCTCTGGGGATCAGCAGGCAGCACAGGGCCAGCAGAGCCACAGACACAACCACAGTCTGGCTTCTCATACCTGCTGCTCTTCTAACTGCGGGATCCTTTGGTTTGGACTTTGTACTTTTCTTCCCCCGGCCGTCAAACTCTCGGTCCAATTTCGCCTCTCCACCAGAAGAATTACTTTTCACCCTTCCTTCCCCTCGTGTCCCTGCAGTGCACGCACTTTTGCTCCAGCTGGGAAGTTTCTTCAGCTCCACTCTTACCCACAGCCACAGTGTCAAGCAGGCTCAGACTGGGCTAGACAGAGATGGAGTGGGAGGGGGTAGGGATAGACAGGGAGGGAAGGGAGGTGGGTTATATAGTGAGACAGAGTGAGAGAGGGATACAGCGCAAAGCAGCAATCCAGTTAAATGAATAGACTGGCTTCCTAATTGCCTCGCAGCTATATGGTCAGCTGAAACAACAGCACAAGGCCAGAGGATCCCCTTCACCTGGCTGACGAGTCACAACAGGTGCAGGGCTCAGACCGGAGACGTGGAGGGGGTGGGGGTGGGGGGGGCCATGAGGGAGGACAGGTGAGGCCTCAGACTACAGGGCTTGCACCTCCTGAATTAGAGAAAGCAGCCAGCTCCTTTTTGGTCTGCAGCTCCTGTCGAATTCCTCGGCAGAGAACTTGTGCGCCCTGCAGACTCGTCACTTTGCAGAACAGCACAAGAGAGGAGTGACTCCTTGGACACTGAATTCCACAACAAGAGGAGGAGGAGGAGGAGGAGAAAGGGTTCAAACGGGGGAGGATAGGGATTTTGTGTGTGTTAACAGAACCAAACACCACTAATCATTAGAGAGAGGAATTCAAAGCAAATGAAAACAAGCAGGAGAAGAACATAAATTCTTTTTCGGTCCCGTACTTGTTTTGGTTGGGATCTTTGCTTTCCATCTCGTCTCGGTGACGCTCTGTCATTCTTTCCTCAGTGTGTTGCGTAGCTCGCTTTCTCCTTTCTGGAGAAGAAGTTATGGTGGGCAAGGGGGCCATGGAGGAGCACACACACACACACACACACACACACACACACACACAGGACGGGAGAATTGTTTGAGCAGATGACAGAAATATAACCTTTAAAGATTTGGTGTTTTCTTTGCCATCCCCCCATCCATGTCCTCTTCCTCCTCTGTCCACTGTTTGAAGAGTCTGTCAGGGCTTTAAAAGGCTGGACGTGTAGTATATTTTGCCACCAGTCTCACCCAGATACATCTTCTAGTCCTCCTTGGGAATCATGAGCTGCTTATTTTCAGTGAGGAACATGCCAGAGGGCCTGAAATCTACCTCCAGGTGAATATGTAAGATGGAAAAGAACAGTTTTGAATGTGAATAAAATCACATTGTGCTCATTTTGAATTTTAAACACCATTATAAAGATCACAATTAAAGGAAGGAGAAGGTAATGTCAGAGGAAAAGGGGCGTCACATTACCCCGCTTGTGCAGACATTCCTACCAAAGGCGATGACCTCAGCTCAAGTTTTTGCCCCAGTTTTCCAAAAACCTCCATCGTCACCTTCACTCTTCCATGAGAGGAGGTCTATCATCCAGAAATGCATGTTGGTAGAAGGAAGCAGTGTAATCAAAACACTGTACAGCCTGCTGAAGTCCTATTGAATCTGCTCAGGCACAGACACAAGAGTGATTTGCTCTGAATGGGCTCAACACAGAGCAAGTTTTCAGACAAGAGAGACACAAAAAGCACTAAAGTGCATGCAAACATACACACACCTGCACAAATAATTCAGCTCGTACTGTCCCAGATTGTGAGGACGGTAAAACACAGAGTTTCATTATAAGATAAAAAGACTGTGGAAGATTTTATTTTAACAAAATTGTATTGCAATGCACAATCATTTCAATGGAGGATATGACTAAGGGTGCAAAGAATGCAGCAGATAATTCAGACTACAGTAAGGTCAAGCTGAGGCCTCTCAGCTGGCAACGATACGGACACCCACGGGGGAGCTAGCTGGAAAATGCTTTTTCTTCTTCTTTCACCGAAAACTATTACAGAATACAGACAGAAATGTGCACAGAGAAATGCATGAAGTAATAAAGGCCAAATCAAAGTCTGGATAACAATATGTGAATCATTTTAATCATTAATGGGCGTGAAGAAAGGCCAGAGCAGCTACTCCCTGATAAGAAAGATGTACTTGTACTATTTCAATTCTAAGCCATTCATACTTTACTCCACTTCATTTACTTGACAGCTACTATAGCAAATATAGCACACATTAGCTCCACTTTGACCAGCTACATTAAAGCGTGACTTTTAAGAGATGAGTGTGTTTTTATTTTTATCTATTAATTCTTGGTTTAACGCCCCAGTAATAATAATAATAAAACACACAGTGGTGGAAGAAGTACCAACACCTCAGTGTAAAAATATCCCATTACTGCATGTGTGTCAACATTACTCAATGCAGAGTAATGGTATATTATACTGGATTATTATTCCACATGCACGTGTTAGTAGCATTTTACTGTCGTACTTTGTCCAGATTAAGCTAATCTTGAATATGTTATTGACTGGTAGGTATTTAAATCTGTTACTGCATCATATTTTGATCATATGTAGGTTGTATATATATGTAGTAGAGTTTAAAAAAGTATAATACCTCTCTGACTGTACAGGAGTAGAAGTACAAAGTGGCAAAACTACATACTTATGCATTAAATGTACACATTCCTTCACATGACGAGTACTTATATATTTCTCTTTTAATTACATTTTGCTGATTCAGTTACTTTTAATCTAATCTAATTTTGAATTTGGGGTTTTCACATTTTGCTGCTGCCACTGACACATAAATAATGGCTCTGAAAACGTCTCGTGCCATCGTATAGAAGATGGGGGGGAAGCTCCAGAGTAATGTGACCATAAACACTTAAGACTTTAGTTGACTTTCATAGGACCATTACACTGGCCACAGTTACAGAGAGTTTAATTGCAGTATAGACGACAGCACACTTTACAGACTTGGGTTTTAATGGACCTGACATAACTTTTATTTGACTGTTAATTCCTGTAGGTGAACATAATCAGAGCAGTGCACATTAAGTCTGGGGTCCGCGCACACAGCCTTGAACTGAGAGTCAGCATCTATTGGGCAGGAAACAATGACATCAGAGACAGGGGGAGAGGAAGAGGGTTGGGGGAGGGAAGGCTGGAGAGAGAGAAAGAGTAAGAGTGAAAGAAAAATCCTGTAATCCAGCAGGCTCACTAGGTACAAATGGAAACAGATTTTTAAAACTCCATGCTGCTCTTTTCTCTTCCGTGCTCACTGTGCATGTGGACACCTAAACAGTCCAGGAGGGTATGTGACACACCACTGAAGCCTGTGTATTAGATTATTAACCCTTTCACAGGCTCCTGAGTGATTTAGGTAATTGAAGTGGTCCTGTATTTGTCCTTTGCTCTCCACTGAAATCACATGCACATTGGAGAAACTGCTAATATGAGCACAGGCAGCACAGTAAACTATTAGCAGATATGAAAAATGGCACATGGAGCTGTGATTTTCAACTGAGATCAGTGATATAAGGTTGGCTGAAATATTTTTCCATCCTGTGAGAGCTGTGATTCAGCAGGTCCACCACAGCATAGTCATCTGGCAATGTGGGACAGGGGCCACGAGTCTGATTAAGCACAGATGTAGAAGCACGCAGCACCAGGAATCCTTCGGAGGCATCTCAACTTTATTGACCCACAACCAAAATCCGGACTCTCTGATCGGCTTCAAATATTTTAACATTGTACCGCGTCTCGCCTGTATTATGGCAACACGGGGGAAACATATTTGTTCATTCAAATCGTGTTTAATAGGGCTTCAGTGACGTCTACGGTAATTTGTTCCCCTGATGAGAGACAAAGCACAGACTGAGAAGCCTTGGACTGTGGCTGAGACGTTCAAGGGTGTCTACACAGCCTGCCAATATCTGGTGCGCCGCCCCAGTGATGAAGCACCAGAGGAACTTCACTCAAAACTAAACAACCAAAGGGAGAATAAATAAGGATCAGATTTAAATTTCACAGGAGTAAACTGGCAGTGAAAGCTAAACACTGACAAAATAGTTGGAAATGATTTGTGTACACAAGGATATTTTGTAGTACTTCATTTAAAAAAATAAAAAAACTGGACTACGTCCCACCTGAGGATCGTAATATGCTCTCATAGCTTTGGCTCGGTTAGTTGTGACCATAACAAAGTGTGCACTCTAGTGGCTGAAGTGCAGAATAGCAACAAAAAGGCTGAGGGCCTCCCACACACCAAACCTCTGTGCCCTCTCCAAACTTCATAGTAATTCCTACACTTTTTTTGTGTGCTCAGAAATGTACACAAAAAAGCTTGGTTACTGAGTGTTGATGTACTCACAGCACACGCAAGCGCAATTGTTTTCATTGGATTCAATTAAAAGGGTTCAGTGATTCCAGAGAAAACGCGTTTTGTTTTTAAACAGCATTTATTTAGCTTTCTCCATACAATACATTTAATGTACAACAGCACATACTGTATTCTGAAATAACTCTCAGTATAAAATAGGGCTTCTACAATCAAGGTACAGTCATAAAATGCTCTGAGGGACATGACGACGACTGCAACAGTAAAACACCTTCATATAAAGCGCAGGATCTTGAGAGAAGTGATTGTATTTGCCAAACTGCTTCTGCTGTAGGAAGCAGAACTTCACACCACACCTCTCAGAGCATCCTACATCCTGCAAGAACCCGTTTTTTTTGTTTTTCTTTTTGTTTTTCCCTCTTGGTTCTGGTTTCACAACTGAGGAGATTCCAAACGATGATCAACGCATAATAACTGCTGAAAATATAACTTTTGGTAATGTGAGAGGATAAATCAGGCCTTGTTTGGATACTGAATATATACCAAGGTCAAAGCATACACCGTATTATGACTGCTAATCAAGCCTATATCTTTACAATCATATATTGAACTGTTTGTTTGTGACTGTAGCTGTAAAGACTGCATTGTTTCTGAGTGTTTTCTGGACATCAAACACTTAAAACACAGCAAAAGTATACTGTACTATCACTGAAGCCACGATAAAACCAGCTTATTTCAAACATGGTAAACATGAGCCAATTATAGGTAGTTTTAAAAAGGATTTTTTTAAATCTGCAGATGTGCATCAGAGCGTGTGTGGGCCTATATAGTGTCTAAATGTGTCTTTAAATAGAATACACATAACATTGACCAGCTTTTGTGTTAGTTTACTATTACGTAGTGCTTCAGGTGTTGAATATACATTATATAACATGTCCAAATTGGGATGAGAGAAGGCCTAGGTACAAGGAAACATAAAAAGATGGAGTCTGACTCAGAGGCCAAACAAACATCAGGAGAGAGAAAGGAGAGATTTGTCTCAAGTCTTGAGGTAAGCAATGTGTTTCAGTATAATGCCCTACAGACAATCATACAGTTACAATCATTAATTCTCTATATACAAACTTCCTGATTTACATACGCTGTACTGCTCCTCAGTTTAAAATTTAATAAAACTAAATGTGAGATCAAAGCCGTGGTGCAATTTTTCTTTTCTAGCAAGGAGGGGAATCTGACTCCACGAAGCCTGGGTCATGAGGTGGGCGATGATGAACGTTATGGCTATTGAAGATGGCCCATTTCCTCTTGCATACGTCACACATACTATCAAATATCTACAACAGTGCAAATTTCCTTGTTCAGGCAAAGCACACGCAAACAACAGGCTAAACTATATCAGCTCACTTTTGAAGTCATGTGGCGGAGAACGGAGATGGCAAAGCGCGACTATCTGAGTAGGTGTCGAAAGAGAAAATGTACATGCCTGTGTATTTTAATATAAATCTCCATTAGGCCCACGTGTTTTAGGGGGATCACATCGACTCTGTGTACTGTGTTACATGAATGGAGGAAGTCCACTGTGGCACAGTGGCTCAAATAAAAAAAAAATAGAATAAAAAAAAGGAAGCAAGGACCAACCAGCACTCTACCCCACATGGCTCCTCTGGATGTAGGCACCGTTTTTTACTGTTACCTTCTTAGAAGACAACGTTGAGCTCAATGACACGTCAAGCCTATCCCACATCTCTCCAAAACATGCGCTGCGCCACCTAAATGTGTGTCTACTGAAGGAGACTTAATGCGAATACGAAATAAATGTGCTATAGTAGTAACAGTTTGCGCACTCATTGACACTACAGACTGTAACTGAGACATGACATCAACAGGCTTTACGAAGAGGAGGAGGCTATAGGATGCTACAGTACTAGTGCTACCTGAACATGCTACAGATTGAGACTACACCGATGGGAGACGGTTTCACATTAGCACAAAGCAGGAACCAGCTTTGCTGAGGAGCTCTACCCATTTCCAGGCCACAGAGCCGCTGAAACCAGCCGTGTCCAGAACCGACGTGGTTTTTAAAAAAGCAAACCAAAGGATGTGTTCTATCAGGATACATCTCGTCCTCGGGAATGTTATGTACCATTTCTAAAATGACAAAAGAGCCGTCTTTGCAGCTTGATGGATCAAGTACTTAGTAAAGCTGGCTTATTGTGTGCAGAGGAAAGCACCCCATCTGTAGTCAGTTCCTGTCATATGTGACACACACACACACACACACACACACACACACACACACACACTCGCTTGCACAAGCGCACAAACCCTGAAGTTAGGAACGATTTCTATCGTCACACAGCACTATCGTTTTGATTATCATTGAGTGAGAGCTGGGATTGCATACTGTACCATACACCTCCTAGGAGAGTAACCCTTCATCAGTATCAGCTCATTCATTTCACACACACACACACACACTCACACACACACTGGAATAAATTTTGAACTGGTCAAAAGAAATTACAATCACATGCTTTATAACGGAATGTAGAGAAAGCTCATACGAAACCTTCGACTTTAGCCGGGGCCAAGCCAAGCACACCGACTCTGTTATGAAGTGTCTCCTCTGCTTTAACCGTGAAAAGTTTTGATTTTCAGACGTTCTGGTGGAATTCAACAGCGTTAAAAATCCCTCTCACTGCCACTCAGCCATCAGTTCAACAAAGTTTTGAAGTGCTTTCATACATAACTGTGAAGTTATGACAGCTGTCCCTTCAGAAAAGAGTAAAATAGTTCATTTTTTAAATTATTCAAAATATATTCCCCCGTATTAAAGTGGGAGCTCTGGACCTAGTCTATCAGACCCCTGGCAACAGACACCACGAGTACACCAACAGTTGGCTTTACCTCCACACATCTGGACTGACTTGAGTGTCCATTCTTGTACATTTTGTCAGGAGCCGTATATTTCGCTCACACAGAGAACGATAAGTGATCAGACCAAAAGTCCACTGTGTAAGATATCTGAGAACAGTGTCCACAAACAATTTCTGCTCCCCACTCAAAAGAGTCTGTAACCTGCTGCTCTCCACTCATGCTGAGAGCAAACCTGCCTCTGTTTGCTCTGTAGCAGGGCTCGAAGCCTATTCATTTCTCTCTTATCACCAGAAAGGTAAACAGAGCGTTTAACAATATGCCTGACAATGCTGCAAGAGCTGTTAGCGCGCTCGAGTGATGGAGCTGCATTTTGGAACAAGAAAGAACGCCAAGCCCGTTAGGAAGCCACTCAATGCAATGCTCCCCCCTCTGTTAAGCTGACATACCCTGACTGAGAGAATCTAGGGACACGAGTGTGTACGTTTTGGACTTCTAGGCAGGTAGAGTTCAGCCACAAGAATTTGGCAGCTATTGATTTGGCTACTAAATCCACAGAAAAGTGCAAACATTCACTTTCTTGTTTTTGTGACATCTTGTGTTTCTGACCTGCATCAGCTCTTTATATTTGACTGCTCTATGTTCTCTGTTTAAAAAAAAATAAATTAATCATTAATAAAAAAAGAAAAGAAAAGAAAAAAAAATCAAATATAACTCTGCAAGACCCCCAAGCTTAATCTGATCAAAGTGCAGCACCCCAGCATCAGTGGAAGGAGTAGAAGTGTTTGAATGGGTTCAGACAGCAGGTCCTAGATCAGGGTCTGGTGGGGTTCTAGCTCTCTGAGAGTAAGCCACTCGCACATACCATAATAGATATACTCACAAACAGGACTGACCGCTCACACTTAGAGTCACAGTCACACACACGCACACACACACACACACACACACACACACAGAGTGTAGCTTAGATGAGTCTGGCCTCTCCCTCCATGTCTGGCGGTAGATCACACACTCCTGTGAAGTGCATCTCCTTCCCCTTGCTTCCATGTCCCGTCCCGGCTCTGGCCCCTCGTTCCCCCAGGCTGGGAGAGGGCTGTTGGGCCTGAGGGTCTGGCGACGTCCCACGGGGGATTCCACCTGCCCGCCTCTCTTTCAGGAAGACCTCTAGTCGGCGCAGCATCTGCTTGGGGTTCTTTTTGGCAAACAGCTCCACTTCTGACGGGTTAGAAACACAGACACTGAGGGAATCATGCCGGGAGGACAATCTGTGTTTAACTGTGTCTCTGCAGTCTGAGTGCTGAGTTCAAGACTCATGTTTTAAAAGGAAGAGTCCATGGTAACAAAGTGTGTCTAGCAGCATCTCTGAAGTTCATTGACACGTTAACCAACACTCGTCTGTTTAAACTATTTGTCTTTTAAACTTTGTCTACGCATGGCGCCTACATTACCCACAACGCAACTCGCATGCCTACATGTTTAGTTGAATATTCCAGTAGTGGCTACTCTAGCCTCAGGCTGCTCGTCTCAGAGATGAAGAGTGAACTAAAGAAATCGGGCTTTAAACAAGAGAGAAACTCCAATATATGCAATACTGAATGCATCTGCAACGGGATAATAGACCTTCTCATTAAAAATGAATGAGCAGCCATTATTTTAAAGTGCTTAGTAACAGTAGGAAAAAATATGCCATTTTCTTTACCTTTTAGTACAAAGCCAGAGTCAGCTATGGTCTTCTGTTGGGTCTTCCACAGTTGGTACAGGTGTAGATACGTGGCAACATAGAACTCATTCAGCACACCAACCACCTGCTGACGACGATTGCACTCCCTGGATTGTCCAAAGACAGAGAGGAGCATTGGTGTGAGGAGACACTGTGTCACAAACAGACAACAAGACACATACTGTACACGCTACATAAGAGAGCAGTGACTCACTTGGACAAGGCCTCCTCTCTGAGTACTTGCAGAGCGATGCGGGTCATGTTGATTGACATCACACTGAATGGAAAGTTCTAAAAGCCAGAGAAAATACACAAGGAAATGTAGGTCCACAAGGAATACTTACAAAGCCCACAAGAGCAAGTCCTGAAACACGCTCATCTAGCAGCTGACTTTATTGATCCCTGAGGGGAAATTCTTTTTTTTTTTTTTTTTTTCCACACTAGTACCCTCTGCAGGGATGACAAAGGTCAGGGTCAGCTACAAAGCAGCATGCCTAAAGACGGGGGGCATGAACCTAAAGCACGTCTCTGATAAATAAAACACATGCATGCGTGCACTCATTTGTTCTTTTATGACCTGGTGATACCTGTTTAGGGTGTTGTGATAACTTGTAGATGTCTCTGGCCAACGGTAGCGTCTCTGGGTCCATCACAAAGTACAGAGTATGCATGAGACCCAGGAAACCGGTGCCACGTAGGTCAGTGGCTGGGTCTGTACCTGTAGTACAAAATACAAACCAACACACAGAGTCATACTCTTTCCTTAGTTTGGTCTATCACACAGAGGACATAGAACCATTTCAATTCGTTAATGGATTTATTTAGAAAAACATTTAATAGAAATAACATGTATTGCATTGATCTTTGCTAATAAACTCTGAGAGTTCTCAACACAGCAGTTCACTATCAATATCAGGTGTCTTACCCTGAAAGCCGATGTTTTCCCAGTGCGTCCCATAGCGAGGGCAGTC
The DNA here is from genome assembly GCF_042242105.1 of Pempheris klunzingeri. Taxonomy (NCBI): domain Eukaryota; kingdom Metazoa; phylum Chordata; class Actinopteri; order Acropomatiformes; family Pempheridae; genus Pempheris; species Pempheris klunzingeri. The sequence continues at coordinate 28,269,426 of NC_092018.1, forward strand.
CAGCTTGCTGCCAATCAGCCTCTTGTAAATGGTCTGCAGGACACGCATGTGGACTGCTTGGCTGTTGTCCACGTGGCCTATAATTAACACACACGCAAATATGCAAAGTGAAAATCAGTGGTTTGTTAGAAACACTCTCAGACAGGTCCAGCAGACACACACTCACATTGTGCAATGGCAAAGACCAGGTCTCTCTCCTCCACGAGTTCCCTGTGCAGCCGAGGAGGTCCGAAGAGGAAGTGTGTGATTGCGGCCAGACCTGTCCTGCGAATGGTTGGCTGGATGTTCTTCTACAGTTGGGGACAGAAATACAACAATGCTTTAAAGTTACAGCTAGAGCTCCTGCAATGTTCCTGTTATTATAGCAGGAAATATAGCAGACATGATGCTGTGGGAATGTTCATTATGTCAGATTTACCATATGAACCATTATAGTGTAGGTAGATTTGTTTACCAGCCTTTAGTTGTTCAACAACAACAACAACAACACCCTCCCCTACTATTAAGGAAGATTTGGCCACTTCTGAAATATCAGCTTTTATATGAGAATGTTGGTTTGCTAGATCCCTTACCAGCAAGTCCCCGAGGTCTGTGGTCTGGAAGTACTGCAGGGCTTCATTGAAGGAGATGATCAGCGTGGGGTTCGAGTCCTCGGTGAGAGCTGGGGGATGTTACATGAAAAGTTACAACTTACAGAAAAACGAAAAAAGAAAAAACTGGACAAAGTCGTCATCATCATCCCTGGCTGCAAAGAGGTGAAACAGCAAGATGCATCTGACCTGGCGGGACGTTCTCCAGAGCATCCCACTCCTGTCTGGCCTTTTCCAACTCCCCATTTTCCTCTGTGGAGGTCATTTAAAAAAATATGGTAAGAAAACAAACATAATACACTCACACACAGTGTCCCTCACAGAAACTCCACCAAGAGCACTGATAGGGGCGAGTATCTACTCCACCAGTGGGCTATAAGGTGATGGATGACACCCACCCAGTTCATTGTCAGTCATAAATCCTTTCTGTCTAACAGACCAGCATCACACAAGGTGCCACTGAGACCCTGTGCTTGCTCTAGGCAGACAACCTGCACTCCTGAGGGAGGTTTCACCTGCAGTCACTGCCTGGTATCTAGGATACTCGCTCACAAATTCCTGTGGGAAAAGGATGTGAGATGACAGAGAGGTTGTGTGAGAGTATGTGTGTGTGTGTTACCTGCAGGCTTAGGCTGGACCCCTCCGGCTGCCAGGGTCTGCAGAAGACCATTCTGCTTCAGTGCTGAAATCTGGACAATTATAACATAACCGATTACCTTACATTCAAGGAGTGCCATGTTGGTTGGCGTGAGATACTGAAATTGAAACGTAACTACCGGCAGGGATCGGAGTGGTGCGTTGCCGTTGGTGTGATCTTTGACATTATGACTGACTATCAGTCCGTTCATGACCTGAGAAGAAAATACGTTTTAACAGGTGATTTCTTAATAAAAAAATCTTACTACAGTGGATGAATGAGAAGTGATTTGTAGCTTTACTCACAGGCTTATGGTTGGAGTGTCCATTGGTGATTTCCTCTGATGGTTTACATTCACGGGACAAACCATTCAGGCCCTAACAGGAGGGCAGCGACACAAAGCAGATGCTTTAGACATGTACACACTCACTGCTTTTAAGACAGATAATTCATTATCACTGCATGCTTCATTGTGTTCTGCTCCATAAATCTGGCATCTCTGAAATCTAAAATTAACTTGTGAAAAACATTGAGCACAACAAGCCAAATAAAATCTCTGAAGGTGCACAATTACAACCTCTGTCTTATTAGATGTTTCCTGTGTTTGCAGATTAACGCATTCAGAACTTTGAGGATAACGACGGTCTCTGCCCTGCTAACGCTTCATCCAGCGAGGCAGGGGGACATACTTGTCCAACTGTTTACAAAAGAAGCCATGCACAAGGCTGGAAGCCAGGGAGCAAGAAGTCATGTTGCAGCTAGAAATCCAAGCTGGGGATAAGGGAAATGCCCTGTCAGCTGCCACCATGGCAACATGCCAAGCAAGGCAGACCAGAGATTACTCCTGCAGCAGCGGGAGAACTGTTGACCTTAGGCCTTAAGTTAAACACAAGTGACAGAACTGCTTAAACAAATGAGCTTGTAATTGTTTAACATAGTGCACCAGTGTGTGGAGCAGCAACAGGAGAGCGACTTCATCAATATGGCAACAGTGTTAAGACCTACTTCCATTTTGTTAAACAACACAGCAGGTGTTGCTTTGTTAATGGTGTTACATCGCTGCAAACCCAAACACTGGAATGAGATTAAACATTTAAAACCTTACGACTAACGGTGAAATAATGTTACCTCAGTGTGGGATGTGACATCAATGTCCTCTTCCATTGCATATGAGTGTGTTGGCTGGCGAGCGTGTTCCTGATCCGGGCCTCTAAAGGCTTCTGTAGTCATGGACTGAGATGGGCTGAGGAGCTGATGTAAGGACCACCATGGTTACTGTAGTGCACATTTGTAGTGACTGCAAGTATCTATGCTTTTCTCCTCATATACACAGAGAACTCAGCGTCCACAGTCACCGGTATGATTTCACAAAACTGTCACTGGCAGAAGAAATCCATGTTGTGCACATCGTACTCTCTTTTTCTGTGTAACAGGGATGGTTGTGTAGTTTTGATGGTAGCTCGGCCTTATTAACTACTCCAAAGGCTAACCTCGAGTGTGTCAGTCTACAAGAGCTGTCAGGAGGAAACGGCTGTCCATCAACACCTAACTTTCCTGGAAACCTGCCCCCTTCCTCTCCTCCACAGATCTGCTTGGCCAGTGGGTTCACTCCTCAGCCCCATCAGAGGTGCACAGAAGCTGGATAATGACATTGCTTTTCAGGGCTGGGCTCTCCGCGTCCGAGACACTTCATCACTTTGGCACTCAAGACAAATCCTGTACGCACACAGAGGTACCAGTACAGCTGCAGTATACTTCACTTGGGCAGAAGCTGCGTTATGTCGTTAGCATCACATGAAACAGCAGCACGCGTCCAAAGTAAGAAATGCAAGTGTCCGGTGAGTTGTGGATTATGGAAGGAGTTCTTGTGTGGCCAGAGTCCTGAAGAGGGGCGTCAACTGTACACAATATCTGAAAACTGGAACAAAGACAATGATTAAGCTCCACAAAGTCAGGTTGACATGTTGGTGAATGAGCAACACACAAATGAAGTATTACTTATATGATGACGCATATTGTGCAACATAAAAATGTGAAGCAAAATATGGATTAACATAGATTCAGCACAGTTACTGTACTCAGTTATGCTTCTTTATACTTCTGCAACACACTTATTTGACAGCTCTACTGGCTACTTTAAAAATTAAGATTTACAGTCCTCTGATGCATTGTTATAGATCAAAGTAATAATAATAACACAACAGTACCAGCTGCACAGGGGTAGTTTGTTTCTGCATTGAGTACTTTTATTATCAATACTTTCTGATTGTTTCACTGAAGTAACATTGTCAATGCATGACTTTTATTTGTAATGGATCAATGGATCACAGTGAGGTATCACACCAGTCACACCAGTAAACCCCGGATCCTCCTTCCACCACTGTCTGAACCACAGCGAGATAAACACGGCTAAGAATCGTTAAAGTAGTATATCAGAGTGGAGCCCTGCAGAGCTCTGTGTGGAGACAGGAAGCACACATTAGACGGAGTGAGTGGCTCTTGGAGAGATGACTGTAGTCTCCTGTAACACAGCTAACAGCTCTGACAGCTACAGCAGCAGCCGAACGTCAGCTAGCCAGATTTAACTGTAGCCACCGACATGCTAGCATTATGTCAGCTAGCAAGCCCGCAGGCACAAAGACGCAGCTACAGCTTCTTCTCAAACACACTAACTCAACGTCTGCGCATGTTGCCTGCAAACCTGCCCACGTTCACCGCAAACAGCGAAACCATTTGTGTCATGAATATCCAGTGTGTTTAAGCAGCTGGGAGCGGGCTAGCACGAGAGGAGCCAGCTGTCAGGCTAACTAACGGGCTAGCTGTAGCTCTGTTCAACTGTAACGGGGATGGAGTCTGTCCCCAAATCCGACGGCGAAAAACGGATTAATCAGCTTTTATCTTTAAGAAATGATAAAAACGCTACAAAACATTGCGTGCTGGAGCCTGTCCGACTATTATATGCGATATGAAGCATTTCAAAAGTACCTCAGTTTCTCACTGTTTCTCCCTCCAATCTCGGCTTCCCTTCCCCCGTCCAGTGGCCACGGTAATTTCAAGTGCATCTTGGGAATTGTGGTTTCCTGTAGGAGTCTAGCTTCATTACGTCATCTCTCTCTCTCTCACACACACACACACACACAGAGAGAGATAAGGTACACTCTGAGAGAAGAAGCCTGTGACCTCCTTTTCTATCTGCACCTCCCCGCAGCACAGATTCTTCTCTTGTCTCTAAATTTAGTAAAACATTTTACTCACTGTCCAAAGTATGAATATAGTAATTATGAAAAAAAGCCTATAACAGCAGAAAAGATGACGTTTGGAGCTGAATTTCAGTCAAGAATACATTAGATGGATGTTGGAATGGATAAAAAAACAAAGATTTAACCAAGGCCGTCATCAGTGCCAGGGATTTGATACGACTGCCAGATTGCTTGCTTTGTCTTCCTGGCATTATTACACAACTTATCTGCTCTGGATAATTTCCCCCTTCCTTTACTCCAGAGTTTCTCTGCTCCTCCCATTACACAAATAATGGAACAAGATCTCCAAGTGTCTGTGGCCCTCCTCACATCTGCTAATGTTCAGATTTTGAGGGATTTCAAGCAGATGTCAGTTATTACTCTCTGGAAAAGCTTGTTTTGCGTTACACCAGCCAGCCCTTGGACCTATTCGTCTGAAGTTTGTTTAATTTAGAGCACGCTGGAGTTGGGATCAACCAAAGTGAGCATTTGTCTTATGGGCCTAAATTCTGAAAAAGTTGGCAGGAAAAAAGTGGAAAAACTTCCACATTCAGCTCCCTTCAGAAACTGAAGTGAGGCCTTAGAGGTATGGCATAATAACATAGCTCTGAAGGAAGTAGTGCTGCTGAAGAGCTTGCAGCCAACGCAATCACACGAGACAAAAAGTGAGAATCCTGGCCCCTGTAGTCTGAGATACATCCAAGAAAATGAGCTGTTACAAAACATTTTGGAGCAATTAAAACTACACCAAATTGGAAAATAAAAAGTTACACAACTGGCAATAATGGAGGACAGATTTCCTTTTTGGGATGAGATCCACAGATACTTGATCTTGGGGAATGTGCTGCTGGCTCCCGCTGAACGGGCTCCTCACACATCTGAATGGCCAAACACCTGCTCGTTCTGGCAAACCGTCAGGCTGAAAATCCATCAAGGAACAGGAAGACATTTAGCATGAACTACATTTTTTCTCTGTTTAAAAAAGAACCTTTTGAATTCATCCGTCTCCTTCATGTCAAAGTAAAATTACTGTGTAGGTTCCAAGGTGATCCTGTCTGGTCTTTGTGATCTGATATATGTGTGGTCAACATCTTTAGTCTTCATTTTCAAAGTAAAACACAACCATCGAAATGTTTTTATTTAGCCTTTATTTAGGTCGCACCAGGAAGGGACAAGCGCAATCATTGTCCAGACTGCTTTTCTTCACCTCCAGCAGCAGAACACAAGCATAAAGACATAAACATGAATGGCATTGCGATCATTTATTCACTTGGCAGTCATTGTAATGTAATGCATCTGCTCAAAATCAATCAATAAATAAAACACAGAAATAAAAGTGCAATTTCACAACAGAGGGAGGGGCATTAAACTGTATTATCTATCATTTATATAAGTAGTCATATAAGTGTTATCAGAAGGAAACAATGTGCAGTTTGTTACATGTTTTACTGCTTTACTGGCTCAGTGTGTCTGCCGAGGTGGAGCGGTGTGCAGCGGATATACGTGTCGGAAACAAATCAAGGCACTCAGAGAGTAGGACTGGTGGAAGAACCTCACAGTTTTCTATTAAAATGGACAAGAAAACACACACATTTGCTGTTGGAAACCAACATAGATCAGATCATCCGATTTTCCCAAGACCTTAGGCAAGCTTCCTCTCCATCTGATCTCCCTAATGCTCTCTGGATAATAGTCTTATTTCTTCAGCACTTATGAGCAGATTTGTATGATTTAAAAAAAAAAAATGAGAATGGGTTGCTCTCCTGCCACTGTTGAGTGCACAGAGCCAAAGCTCAAGAGGCATCTTGTGTCAGCAGGCATGAACCATCTCCATAGAAATATTATCTGTCATCCTTTGCCTGAGGTGGTTGGCGAAGTCCACCTGCGTCTGAGAGAGCACTTTGTTTATGATGGTCTTTGGGATCCAGCCCTGCAGACGACAGAGACAAAGACAGAGACAAGGACAGAGACAGCATTAGACTGGGAGTCATGATGTTTAGATGGTCTACACAGCTCAAATTGGTGTCATATACCTTTAGATCTATATTTAGTAACCAGGTGAACTTGGTCTTATTTGGGTCTTCAGGACAGGGCTTCATTACTATACAGGTAGGTCCGTTCTCCGCTCTGAAACACAGTCATATCATCCATTCAAATGAGCACGAGGTATCCCCCATCCATCTATTGCACACAGATAGATAGATTGTTCTCCCCTTGGCTCACCTGACGACACCCCTCTGCTCAGGCATGTTCGGGTGCTGAGTGGACATTCCTGCTAGGAAGCAGGTGGATCCCCGGCGCTTGGCACAGCGGACGCTGACAAAGTCCCTCGGTCCCACCACGTTGCCGGGTGTCTCTGCAGCTACCTCATGGGTAACCATTGTGTCCTGGCCGATCTTTTGAAGGATCTGTGGGGTCAGACTGTGAAATCAATGTTCTTGGATAGATATGGTTGTATTTGCACATGTATCTTAAATACCAGAATCTATCCCCTGTTTGTATCCTTCCCTCGGGTGCTGCCTCTCTCTTACCTTGACCTGTTTGACATTAGGGTTCCACTCCCCCATTTGCTCCATTTTTCCCACCAGCTCTTCGTAAAGATTGTCCTGATGTTGCTCCAGCATCACCTCCAGCTTGAAGACCTTCCCGATGTCAGGCAACATCTTACTCAGGACCTTGTCTCCATTTGCCTGTGTAGAGGTGTAAACAAGCACTGGAAGTATTCACATATTTTCCTTCACATGTGGTAAAATATGCAGTGGATAATGTCACGTTATCTGTACTGTGCGTCCCGTCTCGATACTCACAGCTACAGTTTCAATGGTCCAGCCGTCCTGATCGCCGAGGATGCTGATAGCCTTCTGCAGAGCTTCCTCGCCCTGCTTCACATAAGACATCTCCTCCTCGTTGTACCCCTCCTCCTCTTCAATCCGAGAACCTAGAAGAAGGAGGTAGAACACGTCAGTCAGCTTCCACTGTTGTGTTTCTGCTGTTATATCAAGTGCGCTACTCCATCGTTTCTATCTATGTAGCATTACACTGACTCTAATGGTCACGTTACAACTCACTGAGAAGGGAGCTCCGTCGGCGGACTTGGCTGATCCAGTTACTGGGCCCCGGACCAGCCAGTCTGTTCAGCTCATGGTGAATAGCCACCATGGCATTCTTCCTCAAACCTGGATGGCAAAGAGTGCACGGTTACTACAATTCTAAAACCAGTAGTATATCAAAAGAAACAAAATCACAAGAAAGGAAAATATTAAGGACATTCATAGCTTTATTCATTAAGCCACTCTGAACCTGCTCTCCATGCAGAACTCCACTATGAAAATCTACGTTTTTGAGCATAAACGGAAACAGGGAGAAAAGTAGGCCAAGGGAAGAGCCCTGGACGTCATCCCTAACAGCACTCTCTCACTCACCTGTCATGTTCCTCATATGCCGGTAGGAGATGCCAGCACACAGTTTGAAGGTTGCAGGCAGCATATCTTGGTCACAGGAGTTTCTCGCAGCTTTAAGTAAAACTAGAAGACTTTAAAAGCAGGTAGATCACAAAAAATTCAATAATGGGCTGAGCTGGTAATCTTCTTAAAAGAAGTGGATGAACTGCTGGGAGTGCTGCAGAGAGGACTTGGATTTCTGTCTGTGGATGTTCGACAGTGTCAGTATATATAAGAGCACGGCCCACAAGGCCACTGTGCTATCACCACGCAGATAAACACACACACACACACATCACCTCACTAATCCAATGGCCATGTCGAGGTCAAGGTTGCCTGGTGGACACGACGAGTATGTCTCAGTTTCTCACAAACACTGTGTCAGATAACGTCCAGTGCCCGGGCCTACTGCATTGCTCACACACACACACACACACACACACATTGCCATATCAATGGGTGACATAGCAGAGAGCAGCCACTCTGCACTGATGAGAGGTCAGTGGGAGAGACCCTGGGTGACTCATCCATCCGTTCATGGTCCATTACAGCCTAAACACGCACTGGAATTTGAGAGCAACATTTTTCCACTCAGTTTGGTTTGTTTCTTCCCCATTTTGATTGATATCATGGTTTAAGCTAGCAGCATATCTCTGGTGTCATTATCGCTGAGTGGAAATGACCAGCCATTAACCCTAAGGTTTTGTCTGGGGTCCTAGAGGCCTTAGTTCCATCACTGACAACTTAACAGTGTCTTATAACCTTGGTACTTCATAAATCTTTCTCATTTTTGTCTCTGAACATGGTTTTGTGCTGATGATGGACACATTACTTCAGTCTCAGAGGCTTAAGCTGAAGCATAGATAAACACAAAAGATGCTCTATATACTTGTGACTAGTGTTGACAGGACTTTGCGTGTATTTGGATTTCTGTTATTGGAGTTTGTTCATAAAAGGTCTAATTGACCCTTAATATAGGTCACATCACTATGTAGACAAGCATGTTGTACGAAAGTATAACAAATATATATATATATTATATATTTGTTCCTGCATTGTCCATATCATGTATAAAAAAACCTGCTGTGTTTTATTATCCAAAGGAACTAGGAATGAAAGCTAACATCAATGACAGACACTACTGAGCTCCAGCACCAGCACCAGTAAAGTTACAGCAGTTATATTTTGCTCAAAGTTCATATTTTGGGCAGTTTATTGTGAAGGAGCATGACATGAAACATGACTTTTGATGGACACTATTAAGAAATGTCATCTTTTTAGTGACACTAACACTGTTTTTAGATATATTCTTTGTTACATATTTGGCTGACTGATACAGGGTGATACAGGGCTTTACAGTAAACAGCCGGCTCAGTCCACCCACGCTGTAGAAGTAAAGGTTAAACAAAACGGCTCAGTGAGAGTTTGATATTGTTCAGCCTTGTCAGTTTTTCCATGCTTAGGCTTGTCAAACCCATTTCACAATACCGACATCCAAACATCAGCGTCATGACTCTGATTTGGCTTTTCTGTGGGTGAGATTGAATCACACCCTGGAGGGTTTTTTTTTTTTTTCCCCAAAAGACTGGCTTAAACATCAAATGGCACACCACCATCTGTTAATAACATGTTTTATCAAGCCGCTCACATGTTTTGACAACCTTGCTTACTCGGTCCAAGCAAAATCCAAACTATCTAACAGCAATATTTCCTCAGCGAGCTGCACGTCAAACATCAAACGACTGAGTCAACAACGCACACGACCACAGGAATGGAAACCTGTCAGGAGAGTAGCAGGCCATCTGATTAGTGAGCAGCAACAACAGGAACACATTAATAAATCCCAGTGAAAGACTGAAGTCACCTTAACCTGCAACCTCGCCTCCCTCTGGCTGGATGGCAGGAATTATCCATCAGTCCCTCTGGCCTTCTGCAAGGCGAGTTCTCTCGTTTAATGTGGGAACACACAGGCCTAGTACTATCTGACACATTACTCAGCCACAGCGGACAGACCAGACACCCTTGTTTCTTGTACTGTAAGGCTCTTGACAAAGAATCAGGAGCCAAAGTGGGTCATATGCCTGTTTCTCATGGCTCCCTATTTGACAAGAGCAGCATTATATTCTAATGAGCCTCAGTCCCTGAGCAAGGAAGGTTTAAAAGTCTTCCCTGTAAGTACTTCTGACATCCACACAATGGAATCATTACTAAATGATGATGTTTATTATGGTCACAGCAGCCTAAGAGCCTTGTTGGATTTGATGATGACAATGTAAAGGTAGTAGCTTTTTGAAATGTTTTTACTCACAGGTCAATATTTTTGCGTTAAAGGTGAAATAGAGGTTTGCTCTGTACTGAGATGGCTTCAGGAAAAGATGTTTTGCAAATATCCCCCTGTCCAGGCTGCAGTTGTCGCAGTTTTTCAGATTCTTTCAAGAAGGCTCCTTTGTTTTATCTCACAATTCCACCTGAGTCATGATGACATTTATTTCCATGCCTCATATTTGTAACGTAGCGTTGACTGAGAGGAGGAGCTGATTACAACTTATGCTGTTAGTCATGGTGCATGAAGTAGGGAAAACATCATCTTCTTACATTGGAAGCACAGTTATTCAGTTTCTGACTTTACCTGGAGGCAGTGACTCTCACAACAGGTGTTCTCAAAGGAAAGCTCTGTCTTCAAACATGCCCATATAAGACAGTTTTTCATCACTGTAGTTGTTCCTCCTGTCCTCACTGGCCAAAAAGAAGTGCTGGGGGACAAAATCCACATCTCTTGCTCTGTGCAAAAACACACTGTGAAGTTCAGCTGAAGCTAATATGAGACTTCAGTGAAGTGAGTTAGTTAAAGCAAAGGGTTGTCTTCCAACGTTATGAACTCTGAAAATGGGAAAAGCACTAACTTTGGAAAATATCCTTGTGATTTGTCTAACTCAAACTTTGCTTAATTTAGGAATACATTTTTCACACATTTCACACTGTGGATTTTGTTTTACTGGAATCACCTATAGGAGTCTCTGTATGCAAAGGCATAGTCACAGCAAACCAGTAAAACCTGTCTCAGCATACACATGGGCATAAGAGTGCCGTTTTATGACAGAAAAAAATGTGAACCTATCCATCAAGTAAAACTACAAATTCAAAGCAGAATTATAATTAAATATAAAGTGATACTTGTGATTTATCATCTGATGTTGCAAATGGAACGGTCTACCAAATATGTACCAGTGAGGATAGATTGCATTACTGGTTCATAATACCTCCTCATAAAGAGACATTAAATAATGCAAATGTTAAATGGTCATGTTATTTCAGTATTGCAGTATATAGTAATACTGAAACTGTGGTACAGCAGTGTTGTATTACTATAAAGATAAGAGCTTTGAACTATAACAAAACGGTGAGTAGGGAAATGATGTCTCTTCTCATTTCAATGTATTTGGATATGAACAAGGAAATGTTCTGTGGCGGACAGAAGAGACGGAGGAATAAAGACGCAGGCATACAGTGGAGTACTCAAACTATAGCACAGAGTTTATTGGGACTTGAAGGACACAGTGGGTTTGGCTTTCACATGCACTCAGCACTTTGCTGTACAGCACATTAAGAAGGAAAACTCCCTCATCGCCTCTCTCCTCTCCATCTTTTACTCCTCCTTCCAACAAAACTGTGTGAGTCTATTTGTGTCCTCAGCGAAACAAACAGCATGAAGCATGACAGTCAGAGAATTAACAAAGTGCTGATGTCTGTGTGGGTATTGTCTGGGAGATCATGCTAACAAGGAGGCACTTCAGTCTGATTAGGGGATTTTTTTTTTTTTCCTTTCATATCAAGTACGCAGAGAGAAGAAAAAGAAAACCAGGCTTACATGAGATTGGTAAGAGCCATTAAAATTACTGCATGGACCAGCTTTCACCACCTCAAACAGGGAAAATGCCACATTCTTAAAGAACAAACAGAAGAGAGTGAGCTCTTCCTCCCTTTTAGTTGGCTGTGCTGCTGCGAGAAGGCCACTTCTTTGTGAGGGGTTTGCGGGACCTTCTGGCGTCTTCCTCACCTGAAAGAAACTGGACCGATCACATAAAAGCTCAGATAAAATAAACCTTTCACCCTTTCGATCACCATTTCACAAAACAAGAGGAAGACCCTTTGGATTTGTGAGGCATTTTGAAGTGTAAAGGGGCAAAATATTTCAAAAACAAACGTGTACATGTGACAACAATGGCTATGCAGCAAATCTTTTAAAAAGGAAAAGGCATAGGGAGAACAAGAACACTTCAGTTCGGGATGTAGAAAACAAGTGGCGTGTGACAATATCAATGCGGTAATGTGCCTTAATGATCAGAGGTAAAAACATTTTCATTTGGTGAAGAAACAGCACGACATTTTAAATTGTGCAACTTGTAAGTCAGGCTGAGTGCATGTGTTCCTCTCCACTCTGCAGGGACTGTGCAGAGAAACTAAGCAAAAAAAAACAACAACAAAAAAAGTAGAGATTTCTGTTTCTGTACAGCATATTCATTAGTTCTTCAAACTCCACGTAATGTCAAATATAAAGTGACACTGTAAACCGAGGGAGACGTCTGTGTTGCACGGCATACGATGGTTAACGTCAGTGGAATGAGGTATGCAGAAGCGAAAAAGGGATACAGCTGTCCATACTTACACTTGTCCATGCAATGAAAACACAACACCATTCTCACAATTCTGTCTGTGTGAGCCTATCGGATTGTGTGTGTGTGTGTGTGTGTGTGTATGTGTACGTACGTGTGCTTTAAGCGATATGATATGTCCGCAGGCTCATATTTAGAGAAAGTGTATAAAACGGATCACGCACCCTGATCCTCCTGTGGTTCTAAACGGCGGCTGAAAACCTTCAAAAAAGCCAATAAATCAACACGACAACAGTATTACAAAAACTAAACTGTAATCTTTGGCCTGAGTGTAATGCAAGGCAATGTACATTATGTGTTGAGGTTGTTGAGGTGATGTGTTCTGAATGTCTAGGAGTGATCTGAGGTATGGGAGGTGGAAATACAGAGAGAGAGAATAGGCTAGAGTTAAGAGTTGTACAGAGGGTGACTCTAGGAGGGGTGTGGATGTATAGACGGAGAGATACAGGTACAAGAAACAGGCCAGAAAGTAAAGGACTGAAAATGAGTGAAAAAGAAATTCCTTTTTTTCTGGAAATTAAAACAAAAAAAACAAACAAACCTAAAATTCACCAAGACCCCATCTTCTATTCCCTGTGGTGGTCTTTATTATACAGTGGATCCCCTGAATATTAGCTTGTTTCTATCCTTTTCTGTTTTCATCAATGTCAGTGGCTCTGTTCTATAGTCCAGCGATCCTGAGGGTGAGAAAGGTTTGTCCGAATATTTCCAAACGTCTCTGCAACATTGACCACCCACTACAAATGCCCGGGGTCTCAGGGCCTGGTCACCCCCCCTCCCCATGGGCTGACCGTTTAGGCTTTTAGACAGGCTGTCTCTGACGGCTTCTCAGGCCCCGGCTGTGGACCAATCAGCAGCGGGGAAGCCCCTCGGAGCTCCTTCCCTTTATGTGTGTGTGCAGCTCCCACACCGTCACTGTGCCACTAGGGGGCAGAGTTGGACATGGAGTCCACAGAGTTTACACTGGAAGACTGGACACGGCTGTGGGAGATAGACACCTCTGGGTGCTGTGGCGGAGACAGAGAAAAAGAGAGTTGTTTTTTGGGGGGGGGGAGGTTTGCTGGTATGCATTTATCTGCGTGCGCCGGTTTATGAGTGTGTTTGTGCGTTCACTCACATGCCTCCTGAAGATCCTGTCCAGCAGGCTGCGTCTGGGCGGCTCCGGCGGCTGACTCCAGTCCAGATCCGGAGGTCTCGTTCCTTGAGGCCCAAACACATTCAGATCTCTGAAACACTCCGTTTCTATCATCTGGATAAGAGGAGAGGAGAGGAGAAGGCTTGGTGAACTTTTGGCTGGTGTGTTCTTCCAGCCGTTATACAAACTGTACGGAGCATTTAAAAATGTCACATTAAGTGCACACACTTACCTCATTCTGCCATGGGATGGAAACACTGCCTGTAGCAAATTTGGAGTAGAAGTCATTGTCAGTTTGGTCCAAATTTACTCCCTTGACTGTGGAGAACTGCTCTATGTCCAAAACATCCTTACAGTACACTGCCCGCGGCTGGGGGAGGGCGACGACCACGAAAAAATGGGACAATGAGTTGAGAGGAAAAAACAGGAGACAAGTTTATCATAGCGAATAATTTACAATCATGGAATTTTACTTGCTGTTCTTGAAAAGACCCTTTTCCTTTAGTAGTCAGTAAGTATGAGGATTAAAACAAAATGTCTTTACAAGTTGCAGTTTCAGGACATGCTCTTGCAGTGGGATTGAGTTTGTACAATTGTACAAATTACTCACATCAGGCACAAAGGGAGGCTCCACTATTCCAGCCTCCAGCCTCTTGAAGTTGATGTTTTTGAAGAACGAGTGGGCCTTGACGCCCGCTGCTCCGTCCGCCAGGCACCCCAGCCTCTGCTTCGGGTCTTTGGTCAGCAGCTGGGGCGAGCAGCAGCAGAGATGAATCACCAAATTATTCACCGTTCAACCATCTCTCCGTACAACCGTGCTTCCCCATCAAATGCTCACCATTCTACAGATGGCCTTGGTGTCCTCTGTAAACTTGTCGTTGTACTCCTCCTCTTCCTCCTGCACCCTCCTCTCCACCTCCTCCCGTTTCACTCGCTCTTTGCGGGCGCGGAAGGGAGATCGTCCGGCGGTCATCTCGTAAACGAGGCAGCCCAGCCCCCACCAATCAGGACTCATGCCGTACTTTTCATTGTTTATCACCTCCGGAGCTACAGAGGAAAGGAAACGGGTTGTTATGGTTAAGTCAGTAATTACTCAGGTAAATCTGATCATGGAAACGTTGATTACAGTGTTTCTTACCCATGTAGCCCACAGTCCCCACCCTGCCTCTGATGAGTTCTCCTTCAGGCACTTTGATGGCCAGCCCCAGGTCAGAGACACGGATGTGTCCTGCAGCACAGCATGCATGATACAGTTGATTTTTGTCCCAAGATCGGCAGATTATAGAACATTAATGTGTGCAATGTAGTTTGAAATTGTGTATCAGCAGCTAAACAAAAATACTGTGCAATGCAATAACTAGAAATCTAAGCAACTCACCATTGTCATCTAATAGGATGTTCTCTGGTTTCAAATCCCTACAAATAACACCGCATGTTAAAAAACAAACAAACAACATTCAACGAGAACAAGAATTCAAAAACCTGATTAAAGACTCAATAGAACAGCCTGGGAGGATTCAGTTGAGCTGGACCGTGTGTCAGAATGTGTTTAAGAGCGTTACCTGTACACGATGGACTCCCTGTGCAGATGCTCCAGTCCACAGCAGATCTGAGCAGCATAAAACTGGACCCTGTCCTTCTCAAAGCCCGGCGTGCCCATGTTGTAGATGTGAAACTTCAGGTCTCCACCGTTCATGATGGTCAGCACCAGACACAGAGCGTCTTTGGTCTCGTATGCATACGCTAGGCTCACCTAGAAGAAGAGAGCATATAAGACGGTGTCAGACTTGACCACGGACACGTGCGCAAAAGAGGCCGAGAGATGACGTTCTGTGCTGCAGATACTCCTCTATTGTGTCCACTCACAACAAATCTACTGTTGACTTTCTCTAAAATCTGTTTCTCGTTGAGAGCCATGGACTCTCCTTTCCTCTTCTTTATCCGCTTCTTCTCCAGCTTCTTGCAGGCGTACATCTTCCCCGTAGCTCTGACCTGGCAGGCACACACCTGAGAGGGAAAAGGAAAATGGCACCTCACATATTAGTGCTCTTCAAACCACGAACCTCAAAGCATCACTGTCGTCATAATCTGCATGTGTTACCTCTCCGAATCCCCCCTTCCCCAGCACTCGGTACTGCCTGAACGTGTCTTTTGTGATTGGTTGCCTGACAGAACACAGACACAGCAAAATCCATTAGTAGACAGTCATGTAGTATCGATTAGGGTGGAGATATTATCTGCAGAGCTCAATGCCATCCTGAGTCTGTTTCCTGTTCAGAGGGTGGGGCCTCCTGGACGCTATTTCACATTTCCAGACACGGACGCAATCAAGGCTGCTCTGAAAACCTGCTGTTCACTTGATATTACTTTGATATGCGCTCTGCATAAAATATCTCCCTGTCTAGAGTGATCATGCTCCTCCGAAGCGAAGAGCCTCTGAAGGGAGGCGGGATTCTATCCGAGTTGCACGTTTGTTCTTCGTAACGTTGTGGGAAATTACATCTGACTATTTTCATGTTATGCTACTTTATATTTCTACTTCAGAGAAGATACTGTAGTTTTTATTCTGCAACATCTATTATGCAGCGAGAGTTACTATTTACTCCGCTGTTTAAAGTTTTACATGCAAAACATACAATAACATAAGATGCAGCATTGCAGGAGTAAACTATGCAGCAATGTATTTAGTAGTTAATGAGCTCCACTGTGACCAACAACGGCAATAAAATGTCACATGAATGAATAATTAACAATCATCATCATATCAATAATGTGATTTATAACAACATATCACAATGTGATAATCACAGGGGTCATTCAACAGATTCTTTAAGTACATTCTCTGATGATATTCCTGCACTTTTATTTTCCAAACATCTTGATGTAGGACTTCACCGTCGTTACTGCTACTTTTACTTACTTTAATACACACACTTTAAATACTTTACAATAGGGGGTCTAAAATACTTATAACAAGATTTCAGTTTTATTCTGAAAAACCTGTATTATGACTAATATAGATACCTCTCCACTGAAAACAACTTATGCAGACGTAATTTGCGTACCTCTCTAGTATCTTCCACTGCAGGAATCGGTCAAAATACATGCTGTTCTGGTAGTCTGCAAACGGCGCTCCGCTCAGGTACTCATGGACGGCCCTGGCAGTGCACACAGACACACAGCGAGGCTCAGTCAGCGCAGATGCAACAGAGAATATGATGCGCGCTACAAATCCAGTCCGCAATATCTGTGCTGTTTGTTCTTTATGCAGCAGTGTGGGGTAAAGAATAGAGACCAGACAGAGAGAAAAACAGGTGTGAGTCCTGCAGACAGGTGAGGTGGGAATAAAGACAGAGTGGCGACTCACTTGCGGCAGTTGCTGAAGATCTCCTTACATGGACTGAGCTCGAGGCTCTCTCTGCACTGGTCTGCAAATACCTCGGCTATGTCTACATGCTGAGGTGACTGCATCGACACATGTAAACACAGACGGTAACATATGTGCACACAGACACGGATACATTACTTTTTATTTCGCACACTACATCAGGCTAAGGAAACATACATATCTTCTGGTAGAGCACTGTGCAGTATCAGTGCATTATGTACATAAACGCTGTGCAAACATTACATTGTTTTTGTGCACATTAAATGGGTCCCTTGAATTACTGCACTCTTCTAAGTACCCTTGTGAGTGTTAGGGAGGCTTTCACTCAGCTGTAACTCAACATTATTGTCGGCTGAGAATTTTTATTCACAGGGCTGAAACATAAGTCACAGTAAAAAGCCACTAAATTCACTTTTACGACAAAATGTGGGGAAAATGTATCTGGTGAAGAAACTTACTTGTTTGGAGAGAAAGGTCTTGATGATTTTCTCCCCTCTGGCTTTTCTTTTTTCATCAGGTGTCACCTCATAGTCCTCCTAAAGCCCCAAATAACACACATCTCATCATTGACAACAGAACAGACAAAAAGATCCAGCTCTTTTGTGGGTGCCATTTTCTAACAAGTTAGCTTTTATAAGGATTTTATAAACTGTGACATTAATTTCCATTAATAATGGCTAATGAATCATTTACTAATGCTTTAGTAAATGATTATAGATAAGGGACATTAATGAAAACAGCTTCCGGGTGTTTATCCTCCTCAACCATGACGCATTTTTTTTAAAATCCGACGGACTGTTTGACCTCTGGACGTCTGGAAAAGAGCTGCAGTACACCTGGACCAAAATGAATTTATTCACAATAGACTACCATTTTTAGCTGCAGACTTATTTCTTATTAGAAACTGAGAAATCTGTGAGCATATATTAATGTCTTAACATTTGCAACTGAAGAACTGATGACTTATTCAAACGTTTCCAACATAAAATGTTAAAACAACAAAGACCTTCAGAGGGCTTTACAGCATCTGTACAACCTCCTCTCTCCTTACACCCTCCATGTGGACAAAGGAGGGGAAATAAACATTCAATGGAGATCCTAAAAGTCCTGAATAAATCCTAAAACACAACTCAAGTGGTTTATAATCATGGAACAGGAGAAGGCCATGATGAAGGAGATGAAGTGTATCCTCTTCCATTATACTAATGATGGTTTAGGATCCGGTCTGAAACCAGAGCGACGCCTAAACTTTTCCCCTCTCCTCTCTGTCTGTCTGTCTGTCTGTCTGTCTGTCTGTCTGTCTGTCTGTCTGCTTTCCAACATGACAAACTTCTGTCAAAGTCTGCCTTTAATGAAAGAAAAATGCTTAAATTGTGAGATGGAGTAGCTGCTGTGTGGCAGTGAAGAGGCCTCTCTCTCTCTCTCTCTGTCTGTCTCTCTGTCTCTCTCTCTGTCTCTCTCTCTGTCTCTCTCTGTCTCTCTCTCTGTGTCTCTCTGTCTCTCTCTCAGATAAACATATGCTGCTGCTGGCTCCCTGTTTGAACGTACGAAGCTTGTTGACACAAACAGGTTTGGCCGTTACACGCTGGACATATTGGACATCACGCGGAGGACACAACGTGAAAATGCGCTGACGCATTTCGTAGCCAGCACATTTAACTTTTCATAAAGGGGGGCCGGGGTGGGGAGGAGTATGTCGCCCATGCTGCACGCTGGCCGTACTCTTTCTATCAGTGGCTTTTTTCCAGCACGGCCCTGTGTTGCCTGGCAACCACACAGTAAACACGACGGGATTCCTTGAGGTCCTGGAGTGTCACAGTGTGTCACACCAGCGTCACCAGCTTTCCACCACAAAACACACACACACACACACACACACACACACACACACACACACACACGTATATATATGGTACACACTCACATAAGACTGGAGCTTAAGAAAAACAGGCTTTAAAAAGCGACAACGTCACTGACATTACAGAACAAAGCCAAGAGAAGTCCACAAATAAATCCATACTGTGCATACGGATGTAAATACACAGGAGTGTGACTGAAAGACAGAGAGAGGAGACACAGAGAGAGAGAGAGAGAGTGAATTGTGATTGGTGCCAAGTGTTGATTAACTGAGGCTTTGTTATCAGAGGCTCCAGAGAAATTACACACACACACACACACACACACACACACACACAGACACACACACACACAGACACACACACACACACACACACACACACACACACACACACACACACAGCAAATGAGCTGTCTGAATCCCACCCTTTGCCAGTGGGGGGTCAGCCAAAGGGAAAAGAAGACGGCCCTTTCGCAGAGGGGATCCAGCACACAAACACACTCTCACACAAAGACACATAAAAGTGTACGAGCACACACCTTCTCATGATGTAAGAGGAACCACTGGAACCCCCAAGCACATTCCTTCCTCTGTCGCACACCAACACACACCAACACACACCAACACACTCCAACACACTCCAACACACACCAACACACACCAACACACACCAACACACTCCAACACACACCAACACACACCAACACACACCAACACACTCCAACACACACCAACACACACCAGCACACACCAACACACACCAACACACTCCAACACACACCAACACACACCAACACACTCCAACACACACCAACACACACCAACACACACCCTAATCCTCCAAAAACTGCCGTGCTTCATGCTCTCTCATGGCTAAAACCAAATTTTCCCACATATCTCACTCACACTCACATTTCGCTGATTTGTTTACTTAATTAAGTAAGCTGACTACATTACATAACAGTTTCTAGTAAACCTCATTACTGCGCAGGTTATTTAATCACCTGAAACACAAGCACCTGCCTGGTTGTAATCAGCCTCAGGCCTGGTTTATTGTCAGTAAAGTGTCGAGTAAAGAGCTTAACTGATGCTGGCCTCAGCGCTCGTCACATGGATCGCAGAACTAGCGGCAACATGTGCGCCGTGGAAGTGGTTTCCCCCTTACAGAGGGTGATGGTCACTTTGAGGGCTGGGTGTTTGAAGGGGGCAGAGAATTGGGAGGGATGGGGGGGGGGTGTTGGGATTGGAAGGGGTGGTGTGGGAAACAATGCTGTCCTTTCTGTCCTGTCACATGCCCACAAAGATATTCTGGGCATAGATAAAGACTTAAATGTGTCATGTGGGAGGTATTCCGTCTAGACGCAGAGAGAGAGGTTGGAGGAGGGGGGACACAAAGCTGGGTGGTGGTGGTGGTGGTGGGGGGGGGATCTGGCTGGTTGAATAATCACTACTCAGTGTAATTGTCTCCTCCGGCTGCATGACCCAGCCCCGGCGTACTTTCGGGCCACGCTGTAATGAAAGTGAGTGCGTTAAAAAAGTGGATAGGCGTTCATCCAAGCAGGAGCGCTGCTGTTCCTGCTGTCTTAACAGTCACACCTGGGAACACCTGGGAACACCTGGGAACACTGGAGGAGCTGACTGATCGCTCAGCCCCTCGCCCCCTTAGTTACTGCTGCTACGCCTTTCAGCCTCTCTATTCTTGAAGGGCACGTATGCAGTTTACAATGATGGGGACAGATTTACTATCTAAATCCACAGTAAGTTTGTGTATCAGTGGCTTTTTGATTTCACAGAGAAGTAAACAAAAGCAGGTCCCATTTCTAATGCTAACATGCCACTAGCTGGTGATCCATGTAGAGAACAGAAATGCTTTAATAATTGTATTTTCAAACCGTATGCTTCACCTTTACAAGAGAAAGGATTCCAGGATCGGGGTTGCTTTGTTTTGGCGCATGTAACTCCCATTTAATGCCAGGCCACTTCCCCAAACCAAAAAAAGAGCAGGGCGGAGACATTAAGGTTACTCTACACTATCATATACTACCATTTTGACCAAATAGGGTTCAAGTTATGTTTGTATGTATGTTTGGTTAGATTTCATTTTAAAAACAAAACCTGTAACGCCCCAAAATGACATAGTGAAATTTGGAAAAACAATAGATTACCACTTAAGTTACTATAGGTAACTATAGGTACATGCTAATAATTGCGTTAGAGCAGATAAACATCCATTCCTTACACTTCTGTGCTTGGGATTTTGGTTTTGGAAAGAGTACCAAGATGCCAAGTATCTGTCTTATTAGAGAAACTGAGAAATACAAAGCTTAGTTCCTGGTCACTAAGCATTAAGCTTTGGTTAATGGTCATTACTGGTTAAATGCTTTGTACAAAGACACTTTGATGGTAATTATTAAAGGGAAAAAGAGCTGATTGTTTATTTTCCTGGGGACACTCCTAATGGCAAATGGTGTGTGTGTGTTCTTATAGTAGCTGCACAGTGAGGACCAGCACTTATTTTACTAGCAGAGTGAGGACAGTTTTGAAAAGTGAGGACATTTTGGCTGGTCAACAACTTCAGAGGGCTGTTTTAAGGTTAATATTAGAATTAGGTTTACCTTAAGGTTAGGGGCTGGGCAATACATGATGTCAATGAGGCTCCTCACAAAAATAAAAGTATGAGTATATATGAGTGTGTGTGTTTGTGTTTGCGTACCATTGCGTCCAGCAGCTGGATGCATCTTTGCAGTTTTATTTTGGTCTCACAGTAAAGACGGAAGAGAAGCCATCCGATAGGTTGTTTCTCACAGATGCTGAGATAGTCCCTCTCTGCAGAGATAAAAAGCACACACACACCTTAGAACACAACCTTTTGAAACACCAGTGGAAGACCAGGTGAGTGCACAAACACGTACCGATGCTGTTTCCCAGCTCAGTGCACTGGCTTACATGGGGGAAGCGAAGGATCTCCTTCCATTTCTTGCTCCTCCCTTTTCGCTTTCCTCCTCCACCTGCGGCGACAGAGAAAAACAAGAGGTGAAAATGTCCTACTGACAGAACTTTCATAAAGCTGTCAGAGTTTGTTTTCATCAGCGAGGAGCAAATGAAGGCCTAATTGCTAAGAGGAGGGGGGGAAAGGGGGGGTTGTGTCTGGGCTCTTCCCTGAATGAAATCATAGTCTCAGCGTGTATATATAATTCATAGATTACGTCTCACTTCCTCTGTAAATCTCTCCTCTCTCTACGGACTTCTGAGAGTGGAGCTGAGTGTGTGTGTGTGTGTGTGTGTGTGTTTCTGTCCACACAGACAGAAAGCCTATTCTGACCGTCTCAGTTCCCATCACAACCCGGGACTTTGCCAGACTGGATTCCACCACTCTGAATAATCATGCATCAGCTTCCTGCAGCAGCACAGCACCATCATGAGCAAACATCGCTCGCGTCCACTCCGATTTTCACAGGAATCTAACTATGAAGTCATCCATTAATCCAATTTATCTCCCCTTAAACTAACCTTTCACATTTAACCACCTCCAGATTTTCCATCTAAACCATGTTAAACTCACCGCTCCCTTTTCCTCTCTTTCTCTGTCCACCGGGTGGGCTTAAACACAACTGTGAGAACTTATTTCGCCGTCTTCCCTCCGCTCCAACTTGCTGTGCCCTGTGTCATGTTTGTCTTTTTTTCTTAAAACGCGAGAACTGCTCTAATGAACTGACAGGGATTTCCTTTAACCGCTCTCTGCAGTGGAAATTGGCTGCAAGCAGCTCACCCAATGTGAGAGGCAACATTGAGAGCTGGAGAGGCAATGACAAGGAGACATCTTTAAGTAATAACCCAGGAATGTGAGAGGCACTACGTCATGCTGGAGCGAAAGCTTTAGCAGTTTTCCCATCAATCCTCCTGCAGTGCTGCCTCATCCTTCCCTCCTCTGCTGTTCTCAAACACACAGTGTTGCCTTAGAAAGTCAAGACTTTGACATCACACTCAACAATGTGGACATTTAAGACTCAAGTTGGCGTGTTTTGATGTGATATTAGGCATCATACAGGCCTCATTTCTAACTCATTACAGTATGTCAAACAGTTAAGAGTGACGCCGCAGTGTTCTCCTCATGAGCATCGGTCTGGTCATCAGCAGAGTTTCTGTTGTGGCCAACAGGTGGACACTAGAATCACAGGCTGCAACAGCCAATCTGAAGGGGAGCCTGCAAACACCTGAGCTACTTCATCTGTAAAGCTTTCTATAGTCAGACAGGCAGTTTACAATAATTGCAGAGGCAGATTCAAACACTCACAAATTTTGTATGCACTCTTAAGATAACGACTGGTCTCTCGGTTCTCACAGAAATGAAAGGAGAAAAAAAAAAACAGGGCTTCTTATCTGTAGTCAACAACTGTGGATTTTGTGGCTGTGCTGGCACATTTGATCAGCTGGCAAATTGATGGTAACTGTGAATTGGCTGAAAACTCCTGCTGAATTTTTAATGTTTTAAGCTCAAAACATGTAAAAGTGCCTTAAATAATGAAGCACTTCATGGCTACATACTGCACATGACATGCTAATGCTTGCAGCCTACGTTAGAACAGGCAAACACACTTTTCACTCCATTTCTTACACTTTCGATCCTCAAAATCCCCTGGTGTAACTTCAGGTAGCTTCAGGTTGTTAGATAAAGGACCTGCGTCACCACAGCTGACAGCCACATCACCAGCCACATGAAGCATGAATGTATTAATAACTCAAGTCCAAATATCCCCCTAAGACAATCATTAACTCCCAGCACCTGCTCCTCATCAGCATCGCTGTATTCCAAACAAGCTATAAACGGTCACACTTCCCTATTTAAGAAGCAGTTGTTCTCTGAAAGCAGTTAATATGTAAAGTTATGCTCCACAGCAGAACGTCAGTGTTGCTGTGTGGTCCAGTGTTTTAATCTCCTTTAATAAAAGCATGACGTCTGCCAAAAAGCACAAGAGTACAGTGAGTGGAGAAGGTCATTCCCCACGGGGGCCGCCAAGCTAAAATTGAATGCTACTGTAAAGCATTTGCGGATAAAAGCGCCCACCAAATGACATATTACTTCCTGTGAAGGGTCAGCGCCATGTCAAATAATTGTACCAACCCTCGGTGCTCCACCCGGGCATTCAACTCGTGCACAATGTTGGGATAACCACAAATAATGCAGTTCCTCCTTTTTCTTTCTTTGTCCTGTTTTCTTTCCTTGTCACTGCTCTCCAAACCTATTTATTTTTATTTTTCGCTCCCTCTGTACCCCCTCCCCCTTTCCTGCTTTTTGTAACTCGTCGCTCCTGCCATCGCCTTCCTCTCTTTCTCTGTTTCCTGTAAGCCGATGTCTTTTTTTTCTTTTTCAGGCCTTGTTGAGGATTTTCTCTCGCCATCACCTCTACATCATTGTGACTAAGTTGCTCCCAGCCAATGACTGAGCTCATTTCCGGCTTAAAGCGCATCAACCCCCTCGTATTTTGGGGTTTTTGGGAAAGGTCGTGAGTTTACAGCTTTATGGGCATATAAACAGAACAATGCTATAGTTTTGACTACTGAAACAAAGTGATGTCTACTTATTAGACTGTAAACTGTAGAAACGACCCTTCCACTGGGAACCACTGCTATAGATCGTCTGATGTCCTGCACAATCGGTGAAGACGGTGTTCAACTGAGGCACCTGATTTTACCAGGTATTAAGCATATTTATCATGGCAAATAAACCTTGCATGTCATTCTTCACTGCATGTTAAAAAAGGAAAGTTAGAGTGTGGGAAAGTTAGTGGAGATGAAAACATCCAGACTCCTTGGCAGTGCCTGTCCAGTACCCCTGTCAGCATATTTAATGTGTCCCGCCGTAACAAACCACTTTACTGACTTGTTCCGAGAAAGAATATGAGTAACAGCAGAGAGCTTAGGCATCCATACTCGAGCACACCCAAACTGCTCCCATGTGTATGCAAATATTATGCATAAATTAATCATTAGCCTCAGTGTCTTTTGATGTCCGTGCCCTTAAACAAATACAACCCGTGATCAGTTCACATGAGTTCAAATTCTGTGTCGTGTTGTTGGTGGGTGTCAGCTACTGTGTGTCTGCTCGTTGGAGGGGAAATATTCACACTAGCTCCAAGGGGGAAGTTTGCAAAAGGATTGTAAATATCAATACAAAAAGGAAGCACGGAGATTTTAGAATCATGGTATGAAGCTGCAGGGAAAAAAAAACCCTCCACTTTCATGTTTTGTTTTACGTTCCACATCAGTAACTCTGGGTTCCTGTTTAACAAAACTGGGCTATTAAAAGCATGGATGTGCTCGTAAATGTCATCCATAAACCCTCTTGTCCTCACATTTATTTATTTCTCCACAAAGAGTTCTCACTCTCTCATGGTCTGTCACTTACACATGAGTAGAAATATGCACCGCGCCGTGGGTACGCTTCACACAGAAACTTGTCAGCCTAATTTGTTCCATGAGGGCAGTGTGGTCACCGCCCTGTATTTATGTTTCTGCTTAGCAGCTCTGACATCATCAACGCATGTCAACTGAAGCAAAAATAAGGTCAGAGAGGAAACGACATCCGACTGGCGCGGCACCAGGGGGTTACCGGCATCCCAAACATCTGTGTGTGTGTGTGTGTGTGTTTCTGCTGTGACCTCTCTCTAGTAATGTCCTCATGCTCAATTTAACCAACTCGGGCAGTTCTTCAGGCCCCATCCATCCACACATTCAAAATTGTTCCTGCTTAGCTGTGAGGTTATAGTCACACAACAGAATCCTAGCCATTAACTAGTTTGTAGCTCACACACACACACACACACGCACAAAACGGTCTCTGAGGTTTCAAACACCTCCACTTACACTGTCACTCCAAACGCGCAGTCAGATCTGCTGTGGACAACCAGCTGAAACCACATCCTGAAACTCACAATGTGCATCTGGCATATATGTAACAACAACATCTGCAGCACAGTGTGATGTGAGAGCGCTGGCCGAGACAAGTGCTGTGGATATGTGCTATTGTCTACACCTACACTCTGCAGAAAAGTGAGATTTACTAGATCTCCGTGACTCTTGGCGCCCATCTCTTCACTGCTGCACCGAGCTAAAATTTCGCTCTTGTTCACAAACAACTGATTATCCCTTTCTGATTATCGCTCATTCTCACTTCACCTCCTTTGTCTGATCTGTTAAATGTCGGCCTCTCGCCTGAGTCACACCGTGGTGGTCAGCGAGGTACCAACACAGTCGAGCCAGACGGCGACATGGACGCCTTTGTTCTCTCAAATTCTCCCGTCTTTCTTCTCTCCAACAATCTCCAAAAGTTCAATACTTTGAATTTATTTGCATTTGGAGCTGCAGGTAAGGGCCGATGTTCGTGTATATGCAAAAGACGCGTTGTGAACACACACTAAGGAGATTGTCAAGCAAAGAAGAGACGTTTGCATTGGCACTCTCTCTGAAACATCCTCTTCCTGCTTTTCAGAGTGATTCTTAGCAGCACCCAGTTTCGCCTGAGAAACATCTAGACGACACTGTGATAGATATCCATCTCTTGCAAAACAAAGGCAGAGATGGAGATGCTAAGAAATAAATCACATCTTGCCAGATTGTGCTTTTTGTGGACTGTGCAGTGAGTCACGTCCAAATGTTTGTATGCTACTATGCCTGCCATATGAAAAGGGATGTGGAGGTAAACATAGATGGAAGATAATTAACTAAACACTAATATATATTATATTTGACCAGTTTTTTAGATATACCTGCACAAGCTAATGCAGTCTAGCCAAGAGCGCTGCAATAAATCCTGTCAACGTTCTACTTTTATATCTACATTAAAAAAGTACATAGAATAAGCTGTTAATAAAGCGAGGATGTTTTAGGGTTAGCCCTGAGGTTTAGTTGAACTGTGTGTGTGTGTGTTTGTGTGTGTGGTCTCTGTGCCACAGGAAGCAGAGGGAAATGCTGCCCAGACCTGAGCAGAAGGGGAGGACTATAGCAGGAAGAAGCTCTTTGTTGCCCTGTTCCACCATGATGTCATGTCGGTCCCTCTGTCCAGCCGCCTTATTACCATCCCGAACGAGCCCGTCTGTCCACGTCTCCCTCATTATTGCAATAATAACGGGATGATCCGGCTGTAACATCTGCTATTGCGCTTAAAGCAAACATCTGTGACGTACGCCTTTTACCTGGCAACTCTCGACTATTCTTTTGGCTGCTGGGGAGGGTCACATGTTAAAACGCTTAATGAGGGGTCATAAACTCAAAATCAGTCATAGACAATAAAAGAGAGATGGTATCAGCAGTATCGATGCTGGTGCACAGCTGTGTAGTGTGCTGCGCTGACAATAACACCACAATCTCACTTGACCTTAACAATGCAGCTGCATTTAGCATGAAAGTTACATGTTTATGTGTTCACGATTGATTTAGACATGAATTCATGAAACATGTTGCTCACAGCTCCAGTTAGCTTTAGGAAAGAATACACAAGTGTGACTATTTTCCTGTCTTTATGTCCTTGTAAACACGACGTCTATAAATAACAGCCAGCCCAAGGGCAGGAGCAATGTGTTGATACAAAGTGAGGTGGTCAAACCGGTCCATGACCTCAGAGCTGGTGAGCTGTGACAGTTGTCACTAGAGTAACTGTGTCTGGGAGGGTGTGCTCACAAGTGAGAAGATCCTGAGTGTGAAAACTTGCATGCAAGGACAGATATCTCACAACAGCAGGGTGCGTTTCCTGTCTGGGAAGAGTCATGTGCCACCGGTTTCCTGTTCTATAAATATATAAAATATGGAATGTGAGGAGGGAATGTAAAAACAAACATTCAATACACTGAAATTATATAACCCTGTCCAATCAAAGCACAACACACACACACACACACACACACACACACACAGAGCAGGGCAGGATGGGTAATACATGCTGTTTAGTCATCCATAAAGATCCAGCAGGACAGAGCATAGTCCACATGAAGCTCGCCATAATAGGACGCTCCTAAGCTCTGACATTGTGCTAGTATGTTTGTCTACCTCCATAAATGTTTTGAGAGAGCGAACGTTATGGCAACGTAATCCTAAAATCTCTGTCAGGGATGATTTTATTTCTTCTCGCTCAGATTGAACCTCTGCAGTTACATCACCAGTAAGCAAACACTGAAGAAAGTGCTTGCAATAAAAACAAGGGATCTGACTTATCAAGTTGATGGAACACACGGTGGATTGTACGCAGATTGATATAATTATGAACAAAAGCGTGTGCGTGTGCGTGTTCACACACAAATGGCACAAGAACCCATCCCGGACATAAGGTTAAAGTGATTACATTGCCCTTCTCAGGCCGTCTCTAGCTGTTCTCAATTTCCTTTTTGTCCTCAAACACACACTCTCTTCACAAAGATGTTTGTTCCACGTCTTGCTCTTATGTTGACATTCTGTGCTCTTTTGTTCCTGTTATGGCAACATCCCTCGAAAGAAGGGTGGGGGGGGGTATCGGAGAGTGTGTTGAGGCACTTAACTGACCTGAACTGCTGAGAGAAAGAGAAAGAGAGAGCTGCTGTTTCAGTTTTAACCCACTTTCTCTGGTTTTCTGGGGGAATTTAGGCCTCACGTGGGGCAAAATTTAGTTGAAATCTCACAGCAAGCATCGAGAAAGAGTAAGTGCTGTTTGAGATTTATTAGCTTTTACAATGTTAGATATCATAAACTGATCTATTCTTCCCTCAAAATGCAATTTAAAGAATCCCCAGGCCACAGGCTCCCATAAATAATCTGCTGTGGCCCATGTGGGACGATAGTTTCATACACAACTATTTCTTCTTCTTAAAAATACACACAAGCTGAGTTGTTTTCTTTTTTCAAATCATATGGTTCCATGTGATTTCAAGCCTAATAATGTGTGTGTACATTAATTTCCATGGATAGTCTGAAACATAGTCTAGCATTTAGCTCCACGTACAGCAGGAGACACGAGGGGTCATAAGATACAACATTGATTATTCCCCGATTCCCCGAAATATTCATTGGATGTTCCATTTAAGAGCAATGCACAGCACAGGAAGCTCATCTCAGACATAAGCATAAGTAATCGTAAGTAATTACCTGCATGTCTGACATGAGGGGGGAAAAAAGAAGATATCATTAGCGTGGCCGCTCAGTGCATTCCTGGAGTACTTTAGAGACGAGCCGTTTAAAATTCACATTTTTTTCTGCATCCACTTTCACTCAGCCCACCTTGTCTACTTCTACTTTGGACAATTATCTCCTATATTTCCCAGAATTCCACTTGACAACCCCCGGAGAACAGGCGTGAACTTGTTGCATCCAGCTGAGTTATGTATACTGTATGTGTGGGTAGAGGCAGCAATAACAATAGAGATAGTAAGAGCCAGAGAGCTGAAGTTTTCCACTCAAGAAAAAATGAGTCACACTCCTACTCAAAACACAGCGAGCCTTGTGGCCCGTTGGTTGGCGATGGAGAAGTGAGTATCTCTGCTGCTTCTTTGGTTCCTCTCTGCTCGTAGAGCTGCTGGGTAGAAGATGGGGAGCCAAGAAATAAGCCCTTGTGCTTTAAATCTGAATAATCAACACACACAGACTGACTTATCGGCTGATGCAGAGAAGTTTCTTTAGTTTCAACTGAAATTGTGCTGAAAATGAAACGACTAAATATCAGTCCAAAATGTGTCTTAACATGGCGAAGAGTCTGCAGCCAAGCTAGCAGCTCTGTGAGGCACTGACAATAGTAACATGCAGGTGTTTAGTAGTCTAGTTTAGCTTGCTAGACAGAGGAGTTACAGACACCTGTATTCATGTATGTTACGAGGAAGAAGGTGCAGCCAAGATGGCTTTATAATGCTAAGAAATTCTTTAAAAAAGACCAATAGTCTACAGCTATGCTAGCGCCTCAGCCAGGCTGTGCTGTGCTGCACAGCGGTGCTTAGAATAAATGCCAAATTGCTCACAATTACATAGCTAACATGCTGAAGTGCAGCACATATAATGCTCACCATCTTAGTTTAGCATGTTAGCATGCTACCTTTTGTTAATCGGCCCTAAGCACAGCTGAGAGTGTCATTATTTTTGCATGTATTTGGTCATCCACTAAAAGTTTGGGACAAAACAAAATGTTGTGCTTGCGGCAGTGCTAGATGGAAATGAAAACACAGACGTCCACGCTGGATTTCATGGTAATCCTTCCAACATTGTTGAGAAATTTCATTTGGAAACCGCAAATGTGAAGCTGCTGGTGGTGCCAGAAGAAGCCAGAGTCAGTGAGTTTATGGCTGCACCAAACTTAAGGGAACTAGTTGTGGACACCACTAACACGGCTACAAGTGATTTTAACCGTAATAACAGAAACTGTGTCTGCCAGTATCTTGCAGGCGGGGAAGTGGAAAAAAACACAACTATCATTTTAATAATAAAAAATGAATCACTTTTGAGAGAAGTGATAAATATGCGATGTGTAAGAATGGGTTACGAAAGGCCCTACAGCTGTTTGCAGTAGTGTCGTCACAGGTTTATTTTTCTGATCCCTTGCTTCTTTCCCGTCAGAAGAAGGGGAGACAACGACGGGCTGGTTTTCCCTCTTGTGCATTTTACTCTCCCCTCCATTAAGGCTCTCCACGCAATAAAAGTCAAAGGCATTATGTCATGGCCCCATCCTTTCAGAGGGACCCTGAGGGAGGAGCACTCCAGGCAACTGGTTTTGTTTGTGTGGAAATGGGAGAGAAAGTTTGCGTGTGACAGCAGAGTCAAATTGGTGCTGACGTTACCATTATCTGACAGGTGGTGGCTCTGACAGAGACCAACAGAGACCCAGAGACCTGTGGTTACAGATTCAAAGAGGCTGCCCAGCTCATTTCACTAGAAGTCTGTTAGTCCTGACGACAGCAGCTAGTCGGGCTTGCCGAGACTTGCTGTCACATGATGAAACAACAAATCCCCCAAACCTTCCAACCCCTCTTCAGCGGGAGCTCGTAGACATCAGAGTCAAATACCTCATGCCTGTTATCTCCTGCTATCTCGTATCATGCATAGCTTCTGTCATCACTAATCAGTTAACCTGTGGGGTTTGTACTTATCAAATGGGGCAAAAAAAAAGAAAAGAGATGTAACTAGTTTCAAACACAACAGAATCCAATCAAAGCTTCCTGCAGTCTGAATCTGGGACACTGACAATCCTATTGCACTTCGGAGGATCCCAGATGACTGGACACCACCATATTTAGGTACTAATCATGTAAGGTTTCCCCCCTATGGATCCTCCCATTTGTAATTGAGCACACAAATGAGTCCAACATTTATTAAAAGCCACATAATTCGGGACCGATGTCAGATAACTGCCAGGTTGGACCAAATTTCAAACAACAGGCCCATTGTTGGCTACTAGACACACGTCATTATCCCCACTAACTATTATTCTCATTATTGATTCATGTGTAGATTAGCTTTGATTTGAATCACTGAAATGTCAGAAAGTAATAACAAACCACGTCCATGTCTCATTTTATCTGACACCCAAATATATTCCATTTACAATTGTGTAAGAGAGAGAAAGGGCACATTTCCACATTGGATAAGCTGAATCCTGGAAATCCAAAATGACAAAAAAAACAAATGAACATGATTAATTCTCTGTTGATTTACTAGTTGTTGCAGCTCTAAATTATTCTGAATTTCTCATCTAAAGTCATGCATACGAGGGCTGGCAAACACGGTCCTTGATACATGACAGAGATTCCTCGATAGGCCGAAAACAAATAGATGAATCAGAGGATCACAGACTTGATGGTTTTCCAAAGTCATTCTTTCAACAAGTCTTTTGTTTGAAAGAAAATGGGAGAGAACAGCTGCCATGTTCCCACCATCAATCTTGTCTCACCTCAGTTAACTGGAAAGAAGATAATCCTTCATTACTCAGGTCATTTCATCATGGGGATATCCATGTCCGTCAGTAGGCTACTGTAATGCTTGTGCTGTTTGAAGCGCTTCCCTCTACTGAATTTTAAAGTAAATGTGACAGAAGTGATTTTCACTTGAGCAACTACAACCTCCAAAACACACGGCAGCCTGCATGCAAAAGCCAGCAGGCATCGGAGAGGAATTCAGCCTAGTAGCCCAAACTAAATACCCCGGCTCAGTTACCGCAATTCAAGAAAGGCATCTGGATGCAGCAGTGCAGTTTTTCCCCCTTACTCTCATTCACTTGGACAGCCGATGACGTTCGCTCGCCTGGCTTGGAATCTGCGACTGCTGCCAGCAAGAGTTGTGAATGGGGAGGCAGGGAGAGGCACACACACACACACACACACACACAAGGAGTCATGTTTCCATCACTTCAGAGGCCATTACATTAATTTAAATTCATTTCCTGGAGACGTACCCTATTTGCTAACAGTAACGCAAACCTAACCTTAAACCAAGTCCTCACCATAAAATCTAATCAACATTATGGGGACTGTCCCCAAAAGGAAGTTGAGTACCCACAATGTGACCGTGTCCACACACGTACATCCCCACAACATGACATATCCGTGTTCACACGTACACACACTTAACAGGCTCAGGGTCTGCTGCACCGATGTTGCTCCTCAGAGCGGCTCGGTTCAGGTTACATTTAAACAAAGGAATTCACCCCCACACCCCTCATCTGCTGACACACACACATAAATCTACAGTGTACCCTGGTATTAAGCCTGCTCGCACAGCTTCCCTGTCAGCGATAAAAGGCAAATCCAAACAGATCTCACTGACACGAGCAGCCATGTGAGACTTCATAGAACTTCTTGTGAGATCAGCTGTGACCCGCTCAGCTGACAAGGATCGTACAGACAGCAGACCCTTTCAGATTCAGCATTTCCAGCCGCTCTGACATGGCCAACAGTGCTGCAAGCCGTCAGATGATACTCAGATGACCACGCTGGAGATATGGGTGTTTCATTTCACCGCATACTCATCATCCATGATGCATCTTCCATGGAGACCGGAGGAGAGCGGCTCCACAGGAAGATGGAGCTCGGATGGCAGTGGCCCACTCAGTTTGTTATGTAACGATCAATTCGATTAAATAGCTTATGGGCAGCATCGGAGTGATAGTGTGTAATACAGTTTGGCTTTATGTAAGATAGTGGTCACATCAGGATACGGTTCAATATGATCAGCGCCGCTTCTTCTCTTCCAGTCTGATTAACATGAAGCATATTGAATGTAAATCTTCCAAAAAGGGTTCAACTGAGTCACAGCAGGATTTTAATCTCCCATCTTTAGCTTCTCTTCATCAATGATAGTTTCACAAGAGCTTGGAGGTTTAAAAAAAAAAAAAAACAGACCAGTACTGTCAGATTGCTGACACAGAAGAGCCAAAGAGCAAACGCGAGGTTGGCACAGGGCCTGTTTTGGAGATATCAATAGGTTTTTATTCCTCCGCTCCCCTGCCACTCGCACTGTTTTACTGATCTGGGAAGGTGTGAGGATGCTGCCATGAAACACGGCAAAGATTGCAGAGTAAACTGGGCCTTCCTGTTGAGCGTCTCCGGGACCTTTTGGGCGGAGGATGCGTGCCTCTCCTCCTCAGCTCTGACTGGAGACGCACTCGCTTAAACAAATAGGAATAAACACTCTTTTTTTCTTTTTTTTGGTGCTCTATTCACATTTGCTCTCTGTTGCTGGTATGTGACCTTAAATGAGCCTCTGTGTGTAAACTGTGCTCTGCCATAGGGTCAGGCCCACCACCAGTAGTCTCTGGCACCGGGCCCTGAAACATAAAACCTCTAATGGTTAAACGGAAACAACCAGCGATACACTCCAAGCAACCTGCAGCGTGTTTCGACGTGCGCGGTGCATTCGTAAACCCACTGACCGAGCTGCTGAGAACGTCGTGCTTCAGCTGTTCAGTCAAAGAACCATCTCATCCCTTCATGTGAAACTGCAAATGGCCTTTTCTCTCCCACACACAGTCGAGGCAGGGACTGGATGAGCACCAATGGAGCAGCTGGGACAAGCAAGATCTGTCATGGGTCATTAACTGCTCTTATTAATTCATGGAGCTTAATTCACCCGGCCCCTGTCGTGCTCTGCTCCCGTAAAAACAAGAGTCCAGATTGACCCATGCATCCTTCATGCGAGTGTTGACCACATGTCAGCCTCCTGTTTCACTTTACTCTCCCATTAATTCCCATTAAACTCTCTCTAGATGTGGACTGCCGCCCCTTTCCCCTCCAAGCATGTCATCACTGTGAGATAAGTGGAAGGAGCTGCCTGAGACCCTGAGTCTTCTCCTGCATCAGAGACTGATGCCACATTAAACCACGTGCTGCCTGCAGTGAAACTTGTGTGGGCACTTCTGTGAGTGCTTGTGCATGTTTGACACACTGAAGAAAACTCAAGTTACTTGGAATTTTAGAGTGCAGCCAATGAAAGATTGCATCATTTATTCTGGGGAAGAGCTCCAAGGAAGCGTGATGGTGTGGGTTTATCCCCCCTCCTCCCTCCCCGCACTGGTTCCCACAGCAGGTTCAGGGACCTCCAGGGGGCTTTGAGGGAAACAATCACTGTGTTAGGTTGCATATGGTGTTTACCTGCAGGCCTTCCTCCTGCCCTCAGCACGACCCCATCTTCCTCAGTTAGAGCCTGCTGATGACACTGTGTGCCTTTATATTCCAGACCATACAGCCAAACTGCATCTGGCCCTCCCCACACATTAGACCGTCCACACAGTGATAAACAGTGTCTGTGTGTGTGTGTGTGTGTGTGTGTGTGTGTGTAGGCCCCACACATAAACCTCAGCAGCAGTCACGTCATCACATCACCGTTCAAATGGCAGCCAGCCTACACTCATGTCTTCCCTGTGAGGAGAGTGATCCCCTGCTCCACTGTGTGCCTCAGCATGTATGATGTTGCGAAAGAGCGCATTCATTTGCACAGACAGTGAAAGCGGATGTGGGAGGAGGAGGAGGCGGCGGCGGCACCCCTCTCCCTCCCCAGTATGTGGGAAAACGCATCCGATGTGTCAAAATCAGTGAGGATAAGAAGATCTGTTTGATTGATTTTAGGGTTCAGATCAATCACCGGATGAATCGCGTTCATCTGGCCGCGCTGAGGCTGTCTGTGATGTTAAATACCACTTTTCCTCTGTTGCATCTGTAGGATTTACCTGCTGAGGGCTACCGAGTCCGCAGGCTACCTAGTGCCGTCATCATTACGACTATTCCCACCTTTTCTGCATACTGAGCGCAACACGGGCCTACTTACTGTTTGCACTTTGTCAACTTACCCTCTCTGGCTTTTAGCAGTACAGTGTTGGCTACTATGTTCTCCAGCTCCATCAAAAAAAAGGGAAAAAGGGGGAAAAGAAAAGAGAAAAAAAAAATCCTAAATGCAGAGGTACACAAGCGTCTGCAGCGGAAACAGCGTCCTTCAGCTTGTGCGCTGTGAGCGTTTTCTTCACTCCTCGTCGGTATCCGGGCAAATTTCACTCATATCAAAGTCGGAGGGGATAAAACAGGATGTCACAGGTTTGCTTGCACTGTAAGCTGGGCATGGTTCTTGTTGTGGGCTGGAAGTGCGGCGCTGCATTTCTACTCCAATCCCCCCAAAACCGTTCCATGCGTAATTTGGCTGCGGAATCTCTCCGATGCAGAAAATGTTTCAAGTTGGAGGCACCGACGGAGACGAACCGGGTGCTGTCTGCGGATCCTCCCCGGCTGAACACCAGGGTACTACCAGCTTTACATTAACAACAGCGGGGGCAGGCTGAGCGCACCAGAGAGGACATCAGCGCGCCCCCCTCCCGTGTTGGTGCGTAATCAAAATGGGCTGGGCCTCTCTGTCACCGGCGGGTCAAGCCAGAAACGCACACAGCCCCACCGGAAATGTGGCTCTTTGGTCGACAAAATAAAAGCACATCACTAGTTCTGCTTCTGCCAGTGCGCTGTGGTGTATATGTGTATTATCACAGAAAACACGGACTCTCACACGAGCACGGACTGAATTAAATGCTCCTGTTCTTCCTGGACCACTGCGTGTCAGTAAAGCAGCCACGGTTCCGTCGCTCACGTGAGTCCACGTGTTACCTGGTCAGTCCTCCTCTCAGGCTGCGTGGAGGTCCTGTCCCCTGACTCCTAATGAAATGACCCACCTTCATGACAGAGAGACGGCAGCACACTCCCACCCAATCAGCACCGGAGCAGAGGTCCAATCAGCGCGAATAACCGAGAGCACGTGATCGAGTTCACAGGTTTCAATCTTAATTAAATAATATTAATAATAATTTAAAAAAACACAGCCAGATGTTTACTTGAATTGTTTTTTCACGCATTATATCAGATATTAACGCACTTTTTTCTCTAGATTGAACTTGATTTAATTTGAGGGTCAAGCTGAGGCAGAGTCTCCCTCTGGTGGAACAGTTTCTACTACAGATTAAAGTCATCCTGTGTTTAACTGTACGAAGAACCGTGATTGCAAACTCAGTGGGTCCATACTGCTTCAAGTACATCACTGATCTAATCTGTGGGTCATAACTCCGTGAAAGGAGTTCCTCCCCTACTGTGTAGTTCCTACGATGCCCAGCACGTAGCCCCTCTAATGCCCTCGTGATTACTCCACCTTCAATGAACTGTGGGGAGTTTTATTTTGAAATTTGCCCAGAATTCATACTTTTGTGATTTTGCGCAGCTTGACGTCTTTCTGGAATCATTTTCTCTCCATATGCAGGCTGTAATACAGTGTTCACAGTAAGAAGGAGAAAAAAAAACAACTCAGCATACATTGAATCTCTGTTTCACGTGGTACCATAATAACGCATAGATGAGTCCCCCCCCCCCCCTGCAGAAGGGCGCCTGTTCACTATGAACTCACTGTATCCGTCCAAACGATTAACAAGCCTGTTAGTGACTGATGAAGGCTGATAGGATCGATCCCTCCGGACGCGCTCTTATCTTCATAAACAGGACATGAGGTAGTCTGATGCCTAAACCGAATTAGAAGTGAAGTACAGTATGACCCCCCCCCCCCCCCCCTCACACATGGCATAACTAATGCACGAGGCTCACGTTTGATGTCACATTGCAGAGAGAGACGTGGCGCCATCACAGGACCAGAAGGACACTTTGGTCCCAAACTGGCCCAAATATTTCAGCCCTAAATGCATTAAATGACACATTTCCCCCCCCCACCCCCCCACCCAAGCAGGCTTTCCATAATGAAAAACTAAACTGTTTAATGGAGCATAGCATTAAGTTTTTGTCAAAAGCAGGCCCATATGTCTCCAAATAAAAAAAAACACTCACCATATATCTGTGAGAAAAAAAGTGCTGCTGTAAATAGTGTGACACTAGACGAACACATTTCGCTGTCATGATCTGCAAAACTGAGAGCAGCAATCACATTTTTTGTCCTCCAAGTAATTCAAATCAAATCCATACAGTACAGTATAGAGGCCTGGCATGATGCAGCCTTGAACACATTTAAAAAAAAAAAAAAAAAAACTACAAACACTCTGCTCTCTCAAATGCAAAATTCAACATAAAGATTCTCGGTCCGACAATCTGAGAAAGAGGCTCCTGGAATCAAGGCGGCGTTAGTACTCGTCTAAGTTATCAGCTTTGGGGATGGAAAGGCCTCGGTCCTTCAGGACCTGCATTTTGACTTTCTCCGTCTCCTGTTTCGCTTGCTGCTGCAACCGTTGCTCCTCCAGGATCTCTTCAATGGAGACCTGCTGCAGGAGTGTGTCGCATGGCTTATCCACATCCTGCAGAGACAGAGACATTTCATCCGTCACCGGCTTGTCACCAACTCATCCTGTGTTACTGTATACTAATAATACACAGTTCATACAAGCTTGAATGTGTGTGATAGCAGCCTGTTTAAACAGCAAACTCTTTTCCTCCCATAATTATTTCAGACTCCAGCTTAGCACAACAACCTTTAGAACATACAGCACTTTTTTCTTTATAGGCTTGTCGGCCCAATGTGATCAAGCATGAGTCTGAAAAGGCACCAGTCCTACTTAACCACAAATGCACCCTGTGTGCAGACAGGATCTCCACCCAGCGATTAAAACGGCAATAATTTAATAATGAGTACTAAATGAATAATGAAATGAAACTGAAATGGCAACTCAGTGTAATTATCATGGCTACTGCAAAGGATGTTAACATCCTCTGGCAGCACTGAGCTTGACAACAATATTGATGCCTCGCGTCTGTGTTAAACAAAAAAAAGGGTTTTACATTATGTGCTGTGATGCCTTCAGCTTCTATGCATCTGTTCTTCATTTATGGTTTATGGAACATCCTCTGCAGCTGTAGAGGCTGTACTGCTGTCAAAGTGTAGGTTTGTGACCGAATGCTTCACGCATGTCCAGGAGTCGTGTTTGTGCCACGATATTGTCACTCTAATGTGCACAAGTTCATTAACAGTGTGGTCCAAAAGTCTGAGGCCACAGTGAAAACGTTTAATATTTTCACATGAACCTGGAAATAATCATAAAGTTTGAGGATTCAGAAACACTGGAAGAAACAGGATGCTATGGCCTGTAACATGAGGAAGAAATGTTTAAGATGCTGCAGTATTTCTTGCAATCAAATTGAAGCATTTCACATCACAATGTCTGATTTGTACATTTAATAGTTTTTAAATGTTACTGAATCCTCAAACTCTGATTATGTCCACGTTTACATGAACATATTAGAATTTGTCAGTGTGGTCTCAGACGTTTGGAGCCCAGTGTACATTAGGGATGAATGATGATATCAAATATCTAATATTATGGATGTTTCACCCAATACTGGAGTTCCTGTTTTCTGTAGGCTTTAGATACCCGTTTTTATTCTTTATTTTACAGTACAGTAATATGGCAAGTTCACATATGAGCTTCATAAACTCCAGCCAGCTTTGAGAGGCCATTTAGTAGGCTGCATGAGGCACATCTAACCACCCCATCTACCAGCATGGCTTAGTTTGCATCCTTGTTTACTAAACTGATGATGTTGTAATAAAGAGCCTTATGGGCAGATTTATGACTTTTGAGGTCAAATTAATATGTCGACGTTGCTGAACCCCAGTTTGTATCACTTAAGCTACTTATGTTTGACAGGATCCATTGCACAACCCCTTACCCTAACCGAAACCCAACTCTAACATCAATCTTAAATATATATATTGATATTGTGATGACTAGCCAAGGGGCTCTATTGGATTATTATTATTGGATTGAATAAGAGGAGGACATTCCCACTTACTATCTCTCCGAGCAGCACCACATTTTCTCCTCTCACGATGAATATTCCTCTGGGGATGTCACCAAATTTCTTCCCCACGTGGATGCGCTCAACTGTCTGATGGAAAACTAAATTGGCTGGAGGAGAAGAGAGACGGAGGGTGAGACACACAGAGAAAAAAAAGAAAGACTTCACAGGGTGGGGAACGCATTGCACTTATATTACACCTTTACACAATCAGCTGAATGTGTTTTGGCACATGAGTAAAAACAGGTGGGAGGTAATTAAATGTGTTATACCGAACTGATCAATGCTCCTCAGGTAGCCGATCAGTGTTCTGCCATCTCGGAGCAGCACCAGGTGCTTCTCTGCAGGACACAACCAAACACAAACATCTTTGATTACAGTATTCAGGTGATCCAGTGTGTGTGTGTGTGAGACACGATGCCACATCTTGAGCCGATTCTCCACCAAACCACCTCCATCCACGACGGAGCGGGTCCTCCTCTCCAACTTACTGTCGATGTCGTCAATGAGGCTTGCCGTCCCTGGTACGTAGTTCATCTTGGGCTGAGATTTATTTGCTTCGTGTATCTTTATGTAACGTCAAGCCATGAATGTTTCAAAATATGTTCCTTTTAAGAAGAGCACAGGAAGCGTCTTTATACACTCACGGGATAAACTTCCTGTGGACGTTTAACCCTTTGGGCGCCGCAAACCAATTTAATTTGTGTTCATGACATTTTTTAAGAACCGTACTTTTAAGAATGCATGTTTAAATAAACGTAACACAAAACACGGATAGTTTTGTGGTTTAAAATATTAGATAATATTGAAAAAATAAGATAATTTAAAGACATTTCTTCCTATTGGCTAATGGCGTCTTCTGACGCACACACGGCACCAAAGATCGTGTATAAACAGGCGCCAGTGACAGATACGGCATAATACGGCACTAATAACACTTTTGCCTGTGTATCCACGTTATCACCTACGCCATGTAATCTATTCTCCTCTCATCCATACACACAAACTGTAGGCCCTCCGTATAATGCCACATCTTTATGCAATATGAGCACGAATTAAAACAGAAAGAGAGCAGATCCCAGCGTCCGTCTGCCCGTAAACACGTTTATTGCGCCACTAAAAGGCGTCAGAGTGAGAGCTCTTCACTTTACCTCCTGCCCCCAGTTTAAAGAGACAGTACGAGGTTGTTGAGCTCAGCGTCATTCAATCATTTCCTGATCGCGATCAAGCAAATCTCCACTCCTGTACAAAAACGGCAGCATCGCGGTTCACAGTTTGGACCATCTGACGGCTCAGATAAGTAACGTTGGCTTGTGAAAGGTTTGTTTTTACGATGGCTGATGACAGGAAGGCCGCCGGGGAACGCGCTTAGCTGATGCATCATCATCAAATGCATTCAAATCTGAAATCTGGCTGGCCCGCTACTTGCAACTCGGGAACTAACAGCGAAAACTGGAATAACACCATGGTAAGTGAACGGACATGGCTTAGACAACCCTCCGGGGTTCGCCTGCTGTCTTTGAGCGTGTTTAACTCTCAAAAATCTATCAGAGTTTGTGCAGGAAAAAAAAACATTGTTAGCCAGCTAGCTCGCGTAGCTCTGTCCGTGCTAGCTAGACGGCTAACGGAGCTAGCTGACATTATGTAATAGTGTCCGCCGCACTGTTGGTTCAGCTGTTGCCCGAGTTTGTGACCTTTATCTTGACAACACTGCTAAATGTCCTACAGTATATACATGCTTTAGCACCAAAGAGTGTTGCCTCAATCATTCAGCATAGCCTGTTAGCTGTACAGTGTTTATCTTCTGTGGCAAAACTAGCTTAGCAAGGAAGAAGTCAGTGCCACTGTGTGCTCAGTTAATGTATTTCCGGGATAGGCGGTGATTTTGGGAGCACCCCTAAACTCCCAGTGCCTAAGGACACAGATCTCCTCTTTAAATAACTCCCCTGTGTGATATTGTGTGTTGACAGGACGCCCCTCAGTATCCGAGCTATCCTGCGCACTACTGGTATCCCCAGTCTCATTCCACAGGACACTATGCAAACACCTATCCCTCTGGATCAGATGTGCAGCCACAGTACAACCCACAGGTACCACTCATCATGCAGCACAACGTGGTCCTTTAAGTCTGAGCGGGTGTAAATCTACTCCCTACTTTAAGTCCTTTCACCTTTCCCTCACATTTTCTATCAGATCAGCTCCAGGGTTGAGATAGTTATGTAAGGCGGATATGTGCATGTACAGTAACCCCCCCCCCCCCTCTACCTCCCACCCTTGTGCATTCCTTGTAGGTAATGCCTGGTGGTTATCCAAATGGTCATGGTGTCTACAACCCAGCGGCGAGTCAATACTCAACAAGTGGTTTCCACCCATCCAACCCTTTCTACTGTGCCGACCCCCAGAGGCCGGCTCCAGGTCCATATCCTAACCAGGGATGTCCAGCGGAGCAGAGCAGTGGGCCAGCTGGGCAGCCGCACTCTCAACACCAACATCATCACTATCCTGGTCCTCACTGTCAAGGAGTGAGTTCATTTAAAGCTGCCAAATTTGGCACAGCTGCCAAATCTGATACTGTAACTAACCTGGTCTGACTGGTAATCTACACCGTGATATTAGTAAAGAATAACTGGCTTTTTCTCCTAACCACAATGACCTTCACACCCAAAGTAAGTACAACATATTTATGTCCTGCCTCTGCTCTCAGGGACCTGGATACCCTCCTGGACCGTACCCTCACTACAGCGAAGGTGGTCATGCAATGCCTCCAAATCCCCCATACCCCACTGGCCAGCCTCTCCACCCAAACCCCCAGGCCGACGCGTGGGCGCACTCTGGTGCGTATGCCCCTTCGCAGCAGCAATGGCAGCCAGGCCAGCAGCCTCTGCAAAACCACTACGGAAATCCTGTCCGTCCAGCGCATCCTCCAGCTTGGCCAGGGACTGGAACGGGTGCTCCACCTCCATACCAACCCAAGGTATCAACCTGCAGCTAACTCAGTTAGATTTTTATGTTCCTAAAGATTCTTTGGTGTTGTTAAGTGAGGTAAATAGAAAGATGAGCTCATTGTAAAGTGCAGTCACATTTATTTTGATGTGAATTTTATTATCTAAAACTATCCGGAAACATGTCTGGTCTGAATGCACATCTTATCTTATCTTGGTGGCAACGCTTCCCGATGTTCAAAATAAAAAGAATACATAATATCTAGGTATTATGGACACTCCAACAGTCTGTGAGTATGTATTCAATAGAGAAACGAAACCCCTGAAGAGCTCTCCAAGAGGAGTAATATGGTTTTGTTAAATCAGATTTGGAGAATTAGATCTCAAAACTAAAATAGTTTCACTGCAGTATATGCATGAATTATGTGAGTCTGTCTGATAATCCTCAGTCTTTTCTAATCCTTGGTGTTCCTGTAGGACCAACAGCACCAACGTGCCCCACAAGTGGGACCCAAACCCAGGCCAACCCCATCCCCGAACCCCCCTATTGGAAAGCCTGCCGAAATAAGTTCACCTCCCCAAATGTACAACAAAACTGGGAGGGGTGAGCCCAATCCTTCGCAAGGTGAGCCCCCACCCTCAGCCCCGATCCAAGCTCCAGCTCCAGCTCCAGGCCAGGCTGGACCTCAGCACTTGAGCGATAACCCTGGCAAAGCTAAGGTCCAACACATCATGGCCAGAGTGCAACTGCTTCAGGAAGATGTTGATGAGTTTGTTGGCAAAAAGACAGACAAAAGTTACCGGTGTCTGGAGGAACTGCTGACCAAAGAGCTGCTGGAGCTGGACTCTGTGGAGACTCAGGGACAGGAGAGTGTCCGGCAAGCTCGAAAGGAGGCGGTACAGAGGATCCAGGCCATTCTGGACCAGCTGGAGAAGAAAGCCTTCTGAACTGGACTTATTTATTGGTCTGTGGGTCACTAAGTCATGCTATTTTCTTCTTCCAGATCTTCCATGGACAAAATGAGGGTTTAGTCTTGTTCCTCGGAGCTGTGTTATCTTTAGGGCATGTCCGCCACCATGATGTAAAACACCTGACGTAAGTGGCATCAACCCAAGAACAAGAGAGAGCGATTACTGACACATGGAATCAACCTTCAAAGCCCGATTATGCTGGTATAAGTGATCTGGTGGTGTTACAAGTGCAGACCGATGGTTGTACATATCGTAAGAGACTGTGCTGACCACACGACCTGACACTATCGCTCAGTTTATCTTTCATGTCAGGCCTTTACCAGCATAATGCAGGGCAGAGTCACTGGAGGATGAATTTATTTAGTGCCACGCAACTGTGGTCTCAAACCTGTGACACAGACCCAGATTATCTTCATGCTGTCCCCTCAGGATCGCGGGTCGGTTTTAGTCTGATCCCACATCTAACAGCAGCGTCCCCCATTAGCTGTCTACTAATACATTTCACAGTCCGTTTGCATGACCACGGTATTGTCCTCGAGCCGGATGGAGGCCGTTCACTTAGCTGCCCATAGTCACTCACTGCTCCGTGTGTCTGCAGGAATAGGTGCAGTGCTCTCCTTTTCAATTGTGCTCCCAGCCCTGCATGCACTGTTTTGTCAGACGAGTGCCCGATACAGTCACGACATCTCCGAGCTCATAACTGGGCCTGGAACGTAGCAGATTAGTGAAAAACCCCCTAAAGATCGCTGTCCCCATTATTCCATCTTTCGGAAGATGAAATTGCTTCCTGAGTGCGGACCTAGAATCAGACCTACATATGAATGCCATGTATTTCACTATAGGAACTATTGTT
The DNA here is from genome assembly GCF_042242105.1 of Pempheris klunzingeri. Lineage (NCBI taxonomy): Eukaryota > Metazoa > Chordata > Actinopteri > Acropomatiformes > Pempheridae > Pempheris > Pempheris klunzingeri. The sequence goes on from NC_092018.1 coordinate 28,313,414, forward strand.
ATTACACAAGTTTAGGAAAAGAGGAGAAGCTGTTGAATTATGTTCTTTCTATCCCTTTTTGAAGAACACTTAGGAATATATATACATATATATATATTTGGAAGGAAGTGTTGAATGAGTTGCTATCATGGATAAAGGAAAAGATGTACTTAAAATATTTTCAGTAATGTTTAGTGTGAAGGTCAATGTTGGTCTCGGCACTTGGATCATGTGTTTAATTTGGGCCTTGTTTCTGTTCTCTGTAGCACTAATATTCCTGTTATAGCAAATCTAGATTTGCACCACAATCTATTTTCTTGTGAAGAGCAAGTCTTTCTTTCTTTCTTTTTTTTTTCAATCACTCTTGATGTATTGATTTAGGAAAAAAAGAGTGCCACATTTCAGGGGACGATTTTATATGATTAGAAAAAAATAAATAAAAATAAGATCACAAGCTTTGCATGAAAAAAAACAAATCATCTGTCATATGTGTTCATTTCCCTGTGCTGTTAAGTTTCTGTTTCTATGGAGCACAACTGTACAGTTTCAGATGTAATGCATGTTTCCAACACAAGATGGGAATCTTTGCCTGATTAATACTGAAATTATTACAAGTGAGAAAATAGCAGAGAAATGATTAAATGTCATTATATTTTTTAACTTGTGATCAAATTAATTTTATTTGTTTCTGTCACTTTTATATTGTATTCAAAAGCAAATGCAGGTAACAGAGCAAATGTATGTGAGGAGAAATATTTAGCTCTATGTAGATGGTAGCTACAGATGAATACGCACATTTAATTTTTAAAAGGAAGTCGAACATAGAAAGTTTAAGAAATTGCTTCTTTTTTTTTTTTTTTTTTCTGTCAAGTAGAACCTGCAGCATGGGCCTGCACTCCCTATAGCTGCCAAGCCAGCATTCAGATCTTTAAATAGGCAGCTATTTTGATGCAAAAGCATAACACAGGCCTCTGAAGGCTTGAGGCACACAGGCTGGATTTAATTTGGGGGTCAAATAGCCTGACAGCACTTGGGACACCCTGTGGTGAGTAAATCTGAGGTGAGGAAACCATAGACTGTAGGATTTATTCTGTGCAGCGTGCCGGGCAGATTGGTAGAAAAAAGTTACTTCAAACTACAGCTACCTTTTTTTGTTTTCATATTTTTTTTTTTACTGTTCACTTTCAAGAAGTTTCCTCATAAGGTGGGAAAGCTGCTGGGTCACCTCCGCGGCCTTCTGGGCAGAAAAAGCAATGTCTTATACGTCCAAACTTCCTGCGTCCTGGAATGACAAACCCCCTTCTCGGAAAGTGGAAATCGACCTGAGCTCACCTGGTTTAGCTGTGTTTGAGTTGGAAAGACTCTTGTTTACTGGCAAAGCTATCATCAGCCATGCAAATGAAGTGTGGCCAAGGCTTTACATTGGTGACCAGTAAGTGACTCACTTCTTTGGGGTAAAAAGTGTGTGTGTGTGTGTGTGTGTAGCTGTGTATGTTAATGTCTTAATATTCTTGTGTTGTGACACAGAGTGCTGGATTTTAACAAATATTACCCAAGTTCAGACTTAGACTTGGACTTGGACTTAGTCCACGTGTGTTCACGGGGGGTTGATCGTAAATCAAATTCGTAACTGAAGATGCCACAAGTTGCATTCCAAGTTGGGAACTTGCGTAAACTACAGCTCTGCTATGTGAGAGTCTCCACCGATGCCCGAGCATGAAAGCGTGTCTCGGATTTGAACTCGCATGTCTGAAATTGCCTTCTAAATATCAACCCGTCACTATGAAATGCTTTGCTACATCTCACTGTGTATTCCACCTATTGGCAGACACTGTCGGTGGATAACACAGAGATGTGTTTTTCAGACACAGTGCAGAGAACCGGGCTGATCTGTCCAAGCATCGAGTCACTCACATCGTGAATGCAGCTCACAGTAAACACAGAGGACAGCCAGACATCTACGAGGGCATGAAGATCACCTACATGGGCATAGAGGCTCATGACTCCTGTGAGTTTGACATGAGTGTCAACTTCCAGGCAGCAGCAGACTTTATCCACAGTGCTCTCAGCAGAGGAGGTGAGAGGGAGGGGCAAAAAGCAAGAACTGGTTAGGTTTGGTGTCTGTTTTAATCAGTATTGCAATGTTATGCTCCTCTGATCCTCAGGCAAAGTGCTGGTGCATTGTCATGTGGGAGTGAGCCGCTCCGCCACCCTGGTCCTGGCTTACCTGATGCTGAAGCAGAACTTGACCCTCGTGGAGGCTATTTGTGCTGTGAAAGAGAACCGGGGTGTTATACCTAACCGGGGCTTCCTGCGACAGCTCATCAGACTGGACGGGCAGCTCTTTGGCACACCCTGAAGATAAATATGAGGAGAAGTATGACAGATGGCTCAAGCTGATTTTTTACTCTTATTGTATTACTGGTATTGGGTTTGAGAAGGGGTGTGCAGTATTTTATCCTTTCCAGGATTATGTTTTAATTGCCACAAACTTGAAAATAAAAGTTTTACATTAAACTTTGCGTTGGGTGCAGATTTTGGTGGATGTCTGTCAGTTTACACACACATAAAAGAACATGAATTATGGACTACAGGCGATATTTGTCACCAGCATGTTGTTGTACATGCTGCTGAAGCATTTATCCTGATGCTGCCATTAGACAGTAATCATTACACTGAACAAATACAGTGGCCGAGCAAACAGGAGGATCAGATAGAGAATAAACAAAGCCAAAGTTCAGCGGCTCTGATCAAGTCTTATAAATAGGAACATCTCCCTCTCTCCAGCCTGTGCTTCACTGGACACGTACATACATACAGTAAACCAGGAGAAGGTAAGTGGTTCAGAGACTGTTTGGGTTTCATGTGTATGTTTAACCGTTAAAAACGATGTTTGACATCTTGAGTGTGAGATGTAACCCTGGAAATGGAGGATGTTAAACTGTAAATGTAAATTCTTTAGAAACAACTACCTTTACCTCTTTTTGAAGCTTCAATGGATATCTTGTGAAAATTTCAGGAAATCAAAATTAAAACCCTTGAAATCTTAATGTATTTCTTTATAACATTAAATATTCATATTAAGTTGTTTAACACACTAAAATTGAGTTGATTTGCTTAATGAGGACTCAGATTTGATTGACAGTAACTAAACAGCCTAAACCCTGATTGGTGCACAGACGTGCGCTACATCAGCTTCTCCAAATCAGCTCAGCCCACTTCAAGACAATGAGAAGAGCATAGAGGGAAAAACACAAAATACAGAGAGTTCTATGTAAAATAACTTAAAACAGTCCACCAACATCGGCAGGAAATGGTGTGTCTATGCAGGAGCTGAGTGAGGAAGAGAAGAGAGGAAGAGAACAACATATTCATTGAGCCTTCCAGGAAAATCACTGCACTCGTGTGAGTGAGTCGGCTTACATGGACGTTGTGCTCGCAAACATTGTGTAACCCAAATGAACGATGCTGCTCTTTTGAACCTTTGTCTTAGTTCTCCATGATGCGTGCAGCCCTGTGTATCTGGATCGTATCGGCGGTGATCTGCGTGGGAAGAGGCCACCATCACTTAGGCCATGCCGAGGTCAAAGATCAGGTTGACCAAGACACCGCCCTCGACGGCAGTGCGGACAGCGTCTCACAGGTGTCTTCGGCAAACAAAGAGTTCGCCCATCGTCTCTACAGGAAGTTAGCGGCTCACGCTGACACGCAAGGCAAGAATATCTTCTTCTCCCCAGTGAGTGTGTCTGTTGCCTTGGCTGCCTTGTCTGTAGGTGCTCGTGGGGAGACCCACCGCCAGCTTTTCAGTGGTCTGGGTTTCAACAGCTCCCTACTGACGCAGACAGACGTAGACCAGGCCTTTCATACGCTTCTCGAAAGGGCAAACAACGCCTCAAAAGAAGACGCCAGCGAAGGGACCGCCGTCTTCGTGGACAGCCGCTTTAAGCCACGGCCGGAGTTCCTGGAGACCTTGAAGCAGTCCTACTTTTCAGATGGGTTCAATGTGGACTTTACCAAAACCGCAGACAGCGTCAAAGCCATCAATGAGTACGTGGATGAGAAGACCCACGGAAAGATAGACAAGCTGGTCGAGGACCTGGATCCAAGCACAGTCATGTATCTCATCAGCTACATCTACTACAAAGGTAAAAGGTTTCCACGAGATCAGATCTGATTTGTCGGCTTATTTTGACGCCTTTTAGCTTCGTGTGTCAGCCATATGTTGTGTTTAATCTCTGCTCATTACAAACAGGAAAATGGGCGTCTCCATTTGACCCTAACCTCACCAAGGAGGACATGTTCATGGTGGATGACAAGACCAAGGTGAAGGCACTAATTATACACCATGGTGCATCCCTCATGCTGTGTCTTTTCCAACGAAGGGACTTCATGTTTGAATTATCATTTCCCAGGTTCCAGTCCAGATGATGAATATGGAGAAACTTGTTGACACCTATTACGATCAGGCCATTAACACATCGGTGCTCCACCTGCCCTTCAACAGCTCCTACTCCATGCTGCTGTTGTTGCCTGACGATATGGCCACACTGGAGAATGCCATTTGCCCCAACCACATCACCAAATGGCTGAAGTGGATGAAGTCCAGGTTGGAAGAATCTGAACTCATCCTTAAATTCTTGGTTTCTAATATGGAAGGTTTGTCACTGACCTTAACCCCCTGTATTTTTGTGTTTTAGGATCTATGACATATACGTTCCAAAGTTCTCCATCAAGAGTTCCTACACGCTGAATGATGTGTTGACTGAAATGGGAGTGACAGACATGTTTGGTGATCGTGCAGATTTAAGTGGCATTTCAGAGGGCCAGAAACTGGCCGTCTCAAACGTAAGGACAGAGATCATATGCTATTACATTCATACCCCCCCTCCCCATATATTCCATCGACCTTGCATCTTACTCTGCCTCTGCAGGTCGTGCACCAAGCCACCCTGGACGTAGACGAGGCCGGAGCCACAGCTGCAGCTGCAACAGGCATAGGCATCACACTTCTTTCCTTCCGCCACGTCCCTGTCTTGAAGTTCAATCAGCCATTTATGGTCGTCATCACTGAACGCAGCACTGAAAACGTCCTCTTCATGGGCAAGATTATCAACCCAACCATCTGATGGAACAAACACTTTGTGTTTATCGCAGCGGTTGTGTCACATATAAAATACTCCGAGAAACTTTTGTCCTGTGGTCTCTTGCTTTATGCCAGTGAGTCAGTGTGTGGTTGTATCTTTTATGATATATATATATATATTAGTTGGTTATCAACCTAACAGGTAAGCTTTGGCTATATATGAACTAGTGGTTTCATGAAGCACAATTAAAACACAATATAATGCATAAAGGATCACCAGCTACTTAATCACCGACTGAATCAAACAGCCACTGGATGGCCTTTCACCATATTAGAAATCGAATTTCTTACTGATCAGTTAGTTTTAAGATAAAGCAGCCCAGCACGACTAAACATTTTTGTGGTTTAAAAGTCACACATTTCGTTAGGTAGTTCCACAGTTCTTTTAATATAATATGAAAACACCCAAAGGGGACACACTGGAGTAAAATGTATTTTTTCTGAACCAATCAGAAAGGAGGGAGTGACTATCCTACTTAAATACAACACCTAGGAATTAGTGGTGTTTGGTACTTTGAAAAGATTGTAAATGCATGTCACGTTTTCACCTACAACTACAACAGACTTTACATTAAAATATGGTATTAATTTAACATTCATTTATTTATTTGTTTTGCTGAAACTGTGTGCGAAATAACCTGCAGTTCTATCATCCGACGGTAGGGGGCAGAAACACGCCCAGTGGAGTCTGTGCGGCTGGATTTAATAAATCCCACGAAGAAGAAGCCTGTCGCGTTTTGATTAGCTGGGTGTGAGTTTGTTTCAAACATGGCGGAAAGAGCAGGAGAGCAGACACAAGCGGGACCGTACTATCACAAAGAGAGGATAAAATGCAGCCCGGAGGAGGAGGCCAGGCTCGAAAGGCAGCATTTCTGGAGAATAATCGACGCTTTTAGATTTTACAGGTATTATAAAGATGCTGTTTTGAGATAAAATACGAGTCAGGTAACGACAGTTTGTGTCAACATAGGATGATGAGTGTAAATAACACTAGCAAGAGGCAGATAAGTGTGTTTGGACGGAAAACGACTTAATGAGATAATTCAGACATGTTCAACCACTGGGTAGTGATTCCCGCAGTTTAGGCAGCTCATATTTAACCTCATGTGGGCATTTATGTGCTAATTTCTCGAATTTGCCTCAATTCATGTCAGGGCATCACTTAAAACTCCTCCAACACACCAGTTACAACAAACCTAACAGGAATATTGTGATCTAGCAGTCTCACCTGCAGACAATAAAGAGAGTAAATAACATTGGAGCCAGTAGCACTGGAGTGTCAGACCCACAAATGGCTCCACTGGGCTGGGTAGCTTGTATTGTCCCTGTGGGGGCTGATGGAGCTGGTGAGCCCTTGTCCTGACTTCCTGTATCTTCCCGTCAGGGTCCACGTCGAGGAGCAGGTCAAGCGAGCCGAGCGTCAGTTTCGGAGCCTCCCATGGAGCCATCAGAATATGCTGCCAAATGTCCTGTCCAACCTGGCACGGATCAGCCAGTGTGCCGACCACAATCAGGAAGTACTGCAGGCCATCGTTCACAACAGCCTCCACATGTTTGAGAACATTGAGTACGGCGAGAGGGTAAGGCCAGGCAGTCTACTGTACATGTACACTATTCACACAGGTTAAGTTCTCTATTGTCATTTACTCAAGGTATTTAGGTAGAGACGTTGTGTCTTTATCCAACTTCCAGGAGGATCCGCCGAAGCTGCGCCCGTCCACTACGTTTGACATGGACAAGCTCAAGTCCACCATAAAGCAGTTTGTCCGAGACTGGAGCGACGTGGGCCGGGCCGAGAGGGACACCTGCTACCTGCCCATCATCCAAGAGATCCAAAGACTCTTCCCAAGTGACCAATAGTAGGAAACACAAGCTCACTCACACACTAGTGCAAAAACACCTTGCATGCCAAATATATATATAAATATATATATGTGGATTCTAAATGACACAAGCTAACATCTTTTTCTTGGTATTAAAACACTTTGAAATAATTCTGATATTGTGACTTCCTCCATGTTTTCCATGTGATATGTGCATTTTGTACATTTTATTATGTCAGTGATGTGTCTAAGGTGAGCGTGCTGGTGCCGGGTGCTGGGCTCGGCCGGCTTGCCTGGGAGATCGCTCGGCTGGGTTACATTTGCCAGGGCAACGAATGGAGCTTCTTCATGCTCTTTTCTTCCAACTTTGTTCTCAACAGGTACATCACATCCTGACACCTACACTCCTGTGATTCCAGCTGCCTCACACAACCCTTAGGGACTATCACCTTTCCATGCTCATGCAGCACATCTCTGCTTGCTTGAGCTGGAACTTTGGATCAGTGTCTTGTGTCTATGAGCATGTGTTTGTGCTGAGAAATAAAATCAGAACATATCTTTCACATTCAGCTGTCTGGCAGCACACTTCTGACCTCAAACCACTTTCATCCATCCACCTGTCCTCATAAATTTGGACTGCTCCATTCAGGTGTGAAAAGGTGAACTCTCTGACCCTGTACCCCTGGATCCACCAGTTTAGCAACAACAAGAAATCCTCCGACCAAACACGACCAATCAGATTCCCAGATGTCAACCCTCAGAGCTTACCACTAAATGCAGACTTCTCCATGGTAGCAGGGGACTTTGTGGAGGTCTACAGTGACGCAGGTCAGTAAAACCTGTGTGAAAAACAGTATTAAAAAAAGAATCCCCTTCAGCTGTAGTCACTGCTTGCTGCAATAATCACAGAAAGAGAATATGATGATTGTGTTTGAGCTTAAATAAGGATACACATTTTGAATAATTTCTTTGATTACATTTCCTATAATTAATAAATATTAGCCTGATTTCTCTAAAAAGCTCATCTTTAAATGATCGTTCGTTCTACAACTTAGCGACATTAATGAGAAGTGTTCATGCTGTAATCTATGGTCAGAATCCTGGGACTGTGTGGCTACCTGCTTCTTCATTGACACAGCTCATAATGTCATCGAGTACGTGGAGGCTATCTGGAAGATTCTTAAGCCTGGTGGAGTATGGATCAACCTGGGTGAGTCGGTGACAAAATGTCAAATACAATTCATTTATATTTAAACTAAACTTTGGGTATGTTAACTATACACCAGTATAGACCAGTAAGGACTAGAGAAACAACAATATAAGCTCTTTGTCACTGTAATTAATAAGAAATATTAAGAGAAAACTTTCCCCCTAACATTCTCCTGACCCTATTTTAGCAGAACTGTTACGGCAAATAAAAGAAAATAACAGCTTGAAAACAAAATGTCCCACGAATAGGATGCACATCAATGTTACTGTTTGCTTTTAAGTGTTTTGGGGTCGATTTTTCTCACTCTTAGGACCAATTGGATACAAAAAGGGTCTCAGTAAACTTCTCAAAGTTCTGATCTTGAATGCTTCTCCAGGTCCTCTGCTGTACCACTTTGAGAACATGGCCAATGAGCTCTCAGTCGAACTTAGCTACGACGACATCAGGACAGCCATTGTAAACTTTGGCTTCCACATTGAGGTGAGGGCTTTGATTGCGATTCACAACTTGAACCCTGCTGGTCTTCAGGATTCTTGTCCCAGTAGTAGAGCGTTATTTATATTTCTCCTGCAGGTGGAGAAAGAGTCGGTCCAGACCACCTACACAGAGAATGACCGCTCCATGTTGAGATACATATACGACTGTATCTTCTTTGTGGCACGAAAACCTGCAGAGCCGCACTTTAACGGCCAAGAAGAGGACGACCGACGGCAGACCTCTCCACCGGCCGCTAAGTCACCCCGGCGAGAAGGTACGGACAGCCTGACGTGACAGGAAGTCCTTTGACAAAAATGATGAACTTAGAGGAGCACAACCATTGACTGAAGATTAGACTGACAAAAACAAAAAAATGGACCCAGAAGAAAAAGTTTTCTTTTTATGTCACATATATTTTTTTATGATGCATCTCATGGAGAAACGTGCCCAGCTCAGCAAACACCTAAATATGGCTGAAGTTTTAGAATGTAATATGTAACACTGCAGTACTGTGTTACGCATAACGTATGAAAACCATGTAAATAGTCCACGTCTCTTGATACCTGGGTTTGAGATGAGTCATTTACCCTCGGTTCCTATTTTATTTCAGTGGGTTGTTAGTCAGCTGCAAGCCATAAGGAGTAGATTTCTTTTAACTGCGGTCCTGCCTTCAGTCTTTCTCTGATTCTCACCTCCATTGACTTTAACTGCCTGTGTGTGTGTGTGTGTGTGTGTGTGAGAGAGAGAGAGCGAGCGAGAGTGGGCGAGAGAGAGAGAGAATGGCGTGAACATTTGGTTCTTGAACTCTATTTATTTTTTTTCCAAATATGGTGCCAATATCTAGTCGACACTCATTCAACTATCAGTCAACACTGAAAATGTGATCAAAACGTTAGAGCTTTTCAGGAATAAATTGTTTTTAATTTTTAAAATGACTTTCTTTTTGTCAATGACTTTGTTTGGTTTCTAATTACGCTTCTTTGGAATAAAGCCAAACATTTAAAAAAAAAAAAAAGAAAAAGTTTTTACTGTTTAGTTTGATGTAACATGACATGACGGCGCCATAACGCAGCTCGACTCCGAGTCAAGTACTGAACAACAAGTGTTTAGTGTGTGTGTGTGCTTCATTGGGCTTGTTCATCAGTTAGGAAGCAGGTTACAGGTGTGATGTTGAGGATACACACTCAGTTCACAGTAAACCATATTAGAGACCTTTTGAGCAGTTGTCTCAGGGGAACCAATGATGTAGCGCTTCCTTTGAAGCTTCACAAAACTAAATGATATGATGATTAATGGCATGAATTTCCTGTGCTTTTCTTCCCCTGACACCAAAACATGAAAAGTGCAAAAAGATCTTTCGAGGGTTAATAAAGATGTAACTTGATTATATACACATATAAACAACTGCATGACAACCCAATCCTTTTAAGTGCTGAAATGATTATTGACATACATTTACTGCATAATGTATGACTTATTATTATTATTATTATTATTAAATGTAAGGTTTTTACCATGTACACACACAAACAAAATAATAAAGGTCATAAAACTAAGGGCACCTCCTCAGGACAGGACCTCAAGATCAGCTAATGAAGCTGCAGTTGATGGTTTGACCACAAACCTAATGGCCCCACATTGACCCTGTGGTTTTTCAGGTAAAAGGTGAGGAGGGCCCCTGAGCACTGACTTATCATAGTGGGAAAAGGTGTTCAAACAAGGTGTTCTAACAAGAGATGGCCCATAAAACTGAGAGATCGGCAGTGTTTAATTGGCTAAAAGGGTGATTCCACAATTTTTAGATTCAGTATGTATTTCACTATTTTTCAGCTGACAAAATAGAGAAATGAAAGACTCAACTTTTCCCCAACAGAACTGCATTCCTGTCTTTGAATCAGCCTTTAAGATATTTGAATAATTTTGATATCATGACTATTTTAGACACTTCATTTGTTGTGACTGGTCATGAGATGAGATGGGGGGGACTGGACTCGCTGTAAGACCCTGGTGACAATATCTAGTGACTAAATCTAGTCCAGGTGGAAGAAATATAGCACCAGACCGAATGTGTCCATGATGAACCGCCACCGGAAGCTTGCAGGCTGTGGGCGGGGTTAGACGGCTGTCCTCTCCTCTGATTGGTCGCCTTGACTGCCCCACAGTCCTCTCACTGCCGGTGCTCAGTGTTTGGAGCCCCAGCTTGAACTCGTCCTCGCTCCTCTCAGCAGGAGCGCAGTTAGAAGAACAAGAAGTACCACGTGCTTGTGTTTGGCTGCTGTGTAGAGGAGCACTGGACGTTTGAGGCGACGTTCATGGCGAAGAGACGAGCCGAGGACCCTCAGCAGCACGACTCCCCCTCCAAGAGATGCCACCGCTCACTGTGCAGTGTTGACATGCAGCTGGGCAGCGTGGCCCCCCCCGGGGGTGTGAGCCCGCCGTCCCTGCTGGCGCTGCTGGGCACCCGCTGCAGGAAGAGGCCGCGCTACTTCGAGGAGGCGGAGGAAGAAGAGGAGGAAGAGGGAGCTCTGCACCGCAAAGCCACGCACTGCGACACGAGGAAGCACGCAGCCATCGTGATGACCGTGCACACTTCTGGAAGTGTCCAGGAGCGTCGCAGCTCCAAGAAACGGCCGCGAGAGGACTGCGGGGGCTCAGAGACGGTTACTGCTAATGCTGATGACAAAGTAAGTTATTGATCAAGTGGCTGAGGGGCAGATTCAGAGGAAGTTAGCTGGTGTAATGGCAGTAGGTGTCCACTAGATGTCACTCTTTACCCAGAGCACTGTGTGCACCCACCTGTCAAAATCTCTCTGTGGGGGTGAAATATGGTCCTGATTTGGTCAACAGTGCCACTGTGGGTGGGTTTGGACATTCTTCTCAAGCTCAGTCCCTCTTGTCTTTCTCATCACTCTCAGGCTGGTGAAGACATCAACGCTGAAGACTGCACTTACAACTCCTTCCAGTACTGGAGGGTCCCCTTACCTGAACTGGACCTTTCGCTGCTAGAAGACGCCGGCGATCAGTCCCAAACACAAGTCAGGCCAAAAGTCAAAGGCTCCTCCTCTGATGCCATGGAAGCCTGAGGATCACGGCAGGCACAGCGGGTCAGATCTACTTTGTCTTGACATCAGCAGGCCAACGTGGTGACAGTGGGACGTTCTGCAGTAGATGGACACGTGTTGCAGACTGGCGGTAGCCCCTGTCAGAGTGATACAGGCTGCAGTGAGTGAACCTCCTGCTGGTGGAAGATCTCAGTGACTGAAGCAACAATAAGATCTGTGCTAGAACAGCACTGTTCTCACAGTGGGGGACTAAATCTGTGCTGAGGTGTTCAGTGAACCTCTCTAAAGGGTCTCAAACTGTACATAGTTTTGTAATGCAAGTTTTAAATACCCACATTGAAAACAGCTTTGTGTGAAAGCCTGGAGTACCTACTTTGAAACCTGGCATTTCATATTATAAACACTGTGTGATACCTGTCAGAGGTGTTGTTTGGTGTAACTCATCCCGTCGTTGTGATAGATTGTGTTACAGATCTGTGAAACCCTTCTTTTTTAATACTTCAAGGCTTTAGTCTAGGCTGTATCAGCACTTCTTCTTATAAGTTACTAATACACTTCATATCGTGGCTGATTGTCCCAGCCACAGAACTGTTCCTGTATCTAGAGTTATAATTAAAATGACTTTGTATTTGTCAGGTCAGATATTTAAAGGCGTCTTTGACTTGAATATATTCTGGTAACATGAAGCTACAGAAGTGAAATATGGTAGCAAGTGACACACACATGGCAGTATACACTAAGTATACGTTCAACAGAGCTGTAACCATGGTTACAGTGATGAACGTGGCACCATCCTGCAGTCCATGTGAGGGAGTATTAATTTACCAGCTTCCATCCTGCTAGAGCAACACTTGTTGTCTGTACACACCAATCAGGTGTGTGTGTGTGAGAGTGTGAGTGAGAGTGTGTGTGTGAGTGTGTGTGTGTGTGTGTGTGTATGTGTGTGTTTGTGAGTGCGTGTGAGTGTGCGTGAGTGCGTGCGTGCAAGTGCGTGAACGTGCGTGCGTGTGCGTGTGAGCGCGTGTGTAGGAGTGTGTGTGTGTGTGTGTGCTGACAACAAACCAAATAAAACGGATATCAGTGTCCATGGTGGTTCCTTCCTATCTAGGAGCCGAGGAGGTGAGGAGGTGAGGGGAGGGGGGGTCATGTCTCCTCAGGGCTCCTTGTGAAGGCTCCTTGTGAAGGCTCCTTGTGAAGGCTCCTTGTGCCCTTTGGACCCGCTGCTGATAAAAAGACCTCTCGGTTCTTGTCAGGACACAAAGTCACTCATGGTTTCACCAAAGACACGTCCGACCTAATGAGTTGCTGGTGTCTGAGCTCAGTGCACAGCCATGGTGAGTCCTGTGTGCTTTATATCTACTCTTCTTCTCTTCTTTTTAACGAGCTGTCGGTAGCTAACTAACATGTAAACCAGCTGAGTGATGCCGACTAACTAGACTAGTAAAACCACTCGAGCTGGCTTTATGTTTTAATGTCGTCTCCAGTAAAGACATTATATGAACAGTATAGTAACACTGTTTGTAATTCTATGGTATAAAAACGAGATGGTCCAGACTTTATGGTGACCTGAGCTTTAGCTGCGGAGGGAAGTAGTGACACCACACTGAAAAAGTAGTTCCCTCTAAAAGTCATTAAGTAAAAGTTTGTAAGTACAATCAGGAGAATGTACTTTATTATTACAAAGTAAAATCAATCAGTGCCTAAAAGTGTGTTTTTGCTGTCTTTAATGTCAAAGCAGGATTTCCCCCCCACTGTTGTAGGTTCTCACTTTGAAGCTCATTGTCTACAGAAACTAATAATCACTTCCATCGTGGGTTAATCTGCTGGTTATTTCCTCTGATAAATGCCTTCAGCTGCACAAAGCTTGTTTTGTCTGGTTAAAAGGAAAAGCTGGAAATCAATCATCAAGATATTTGCCAACTAATTCTCTTGTCAACCTACTAATCGATTCAGCCATACCTGCATTGTTAACTTGTTTAATTTACAACAAGAACACCATATTCATAAAGCTCTTTGTTTTGTGTATTCAAAGTGTCTCCTAACTAAAGATGTCAGTATGTAGCTGTCTGTATTTCCCTCTCAGATGCTGATGTGGAAAGTGGCACAAAAATGAAAAAACTCAAGCAAAGTACAAGTACCTCAAATTTGTACTGCAGTGCAGTCATTGAGTGAATGTACTTCCACCACTGTTAACTAACATTACTTAACTGCATGACAAAAATTATGTGAAGCTTATTGTTTGAGCACTCACTTTTTGCAGATTGCAATACATCTGCGTCACAGACTGTAGAGCAGAGGATCATTAAAGTAGTATTTGATTCATGTTTCTACAACGACCACTGCAGCATGTGGTTTATTGCCTGTAAAGAAATAGATGTATTTATTGCATAAACACTGTAAGCTACATCAGCAACACTTCACATCCCTGTTTAGTGTTTCCACAGTCTGAGCCGCACAGGGAGCGCACCAGCTCCCCGCCATGTGAACTGATCTCAGGAAGGGGATGTGTGTAAAGCTCTGCTCAGTAAGGCCATTGTTAAGTTTGTCTGGGAAACAGAACACAGGAGGAGGACAGACCTTGAAACACCCGCATGAAGCGTGGAGAAAACACTGCTGTGAAGTCGAATGAGAGGCTGACCGTTATATCTCGCATCCCGTCAGAGTTTTTAAGAGTACAGCTCAAGTTTCTATGATGGGGAGGGGCCTACAGTTAGTTGCCCGTGGGTCTGGCATGTAGGCTGCTGCCGGCACTGCAATGAGCTTTACTGAGAAGGTCACTGATTACACTTTTTTCTTCAGAAGTAGTTTGTTTTCTTGCTGGAGGATGAGTTTGACAACGCAGCTGAGAATGTAGAGCTTTAGCTACGCCAGGATCTGTGTGCTGTAAGTAAATATTTTCTTTTTTGATTCCAGTCACGAAAGTCCTGGATTGAGGAAACCCTCTTCAAGAGAGAATGCATGAAGTTCATCCCTTCCTCACGGGATCTTCACAGGTAACCTGGAATCGGATCTCATTGACGGGCCTCCAAAAAAATTGTAAAGTTTGTTTGATTCTCAAAAGAAATCCATGATGGTTTGTTCAGTCAGTGCATAATATAATATTAACAGCAGTGGTTGGAAACAGCATAGAGAGCAAAACTATTTGGCACTCAGCCCCTCCTTCCAGGAATAGAGACCATGCAGATTCTTTGATAATGTGTTATTTCCTGTTTTTTTACAGATGTTCTCCAGTATGTCAAGTATGCCAAAACTTGATCAGGTATAATTTATGAGTTTGTGTGTGTTTATGTGTGTCTTTACACCATCCTCAGACTCACTACATTCCCTTCCTCTGCCCCACCCCCTATTCCAATGAAATGCTTGTTTTATTCTGTGGAATTCTGTGTCACTATTTCCCACACTTCACTTGGATTTAATCATTTACCACTTTATCTCTCATTATGTTTCTCTCGTGTCTTGCTAGTTTTGAAACCGCTGCAAATGTAGAAATGAACTAATTGTTTAATGCGTCACAAGCTGTCTGAGAGTAATGATGCCTTTTATTTTGCTGATATCCTGTATAAAGTATATACCGTCAGTGGTATGGGCAGTGTAGTGGGTCTATTAATGAATGAGGGAGCTGTGTTTAACTTAGTGGGCTGTAAAATGATAAACACAGCTAAACAACATAGAGGCGTGGAGACAAGGACAAAGGGAGATGAAGAGGAAAGGGAGGGAGACAGGAAAGGAGGGGTGGGGTGGGGGGGGGGTAGCAGCCTGGCTTAAATAGGCAAGGTGGAGGCCTTTTATTATACCCAACAACCCTTCCTTGATTTTAGAACCAAAGACAGTAATCAAATGTAAGTGAATGATGTTTCTGGACACAAAAATCTGCACCTGCTGTGCTCAGTTACATAATCTTTCCTTTGGCCAGATGTTGTTGTGGCCGTCTGATGGGGGAGCACTCTTGGCAGGAGTCCCATCCCCCCATATCTCTCTATCCTGGTCCTGGACAGGACTCGGAGGAGGACTGGTCCACAGAGCTGCACACCAAAGCCAGTCCCACCAACGCTTATGGGACCGTAGACTTTCAGGACACTGCCACACGTGTCTGCAGGGCCAAGGTCTGTGAGTCCACTCTCCGTGCAGTAAATGTGCTTCTGGGCTAAAGAAAGAAAATGTTGCTATCTTAAATGTCACACCATTTGGTAACTCACTACCATTTTCTACAAGTGATTACTCCAAAAATCAAGGTAAATGTTTGGGAGTGAACGGCACAGAGGTTTGGCTTTTGATTGTTGTATAAACAAGCTTTGGTTTGGCTTTGACGTAAGATAGTATCACTGTTATCTGAGAGAAGAGCCATGTGTTCCCTGCTCAGTTTGTCCGTGTGGCGGTGGACTCAAAGCCTGAAGTGCTGCTCCAACTGATGCTGAGGGAGTGGCAGATGGAGAGGCCCAAGCTACTACTGACCGTCCAGGGGGGCTCAGAGAACTTCACCCTGCCCCCTAAAGTCAAGCAGGCCTTCAGCAAAGGGCTGATCACTGCCGCCCTCAGCACAGGGGCGTGGATCCTCACAGATGGCATCAATACAGGTAACACAGCAGTTTACCAGCACGATGAGACTCTTGTTGCTGTGGTGACTGTACCACCTGCTCATCTTCTTGGCTAGTGTGAACTCAAGTAGCTGCACTCATTTGTAAGGACTTCAGTTCATTCACTCTCAGGGTCCCCTACTCTGTGGGGTGTGCAGGCGTGCTGTGCCCATTTATTTGCAGTTGCACTAAGAGGGATTTGTTGTGCATTTTTGTGTGTTAAGTCAGCTGAATTCTTTATTTATACTGTGGATTTGCATATTTGCTGATCCATTCAGCTGCTCTTTATGTACTCTCTAGGTGTGTCTAAGTATGTGGGCGAGGCAGTGAAAATATTCGGGGGCCACGATCTGAGGAAGAGAAACACAGTCGGTATCACTCCATGGGGAGTCATTGACAACAACACGGACCTAATAGGCAGAGATGTGAGCACTGAAACCTTACAGAGATTACACCAGAGCGATGCTGAATAGGCGCAATTATTCTCTAACACATCCCAGTGAATTGTTTTGCTATGACTGACTCCGGCTTGGCTCTGGATGTGACTTTCACTCATCACGGCTCAGGTGTTCAGGCCCTACCAGCCGCTGGGGAACCCTTTGAGCAAGAGGTCCTGTCTTAATGGTTTCCACTCCCACTTTCTGCTGGCGGATGATGGAACGCTTGGAAAACATGGCTGCCAGCAAGGCCTCAGGAGGAGGCTGGAGAAACACATCCAACTGCAGAGGATACACCCTCGTGAGTCTGTGTGTGTGTTTGTCCAATACATACAGGAAGTGAGGCGTTTGATGTATGTATATATACATACACACTATATACTGCTATATATATACTGCTATATAACTCTTTCCTCTCTTCTTTGTAGGGCTGAACCAAGGCGTGCCTGTGGTGTGTGTTGTGGTGGAGGGTGGCCCTGCCATTGTGTCCACAGTGCTGGACTATGTTAGCAATGTGCCCCCCGTGCCTGTGTTTGTGTTCGAGGGATCGGGCAGGGCTGCTGACCTACTTGCGTTTTTACATAAGCAGACGTCTGTTGACAGGTTTTTATTCTAACCTCACTGGGTCTACCATCTAATGGATCTACCAAAATGAAACGAAAGGAAACCACATGTTTACTGCGATAGTGTCATTCCACCTCATGCAGCAGCTGTTTAATGAGCAGACACGTCACACATTTAACTCACATGTTCACTGGATTTTTGTAGGCAGCTGGATGCTGACATCCAAGAGGACTTCCTCGTCAGGATCGGACACGTGTTTGGAGTAGAGAGCGCTGAAGCCTCTCAGCTCTACGACCTCCTCCTGCGGTGTATGGATCACAGACAGTCTGTACGTAAAACACCATTTGGGAACGTGTGAGTTGTGATTCAACAATGAGTAGTTTGCTCATATGTCTTGAGAATCAGGTCCCGACATTGTGCTGATGATTGTCTGTGTCTTAATCTGACATGACACAGACTTTGTATTGGCGGAGTAAATTCTGTTTAGTGTCCCGTCCAACTTAATCGTACATTTATATTCTCACACGCAGCCTCTTTGAGTGATGTCTAGATGGTTTCAGGGTTGCATTATATGTGTGAAAGTGACTATGGATTACTCACAGTCTTTCCATGTTGTCTCTGAACAACAGATAACCATCTTTGACTCGGAGTCAGAGGACCAAATGACACCTGATGCAGCCATTTTGACAGCTACTCTCAAGGGTACTTATTTTTCTCTTCTTTGTTGTGACAGTACACATTTTTCACTGCAGACATGTTACAGCAGGAAAAACCACTGGTGTAATTGATAAATTCATGCAATTATAAGCCAAATTGTCAGCTGTGAGAAAGGTGTGTTATTGTCTGGGAGTGCAGAGATTTAAGTTCTGTTGCATGTTGTCCTAACAGGCACCAAGGCTAGTCCTGCAGAGCAGCTGAGTATGGCCCTAGTCTGGGACAGGGCTGACATTGCCCAGAAAGATGTCCTGGTGTACGGACAGCATTGGCAGGTGAGACTGACTCAACCAATCACTACTGCAAGCTGTGGTGGAATTATACGCTATTATTGCACACAAGGAATATTGTGCATTCGCCAAAGCTTCATAGGTGTTGTCTAATCAGAATAAGTGTGTGTGCTGTGTGTAGGTGGGTTCCTTGGAGCAGGCCATGCTGGATGCTCTGGTGATGGACCGGGTCAGTTTTGTCAAGCTGCTGATTGACCATGGCATGACCATGAACCACTTCCTGACTGTGGATCGTCTGGAGGAGCTCTATAACACGGTTATTATAATATATTTATGTGTCTAAGTATTTGTTTGTGACATTTCCCCTTTTTCACAATATCTTTATTTACTTTTGAATTGTAAATTGTATTATATTGAAATACAGCATTGAAAATATACAAATACATAAAAGATTTTTTTTATATAAAACACTCAAACCCCATAGTACTTTTGTTTGTCTTGCTGTACTACTTCCTCTTTTGTTTCCCCTTGGATCGCACTTTGCTACACAAACAGAAGAAATTCACTTCTTTTGTTTGTGACTCTTGAAGCGCAAATTCCAAAACTGTGGCTTTGATTGAAATCACAATAATGCACTGTAAGTGTTTTGCACCAATAATCTCTGCGTTTCCTGGTCAATTGCATTCAGGGTATTTTCCCAGTTGTTGTTTCAGGGTCCTTTTGATATCACAAGACTGTTTATCATCAGTGCGCTCACTCTTGGCTTTCTCCACACTGCCTTTATCTTTTGTGTATTAAAGCCTGTTTACTTATTCATAACTCTGGGATAATAAGTTCCCCTAAGAAACAAGCTAAGGATGCCAGAGCTGCTACTGTTTATGCAATATGCAACTGTGTTAAAAAGTAACCACCAGATTTTTTTTATTTTGCTCCGATTTGGTAGTTGTTGTTGTTGTTTTCTGTTTACTTGTCTGTTCTCTCTGAATAATAATCCAAAATTCTCTCCACAGCCACATGGGCAGACGGGCCGCTTCCTGCACCACCTTGTTGAAGATGTGAAGCAGGTGAGTAGTGAGGATGGGAAAGTCTATAGTCAAGTAAATATTACAATACTGTTTACTCCGACATTATTGGCTTTTACTCAGGTTATTGAGTTGAGTTGCATTTATGTACACTATGGCTACACCATAAATATAGTTGGGTTTTTTTTTACTGTAGCAGGTGCATTCACATCTATATATTAACATCTATGTGTTAAATGAAGATATATTTACTTTATCTTTGTGTGTGTGTGTGAGAGTAGACCTCTCTTCCCCTAGGTTACCGTCTGTCTCTCATTGACATGGGCCTGGTGATAGAGTACCTCATAGGAGGAGCGTACCGCAGCACCTACACACGCAAACACTTCAGAGCTGCCTACAGCCGCCTGCAGGACAAAGTGAGGATCAATAGTTTTATCATTTTTTTTGTCAGATGTCTTTTGATAAATGTCTCAAAAAATTGCTTTGGGTTATATTTATTTTTTGTTATTAGTTTCGACTATTCCTATCAATAAAGCACCCTTCTCATGGCTGTTTGGTGTGTATAGAAGAATCGACGGGGCAGTTCCATCTCCTTGTCTAAACCGAGACGGGGATTAATGCCAAACTCTAATGTGGGTGGGAGTCTCCAGGATCTGCATTTCTTTAGAACTGCTCAGCCCTACAAACCCAAGGTGGGTGGGGATTTTTTTCAGCATGAATTACATAGTGACAAACAAAGTCTTTCAAAACTATACCTCAAAAACCAATCACATTTATATTTTGTTTTTCTGAGATATTCTCTAGTTCTTTGTTGCTCCGCGATTGCAATTTATTTTGCCATCTGTTTTTTGCCCCTTTCTTTCTCCCCTGTCGGTCCTTTTTTTTTTCCACACCTCTGACTTCCATCTAGGACCAAGACGTGCCAGGCGGGAGCAGTCGAGAGACCACATCGAGCCCTGTCCTTGGTGAAGCTCCGCTGCTGGTCCCCTTCAACTTCAACGACCTGTTCGTGTGGGCCGTGCTTCAACAGCGTCAGCAGATGGCGCTGTTCTTGTGGCAGCACGGCGAGGAAGCGCTGGCACGTGCCACAGTGGCCTGTAAGCTTTACCGCTCCATGGCCCATGAAGCACGGCAGAGCAGTATGGACGACAACATTGCAGAACGATTCAAGACATTTTCACTGTGAGTGTGTATGTGTTACTGCATGTGTGTGTGTTAGGACTCAACATATAGGCACAATTGCAACCCAATAAAGGTTTGTTTTCTTTCATTATTTTGGGAGTAACGGCAGGTTTGTGTCTTGTGTTTTTGAATTTTTAGGTGGTACTGATGGGTTTTTGTTTTACATGTTTATATATATATCATTATTCTGGCCGTTAAGGCATTGCTTCCAACTAAAACCTGCATATGAATGCATCTCTCTCTCTCTCTCTCTCTCGTCTGTGTGCATCCTAGTGAGTTTGGTCAGCTGGCGGTGGATGTGTTAGACTGTGCATTTCGTCAGAATGAGCAGATGGCCATGAAGCTGTTGACTTCAGAGATGGAGGCATGGAGCCACTTCACCTGTCTGCAGATGGCTGTCTCCTCCTGTCATAGACCATTTGTCTCACACTCCTGCACTCAGACCCTCCTCACAGATCTCTGGACTGGTCCGCTCAACATGAGGAAAAACTCCTTCATGAAGGTTAACGTTGTAAACGCTGTGAGAGTCGTCAGAGCAGCCAGATAAAAGTCATATCATATTTAAAATACACCTGTAAAGTCTCTGATTATAAATGTCATAACAAGGATTGTATTTTCTTGCTGCTATGTGAAGACAGCACTCCTAGCATCCCTTTGACATCACAATGAGTCATTTGGTTCAGTGTTATTGAAAACCCTATGTTTGGTTAAGCTTATGCTTGAGGGTTTGGTTTGAATAGTTGTACAAGCTTATACGACACACTTGTTATCTCTTTCTTTCAGATAATTTTGAGCCTTCTTCTGCCCCCTGCCATCTTGCTGCTGGAGTTTAAAAGCAAAGCTGAGATGTGCCATGTACCGCAATCCCATGAGGCAATGCTGTTTGGACTAGAGTCTGTGAAGTCAGAGTCAGCCCACGAGGGAACGGATGGCATAGTAAAGTGCTAGTGGTGCCTTTATCCAGAACTGGCAGCCTAATAGCCTCAGTATCGTAGTACTTCTCTTATCTTGTCCCATCCTCGTCCCCTACTCTCCTCTCATAGGGCAGTCAGGACGCAGAGCAAGGTCTGTCTTTCCATCTTCTTGGTCCTGTGTCTGAAACTGTATCCTACATGGCCGTGCACTGTCTGTCCTGGATCACAAGACTCTACGAGTTCTATACAGCTCCTGTTGTCAAGTTCTGGTTTCATACAGTAGGTGGTGCATGTCCTTATGAAATTCATCATCACATTTCTCTCATCTCTCCGTGCCTCACTCTGAAGAATGTCCTGTCTGTGTTTCCACTCTAGATGTCCTACTTGGCCTTTCTGATGTTGTTCTCCTACGTCATCCTGGTGAAGATGGAGGATCGACCCAGTGTTCAGGAGTGGCTGGTCATAGCGTACATCTTGTCCACTGCAGTGGAGAAATCCAGAGAGGTGAGAGAGCCAGTAGAGAGACACGTTCTCCCTTTGTAATTACGCAACCATTTATGTGCGTGGGTATGTTTTCTACAGAAAGCATTACTCAAAACTATCAAATTGAAGATGCAATAAAATGATTAGTACATGATACACTACACAAAAATCTGTTTTGATAGATCAGTGCAGCTTAATGCGACACAAATATCCAAATGCATGCCTCTTAATTAGGTCCTAATGTCTGAGCCGAGGAAGCTGAGCCAGAAGCTGAAGATTTGGTTCTCAGAGTACTGGAACGTCACAGATTTCATCGCCATCCTCCTCTTCCTGGCTGGACTGACAATGCGTTGGCATGCTGATCCCTTCCGGGCGGCAGGACGCATCAGTTACTGTCTGGACATCATCTTCTGGTTCGTCAGGGTGATGGATCTGCTGGCTGTCAATCAGCACGCTGGCCCTTACCTCACCATGATCACTAAGATGGTGGGTAGAGACTTTACACGATATGGTGGCGAGGAAGAAAGTGGAGAAGTTTTGTTAAGTCACCTCTCTCTCCCTCCTCCCTCTGTGTCTGCACAGACCAGTAACATGTTCTTCATAGTGGTGATGATGGCGATAGTGCTGCTGAGCTTCGGGGTGTCCAGGAAGGCCATCCTGTCGCCAGATGAGGAGCCGTCCTGGAGCCTTGCTCGAGACGTAGTCTTCCAGCCCTACTGGATGATCTATGGAGAGGTCTACGCAACAGAGATAGATGGTTAGTGGTTCAGCAGGAAACACGAGGTGCTTCAGCAGTTAATGCTGCAATCATACAACATATACTAATGCCAAGGGACCGTAAAGCAAAAGTTTTGGTAAAAAAAGAACTAAACAAGTCAAAGTTAGTAGTAGTTTCCTGTTTCTGTCTTTGTGCCAAATCAAGACCAAAACTTAGAGTGATATATTAGGAGGAGAAATTCTATATGTAGGCATTTGTGACACTGGTAAATTAGTTCAATATTATGTGTTATGTATTTAGTCAGTATAGTCAGTTTAGACAGTGAAGATAGACAGGAGAGGTGTGTACAAGCAGCAAAGGGCACAGCTGTAAGGGTTTAGTATCAGCTACCAGGGTGCTCCACGTTTCATGTATTTATTTATTTAATTTGATCACTAACTCATGTTTTGTGTGTGTGTGTGTGTGTGTGTGTGTGTGTGTGTTTAACAGCATGTGACGACGGTGTTCCTTGTGCTCCCGCTTCCTTCCTTACTCCATTCCTCCAGGCTGTCTATATGTTCTTCCAGTATATCATCATGGTCAACATTCTCATTGCATTTTTTAAGTAAGCATGTTAATAAAAAAAAAAAAAAATCAAATTTTTACAATGGAAGTCGCCCAAGAAAGAACACTTTTGTTTTAAAATTAAATTAAATGAATCCTGTCAATAACAGCAACGTCTACTTTGACATGGCATCGACGTCCAATAAGCTGTGGAAGTACAACCGTTATCGCTACATAATGACCTATCAGGAGAGGCCGTGGCTTCCTCCGCCCCTCATCCTCCTCAGTCACATGACCCTCGGTTTGAGAGCCATCTACAGGAGATGCAGTGGAGACGCTGAGCGGGAGGAGAGAGGCTCTGGACTTAGTGAGTACTGCAGTGTGCATCTGTGTGGATGGAAAACTAATTCAGAAGTTTGTGTACACGCAGTCCAGTACGTCACTCCCTCTGCCTTGCCCGTCTTTACCAGAGCTCTTCCTGGGTCGTGAGGATTGTAAGAAGCTCCATGAGTTTGAGGAGAAATGCGTACTGGCCTACTTCCATGAGAGGAGCGAAGGTCTCCACGGCAGGCAGATTAACAGGATCAGAGCCACAGCTGAGAGGTTAGATTGGTATTCTAATTGATTTGTATAAACAGATGAGTGAAGGATGTGGAATTAATGGGACGCCACTCAATTTTCTTTTTCAGAGAGGATGACCCTCCAGCTCTTGTGTGTTCCCACTGCAGCAGGGCCTTTTAGACTCATTTCACTTGGGTCCTTGCACCCAGGATGATATCAGTGCTGTAGATAGAGTTAATGCTTACATAAGCTATGAGCTTGGTCAGAAGAAGTACTGTACAAGTTGATCTTGGGGAAGTGTAGTAAAGTTGTTACAGTTTCTGTAGTGAGAATATGTGAGACTAATGCCAAAACAAAACAAAACACTCTTCCTTCTATGGTACCCACAATGGCTTCTTCTGTCATCATAGTTTCCCTTCATTATCATTCTATTTTGATAAGTAGAGTAATAGATGATGTGTAAGTCCTGAGCTCCTAAAAACGTCCCTTTTTCTTTTCTGACTCAGATAAATCATGTATAAATAAGTTGAGTGTGAATAGTAATATTTAAATGCACGCATGCAGATTTTAAAGAAAAATGAACTTACTTTATCTTATTTCAGATTGTTTGGTAATTTGATATCAATTTGACTGACTCTGTTCCGCATGTATTCCTTCCTTTATATGGTGACATTGGTATGAGTTTATAGTTATATGGTAAAAACAGCAATTATCTAAATCTGAAAAAAACATGTTTGAGAAATGTTTTTTTTAAATGTTGTCCCACTAGGACGGATGAGATGTCCATGATGGTGGGGGAGGTCTCAGAGAAGGTTAACTTCATTCAGGACAGCCTGTCGGAGCTGGACTGTCAGCTGGGTCGGCTCCAGGACCTTTCGGCGCTCGGCGTGGACACCTTGACTCTGCTCTCTGCCTCTGACAGCCTGCACCAGGAGGAGACACGCCTGGCTCAGTGTCGAATCATCGCGGCGTCCCGGCACGTCCTCCCTCACAGCTGGACCCTCCCGCAGAGAAGTGGAGGAGACTGTGATGTACTTAGTATGCAACGAGTGATGGCCAAGTCGTGTAAAAGTACCCCGTCTTCTTTGCTGAAGGGCTATAGTCTGGTGGCAAGTAGACGGGCATCGCAGGAGTGCAATGTCGGAGCCAGGAGGAGCAGGGGAGGAAGACCAGGACACCCTGAGGAGGGAGAGGACGTTGAGAAGGAGGTACTGTTTTGTTTTAATGCTGTGATTTCAGAAGAATAGCTTCTGTAAGAAGTGAAAGAAAAAGAGAAATGATGGATAAAGAAAATGTCCTCACAGGGATTCATAAAGTAAAACTACTACATTAAGAACAAGTTACTTCTGCAGCTTAAAATATTTTGTTTTAACACACATTGTCCCCTAGGATTCACAGGCTGCTGCTGCTGCTGACCATCCTAATGACAATTCTCTGGGAGTTTCTCGACCTGCGTCTCATGCTTCCTCCTCTCACTTCTACGGAGCCGGAGTTCATCTTGGTGGTTTCAGGGATCAGACTCCCTGTGAGTCTTGTGGACCATCCCGCTCTGGTTCTCCTCCGGCTCTCAGAGGCTTGGAGTCACCACATCATAAAATCTGGACATGTGACCCATACCTGCATCCCAGTCAGGAGGAAACCTCCATGGAAGAGGAGGAAGAGGAAGATGAGGAAGCAGAAGATGGAGAAAAGGAAGAGCAAGAGGAGGAAAGGCCGGAGGAACAGCTGTCTAATATAGAAGTATCCAGAGTGTCTAGCACTGCTCTCCTTCTGTCTGACCCTGGAGACATCTCTGAGGGTTTGGTAAATCCTGCCTTTTCTCAGGATGAGAGCCAACCGAGTTCTTTTTCCAGACCTTCCAGCCAATGGGGAAGGCCTGTGAAGTCCGCCAGGTGGGCGTGTCTGTCCAGAGACCGTCCCTACGGCTACTGCAGGTCACTGTCATCCAGCGTGGAGAACATGACTTTCTCTGGGGCACCCCACAGTCAAATTAGGGGGTCATTTCCGTCTCTTAATGAACCAATGAGCAAAGAGAGTTGTTCTGGTGGGAGGAGCTTTAGGGACGACATATCGCTACAGTGCAGCAAGAGCAGAGGTATGGTTGTAATGCACAAAAGAATATGCAGTAGCTTATGAAATGTCATGATAAGCATACAGTATATCTTTGTCATTTTTGTTCTGAAGTATTAGAACGCACCCTTTCTTAAAGGGAAAGGATTATTCTCTCTGTTTGTTTCTAAATATTACAGAAAAAGAAGCTAAATATTGATTTAAAAAAATCTGTGTGTACTTAATGTCTGCGTTTGTGTCCTGAATTTACTTTTGTTTTATCGTGCTGCCATGATTTCTAACAGATCACGTGTGTTTTTGTTTCTACAGAGTGGTCCAAATCCTCTGACTTCTCTCAGGTCCACAGCAGAGGGAAAAGCCAGAACAAGAAGACAGTGAAGATACAAGAGAGTAGTCGAGATACGGTAATGTGGCATAAGTTCTTCACAGCGCACTGTTGACATTTACTTAATTCATGACAACTGAACGTTCCCCATGATTATTCAGTAATGAATTTGAATATTGCATGGATCATAAAGCTGAAACCCTGCTAATTGTTTTGTTGTTTGTTGTGACTCTTTTTCTGAACTTCCTCCATCTTCTTCTGTGTTGTGGAAACCAGGTGACCATGCAGTCCCACTTGTCTGATGCCTGCTGGAGAAGGTGCCGGACATTGAGGGGGGAACCTACATGTTGGTCGGCTTCAGCCAGCCTCAGTCAGCTCAGTAAGGAGCTGTTTGAAAATAAGAAAATATTAGCTAATAGTAATACTGAACGTGTATGTCATCCCATTGAATATGATTTCACAAAAAGGAGAATGACAAGGTGGAGACTGAGAGGATGATAAAAATCCAATATCAATATCGTTTCAGATTTTGAACCAATGGATTTGTTGCAGAAGCAAGTGTTTTCCCATCAGGTAAAGCTGTGACAAATCCTGCCAATATACTGCAGTAATTGCAGAAATATTGAGGAAATTATGGTCTGATTGTCTTTGCATTGGCCTTCAGGATCTGTGGAGCAGCTGGGCCAGATCGATGAGCCGCAGGTCTTCGTGAGTCTGCCTTTCCTTTGGCAGCCATACTTTCTGTGAATAGTATACTTTTAGATTGTAATAATCTTTTCTTCCTTTCTTCCTGTCTCTGTTGCAGGGTACAGAGTGGGATTGCCCCTGAAGGTATTTTAGAACATACAGCTTAGATCCATTTTCTATAAGATATATTTATATAGTTAATTTACTCGTTATGTGAGATTAATAGTCTTTCTGTCCTTTTGTTTTGCTTGCTGCAGTGAAAAGCTCCTCATTCCCATCCACTGACAATTTGTATCCACACTACTCAGGTATTAAGATCTGCAGACAATTAATTGATTGTGGTTATCAACATTTTTGGTGCACTAGATCCCAAAAGCCTTTTCTGCTAACAATCATCTATTGTTCATCTGTTTTCTTGGGAATCCACAACTTAGTATTCTCATATGGTGTTTTAGTTCCTGTGTTGTTTACTGTGTTGTGCTTGTGTGTTAACAGCTATGGAGAGAAACAATCTGATGAGACTGGCTCACACCATTCCCTTCACTCCTATTTCCCTGCTTGGTAACTTGTTTTGTTCATTATCATTGTTTTACTTTGCAAAATGTGGCTCTTGAATTTCTTGCCATGCACCTGATTACTCACTCCCTGCAGGAGGTGAAGAGGTGAGCATCTACTCTCTGGAGGAAGTACCCTCTGATGCTGAGTCTGAACCCAGCACAGCCTCTTCCTGGTCGTCACGAGGCCTCTCTGCCATGTTGCAGCTCCTCTCCAGTGAAGAGGGCTCTCTGGATGGGGGTCTCCGGCAGGGCTGCAGGGTGCTGTGTACCTGGGCAGAGCGGGATGTGCTCAGACCTGGTCTGGTATACGTGGTCAAAGCCTTCAGGCCGGAGGTGGTTCGTACCTGGCAGAGGTATTTCCATGGCAGCACGGCACTGCAGCTTTGTTTAAGGGTAGGTGTATGTAGGCAGGGAAGCACGGAATAGTTGGAGACATTTCTTGGAGCTGACGGCATGGTGTTAGCAAAACTGCACCTATTTGGTCACATATTCACATTTCTAAATTTCCTATAGTTTTAACTTCCTTGGTATCTCTGAAGGAGATCCAGCAGCAGAGGGCAGCCCAGAAGATGATGCAAGTGTTCAACCAGGTCAAACCTGATGATATGCACCACTCACCAAGGTGTGTGTGTGTGTGTGTGTGTGTGTGTTTTCTCTTGTATATGCATCTATGTATGTCTGTGTGTGCACTAACACTCTTCTCTCTCTATCAGGTTTCTGGATGTATCGCTGGTTCTCTGGCATTCGAATGGCCAGTGGCTGACTATCGAGCGGAACATGACCGGTGACTTCAGGAAGTACAACAACAACACGGGAGAAGAGATCACCCCCTGCTGTTCACTGGAAGAAATGCTGCTGGCGTTCTCCCACTGGACGTACGAGTACTCATGCAGGGAGCTTCTGGTGCTCGATATACAAGGTAGATTCCTTTACTGTTTGTGTGTGTGTGTGTGTGTGTGTTTGTGGCATGCCTGTGCACGTGAGTTGCTGAGTTTGTATCTATCTGTCTTTCTTTATTTATTTATGTGTTCATTTCTTGACAGGGGTAGGAGAGATGCTGACCGATCCAACAGTCATCATGGCAGACGATCAAAGGTAGAGTAACCAGCGACATATTAAGGTTTCAGGAATCTTTCCCTTCTGATTTCTGAACTTCTGAACTTTAAATAATCTCAAATAAATATTGGCAAAACAGACAAAGCGTGTTTCTGACCCCGTTGCAGTGGTGGCAGAGGTGAGATGCTTTTTGGCCCAGATAACCTTGGAGTTGCTGCCATCAACGGTTTCCTGCAGAAACACTCTTGCGGCGCCTGCTGCCGCAGACTGGGCTTAGCAGGTCAGACATGTACATTATTGCTGTATGTGTGTGTGTGTGTGTGAGAGAGAAAGAGGGATGTGTGCTTGTTAACATTGTTAAAATACTTGGAGATTACAGTTTTTTTTGTCCAAACCAATATGTGATTTGCATTCCTCAGCGTATACAGAGGATTTGTTTTTTGTCATTACTGTGTTTTTTTTCCTGAGCACGTGTGTATATGCATGTATTTGTATGTCACCTCTGTGTCATCACTCAGGAGGCCATCGTTGGCTCTGAGATAAATCCCCGACAACTTCAAATGAAGACAACACACACCAACAGCCAGCTAATTAAGCCGCGAGTGTTCGTTTATTTCTATAACAACAGTAGTGTTTGAGGCATGGGGGTGGGCCCTGCTTTGTGCGTTGTGCTCCACGGCCTTTGATTACGTATTAATCATGTCTTTGTGCTGGCGATGTGCTGCTGAGACATTAGCTTTGATTAGCTATTAATTAACGTCTCTGGGTAGGCACGATACCGGCATCTAGAGGATAACTGCTCGGAAAGAAACTGTGCTCAATAACAAACAAGCCCGGCAAACAAACACAAACATTCAGACACAGTTGTTTTGATATTTCAAAGGTGCATTGTGTTTCCTCTTCCTCTTCTTGTGTCCTCTCCAAGATTTCTCCAACAAATCAAACCAAATTATTCATGCCGGATGCGTGGACTTCCTCCCAGGCCTGTCAGTATTCTCTTTCTTGTGATAATGACTGTGTTATTGGAGCGACATGTCGCTAACTGATGTTTCTGTTGTTCAGATTTAAGGAAGTGTCCGGACAGCTGCGAGAACAGCAGTGAGGGAAAGCCGACGTCTGGGAAAGGAAAACAAGAGGCTGATGAGACCGGGAAATAACCTTTGACCCAGGAAGTAGGAAATAAAAGAAACATGCACTCTTACTAACACATGTTCAGAGACACGTCTGCCTTAACACGCACACTCGCACATATGTCCTCACAAAATAGTGTGTTGGTGTTAGCCCTGATTCTTTTGCAGTTGAAACAGGGAGATGGTGATATGTTACCATGAGCAGTCTGCTGGACTGGACCCCAGAGATGTCATTACTACTATAATAATCTAATATATTCTTTCTTATATTAAGTCAATATTGTCAGGGAAGTGTTGCAGATGATTATTCTTTTAAAAAAGGTTTATATACTTAAACTGTGGCTCATCAGTACTACAGTAATTACATGCTGCTCTCTCAAGACTTCATAAGTCTGAAATAATAATTTTTTTGTACTTTTTTATGTTAAGGCAGTGACAATTACTACCATACCCATATATATCAAGTATTAATGTAAGGAAAAAATTGTTCCAGGTTTGGCTGAAATAAAAAATGTCAAAATCTAACAGTGTGTCTATGTGAGGCAGAAAAACGAGGCAGAAATGCACCCATAAAATTTCTTTTATTTTTTTTTTCTTCCCACAACAAAATGTCTACAAAAGCGATAAAATATAGAATTTAACAAAAATCACTTCAGACCTTCACATTGTATATACATCTCAAAGGAGGACTCAGTAAGGGCCCTGCATAGCTCTGAACTTCAACCCATTCTGATCCATCAAATGTGGGTGTTTGTGGCTCTCTTTAATGCAAATGAATGCATGCATAGGCACGCACACACACACACACACGCAAACACACACTCAGGCACACACACACACACACACACTTTCATTTTCATGTGAAAATAAAAAAAAAAAAAAAAGCTACAGCAGAGCTCCTGGATTTCTAGTGGAGTCAGAGTTCAGAGTCCAGCAGAGTCCCCTCTCAGCAAATGAAAAAAGCATAAAATGTAAAAACTGTTTGTCAGTGTAATCAAATACACATTTTCCTTGGAGTTCCCCTTTTTTTTGATTTGTTTCTCAAGTAAACTCACATAGTAAAGCATCTATGCCCCACTCTGCCAATCCTTACTCTCCTCACTAGCTATGGCACTTTGACAACAACAACAACAACAAAAGTCTCATTTAATCGTATTTTTTGTCTTGTTTTGTTAGTCCTGTGTAAAAGAGGTCCTGTAACCCAAGCACCTTTTAGGTTTCGGTTACAGGTTGCTACATTTTGTTTTATTTGCTTTTGCTGGGACGCAAAGACATTCTAAACAATAAATTAACAAATTTCAACACTACTCCAATTGCACGCATGTGTAATGCATCAACAAAGTTTACAAAGCATTGGTAGAGCAAACATCATCTCATTCTGTTCCTCTGTCTCTCTCTCTCGCACACACACACACACACACACACACACACACACACACACACACTCACAGGTTTTCTCAGGAAAGGGATGGAGGTTTCGGGTGGAGTGTATTTGATTAAGTGTAGGAAATGCATTTCAAACCAAGTGTATTAAAAACGTCTGCGCAATTTGTCCGAGGCGTCACGTTGAGTGACGACCAGCTTTATTGTGCGCTCTGCGATGTCAGTCTGTGTTGATGGAGTGGTAAAGGCGCATGATGCGTTCAGCCCCTCACACTGAACAGGCTACTCCATAACATTCAGAATAGATTGCCCTCCCCACATCGTTCCCTCCCCGCCACAGGTTAAGGGTCTCTTATCCGGGTCAATAAGGCCAGTTCAGAAAGGGCCATTCACTGACTGGTTGTACCAACTCACACATTCAAAGGTTGAAGAAAAAAAAAAAATCATTTCAAATCGAACAACAGATTTTATATTGGTTCTGTATAAATAAGAGCATTTTATTTAAAAATTCTTTCAGCTTGTGAAAAAAAATTGCTTTGAACTGACTCAAATGATGTCGACTTTGCCCTAAACCCATCGCCCACCCTGCCAATAACCCCTCCCACGAAACTCACAATATCATGAGAAGAGAAAAACACAAATAAGCCCCAAATGTTTCATTGCAATGAAACGTCATGCAAATAGAACAGAACAACAATAGGCTAATAGTAATAGAAGAATAGTAGTCATAATAAGAACAATAATAATAGTAAATAGTAATAAAATAAAAAATAATCTTACAATGCAAACATGACAGTAGTAAATGCCTCCAGTTCTTATTGCTACAGTATCTTACTTACAGTGTTGCGTTGCCACTCGTCCTTGCCAGCACATCCCCTCTCATAACCCCATCCCACCCCTCTGATTCACAGTCTATCAAGGGAAAATAAAAACATCACACACAAAAACTTCATATTCAGAGTTGGAATTCACTGTCCCAGGGGTGTTGTGATGGCGCTTGATTCACAGCTTACTAGGGGACCTCCCTCACTGTCCCGAAAGCAGCAAAATTAGCAGTAAACACGAGTGTACAGTGGTGACAAGAGCACACTGACGTACCGTTTATATATATATATATATATATGTTTTTTTTGTTTTGTTTTTCTTCATGTGCTACGTAACAATGCTTGTTTTATAGTCTGGGCTCTAAAGAGGTTCGGACAGTGAATTCATGCTCTGTACACACATACACACAGACACACACTTATAAAAGCCTTGTCTGGGCAGATTCCATTGCTAGCATACGTTTGGTGGCGTATACCATTTTTAACCCTAAAAAGTTAGTTCTTTTATAATTAAATTTTTTTTTTTTGTAAATTTGCAAAAATATTCAACCCTCTTTTAATGCAAAGTCAGAAAAAGAGCTGCTCCCTGAGAGATGCTGCGCGTAGTGCATCGAGCCTTTATGAGCGACTGATTGTCTTTAGAGTCACTGGCCTCTGATCTGGGGTGGGGTCGGGGGGGGGGGGGTGGACGGTGAATGGATCACTGAGACTCAGCGTGGAACAGAGGGGTGTTAGCAATAATGTTTGACGTTGATGCTCGTTCATCATGTAGAGAAAACATATGTGATGATGGAAGTGTAAATGGATTCAGTGTTTTATAATGTAAATGAATCTGAACGTGTTAATTGAAGATTTGGCCACTGTGCAATGAACATTTCAACACAACAGACAGCCTGATAAAGATCTCCACTTTTATAGTGCATAAATAACATTAGATCAGTCCACTAATCATAGAAATTGGAGTTGAGGTAAAGGTCAAAGTGTTGTCTTTGATCAAAAATGTTGTTTTTTGAAGTATTCTGTACTATCAGCTGATTTATTTTGGTGTTCTTACTGTGTAGTGGGTCACTTATTTTAGTAAAAAGCTCATTATAAAAGGAAGCTCTTTAGTTGGAGATTTGTCATAGCTCAGCATAGATCTCTTTTACAGAAGGAAAGAAAAAAAGTGTATCTTTAATGATTTTCCCAACTGTCATCCGACAACATGCTCAGTTGGTACAAATGTCCAATAAAACCTGTGTGATCTCACACAGTGACCGAACGCTCGTCAGCATCACATTAATACAGGGAAAAAAGCAACACACAATGATTGCATGACTCTTAAGTGCTAATAATTATGGAATGACTAACAAAAAGTGATCAGCTATCAGCTTTCTGTGTGAATTTGTAGCTGTAAAAGGTCATTGGAGGCTAATCTGCATCTCTTCACATGTGTCAGTCAGTGCTCTGTGTTGTGCCCTACTCCCTGATCATCTGTCAGTAGTCTGTGGTGGAATGAGTTCCATCCATGGAGGTGATTGTTAGACAAAACTATTGGTCACGAGTCGGACATAGTGCATTCTAGTTAAAGACAGCTACTGAGCTCTGAACAGATGAACATGGGGAGAGAAGGAAAGGAGAGGAGTAAGATCAGAAAGGCAGTGTGAAAGTTATTGCTCTTAGAGAAAAGGGTCCTTCATATTTACAGCCCGGAGTGACTGACATCCATGGACTGGATTGTGCAAATAGTGATGGGAGGAATGAGGGCATACAGTACTCATACATGATTTTCAAGATTGGCAAGTTGCGAGTTGAATTCAAGTTTGTCTTGATTGTTTTTGTCGTGGAATTGTTTTATTCACTTCTTCACTGTGATTTCTGTCCACATCCC
The DNA here is from genome assembly GCF_042242105.1 of Pempheris klunzingeri. Lineage (NCBI taxonomy): Eukaryota > Metazoa > Chordata > Actinopteri > Acropomatiformes > Pempheridae > Pempheris > Pempheris klunzingeri. Next base: position 28,346,952 of record NC_092018.1, read on the forward strand.
ATGTCAAGGCCCTAATACATAAGAAATAAGGGGGTTAGGGTGAGGGGAGTTTGGGAAGAGGCGGGGATCATTGTGAGGTCCTAGTTTCTGATTGGTTGTTTCTGGTTGATTGTTCGAAAGCAGTCCAGCTTGTTGGACGTAATTATTGCAGCGAGAGAAAAAAATGATTGATAGGACGGCAAATCTGCCAGATTCTTTTACTTGCAAAATAGACTATTTCTGTATATATCTTCACCTTGAAAAGTAGTAGCCATTATTTTCTTTTTAAATCCTTCATATGCTCTCTTTACATTTCTATAAGTTCTCATCAGAAGGATGAAGTACCTTCTTTACATATGAACAAAATCCAGACAAGGCTTCTGTATATCAACAAAACCCAAATCGATTCCCAGTTTTACCCAATATTCTTTTACAAGTCTCAGCTTTACAAATTCTGTACACAAGAAACTATCAAATAAAATAAAAACACATAGACAAGGTATAGTCAGCCACAGTGGGCTGCTGTATATTTAAATTAAGACTAACTTATTTTAACAGAAGTAATACTGGAATCCGCTCTGCACTAGATGAATATCTACAATAGCTTCTCTAAATCCACAGTTCCCTCCCCCATCCAGCTTCTTCAACTTCACAATTTCTTCACGTGAAAAAAAAAAAAAAATCAAAGAAACAAAAAAAGATTTTTTTCAAAGTTAAAACAAATTAACTTACCCATTTTTTTTTTAAAGATTGACAGCTTAAAATTGTTCCTAGATGTTTTAAAGTCTGTACATTTCTGGTCAGTCAGTTCAGTTCAGGAGACGGGAGGAAGCCCCACTTAGGTTGTGGCTCGGGGCGCGTTTCATTTATATATACATTCTTCAGACTGTATCGGTGAACAGGATGGGATAAGTGCTGGACATTCCTAGTATTGTTGGCGGTAACTGTAAGTTTCTGGCAGATGACTCCTCACCCTCCAGCCCGAGACGAGCACAGGGGAGCTCAGGAATATGTGGTTGCCATGGCGATGGCATAGTCGACACAGCCGCCGTCATCTCGTCGGACGTGGCTGTCTTCTTATTTTCTTGGTCCACCGCTGACGCCGTTTGTTGCGTTGGGACCACGGACAGTCACTTGGGCATGGCCATGGCAGAGTTGGGGTCGGGGTTGAAGAGTTCTTTGTAGAGCGGAGGGAAGAGGACGTTGACTGTTTCTGGGTGGAGCTGCTGGAAGGCCTGGAGCTCCTCGGTGTGGAGCGTGCACAGGGCTGACAACGTTGGGATTCGGCTGATCAGCTGCCGGACGAAAGGGAGAGACAGTCAAGTCAAGGTTAGACCGATAAACCACAAACAATTGAGCTTCTTGTGTTTTGTGCCTTGAGGCCGGGGGGAGCTGTGTGACTCATCTGGTCCAAGGACAGTCTTGACCTACCTTAGCCAATGCGTCTTCATCCATGTGGTTCTTCTGCATGATGTGCTGCAGAGCAAAGTAGATCTTCTCCTGGAGCTTCTGGACTTTCCGAGGCTCCATCAGCCACGGCCGATCTGAGAAGGAAAAAAAACGACATGAATTTGGAGAGCTGTTCATAAAATAGATACAGCACAAAACGGTAGATCTAGATGAGCCTAATTAATTCGACTGTGATTTGTAAACAGGGCGACAATCTTGTTTCTTGCCTTGATACATTGCAGGCACTGAGGTTCACACAGGCGACTTCCTGCAGTCTAATAATATTAGGGAATGTGCACTGACCTGTGGAAATTAGTACAGCTGCGGAGAACAGAGCGATCTCCTCCTCTGTCAGCTGCAGTGAACACAAACTCTTGGCAAAGTCGAACACCGCACTCACTAAGTCATCACAACCTTGGAGGGAAACAGAGAGTAGAGGACAGAGAAGGGCAGACAAAGAAGAGAGATGTTCATTACACTTACTCACTGGGTATAGAGGGGTTTTTTTAAATTCCATTTTGTTGGATTTTCCCCTTTCTCTTTCAATTTATGTCGACCAAGTCCATCATTTCTACCAAGTCGGAATGCGAAGGCAGTAGTGTCTTACCTAGAGCTTTAAACATCTGCATGCCTCCGTACTTCCCTTCAAAGAGCACGGTGTTGTTGAGAGGGTTGAACGCCCTGCACATCCGCACCAAGACCACCTCCAAACAGCCTGGAGGGACCAAGGGGGGAGAGATTGTGATGATTTAGCCAAAAAGAATAAGAAGGCCTGGGACTATCTCTTCCCTGACCGATCCTGTCACTATCAGTTTGGTAAACTCACCTGACTTGAGCAGGAGGATCTGGTCATTCTGGCACAGTTCCATGAACCCTGAGATGCGCTTGGCGAACTCCACCACGTACTGGATTGCATGGGTGATCTGGATGGCACACTGCTGCCACAGCACGTCCCGAGGCTAGAACCAAACACGCCCACTTTAGACATCTATGTTCTGTACTAGTCATATTCATGCCGATAAATTCAACAAAAAAATGTGAAATACACATTTATTATTGCTACAGCTGACATTGATGCTGAAGTAAAAAGAAGAAAAAAGCTGTTTACTCAGTGTCTGAAATACAACATCAGCAAATTGTCTTTGTTCCATCAGTTGTCTTTTTACAAATCCTTGTGGAACAATCATGCCACACTGCACATGAATAGCCATTAATGCACTGGACGCAGGCATAATGAGCAGTAAAGTACCTTATACCTCTTGTATGGAAGGAGCATGTGAAAATATAACAGTAATAACAGTAGCATAAGACCTCACCTTGCTCTGGTACATCTTGACCTCTTCATAGGAGTGTGTCTGCCAGGCGAGCTGCTGCAGCTCCTCTGTTGTGTACTGACATGTCTCCAAGTGGGACTTAATGATGTTCTGAGCAATACGGTCTAGAGGAGAGAGATTGCCTGTAAATTCATTTGTTCCTTTCTGCACAGTCTGGTCATTCATTTCTTTCATTCATCTGTACAGTTGTGACAGCGGTATATGGTACGTGTGTGTGTGGGAAACATCAATGTGCACATGTACATGCACATTATGCTGCAGGTGAATGATGATCCCTATATGTTGAAAATTTTATGGAGGGCACTTTTCATTGCAAAACATTTACTGCTTAATTTAACATTTCCTTGGATTTATGTTAAATCCTTAATTTTAACTTAATCTTAACTTGCACTTACAGCTTGAGCTGTACATACAGTAATATGACACCTTGTCAGCTAACTGTGTAAGCCTGTCTGATCTCCTGTTCTGCTCTCAGATTAGCACTCTGACTCAGGCTCTCTACCAGGACTACTTTGTTGGTAACAGTGGATAATTCGTGTAGATTTTAAATGATGAACCGTTCTACTGTGTCCGTCTCACAAACAGAACAAAACAGCGTGCAGTCCTTACCCAGCTCTCCCATGCTGACATTATTGGGTCCCAGCTGACTGTCCTGGTAGCCTCCGTAGCTGAACAAGTTGGGTACGGGCGTCAGATCGTACACCGGCTCCTGCTTAATGTGCTTCATGCCCGACATGTCCAAACCTGACTGGTCTGGAGACGGCTGGGTGGAATCCATCCCATAGTATCCCCCTGGGACTCCGCCTCCATTACCATGGCCGCCTTTGGGCAGCTCAATGACGTGACCATTGGCATAGGTGCCCCCAATCTCATGGTTAAGAGTGGACAGTCCGTTGGTTAGGCTGGATGAGTAAACACGTGCCAGAGCTTCTGCTTCGCCGGTCTGCTGCTGCCGCTGCTCTTGCAGTCGCGCCTGGTGCTTCTGGACCTCTGCATACAGGCTGTCACGTTGCTTCTTGGACATGCGGCCAAACTTCACCGCTGTATGGGGAGACAATACAAGGAATTCATAGTTAAACTGTCACAACCTTTCAGCTGCTTGGTGTAGTATACATCAGACATAAAAGGTAATTTTGTCTAACAGTATTAATTATCATAATCAACAACAGCATGGTGAAGTTGGAAAAATGTATGCATAATTCACATGTAGATATTGAAATAGTGGGACTCACCATCTCTGGACATTCCTAGGGCGAGACATTTCTGCAGGCGGCAGTGTTGGCAGCGGTTGCGGTTTGTTCTGTCGATGAGGCAGTTCCTCTGGCGGGGGCAGGAGTAGGATGCATTGTTCTGCTGACTCCGTCTGAAGAAACCCTGGTTACATTTTAACACAGAGCAGATTTACAGCTACCCGCAGAGTACAGAACGTGAATGATGAGCTTTATCAAACAAAACAGGCCTTTGATGAAACAATGCATGATGTCTCACCTTACATCCTTCACACGTAATGACTCCGTAGTGGATACCTGATGATTTGTCTCCGCAGATTTTGCATGGTATCACTTCAATTTGGGCTGCAGGCAGAGAGATAGGACAGAAGAAGAGTACGTCAAGAAACTGGACATAGACTTTTCTTTTTTTTTCCCCAGTTTTGAGAACACAACACTTGATTCAGTAACCTCACAGCCTTTTAGAGCTCAGCTGGTGGTCTAATTTGAGGTTAAAAAAATCCCAGCATATAACGTGGTTGGCTGTAGGACCTGATTGAGGTTACAATGTGTGAATGTGTCTGCCGACAGCATGCGTCTGACTTCAGCTTCACAAGGGCGCAGTGACATCTGGACATCCTGTATGTCCTTGTAGGAGTTCTTCTAATGACGGGAACATGACGAGGACTGCATATGTGCGCACACTCACTCTCACACACACACAAGTGACGGCATAGTGTGGGTTCTTTGTGCTATGTTTGAAGGAGAGACCCCTGCAGGTTAGAGAGGTTACCCATAATGAGAAAACAAGTTACATCACTGAAGGAGCACAATCTCTGCTCTTCAACTCTCTTTCCCTGTCTCTCTCTCTATATCTCTCTCTCACACACACACACATATTCCACAACCTTTTTATCAATGCTGTGACTATTTAGTTTTTTCTTATTCTACAAATATACCAACTTAACTATTTTTCATTTGTCAAAAGTTTACTCACTGTGTATAGGCAGCTCCATGTACAGCCACAACCAAAGGCACAGAATATGAACAACAGGAGGTATTTCAATGCAACACACAAAAGCAGCTGTTACTAGTGTCTTTGAACTTAGTATCCATAATATATGGGAGGAGAACGCTGGAGTCCCTGTTAAGAGATATGAGATGAATGTAGAGGTAGGCAGGTATGTCTGCTGAGATGGCACACCCTCTATAAAGAGATTAGACAGCCTATCTAATCCTAAATTATTTCCCGACTAGCTGGTTCCCTCCTCTGATGAGCACTGGCTTAGCCACAGCTGAAATAGCCATTCACAGGTAATCTCCTTGCACAGTCCACCTGTGGGAAATTCTGCAAGTTTTATGAATGTTCTGCGAAGCTCAGAAACTGACAAAGTCAACGAGCAGAACAGAAAAGTTTTGCAGTTTTAAATTCTGCGTTTGCATGGATTTCGCCACACTGATTCCCTGAAAGAGCTACACAAAAGTTGCACTTTATAACTGGAGTAGGCGCCTCAGAAGTATGAATTTGCAGAGCGTATGCACATGTATGTTGTTTGCAGACGTATGCGTGTGTGGTCCTGCATGCATGTCTGAGTGTGTCTTGAGTGTGTGTGTGTGCTCACTGAAGAGCTTTTGTAAGAGCCGGTTATTTTTGGGCATTTGAGCAAGTGCATATGTTCTGGTTTGACAGTATAAATTGTTTGTGTGGGTGCATGTACTTTACAGGTTTATATAGTGTATGTACATGCATATACACATATGTGTACACTAACTGTCTGTGGAGGAATGAGTGTGCAGTATATATATAATTGGATAATCCCATATGAGGATCAATGGAGACAGTTCTGTCTGTCTAAGCGACTGAGCAGGAACAGATAGTTACTGCTACCTGTGCACTCTGCAATCTGACCGCTTTGCAATTAAAAGTATGATTAAATTCCTGCCCAAATACACACAGATGCTCACAAGTTGTTTGCCATGCCAGCTAACTCATGTGCATGATCCCTAGTCTGTACTGCATGCTCTTTACATGGACCCTAACACTCTTTGCAGAGACATTGTTGGAGGACACAGGTCAAGAGATAGAAGAGAGAAGAGAGCCTGACAGAACCTTACAGATCCACAAAGTAACATGCTCATAAAGTGTCTCGTTTGTTTTCTTTCTCATGCACTTGCCTACCTGCCCCCTAGTGGTTAGTAGATTAAAATATCTTCAAACAAAAAACTGATCTGCAATCTCACATGAACCTGGACTATGCACCGTCCTTCATGACGGTTGCACTATTCGTTGTTCTACTTATCTTTATAGTTGTCGTTCAAGATTACAATTTACACTCAGCACCTCAAACCCAACAATAGATCGTTGTGTCCCTTCACATTAGCTTGTCTGTGAGTGAGTGAGTGACCTATGAGCTGTCTGACTTTGTGCTTGAGGTGGCGTAGCTCATGCTGCGAGTTCTGGTGCAGCTCAAGACATGACCCATTTCCACCATTTCCCGGGCCAACTGGCTCCAAACTGGGTCAGAGCAGAGCACAGGGCTGGGACGGCGCTCAGACTACACATATGCAGAGCTGTCAATGAACGTGGCCTGTAACACAATATTTATAGTCCGTAAAACGGGTCAGTTGCGCCCGAGATGGCTGTTATCAACCGACCACATACGAGCAGTAAGCAGAAGACAGGGCGACATCAGTCGTGCTTCTTATCACCCTCGTTCTTTGCTTCTCACAATCCTCTTACTCTTTGCGGCTCCTGCTGTTTATCGTGTACTTTTAGTCAAACTCTTTGATTAAATTGTTAAGCGTGAAACAAGTCAATCTCTGTGGGTTTAGACGAGCTGAATGTGTTCAGCCCACACCTGCTGCTGCTGCTGTCAAGTGGATATACGTACTTATTTCTTTTACATTTTTCCAACTTAGAGAAGTGTGTGTTTACTGTTTCTCTCCAGTGATTACATTAAATCTTCACTGTATTTCTTTTTGCCCCATGGGAGATTGCACTCCTCTTTGTGTCACATAATTATGCCCATAGGAGCATGGGCGTGTGGGCATGTGTATTGTTTTAGTGTGTGTTTCAGAGAGGGTTTGAGTGAGCGTTTCACTTAGAAAAAAGACACAGTGAAAGATAAAGTATGTGTACATGTCTGCATACGGTTGCGAATGTGTGTGTGTGTGTGTGTGTGTGTGTGTGGGGGTGTGTGCATTGTTGAGTGTGGGCTGTGCTCACTGCCAGCGGCGACTGTCAGGTAGGATATAAGGAGACGGTCATGACAGCATCGCTGTTGCCAGGGTGACCACCCACTCGCTGCACTCGTCTGGCTGTCACAGCGATGATGTGCTAAGCTGTCACACTCATAAAGGAAGTGATGTCATCGGTGTGTGGAGCCAACTCGGTGTATCATCACCGTTCGTCCTGTCGCCCTCTCTCAGCGGCGGAGGCTGTGTGAATTGTTTACCAAAGGACTCCCACTTCCACATCCAGCCAACAATACATGCATACATTACGCCGGTGGATTATGGCAGAATTAAGAGTGTGTTATCTGTTGGGCGTTTAGACGTGGCTGTGTTCTTATTGTTTCCAAAGTTAGGATGTATGATAATGCATTTTGTGTATTTGATTTCATGGTTTTACATCTCAGAAGCAAACTCACGGCTTTGGAGCTGTAGTGAAAGTGAATTTCTAAAATAGAGCAAACTTCAGAGAGAGGAGTCTAATGCAGCTATTCCCCTAACTCTCTGACTCTTGACAGGCATCCATTTCCAAACAAAACCTTAGTGGGGAAAAAAAGAGCCACTCATTTCTGTGTGTTTGGAGATTATTTTGCTCTTAGCGACATGTCTTTCACAGCGGTGGGAGGGCCTTCTCTCCAACCTGAGGTGACCCAATCTGAGCTGAGTGACTGACAGCGTCCTCGTCCAGCGGGAGCGCGAGTGTTATCCTGAGGTTATTATGTAAGAGCGGGACTGCAACGCTGGCGATTCCTCAGCTAAGAGGAGGATCAGGCCCGAGCAATCTCTTGAGAGGGAAAAAGACTGAGAGAACTAACTGGAGCTGAATTTAACAAAGAAAGGCAAAGATGGTTGTTGCAGTGTGTAGCTGCAGCGAGAGTCGCCACACATGCATGTGTGTGTAGCTGATCATGGCCATGAGGGCTGCATCGCACTGGCACGTGTGTTATGATAATTGATTTTTAATGAGGTGAGGATCTCCTGTGTATTTCCTGGGCTGGCCCTCTCTCTAAATAGAGTCCTAATTATCTACATTGCACTGCAGAGAACAAAGCAGCAGCCGAGCTCCCAATATCTTAACAATACTTCATCTAAAACACTTAGTAGCTTACACACAGTGGACCGTAAAGGGCTGCAAACACACAGTGATGGGACCATTTCAAAGGGCAGCTCTCCCCATCTTTAATGAAAATGTAACAGCAAATTAAGGCCACTAGGTGTTGCTATACATGTTTCTGTGTGTGTGTGTGTGTGTGTGTGCGCGCATGAGTGTGTTTCAAGAGGGGCAGACTGGACATGCATGTTTCATTCATTCAGCCTGCAGGGTGGGTCTACAGCAGAAACATACCCAAAGCAACACACACACAATGTCGCACAGTAACATGGCGTTATACACTAGAGGCTGGTGCCATAGCAGCACAGCTTATGGAACAGTTGAAATCACTTTCTACCGTAACTTTTGGCAATAGAAGGCACTTCAGAAATGCAAACACGACTCGTACTGTAGTCCCAGGGGTTGATTTGTTGGGGATGAATGTGGGTGGTATCTCCACTTCATTAAAAATATGCATAGCTTCTTGCCAGTTAACTAGATATCTTCTGGGAAAATGAAGGAGATCAGCACTTTACCCCCCACCACTCCTTGTTAAATCTGAACAACTCCGGCGCTGGTCTTAGATGTCTATATACTGTGAATTATGCTATCACTGTTCACCATCCACTCCACTTCAGTCTGTTTGACTTTTTCATTCGTCTCTGAGTGTTCCTCCTCGCCGTAAGTGGCTGTGTGACTGTGTGCCTGGGAAATCATTTCAGTTTCTGTATTTCATGATCTATTTCCATCTCTCAGCGTAACTCTGTCTTCCTTGTCTCATAGAGCTTAGAGAGGAACAAGCCCTTTTTTTTTTTTTTTTATCCCTCCACCGATAATGAAAAACACTGAGAAAACTTTTGGTCGTGTGATCGCGGAGTGGATTAACACACACACACACACACACACACACACACAGCTGGGAATAGCGTATAGCAGTGCTGCTTGGGTTATCTCCCCTGTGTCTGCTGTCATGTTTTCACATCATACTGCCCCATTAAAATCAATGAAACACTGCCACTGCATATGGATTCAAACGGACTGTCATACTTTTCTCTCTTTCCTGTCTGTTTTTACTGTCTAAAACATCTTAAAAATATACTGAGGATCGGCGGACTGTCTGCTATCCTTAAAATAATAAATAAAATAAAGTGCATTTTACTCACTTTCATCTGTCTTCCATGCTGTGTGTCCTCTTTGTGACTCAGACACCAGCAGATAGTTTTCACCATAAATGCCACTGTTTGGCAGCCCTGGTGGTCTTAAAGGCTTTAAAGCCATGCAGGAGTCCAGTCATTCCACATGTCTCCCTCTCCTAATTTCAAGGTGCCAATGTGGTACACGTGTGACAGCGCTGATACATAAAGATACCTTTTACTATACTTTAACATGAGGAATATGCTTAGTCTGTGCTACGAAACCTTTTTGTTCCATTTAACAAAAGTTAGAAGTTCAAATTTTGGACGTCAGCTGAACATAAGCAGCCGTAACAGGACAGCCAAAGAATATAATAGGATTCAAATCAGTAAATATCTGAATCAAAACTTCAACAATTTGTAATATTCAGTGTTACAGAGCAGTTATATTGAGGCTGAGTCAGCCAAACATGCTTTACATGCTGTACATTTAATTAACATTTTCTCTTTATTTTAACAGTTTTGAGTGCTCCTGTTACACATGCATGGTTAGGACTGTTGATGAGACACAACAAGATGACTTCAGATGTTACGTTGGACCTTGGGAAAATGTGAGGGACATGTTTTCGCTATTTTCCTGCCGATTAGAGAAAGTAAACGTTTAATTAATTAACTGAGAAAATTGGTAGATTGATCTGGAATGGAAACAATGATTAGTTGTGGCTCTAGACAGCAACAGTGAACTCCACGCCAGCGATTATCATCCTCCAACACCGAGGCCCGATCTGACTGATAAACACAACGCTGACGTACCGTACCATGAAGCATCTGCGTTAATGGAAGAAGACACAGTCCTGCACCGGGACCGTCTCTGTCTTTGTTTGTACAGTCGGCTGTTCTGTGTGTTATAGTAATAATCATAATGCCATGCAGCGGCCCACCTCCCCTCCCCCATCCCTCGCCGCCAAGCATGCCTTTGTCCACTCTGGAATATAGTAGTAATATGTTGCTGCGTGAGCATACATGTTCCCCCCCCAGCCTCCGCTTTTCCCATCAGTCGATCAACCCCCCCCACCCTTTTCTTTGCCAACACACACACACACACACACACACACACATGTACAAACAGTCAGAAAAACAGTCTCTCGCCCTCCCCCCCATGCTGTATGTCAGAGGGCATGAGCTTGTCCAGCTTGCCATGCGGCCCCAAAGCACTCTGGGTAATTGCTCAGATAGCAGGTCTGGGATCAGCTGCGGTTTGCTCATAGAATATTGTGCCGCGGCGTGATTGGACGCCACAGAGAGGGAACAGAAGGGGGCCACTGGCTGTCATCCAGTGCATCGATTCACATGCACACACACACACACACACACACACACACGTTCAGACAGACAGAGGCACATTCAGACATGCTTGGATGCATACATTACTGCAAACTGCCTTTGAAAAAGCAGACTTTACAGTATGATTTCTATGCTTGCCCCATCTCCCCCCCACGCACACACACACACACACACACACACACACACACACACACACACACACACACACACACACAGAGTCTCCCAGAGCATGTGTCCTCATATGGATAAGAGGGGATGGAGGCGTGGGAAAAAATCCACAGGGTAAACCCAACCCCAGCCTGAACACACACACACACACACACACATATATATATATATTTATACACACACACACAGTCTGCCCATCTGCCTTCTCAGATCAGCCTCTCATGGTCACTGTAAACACACACACACACACACGCACGCAGGCGTACGCTCACACTCCAACCCCATGGGTGACCTGTAGGACCCCGACGGCCTTTGACCTTTCCTTAAGGACTGAGCAAGTGCATCAGAGTGGAAGGAACAAGTCTAAGTGTGAGAGGTCTGCATCTGGTCATTACCGTCCTGAAATCAGCCATGAGAATGCACACACACACTGCTGTAGCAAACATGCTCTCTCTCTCACACACACACACACACACACACACACACACACACACACACACACACACACACACACACACACACACACACACACACACACACAGACTACTTTAAGCTCTTTCTTATATATTTTCCTTCTCTCACGCCTTCACCCTCACATTAGCAGACATGCATGCGTGCACACTAAGCTGTGAAATCACAGAGTGGGGTCGAGGTGTTCATGTTTTGTTGCGGGTTGAGGGGAATCAAGGCAGAGAAGAATATGTTTCTACACATTTATACGGACTGAGATCCTGTTGTTTCATTCCTGAGGTGAGAAAATAACCTTTTGTTGGCTCTGGCTATGTCCTCATCCTCCCTTAACCTCATGCTCCTCCTCCTATGGTGTTTCTCTTGAGCCTAATTGTAGATGACAGTGTGTGTGTGTGTGTGTTTGAGGGGGAAGGGAGAGGAAAGGTGGCTATCCCAGCATAGAGAGAGAGAGAGAGAGAAATAGAAAAAGAGGGAGAGACACAGAAAATTGCATTGAGTTCTTACATAAAGTGCAGAGAAATGTCCCCTCAGCTTTGTTAGTCACATCCTTTGTAGTGATAGTCGGCGGTCAGTCAGATAAAACAGAAACATCAGCGTGAGTGAGGTTGAATGGACTTTAAAGCATTAATGAAGAGAGCAGCACTTAGTGTGAATGGCTGGCAGACATAAATCACTGAGAGAAGAATGGAAACTGTGTCTGTGTGAAGGTTTGTTTCAAATTCTGTCAAAACCGTCCACTTCCAAATGTGACTGGATGTTGCTGAACTAGTTCATGGGAATGTACGCTGTGTGTATGGGAGAAATGAGCGGTTATGGATGGTGGCGTAAAGTAAGGATGTACATTTACTCTTAAGTTTTTAACTACTTTCATTTAGTGCTTCTCTGTTACATTTTAGAGGGAAATGTTGTATTTTTAATCCCACTACATTTATCTGAAAGCCGCAGTTACCAGTAGTTAATAGTTACTTATCACTTAATAAACATGTTACCAACTAAAACATATGATCGACAAATAAAATATGATGCATTGTTACAGATTAAACTATCAATAGTATATAAAGCATTTCATATCTGTTTACATATGAATGCATCAATAATTGTAATTTGTAAATATAACATATTTCTGAAAGACCATTCTGCATCATAAGATACTTTCAGTATTTCTTTTTTTTCTTAGTCATATTTGTGCTATGTACTTTTAAAGGACCATACCAGTTATTTTTGTATGTCTCAACCAAATAACTCACCCCTGTCAGCCACCTCCCAAAGCACAGAACCATATTTTGCCGTTTGTAAATTCCCTAATTTTCTCAAAATTAAATGTGATGATGGTGATACCTGCAACTTTTGCTTGTAATGGAGTATTTTCGTGCTGCTGCTGCTGCTTTGTGCTTGAATGTGAGCACATGAATGAGTTATGCTTTTATGACTTCTGTTTTAAAAAGGTTTGAACGTATGTGTGCGTTTAAGCGAGTGTGTGAGCACGCATGTCTGTGTGTGTGTGTGTGTGTGTGTGTGTGTGTGTGTCCTCTCCCAGGGATGGCCGCTAATAGCTCGCCTCGGGCAACAATTTAACTCAGCCTAACAAGGTTCTCCCCAAAGTGGCCCCAGGGGCATCTCTCACAGAGGCAAATTGATCACAAAGACTATCGCACAGCTCGGCTCGGCTCGGCTCGGCCCAGCCTGCTCTGCTCTGCTCTTCACCTGCTCTCTCTCTCACTCACTCTCTCTGTCTCTCTGTCTCTCTCTAGTGGGATGATTTAACAGAATGCTTTATGAACGTTATATCAGAGTGGCGAGAGCAAAAGCAGCAGCCTTGCTTTCATAATTACATACTCTTTGTGAATGACGGGAGACCTCACATCAACAGCCACTGCTAAGGACACACACACACACACACACATGTGAACACACGCTCGTGTGAGGTAACTCAGGATTTGGACACAGTGAGAGAGAAAGAGAGAGAGAGAGAGATGGGGAGAGAAAGAAAGATAGACTGAATAAGAGTCTCTTCAATGAGATTACAAGCACTAAAACAGGCTAATCTTTGTCATTAAGAAAAGATGCCGCAGCAGGCTAAGTCATATTATAGGCTTATTGTTGCTAGTGCATGCCATGCACCTTCCACCACTGAACACCTTCACAGAGAATAGGCGTTTAGCAACATGCCAAGTAATCCATTTTGTTCCTACTCTACTCTTTTCTTAATGAAAAACCATGTGTTTGTATGGTTCTTAAACAGAACTATTTTAAAGCTCAAGACAATTTATTTTTTCAGATAAATCACTTTTAGAGAGGTCTTAGTTTAGGTTTTCCAAACCTGTAAAGGCCCATTTGATCTATATGTGTATAAGGCTGAGGCAGGAATGTTAAACTGACACAAAGCTACAGTATACGCACTAATCTGCTTTGACTGCTAGCTAAAGTCTAATAGTTGGTGTACGAGTGTGGACTTTGGACACCACTATTACGGGTTCTGGCGTTATTCATTGCTCAGGGCAGCTACACCGTGCAAGTGTAACGTGAGGACAGGATAGTTTGTATCTGTATGTGTGTGTGTGTGTGTCAGCGTGCATGCAAGTAAACTCAATCTACTGTTTTAACCACCCTCTACTGTGTTCTCCCTTACTTTCACACAGAGGCACACACACTCCTGCTCAAGCACACACACACACACACACACACACACACACACCCGATTTCACTATTATATAACTCCTCAGTCTCTCTCTTACTTGCTCTCTCCTTTCTTATCTCACTCATTCACATTCTCCCTTCTCTCCTGTCTCTTTATCTCCAGCATTTAAATACTCTTCTCTGACTTAAATTTGCCATTTATGCACTTTATAGATTCTCAAATAATCACCTTTTTAAAGTAGATGAAGAAGAAGTCCAGAAAAGGAAATGGTTTCATTCACAAGGTGACTGGAATGGAAGAGAAAAATCTATATCCATAGAAACAAAAACCTTTTCTCCTGCTTCTATTATGATTTGGGGTCTTTTTCAATCGTGGGTCTTCTACATGACGATGGCTCCTGAAGCCTGAGTTTAGACGTGCAGGTGATCGTGCTCTCTGACTTTGGACTATCAAACATTGCACTCTATCTCTCTCTTCATAAAACAAGACTGATTATGAGGCAGCAAAACTCAATTCCTGCTCAAAATGCCTCGATAGGAGTAGATTTATTTTTTTTAATAAAAGCTGATATCTGTAGTCTTTCTGTTCATACATTACTCGGTTTCTGCGTTTATCAAGCGCAGTCACCCTCTTCCCCCGGTTTTTACTTCAATGCAAATCGAAGGAAAATGTGAATATTGAATGTCATTGTGTCTCCATTGAGACACGCTGGCTTCATGGATGAGTAAAACTGACAAAACAGAAGGAGCTGTCAGAGGACTCCATGACTTCAAGGCAGATTTAGAGTTTAGGAGTGGTTCAGGCTGAAATCCCTCCTGGCTAAGATAAAGTGGAGACACAAACTGAAGCGTGCCGTGTAGCCCACGCTTTGTGTGTCTAAAGATTTAAAAAGAGAGAGAGAGAGAGAGAGAAAAAAACTATTCGCCTAGACTCCCTCAGACAGCCGCAGAGGGATAAAACCAACATGGAGTGCACGCTGAGCACATGCTAAACAAACACGGGCTATGATAGCAGCTCAGTGGGACCACAGAAGTGCCATCCAGGCCACACACACGCAGCATGGTGGGATGTTTTTAGTAGACGACGTAAAAAAAAAGGTCAGGCGGGCACGCTAGGTGAGGAGTCAACTGTGGGTATATGAGGACAGGTGCACAGACAGTGGGAAGTAAGTCTTCAATGTAAGCTTGTGTGTGTGTGTGTGTGTGTGTGTGTGTGTTGCAACGGCACTCTGGCGGTACCTCAGTCAGTCAGTAGGGCTGTGTTGAGGGATTAACAGTGTGGCCTGCATGGGCTTGGGGTAATCTCTCCTCTCTTCTTACATAACACTGGGCCATTAGTCAGCACAAACACACAATAAACAACACAATCAACAACGGCGAGCTCGACAGCAGAGAACACAGAGCCAGACAACACTGCTAACCGGAGATTCGCTCAGGCCAGGTGCCCACTATTGTGCGCGATAAGTGATTGCAAGGCAACAATGGAAAACAGTGATTTGGTGACAAAACCTGTGCGCCAACCTGCTGTTTCTGGCTGAGGACGGTGCCACCGGCCGCCTCTTCAATCTCTGTAGTCTAGTTCACATGTGTGTGTCGTCGTATGAGCCAACTTTTGTTAAGACAGGTGATTTTAATCATCTGTGACTCTGTCATCTGTGACTCTCGCAGCACTTTACTTTAACCCCCTGTTTAACATTTATAAACATTTGATTAATGCTTTAAAGCACACACTGAGGAAATATTTCTTACTATTACAACTGTGTTTAACCATTCATGATGTGCTTATGCAGCAGGCTTCACAGGAGGAAATACAGCTGTTGACAAATATATTAAGAAGCACTTATATCTGGTCATAACTGCAATATAATAAAACATCTTTTCATTGTTTGCTTATATAAGGGGGGTTAATAAAGCGTTGCCATTATCTGAAAAACACATTGCCCAATTTCCTACATATAATAACAAATAATATGAACAATCATTACGACAGAAGAACATATTAGCAATAAATGAATCTAATTCAAAGAGGTAGGGACTTTAAAGTAAAGCCATCCAAGTTATGTGCCATAGATTTATCTAAACAGACTGCTTCCATTGGTTTCGACTGAAAATTGATCCCGGGATGCTTTAGATTCGGACAAATCAATGCTCACACAAGCCTCCAAAGCAAAGCAGGATGGGACTAATTCTATTGGCATGAGGCCGTCATGCGTAGTACTGCAGCTGTGTGTGTGTGTGTGTGTGTGTGTGTATTGTCAGTGCCTTCTGCGTTTGTATGTGAGCACAAGCCATCTTACAAGGTAATATAAATGATGTTGGAATCCTCTTCTTTTGACGCCGCCTGTCATCATCTGACTGCTTTACTGCTCTCTCCCGCTCCCTCAGTTTCTGTCATCCTATCTGTTCCCATGGTGGGAGAATGAGATTGACACATATCGCTAACGGAGGAGATCAAATGGCACTGTGAACCCCTCCTGCCCCGTTGCTCCCTCTGTTGCTGAACTCTGTGACCTGTCTGACCCGGGAGCATCTCTGTGGTGTAAAAGCTCTTGGGCTTATATCAGCACTACAAAGAGTCGGATACGCAGACTGACAGGGACTAACGCAAGATTACTATAAGAGCTGAAGCTGTTAACATGCAGAATGATTGGCTCCATGTCACTTTATGCTCTTATATAGTTTTGTATGTTTACACAAATGTCCATATGCTCCCAGTTGTTTATTTCCGTGTGGTTATCTTCAGCAGAAATCTCAGCGGAGGCCCTGCACTCATATTGATTAAAAACTAAGTGAAATATTTCCTTGAAAGATGTTGACTGGCTCATGTGCTTTGGAAACCCAAACGTATTTCTGTCAGAATAGACTTATCTAACGCCTAAATCCAGGGAATTAAAATGATTATTGATTGAAACCAAATCAAAAATAATGAAATCATAATTTTGTTTTGTGTTATTATTTTGTCCCTTTGGTTTATCATATACGCTTATTTCTTGAAAATAAAACTTAGCTATCACCTACACTTTTTACCACTCAATGATGCCACCATAACTGATGTCCTTTTATTATACAACTTCTTTGTTAGCTTTTGGAGGAACACTATTCACAGCAGCAAGATCATCATGTCACGGTTGACAAAAAAAAACAACAAGAAATAATTATCCTGTTTACAACATCCTACACGACACTGAGCCACATTAGAAAAAAAAAACCCCACAATGCTCCATTTTCAGAAAAAGCCCTGATGATATTATTGTGTCTGTTATTTCTCTGGCCTTGCCTGGCCTCGCGATGAGGTGACATCATCTTCGGTCAGGGCTTTAGGAGTTGTGGCTATTGTTAAATGATAATTACCACGGCTCATGAGGGGCCTCTATTTTTTATAACCTTGTGGTTGTGAGCACATTTCTGTGTAAGGGCAGCCGAGACTCCACACACACACACACACACACACACACACACACACATACATACACAGGTTGGGAGTGGGGGCCGCACGGCCCACACTGATTTAATTCTATCTGACAAAACCCTTTGGGGCGTGCAGAGGGAGAGAGGAAGATGGAGAGAGAGAGGGAGAGAGAGAGAAACATGGAGAAAGAGGGGTGAGAGAGACGCTTCAGGGGCCTCTTCTGCCAACCACGGCTATAAAGTGAAAGCAGGAGCTTTCGGTATACCCCCCCAAAGCCTCCCATGCACGAGAGTGGTCGCAAGGTCCATTAAAATGTGGATAAAATGCAAGGTGCACGACAGAGGAGTTTGCCATGGGATAAGAGCAAGAGAGAGAGAGAGAGGGAGAGAGAGAGAGAGGGATGTGTGTGTGTGTCTGTGGGGGGGGGGGGGTTGTTTGGCCTTCTCATGTTTTTTCTTGCCCTAGGTTTGATGGCCTGAAGTTGAGGCAGCAGAAAGCTTTATATGACATTCAAACACAAAAAGCCTTACAGGAAATAGACAGATAGATTGGACATTTATTTAAAGGAAAAAGTAAAAACTGGATTGCAATTAATTCACTTTAACCCGTTTTAATAGTATATTTGGTTAAATCATTCTTTATCATCATGAGAATTAATGATAATATTAACAAGAATCTGTTAAATACCAAAACTGACAAACCATTTCTCCTCTGATATTATACATCTGATAATCATGGCCCAGTGTGAAGCGCCATTACAAAGTCTGCGCCTTATTTGCAAGCCAATATAAAATGTATTTCAGTTTGACAACATTTGAATTTGCTCCCACATTAGCGAGCTTAAGTTTGGACTTTCTACAATTCTGCAGCAAAGCCTCCCTGTGCCTTGTCCAACCTGATGCAGTCAGACATCTTGATGGAGGAGTTTAATTGGCTCAGATGTCGAACAGCACAAACAGACTGAGTTCTACATTAAAGCTCAGGATCATCTTGATCATTTGATCGAGTGTCGCAACTTTTGCGTCAGTAATAATTGCACAACATTAAGAACGGTAAATAAAAACAAATCCGAAAAACTGATGGTGGTTAAATATTAAATGTTCGACCTGCAGCGCCTGATGAACTGACTGACCGTGATGAAGGAGAAACGAAAAAACGAAACAGTTTAAAGGGACTTTAACTGCAAAGCAATGCTCAGTGAGAGCTGTGTTAACCTGTGTGTGTGTGTGTGTGTGTGTGTGTGTGTGTGTGTGTGTGCGCGCAGGGCAACATTGACATTGAATTTCAACATCCGCGGCCCGTTACGGAAATGGGTTAGTGGAGCGCGTGAAAAGTATCCCTGAAACATTCAATAAAGTTTATCAGCAGAACGTGGCAAAGTCAAGTTCTCCTGCGCTTCATGTGATCGGATCTGGTGCCAGTCTGGCCGCAATTTCCGCTGGTGTGGAGTGGAGCTCAAATGATTAAAGCTTTAATCAAACATCATGCGCCACTTTTAATTTACAATCACAGACTACAGTGGCTTTGCGCATGAAATTGCAAAACTGCAGGCCTCTCCCACACACACACACACACACACACGCTCAGACTCAACACACACACACACGCGCAGAGATCCAAATAAACTTTTTAATGCATTTATAGTGTGAGGTGCGCAGAAATCCAGCCACACGCCGCCCTCAGTCTGGCTGCGAAAAAAAGTGACAAGAACAGCTTTGCGGCTAAAAACTCCCAGAATAAACTTTAAAGGCCAAATGTGGGATAAAGCCCGCCGTGCTGTGTGTGTGTGTGTGTGTGTGTGCGCGTGCGTCTGAGTGTGTGTGTGTGTGTGTAGCTGGATGAAGATTGGGGAAAGTGCGGCGGTGTTTGGAGCAGTGGGATGGCTCTTACCTCGCATGGTGTTGGCGTTGCTGGAGCTGCTGCTGAGGCTCGCTTCCCAAAGCAGCAGTCATGAAGAAACAAACATAAACACTTATAAAAAGGGGGGTGCGAGGGAGCAGGAGGGGGGAAGAAGATCCTCGGTTAAAAATAACAATAACAACGACAAGAGTGCAGATGATCTGCGTCGACGTCCACTGGCTGCCCTGAGTGGAGGCGTCTCTGCGCTAAAAGCATCCCAGACCGGGGCGCAGGGAGGCGGGCTGAGGTCTGTCGGTGCGTCGGTCGTTGCGCTCTGGCCGTGTGGTCGCTTTTCTCATGACATCTGCGCTCTCACCTCTGTGGGAGGGTTTCACTGTTTTCTGCGGGCTGAGGGAGGGAAGAGCGTATAGGAGAGGCTTTACCCGGCGGCCCTGATTGGACTGGAGCACTTTCCGCTCCTCCCACTCTCTCTTGCTCAGCCTCCAGCCCGGAGCCTGCACACACACACACACACACACACACACACACGCACACACACACACGCACACTGCACTCATACAGCCTGAGCGCACTCTGCCGCTACAGTACACAGGCACAGCAAAGTTTTAATGTCACCTTCCACATTTAGTCAGCTCCACGATTTAGTCTATTTTCATGCATGCACAGAAAAAAAAAAAGTCCATCTTTAATCTGGTCTCATACTCAGGAGGCTGCTGAAATCTCACAGTCTGCGTGGGGAGAAGGGATTATTTATTCCTCTTGGACCCAATCCAGTTTATTTTGTTTAGAAAAAAAAAAAAGAAAAACCCGCAAAATTGATCAGTTGACTCAAAACGTTGTAACCAAATGAATTTACAATAATCACAAGTCAGATAGTTTCAAAGTGAAGACAAGCTTTAAAAACCATGGCGTGTGTGATTGCTTGTGGGATAAATATTAACATGATTAAAAAAAAAATGCCGATAAGTGACAAAAATGATGAAGAAATGCTTATGAAAGAGCCAACTCATCTACTTTATATATAGTTACAGAAATATCACCATGATAGCACTGGAATTAGACTTATGATCAGACAGATTAACGTGACTATTGAGCACCAAAATAATAAAGTAGATCTAAAAACTGTTATTAATTTGGGTCACTATAAACTCAGCACTAAGAACCAGACACATATTTTAGTTACTGACACATGAAAATGAAATTGATTTTGTTTTTCGAATTAATGAAGCTTTATTATTAAATTATTGCCTTTAACTAAATTATGTCCATTGATGCAGCTAATTATCTCATTTTGAGTTTCAACTTGTATCTACAGTAAATGACACTATACTGATTATTATATAAAAGTCTCTATGTACATTATATAATAATAAAAAAAAAAACATCACATTTGTCCCATAGAGGTTATATATATATATACATATATATATATACATACATACATAGAGGTTAATAGATCTTATGTCAGAGAAAGAAGAGAAGCTCAGATGACATGAGTTGTCTCAGGTGTCCCCAGGATGACTTTCAGGGTGGGGTCCTCTCCTTCCTCTGAGAAACACTAAAATACTGACCTGGAAAATGAAAGAGTAGGTTCATGTTAGACCACTGTGTTGTACAATGACTGACCCAGTGTGGGCTGCAGGGTATTAAAATAGACGTCTATACTTATTAAAACTATGATGATGGATGATTGTCTCTTTAATGTAATTTACAGGCTTATTCTTGATATATTAGAACTGAAAATAAAGCAGTGCTTCCAGTTTGATGTGGTACATTTCAGCGTACAGTGCATGAATGGAAATCATTCAGTGTATATTCACCCTGTGACACAGGTCAGTTGGTGGGTAATCACAGCAGATAATGGCATAACATGTAGCCCAAAATATTAGATAACAGTTTTAATTACTTGCCAGAAAGTGAACATCTTTACAAAGGCCAACAACACGGTCTTTTCCAGGTTAAACACAGACAGTCGAGCCTTCAGACTGTTTGACAGTGTTCTTGCCTCATCACTACAGCAGACTCTAGTCACCACAGGGGGAGACCCTGACGGGCTGAGCCACAAGGAAACCCCACCAGGTCTTCTCTGACCCAGGACCAACTCCTGCTGACCTCTGGTGCCACTCTCAGTGAAATATTACCAAAACGTAAAAAGTGATCATGTCATGAGTGTGCAGAAGTGAGTGTCTGTCCTCTCTGTGCTGAAAAGAGCCACTCCTGTCACACACGGTTAGCGTCACGCCCAGCGTTGGGCGTCTGTCATTAGAGTGGTTTTCTGAGAGATAACACTGTCGGAGCTTCAGTCCGTGTGTGCGAGGTAGGAGAGAGGCAGGTGTGGGAGAGAGGCACTTTCACCCCCGGTCTCTTTTAGCCTCTTTAGCTGTGGCCTAGGGAGAGAGACACACAGAGAGAAACAGAGAGAGAAACTGCCCCGAGCACATCTCCACTGACCTACATTTCATCTGTCGCTTTTTCCACTCTTCCTTTTTTTTTTTCATCTCTTATTTCTCCTGTACCAACAGCTCCATAATTGTGATGTAATGACCAAAGCAAGCGTGATAAAATCCCAGACTGGTCAGGATGAAATGCTCTTGAAGACGGGCAGACAGAGGGAAGAGATAAAGAAAAGAAGAGACAGTGAAAGACGGACATAGAGGGGGTTGAAAATTAAAGGGATATGGGGGGGTGGGGGGGTAGTTAGCGCTTCAAAATACAATAAAGGTTTCTTTCCTTCTTGTCAAAGCAATAAAGTGTGTCCTTATATGATCTGTGTGCAGCGTGGACTTCAATCCATCTGAGGGCTGGGGACTCCATTAAGAGGGATTACGCCTCATTTCCGACTAGTCAGTGTTCTCCCGAAGCTACAGAGATAGCAGAGAAATTACATTAAACATGACCAACTATGTACGTCGTGTGTTGAGCGTGGATGGGGGGCGGAGGGGGGGTAAAAAAAGAAACATAGAGGCTGTGTTTGATGAGATATACTGGAGTGTAGGCTGCTCTGTCCATATGGTGGTATGAGGGAGGAAGGGAGCAGGAGAAGCAGACCGGGCCATGCCTCAGGGCTGAACTTGGAGAGGGAGACTGCAGCGCTCTGCACCGAGATGGGATCTTAGCTCCTTCTGCCTCTATGTTCACTGTCTGTTTCTATTGGCTGCCTGCTACATCTCTGTCTGTCTGTCTGTCTACCTATGTGACTGACAGTCCTCCTCCCTGGAAGGTCACCCAGATTATACTGACTGATTAGCTGTGAATCTGTTGTGTCTTCATCATTTGTTCTGTTTATTTCAGTTTGTCTCTTCCTTCTCTCCCAGCCCATTTTTAGCCCATGCTGGCGGCTAGCGGCTAGCGGCTAGCGGCTAGCGGCTAGCGGCGTGGCTCCAACGCTTTGGTCCAATCTGAAATATATCAACAAATGTTGGATGAATTGCCATGAAATTTAGCACACACATTCATGGTGCCCAGAGGATGAATCCTAATGACTTGAATAATTTTTGTCATCCATCACCTGCTGCCAAATGGCAGACACCTCATTCTTTCACTTCATTACCACCCTGAGGGGTCGACCATCTCTTTAGAGCTTAAAGAACCTTCCTGATTTAATCTGCATCAGGTAAAATGTCAGGACACAAGTATTTTCTCGTGATAGTCTACATGGATTGATTTTGAGTGAATCCAGCCAAGAGAATATGAATTTGTTCATCGTTGAGTTTGGATGTAATGCAATGTAAACACAGTGTGAGTGCAACCCAGTGCAGAAGAGACCCAACGAGTTTCCCTGATTATCGGGAGAACAGCCTCACATACGTGCACGTGTACAAACACGTGCACATCACACATGCACATCCACGTCTCTCCACAACAAAACAGCATTATGGTCAAGCTACTGTTGAGTGTGATCAGTTGGGAGATTGGATTGTGTGTTGAAAGACAAGAGGGAGAAAAACAACCAGCCTGGAGAGATAGTCCTGTTTCTTTTAAGGCTGTTCATTCATACCAGTCAGCGCTGCCCTTGAATCGACCACTAGGAAGTTAACTTATATATAATTAGATAAGTTTCCTCTTGAAAATAAGAAATTAGGCCACAGGTCTCTGAGGAATCTCCCTCTCCAATCTGACGACATGTTCCACACTGCCTCTTATTTTCCCCTGAAACAAGCAGGTGATTTTTCACTGCGAAACTGTGTGTGGTTGTGTGGTTGTGTGTGTGTGTGTGTGTGTGTGTGTGTGAGCACATGTGACTTTGTGGGTGTATTTGTGTGTCTATGCACATATCTTCTTTATTTGTTTCAAATACATATATATGTATGTATGTGAGCATGACCATATACTTCAATATGCTTTTTTTGCGAAATGAAGTGGAAGCTTTTTTCTATCATGTGCCAAATTGTTTCACGTATATTGCCTCCGTGTAATATGACATTGACACATTGACATGTCAAGTGAGAGCTAAGAGAAAGAAAAAGAAAGCCAAAGAGGGAGAGATGAGAGATGGAGACAAGAGGACACAGAGAGAGAGAGAGAGAGGCAGAGAGAGAGAGAGAGAGAGACAGAGAGAGAGAGAGGGAGATTGAAAATACACTTGAGAAATTTGCCGAGAGATACCACAAGTGACATAGGCAATTTCTGTGGAAAAATTACTTCATCATAATTTCAATCCCAAAAAGAATTGAAAGGAAAGCCCTGAAGGAGGAAGGCCAAGTCACCTTGAGAGGCATTAGGGGAAACGCTTACCCACCACACACACACTCATGCACACACACACACACACACACACACACACACTTTCTGAATATGGCTCAGTATAATTGTACGTGTTCATGCAAATCAAAAATGTTATCCTCATGTCTTCCTGTAATGAGTTACTCCATTATTTGGATTCAGCTACTTTGTCCGAGCCCTTTCTGATGCTACAGTGTTATACATCTGTGTTAAGTGCTTGGAGCCTGCGGTATATCAGAGTTAAAAATATACAACCTATTAGTCTGGCTGGTACTATTACTAGCATCATCTAATCAAAGCTTTATATAGAGCCAGTGGTTCAGACAAACAGTTTCATGTCTCTACCTCACAGTGCCAATCATCAGATTTTAATTGGATTTTTCTATTATCTATTTTTTTCATACAAAGCCATTAAGATATTAAATCTAGTTTTACTTTGAGTCAGTCATTTTCCCCTTCTCTCCTCTCTCCTTGTTCCTCTTAACATATATATAAATATATATATATGTACATATATTTTAGTAGGCATATCGAATGTGCCTCTGTAGCCCGAGGCTCTCTCTCAAAATAATTTAGTCGTCGTTGATTTCTTTGGGAGAGCTTAATAAACGTCGACGTTGAAATGGGGAGGAAATTGCAAACTGGGACTGGGTGAGACTTTCATGTTCGGGGCTACTTGATAGTTTTGTTGATTTTGTTGAAGTGTTTCGTAATGATACAAACCAATGGAGGATACGGCAACAGCTTTGCAAATCAGCGTCTTCACTTGATATCTACTGGTGCTTGGCGACAGAGGGGTCAGCCTGACAGAGACACTTCGTGATATCAGTCTTTATAGAAGAGGAGCACTGGAGCTGTGTGTCTGATTTGAGTGTGTGTGTGTGTGTGTACAGTCTCAGCCTTTTCAAGAAAAATTTGAAATCATTTTACGTCACATGCTGGGCTGTTGTTTTGTGCTACGTAGTAATAATCAGATTTCAAACTCCATTCTCCTGCAACAGCTTTTTCCCGTCCTCATTCTCTTGAGGCATCACCGGCTTGATTTACAGTAATCCCTCTCATCAAAACAAACAGATGCATCCTTTATATCAACCTCATGTCATAGTCCTCCCAAACTCTAACCCTTGACCTCTGACCCTCACCCTATCCTTAGGTGTCCAGTCCGGGGGGGCTTTTCTAGAAGACCAATAACGGAGCCCTGGGGGACGCCATCGAAAGATCCTCTTACTGTCTGTCGCACAGTCGCAGCACTAAGCACTATAATCTGAAGGGAGGGGGAGTGATCAAGGGTGTGTGTGTGTGTGTATGGGTGATGATGATGATGTGGGGGTAGGGGTGGGTCTGTGCAGCGTGTTTTTAACCCCTCCCTCGCTCACATCCCCATCCCCTCTCGTTAATCTGGAGTCTAGCATGTGGATTAGTGGACACTCTGCAGCACCACTGTTTGACAGAACGCTGCGTTTCCTACAGAGAATATAAGATTACGTCTTTAAGCAGTTTACACTCACTGCTCTGTGAGAATATTGGAGTTAGCACATTGGCTAATGACATGCTATGCAATCAGAGCACTGCTACATGCTTTACTGCTGTGGTCTGATGAATATACAGCCCACATGAACATAAGAACACATACTGCTGTGTTTTTTAGTTACTTAGCGAGATTATGCATGTCTTGCCCAACAGGTGTTACTAATTTCAACCTTTTTTTTTGTTCCTCTCTCTCTCTGCATGCAGTGGGTGCCAGATAACACAACCCCCCCCCCAGCAAACACACAAACACATACAGCTTCATCATGTTAATACGATCATCACCTTTAACGTTGGGTGGATGATTTGACATCTCTCTTTGTTTGGGCTGAGGTAAAATGAGTCTGTTAGTCTGTTAATCCACCAGGATTAAGAAACAACAACAATCCCCCATGGAGTGTGTGTGAGAGAGAGAGAGTGCAATACATGTGTGATTGCATGTATGAATTTTGATTTGGACACTTCCTTTCTTTTAAATTTTGTTCAATCTGGAAATCTAGTCAGCAATATTACTTTAAGGGCTCAGTGTGGAAACATGGTACGTGAAGATGATAGTGATGATGATGGTGATGATGGTGATGATGAGTAGGAGGAGGAGGAGAAGAATAGATGTTGAGGGAGGGGTATAGGGTAGAAGAGTGTAGGGATTAGTTGATATTTCCCTGGCATTACGTACGCTTTGGCGAACATCTACTTAAGTCCTGCCTTATGCGCTGCTGTCTGGAACACACACACAAAAAGCCCTCTGTCCCATTCACACACACAATGACTATTAGTACAGTCCAGCTCATCCTCTCAATGCGCAGAAGAAAAGAGAGAAAAACATGTTAAGTCTTTGTCCTCTTCTGTCTGGGCCTATTCATTCTCCCATACATGGGAGGAAGAGTAATGGGGAAAAGAGAAAGAAAAAATTGGAAAGACATAGATGATGATTTGTCCATTGAGGTTTATGGTTGAGATGGTAAACACTTAGTTACTTCAGAGTGGCCTTAGTGAGTCTGGATGTGTTCAAACCTTCACAAAAGAATGGCTGCTGTGCCTAAAATAATGGAATTCTGTATTGGCAATATCACTGATCACATATTCATAATAATATGATGCTACAGGGGACACTAAAGCCTGAACAACCTGGTCACTCATTTCAGCACGGATTTTTTTTTTTTTTTTGCAGAACGGTGTGACACTGAGCATTAACATTACCATACATGATATTAAGATACTAAAACAGATTTATTTTATTTTGTTTGTATGATATGAATGTATAATAATTTGCATTTGTACATTAAAAAATGGGTTTTCCTGAAAAAAATCTGTCAAGACTGTAAATGCATCATATATCAACATATGAGCACATTTCTCTGCACTTATACTATGTACTTGTTCTTCAGCGTGTTCTACATGTTAAGCATTGTATATTATATAGACAAATTATTTACAGATTAATGACCAATGGCCAAACAATAGAATAATAGGTTGTTCACTCAAGCTGCTGAGTTTAAAAGTTTAAATGGCTAATTGATAACTGCCCTCCTTACTAGTATTTGAATTACACTGAAAATTTAATCACAAATTCCAAACAAAATGCCAGAAGTACCTTACATTAGTGACAACCATACTAAAGAGGGTTGGATGATAATATCCTGATGCAAGTTTTGATGCATCCTCTCAGTGCTATCCTATGATATTAAAGTGATAATTTAATGTGTCTCTCCTTCCTCCTCCTGGGATTTTTTCCCTCCTCTATCCTCCGTTTCTTTTGCTTTACATACTGTACTTAGCCTGCGCTCTCTCTTTGCTTTAGTGGCTGCCACTTCCAATCTCTCCTCTCCTCCTATCCCTTCCCCCTTTTAACTCATTCTGAATTATCCATAGCCGCATCGCTCCCTCAATTTCCCTCTCCTCCCCTCTCCATCCCCCTCTTTCCTGTCTGCATGCTCGCTCACTCTCTCTGTCTCTTGTTCCCGTCTCTTCCCCCTTCTCTCAATTTGCTCTCTTACTTTATGGCAGCCTTTCACTTTCTTCATCCTCTCTTCTCACCCCCCCCCCCACACTCCATCCTGCTCTCTATTCCCTTGCTCGTCCCCTCTCTCTCTCTCTCTCTCTCTGTTTCTCTGTGTCTCTCACTTAGTGTAACTGTAGGATATAGGTCAGCAGGGCGGCTTGGCTGACTCGTGTCTAGACTCAGCCTCAGTCTTGGGGGCATGCAGTCACACAGCGGAGCACATTGACCAGCACAATCGCAGCACCACACTGGAGCTCCATTGACTGACTGTGTGTGTGTGTGTGTGTGCGTCCGTGGAAAACACACGCAAATGGGCACGCGGAGGAAAAAAGCTGAGGGGCAAAGTTCTTCTAAGGAGGCTTCCCAGCACGCTGGGCATTACCAAAAACATTAACGCCATCTGTGATGAAAAACAGAGAGGTAGAAATGTCAGCGTAAATGCCATTAGTTGGGAGCTGGTATTTACAGCAGGGCAAACATGACCACAGGGCGCTGCTTTAAATTGATCTGAAATTTCTTAAGCGTGCATAAATGCAAATTCAGTGCTGATGACAGGAGTGCTAATGTGGCATTCTGTAATGTCTGCCTTGTTGAGCTGGACGGATAATATAACCCCCAAAAATATGAAATGGAAATTAAACTGACTATAGCAAGTGTGCGGCTGCCTGAGCTCCATGTGAGCTGAATGCACTGTAACTGCGTCCGTGTTGGAGGGTTTTTAAAGGGGGGTCGGCAGCTGTATGGCAGTGGGTGCTGCAGGGTGCAACATGCTGTGGGGAAGGGTAGATGGGGTGACAGTGAGTGTGTGTGTGTGTGTGTGTGTCTGTGTTAGGGCAATGATTCATTCAACTGAGTCTATGTTCCACCCCTCCTCCTCCTGCTCTTCCTCTCGCTCAGTCTGTGGTCCAGATGTGATCTCCCCTCTTTCTCCCTGGATACTGATTCAGTCCCTCCACCCAGCCTGCCAGCCCTCTGTCTCTGCAGCCAGACCAATGAGGTGATGGGTGCAGGAGGGGGACATGCAGTGGGTGCACATTAGTTAGATGTGGCATTCACAGCCTCTAATAATCACGAACCTCTAAATATTGCAACACTAGTGTAATGACCTGCATTTAGTGTACATGGTGTTTCACAGAGTGCTTTAAGATCTCTGTGTAACACGTGAAAGCATGTTACCACCACTCTATCTATCTATCTATCTATCTATCTATCTATCTATCTATCTATCTATCTATCTATCTATCTATCTATCTATCTATCTATCTATCTATCTATCTATCTATCTATCTATCTATCTATCTATCTGTCTGTCTATCTGTCTATCTATCTATCTGTCTGTCTGTCTGTCTAGAAGCCCATCTGCTTCTAGATGTCATAATGAAAGAAATGCCAGAACTAAGTAAATGAGAATAACGTTTCACATGTGCAAAGGTATCCTACAATAGTTTACTGTGATGAACGTGTTGAATTTGATATATCACAATAAGTAATCCCTCTGTTAAGACAACATAAAGTTAAGCTAACTTATATCAGGTAAACACATCTTCCTGATATTTCTTAGCTTATAACAGCACCTGACTGATATATTAGCTCAGTAATATGATACTTATCAACCAGCTCTGTCCTTCTATCTGCTGTTGACTGTGTTAACTTGTCCTAAGTTACCTCCTTTAAAGTGTTTGTTTACTACTGTTTCATGGCGCTGATGTGGCAGTAACTCATGAGCCTGAACTGTAACTACAAAAGAAGTTTTCTGTGAATAAAGAGTAAAAATAGGAATATCTCACTAATTATGATTAAAATTCACAGAGTTTTTTTTACTTTAGTTATTTATTTAATTCATTATTTGATTTCCAAAATTATAAACCAAATATTATCATGCCAGACTTTTATAGTGCAATAAGAAATATGAATATACTTTCTTAGATATTATTTTATTATACTGCTGCTGTCATGAAGAGTCACCACCAAAATGTGTGACCTTCATTTATTGGTTTTTGTCATTTGTTCATGATTATGATTTGTTGATCTTTGTTTTTTCTCTGCCTGGTAACAGTAGCGTCCACACTATGCCACGCTGAAATATTGATAGTTGAGTGGGATTAGAGGTGTGCTAGTGCACTGCTGTGTGTGTGTGTGTGTGTGTTGTCAGCATGTATGAGTGTTTCAGAGTGTGTGTGTGAGTTGTAGAGTGGGAGAAAAGCGAGTCTTCACATGGCTTTTAGAAGACAAATCCAATCTGTGATGTAGCTTCATGTTACCTTGCTCCCAGCCCATAAATAATGTTATGTCTGCTGTCTGCCTCCTTCTGCCTCGACCTCACCACTTTTGTTTCTTATTTTTACCTTCTACTTTCACGCCAGTTGCCTTTTTTTTCTCTCATTTGAAAACTTATTAAGTCACTAAGTAAATCAATCATAGTCTCTTTCTCTATAATCCCCCTCCCAGCCCCTGTCTGTCATCCCGTCTTCCTCCCTTTATCTTTAGCGTCTCGTGGGTTAAAAGCATGAAAGAGCTTTCTTTCTTCACTAATGAGAAAACCTGCTGGCAACTTCAACTCTCGTTCAACATGACAAATACAGAGAGACACGCATGTATACAGGTACACACATGCAGAAACACACGAAGAAAGGCCCACGAATGACACGATCATGTACAAAATGGTTTCTATCATCTTGGTAATGATTGATTGTATGAGTTAATTTCAGGTCTTCCTAGATCATGTAGACTAACATCCTCTCTCAAAGAATCATTCTGTCACAAAGTGGAAACACATGCATGCATACAGAGGCATACGCACATGCATGGATGATTGTGCGTTCAACCTCCATGCATATGCAGATGTTAAACATGCAAACACAAATATTTTCTCTGAGCACAGACGTTGTCACATCATCCCACAGTGATCCTGCATCACCTGGATGCTAGAGAACATCAGAGAAAATGGTTTTAGAACAACAGTTTCTCCTCTCCCTTTCACCACCTCTTGTTGCCAGAACCAATTTCAGCTGCTCTTTCTGTTTGAGAGGGTGCAGACGGGCTGAAATCAACAGATGTGTGGCTGGAAATCTCATTACAGGGCATTATGAGGCACAGATATTGTTATGATTACTCTGCAATGTTACCTTAGCCGGCACACGTAATAATGACGGAGCTGAAGGACGCCATGTTAGATCCTTCTTAGCTTGATGTAATCAATCACACGCATCCTCTTGATACAAGAACAAACAACTTGACTTTCAGAGTATAATATGGGATGGTTATCTTTTTTGTTTGTGCTGGAGTGTAAATGTGTGTGTAGTAAGAGACGAGGTTGTAAGTTAGTCATTACTGACTGGTGTTTGTGCTGTTGGTGCAGCTCTGTTCTCGCACTGTGACCCTGTTTTGTAAGTTTCAGTCTGCACAAGACAAATTGAGTATTTCACACAAAGTCAGTTAACTTCCTGGTAAAACGATCTAAAATGAATGGACAGCAATTCTGATAGTCGGTTAATTGCAAAAATGTCAAATATCTGCTGGTTCTAGTGGCTGATATGTGAGGATTGAATCATTCTAAATGAAACATGCCAAGTGATGAGCATTTTTCATTCTGTCTTACATTTTATGGACGACATGATTGATTGATTAATTGAAAAATAATCAACAGATCAACTGATGATTAAAATCAATATTTGTACTTCATGTGAGTATTGCCATTTCATTCTGCTCTATACTTCCACTTAATACTTCCACTACTCACCTAAACTACATTTATTTGACAGCTTTAGTTACTAATTACTTTTCAGATTTAAAATAATACATAAAAAACACGATCAGCTTATAAAATATAATCTATTGTAAAAGATTAAACCAGTAGTTTCCACCCATTTTGGCACAAGACCCAAAAAAAGAAAGCATCGTTGGAACTGTGTGTCACAAGTGTGATTTGTTAGCAATATTTCCACCAAAGAGACATTTTATCTCTAAACTTCAGAGATGGTTCAGTTTAAGTAAGTAAGATTCATAGAAATCACATTTTTCACTCAACAGAAAAAAAACAAAGATTAGAGAAAAGTCCAAAAATGAAAACTGATTGTTGTATCAAAGCTGTGTTTTTTCTGCTCTCCTCTCCCACAAATGATCTCAAAACTCTGCAGAAGTATCTTGTGACTGTTCAGGTTGGGAGTCACTGGACCAAACTAGCTAGTTGTGTATTAAATATAAAACTAGCTCCACCTCGATCAGCTCCAACAGTAAAATGCTACTTACACATTGATGCATCAATATCAATAACATTTGGGGAAATGAGCTTATTTGCTCTGTTGCCAAGATTTCGATGAGAAGTCTGATGCCTGTTGGGTAAATATGTAGCTGGAGGCAGCAGCCGCTCATCTTAACTTATCAGCACCTGTGAAGCTCAACTAATTGGCTCAGTTTATCTTCCTCCTTTAACGTGAAAACCTACCAAACCACCTGTGTGGTATTCCTAAATGTTCATCACTTCTCTGTCGTCATCTCTAACTCTAAACGTATCAGAGGAGAGGATCCAGCGAGCCGGTCCTCTGCCCTTCTAACCTCATTTACTGTTGGACGATGATTTATATGTGTGTGCATCCCTATATAGACTGATGTAACAGTACATCTCAACCCATCCTCCGCTTCCCATCCCCTTTTCTGTCTCTGTCTCCTCTCTTTCACCCATGTTGCCCCAGGCACCACTGTCACTTCCCATCATGCTTTGCTCTAGCAGTAAAAGTGATGCTACATTGCTGTGTGGTGCGCTGCTGTGTTTATGTGTGGTTGTGTGTACGTTTCTCCTGCCTGGGAAACACAGCATAGTCTCTTTTTATCATTGTTCATTTAAATATATTGTATATTGTATTTTTGGTGAAGGGAAAGTGAAAAGGTGTTTTCTGGCAGAGTGCATTATTGTCATTTTACTATTTTTTCCCCCAGTGATCTGCATCTTAGAGGGGAAGGAAGCAAACTGCTGTTGCATGTGAACTGATCTGCGTGTAATCCACATTACATGATACAGCGGAAGCTTTATGTTTTACCTTTTACCAAAGCACATTGATCCCCATATGTACAGGCCTCCTGGGAAAACCACAGCTGCAGACAATCAATGATGGTCAATTTACAAGCCAACCATACATGACAGCTATTCATCCATACAGTCCACATTCAGTCCCACAATCCACATAACTGAACATCTATACATCTACACTTGTTCATTACACTGAAATAAAAAGCTGCTTTAGATTTATCTTGTCTCCCATCCATCCACTGTACTCTCATCTACTCACTAGTACGCCCTGAGGTCTCAAATCATAGTGTAGCTCAGTGTTGCAGCCCTTGTGTAATTTGTTTATAGCCTAACATTAGCCTTTTAGTTCTGCCAATTACATGTACACTTCAAAAAGTAGTGTTCATTTGTGAAGATTATCATAAGTATCATGCACAAAGCTTATTTTCTGCAATAATCCAGAATCCAAAGGAAAAATCTCATTGGCTTTTTGTCAAGGGAATCACGGCGTTGCTGACGTCCAGGTTGGCCTACAAAAATATCATCCCTGCAGCACTGTGGTCCGACAAGACAGGATGGCAGACTGACAGTGGTCAATGTTAAGGTTGTGGTTCTTAGTGAGATATACCAACTTAGGTGTGGATAGACTAAGGCTGCTGGAGTAAGACATGTAATCATCATGGTATCATCATTACATGTCATTTTATGTGTTATTTGGCATCATCCTGTTTCAAACATAAAACACATCAAATAATGGCGGTAACGTACTGTTTCATGAGGACTTTCACTTTGACACCAGAATTTCCCATTAAGATTATGGTTTATAATATGATGGTGTTCATGACTTGTGTGAATGTGTGAAGGAATATGACAACATTGTGACTGAACAACAAACATAAGCATGATAGCATGAAGCATCCTAATAATTCTTTGCTGTTCTTTGCAGCTGTGCAGAGAAGTTGTCACACACTCCTAAAAGCTGACACATACTGCTGATTTGTTCGCTTTTTTCATAAAAAAAAAAAAAAGGTTCAGATTTTTCTATCTTAATACAATACTGGCATGTAATGTGTGCATCAAAAAAATTAAAATTGTTTGTTGCTGTTTGTCCTGTTTCACAAATGCATTCAAAAGCAGCAGCTTTCAGATGGTCGAATCAAGCGAGTATCTTTGTCCCAGGTTTTTTATTTGTGGGCAATAAACCTGCAGTTCATGGGACTGCCAGGACTGTCCCTCCGTCACAGCTCAGGAAGGAAACACTGTCTGGGGAGCCGATAATTGAAAATTTCATACTTTCAAAAGACTGTAACATTACAAGATAGTCACTCTATGGCTGAAGGCTAAAGCCTTTTTTTAACTTTGGCTGTTAGAGAGTGACTAAAGTATAGTCGCTCTACGGAGGGAGTTCTTAATGGCTTGAAAGGAGAAGAGAAATAATTACATTCTCTTTCTGCTTATGTGCATGAGGAATGTTTGATAGCTTCAAAACGTATTCATGACTTGAAATGTTTCTCATGTATGTTCCCCTAATGCTAGCCATCAGTTGACCCCCTATACACAAACGATGCATAAATTCAACTAGATACACATAAAGTAAACATATAGCGATAAGTGCACAATGCTAAAATAAACATGTGACTAACATCCTTGTCATCTTCTGCCTCCCCTTTCCATCCATCCAGTGTGATTTAGCTGTGAGTGAGTGTGTCGCAGAGGCCATGTTTCCTAGCCTTCCTGCTCCCACAGTCGTGGTCGTATGAAACATTAAAGCCAAACTCAGACCATCCATATTTCATACAGCATTTTGCAAACAACAGATGAATAAATTATACCATGAAAGTGGGCATAACCTCTGCATCAGCATATCACCGTGGCCTATTTCTCTGCTTTTCTGAATGGTGAGTGGGGCTGATGTGTGTGTGAAACGGGCATGTGTTGGGGGGCGACTATGTATGTGCATGTGAGCGTACCTGTGTCCTGCCCGTGTGTGTCACTCATGTCTAGCTGCACACACGTGTGTTCGGTGTCAGCAGGGTCAGGCGTGCACTCTTCAAGGATTAATGAAAGCTCCGTCGTGCCCCTTCTGTGAAAAAGAACAACACTGATACACTTGCCAGCTCGCCTCCTCTGCCCCCATCCATTATGATTCTCATAAAGACTCTCTTATATAATATGTCCAGCCATTAATGGAAAATAACACTCGACTCCAACAAAGGACAGAAATGTAATTACCGGTTTGAATAGCACTGCTGCTCCTTATTCTTACCCAGAGAGAGAAGGGAGAGAGACAGAGAGTGACAGAGAGCGACAGGAAAGCAAGGGAAGGGCTGAGAGACCTGGCAAACATTTAGTGAATGGAGGGATTATGAAGAGGTGGTGGGAGTGAAGGTCAAGGGAGCAAAGGCAGGAGGAAAGGTAACAGTGGACAAGGGGTCATCATTAGTCCTTTTATCTCTTCCTTCCATTTGACCTTTTTTTTTTTGCAGTCCCTGACACTAAGGGGTGTGAGCAAGTAAAAATTCTATCTTCTGATCCTCCACGTAAGAGCACCTGTTCCCATGGTCACAAATTAACTTTAAGGCTCTACTTGGTTAAGTTTAGGGGACGATCGTGGTCATGATTTAAAGAAACCATGCAAACAGCCATAGCTGACTACATGTTGGATCCAATATCTCTCTCCTGTCTCCTGTCTAATCTTTTATCTCTTTTCTCTTTTTTTATTAGCAAAAAGGATTTAGGTAACAAGCTTCTTATTTTATCAGTTGCAGCTAATTGACACTGATTCATCGCTAGAATCAACATGTTGACAGTTTTCAAAAAACAGTGTCGCCTGAAAGCTTTTTCATCCGACATCATTTATGCGGGAAACATCAGCCTGTAACTGTCCAGCTGTGGGTCGGCCGTGTGTTTTATAAGTTAACAAGACCAACAAGGTGGCAACTCTGCTCTGCTGAGAATCTCCCAGCTAAACCCTCATGCTTTGTATTTCAATTAACTGATTAACCGCACAGTTCTGCATCCAAAACTCAAGTAGTTGGAAAAAGCAGAAAAATATCATGCAAGAGTTGTTTTGTCTGATACATTGAATTAGTTTTTTGTATCTTATGCTGTTCAGCTTATTTCAGGTTGTGGCTACGTGTTGTGAACATCAGTCAGGCTGACATGCAAAGCTGCAGTGTTATTACCCTCTCAGCTAACATAATGTGATTACAGATCTTCAAGTTTTTAGTCACATATAATTTTAGCTACTTGCAAATGTTGAAAGCTAAACCTAATTAAGATTTGATAAGGAATTTGAAAGGCTTCTGATTGAGCACGCTGATCTGAATCTGAGTTTTGATTTGATAAAATGACATCAAAACCCAGCCCTTGTGTGCAGTGTCACAGTCAGACACTTTGCAGCCCACCCATCCAGCCTGACTTCATCCCTGCAATGCTGTGACAATGTCACTCTTTTTTTGCTTTCGCTAATTATTTCAAGAACGCTGTAATTAAAACAGAATCCTTCATTGATGTTTGCTGTTGTTTGCAGGGGACATGTGTGAAGAGATTTCTCAAGTTTTGTATCAAGATATTGATTTCAGACACATCTGTGCTTTAGCATGTGACTCTACAGACATACCTATTGTGCCTAATACTTTACTTATTATTGAGGATAAATCTGTTTGTTTGACATGAATTCACATTATCAGCGATCCTCCCCGTTCTTGTGACAGGCATCACTAATGTTACAGGCATCACGTCAGGCATGTTTGCTGTTTTTCCTTAAACATGCTGAAGGCAAAGACACACTGTGGCTGCATGTGTGCGTCCATGGGTGCTCCTGCGACATTTCTGCGCACATTAGTGTCTGAGCATTTTATTGAGTGTGTATGTGTGAGTAAACATGCCTCTGGCAAAGACAAAGGCATTAGAAAAACACACAGTTAACATCTGGAAGAGAGCTGGACTGACAGAACATTTTCACTGTTACTCCCTGCAAGGGGGCAGGTGTGTTTCCATACATGTGTGTGCGTCCATGTGTTTACCTTTGTGTACGTACACGTGCATAGAAATTAGCATGCGTTTGTGTGTCCTATTGGTTCCAAGTCTGCCTGCCTGTGTTTATTTTTTTGCCATGCATCTGAATGTTTATTATGTACAACAACAATTTGCATGGCTGCATTATGAATCATCTGTGTGTTACAAATCACCTCCTGAACACATCTAACCTTCATGGTTCAACTTCTGTGTGAGTTCATGTGTTAGTCAACGTGTGGATCTGGGCTACTGACTCCGGCTGACCCCCACATGTGCGTTTGGATACAGGGAAATCTTTTGCAATAGCCTATAGCATATATATATATATATATACATTTGTGGAGTAAAATCAGTTGCTGCAACATTTACTCTACAGCATGTGTGTGTTTACAGCACAGAGTTGATTCCAAAAAGCTTTGAAGAGGGATTTAAGAAGTATAGCCGTCAAAGTTCATTAGAAGAAAATTACAGTTAACTTTATCTACATGCTGCTCTGTGCACATTGCACGATGCTGACATCACTATTATATTCAATTAACGTCAACAAAATATTTTCATTTCCCTCTTTGGACCCATTGTCCTCCCATTTCCTCATTACTTATTGGGAAGAAGAAACATTGACGATTAAAAATTGAAGCCCCTTCTCGTGAATAATTTATCAGTGAGTGGCATATGTTAAATATGTGTTGAAAGCATACATTAGGTTTGTTTTGTATACAAATCAGCTCCAGGCATGCACCCTTAGGGGGGAGATTGTAGCCTGGGAGATTTGGCGTATACTGATGGTTGTATTATTTAGACGTGCATAGATTTCTATCCCTATTCCTGCTGTTGCTTGTGTTAACTGTGTCTGATTATTCCACGCATTATTTCGACTGACGGAGAGGAGAGACAGTTTATTATGCGAGGAGTGAGGCTTGTTGAGATGCGCACATTTTTTGTTATTCAATCTGTATATGTTTTGTTTATGTATGCTGAACATAAAACATAGTCAGAAACTGAGCTCTAAGGTAATTTTAAGAATTGCATTTGTATAGATACTATATATTTGGATTGTCTTATTTGTATTGTACATTGTGGACTTCTCAGAACTAAGCACATATATTGCATGCAAGGTGAGTGTCAGGGTGTTTAAACGTATTAATCTGTTCCTTATAGCAGTCATGTGTTTGCATCTTGACCTGCAAGGCCAAAATGTAACACTAAACCTAACCTTAACCCAGGACAGGCAGGCAGGTGGAGGTGTAGAGGTTAAGCTGAATATAGGGTGAGATAAGACCGCAGGTGATGAATTGAATGTCAGAGGTCGGAGAGCTTATTCAAGGAGAGAAGGGATGTGCAGGGTCACTATGTTTCACAAACTTAAACAGAGGATGGGCCTTCCCCTCCTTTCTTTTTCTGTTCTTTTGTACAAACAGAAGGGCAGGTCTGAGGTCTGCTGTTTACTGGTGGACTTGAAACAACATGGTTTAATGACTTTTGATAGGAAATATATGATCAGGTTGTTGGTTTTATTTACTTTTTCTTGCCTCACTCTCAGGACTTAAGATAAATGAAACATGCATAAAAAGTGACAGACTGAAGTCTAATCAGTGATGTTTTTTTTCTTTAAACATGTTTCTACTGCCAGCTTTAACCTTTTCTTATCAACTGCAGCCAAATATTCCCAATGTTTCCAGATTTGGCATGAAGACATTACAGACCTGATCAAGACGTTTCATGGTGAGCAACAAAGTGTTGAATGTTTTGAGTGAAAGTGGAGGCGAAGAGAGAACAGGGGGGGAAAAGTGACAGAAACAAGAGTTGCGGTGGGGGGAGGGAGAGGAAGGAGAAGGCGGGAGGGGGAGGCTGAAGCATCTCACGCTAACACAGATCATGATCATCATGTTGGCAGGATCTGAAAGATTAGACACATCAATAGTTTATGAATCTCCACAGAGTTGCGCTCAATTCCCTCTTCTATAAATTACTAAATAAGGGCATTTACATCACAGCACCACAGCAAACTTTTTCCTTTTCTCCACTGTTTCCTTTCATCTTTTTCTAGTTGAAACTTGGACACAGTCCATTTGACCCTCATGATCTGAGTAATAAGAGAGAGGAACAGAGGGGAAAATACAGATGAGGATGTCTTTATTGCTGTTGTGATTCAGTACAGAAGATAGAGAGAGAGGAAGAGAGGGAGAAAGAATAAAAGGAAAAGAAGACGTGGTAAAGACGCGAGCACCTAAAAGACTGACATAATTAATAGATGTGGCCCGCCGATACACATGAATTATGCAACTTTTATATTCAAGAAAATTACAAACACAACCCATTGGGAGAGAATGGAGAGGAATCATTATCTGCAGACTTGAACCTTTGTAAAATGCACCAAATTTTTAATAATTAATCCACATAAACAAATAACACATGAATAAAGAACACTTAAAAAGCCACCCAAGCCACAGGAGTTATGCGAACTTCCTCTGTAACTTGTGTGTGGTGAGGAAGACAGCAGCGGGAGGACATCGAGAGGAGACGAGATAGATGGGAGGAAAGAGAATGAAAAATTTTGATTGATAAACAGATTGATGAGTTAATTCAGATTCTTTTCAGATAGTTCATATTTATATAAAACCAGCTTGCATGTTCAAATGCTATAAAGTTTAAGCTGAAGGACGTGTGTGTGTGTGTGTGTGTGTGTGTGTGTGTGTGTGTGTGTGTGTGTGTGTGTGTGTGTGGACAGCAACACATTAGAGATAGTCATTCATTAACAGTCTGTTCCTCTGTCTTCACAGAGCGAAAAAGTTTGTAGAGTAAAAGTTAAATAACATTCAGAAACACAATAACTGTTTCTACTTAGGGACGACCAGTAGTGTAGTGCTGCTGATGTTTCATACACACTTTGGTACGTACATTACAATCAAACAAGCATGGCTCACTTCCCAAACTTACCTCTGTCTATCCCTCAGGAGTTGAGTTAAAACCGTTGATCATCTGTAACATTTCAGAAAACAGTGTAAAACATCCATTTCACAGTCCAAAGCTCAAACACACTCACTTTACTATCATATTAGACAAAAAACAACATGTTCAGTTTCAACTTAATGATTATCAGTTTTAGAAGTAGATTTGATTAATCCGCATCTAGATTTATATTTTTTAGAAATAAGATGTAGTCTGACCACACACACACACACACACACACACACACCGTCACATATATCCATGAGAGCAGGACAGTAAATATGTCAGACTGGGTTAGGATGCTGTGGCTGAAGAGAGGGGAGGACAGGAGGACACCCTACAGTGACCACACAGTGATGCCCTACGGGGGCTCTGACTGGAAATGAGCAAGTGCTGCGACACACACACACACACACACATACACACACACACACACACACACACACACACACACACACACACACATGTGGAGTCCATAGTCACCTTCAACATAGTGCAGCATGTGTTTCACACCAACAAGATCAGTCAGAAAAGCTCACACCAGTGGCTTTTTAAATAATGCGGCTAAAATCTCAAGTACATTTGTTTTGCTTCTGCCAGTAACTCCTCCTGATCTCCTCCATCCACTTTGTCCTTCTCTTCTCTCTTTTAGTCTTCATTTGCAATTAAACTTCTTTGTCTTCCTACCACAGAAACATGGCCATAACATTTTTATTATATAATAAGTCCCATATTGTAGAGAGAGAGATTTACATTGTTTTTGTGATTATAGAGCAGCTATAGGTGTTAACTGAATACTGAGAAAGTATCAAAACACTCAATCCATGCAGAGATGCACACAGCCTGTATTCAGGTAGAGTGCATTAAAACAAGCTGACAGGGCTTTTGAAAGGTTGTGATGGCTCGACTATAAGGTCACGGCTCACAGACAGACCTGACCATTATGATTCCCAGGTCAAATACTGCTGCTTTTGGCATTTGATACGGATGAACAAGGCACCCTTCATCATCTGTATGAGACGCTAATGAGTAATGTAGTATAAAGAGCGAAAAAGTCCATGTTGGGACACTGCAAGGGTGGAATGACGGGTCAGACACAGGAATTTCATCCAGGAGACCAAGGCTCATGTGTGTGTGAAACCAAAAGTGGAACTTATAACCTAAACCATCATTATTTCTTCATTATTAACCAAGTAGTTTTGGTGTGTAAACCACAATGCGACTGTTTCAGAATGCTAACCATGTGTTCATTATTGTTACCATGATGACAAAGGCCCGTACACCTGTGGCAAGGACAGGCAGTGGGTCTCATGCAGACACCGAAAGGACATCAGTGTGTGACGACCATTTGGAGCGAGGAGGTGGCCAGAACAGCTGCTCTGAGGCCGAGGCCATGGAGGGGTGCCTCGTGTATCGGTATCAGATGCTGAGGGGTGTGACAAAGCAGTGGTATTTGACGGCCTGGGTCATGTTAGGCATGCCTTCAGCATAGTGTACCTGGGTCCACCATCCTCCATCCACCACCTTAACGGTACCGTTGGGGTTAGGTTAGTGGTTACCGTTGGCGAGCGTTCACATGGAAATACTGAGGGGCAGTCAAGAGGAACTGAGTGAACGTTAAGCCTCATTTGCAGCCAAATAAATAACAAGAGTAGCAGGTTAGATGCCAAAAATTCTGTGTGTTGAATCAGATTCT
The DNA here is from genome assembly GCF_042242105.1 of Pempheris klunzingeri. Lineage (NCBI taxonomy): Eukaryota > Metazoa > Chordata > Actinopteri > Acropomatiformes > Pempheridae > Pempheris > Pempheris klunzingeri. The sequence continues at coordinate 28,388,186 of NC_092018.1, forward strand.
GTGACGTCTATAGAAATTTAACAGGTTAACAAAGGGTGAGGGGGAGCGTGTCGAGGTCAGGCTGAGGTCAGCTGAAGTTCAGGTGAGAGAATCTGATGGTCCACAAAATTAAGTGTAATACTGATAACTATTTCATGTTGCTGTTTGTGAAACTTTATACTGTGGGATTAGCGAGCAAGCATTAACTTAGTGGTAAACATAACACAAAAGCACATTGTGCCTTGAAAAGGAAATTGCCGGATTGCTGCAATTTAGTTAGCTTGCTGAAGCTAATGTTATTCTCTATATAACATCTTACTGCTAGCATTACTAGTACTTTATATAATGTCATCAGTGACCTGATCGAGCTCAGGTGTTCCTGGACCAATCAGAGGGGGAAGTTATTGCTGGACAGGTGTCATGCCTCACTCCTGTATTATGCAAAATGGACTTTTTAATGTCTTTTAAACATAAATGTGTGTACTCACTATGCTGTTACTGTGATTTCTTTTTACCAGAAATAACTACTTAACTAATATTACAGGAAGCTTGTTGTTTGATATTAATCATCCTATTAATTACAATGGTAATTGTTTACATGATGTACTCACTGTGCTACATGCACATGCAAACACATTTCCTCTGTAGCTCCTCACAGCAAACACTTTATTTTACTTCACTGGGCTCTTCGGGTCACTTCTGTACCTGTAAAGGCAAATTTAAAACGGAGATAATGTTTAAAGAGTTTAAGTTTCATGCCAACCAAACATTATGTGACAGAGAGATATAAATGACATCAGCATGCATATTCCAGTAGGACTCACAGATAAAAGTATGAATCTAAAAATGAGCATAATGCATAATTACTCTTCTTTTCATATTAAGCTGAGTTTTGTCTGCTTCATTGGTAGTTCTGTGCCCTCTGTGGGACCTCTGACATTTGTAAATGTGGAAGGAAGCGTGTGGACTGGTAGTATTCACCATTCGCTCCATATCTTCATGCAGTGACACCAGTGCACCAGGGGGCAAAAGCTGTGTGAGTCATTGCCTTTGTTTTTCCAACCAGTCTGGCAAAAGTAGGATTTTGGATTTTTAAAAAGGCAGTTTTAACTACAATTGATACTCATGACTGTAAGTGTGAAATGTCAGCATTTTGGGACAGAAAAGAAGCTGTTGTAATATATTTGATAACTGATTGAACAAGAGAGCCTAAATGTATGTTTTTAGACAGTAGCCATTAAGTATTACACATTTTTCCTCTCCACAGTGGAACTCTGAAAATAATGGCTTTGCATGTTAATCAGCATCAGTCAGGTGCTGTGTGGCAGTAAAGATAAGATATCAACTTTCTGTTCCTAATATGTGTTCAAGTGTCACAACTTCCGTTTGCTCAATACAGCTATCGTCATTAACCCAACCTGGTTTTGGTTTATGATGATTGAGTCAGGCGGCTTTATGATCATAAAATAGTGAGTTGATTGAATGTCAGGTGTAGCCGGCTTTTCGTGGACATTCTCTAAGTGCATCAGAAATATTAGCATGGTGCACTGGAGGACAGAAATCCCACCATCTATCATATAAGTTAATCAACAGGACCAAAGTCACACAAAGTAACTCCTTCCCGTTCTGTGCTGGAATCTCTTTGTGTCTTTCTCACTTTTTTCTTGCCACATACCCTAGAGAAAGTGTATTTATTTGCCTCTCTCTTCATTCCTCTACATTTCCCCTCACCAAAAGCCAGCCAGGGTTCAGTCAGCATGGCAAAGCAGGGGCGGCGTCTCCGGCTTTTGTCTCTGTGGAGAGCAGGGGTTGTGTGGTTCCTAATTGCTGTGTGCCAAAGAGACCTGGGGAGCCAATCAAAATGGCCAATCTCTAAAGACGAGCCAAAACTAATTTGGTAGCAATATAACATCCTACACCTCGCTCTCCATCTTTCCTTTCTTGCTCTGTCTCCCGGTGGCAGTCAAGGGTTCATTTCTGTGCCACTGTGGTCATGACCTCTCCCTCTCTTCCTCTGTGGCTTCACCAGGAGTTCATCTCTGATGCCTCTTTGGTCGTGACCTCGCTCTGAATGATACGCTGATGAGAGCGGTGACACGACTGGCGCAGGAAAACAAATCCTCTCCCTGTATTTATTAAATTCTCTGTGTTTCTGTATCTTCAGTCACTATCTTGTCTCTGTAGTGTGTGTTTGAATGTGTGTGTGTGTGTGTGTGTGTGTGTGTGTGTGTGAGTGTGTGTGTGTGTGTTTGTAGGAGGGACACACCTCAGGGAGCGTGAGAGCGGAGCAGCTGTGGTCAGAGAGAGAACACACACGTTAGCTTTGGGTTTCATCCTTGGCTTGTTCAGCAGGGAATCTGGCAGCCTGCTGAGAGGCTGAGAGTGTGTGTGTGTGTGTGTGTGTGTGTGTGTTGGTGATCACATGTCCGTGTGTGTTTTGTGTCCTGTCCTGTTACACACCTCATACCTTTTGCTTTGTCACTATCTCCATGCTCTCTCTCTCTTTCTCTCTCTCTCTCTCTCATTGCTTTTCTCTCTCTGAGGATCCACAACTTCAAAAGGCAACTTTAAAAAGTGTATATTTCACACAGTCAACAAAAGCATGGCTGAAAACACACACACACACACACACACACACACATTGGCACACATTTCTTTCTGAGAACACACCTAGCACCACAGTATCTCTGCAGGACACAAAGCCTTCAGAGAATAAAAAAACAATTGCTCTTTTATATTTCAGTGATACTGGCGTTTATGGCTGCCAAAGTACCGAGCAGCTTCCTCGAGGCGAAGTGGAGAGGAGGAAGTAAGGGGGAAAAAAAAAGAATTGATTTTCTTGTTAAAGCCCCCTTCGTGTGTTTGGTGTCTGTACACTGAGAGGCCGATAAGATTGAAGGCGTGCTCGATTGTTTGATTGAATTTGCACACACGAGCTCACAGGCGAGCGGCATAACGAGCATGTTTCTCCGGCGGTGTCTTTGATAGTTGCATTAGCTCGAAGTGAGGAAGCCACGCAAACACAGTTACAGGTCTGAGTGATGCAACCTCAAAGCAACTCTGCTCCAAACTCCTTGTAAGCAGGTCACAGTCACACACAGATAGCAACTAACAAAGGTGATCTGTGGCATGAAACCTCTCCTGATCACAGTGCTTGGAGGTGCGTCTGTGCGCACACGTACAGAGTGCACTGACCATCTGTAGTCCAAAGAGTTTTTGATAAAGAAAAAATATTTGTCAGAAGTCACGTGGTGCAAGTCTGTGATACTCCAATAATTGGTTCTACACATTATTCATGAACATTTTTTCTTAAAACAAGCTGGAGGCCTCACATGTACATTTTTAAAATTCAGACTCCATCTGAGAGCTGGTGATTTATATCACATGTGGTTCTCTAAATAATAAAACATATAACATAATATATTGAATACATATTAAATCAAGTGTGATGTATTGCCCAAAGTTGCAACTGTATTTCATATCCAGGTAGCTGAAAGTGACAGACGTCGCTGCTCAGTTTGTACAACATGGACCACATATATATATATATATATATACACACTGTTGCCCATAAAGTTGGAATAAAATGTTTTTCACCTCTTCTCATGAAATGATTGTGACAATGTGATTTATTCTTGATAAATAAAGTTTATATCTTCTCAACTTTATTGATCAAACTCTTCCAAACATATCACAGTGAAACTTAAACCACAATGAACCTTTGCAAACTGTGTATTCAGGCTTTAACTAAATTGGGGGTATTCCAACTTTATGGGCAACAGTGTGTGTATATGTTATCAGTTATACGTGTGTGTGTTGATCTTACTTTCCAATGTCTCATATCATCATACAAAGTATGGCATTGTCTCACAAAAAGTTCAAAGAAATATGTCATATATCAATATATCATTGCTTTTTGTTTAGAAAATGGGGGCCTGTCCATCCAGTTTCACTTTACAAAGTAATAAGAATAAGTATGACTGTTGAGACAAAGATATCACCTCCTTATTTTGATCCTTTTTTCCAGCAGCACGAATAAAACAGAAAAACATCCAACAGATTCTTGACAATTGAGCTTTTTGTACTTCCTCACAAAATCAAAGATTTCCACGGCGTCAAAGGTTTTGACATCAAGCTCCTCTGGCAGCTCAGGTGGCTCTCTTGGAGCAACGTACGTCTGCAGATCGCCTCTGAAGTGACATGTCACCAAAATTACTTACAGTCACAAGAATAAAATGAGAAGAGTGAAGTCTGAAGATGATCAATCATCAAGTCAGAAAAATTTGACAGTGGTTAAAGAATGACACTAATGCTCGTGATTATGACTGACTTCTACGCTCCTTAAGCAGCGTTGTTACAAAAAAACACATGTACGGTTGTCCTTGGCAATGCTGCAGTCTGCAGATGCTGAATAAAAATCAAATTAAAATCTTTTTTTATTTTTTGGCAATCTTAGATTTTAAAGTTTTCAGAGATTTCAAAATTTCAGGTTTCATTTTTCTCAAAAGGAGGAGTATGTGAGTAGGAAGTAGATCATTGGGACTAGTATTGATGGTGGACATTGTGACTTTCCTGCCTGCGATTAGAGTGCTTGATTAGACAGTGATAGAATAATGAGAAAAAGTACAATGAAACATCTCTTTTAAAGTATCAGTTGAAATCCAATCTATTTTTATCTATTGTCACCTTGGGACAATAATGTTCCGTTTTTTTGTGTGGACTAATTGGATTTCAAAAATGTATATTGAAAAAAGTTTAATGAGATATTCATCACATGGGGAGCTACAACATGATCACATGCTAAAGAGGACTTTCAGGTAGCATGCCCCCACCCCATCTGCACCCCCTCCATTTCTGCGTTTCATGCCTCCCCACCTCCTTCCACGCCTCACTAACCTTAACAGACGATCGAGTGGTGAAGTTTGATAACACACTCGATCGATTTGCTGTTTTATCAGAGCCATCTCACCTCAGTGGTTTCAAGTGCTCACAACCATCACAGAAAAAAGAGAATCCAGTCTGAGACGTGTTTTACTCCTCGTCACCGTCACTTGTCCTCTTCTTCCTGACCCCTGAGGGAGACGCTCCATTGTTTGAACTCTCTGCGGTCATGGGTCCCCGCAGGGGTCAGCAGAGGTCAAGACGGACATCATTGACCTTCCATCAGGTCAGCTTCCTGGAGATCACCAGAGGGGAGAATACAAGTGGGGTTTTACACACATGCTGAGGTATCCAAACTACACGAGCTTAGTGGGACTGAAGTAGTCCAGAGTGACCGTGTGAGGTAGGATATTCAGTCATGGAGTTTGTACCATTGCTGGCTTTATTTATGTCTTCAAGTAATGACGTTTTACCATTGAGACAGAGGTGTTTCTGAGGGATGTCTGATCTGACATTGTTAATCAGTGCTTTCCAAAACCATTTCACAATGTTACGATGCCGTGGTTAAACTTAGGTTTAGTTAGGTTGTTTTTTTTGGCATAAAAACTATTTGGTTTGGTTTCGGCAAAGGTCATCGTTTGGGTTTGTTGTTCAGTAGTCAGTGAAAGTTAGAAAACATCTTGGTTGGGTAAAGTTGCTAAAATAAGTTGGTTAAGGTTAGGGAGCAATCGCTCATGAGTAAAACAAACCACCGCTGACTATTGGTAGGAAACAGGAAGCCAGCGGAGTCCCTTGTTAAAGTCCAGTTGACCCTCCATCCACATTTAATCTTCTCAATAAGCTAAAATAAGAAATAATATAAATTTTCTCTTTTTTTTTTTTCTTGGTCTGGCCCAGTAATATTGTTGATGTGATTATCACATCAACATGAGACATGTGACATAATTCAGACATGTGAGCAACATGTGAAACTACCTTTACGTTAATAGGTTGTAATAAGTTGTATGTCTTTCCTTCCTTTATGTGGATGATGTTTGTATGGCTGCTGTCCATGTCTCCTGCCTGTGAAAACCTTGTTTTCCTTCCCTGTCGAGTGTAAAAGCCTTCATGAGATGAGTTGGTTGTATAATATATATCAATCAGTGACACAAATTAGAAATTAATTGGATAGAAATGTAATATTTCGAAAGCTTCAAAAATCCAGTGTTTAAACCAAATTACCGTCACATTTTTACTGTCGCAGAGTTGCAGGCGTTCTGTCTAGTCTACATGCAGTGTAAGGGACGGTACCGTGCTCCCTGCTACTTGTTGAAGAATGTGGAGTGTGTGTCCGCTGCCTCTCACCCTCTCTGCCCTGCAGAATGGCTGTTTAAATGAGATTAGTCTTGACAAGTGAACTTCAACTGGTAATAAAAACCCCTCTTTATCTGAAAAGCAAACATTAGAGCCGCCCACCGAATGAATACCTAACTCCTGAATTACCATAAGAATAGCTCAGCTGAGTACACTCATAATGCTTAAACTAACAGCGCAGAACACACACACACACATGCCCAAACACACATACACACACACACCAGCCACGCTAATGAGAAGTTTCGCAGTTTGAGATTGCTGCCCTGTTAGGGGTGGCGGTGGCAGCGTCGCCGTGACGATGAGCAGGAGGAATGTCGAGAAGCAGACAATATTGTTTTGCACCGTCCATCCAACACTCCCACCACCCTTAGCCCCCCAAAAGTTGTCACTCCCACTGTAAAATATTCACAAGACCTCCTCGATCAGGCACGTTAGGACTCAGATTCTAGTTTGATCCTTTTTAAGTTGGTGACAGGATCTCAACCAGAACCAACAGCTTTGAGCAGTGTCTTGTCTCTTCCATCATAATACACTGAAGTCTTCTCACCTTTTTACAGATTCTCTCATTCTGGAAAGACTCCTCCTCCCAATTACCCTGCAAACTTCCCTCTAATACTACCCACACCCAGGGGTCTGGGACCTCCAGACCCCTGGACCCACAGTGGACCCCCGAACCATCCCATGCCAGACCCCCCTTTGTCTTCCTCCATCGCTCCTCAATGCCCCCCCCTCCACCAAAAAACCCCCACAGGACCACGGTCCCGGGCTGACCAGAGCTGCGGCAGGGTGCAGAAAGCAGGCCGTTGGTTCCCAGGACCGCCGCGCACTTGTCATGTAAATGAAGAAGTCACAACCAATTAGAGTAATTGCAGCGCATCGCCCCGTCTTCGCCACGGCTACTGAGCTGAGGAGGGGCATGGGAGAGAGAGGGAGGGAGGGAGGGAGGGAGGGAGGGAGGGGTGGGATGGAAATGTGGGAAGGATGAGGAGGCGAAACAGTGTGGAAGAAACGGGGTGAGGGCAGGTGGAGTGGAGAGAGAGAAGTTAAGATTAAGAAGAAAGGCTGGACATGGTTAGATTTGTAAAAGAAAGATCACGAAGAGCAAGAAAGAAGAGCTTCATTTTTTTTTACACTTCTGAGACACTGATGCTTCAGTCATGTATTTTAAATGTACCCCACTACTTTGTCTCTGCATTTACAAAGTACTTTACACGTCAAGGTTTTACATGCATAGCATTCAATAAGATAACAAGATATGATGCATTGTTAGACTTTAAACTACCCAACAGTATATGCAGTAGTCAGACCAGCTACAATATTAAAATATAACTTGCAGGTTAATGCATCAATAATTTAACAGTGAAAGGAACCATTCTTCGGAGAGAGAGAGGCCGCTTGATACGTTTTACTGCTTATAGCTTTACTTTGGCTTTATAAGATTATTAAAGCAGAACTTGACTTTCATAGTGGAGTATTTTTCCTGAATTTGCATTTTTTTTTCTTGGGCTGCATAAATAATTGGAGTACTTCTTAAAGCACACTGCTGTTACAGTAATTGTTGTTTGTTTGAAAATGAACACGCAGAAATGCAAAAACAAGTACAACAAATACTGAAGCATTATATTTGTTTTTTGCACACAAGAAAGAGAGTAATTGTGAGTCAGTAAAGACGGTGCGTTTCTGCACAAATGCATGTGAGTGAGTGAGTGAGTGTGTGTGTGTGTGTGTGTGTGTGAGTGTGTAGGGAGAGAGGATGAGTGGGTGTATCACAGCAGGTGGTAGGGGCTAATGGAACCCCCTCTGGCCTATCCAGAGTAGGGGGTGATGGTACGAGGGAGAGAGAGAGAGAGAGAAAGAGAGTTCATGTGTGTGTGTGTGTGCTATGATGGTATCCATGCATCTTTGTAGAAAGAGCCGCTACACAACAAGAGAAGCAGAGAGGAACTCTTGGCAAAGGAAACATGAAACACAGCAAACTGGAAAACTGTCATTTTTTTCCTGCTCAAACTAATCAAAGACTGAAAGCATTCAAATGAGCGTGATGAAGGAGTGAAAGTGGATCTTCAGAGTGAAAAATAAAAGCTTTGGGTGAAGGGAAGTTTGTGAGAAAGTGGATAGAGGGAGGGAGAGAGATGGACAAAGAGAGAGAGAGAGAGAGAGAGGGAGAGGGACAGCCATAGCCTTGCCTGAGGCTTCAGCCTCCACCTCTGTGGTCAGCATTTAATGTAGTGTCTCCCATCCATCCATCCATCCATCCATCCATCCATCCATCCATCCATCCATCCATCCATCCATCCATCGCATCTCTCTGTCTGTGTGCTTCAGCATAAAGCCTCATCGCCTGAGGCAACCTATACAGCTTACACAAACACAGCATGGGTATTAAAGTCAGGGAGCTTGTGCACATGAGTGTGTGTGTGTGTGTGTGTGTGTGTGTGTGTGTGTGTGTGTGTGTGCGTTAACGAGTCTGTATGTCTGAATAAAAGCCACTTGTGCGTCGTGTTCGTTGAGATCCCAAGGGGTCTAGACAGCTCCGCTAAGAGAACGCCACTTTTAGATCCCTCCCTCCCCCCACCGCCTCTGAGGGGAACCTATACTTCATTTTAAGGCGCACACTTACTGTCAGTGCTTATACAAAACATATTCAAACAAAGCAGAGAAGCCAGGGTTTAGAAGATGCAGACTGAAGCAGTAACAAAAAGACAATATAACATGGCTCATATCTCCTACTGATTTCTTGACTGGGTGATTGTTTTACTGCTTTGGTAACAGTTTGCTACAGACTGCCAGAGGTTGAACCACAACAGTGAGAAGGAAGGGAAGTAGGAACACAAAACAAACCAAAGGATGTAGCCGCTGGTTCCTCAAGTGTTTTTGCCCTTTCACTATTCCCATTTCAAAATCAAACAATATCTTCAGTGTCTGCAAACATAGAACTCATAGAAAGATGGGACTCTACTGGATAATGTCTCAATACTATAGGTTTATGTTATGGAAACCAGTTTTAATTATTTCCTCTTTGTTTCTGAGGAATCATGTTTTCTTCCTCATTGTGTAAATACTACAGTACCCATGAGCCTCAGCCACTCTTGCTGATGACACAAAGTCAATCAGAAGCGCAAATAAGTAGTAGTGAGGCCAAACAACTTCCTTGCTGAATTTTTTTTCGAACAAAACACGGCAACATAAATGCTGAAGTAATCCTAAAAGGAAAACTGATCCAGAATCCAAAACTGAGCTGTTTTAAACTGTAGGTTCTGTTTTCAGGTTTCTCAGCGCCATCATCCTTAGCTTAGTGGTGCACAGACAGTAAGGGAATTTAAAGCTCGGTGATCAGAGGCTTTCAACATCCTCTCAAAGAAAAAGATATTTGATAATGTAGTAGTAATGTAGTAGTAATGTAGTAGTAATGTAGTAGTAATGTAGTATTAATGTAGTATTAATGTAGTGTAATGTAGTAGTAGCATCTTTCTTTCAGTGCTAGAAGATGCTCCAACTGCGAGTCATGTAAGATTGTCTATGGAGAAAATATTTGACTTCCATTCTACATCACAACCATATGAAAGTGTGTCAGTACAAAAAATAGTACAAAACATGTTGATCTTTCATTATACAACGGGAAAATTTTAAAAAGATATTTTTAAGATATAAATAGGTTCAAGTTAATTATCTCTGATCTGAATGAAGTAAGAAGTCATATTTTGTGTTTTATTTTAAAATATACAAAGCTACACACACACACACACGCACACACACACACACACACACACACACACTCGCGCGCAAGCAAGGCTAGGAAGTGCTGTGTGGGAATATTCACACAGCATTAAAAAATAATGTATTGAGACATACCAAATATGGCATGTGTGCACGTGTGTGTGTGTGTGTGTGTGTGTGTGTGTGTGTGTGTGTGTGTGTGTGTGTGCCAGAGGCCTCTCCCAAGGAAAAGTGAAGATTCAATATGTCTGCCTCCATTTAAGCACTGAAACATTCATGGCAGCAGCCAGCATATACTGGTACACACACGCACACACACACACACACACACACACACACACACACAGACAGACACACCTGTGAGCTATGACTGGTAGAAAGATGCTCTCATTTTGTGTCTGTACTGTAAAAATGTTTTAATAAACTACACAGTAACCATGTTGATTTTAACCGCTTTTTACTGCAGAGATTTAAGGAAGATTTTAACTGAATGTTATCAGTGAATTTCCCATGAAATCTGACTCTTCTGCACTTTTAGTGATGCTGCTCTTCAAACCCAAACATTTAGGGCACTATCTTAGAGTCTTCTTTGTGCTGCTCATCGGCCTAGCGAGCCACAGCAATGACTGGAGTGTATATGTTTCTCCTCTTATGAATTATGAACACAGTTAGCTCTTTTGTTTATGAATTATTACTGATCTGCCTCCACAGGATAGTTGCTGGAACAAATGCATTTACTCTGTAACCAATGGCATTATCGCCTTTTTATTATCATACATATTTGTTTTATCGAGAGCAAGTTATTTGGGGTCGAACACGAAACAAAACAACTCATTTCAGAAACATGCTTTTCATTAGGAGGAAACAAATGTTTATTTTACCAGCACTTTGTGAGGAGTCATGAATAAATATGGTGTTTGTCTCTGAGGTAAATAAAACAACAATGCAGCAACATAACAGAAGAGATGGAGATGCAACAGAGATGTGGTTTGGATCTCTGTGGACTTCTGGTCACGGCAGAGGAGGAGAGCGCAGGCGGAATAATACAAATCTGTTAGATTCTGTCAGAACGATCTCCAGCATTGACAATCAGATTCTCTGAAAATGAGACAAAGGCAGTAACTATTCTATAATTACAGTCTAAATCGAAGGAGTGAAGTGAGAAATGCATGATGGGGGGTGACTCCAGACGGGTGAAAAAATAAAAAAGCAAAACAAAAACACAGAGGTCATGAATATGGAATGTGTGTTCCTTTTGATTTAAATATTCATGACATGACGATTAGTATGTCATAACGGCATTATCAGCTTCAGCAGCCAAAAGACGAGAAAAATCTGCCTTGATTGATCTCATCAGGACATCATCAATAATGGATAACTCCAATCATAGTAGTGGGAGAGCTCCGTCGCACACACGCAGGCAGGCACGAGCACATCCCGACATGCACAAACAATTATGACACCATCTGTAATTTAAACCTGCAGTTAAATCAGTCTTACTCCCAATGCAAACACATCATCACGCCACGATTCACCTCCTTTGGTTGCTAAACGAGAAAATATTTATAAAAAATGATAATTTTCTGTAAATCTATTAATTGAGCTCTCCAGCCTGAATTACTGTAAATTCTCAAATAAAGAGCTTTACTCAGATAATGGCTCAAATACTAATTAGCTCTTATCCACCACAAACCAATACAAACTGTTATGACACCAGTGTCCATACCAGTGATACCTGTGGAGCACTTCATTTGATACCTCGTTTGTTTTTTAGATCTGTGTACGAAAAGGACCGAATGCAGGTATTGTTTGAATGGAGAAGCTTCAATGCTACTAAAGGTATCGAGTACTGACACCCAGCCCTACGGGTCACTAATACAGGCCACGCTGGAAAAGGGGGGTGGAATTACCCAGAGACATCCTGTTCTCATTGATTTCTTAACCATTAATTAACTGCAATAGCCTCTACACTAAGTAGCCACTTCATTAGGTACACCTATCTAATGCTGGGTAGGACTTTGGCCTCTGAACAGCCAGAGATTATATAGAGGGATACTTATGGCCAGCAACAACACTCAGGTAGGCCAAGAAAACAATCTCCATGCATCACATCACCAGCACCAGTCTGAACTGTTGACACAAGGCAGGATCCATGGATTCATGCCATGAACACCAAATACTGGCCATACCATCTGTACATCACAGCAGACATACAAATATATGATAAATATGCTTGATAAAACATGGAAAGCTTGGAATAATTCTGTCTGTATTATAAAGGCCAGCATTGTTTTAGGTAAATACTGGGCTTCATTTTGAGAATTTAACTTTTTTATATACTTTTTTATATACTTGAGATCCGGTTTGATTACAATGAGAGAGACGTAGACATGTGAGCCAAACCTGGGCACAGGAAACCATAAATGAGGGCCAACCAGTGACACCATGTAGAGCTGAGAGGGCTCCGCAGTGAGCATGGAGCCCACCCCACAGAAATGATACAACAAAACAAATAATGCTGAAAGCCACTAAGAAGCATGTTAGTGAAGGAACGTTTGCTCCTGCTGCTGTTCTCCTCTCCCTCCCATCCCCCCGTCGCCTGAGGAGACAATCTAAAGCAGACAGATCATGATGATGAAGATGTGTATTTTGGTAAGAGAAATGTACTTGGCTGTGCGTGTGAGTGTGTGTGTGTGTGTGTGTGTGTGTGAGAGAATGGGGATGGAGGGGGGGTTTCTGAGGATGGGAGCTGTGGGTGGGTCCTTCTTGTAAAGTGCTCCATTTGGGCGCAGAGATGTCCTCAGTGTCTAGACAATCCTACATGTAAAACTCATCCGTACACTCTTCTGTGAGCCTGTTTCTCTCCCCAACGTCTGAGTTGCTCCCTCACTCTCCCTCCACCTCTCTCTCTCTCTCTCTCTCTCTCTCTCTCTCTCTCTCTCTCTCTGAGACGTACAGTAAGTCCTACTGTACTTAGACGTCATAAAATTTACATGAATCCTCTCCTCAAACCACAGAAAGTCTTTCTGCTTGATGCTGGAAGCTAACGTGACATATCATAATAAATGTCTTGCAACAGTGAACTGCAGAGACACGGAAAGGTTTATATCAAGTGTCGTATTACTTTGGTGTTTTCACCCTCCTGTCTTTTCTTCCTTTTTCCATCCCTCCTGCTACAGTCTAGTTGCTCATTTTAGACCACGCTCTGTAGCCTCGGGGCTGAAGGCAACGCTTACAGTGTCTAGCCTCACTGCAGCTGGGCCTGTTTGCCACACAGACCACACACACACACACACACACACACACACACACACACACACACACAGGCAAACACTGCTGGATGCAACCACGAAGTATATATTCAATCCAAACTCCAAACAGCCTCATAGCAGCTGTAAACCTGACACTAAAAACTCTTCCATGCTTGGCTGAGTTGCTCTTGTGGTTGACTTGCTCATCCTCAGTAAAGCTACCTCTCTGGGAAAAAAATTCAAAGGAGTTGTTTTCCATCCAAATGGACCAAAAAAAAAGTGCCTTTTCTTGTATGCTTCCACTCTGGCAGGTTTGTTTTTGGAAGTGGTGGAAACCAGGAGTGATTTTTCTCTTCTGCATCTCAGCTACAATAGGGCAGGTGTCTTGTCTTAGATTACTCGTGAGATTACTGTCAGACCTGCCGCTGCTGCTGCCAAATATTGAGAAAAACCATATCTACACACACACAACCACACTGGCATAGCTGATACACACATTGTATTCACCAGGACAAAAACAAGGAAATAGGAGTGTTTTTTTCATGCACTATCATCTCTCTTTGCTAATGCTGCTTTTGTTCATGTTTAGGAAGCAATATCAGACCTGGGCTCATATTTCCTATTCAGATACAGTCTATGATCCCACTGTTCAACCCTGTCTCCTGAAAATTATGTTCATGTACAACTGATTTGCATCTGCAGATGTCAGAATAAAAGTAATGTAATGCCTCCTAGACTACAGTGTTCATAATGTTATCAAATAATATAGTTATATTTGTATTGTAATAGACTTTGTATTTGTGTTAAAGTGCATATGCCACAGTGTTGTTGTGTTTGTGTTGTCTGCTGTGATCACGTCTCGCAGTGCCTCATTGACTCAGTTGTGTGTCTGTGTGTGTGTGTGTGTGTGGGCCGGCAGTCTGTTTGTTGTATTTCCATGTGTCACATTGAGTCATCAGTGCGGCTGTCATTGCCATAGTGACTATGCAGTGACATATGCCCGCTCCTTGGCTCCCTGACTGACAGGACGGTTGCCGTGGTGAGGATGTTGGAACAGATCACACCTCGCCCTCTTCCTGCCTCTGAGTGACAGGCGGCCTGACGTTCATCTCTTCCCCCCTTTTCCGTTTATTTACTACAAGCTTTAGTAATGGAAGGACGAGGCCTGTCCTGAGTGAGATAAAACCAGATGATCCCCTCCATTGTGGGCTCAAACTGACCAAGGCCAGACGATTAAAAAACGGTACAAATGATGGAGGGACACAACAAATTAGATCCCTTTCCATTATATTTTCTGTTTTCCCTTGTTTTTCAAAAACAATTGGCTCTGTTTTTGTCTGTATGTGCTCACTGCAAAGTGCAGATTTCCCCCCTCTGTGATCCTGAGGTGATGTTATCGTGTGCCAAACAACACACAGACGTCTGCGCTGAAACAACACCAGATCAGCCGCACTGCATCCCAGGACTTGTTCACTATTGATTTCACACTGAGTCAATTTCATTTCAAATAACACCTCCTTTAGAACAAAACAACAGACTTGTTTCTGAACATGAGCAAGCTGAGAAAAGAACACAGGATTGGGCGGACACAGCTGAAGCTTCTGATGTGACCTCTGACGAAGACGTGAGCTGTAACCTTGGAGATGAGAGCATCTTTTTATCTAACTAAGCTGAGACCTACATGGCCCTGCTTGTCCCCTTCTTTAACAACTTTTCATATGTGTGTCCAGTGTGTTGCCTCTAACCATAAACATTCAGTATTCACTGGCTGAGTGTGGAGCTGGAAAAGGAAGGAAGTAATGTTGTGTTATGTCCTTATGTGTGCATAGAGAGCTCACACACAGTAGCACACAGGCCATGTACACATGTACGCTTCAGCTGAGAAAGTTTGTTCGACGTCCTTGACGACTGAATTCTTCTGTCTCACTAAAGTGTCCGTTATGCAGCAGATTCTGGGCAAAGATAACATTTAAAAATGATATTTAGTTATTTGTTAAAGCAGGCTTACATGTAAAAGATATCATTTATAGAAACAGTAATGTAGTTTGACTAAAACAGTACAGTTACAGTACAGGATGCATCCAGTGTGCTGCTATAGACAACGTTACTTTATTCTTTTTTCTTTTTTTTTCATCTAATTTGAAATTTAAAGTACAGTCTTGACCTCTGAAACAGCAGTTGACAAAACAATCTCACCTCAAGGTCCATTTAGTAGCTTTTCTAGAGCTTTTGATCACATCACATGATCTTCACCTGTGAATCAAGTGTAATGGAACAGTAGATGTTCACATTTCTATTTTTGTGAATAATGAATGTTTTACACATTATTCACTGTCATTAACATATATGTAGCTACACCATGATCAGTTGGAACACACACTGTTGCCCTTAAAGTTGGAATAATTGTTCAATACCCCCCATTTTTCATAAAGTTTGATCAATAAAGTTGAGAAGATATACACTTTATTTATCAAGAATAAATCACGTTGTCACAATCATTTCATGAGAAGAGGTAAAAAACATTTTAGTCCAACTTTATGGGCAACAGTGTATAAAACAGCTAATGTAACCTCTTAATAAATACCACCAAGTTGAATATACAAGTGAGCCCATGAAGGTCACAGTGCCTAACAGTATGTGTGCCTGTTTATGTGGAGACTTAACTATCCGTTAAATGCTTCTCTGTCGTATAAAAATGAATGATTGACATTTAATCTCTGAGTTTTACTTCGTTTGGATTGTTAGTTAGATGTGAAAGCCTGGTGGCCTTCAAAAGGTGCATGACATCATGAAAGACCTGAGCAAAGAGCCATAAGTAGAGAAACTGCATGAGGGCTACAACTCACTGTACACACATCTTAATATTGTATCAGATGCACTGACAAGGAGACAAAAACAATTGTAGAGAAAGGCCCCAGATAGAGCGCTGCCATCAGTTATGACAGTGCACAATTCTTTCAAAATGTTCACAATAGTAACAGCACACAAAATTTGATATT
The DNA here is from genome assembly GCF_042242105.1 of Pempheris klunzingeri. NCBI lineage: Eukaryota > Metazoa > Chordata > Actinopteri > Acropomatiformes > Pempheridae > Pempheris > Pempheris klunzingeri. Next base: position 28,404,369 of record NC_092018.1, read on the forward strand.
CAAACACTCAACAGATCAACAACAGCAAAGACGAATCCAATCCAAATGTACAGTGAAAAAAAAACACAAAAACGGAGTGAGAAATATATAAATATATATAGATATAGATATAATGTATATATTAATGTTTCAGCCTGGGTTTGACTGATGAAGGCAGATGCATTCTAAAGAAAAACAGGAACATTAAATAAAGTAAATACTTAACCTTTATCCTTGTGGACTGAGAGATGGAGACATAATGGGTATATTATGTATATCCAGTTAGGGGCTTTATTCATTAGCTGCTACATTCACATGAGTAAATGTCGCGGAATGTGTCACTATCTATAATTTACATTTTTGTGTTTGCATCCCATTGTCTTTTGAGAAGCACAAACGAGTGCGTCCTCACTGACACAAAGAGTGTCTCTGCAGCTCTCTAATGGGAGAACAAGCTGTGTGAAGAGACAAAATGTCACCAGGCGGTCCCCACTCAGCCACCTCCCCACTCAGGGCATACTTAGCATTTAAAGCCTCCCCCCTCCACCCCATCCTGAAAAAGGCGTGCTAACATTTAACGGTGGGGGGAAGAGAGGGAAAGGACGCACAGACGGGCTTTAGCCTGGCAGGCAGGCAGGCAGGCAGGCAGGCAGGCAGCAGATTCCTCCGGCCCGTAGTGGAGCCGTGGGGAAGTTTTTAATTCCTCCACCCTTATGGTTCATTTGTCCTCCAGATCCCCCATGTGAAGCTCCAGGATGACCACTCATGTGTGCACTGCTGTTGAATTATTAACAAGAGTGATAAGGGAAGGCGATGGGAGGATAGAGACGAAGGGAGAGCGAGGTGAGAGGAGGAGGGGGAGGAGGAGGGGGAGGAGGAGGGGGAGGAGGGGGAGGAGGCGATGCAGGGGGGACAGCAGAAGTGAGAGGGGAGTGAGGAGTGAGGGGAGAGGATAAGAGGTGTGGAGATGTAGTGGGGAGGTGAGAGGTGAGGTGAGAAGAGCAAGTATAGGTGGGAGAGTGATGAAGGACGGGTGAGAGGAGGATGAAGAATGAAAAGGTTTTTACAGTAGTTTCTGTTTTAATAAATACACTAAAAGCTTTAGTTGGTGTGATGTTCAGTCACTGCTGTTGTGGATTTATTCTGTATTTTCCCCTTGAAAAGTAGAAAACATCACTTGTGCTACACCAGAGGACTTTTTTAATCACAAGTAAGAGCTGCATTGGTGGGCCTAAATACTGTGCCACAGACATAGAAACACACATGTAGATAATGTTATTGATTATTAAAATACGTAATCAGTGTGCATGTCTATCTGTCAGTATGATTATGAGGTTTTATAATCCCTTTGCAGAACATACAATAATAATTGTAGCAGTCTCTTGTGCCTTAAACTGTTTCTAATGGGCAGCAGGGAGCGACTGTACTGGCCCCAAAAAGAAATCAGAATTTATGGAAATTTATGAGAAAATCAGCTTTCCTTTTACTTGATTTATTACCTCAGTAAACACCTAATAAGTTTCAAGTCTTCTTCAATACAGCTACATAATCGTTTTGTAAGTTATGGTCGCATTTAGAGTAAAATAGACCATAAAGTAAAGTATGTTTAAGGGGGGGTGCTGCCTTGTGACTGACCAATGAGAGGTGGGTCATGCCTAAACCCAACCAATCACAGATGGCGTCTTTGCGTGACGGACATCACATCTGGCCAAAATGGCGACGGCTGAAATGCCTTGAAACTTGAAACGCTAATCCACAAACCAGTGGGTGACTTTCTGTGGATGAAACTGCCAGAAGGGTGGGACTGAGAGAAAAACGTGTAATTACAAATCCATGTGCTCCTTCAGCACCACGGACAGCACCATGGATTTATCAATACACAGCACAGTCTGGGGCCCTTCAGATGGTCCATCCATCTATTGTCTATACTGCTTATCTTTAAGGGTCGCGGGGGGGCTGGAGCCAATCCCAGCTCACATGGGGTGAGAGGTGGGATACACCCTGGACTGGTCACCAATCAGTCGCAGGGCCAACACAGAGAGACAGACAACCATTTACACTCGCATTCACACCTTCAGACAATTTGGAGTCACCAATTAACCTAAGCTGCATGTCTTTGGACTGAGGGAGGAAGCAGAGCACCAGAAGAAAACATTCAAACTCCAGACAGAAAAGTTCAAGGTTCAAACCACAGACTCGTTTTGATGTTGCCTTCTAAAACCAGCCAAGTTGCTTTCATCCTTCTCCAAGTTGCTTGGGAGGTTGCGTTGATGTGGCATCTGCCGTTACTAAGCAACCAAAACTGCACAATATAAAAGTTTAGCTGAGCATAAAAAGATCAGAGCAAACAGTGGAACAAATTTAGTGTGCTAGCACAACCATTAACTGTTTCAACTAGTAACATAAAAGCAAAGCAGCGTATCATCAGGCTCTCCAGTCAGCTCAGGTTCTGAGCTGATATGTCTCCCGCTGTTGTTCTTTCTGTTAGTAACAACAGAGAAAGACTTTAATACGTTGTACAGCTCCTGGTTTCCCTGAACAAGTATAATTAGCCACGCTTCCTTCTTCAGTTCAGCTGAACCACAACCAAATGTTGTGATGTCCGTGAACACAAAGGGTGAAACAAGTTCTTAATTCTTGTCACATGACCTACGGTGAGCTGGCTGCATTCGACAAAAATTGAGATTTTTCAATGTTCACTGCAGATGTGGTGACAGTGTCGCTTTTGGTTTTGAGTGTGCCCCCCCCCACAATCCTCCCTCAAAGTTGCTTACTGCTTACAGTAATTGTACATTGTTAATGTATGTAATGTGGCTTCTCCTGGGAGGCATACATGATGAGTTCAAGAATGGTTGTGACATATTTTATATTTAATGACATATCTAACATTCACAGCTGCCTTCAAACTGTTAATAAATGTATTCAGAATTCTTGAACCTTGATTTTTTCTGGAGCTTTCAGCTACATGTTGTGGCCTTTATCAGAGAAAGGAGCTTTCTGAGTAAGTATTCAGAAATAAATAGGCGCCTCCTAGATAAATATAAATAATGTAATTGATAAGTGTGATAAATAAATAATCCATATTTCATACAATAATCACATATTTTCAGCTGTGTTACAGTGACAATCAGTCATCAACTCAAACACCAGCTTGAGATGTTTAACAGGACGAGCAAACATCATCAACATCAGAGGAAAAACATCGTGAGGTGTTTCTATATTGCTTAAAATCAAAATCAAAATTGTGATTTAGAACAAGAATGACCTTCATGATGGAGTTTGGTTAAAAAATAGCTGCAGTTTAGTCTCAACCTGAGAGCAGTTTTTATGCAAATCACGCTTTTTGTGTATATTAATGACACCAAAGGCTGAGATACTGACTTTTAGGTCCTAGTCATGCCCACCGATACCCTGTATCCTACATTTCCCATAATGCCATGGTCTATTAGACGATTCCTGCCTGGTAAATACCCACTACTTCCAAACTCTACAGTCCTGCTTGTACAAAATAGCTCCTCCGCAGCCATAGGAAGACATCATGCAACTGTTTTCACAGTATAGGTAGTACTCCTCAGTGGAGTGGAGTCCTTTGGAAAATGAATAATATACACTTACTTAAAAGGCTAAACTTCAGTATTTGCAATTACCTGGGTTTAGGAAATTCAAATCATCACCAGTGTGAATTGTAAAATAAATGTATAAAGCATTCAAATCAGTGTGCGTGAATGCTTGTGCATGTTTAGCTGTTTCCATATTGCAGTGCAGTGCATGGGGGGTAGATGGTGTTGAAAGGTGATACTTGTCTCCTCAGTGACCCGCTACCTTCACTGGATCCACTGTACAGTCTCAGAGTGATCACATCTCTATTGTCCTATACAGGGGGAGACTGGCAAGACCTGCTGCCACGTCACACACTTACCACACCATTGTACTCTAACCCAATTATGTCCTCATTGCAGCACACAGGAGGAGAGTGATGCAACACACACCAGTCAGTGTCTGCGACATCATTGTCACACAGTGACATTACCTATGTATGTATGTACAGCATGTACAGCACACACACACACACACACATTTGTATTTCTGTACTTGCTTGTGACAACCCGAACCTAAATCTAATTCTCACCTGAACTTTAAAAGCAAGTCTGAATCCTCAAACAGCCTTTTAAAGGTCTCTACGAAAGTGAGAACCGACCAAAATGTCCTGACTTTCCAAAAATCCTCACTCCCAAACTCAAACTGGTTCTAACAAAGATAGATGCACACAGTATACACACACACACACACACACACACACACACACACACACTCATACATAAATACAAGACAGAGTAAGACAGAAAGAGTGAATGCGCTGATTAGTCTGGAAACGTGTGCGTGCATGTGTGTGTTGTGTATTTTTGTGTGCTAGTGTGTATGTGTGTGTGTGTGTGTGTGTGTGTGTGTGTGTGTGTGTGGGGGGGGGGGGGTATCTTCCTCAGGGACACACACACATGCACATACACACGCAGTGTCTGGGGGGTACAGTAAGCCCTGGTGGATTTGTAGAAAGGCCCGGATTGTTCATTAATAAAGAAAGGATGAAAACGAGGGAGAGAGGTGGTGTGTGTGTGTGTGTGTGTGTGTGTGTGTGTGTGTGTGTGTGTGGGGAGGGGGGCAAGGAGAGTGGGAGAGAAAGAGAAGGGGAGAAGAGGGAGGGAGGAGGAAAGGGGGAGGAGGGGGGGCTACACAGTATTAGACAGTAATTAAATAATCATCTGTGTTGCTCTCGTTTAAGCCCTCCCCTCTTCCTCCTCCGCCTTCTCCTACAGCACTAGCGGCCACAACACCTGTCACAACTCATCACCCTCACACACACACACACACACACACAGAAAGAAGAAATAACATCAAAGCCACACACACACATTATAGACACATAGTTTTATAAAATATATGCACTCATACAAACCACACATAAACTACATATACTCATATATGCTTGTGCACATGATAAAGCACACGGGGGAGAGGGTATGAGTGTGAGAGCGAGGGTCTAGGGTGGGGTGTATCTAGTGTGTTTTGGGAGGCAGAGAGGTTGTCAAACTAATTTCCACCACCCAATCTTCTTCTATGACCGCTCTCCCACCCTCCTATCTGTTTATCCGCCGTCCTTCCTCTCATGTCAGGTAGCCGCTGTCCAGTCCAGGTAGACGCTGCATGACATGGACTGGTGACACACTCTAAAAAGTGTCAGCACTAATTATAAAAGCAGTCCTGAGACAGATTACCACCATCAAAAACCTTTTCAGTGATGGCAGAGACAGTCCACGTGTTGTCTCAGGTCAAGTCCAGTAGAACAAGATGACCTCCTATAGGTTTTAACAAAGCTAAAAGTATCAGCCAGTTGTAAACATGCATCAGTTTAGTGTACTTACCGTAACTATGCGTGTGTATGCATTTGTTATGCAGTGAGGGATTATTACAAATATTACAGGTTTAAATTTTTGGCTCACTTATAATCTGTATGATCCCGTCTGCACATTACTACCAGTGAATTTGAGCATGTGAGTACTCCTCATTAATCTCAATGATGGCCTAAACTATGAAAATAAGGCCCAAGTTGTAATAAACTTCAATTTAATCTTTTGAAACATTATGTAGAATTACACACAAAAACTGGGAGATTATTGGAAACAATATTTCAGTTTTTCAATAACCTTAGTTGAATTTTTATCAGTTTAGCCATTATTACAACTGGTAATCACAATATTTTACTCACCAACTTACAGTGGAGCTCTGGATGATATCACACACATACAACAGTGACGGCATCCTGCCACTCACAAATTGCTGATAAATTGTGCTAGAGGACCTTTGCATGCTGAAAAACGGCATTTGTTTTGATTAGTCAAATATGGTAAATTAATGCAAGAAGAAATTATCTTGCAAGTTGCAAACTGCAGGTTGAATGTTGCAAATTTGGTGAAACTTCCCCAAATAGGGCAAACAGCACGAGTAGTCAGACCTTAAGACGAGGTCGTAAAAGAGAACTATTATTTGAAAGTGAAGCTGAGAATCAACTTGTTATAATCTCCAATTGCATAACTGAGATGTAAATAATAAGGATCGTTTCTATATGCAGATAGACGAACCAGAAGATGTTAGATTTTTTTGCACCATCAGACAGTGCTTATAGTGAAAATACAATGGGCTGACCCCACTTCTGCTTTTTAACCTGCTGCTTTTAAGATGTTAGTGAGCAGTTAAAGCAAAGCTGTAACTGCTCCTTTAATTAACCTCCACTGAGAATATGAAGAACTATAGAACTCTAACATCCCTCATTAGAGCAAGTGAGCCACCACACAGTTGATTTAATATACTGTCCTGTAATTCTGTTAGCATTGTAATCTCCATCTGGCTATATAATAACCACTGGGCATACTGCACATGCATGCCCACACATACACATCGTGAAAACACGCATATGAACACACACAGAATGAGCAGACACTCGCCAACGTACGCTCTCCGAACGAACCCCAACCTGACAGAGAAGTACATTATGTTTAATTACAGTCAGCCATATGGCCATGGGGACTGTTGGCCAGGCCGACAGGGTTCAGCTCTGAGGAGAACATACACACACACACACACACACACACACACACACACACTGCAGAATAAACATTCAGTAGTGTTGCTGTAGATTCATTCTCTCATTCATTGATTCATATTCCTGTGTGCAGCCACAGGGCCTCCCAGTGAAATCCGGCGTACAGGCCAGTATGGCTGCATAATATGGCCTTTGTTAATGTCGATCAGAAAATTGTGCCTCATTACAGCGGGAGGTAAACAGGATTCTGATTAACATCTGCTGGGAATTACTCATTGATTTTGTCTCCTGTTTTTGTGGTGATTATAATGTTGCTGGAAATAATCAATCCATCCCGTGCTGACATAAGGTGTCAGAGATAGATTTGTGGACCTGGTTTCCCACATGTGAAGCCCAGAAAGTGAAGAGCTCGGTATTTTGGGGGAGATTCATGAGTCTTACAAAGTACAAACATGTTGGAACTTCACTTTCTCATAGTTGATGAGAGCTCAAAGTGATAAGTCTGTTTGCAGGACTTTTGCACATAAATGACCATCCGTTACATTCAAGCTCCCGCCACAAAATGTGCGTGCAGTGCAGATTAAGCCGCTAGGTAAATCTCTGTTTTTAGATCTGGTGTTTGCGCCAACATTTCCATGCTGGCGCACCAGTAGTGATGCCTTTAAGGTCAACTGGTAATGACTAGTTTACCAGAGCTGAAGGAGGGAGCAACCATAAAAAGGAAACTTATGACAGATAAATAAATAAATACTTTCTCAGTGTCCAAAGTGTTACACACTGCAGGTTTAACTACAAATCATGGAAAACCTCTGGTTTCTATTTATTGGCCATATAGCTACTATACAACTCAACTAATGGACTCATTTTTTAAACTTGCTTGTAATCCATCATGGTAAACATCAAGTCTGCACTATTATTTTTCCATGCAATGCAATTTACTGTTTGTTTATGTTGGTTTAACATCACTTTATTGCATCACATAAAAACGATTACAACTTTGACAAAAAACCATGAAAGACTTAATGTTTATTGTAATAAGATGCATCACACAGCCTTAGCACACGTTCTCAAGAGTCTGCTGTTCTTGGGATGTGCTTCACCACCGCTGAGCTTTGGGCTAAATGCTAATGTCATTATGCTAACATGCTCACAATGGCAATACTAACATACTGATGTTTAGTAGTTTTAATGTTTGCCATGCTCACCATCTTAGGTTAGCATGCTAAACACAACGTAGCCCACAGCTGAGGATGATAGTTAGTTTTTAGTCTCAAATTGAAAATTTGACATAATAATGGTGGCAGATGAGGTTAAGTTTAGGGATCACCAAAGTGATGAATGGGGATGTGCATGTTTGTACCAAAATTTCATGGCAATCCATCCAACACTTGTTGAACTCGTTCAGTCTGGGACCGGACTGGTGGACTGACCAACAGACGAACATCTCCATCACTTGAGCATTGCTGCCAGAAATCTGCTGCATGCTTTGCATGTCCATGATTTGTAATAGTTATGGTGTTATCCTTTAAACACACTGCTGATTAATCACCAGTGATTATTTAAAAGTAATTTCTTTAACTCCTGCACATCACCTCTCACCTAGTGAACAAGTTAATCTGTTCTCAATTGATTTGTTCCCTAAAAAAAACCTCTCTGTCTTTAAAGACGACTTTTTGGTTCCATTGCACTTTGCTGTGATCTTGCTGCTGATCCAAGAAGCTCATTTTACTGTTACACACATCCAACATCGCTCTTGATACAAGTTAAAACAACCGTATTAAACGTAAAAATGTCTGTGAGAGCGTCACACTGCAGGTCAGCGAGGCCTCAGAAGTTGCGTTGGTTTTGTAAAATTGGATAGAAAACTGGAGAAAAACAAAAAGCTGTCGCCCTGTGTGGACACATGTAAACTCTTGGAAGTTCATCAGCAGCAAACAAACAAACTGGGAAGAACAAACACATCAGAGCTACAGTATCTACAGAAACAGAAAAGCCAGGATGTGATTATTGGAAAGAATGAGATTCTCCATCTATGTAACATAATGAAAAGGAAATATTCATATTAGGCGAAAACAAACTATTGAAAAGCTGCTCATTAAACCTCATAAATAAATGCAAATCATCTTAATTAGTTCGAGGACCTTGGGTGCCTCTGAGCTTCTTCTGCTCCTCTCACTTTTCTCTCACTTGTTTTTTTCCCTGTTGTTTGTTTTCTTGCTGTTATTGTTGTTGTTTTTGAAGTCCTTTCCGCTTCCCCCTCTATCTCCTCCTCCTCTCCATCGCTGCCATTCGTCTCTCTCCTCTCTCCACCCCTCTGGTTTGGTGGTTGAATTTGTGTCTCGTGGTTCGTTCGCCGCTGCACAGTCGACCTGGCATAACCCCCCCGCGGGTGCCCGATCCAGAGGAGGGTGACTGGGAGGTTGGGACGGAGCGGATGGGTGTGGGTGGGAGATTTGGGGTTCTGGTGCCACTTTTTGGCACCTTAGTCGGGTGTGAGCTGGAGCCAAGCTCTCCCAGTGAAGTCAGGAGTGCCCGAGAAAAAAATGAAAATTATTCAGCGCAGGCTTTGGGAATGTGATGGATTTGGTGCGCTGCATCTGAGTAATACTTTGAAAGTATAGCATCCAAAGAGGTTCAAGAAGAAACTGTATGTGGATATATTCTTCAACAAAATTCTAAGAAAACGTGCTTTTTTTTTCCTGTTTTAAATGTAAAATGTTCTTTGCATGCTATCAAATGTTATCTTGTATCAGTCGATCGTATCAGAGCTGTCGTGGAGACGTGGTCGTCCATAGTTTTGTTAAGTGCAACAGCGCAGACTGGGCCTGGGGGCTTTGTTAGGCACAACTTACCACTGTGACACATGCTGCTGTGAGAGGGAGACGTAGATTAGGTGCCCGTGTTGTCACTTGGTGTACCTGCTGTTATTAGTTTAGGGACGCCTAATTGGTCTCTGGTCTATCTGTGATATCTTTATGGACCTCTAATGGGGAATTTTGCTTAGGGAGGAGGATGAGAGGAACAAATAATTGGTCCTGGGGTGCTGCACAGACTCAGGCCCACTGCTATGCTCAATTTGCAATTTACCGGGACACATCACACCTATTCACTTGAAAAAGGTGTTGTAAATCACGCTACTCTGTGCTCAACAGGGAGAACACCTCTCATAGAAACACATGCAAAATACATCAGACTTGTTATTTTCATTTGCTGTTAAATGACAATGTGTTGTGGTAACAAATGCCAGCTCGGAGTGTCGTTTATCTCGCTGGAGTTGGAGACACATTAGACTCTAATGCTCCTACCGATGGATTCCTCAAGTTGTGAGCACGGGGCTTTACACCTGAGACTGAACAAGTGAACAACAGCACCTGAGTGCAAAAATATGCAGCCCAGCATCCCCAGGAACTACATCCATGTGAGACAGGTTCGGACACATGAAGTAGGCCTCATACCAACGTTCTGTGCCGATGCAGGAAGTGACTGATCTGATTGTCTGGTTCTAACCACTGTTAGTTTCCAATTTCCGACCAATTGTCAGTGCTGTTTTTTTTAAAGCTTGACCACATTTGTTCCATAAGTTTAATGAACGAGTCATTTTAACCCAAGCCATGATGTTTTACTAAGCTTTACTAAGATTTTTGCTTAATCCTAACCAAACTAACTCAAACCTAAACAAACCCTAACCTTAGCGTTGTCACATCATTTGAAGGCACAGACATGGAGGTGTCAGACCAGAAAACACTTCAATGTGTTGCTCCGAAGGGCATGGACAGACAACGTATTTTGTCCTTCAATTTGTTAACAGATTCGGTAGAAAATTTGAATTTGAATAACTTTGCAAAAGAAAAAAAAGATTATCATTGAAAGTAATTCAGGGTTTTGCAGATTCATCCATCGATTCCGACAACAACAGCAGCACAGTGTGTACATTTTGAAGGAATCCCAGACATAGTAGGTGGGCTGAGGAGTGCTATGGGATCCGCAGAAGTCAATGTGTTATGCAACATAATCATAGGGTGTGACCCCTGGTTTCACTTACACCGACCTACATACTGCATACAGGCCAGTGACACACATACACACACTGACACAGATAAGGCTGAACCACGAACACAAAGTAGGCACAGGTGTTAAAAATGCATGACCAGTGCTGCACACAATGACTCCCAGTGTGTAACATTAAAGTCAAGATATCATCAGATGTATAAAAGAGGGCGGATTTTCTGTGAATCGCCTGTCAAAGATGAATAGCTGATCGTTTTGAATGAATGTGATCACCTAGTAAATGAATGCAGCTGCTGGTCACAGATCAGCTGCATCAGCTCCCTCCAAGCAGTTATGATTATTTCAATGTTACAAAACACCCAGCGGAGGTCTAATTAGATTAAATGACCAATAAGTCACACTTATTAAGAGCGCTCCTCAACCCCACTCCTCTTAGACAGACCTCGTTCCTTCCATTGGCACCAAGTGCTTGTGATTTCTCATGTTGTTATTCCCGCTACTATAAATTATTCAATATTTGTTTGAATAAATGAACATGAAAAATAATCTCCAATGGCTACAGAAGGCAATAGTTAATTGGAATTAAAGAAAAAAGTTTGAGCCTTCTCTTTAGTTGTTGTTGTGCTTCTTTCTTTTGCACTCTTGCCTTTTATACTTTCTTGCATTGTACCATTGGACTTTTTTCGTCTTTCATGTCAGTTCATTACATTTAATTTATTAATGTCCAATATTTAATGTGCCAAAAATGTCAGATTCAAACAGATGAAAATGGGGCATTTTCTCCTGGTACGAGGGATGCACAAGCTGTTTGCTGCTTCTTGTTGTGACTCTGGGGGCCGAACGAGGGATGGGAGGGGAAGAAACAGAGAGAGAGACAGAGGGAGGGGAAGAGAGCGAGAAAGAGTGAACTCTTCAGTCAGACCTGAAGTTTATCTTTAACCAAGCTTCGAGCTCCCAAACCACAATGCTGCTTGGTGCCAAAAGGCACAACTTTACAGAAACTAACCTCAAAACGGGGCTGGAGTCGACGGGAGGAAGACAGCTTTACAGAAACAAACAAACAAACCTTGCAACCTTACTGTAACTCCGAAAAAGAGCAACTTTCTATGGACTAAACTTAGTGCTGCTCTGAAGTACAAATCAGCTCGACTTCAACTTTTGTATTGCAGTGAAATCTATATTTGATAGATAAAGTGATGTCTTATGCAGCTGCGGTTTAAATATGAAATGTTTTCTTCTACAGCAGGAAAGCAGCACACACACACACACACACACACACACACACACACACATACAAACACACATTGCAGCCATGCAGTTATTGATCTACAAGCGGTTTGTCCTTGATGTCTGTCCCACTGTCACTGTGATCGATGTCTCATTGACTCACAGGGAGGAGAGTCAGCTGACAAACACACAAACACACACCAGCCCACACACACACTTCTGTGATGAATAAGATGTGTGAGGCCACGAATGTGGCTGTCATCACCTTTTCTGTGATCATCTGAGAGGAAACAGTCACATGTGAGCTCCCTGCAGAGACGGTTTTTCCTTCCAGCGTTAGATTTAATGTTATTCTGAATGTTGTAGTTGTTGTTAAGCGAACTGACTGTTTATAAACTGATGAACTGTCTTTATACACTTATAGGCTGATATCTGCAAAAAAAAATCAGATATTGATTAATGTCTCCGACAGGGATCACAACATGGGAAGAGAAGGGACTCGGCCTTGTTGTGTATTTGGATGACTGAGTGAGTGAGTGATTGGGTGAAGGATGACATAGCTAGAAAGAAAACGAGAACCAAATGAATCCCAGTAAAAGACGTAGGGGTGTGTGTGTGTGTGTGTGTGTGTGTGTGTGTGTGTGTGTGTGTGTGTGTGTGTGTGTGTGTGTGTGTGTGTGTGTGTGTGTGTGGTCTTGGATGATGCCACTGATAATCATTTGTGACTTTTAATATGGACATCAGACACAACACACACACACAAATGTAGCCACAAATTTAGAGTTGCTATAGTAACGAAAGGCTAGCACACAATGTTCAAGAGGCGGTTTCTCGAACCATTTGCCAATTTGGTTAATTATGTCTTTGTGCCGGTGAATAGGCCTTGACTCCCCCTCGTTCTTCCCCAGCGCCCCCCGCGCCTGTCCCGGCTCAGGCCTGAGTGCAGCCAGCTGACACACACACACACACACACACACACACACACACACACACACACACACACACACACATACATACACACACATATTGTTTGGGGGGCTGGGTACAGGAAACTGGGAGCGAGCGGATGGAGGTAGGAACATAGAACAGCAGCTCTAATGAGCCACTGGCTGTCAGGAACGGTTAGGCTGCTGCGCATGGAGAGGCGGGGCCAGCAGAGGGGCGGGGGTCTTCACACACACTCACTCACACACACACACTCACTCACACACACACACACACACACACAAACAGACAAATACACACACAGAGTGATAAAGAGCGAGTTGGTCAAGCACGAGTCTCCAAGTCTCATCATGGCGTCTTTTTTCCTAACAGCGTCTTCATCCCTGTCTCTGACGCCAAACCTCCCTCACTGTCACACACACACACAATTCCTGCCAGATAAAAATCCTTACATTAATGAGGAGATGCAGTTTCTATTACACAACATGTTATGGGTGAATCACACAACCTGCGTCACACAGCACTGATGTTTTCCTCATATATTATCGAGCATGCATGTGGAGTCAAAGCGTGTTTGGCGTGTGTTGTGAACGTGCAGCCTTTAGTTCCAGTCAGCGAGTCCTGCTGTCCACTACATATGTTTGCAATGTTTCTCTGCCTCCATTACATGAATGTGCAAACCAGTTCTCATACAATGACAACCATCTGTCAATACATACACACACTCATGCACAAACACCCGAAACGCTGTGAGCTCCGCCTCCTAACCAGATTCCAAGCTGTCTATAAAGTCAGCAGGAAAATCAATGGAGTTCTGACAGAGACAAAAGGCCTGAACTTTTTTTTTATGTTTGTTTCCACACTTTCCTCTCCGGCAGATGTCACAGTAAAAGTTGATGAGCTTCTCGTCCCGCACGTCTGTCGAGATGAGATAGCTGGGGCGCCAGCTGAGGTTAAAGCGATGTGAAACCACACCTGAGACTTGAGGACTCCTCTGCCGATTTCATTCAGCAGCTCCTTCATGTTGTCGTGCAGCGCGAGATCACGCTTTGATTTGGTAGTCTTGACAGTTCAAAAGCCCAGGCAGAAAACGACTGGGTGGTGACTTCCGCTGAGTCCTCGTAGAAAACACAGTTCACTGGTGCACTTCTCTGTACTGTAGACTGTAAATAAGTACTGCAGACAGTGGAGGATGTTGGCCCACAGCAGAACAGAGCAGACCTGCCCCATCCTGGAATAAAGGCACAGATGTTATCAATTATCAAAGGCCTTGGAGTCATTTACTGTACTCATCAGCCCTTCCCTTTGTTTAATTACAATCCTGTCCGGTCTGCAGTCAGTGTCCTCTTAAAGGAATAGGAATGCATTGTGGGTAATACTGAGAGCACATGAGAAGACTGATACCATTCTGATGTCTGTGCATGTGTGTTAGCTTAGCATAAATACTGAAAACATAGAATAAGAGCTAGCCTGGCTCTGTCCTGCCTCACAGCTCACTGAGTAATACATTATATCTCATTTGTTTAATTTCTACAAAAAACAGACTAAAGTGTGGTGTGTGGTGATCAGGGCGGCTTCACTACATTAAGTCTGGCATTCCAGTTTTCTTTTTCTGCCTTTCTGGAGTGTTGCTAGATGGATTTTTGTTTAGCTGTTTCCCCCCTGCTTCCAGTCTTCATGCTAAGCTAAGCTAACCAGCTGCTGGAGACATGAGGGAGGCATCAGTCTTCTCATCCAACTGTCGGAAAGAAAGGGAACAAGCATATTTCCAAAACATATCTTCTATTTTTTTAACGATTGGTATATTGGATGTATCTCCGGGGCTTTCATCGTCATTTTATTTTATTATTATTTTATTTATATAAGTGGTCCTTGGCCTCTTCCTCTGTCTCTGTTTTTCTGCCTGTGTGGGTTTGTTTCAGGGACATTAGTAACATGATTCAAAGACGATTGTGTCAAGGTTTAATCAGCCTGTCTGTTCCCTTCTTTTTCATTCTTTGTGTAGCAGTAGATGAGAAAAATCACTCTCTTTCCGGGGATTCAAGCCATTGCTCAAGGGCACTGGAGCAAGATAGTGACTCCACGTTCAGCTCCAGGCAGCACTGCTGTTCTGTGGCTGACCCTGACCTTTGACCTTTGCTGTAAAGAGTAATTTCTCTACACAAATCAAAGCTTTGGTTGCACTAGTTTTGCCCGATGGTGTGTGTGTGTGGGAGGAGGAAGGGGAACAGAAGGATCATCAGAGGCAGCATTGTCCTGTGATGATGATGATAATAATAATAATAATAATAATAATAATAACGATAATGATGGTGATGGACTGGTGAGGCCAGCTGATAATGACACCCCTTGCAGACAGAGAAACAGCATCACATCAGTGTGATTTTCAAATCTTCTCTGTCGTCGGGTTTGGTTTGTGAACATGATGCACATCTAGACTGACACGCTGAATAATGGAGAGAGAAGACGCAGAGGAAGAGGAGGCTGAGCGACAGCGGTACAGGACGAGATGGATGAACAGGGATGCAGACAAAGATGGAGGAGTGGATGAAAGGGCAGGAGGATGGAGGGATGGAGGAAGTTGTTGATGTTAGAGGAGAGGGCTGTCACTGAGACTCTGTTAATGATGTACAGATGGCCTGTGAGCCTCCCCTCCCCACACCAGTAATCTAATGAGGAGACGTGGATTACCGTTAACTCAGATTAATTTTTAACATGGTGGAGGAGACGGTGATGACAGCCACGATTATTATCATTACCATAATCATTCCCACTTTGTCTGCCACTCTGGGTGTGTGTGTGTGTGTGTGTGTGTGTGTGGTTTATTGGGATGTGTGTGTGTGTGTGTGTGTGTGTTTGCGTGTGGTCACGTGGCTTTGAAAATACTGTATGAACACTTGCGAGAGGTTTTCATGAACCTTGTTCATTTGCATGGAGTCTAGACATGACATCACGTCATCATCCTTTTGTTTTTCATAAACAATATGAATTGACCCTCAGTCAAGCCGGGGCAACATCTCTACATGTAAGACCAGCGGAAAACACAACCAAACATAAAAGGCCTTTTGTCTCAGGATGAGCCAACCAGGAGGGGAAGCAGGAATCAGAAGACTGAATTCCCATCTCCTCGCCTCTCTAAAAGGTTCAATGTGGAGTTTCACAAAGTTAAGAATGCATGGATAATGGGAGGAGAGGAGGGAGGGAGGAAACCGGAAGGAATGAAAGAGCTGAATGTGGGGAAATATATGAAAGTTTGGGTGAAGATATTTCATGGTGAAATAATACTGACGAAGATGTGGTTATGGGATTCATTTGGCTTTTTCAATTACAATAAAATTGGTTATCTTTCAGGTATCGAAAAGATGTGCAGACACAGTATATTATTCATATTATTGTGTTTTAGCTGATAACCTGTTGGCAGGTCAGAGAGCAGCAAACATGGTTCATGTTACAGCAACAAATTACATGCGAGGGGGAAAAAAATGTAGGTGTGGGGGTTGGGAAGGGAAGTTTGCGTGTGTTCCCTGAATTTGTGTGAGAATGTTTGTCAGTGTGTGTGTGTGTGTGTGTGCAGTTGGGGGTTAGGCAAAGTCAGACAGTGTCTAATCCTCACATCCCTCTCCCTTACAACAACAATAATGCAGGATGAGACAAGATAAAATAATCTCAGTCATTGTTGCCTCAGACAATGAATTAAACTGGTGTTTGTTGTTTAATACGAGCTTAGATCACACTGAGCATGCTCAGTGAGCATTTTGTTTAAGTAGTACTACACTAAGGCATACCAATAACTGGAAACATAGGTAACATTACTTATGATAAAAGATCCATCTATAGATGTACTGATGTTAAAGATCCAAGATATTAATATTCTCTATTAACCAATGTTTTCTTTACTTCCTTGTTCTTGATTTTAAATGTCCAGATTTGTGAAAAATGTCCAGACTCAGTGATTCTCATCACCACCACACCTTTTCCCCCCTGTCTCCTTCTCCAGGCATAGGCACTGTATCACTGACACATTTAAGTATTGTTAAACATTGTTAGTGTTACTGAGATGTCATCGTCAGACACACACACTCTTGCACTTACACATTCATCGTACACTGCATCCCCGCCTCCTGATTCGGGGTCTTTGACGCAGGGATGTGGGCGAAGACACTGGGTGGCGAGAGGCAGAGCTGTCACTTTGCCTGTCTGTCTGTCTCTGCTGAGGCGAGTGTGTGCGTGTGTGTGAGTGTGTGTGTGTGAGTGTGTGTGTGAGTGAGTGAGTGAGTGAGGGGTTTCTCTTAATAAGCAGGTCCCTAAAAGCGCGCCGATTACCCCAATTAAACAATGTTCCCATCACCGTCTCTGGGTCCCGGGGCCCCGAGAGCCTGTTAGCCTGTCTGAAAGAGTTGACAATAGGCCAGGCTGACGCACCCAGTCAACTACATGCCACACACACACACACACACACACACACACTCACATATACCCATACACATTAAAGCACAAGCATACATACATACACACTCTGGAGAAAATCTCCACTTTGATACAGTTCTTACAAACGTACATTTCATATTAAAATCTGACTTTCTCATAACACCAGCAGAGACATCAGCTCTCTTTCTAAATATTCTCACTTGATTCTTAAAAATTTTTGCATTGGAAACATGAAAAATGGAAACATGAAGTGGTCTTAGCTTCTATGTCCACTTTTACACTTAAAAACTCTCTCTCACACACACACACACACTCACAGATGTATAAAAATGCAGCTAAGGTTCTCAGTGTTTGACATATTAATATACTGCATACAAACACCTCTAAGCTCTAAAGACTCAGACCAGTAAGCATTTATGAGATGCACAGCCAAGTTTGACGTCAGGTTATGAACAGATATCAGCTAAATGTCAAACTGTTGGCACAGAAGGTCACGCAAATATTTTCAAGAGCAAATACACATCCAAATTGTTTTTTAAAGCACATACACAAAAACAATCCATCCCACCACACAGCCTCACAGCCGACGTCCCCAAAACCATCTTAACATTTGCTTTGATTGTGCACATGATACCCTCCATTAATTACATCTCCATCCACCATTTAAATGTTGTGCTCAAAAAAGTGCCAGAAAATTGGCTAAAAAGTCTGAATATTGCAAAAAAGTTTTTACCTTCCAACATGACTCTCAAAATTGCCAGCTCGCTGTTCTCTTTACACTACACAGCTTCCTGTCTTCTATCTGGAGTATTGAACTCGTTGACTCGATGACTGATCAGCGACACGGGGTCACACATTACAAGATCTTTCACCAGGAAGAACCTCTACGAGTCTGTCTGGTCTCTAAACTAAAAACACATGTGAGAACTGATACGGGAAAGAACCAAATGCCTGGATATTTCCAAAATGGATGACTGCGAGAAACAAGTGGCCCACAAGCCCTCAGGAAGGAATTTTACATAATAGCCAATATGTGTAATTACAGCAAAGGCATCCATCACGTGATGCCATTGGGTCCAAAAAGACGTTGCCGGACGATCCAGGTAATTTTATACCTGGGAAGTTGACCTTTTCTGGCTCCGTGTGCCACTGTGCAAATCTCATAGGAATGAACAAGGGCTCCCCATGGACGCTGTGTCTCGGTGTCTTTATACATCCATGACAGTCCAACTTGTTTGTGCGCTGATTTGCAGCAAAAACAGGAAGAAATAATAAAAGATGTGTCCCCGGATGCTGCTTCAGTGCTCTTACGTGTCTCTTTCTCAATAACTTCCCTCAGCCCATGTACGCTCTCATTGGCCAGAGATCCTTGCATAGCTCCTCAACTCATCCTCAAAACAACTGGATATTTCACCTGCTTGATATCTTTTGAGCAACGGTGAGGCAGAGACAAGTTCATGGGGAGCTTTGTGATTGCATCTTTGAACAGTTCATACATAACGATCGTGGTTCACTGGAGTTAACTCAGACTAGCCTCTAATCTGGGCTACTATCCTGTAGTGTGAACTCACCATTAGGGGGTAAATAGTGATGAATCATGATGAAGTATGGGACTTGAGTGACAAGCAGGCTGTGACTTTCCTGAAATGAACACATTAAATAAACTAATGTCATATTTCCATCACATTTTCAACATGTTTACATGGTTCTCCACCCTTTGAGGGCTATTTTGGTGTCGTCATGTGATTTTGCCCGCCTCCTCTGCAGCAGTCTTAACGGTATCCAACTGGAGAATTATGGCCACCAATTGTTTCCTGAACATAGCCTGTCCACAACAAACTGCATCACAACTAATGTTTGGCATCCGATGGAACTCTGAAAAGAAAAGTTCATCTGACACTTCTGTCAGCAACACTTGCAGACATTTTGACTGCCTGTCTTATTGTTAGGCTCTCTGCCTCCTCTTCTTCACACAGATGCATGCGCATATTGCTCTGTTTCACACACACCCACACAGAGACACACACACACACACACACACACACACACACAGACAGACAGCAGTGGTGTCATCTATGAGTGCTGTGGTCCCATGCTGTCTCCTGACTGTCACAACTCCAGTGTTGGGCCTGCTGGTCTGGAGAAAAGCCTGGGCAGATCCTATTTGGACAGATTAAAAAATCCACGTCCAGCTGTCTACATCAGTCATCACAGGGCCCCTCTGATGGTCGGACCTCTCAAATACACAACTGCTCTACTGTATCTCTACTGCTCTCTCTCTCTCTCTCTATCCAACATCCATCTCTTTTTATCTGGATCCGTTACCTTCTCTGTCTCTCTGTCTCCACTCTGCTTATTCTCCCTCTCATCTTTATTTTTGCTGCCGTTTCCCTGTAAGACTATGATTTACTGCTTGAAGCATAGGAGCTGCTGTCACAGGGGTTTTAGCGGTTGAATTAGATTAAGCAGAGCACAACAAATGCTGGTGGGGATGAGTTGGCTTTTCTCGGCAGCATGGCGCTGTAAGCCTTTTTTCCCTCAAAGACTTCGGTGATGCACAAGTACTGTGGCTTTCAAGGTACGGGGTGAGATAGAGGGGCTAAACTGTTTCCCTTTTGTCTCACAGATGACACATCAACACTTACATGAATGATAATACAAGATTAACTTACCCGTGAAGCAACAGGAAAATAGGATGTATAGGACCATGCTGTACATATTTTTGAGGTGATTTAAATGCAACAAAACAATATTTACAGTACAGCTTTGCACCAAATTAACATGGAAACAGTTTGAGATACCAAGAAAAAGAAGTATAGATTCAGCCATTTGTTATTTTAAACTCTGCATGAAAACCTTATAGGATTGGACATGGCAGCTCAGCTGTGTGTGCGTCTGCGCCCATAGTTGTGCACAACGGACACAAGTGAATACACATCATGTGCACAATGTGCACATGTGTATTCGCATGTGCCCGCTTGTATAGCTCTAAGCACTGACGCATGCATGAATTCATATCTGTACACGTAGTGTGCATTTTGAATGTGATTGTTGTGTGTGTGAGAGAGGGAGGCAAAGAGACCCCCATTAGTGGTTCTGGCCTGAGGCTGAATCCCTGATGATGTCAAACAGTGTAGTAATGGTCCTGTATCTCTCCCTCCTCTGTCCTTTGGTCCTTTCATCCTCCTCTGCTCCCTTCCTCCACAGATCTCCACCCTTCTTCTATCACCTTGTCGCTTTGTGTTTCTTCCACATCAACACACCCATCATCCATACACTCATTTTTGGAGAGTGGCAGGTAATTGGAAGTTGCGATATTGTAAGATATTTCCACACAAAACAAGCCTGCACTCTTCTTTTATTGCTAAAAACTGAAAACAAGCAAAACTCCACAACTGTCTTGTGAGACCACGAGGGCTTTAATGACCATAAGATAAAATATATTAAGAGAAAGGAAACCACAGTCCCCACCTTATTTTAAAAAGTGGCTCAGTGATGTGGGTTCCTGCTCTTACTGAGAGGAGATTAAGTACTCTCCTCGTCTGACTCCTGTTGTAAATGTGTTACAGTTTTGGTTCCTCTTATTGACTCAACTGATCCATTTAGTAGAGCGTGTTGATTTTTGTGTCCCTCTGCACTGTTTTATGTGAAGTTACCTTTTCTAAAGTTCACTCACTGGATATCAGTGGACTGCATCTTTGTAATGACAGCTGAAGCCTGTATGGACGTTAGCATCATGACAGTGACTGGGTGGGTTTACAGGGCGTTTCTGCATGTGTTTAGCTGGTTCTTTTTTTTTTAATACACTTCTCCAAAAAGTTCAGTACAACACTAATACAAATCTGAAAATGTTTTTTATCATCATGATCCAAACTTGCCAATGTGAATACAGTTCTGTAATTGACTAATCATTTTCTAAAAATGTCCCAATAAATGTCATAGATTTAACAACAGTACTGTGCAGGTGTAAAGTAAGAATGCTTTCAAAATAAATGTAATTGTTTATTTTTATCAATTTACAAAATGCAAAGTGAGCGAACAGAAGAAAAATCTAAATCAAATCAATATTTGGTGTGACCAACCTTTGCCTTCAAAACAGCATCAGTTCTTCCAGGTACACTTGCACAAAATCAGGGATTTTGTAGAACCATAGTCAGGTGTATGATTAACCAATTACACCAAACAGGTACTAATGGTCATCAGTTTCATATGTAGGTTGAAACACAGGCATTAACTGAAACAGAAACAGCTGTAGGAGGCTTAAAACTGGGTGAGGAACTCTATGACCAAGGTGAGGGTGAGGAAGACAGTTTCATGTCACAGGTCATCATGGCAAGAAACAAGACATAAGGTAGTTACACTGCATCAGCAAGGTCTCTTCCAGGCAAACACTTCAGAGCAGGCTGGGGTTTGAAGATGTGCTGTTCAAACTCTTTTCAAACAGTGAAGCTGGTGGAGGTTCCTTACAAGTTTGGGGCTGCATTTCTGCAAATAGAGTTGGGGGTTTGATCAGGATTAATGGTGTCCTCACTGCTGAGAAATACAGTCAGATACTTATCCATCATGCAGTACAATCAGGGAGTCGTCTGATTTTATTCTGCTGCAGGACAACGACCCCAAACAAACAGCCAATGTCATTAGGAACTATCTACAGTGTAAAGAAGAACAAGGAGTCCTGGAAGTGATGGTGTGTCCCCCACAGAGCCCTGATCTCAACATCATGGAGTCTCTCTGGGATTATACAGAAGGATTCAAGGTTATTTTTTGGATTTGAAGATCTGTGGTTGGTTCTCCGAGATGTTTGGAGCAACCTCCCCGTCGAGTTCCTTCAAAAACTGTGTGCAAATGTACCTGCAAGAATTGGTGAAGAACTCAAATTAATTGCTAATGTCAGCTTGTGGATCTTTTAGTCAGTGCTGAACATGTGAAAATTGTCTGGAGGCAAGTATGAGAAATATGGAGTCTACGGTTCCCATTAATGAATTTACCTAACCCTAACCCTCTGGCATTAAATGGAGCTGTTCTTTCAACTCCGCTGGAAATAAATACCTTTTCATACTAAAACTAAACTCTACTCTCCAAAATTAGCCATAAGATAATATTAAAGTTAATGGTCTTCTACAACAATGTTGTGCATCTGTAGGAATGAAAACCTTTCTGAGACCAACAGCTGGGTGTCTCTGTTCGTTGCTGCACAATATCTTTATTACAAACTTTTGTAAGTGATATCAGCATGACAAATTTGACATTTCCCATTTACTCACTGCCTCAGTTTCATACCGCAGATAATCTTATACGGGATTATGAGAAATCTGAGTCCTTCTTGTGTGACTGCACTCTAAGAAACAATAGAGTTTGTTCTCAGCTAAACTTTGCCAAAGAATGATTTCCCTGAGAGATACTGAAAACAATGTAGGTCTGGAATATGAGAGGGTCGAGTCTGCCAACAACAACTCCTCAATGAGCAGTTAAAAAGAGTTTTTTTTTTACTTGTTATGAATGAGGGGATGGATGGATGGATGGATGGATGGATGGATGGATGGATGGATGGATGGATGGACGGATGGATGGACGGATGGATGGATGGACGGATGGATGGGTAAAATGACCTAAAAAGGCACCATCACCAGGAGGCATGGGCTCAGCCAGTCGGACAGAAAGCCATATAGAGCCGGAACCCCTTAAACACCATCACAATGCGCTGTTAACTCCCCCGTC
This sequence comes from Pempheris klunzingeri, assembly GCF_042242105.1. Lineage (NCBI taxonomy): Eukaryota > Metazoa > Chordata > Actinopteri > Acropomatiformes > Pempheridae > Pempheris > Pempheris klunzingeri. The sequence continues at coordinate 28,427,272 of NC_092018.1, forward strand.
AACAACTAGTCCCGACGGGTTGTCCACATGTGAGGGCAGAGAGATGGAGAAGTGGAGGGAAGGCGTCGGAAAATAGATGACAGGAAACGAAAGAGAAGAAGTGGGGTGTGTGCACAAGAATGAGGCTTCTCCTGTCTTGGCCCTAATGGTCCAAATGAGGCTGGGGGAGAGCATGGGGGAGTTTGCGGCGAGACTGAGGCTGAGGCAGAGAGAGTGTTGATGCGGGAGGGCTGGGCTGAAGGGGTCTGAGCCTGGAGACTGAGGCAGACCAGAGCTAAGTGACTCAGGCTCAACACCATATGAGCTGGCAGCTTGTCACATCCCAGCGCGTCACTGAGGGACCGGATAGCAGAGCCTGTTTCACCACAGAGCAGCTCCCATCACTTCAAATGCACACACATGTGGTTTAGATGATTTCATTGTTTCTCTTTTCGAAATGTGCACAAAGACACATTCACACCAGCATTTGAAACTTTTCTGTTGAGTTTGACATGTGACTGTGCACCACTTACCAGTAGGATGTCAGCTGAACTGTGCTGACCTTGAGGGAGCAGAGAGTCCAACATGGAGAAAGTTATAGTAGCTGGCTGCATCGCACCATCTGCCTTTATTACCCTTCCACTAGTTAACCCTCCCTTTTACCCTTTTATTAGCCCTCCGCCTGTCCTCCAGCTGAATGAACTGAGGGGAGTTGGTCTTTTGAATGCATTTGCCTGTAAGCTTTTAAATTATTGTCCCGTAAGTGACTAAGCTAATGATCCTCCAAACTGACAATTAGCCTCTAGCAGATGAAATTTGTGGTGTCACTTTCTAGTTTGACCTGGTCTTGATTTGTGTCTCTTGCAATTAATGACCACCCTATTCATTTTTGAATTCTTCTCTTCAACCAAACTAATGAATTCAGGAGGCAAACTGAAGCTTTTTTGTTTGGGAATTTGCCCTTAAAGCTTGTTTTTTTAAGCTCTCTATTACAAACTTAACCTTACACGATACTGTGGTGGCAGTTTATTTTAATACTATCTCCCCATTTCATTCTTTTACTTCATTATCACTCAAGACAATTAATAAGGACGGACATTAACAGCACAGCATTGACTAACGACATCATTTAACAACATCAATACCTTTGTAAGGAAGACAAAAGGAGAAACGCTGGTACACAGTGACGGCCCTGATGCCGTCTCAGTTAAATCGACAGCGTGATTAAAACATCTCTTTTCCACAAAGTAACGTGTCTTTAGCACCCTCTCCTTCTGCCGCCACCTGAAAGTTGCATAGATGCCATTGTCAAATATTATTACAGTTATTCTAACTAGCTTGATCTTCATGTCGTTTTGGATTTTCTGCAAATATGCAAATCCAACTGGGAAAAGCCATAAACGTCAGCCTCCGAGTGGTAATTAGAAACTGAGTATATGGCTGTAAACAGGCTGTGAACACGGCGTGGATTCCTCTGATCTCAGCAGTGGACTGTGAAAAAACCAAAGCCATACAGCCATGAAACATCATCACAAAAAAAAAGAAAAATATGGATGGTTTTAGATGTTTACATGCACACAAAGGCACAATTAATGCCTGTGATGGATAAAAATAGGAACATAAGGCTGTTAGTTAACACAGTCCAAACGACAGTGTAAAAACTCATTGATACGCTAAGTTGTGATCTTGAAATAACCTGCGAGGATACCACCACACACACACACACACACACACACACACACACACACACACACACATACTGCAGACTCACAAGCAACAACAGTGCAATGATATATAGACAATAGTGCATCTTTGTGCACATTTGCTGTTCTGTATGTGAAATTCTGTCTCTGTCTTTGCCTCTTTCTCTCTTTTTCCAAAAGAATCACACACTGTTTACGTTGCCATCTTCAACACGCGCTTCTTTGTCTCTCATTGGAATATTCATGCCAATTAAAAGCCTGTGCCTAAAAATAGACAACTATGATTATGTTGGCAGGGAGCAGAGATCCTATATGAAAATTAGTTGTGTATTATTAATGAAATGAGTACAGAACACACAGTTCAAGTTATTCAGTGGGGTCGGGCTCGTGGTTACTGCTCAGAGGCGGTTAAGGTGAAGTCGTGGCATTTCGGTGGAAGCTAATTGAAAATTCTGCTCAGGCTCTCATCAAAATGGAAAAGGGCTGTTTCTAAATTAAGTGCAGGGGATTATGTGCGTGATTTTTTAAATTAACAGCATTCAAATACTGGTAATTCCCAAAAAGAAAAATTCTCAAAAACACGATTATCAGACACCCTGAAATAACAGAGCAGGATAAATGGTCATGTGCTGGATTTATTTTGCAGATTCAGTGTGTGTGTGTGTGTGTGTGTGTGTGTGTGTGCTTTCAGACACAAAAAAGGCAAACACTGCCTCAGTTAATAATTTTACAGTAGACTTACAGGAGCATTTCCAACATAAAACACATCTAAGTCAAAACCACTGCACAGAAGCACTGTCTGAATGTGTAGTTCTGCATTAAGGTCGACTGAGTGCATCTCTCTGCCCGTTCCCACAGTGGCGATCAGGTCATGTGATCTACACACAGGTGTGTGTTGTCACCAGGTAAAGATATCTGCCTGCCTGCAATGGAAGAAAATACACCAGCGCTCGCCTCTCCTCGGGCTAGAGTTACGGCTCGGCCGTTGTGTCTTGGCTAACAGCAAACTGAACCCTCACTGCTCCTCTGTCCATCCTGCATTAAAGCCGCCTCGCTCCTATACTTCCTCCATAGATCCTGGTCTGCCATGTCTCCGGTTTCTTTTCCACTTCCTCCACGAGCCTTCGCTGATGTGATGCCATGCAGAGAATCCATTAGGTGGCTGAAAAAAATCTACTTGTTCAACTTTGCTCCATCTGCTTTCACGGCCTCCAGAGTGTTAGCATCGCCTGCAAGAGAAGCTGAATGTTTGTTTTGAATTCAGCGCAGGCGTCTCCAGTCTGCAGCCTCCACAGGTAGTTATTCTGTGTCCATAAACAGAGGAACAGCTCAGATGATGAGATTCTGCATATTTACAGTTTATATGGTCCATCTGCACCAGCAGCTACACACCTCAAGTGTGTACTTTAGTTAACACTTTACACGTTGACCTCTTTGGCCTGAACCATGACACTGACAGGCATGAGAAAACAGCTATTTCACAGTAAAGGGCTGTGGTCTGTGTGTGTTTTTAGGTAGAAATGATAGTGAGATCTTTCCAGCAATATTAGAGATGATTTGTCACACATTACCTTTGCTGAAATCACCAGATATCTAATTGAACAACTGTCTCTCTCTGTCCTACTTTCTATTTTCGTCTTTTTCCTCTCACCTTGTGTTTAAGTGGGAATATCATTACTATGGTTAGATCACTGTGGTGGCCTCGTGTTGTGTAGTAGTAGTGCTCCAACTGCTGTCTGTAAACTTTCAGTGCAGTTTTATTTTCTTTGAAAATCACATTTTATGAAACAGTTTGTCCAGACATGTTTGATGTGAACAGTGTCCGTTTTAATTACGTTAAAAGTATGATAGTCATTAAAGGTGCGGCCCAGAGTTTGTCCTACCACTGAAGGGCAGGTTTAATGGCGGCCTGCTCCAACACATTCTTTTATCAGTTCTGGTTTCCACAGAGAGTTCCAGTGATGCTCCTCAAGAACAGTGAGTTTACAGAACGCATGAACACGTTTGGCATTAAAATGCATAATTTAAGGCCATCAAGTACATATGGAAGAAGAGCTGATAACTCCAACCTCTAAGGAGCACTACCATTGTCACTCTAATCAGACCATTTGTTACATAAGTGGTCCTCCAGTAAAGATTGTTGTGTCAAAGACAGTAAGCAATAGTCAGTGCAGTTGGCTCATCATTAAAAAGATATCACCATTTCATGTGTGGCAAACATGTGAAAGAGTAAACCAGCGTCTAAATAAGAGTGAATCTGATCCAGAATCTTGTGAATACATTTTGATGTAGGTTTGTGTTCAAATTGCTTTCAGGCAGATTAATTATAAGGGAATTTGCTCCAATTTAGGCTCTGATTTATTGACCTATAATTTTCTAATCACATCAGATGAGATGATTCTTTCATATTGTTTACACCCATAGAGAAATGATAAATATTTCTGGGGGGGTTTTCAGTGAGGAAAGTGTGTTCTGGTATAAAACAAACACAAATACATATGTGGAGCCTTCATGTGACTGTATGATGAAGTTGGTTGAAAAAGCAGAGGAGAAAAACAAAGACAAGGGACTAAACGGTGGGAAGGATGAGAGGAGGGAGAGAGAGGGAGAGAGAGGGAGAGAGGTGTCCATGTCTCTCATTCTGCAAATAAACAAAAAGTAAACAGCAGTGGAGGAAACACAGTGACACTTGATGCTGCTGATCGCTCCTCCACCTGCCAACTCAGGTTTCCCAGAAGGCCATTCTGCCGGCCAGAGGACAAAAGCAGCGCAAAAAGCCAACACCTCTCTCCCCCTGCGGCACTCGGAGACAAAGGAGGCAAAAAAAGTGATACAACACCTTTGTTTGCTGAGATTAAAACATGTTGCATTCTCTGCCTCCCTCCCATCCTCTCTCCTCCTCCCCTCCCTCCCTCTCTCCCCAGAGGTAACTCTACCAGGCAAGAGATGCAACTGTCAGTGAACTCTCTCTCCAGTCTTGGTGGCTCATAAAATCTGCCTTATTATTTCCGTGTTTCTCATTGTTCAGGTATCATTGTGGCGCGCCTTGTGACGCTGTGATTAGCGGATCGGGCTTGGCACGGGGTGAATGAGCAGGCCTATCCTTTTGCTGCGTCTCCTGTGTGACACGGGTATAAAGTTGGTGATGTGACCAGACTTGTGCCCCGGCCTGATTGTTAATGACTGAAACTGAATAGGTGTTGACATAAAAGAATACCCAGCCTTTCCCTTCCATATAGGCAATCTGACTCTGATGTTAACAGCTCAGGAATTCGCACATGTGCAAACACGAGTGCAATGTGCACCACTATTTCACAGTAATCTAACCACTGAATAATTGCCCGATCCATGTACTGCGATAACACAACACTTTCAGGTGTACGGTGCTCTTTATGTCTGCAGCAAATTGAGCCAGCTTCTCTCACACTTGGCAACCAGTCTTATGCAACTCCCACCACTGTTGTGATGCCGCAAAATCAGCGGTCTACATGTGAGGCAACACGCACATGAAACCCACCAATCTATCACTACAATGGCGGCCCTGGCAGGGAGGGTGGCCCCCAGACACACACTCTCTCCGCGGGGGGTTTCTGCCAATCTGGCAACCGCAGTGGGAGGTCTCACTCTCATCAGCACTATAGGATCCAGACCACTTGTCTACCTTTCCTCCTTCTCTAAGTCTGCGCACAGGCTTTAAAATGGAGCTGGTAGAGGATGTGGGTGCAGTAAACACGGTGGGGTTTTTTTCTACTTTGTGTGTTTAAGTGGAACCTTGCTCTGAAGAAATAGTCCCGACGAAGACTAGTTACACTGTTACACTTTAAGTAGAAATAAAATTCAGTTAACCTCCGTTGAATAGGGGTGATAGTGGAAGTTTCTAGGGGGAGACTGCTTCCATATCTTTCTTCCATTTCAGGTAAACACTTTTCAAAAATCCAGCTCTATGTTGAGAGTGAAAGTTCATGTTTGACCTTGGAAGCCTTGGAATAGTTGACAAAGAATCTCCTTGTACGGTCCATTTAAAAAGAGTTCTGTAGCTTTTGATTGTGTCACTTGATCTTCACTTGCACAGTTGGAAGTTCAATCTCAGCTTTTAAGGGAACACGGATGAGAAGTCCTTCAAAAGCTCAGAAAAAACGGAAATGTGAACATCTATGATTCAGTGACAACTGGACAGACAGCCATCTGCTGGGGATGATCAGGGGGGGGGGATGCAATCTAAAGCCCCAGAACAGCTACTAAATGGACCTCGTGGTGGGATTGTTCTGTAAACATAAAACGCTAAGGTTTCCCTTTTCCTTTGGCTTAGTCCAACCATCTATTCAGGCGATATCACCGACACAAATGACAAAGAAAACTATGTTTTAGTCTGAATGCATGAATGTAGGCTGGAGCTTGTCCAGTACATTGTAAATGCAGACAGTTTGAATCTTTACGTCATGATCACAGAGTCTCTGCTAAAATTGCACTGTAAAGTAAAAGAAGGCCTTCCTGCGTATATACAGCAAACACCTCCCTGTTTTCAGAGAATAGCGAGTGGATTAAAACATAAGCCTCTCTCTTCAAACCCTCCGTCTATCCTGCTACACAAACAGTACGCCCATATAATGAAGCCGGGTGAGAAAGTGTAAAGTGGAGGTGTATTGAGGGGCCGTGTAAGCTGGCCTAATCCTCCTTCACAGCATTTGTTGTGTCATTAGAGCTGTATGGGTTGTGGATCCTGTGACACGGGCTCTATTCACTCCCGTAGCCCTCAGCCAGTTCACTGCAGAGAGCCACTGTTGTGTTTGGAGCAGCTTTAAGCCACGGTGGATTTTCAAAGGTGGGAGCGTCCTTAAAGACCACACAGGGCCTCTCCCCTGGGGACGGAAATGTGGTAAAAATCTTGGTGACAGGACGTAAATACCAGAGGTCAGGCAAAAATACACCAGACTCTACTTTTCACTTAGCAGCTTTATTGTTTGGTGCAAATCTCATGAAGAGGACCTGGCTACATGTGGTACAGCGTCCCTTTATTTATGGTGTGGGTGAAAGCAGGTGGCCAGCTGTTCTATTTTGGCTAAATTTGCTGATTTTCACCAGCTTTATGTAAACCAATCTATCCTTGTCTCCTATCAACACAATTAACAATTTTAAGTCTTAATTTTCATTAATACCCACTCCCACAGAGCCTGGTGAAAGAAGAACATTCTGCGCTGCTGCTTCATTCATACCTTAAGCGTGGAGAAAATCATTTTACACAGTACAGTGCCATGGAGAGTTACAGCGTATTTTATTTTACTAGTATTATTATTGGCTTTTTTTTTTTAAACACAAAACATGTGAAACAATACAAGAAGCCAATGTCAGTGGTATTGGACTTTCAAGTTTTTATAAAGAACAGTTGTTTTCAGAGTTTATTGATAAGTCTGAGTCTTTGACTGGAAATCTGAGACAAGATGGCACCATGCAGGGTGTAAGGCTGAGGGTTCCTACACGGAAGTAAGCTGTCGGGGTTGAAGTCTACCGGGAGTTTACTCTGAAAGTCTGTAGTGAATTAAACAGAATAAATGATCCTCATTCAACGGCTGAACCGCATTTTTATTCCCCTTTTTGAAATGAAAGGTTAACTACAAACCTACGTGGGCTTAACTGGTGAAACTATTCATTGTGGACGAGCGTCTATTCTACATGAAGCAGCCACTGAACACTGACCTCCTGTGTATCGTACCATATAGTGCTGATACGAGGTAGTAGAGATTAGTTCATTTATAACTGTAAACTCAGGAGAAAGACTAACATATTCACATACAGTACATATGATAGAACAAGCATCACAAAGTAGCGATATTGCTTTTGGCTACAGCTCTTATTGCTGGCTTATTAGAAAATTAAAATGGCTCATATGATGAAAACAGCTTTGATTATATTTCCCAAAGTACTTCACCACTCTCAGTGCAGTACGCCTGAATGTCACTTCCCAACGCGCTGCAATTCATTGCGCTGACGCGATGCACCAATCCCACACTGTCCAGGAAAATCAACACAGCAATGCTTAGCGTGCTCATTCTTACCAAAGCAGTATCTGAAAACATTCGCCGCGCTACTGTAAAGGTTAAGACTTTTCCAGACATTTAAAATGCAAAATAAATAAAAGTAAGGCCAGTTTTGCCAGTGCAATGACAAAAATACACTCTGTAACAGAGCTCTCGACTACATGGCTGATTTCTCCTTAAAAAATGGTAGAACAAGAAACTTATTTAAGACGTTCTATACTGAAATGATTTGCTGAAGTGTTGTATTTAACGGGTCATGGACTTTTGAGGTGTCTGAATAAGTTATCTCAACACATTTCCAGCACCTGCAGACACTCCGCATCAGGACCTCGTGACCCTGATCCTGGTCTCACTTGGGCTGATCTTTGAGCTGGTGTTCCCTGAGAGCACCAGTGAAGGTGGCCGTCCACACGTGAAGGGCCGTCCCGGCGGAGAGGGTGAGGAAGACGAGGAAGGCAACTTGGAAACCGAACCAATCGACCACACCTCCGGCCAGAGCGCTGAACGTCAGCTTCCCCAGCACCTCTAGAGTCGCCAGGAAACTGTAGTGGGTCGCCTGAAGGGGAGAGGAAGAGTGGAGAGGGGAAAGGAGGGGAGGATCGATGAGAGAAGAGATTAAGCGGAGGAAGTAAAGGAGAGGGAAGTGAGCTGAGAAAAAGGACGAGGGGGAAGGAGAGAGTTTGGAAAATAAAGGCACATTGTTGGTTTAAGGAGGGAGTAGTAGATGGGAAAGTAGGTGGGTAGAAAAGGCGACACTCCATCCTGTCCTGTAGCACTGCTTATCAGCTGATGTTTTTGAACCTGTGAGACAGAATAATTGGCAACAACAGGCTAAAACAGACAAGAGAAAATGGAGAGAAAACAATAGAAGAGAAAAATAAAAAAAAAAAAGAAACAAGAAAGACTGGAAGCCTGAAAGAGAAAGCGTGAGATCATGGCCTGAGACGATGTAGACCGAACGAAGAAGAGTATCTGATCTCAGCCTTAAGGCTTTCAAGACGGGGGGGGGAGAGAGAGACAGAGAGAGAGAGAAGGGGGAGAGAGAGAGAGAGAGAGAGAGAGAGGTGGACAGAGATTACCTAATCTCCCCAAGCCTCCTCCCTCCGCATGAGAGTGCAGCATTTAGGTGAGGCAGGTAGCTCCAACACAGCAGAAGGACTCTAGTGACACCTAGACCGTTTACTGAACAACTAATTCTTTTCTTCATTATAGCAAATGTCTTTAACCCTTCTGTCAAATAGTTCACATGTTTAATTTGTAGGAATCATGAGTTGAAAAACAAGTGATTCTGAAATGTTCATGCACAAATGACTCAATAGAGGGAATGTGACCTTCAGTCAGTTTGGTCAGTTCAAGTGGACGCTGTAGATTTAGCTGGTTTTAAAGCACGAGAACTAGAACTGGAGCTTCAGTGATTAGTCAAATAATTGATTAGCAGATTGAGTAGAAAATGAATATTTTGAAAATCCATTAGGTTATTTTTTGTGCATGAATAACAAACACTCTGTGGTTCGAGCTTCTACAATGTCAGGATTTGCCTTTTTCTATGTTATATCCTTGTTGACTAAAAGTCTTTTAGTATTGTACTGTTGGTAAGACAAGACAAGACATCTGAAGATGTCACTTTGGCCTTTTTTTTCAGTATTTCTGATCCAAACGATTAATCAGTTAATCAAAACACAATACACAGATTAATTGATAATGGCTTGCAGCCCTAAATCCTTAAATCATACAAATTTGGACTGACAAGTAATTCTGACATGTTTTCATCCACGAACGCTGCCTGAATGAAGTTTTTACAGCAGAACTGAGAACACCTGCTCTGCTTTGTACCACTTCTGTTCTGTACAGAACATTTCTTAAGAGTCTGAAAATGAAATAGCGCGATGGGAGTCGAGGGGGTGGTGAGTTTAGACTACCTGAGCTGTAACTGTGGTCTGTACACTGAGGTAGGGAGCTCTGAGAGCCTGTGTGACCACAGCTAAGTGGAGTGCCTTTATTCTGAGCAACTTGTTTAACAGATTCGGTTTCTTTCTCCTGGGGATCGTTAACAAGCACTCACACTATCAGCTTTCTGTCACTGGATAGCACTACCTTCAGTAACACACACAGATACACACAACGGGTGCAGGCGAGCTAATGCTCTCCCCTCCCGTGCACACACACACACACACACACACACACACACACACACAGTGAGTTTCACACACCGACACACAAAAAAGCAAACAGTATATGTGTCATGAGAAGCTCTCAAATTAACCGCAGTTCTCAACATCGCATGTTGTGATTGATTTTCCTCTGTTATTTATTTTATCAGTAACCATATCCTGATAACTGTGCCACAGTGATTTTCTACCCCCTTTCTTTTCCACTTAAAGAGTGACAGCAATTTAAATGATAATTTGTCACCTTCAGAGATTGACGGAGTGACGTCTGAATGGCTGTGTGAACAGCGATCACCTCCAGGCAACGATGGCCCAGTTACGACGGGGACAAAAGGAGTTATGTCAAAAAAGAGAAAACGGGAGAGGAGAGGAAAAAGTCAGGAGTGGAGAAGAGAGCGTTTGAAGGACTGGAGAACGACAAAGACAGAGAGTGAGGTGGTAGGAGGGACAATGCCAAAGAGAAAAGAAGTGATGAATAGAGACTGGGTCTGAGATTTTCCAGGTGGAAACAGCTGATGGGAACTGACAGGTGTGGGTGACAATAGGTGTGGCACTGTATGCTAAACACTTCCTTCTCCGGCCCGCTCTTTGACAACCACAGGAAATGACCTAAAATTATATAATGGCACAATTAAACCAATGAAGGGGAGAGGAAAGAAGGGAAGGAAGTAGGGAGAAAAGAAAAGAAAGACTGTGTTGTCTGTTAAGCCACAGGAGATGACCTAACGCCGAAGAACGAGACAATTAAGGCTAAAGACGCAGTGAGAGAATAGAGATGAGGGTGGAATTATTGAATAACAGCAGCCTGGGTGTCCAGAATGAGGCTGTCGGCAGGTATGATTAAAGTCTGCTTTACCTGAATGCTTTCCTCGGCCCTCTGAGTGCAATGCATCATGGTAGTGAAGGTGAGCGTGGTGATGAGACCTCCCAGGAAGTGCTGAACGCTCATGCTCAGGACGGCCATACCTGCGGGAGCGAACACAAGCGACCAAGTCAAGTGAAAGCAGGCAAGTTTTTCTGACAAAGACAGAAAAGTATCGGTTTTACAACGCTGCCTTTGCTCTGCTACACTTCTCACTATACTATTCTATGTAGAAGTCAAAGCGGGGAGACAAAGCAGTGGGAAACGGTAAGCTGCTGAAGTGTCTCCTCTACTTTCTCGCATCATCACCATCCCCCCCTCTTGTACCCAAAACACATGTAGTGTATCCTCTGAGGGGAAGTGGCAGAGCGGTGTTAGTGGGAAAACACAGAGGAACCACAGAGCCTATCTGTCTCTGCTCCCGCTAACACTGAATAATTCACTCAAGCCACCAGAGTTTTTCCTGAATAAGATTCTTCAGTATAAGCGACACAAGACTGTTGGAGTCACAGAGATATCCGACTGATCAGACTGCCAGTGTGGGAAGCAGAGGGTTATCATGTAATATTGAAAAATCAGTAACTGAATGTTTTTCCATTTCTTTTTTTTTAATTTTTGGTTGAGTTTTCCTGAAATCTTTGTTCTGGGTTTAAAGCAAGGGATGGAGGGGGGGTGGGTGGGGGGGGCTCAACTTTCAGTCTGAGAGGTTTGATAGGGGAAAAGACAACTCTAACAGAGATGAATGGCGCGGATCTGAATCCCAAAAGCTTTGCGACCGGCTGGAACAGAATCAGGCGTGTCATTCAGACATTAATAACTGAATGGCTCTCTGGAGAGAGAGAGAGAGAGAGAGAGAGAGAGAGAGAGAGAGAGAGAGAGAGAGAGAGAGAGAGAGAGAGAGAGAGAGAGAGAGAGAGAGAGAGAGAGAGAGAGAGAGAGAGAGAGAGAGAGAGAGAGAGAGAGAGAGAGAGAGAGAGCACGCACCTGCCTATCAATCCACTCATGATGTATTAATACTGAGCATCTGGTTCAAAGCTCGTACTGGAGGCCAGTGGTTCCCCACCTTTTTTTTTTTTTTTATTGTGACACTGTGTTTGACAATTTCTATAATTCTTTGAAATCGACGATCCAACATTCACGCAGCGAGTGGCCAGAGGCTGAGAAAGACTGGAATATGTGTTATTCCAGTATTTTACCTTCTGACGTGGTCAGACAATTCATTTCAAAGAAAACCACCACCTTTAAGATGAAATAATGTCCCCTTATCCTGAAAACATCTCTGTACCAGGAGCAGCTCAACCAAAGAGGGATTTCTGCTGAAAGACTCTTTCATTTACTTACTTTTAGAGAACTGAACTTTTTTCCTCATTTGTTTTTTTTTGTGGCAATTTCACCTTTATTGGACAGTATAGTGAAGAGCAGATATATAGGACCCTACCAAGTGAAGGCCAAGCAGGGCGCCCAGAACTAAACCTGTTGTAGGCCAAGTGTTTATAGGAGCCACGTCACCCGACAACAGACCAGACAGGTGAAGGCATCAGTAGTTCTACTCAAACATTTACAACTTTCACTGTGAGGGTAAGTATCAGTCCTGCTGTTCAGATGTTACCTCACTTCAATATCCGATGACATGCCAGCCAGCTGAGGTGACAGAAATAAATGACAATAGAAAAAATGGACAACACCCACCTTATGTCACAAATATCCAGGGGCTGAACACAATAAAGTGAGAGGACTGGAGGGGAGTTGGCTCTCAATGCTCGTTTTTGAGAATATAGTTTGCTGTGTTTTTAACGTCTTTCAGTGTTTGGTGTACAGCATCATTATATCTGAGATTACTCACCAATCCAGTAGTTTGTGACTGATTCACAGGACTGATCTCATTGGAAGCCTTTTAAGTTCAGTCAGTATGACTATTGTGTTCATCCACATACACTTGCATTGTTCCTTTGTGACCTAAAGTTGTGTATTTTATGTACCTCCATGGTTCTAGCAGGCCAAATGAGGATGGTTGGTGTATCTGAGAACACTTCACATCACATTTACACCTGAGCACCAGCAGAAATGGACAAACTGGACCATATAGGATCAGGGCAATTGGTAATATGTTTGAAAACCGTTGAACAGGCACCTGACACCTGGTCTGCGAGTGTATTTCAGTCTGTCTCTCACCTTTCATGAGTGGTGATGGTTCCAGTATGGTGAGTAGAGAGCTCTGGAAGACCATGCTGATGGTTCGCAATACAAACACACGTCGCATCAGAGCACCGATGCTGAGGAGAGACCAGCCAACAAGCACATCAGACATCAGACAGACGTCCACCAACTTTTAGCTACGAGGGTGACTGATGAGCAGTGTGATATGTGGCTCAAAGCCAGTATCATTACATTTGGAGACATTCTGTATTTCTTTGCATGTCAAACACAATTGCACACACACACACACACACACACACACACACACACACACACACACACACACACACACACACACACACACACACACACACACACACACACACACACACACACACACACACAGACACACTCACAGACAGACAGACAGACAGTAACATGCGAACACATGCTTAAGTAAACAAGTCCCCAGACACTAATTGATTCCCTGTTAGTGCAAGAAAATCATCCCCCTGTGGGTTTGGTTCGTGACGTAATCAATAACCTAAGGAGATCCCCAGCATGAGGAAGATAATTAATCACTGTTAAAACACACACACACAAACACTAACACACTCACACTGTTGTGTGACATTAGGGATTAACAATGCCAATCACTCAGAGGATGCCTGCCACTCAAAGGACTGCGTGTGTGTTTGTTTATGTTTTTTTGCATGTAATTATTTATGTGTAAAAAAGGCTGTGAAGAAGAAGGGACCTGTCACACAAAACAGGATATCTCCTTTTTAGTTGGATAAGTGCACTGAGTGAAACTGTGAACAGTTTCAGTCCATGGTTGGGATTCAAAGTTTCATGTTCTTCTCTGCTAAGTTTACCAGCTAACTTCACTCTCCTGCTGCGAGAGACTAGCCCCTGACCGGCATTTGGCCAAGCAGTGATCCAACACACTCATTCTGTCCAGTAAGTGTAAACCCAATGAAAGCCAGTCCACCCTGGCTGACCCTCCTCACTGTCTGGCTATTTAAGTCTTGATTCACTGTTGACACTCTTTTAAGCAAATGTCTTGTTTTGTGCTACCAACAGTTTGAAACCTAAAGATATTCAGTTTATCGTGATGTTAAGACGAGGAAAAGCAGACAATCCTCATATTTGAGAAGCTTTAGCAATCAAATGTAGGAGATATCTGCTTGAATATTGAAAAACAATAAACTGATGATAAAAACAGTTGATTATTGTTTCAACTCCAATACGTTCAGTGTCTCAGGCTTGTACGGCACAAACACACCCACCTGAATGCTTCTTTTATATTTGCCCTTGTGATATACACACTCGAAGAGAAGCGCCTGGGCCCTTTCAAATACCACAAACACAACACAAGCCCACTTGTGTGTGTGATTAATTAAATTGACTATTAAAGAAAACAATTGGTAGTGAACACTGTCTTTGACTCATTCTGAAGAGATAAAACAGTTTGCAAATGCTACAAATATTAAGTAACAAAGAATTCCATTTATTTCACTTTTTATTTCTCTCTCTCTCTCTCTCTCCCCCCCTCCCCCCTTCTCTGTATCTTCTCCCCTCACCGTCTCTCCCTTCTCAGCCCAGCCTTTCCTTACCTCTCCACTGGAAAACCAATCCTGCATCATTCACATGCTAAAGACATTCTTCTCTCTGCTGCGCCTTTACCTCCCGTCTCAATGACAGCCTTTCATATCACGCACTCTCGAGAGATGCTGAGTGTGTGTGTGTGTGTGTGTGTGTGTGTGTGTGTGTGTGTGTGTGTGTGTGTGTGTGTGTGTGTGTGTGTGTGTGTGTGTGTGAGAAAAAGAACCTGCCTGGCTGCCACCTCACACGGGCCGGGCCCAGATAAGAATAGCCACGTTCTCAGGTTGCCAGTGGCGGTGGTAAAGGGGGTCATTCACTGACCACTCAGCCATTTCTGATGGTGGGGAGGATAAACCTTCCAACTGAGCTTTTAGAGGTGGGACCACAGCCTACTGGGCAGCGTTTTCTCTGTGTGTATGTGTGTGTGTGTGTGTGTGTGTGTGTGACAGTAAGTAGTAAGGAAGGAGAACTGTTCATTTGACACTAGACGGTAAATGCAACTATCACATTTTAGCACATAATCTAGAACTGAGTTGTTTAATCATGACACTGACTGGAAATGGCTGGGAAATCATTAAATTAATATCTCGACAATATGTTTCATCACCTGTCATATGATACATATACACACACACACACACACACATATAGATACACATTAACTCATGGTACTGCCAGAAAAGACTGAAACTCCTGACGCTCCAAAGACGCTGATAAGTCTACATGGCTTTTGCAGCACGCCTGACTCCCAAAGCATTTCAATCTATGCCAGAAGAAGTCATTTAGATTTTTGTCTTTGTCAGTGTGTGAACATTTTACTGCCTTTACAAGTGAGATGGAGAGAGAGAGAGAGAGAACGAAAGATCGAAACCCAACGTATGACAATGACATCTTTTGATATTGCTTTCCCCTCAACTAAAAGTGTCACTTTACAAGAGGAGAAATCACCTTGGAGCCAGCTGAAAACACAAGGACAAAAAGAGCAACATCAGACAGAGCGCAGATCAACTGACACATGTCGACTGCTGGGCGAAGCATGCAAACACACACAGTAAAAGCAGATATCAACACAGAAAAAGGCTCAAATACAATGACTGGCATACTGTATCTAGAGTTAGTCTGATCCCCCTGGTGTTATCAGGCAACAAGTTAGCTTAACATTTTCTAAATGAGAGTTAAGAGAACAGTAATGCATAGTGTGGGAACTAACACACTATCCTCCATAAAGGCATTGTTATATATAGTTCCCATTACATCACAATGGCCATAGGCAGGGTTGAGCTATGCTGTACTCCCAGTATAAGTAGACATAAAACCTTATGCAACGATGGTCAGGCACAAATGGCACAGCGTCAATGTGCTGAAGGGGGGAAAACATGTAAAGGCTACATACAATCATATTTTTACGACAGACATTTGTACCCTGAGTACAACTGTGCTCAAACAGCTCATTATAAAGATTTCTCTGCATGCATTATCGTCTGTGTTGCTTCTTAACGCTGAATACCCGAGCAAAACCATCGCACTTAAGGAGAACACCGGGGTCCGAACATCTAATGACAATAAATCCAATCTAATATATTGAAATACAGCCATTTTGATATATCAATCAGAAAGTCTCACATCTTAGTATGTGCCTGTAAATCTGAGAATTAAATTCAACTAGAGTTGCACGTTGTCTCTGTGATCAAACCCTGAGGGGTGTGTGTGTGTGTGTGTGTGTGTGTGTGTGTGTGTGTGTGTGTGTGTGTGTGTGTGTGTGTGTGTGCATGAGCGTGTGTGATGGATTTGCTGCTCATGCTGTTCTCACACCACACACCAGACACAGGGGGTCCCTGAGCTCTCAAACAAGGCTATGTTTACTTAAATTACTGTACACACACAGTCAGACGGGCGACACACACACACACACACACACACACACACACACACACACACACACACACACACACACACACACACACACACACACACACACACACACACACACACACACACACACACACACACACACACACACACACACACACACACACACACACAAAGGCCTATGAAGAGTAATAAAAAAAAACTGGAGTAACGGGCACAGAGTGAAGAGGAAGAGGAGGAGGAAAAAAAGCTGCAGGAAAGTAGGAGTCCATGCACACAAAAAGCTTGGGCGAAGAAGAAGAGGAGGAAGATGATGATGACGATGATGATTGCACTGTAACATCTGATGGGATGAGAGTTTGATGCCGTGAGACATAATGATCATGTGGTGTAGTGGACTGTGCCTCATCATTCTTCTTCTTCTTCTTCTTTCGCACCACTGGAAACTCACAACCAGGTTTTTCTATCCTACAACAGCTCATTTTCACCCTTCGATTCTGATGTGATTTACCAACACTAGTTGTTTTCAGTTGTGTTGCAGCAGCTTGTGTGCTGCTGAAATTTTATTCTTCTGCCGGCAGCATGGTTCCAGTGTTTTTCTACTACTTTCAGACCGGCTTGTTTCTAATGAAGAATTGTTGTGTTTTCCACCTTCTCAATGTATTGGAGAGAATTACTCTGTCAAGACATCCCACAAATCACCTGTGACCATGGGAGCCAGTAAATGATCACATTCATTCGTGAATATTAGAGCTGAAACAATTAGTCCATTAATAAATATGTGTATTAGCAGAAAACTATTTTGATGGTCAATCAAAAACTACCTGCTTCCATCTTCTCAAATGTGGATATTTGTTTGTTTATGGCAGTTAACTGAATAGATTTGGGTTTTGGACTACTGACAAAACAAGTTATTTAAAGACATCATCTGTCTTTCAGTAATTCTTGACATTTGTAAATAAAAAAATGCTTGATTGATTTCTTGAGAAGATGACAGATGAATCCCTAGTTAAACTAAATGTTAGCTGCAGTCTAGTGAATATTGGCCAGCTCCACTGAAGAATGAGGATTTGGTGACATGCAAAAAATGTGTACTTTCACAGTGTGCAGTCTTTGACTTTCACATGCATTTTTATAAATTTTTAAGGGCATTTTCCCCTGAGCGCCAATTAATTTTAAAACCCTGCAAAATGCCTGCAGGGTCACAAAATACTGCTGCCACACAGAAACGGCGCTGGTGAAGTCGGTGATAATGAAAATGATGTTGAGAGTGATGGTGCTGATGAAGGCTACCTGCACTGAGCGAGCAGCAGGCCTCCCAGGGACGACCCACAGATGGAGAAGCCCATGGCGATTACCCCGTTCCAGAAGCCGAGCTCCCTCGCGGTCATGTGATGATCCAATAGGAAAAGAGGAAACATGGTCACTGCGCCCTGCTCACCTGTGGGGCAGGAGAGAGAGAGAGAGAGAGGGTGGTGGACAGAGAGGGGAAGAAGGGAAGCAGGAGTGAAATATACAATTAACAAACCATGTACTATGCACGGCATGTCTCTGACTAAGCATTACTGTTTTTCACATACAGTAAATACGCGAGACACTTCCTGAATACACACGTCTATTCCAATCACAGTCAAATACGATGAGGATGTTCGTCTATTCCAATCACAGTCAAATACGATGAGGATGTTGTAGCAAACTGTTTAGCCTGCAAGACTGAACAACATGGTTTTCTTGAGATGACAACTGCAGAATCAAATACAGCACACCAACACGCTGCGCACCTAGGCCTATTCCTGGAAAGTGTCAATAATAGATGCCTGACAAGAAAAAGAATACCCTCAGTCACTTTATCAAACGGGGGCCTAGCACTTTTCCTAAAGCACAAAAAGGAAAACACAACAAAAACACAAAAACTTCCACAGATGAAACAGACCTCACAAAGACCTTTCAGTCAAAATAAAAAGTTTCTGTCACACAGTAAGACTTTCTCTGTGTGGCGTTGAGTGTGGGGGTAATGTTCTGCTGAACATTACAGTAAAATATTCAGTGGCACCGACTATACGCCATTATTATATTAATGGAGACTGACTTCAGAAAGACAGTGGGACCAAGGAGCTGCGTGAGTGACAGCTTGGCTCCCAGACTGCTGTCAAAGACGACGCAACACAACCAACGACTCACTCACTCAGTCAGCCAGGAGACAAACAAAAATAGAGAAAGAGGGAGAAAAAAGACAGATGAAACAGACTGAAATAAAAAAAAATAATAATAATAAGAGAAAGCTGAGAAGCTCCCAGTGATAGGGAGTGTGGCAGCAGAACGAGTGTGTCACCGCTGTAACAGTGGTGTGACACCCCGGCAGAAACGTGGGGTAGGAAATGTGGATTCTCTGTGTACTGTAGGAAACACTCGTCTCTCAATCCTGTCACTCATGTTTCACTGTCGGCAATTTACACATGGTTAACACAGACATGAAAATTAAATTAGCCGATAAGACTTTTCCATAACACATCCAACCGTCTGGTAGACGAAGGTGTTGTGTTTTGTTTTAGAAACGTTAAAATATAAGTGAAAGAGAAACAAGGAGACAAAGAGTTATTGTTACTGCTAGTCTACAGAGGTCTCTCACATCACAGCAGATCTACTGAACCGTATGTGGTTTGCACAATAACCAAAGAACAAACTGAATTTGTTTAATGTAGGATCATTTTACAAATAAGTCACATGACAGCAACATGTAAACTGTACTCTTGTAATTTTACACTTAAAGTGGATCTTTATAACAAATCACATGCCATTGTTGCCACTTCACGCACCCAGTGGGAGCTGCACTGATGCACTCACACCCTCTCTGTGCATTATTCACATTTTAATCTCTGTCATCCTCTGTGCTGAACTGTTTTGAGCTGCATCAACTGTGCGGTAAGCATATTAGTCATAATAAAGTAAACATTGGCAGCAGCGGTACCCATGATGCCTGGGTTGTTTACCCATGGTTCTGTGCTCCCGATCCTGTCTGCCTGTTGTTTAGCTCAGAGCTCAGAGCTTTCACAGTCCTGCCTTCAACTAATTATTTCTTTAAAGAGGGGGGTTGGGGGAGGGCGTGCAGACAAACACAACCAGGCTGATTATTCCTTTCTATAAATATTCTCAAAGCAACAATTGTCCATTTCAGCAGGGATTTCATTAGACATCCGCAAAGATTAAACAAGCAGAGTGGAGGGTAAGGAGAAAGGGGTGGAACAAGAGCGAGGGGGGGGGTGCGAGAGAGGAAGCAGAGAGGGGAGAAAGAGAGAAAAGTGAAAGACAAAAAAGAAAGTCAATGATAACGTGAAAAACGACAATGAAAGAATAGAGAGAGAGCAACGGCAGGAGGTGAAGACGGACAATAGAAGTCAATACAAAAAGATGAGATGTTAAGCAGGAAATTATAAAAAATAAAAAGATGGGAGTGAAACAGAGACGTTATTCTGAGGTTAGTGAAGAGGAAGCAGAGCGGGGACAGCAAGGGAGTTTTTCAGTTAAAAAAAAACTGTTTATATTTACATTAGAGACAGACGGCAAAGACAGATACAACAATTTCAACAATTTTTAAGTGGGAAAGTGACAGAAAGGCAGGAGGCGGGGCTGATTTGTTTATCCTCATCATTTAAAGGTGAGTTATGACAACTGCAATCACTTACTAGATTTGCATGCAGGTATAGCAGTGTCCAGGCACCCAGAGGAAATAAAGATGTGGATAAGAACAAAACAATTTAAGACAAATTTTTGATCAGCTTCTTTCTCTGTTGGCTGATCAATACAAATAGAGAGCACACAGTTGGAACAGCTTTGGTTACTTCACCAAAGACATTTCTGTCTCTGTGTTTGTGTTCCTGCTTGGTTTGAAGTGGGCGAGGCTCAACTACAAAAGGGTGTAAAGGTCCCAGATTTCTCAGATTTTAGCAAGGCTTGAATAAAAATCTGACAATAGTTGTTTCGCTTATTGTCACCGTTCGACACAATATCCTGTATCTCCAGTGTGACTTTTAATGTTTCAGAATAAATAAATAAACAAATCACACTGACATAGTCCAGCTTTTCAGTGTTATCTCATTAAAGGTATGTTTTTTTACTTTAACTTTAGTTGTTGCTTATTAAGTCATGAATATTTAATGTTAGATAAATACTGAAGCTTAGAAACAGAGTTTTCAGATGCTTTAACGGGGAAAGTGAGAGAAGGAGCAGTGTTGTTTCCGTTACTCTAGTTGGTAAAAGATACAACATCCATAATTTGTTAAAAATGGATTTCATCAAAAATTGACTGACAGCTTTATTGCACAAAAGGAAGCTGTTTTATATTATCACTGTTAGCTTTGCTGTTATGTACGGACTGAAAAGTTCCACACATAACACCTTAATGATTAATCCACGGCGGGTAGATGGTAGAAACAGTCTGTCTGTACATTCATAAAAATACGAATACACACACACACATACATATAGGGGGGCTGGGTGTTAGTATAGGGAGCGATCAGGGTAGGGTGAGTGTGAATTGAGGGTGAGATGAGGGTGAGAGGTCGACGAGGACAGTGGGGTCAAATCCTGACGTCCATGCTGCAGCTTAGACAAAAGAGCTGGCAGAGCAGGAGAGATCAGTGAGGACACTCAGTCCCCCACAGAACAACATTATCACTCCCTGCCGAGAGCACAGTAAACAGAGACAGCTTCATACATACTACACGTTTATGCACAGCACACACATGCACACACACACACAAAGGTCGATGTGCACACACATGCACACACACCTTTCAGCTCCTTTGGCTCCCTAAGGACAAAACAGTAAACAGAGCCCCGTCTATACACACTTTCACAATATCCTATGCATATTAGTATATTGACACACTCAAACACACAAGGAGTCCCTGCAGATCAAGAGCATGGGAAAATATACTCTATACCTACCAACCATCTCTCCACCCAACCCAGACCTGCAAGGTTATTGGGTTGATTTTATTTATTCTATGTGTTTAAATTCTGAGAAATGAGGTGATGTTAATTTCTATTCAGATTCTTAAGAGTAAAGACAATTTTATATGATGGTTCAGTTTGTCTATGATACATAAATCAAAATGTCTCTTTTAAAAAGCACTCTGGGTTACAGAAGTATTTCCTATAATACCTTCACATATGCAGTACTTGATGGCTTCATTAATAGCCATTCATCAGTATTCTCAGTCTAGTTTGAGATGCAATCCATGATCCAAACATGAAGAAAAAAGACTACACACCACCAAATTTAAAGGCTTAGGACCTGTATCTTATATCTTAAGTATGACACTGACAGAGATGGTGTTGAAATCCACAGAACTCTAGACCACAATTAATCAAATAAGTGATCAGTGTTTTCTAATGTTGTTGAAGGTTATTTATTGCAAGTGCACCAACAAAATGGCCCAATATGATCAATTATCATCCACTGACGAAAGCACACACTGCTCTTTTTTGATCATTGATCATCATACAACACTTTGTTTTTATCTCATTGGGTGAGATTTTTGTATTAAAAAAACAGGACCGGACATCTAAGCATGTAGAAAGATCTCGCACCTATACGTCTCTGCATGCATACGTGTGTTTATTTCTATTGCCATTTTGCTCTTTCTCTCTCTCTCAGGGCACCATGTGGTGGTTGTTCATTAATTCATCCCCTCCTTCAGCCTCCCTCCCTGCAGTCCTTCTCTCTCCCTCTGGAAGCCCCCTCCTACTCCCTGCTCAAGTTTCTCTCGTCTCATTCCCACTCTTCTGTCTCCCTTCGTCTCTCTGAACACCATCACGACCCTTAAACCACTATCGTCCGCATCCGACGTCCACGTTTCTCAGACTGTTGTGCCAACTGGACCACATGTTTCATGTCAATACTGCTTTTGTTGTAAATCAATTAATTAATGATAGAATGTGTTTTACTGTA
This sequence comes from Pempheris klunzingeri, assembly GCF_042242105.1. Classification (NCBI taxonomy): domain Eukaryota; kingdom Metazoa; phylum Chordata; class Actinopteri; order Acropomatiformes; family Pempheridae; genus Pempheris; species Pempheris klunzingeri. Next base: position 28,449,582 of record NC_092018.1, read on the forward strand.
TTCACACACTCAGTGCATCCCTAAAAACAGTTCCTCCAAATCCCTCACTTTACCCTCTCAACCTCAGCCCATCCACCTTCAGACTGTGCATGCATGTCAAATGTGTTGGTAAATAAAAAACATGACTCTCTTCCCCTTCTCCCTCCCATCAGACATTTTAAGGAAGAGAAAGCTATGCATTAAGGGTCACCTTAAACATGTTGCAGAAGGCCAAAACAAAAAAATACAGTAGAGGATAATGGTCATTACATTGGATTAAATTTGCAATGACACAAAGACAACAACATAAGACTCATGGTCAAGTGGTTTCCACTGTACACATGACCCTCCCATTATAGTCAGCACCAGGTACCAGTTTAGTAGGTAACTAACAAAAACTAATAGTTTAAAACAGCCCTGAAAATTATAATGTCCAGATTTTGCTGAAGCTGATTTGGAGGGAAGTCAATTCAACTTTATGGTCATTTTGGAGGCAGTAGTTGTACTGCCTCCAAAAAAAAACTGTACTGCCTTACAATGAGAGGTGCTGCTAATATTTTGTCATACATATTTAAATCAATGAGGCGTACCTAAAAAAAATGAGCAACTGAGCGCGTTTTACCATCAAGCCTCCGAGCTGGGAAAGGTTAAAGGGGCACAGCTTTTTATCTGTGTTCATCCATCCATTCCTCCGTCCACCTGGTCAATTCCCTGAGAACGCCACCATCAGGGTCCTCCTCTTTTCCCCATCCTTCTCATCTCCTGTCAAACACACAAGGCCACTGGCTGTGTATCCTTAAGAAGAACCAGCTCTGATGTACGCCACGTCAGAAGGATAGTAGAATAATTATGTTCCTCAAATGGTCAAATTATCAAAATCATTAACATTTGAGTTTACAATCTGTTCACATCTGTGCTCACACACAAAGGCAGATGGAAACAAGCCCATGTTTCCCTGTGTTTTACCACAACAAGATATTAGAATGTTTGTACCCGACACTTGAGCAACTTTCCTCCCCCTCACATCGCCGTCGGTCCCGCTGAGTCTACCCAGACAGTTCTCCCATCATGCCTGTAACCTCAGATGGCACAGGGGTCACAGTTCAGATACGAGTCTCTCAATGATTGGCCACTGTGTTGGACCCTGAGCAAACTCAGAGTTCATTAGGGATGGTTGAGGGAGAGGGGTGTGGGTGTGTGTGTGTGTGTGTGTGTGTGTGTGAGAAGCAGGGGGGTGGGTTCAGACAGACAGATCACTGGTCTCACACAAACATACCCACACACCCCTTGAACAAAAACAATACTGTCTCACATAGGCAATTATGCCGGCACAACCAGGCCTAATCGAAAATATTACACAATTCTTTTTTTCCCCACAAAGGTGAGAAATATTTACACTACTACAACAGGAAACGCTAACAAGTGACGAGGCTGTTAATGAATCTACAGAGCTCAGTCTCGACACTGAAAACACTTAATTCTTTTTGTAATCATGAGCATCAGCCGATGTGTGTGTGTGTGTGTGTGTGTGTGTGTGTGACAGAGAGAGTGTCGAGGGGGGAGGCATTGCTCCCTAGACAGATTAGGGGGTCCAGCCAGCCTTCATATTTTGTCTAGTAGTGTCGTCTGCTTGGGCTCATCCGATTACTGAGCCACCCTTAACACTCTCTCGAAAACACACACACACACACACACACAGACAAATTAAAAACAAAGGCACACACATCCAAGCACATACACAAGTAAAGACTATGCAAATGTGAGGAGACAATTATATTTCCACCACCCACCCACCCACACACAAACACACACATATAAACACACATCAGCGTGATGCGCCGTCTTCCATTTCAGTTTCTGAACGCAACAGAAACAAAGACACTCTAATCCTTACATAATCCCCTTCTGCTACCAAACACCAAACTCTGGTCATATCAACTCTCTCTCCCACACACACACACACAAGCTCGACTGATCCAAAACCACTTTAAATTTTTTGTTTCTTACTGGAACTCCTCACGTACAAAAGTGTGTGCATGAACATACTATGCATTCAAACCAACTTTGCATTCATGTTCAAATGCCTTAGGTTTACATTCTTATAACAGTGACACTAACAACAACTGTAATATCGTAGCAGGGCCTGTTTTTGTGTATACGGGACCTGCTACCACACAATAAATTGTCTAACAATAATAACTTCCCTAACTTCTTCAGCACACTCACTGTTCAGTTCAGTCCTCATGAACACACCAACAGAGACATCTAGTGGACAGCTCTGTGCCCCACACCAAGGCAGGAGCACAGCTGAGGAGGAACTCAAGTCCACAGTGGGACAAGGCAGACCATTTTAGGAAATCTAACTGGTTATTGCTTCAGGATAAGTGTCTCTTTATCCTGTCTGATAAACTGGTCTCCAGTTTAGAGCTGGATGTGCTGGGAGTGTTCCTATTTTCTCTTTTCTGAGCTTTTCTTATCAGATTTTTGTTCGTTTACTGGTATCCGTCATGATCATTTGAGCTCAGTGTGCACATAATGAGCGCTCAACGGTTAGTCGGCTGAAAGAAAATAATGACTGATTAAGTTTTTCAGGCATTAAACAATCAAAATCTCCTGCGGTTCCCAGGTCCCAGCCTTGCCACTGTAAGGACTTGCTGCTTTTGTCAGTGTCATGTCACTGAACGACTGCTAGTCATGCAAAATATTTGAAATTGTCACCGTAAAAAGTGACTTACAGGCAGATTGATCAGTAATAATCATCATTTGAAGCCGCTCCAAAAGCATTGTGGTTTCAGTATTTATTTATTCGTGTCAATATAAACAAGTGTTTGCTTGTCAATCAGACTCACCTAGTTTGTATGTCAGCACATACAGGACTGTCCAAGGGGTGCCAGGCACCGCCAGCAGCTTCCTCCACACCCTCCATGGTCTCATAGCGTCCGCGCCCTGCCCTCCCCTCCTGCTGCCATCTGTCTGCGGGCCCCTCACGGTCTCATCGTCCAGCACAGGGGCCCCCCACACAAACAGAGCCACGCCTGCGTACACAAACGTCAGCAGCATAAACATCCAGCTCCATCCGGCCACATCGATCACAGCCAGCAGACCGCCTCCGGCAAACACCGATCCGGCTTTGTAGCCCACCACTTGGGCTGTGTTGCCCAGCCCCAGCTCCCCGCGACCTTTCAACAACCCCACCGCGGCCCCATCTACGGCAATGTCCTGGACAGAGGCCAAAGTGTTCATGGCCAACAGGGTTCCTGCTACTCCGTAGATATGTGCTTCTGGGGCCAGAGCGGCACTGGAGAGGCATGTCAGAGCCAGCCCAGAAACCGTCCCCACCAGCCAGCGACGCTTGGTGCCAATCCGGTCAACCAAAGGGGCCCAGAGCACCTTGAGGACCCAGGGGAAGTAGAGGATCTTGGTGAAGCCGATGCGCGTGAGGGAATGACCGGCTCCACGCAGGTAGACGGGAAGTAAAGAAGACTGGAGACCATAGGGGATGCCCTGGACAAAGTACAGCAGGCCCAGAAAGACTAGTTTGTCATTCATGATCTACCTCTAAATAGTGAGCCCCTGTTTCTGAGCAGACACTGCAGTGGTCCATCGGTCAGGTCATTGCTGGTAGAGGAGCTCTTCAAATGGACTGGCTGATCCTGATGAACTGATTGACCTGAAATGAAAAGACAGGGTGTCAGGTTCAGCTTTGTGGGTGTTGCACTTTTAATCTTGTTGAAGAAGATATGGAGAGGCTCCAGACATCAGCTGCTCCTTAAAGGGATGCGGCTCTGCTGCCGTTTTACTGTTCCTCTGCCCAGCTCAGGTATCAGTAACACTAACCTGGCTAACGTTAGCTGCTCAAAGTCAAATGACTTACACACACAAACGTGCTCGATATCACGGTAACCACGTGTGTTTTCATCACTTCACGTGAAGTAAAACACAAACGTGACTATGAATCGTTGACATTTTGCTGTTAGTTCATTTGCTGTCAAACACGCTGCCTAGCTACTGTTAGCTAGTTAGCTTGCTGTCATGCTAAACTTAGTACACGAACAGCTTTTAAACACATTTGTGCGACACGCAAATATCATTAGGGGTTTTTGTTACACTGAAAACAAGCAGTTCCGTATCTGTTATGAGATAAATCTTCACACATACGAGGAAACAAAGTTGGTTAGCCTAGCGTTAGCAGACCGGTGAGGTGCTCCGCTTGTTTATAGTTGTGGTCTGTGTGAGCTAGCAGGTTGCCAGCTTCTGTGACAGCTATCCCCCTTCTGCGGATTGCAAACTAAGAAAAAAAAAAAAGGAACGTAAAAGCGCCTGTGTCTGTGATTCCCTTCTAGGATCTCCACTTGATAAGTTCTTATTATCATTATTAAACTATTGCAATACAGGAAAATATTTCATCATCCAACCTGGCAACCCCAGGTCGGCCAAGCCCACTAAAATATGCAGTGGCTGCAGGCTACACTGTTAGTACTGCATTGAAAATGTTACCGAAATAAAGTCAGTATAATAAGGAAAATATACTTTTATTTTAAGTATATTGTCCTATAAAAAAATGCATTAATTTAATATCTACAGAACTAGTATATATGAAGTAAGTAGCAACCAAAGTTGTCAAATATTCCCCTCTAAAATGTAACATGTAACATGAAAGGAACATGAAAAGACTGAAGAAAATACAAGTGTGTAAAATATGTTCTCAATACTTGAGTAAATGTACTTAGTTGCACCAACATTTTGATTTCTAGATCAGATTTGGAACCAACATGTGTGGTTGTCTGTGTCTCGTGAGGAGTGCTGGGCTTAAATCTATTTTGTTCTGTATAAAATAACATGTACTGATATCATTAGTGCTTTAATATTTGATAACACATCTTCCATGATTGGCTCATGTCCGTCTGATACGTACACTGTGTGCATGCAGAAAACCAAGACCACTCAGACAGGCCTTGATACAAAAAGCTTTTATTTGCAGGATGTCCAAACTCCTTCAAGGGTAGGCGTACTGCTGTCACTGAATATGATTGGCACATGGTGTTCTGTATACATCTGTTAGCAGCTGCACTGTGACTTCATCTTCTCTTCGAGCACCAGATATGAGAATCTGATGAGTGTAAAAGCTAAGTCTGTCCCAGGGTAATGCTCCTCTGGCACACTGCTGTCAGATCTATGTTGGAATAAAGGTGCTGGAATGAAAAGGAACAACTTGGAGAGAAAATATCTGCTGAAGCAGTGCCGATTCCATTTTAATCTTTGCTGTTATATATTTACTAAATGTCATGACAGTCACGACGACAGTCGGCTTGTCAGATCTCCAGGAGAGCGCAGGGCACAACATGTGTCAAGAGATTACAGGTGATTTTCCACAGCTGGATTTGCTTCTGGATCCTCAGTTGTGTGAGCCTTGATCCCATTCGTTGGCTTTTAGTTTTCACCCCCACAAAGAGCAATCAAGATCCTCTCGTAGTCTCCTTTGGTGTCATCCTGAGGGACAGGACAGACAGTGAGCACTTTCTCTGAACTGCCATGTGTATACAAAAAAAACCAACATTTCTGACATCTAGGATGTGTCTGTCTGTCTGTCTGTCTGTCTGTCTGTCTGTCTGTCTGTCTGTCATTATCAGTGGGCATGTGTGTTTGCTCACCAGAATTTCCTGGGCGAGTGTTTTTCCATAGTTTTTCTTGTACTCTTCTTTGATCCGTTTCATGTCGATTTCAGAGCGGCTCACCATGATGCGGGTCAGGATATTTTTGCGGGTACCTTTACCCTGATGGGTGGAAAAGAATCAGCCACATGAGGCCCAGTATCCTTCATGTTTTTTTCAACATCTTTTGAGTAGTAGTCCATACGTACTGTACCTTCATGGCCAAGTAGAGCTTCTCAGCAAAGAATGCAGGCCTGCTTCCAGCACACTTCACTGTGGTTATTTGAAAAAATATTCAAATCAAGTTTGTGCATTAAATCACCAGATCACGTCTCACGTCATAAAGGAGTCCAGGTTTGTGCCTTTACCTACTGCTGTGAGACAACTTTCAACATCTCCCTTCATCTCCAGGTCAATAGCTTTGGCCACATCCACTTTGCTGTACTTTGAGTATCTCTCGAATACTGAAGGACAGGAAGGATCACAGAGTTAAATGTGTCAACAAACGGTAAAAAAAACTCAGTTTCCAGAGGACAGTGAGCCAGCTGACCTTTACGGAGATGTATGGCACTCCTGCTGGTGAGGACGTCGATGAAGACGGAGCAGTCTTTGCCCTTCCTCCCCTCCCCGGCCTCGTACAGAGCCCTGGCATCGCTGTCAATCAGCTGCTCACAAACTCCCTCAGTCCTGCCGGCCTGTAATAAATACAAACAGAGTAGCTTCACCGTGCTGCACACAACCAGCACTTTACACTTTTAGACTGTTTTTTTATTCTAAAGCAGTCCTTCTTTATAGTTGACTCTTTTTTTTAACATTGCTTTAAACAATTTGCTTTGTGCGTGGAAACTAAACAAAAGTAGCAAAGGCAACAAAAATCTAAGGTAAATGCTGCTTAATAAATAAATAAGCCTAATGAAGAAGAATTTACCCGCCAGATTCAGATTTTCAACAAACGGTGTATTTCCCAAATATAAAGCCATAAAAGGCTCGTCGTGTTCGTGTGTGTGTATAGAGGGAGGCTTGTTTAGCTTTAATGAACCACTGACACTGCAGCAGCTGCAGAAGGGAGTGTTATGTTGCCTCAGAACTTTTTGCATTGCAAATGCAAATTGCATCCTGGTGCTGTGAATGTGAGAGTCTGTGCTAAACGAGTCTTCAGAATATTTCAACAAACACATAATGAGATGCACAAAAAAGTACCTTGCAGAGTGCATGAAGGGCGGCCCTGAACTCTCCACCAGTGTCAGACCTGATGTCCTCCTCCAGGTCCTTCTTGTACTCTTGGCAAAGGAATCACAGAGTTAACACATGTTAACGTTTTCAAAGTGCTGTTTGAATGTTTAAACTTTGTCCCCTATCCCAGAGGCTGTAAGTTTCCACTGTCACATGTTGTACCACTTCTATTTCCAAACACCAGCTTGATGAAACCGGAGATTGTTGCTTAAAATTTGTTGGCACGCACCTTCCTTGTAGACTTTCTTTATATCCAGGATCTCTCTGTTGTTTCGGGAAGCCAAAATCTCTATCAAGGTGTCCTCGTCTGTGCCCAGACCCTGAGAAAAGGATGCACGGATAGACAGATTGATATAGAGAAAGATCCAATTCAAACAAAACACACCTTTCACCCTCCGGTTAAGAAAACAATACATGAATACGTGGAAGTGGGTGGATGTCAGAACACACCAAAAATAACAGATGGTGGTGAGGCCAAAGCATTCGTCCAGAATGTGTTCAAATGTGCTCTGCTTCTGAGCGTTAGAGGAACTTATATATTTATATCAGTGCTCCTTTTTCAGAGAGACTGTTTGTGTGTGTACCTTCATCGCCTGCTTCAGCTGCTGGGCATCGTACTGGGCCGGTGTCTTCAGCAGAGCCAACACCACATCCTCCAGATCTCCCTTCAGAGCGCTCTTCAGAGCTGATTCCAGAGACTATGAGGGAGCCACCGACGAGTCAACAGATTGTTTGAGAGCGTTTGGTCACAACTTTGTAACTGTGTCTGTACTTTGGAACAAAACCTAAGGTGTCTCTACTTTATTGCTGTGAGCATCTCACTTTGATTCTTATTACCTTGCCACTGGCCTGCTGGTACGCCTCCTTAATCTGCTGTCTCTGCTCGTTGCTCCTTTTCACCAGAATTTCAATGATGGTGTTCTCATCCACACCTGCACAACGGACACAGTGTTAAGTAGCATGATCATTTCTCTTATTCTGCGTCTGTGTGACAGACACAGTTACTGCTTATAGTATTGATCATTTTGTAGAGGCTAGAGTGAGGGAGTCTTTTCTTTTCTACTTCTACTCCAGTACATCTCAGAGGGAACCTTTTTACTTTATTACATGTGTCTGACAACTTTGCAAATGGAGACCTGGAACACAAAAGTTATTAAGAACTTACAGGATTCATTTTCACAACTTCTCAAATGTGAAGATCTGCTACATTTAAAAGATTTTTTATAATTTAATGTGTTTTCAATCATGTTGAGGTTTGGGCTGTTGGTTGAACCTGTCATTGTCTTAATATTTCATTTATTTTTATTAAATATTTCATTTATTAATTATTATTAATTAATTGTTCAAATAATCCATGATGAAAATGATCATTAGCTGCAGCCTGGTAGCATAACAGTCACAGAGGACATTGTTCTGCACCAAAAACTTTTACTTTAATACTTTAAGTAAATTTTCATGATCATACTTTCATATTTTTACTTAAGTAGCATTTTAATGTCGGACTTTTTGCTTGTACCAGTGTGTTTCACAGCGTAGTATTGGTTGGCCCCTACAGAGAGCAGGGTTAGACTTTCACTATGATGTCACCGTCAGTAGTAGTGATGGATGATGGCCAGCAGTGGGCGGTAAAGTTTTAAACATGACCTCCTTGCAGAGGCACACTGCAGAGAAGAGAAGACGTGTTCACACACGCTCCGAAGCCTCCCTGAGAGCATTTTAAATTCACCTTTCACTTTGATGGCCTTGTCCAAGACTGATGCATCTCCACTGGAACTGAAATTGGGCGCTGCAGTCACCGTCCCCTCGTTCTTTAGGACCTGAGAGACGCAGCACAGGTTGTTGTGTTTTTGAGTTTGTTCTTTTTAAACAAAATCACAGCCTCTTACACTTTTCCTGGATCTATCATCCAGCTTCAATACATGTAGTAATAGTAATAGTAATTGTGACATATTTTATGCCCACCTGCCCTGACAGACCTCTACAGACCTACACCTGCATGCCTCCAGACCTGGACCGTGACAGTGCCCTTTGCAGCGCCTGTCCACGCCCCTGTTGGGCTGAACTGAACGATAACAGGAGAGTCGGAGAGCTCAGATTAAAATAATGCAGGATAAATGGTGCAACTTTCCCTTTGTTCACTTTAAGAAACCAGGGAAAGCAGAAGTAGCATTTTGTTGCAGAGTTTATAAAGGGAGGGGCTCAAATTCCTGCTTCTGAGTCACACACTCACAAGACCTAGTGTGGGCATCTCTCTCTTTTCTCATTTTAATCTTTATAGCACAGGCTTCCTTCATCTTATCTCTCTGCACTGCTCCACTCCTTTTCTTTTCCACCCTTAAACTTCCCACTCATTCATTCATTTTCCCTCATTGTCACACATTCCCTTGCTCTAAACTCTGCCTGATAAAAATTTTCCACCCTAGCATACCACAGGAAGAGAAAAAAAGGAAACCACGGTGGTTGGCCTGAGCAGCTGGAACAGAACCACAGAGTTACGTACTGACTCATCGGGCAAGCCCATATAGACCGTCTGCTTCATGAATTCTTGGATGAAAGACATGGTGGGACTTCTGGAGTCTGTCTGTGGGGGGAGAGGACAGCGTTAGAGACCAGGAGAAAAGAAAACAGAAGAGAAGTGATGTGATCTTGTTGGGAGAAAGAATGGAGGCTAAAATAGAACAAAGTCCACTAAACCTATCAGTATCCAAAGAAGAAATGATCACCCTCTCATTGATTCCACTGCACTTAGGTAACGTTCTTATCTATCAAACTTGTTAGCAGAAGAAAGAAAGAAAGAAAGAAAACATATTTGCTTCTCCTTCATCCACTCCTAGAGAGCACAGCCTCTGCAGTATTTACTGTGGGGTTATGTTAGATGGTTTTCCATGATGGAAAGCATGTGGAAACAGCCTGGCCACACCCACGCTGATCTCCACTGATCTCCAGTATGGATATACAGTAAGCTGTAGGCTGGACTGGAGATCTACTCTCCTATGATGGACCTTTTTAAATCATCAACAGGACTGAAACCAACTCATCACTTCACTCAAATGTGTAAATTCCCAAATTGTCTCATTCCCGACCACACCCTCCTGGGTGGCATCAACAGCTTGCAGGAGAGTAGATTTAAAGCCATCATATCTATTCTATTACCAGACTTCATCATCAAACTTCAAAACTACAAGCTGCAGACCAGGTTAGAGATTTTTATCGAAGGAAACTTACTGTGCAGCCTTGAGAGGGAAGAAGTTAGTCTCACGGAGTTTCCAGGGGCGTTAAAGTTCCACAGAGAGTTTATTTATACCCACGACAAACCCCACCTAGTAACGGGTCCAGCCCATACACAGCTGCCATTGGACTGCACCGCTGGCCACCGCAGCGGAGCTCCGGCAGAGGGACGACGCCGTGCGTAAAAACCAGGAACTAGTGTCTCTGTTCATCTAGTTTCAGATCTAACACCCCATGTCCGCCACTGTTTTGGAAAAAAGGATCCTGTAAGTCGTTATAATGAGAAACTTTCCCAAAATAATGGCAAAGCATCTCAGAATAATGACAGAGTATCTCATAATACTCATAATAAACGCCTTTGAGTTGCTAAACCTTTATTTTCAGAAAATTTCTCATTTCTTCATTTCTCATTATTGTCGGAAATAAAACAGGCACGCTGCTTACGTGGAAGCATGTGCTGTTCATTTCTCAGATCTTTAATAAAAGAGAGCTTGTCATAAAAGAAAAACCAACAATACCTAGAATACACTTGGGGCATTATTGTACTTTATACCGTTAATCCTGATATATTCTATCATTTGATTTATTGTAATGGTTGATTTGTTATGTTTATTATGATCTAATTCGTTATTTTTCAATCTTCATATTTCATAGATGAACTGTGAGTTTTGCTGTATTTTCTAATTTTATACAATTACATCTAAAAGTTTATCTCATGCAGCCTTTCCTGCAAGTGAATGTTGAAACAGTCAGAGTATTGCTTTATTACTGTGTCTGAGGCCCATTTGTAACTCTTATAATACAATAAAGCAGCACTTTAGTTGTGTGGTGTTTATTATATATATGTTTATCATGTGTTTTTACATCGGCCCCCCAGCTCCACAGGCTATGTGCTCAGTGCAGTAACTTAGGAATAGTTTGAATGTTCCCCTACACCTCGGCATTATAAAAACCTGTGTGGCAGATACAGACCACATTAATATTCCTGAAAACACTGTCTTCGATGATGAAATGAGTGTGTTTAAGGTTGTCATGACAGCACAGACAGAGCCTGACACTACCTGCTGCCTACGTGCCTCAACAGCCGGGACGATGACATGTTTGACTGATGATTACATCATTAGAGCTCAGTCATCAGCTTTGTCATCACACCTTAGGGGGGGGAGTGTAAACAGTCAAGTCTTCACACACTCATCTTTTTACAGAAGAACATTTTATTTACCTTTTCCTGTTGTGGCCAGCACATTTGTGATACATTGATGGATTTGTCTCAAATGAAGTCTCAAATCTTTTCAGTTGACAAAGTGACATCCACAATGGAATATGGTCTGGGCAAGTTTTGGATTGTGAAAAAGAAGGAGGGAGTAAAGATGTATTTTCATTCAAGTGGCATCATGGGTGGAGCGACCTCCAAGCAGTTTGTGTTATACAGATGCTCAAGCTGTGGTGCAAATGAGAAAGGTCGAAGAGAAATCCTCATACAAGGGCTTGGCCAAGAATGGCAGGGCAAGTCAGCAGCAGCAATGACCATGACATTTATCTTATTCCATAATTACTTTTTTGGGAGATATATGATAACAGTATTGTACCAAATATATCATTTCTATAAACCAGGCCACAGCTGCATGAAGATAATCTAATGATATTCCTCAGTATAAGTGACCTTCAGCCTTTTCCCACCCTGTGCCCCTGACCCTAACGACCGAGGAGGAGGACCAGGAAAACAAACAGGAGAGTCCGAAGTGAAGTGTGTGTGTGTGTGTGTGTGTGTGTGTGTGTGTGTGTGAACTTTATGTGTGTGTGTCTGAGTGTGAGAGAGCATCCAGTTACAATCTCTATCTTACACACGGGAAACCTGAGGACTGTTTGGGGCATCTTTTTACCAGCAGTCTCTGTGGGGTTTAAGCCAGTACCTGGTGAAACTCCATCTCTGCAGGTTTAATATTTAAAGACTGTTTGGTTCACCTTAGAGATCCTGGTCCTGCTCCTGGTCAGCATAGCAGCACACAAGCTGCACTGAATCACACCTGGAGGGACCAGATCTGCTCTGACACCAGGTGGTCCTTTTATCAGGTTAGTTTATCAGTTTTGTCACGTTGTCTCCTGTCTTGACAGCGGATGTGTTTCCTGATTCACATGTGAACATTTTTATTGTATATGTGTATCAGTTTCTTGGCAGTGTGGCTCATTTTTCAATTGTCAATTCCAATCACTTTACTTCATAAATGAACTGGCAGTTTGCCAACTACTGCCAAGCAAGATGTAAGATGTGTTGTTATAGAGCAAATCAGAGCATTTAAAAATCCAAATAAAAACATTTTTAGTGTTTCCTGTTTAGAAGCTTGTAGCTAACAGTCGCTTGGCTGTAAAGAGGATTACGCTCTCTGAGTGAATCTGCCATGTCAGCTTGTTGACGTGCAAATAGTTTGCGGGTTGAACAAGAGTTCATCATGCAGATTAAAGTACTCCAGGATTTTTCACTTGCAAATAAATAAAAATCTCTGATCTTTCTATGATCTTTAAAGAGCTTGTAACCCTCTTGTTGCTGCAGATTTTGGACAGATCCAGCTACATATGCTCTCCTACAGAGTTCAGACACGATGTATGTGAACTCTTCCAGCGCTGAGAATGGATCTTATTCACTGACATTTCTGGGAAAGAAAGTAGGGAGGCATCGCTCTGTGGCCCCTGCGGTCAAGCAACGTAAGTGTAAAACACACCAATAATTAATAAACTAATCATAATCATCTGCAACAACACGCCTGCATTAATTTCCATATCAGATATCAGATGTTGTAGAAAAAGCCCTCCTGAGTGATAAATGTGCCGCAGGCGGACAGGTGAGGTTAGATGAGGTCTAAATATTTCAGCTGCTTGGCTGCCTGCGTTGGGAAGCAGCGGAGCAGGCAGTGCATCAGAACAAACATGACATATTGTTCCTGGCAGGGCCTGGTTGGAGATCTGGATATGAAGGCCTGCACGCTCCACAAGAACCAGACTTGCAAACTAGTCAGCTGGCAAATGCACACTTATCTTTACCTTCAGCAGCAATATAGCTGGAGTCACTGGAGCTGCTGTAGACTTGGATGATGGCAAAATGTGCTGTGTGTGTGTGGTTTGACAGTTTTACTTATGTGCAGACTGGCCTCATGCCTGCGCTATGCCACTGCGAGCTCTACCATCTTCTGTCCAGATGTTTTCTTCACGTGAAAGCCAGCTGTTCTCCTGCTGCAGCTTCTTTTTAGCCTTTAATCTTAACTGGTCATCTTCAGCTGCATCTTCTGCTTTATCTCAATGCATTAATAGTTTGTCTTTGTTTAGAATCCAGGAGTAAAACTGTCCTTGTATGTCTGCATTGTGTATCTGAACTTGCTTGTCATATTATGCACCAATTGCATGGTTTTCTCAGGCGCCTGGGAGGCGACTAACAGGCCCACCCGCCCCGAGGACCCTGAGGTGTCCTTGCGGCCTGGTCGGGCCCCAGTGGCAGCGCCGGTGCTGGAGGATTTACCGGGCAGCGTACCAGAGCTGACAGATGAGAGGCCGTGTCCGATCATTCATAACACACAGTTTGACCAGTACGAGGACAGCAGAGCAGGTCAGACCAGTAGAGCCCACCTCCAATGATACAGTTATTACCTTATGATAGACCATGTGATAGACTTTGACCCCTAACCAAATGCAAACCACACACTGCAACACTGATTTTAGTTTGAACTCTGCTCTGTTTTGCTTCTCGAGCCCAAACAGCAGGTAATTTATCCCATCAACCTTTCTTGTAAATCCTGACATCATTTCTGTTTTTCTACTAAAAGGTATTTCTGGGAGGAAAGTAACAGCATGACGGCACGCCCACATTCCTGTATGAGGAAACAAAGAGGGGACAGGGTGGGATGGGAATGTGAGAGACAGAGGGTGATGAAATATTGAGAGAAGGGGACATGACATGTTAAAGAAAGTGTCAATATTCTAGATAAGCCTGAACACACGGATGGACGAGCTGAAAAATGAAAATAAACAGGGACTAACTACTTATTAAACTAGAAAATAATACAATTATTGAATTCATCTACATTTTGGGTATAATATACAAAACTGTAAATAGAGACTAAACTGCATGCTAATCACTCATCAGAAAGATGTAAAACATGTATTAAATCTAATAAATAAATCATTTATAAACTCAGAAATGTGTTATTTTTTCTTTTTTTAAACACTGTGTCCATGCAAGTGCTATAAAATGGTAAATGAATTATAAACAAACACTATGAAAAACTGGCAAAGGAACATGTTGAATGACTTTATTTTGACTTCACTTGGTTGTTGTATGATTGGTTTCTTTGGTTTGTTCACTTTTGAGAGCGATCAGTTAAAATCAGAACTTAATTCAGCACAGTTACTCACATGCAGAGCTGGGGGAAGGATTTATGAGCTCCAGCACCCCATAAAACTGTCAGATGAGTTTGGCATCATTCATCTGAACACTATCAGGATTATATCATTGAATATTTGCAGTTCTCCTTAGTCAAATAACTCCCTGGATGACTGGAATACTTTTGCTTTTTGCTCAGGAGATTTTTTTATTTTAAACCAACGACGTGCATGAAATATGAACAGAGCAGAAGATCAAAAAATCTCAAATCAAATAAATACTTATTAGTAAAAGTCAGTGAATGTTTTTTATTACAGTGATTTAAGCTGCAACTATTTGGGGGATGTTGCATTTTTTTTTTTATTACATAACACATTCACTACATACACTACACTGCAATGACAGTAATAGGAGAATATGTGTGTTAAGACTTGCTGTTACTCCTCTCTTCTCTCCCTTTCCTGTTACTCCACTCTCCAAGCTGTTCCAAGTTTCCAAATGTCCCCCAACATTTGCTTCATTGTTCAAGCTGCCATTCATCATAAACCTGTGTGGATGAAGAGGTGGGCTGCGTTCAGACGCTGGATCGGCACCGATCGCAGAAAAGACCCTGGAGAAGAGATCAACCAAGGTCCTGTTAAAAGATGAAGAAATATGTAAAGGAGGGGGTGTGCGTGGAGAGGGATGATGATGAGGGTGAAAGATACTGCATGTGTATAGACTGAGGTTACTACTAACTAACACTTTCACCTCTGAACTGCATGTTATTTCTGCAGGCTCATCAGAATCTCAGCTGTCAGATGCCAGCGATGCAGATGCCAAGATCTACATCCCCTACGAGTCAGCTGAACTCTGCGTCACTCAGGTAGAATAATGAGCATCGTCACAGAAAAAGGCACTGTGTCTCCCACAGTAATGAGTTCCTATTTAGAACAGAATCAGTCCATACCACTAAGCATAAACACCGAAAATATGTGTGACTCCAAACTCACCTCTGATGAAACTGCCTTTTATTTTAGACATGTGACTGTGAGTCGTGTCCAGTTGTTCAGTGAGAGCATGCACACACACAATGAAGTCACTGTCAGACACTGTGTTGTGTTCCTCCTCATGCTCACATGGCTGCCCTGATGCTGCTGGTATGACACTGGGAGGCATTTGATCAGTATATACTACCAGGACGAAGATTCCTGTGTGTGTCTGTGTGTGTTGTATACTCTCCAAAACAGATAGCCGAGGACATGGAAGCCATGAAGAGGAGACACCAGGAAATGGTGCAGGAGCTGGAGGAGAACTTTCAGACTGCAACGCGAGAGAACCAGGTGAGGAAGCACCTTTGTGTGTCTGTGTATGAGTGTGAGAGCAACACATGACAGTAATGCTTGTTTCACGGTGTGATCAGGAGTGCACTGTGCAGAGGATCAAGTCTCATTACCAGAACAAGCTGAACACCCTGAGGAGAATCCTGGATCTCTATCAGGAGAAGGTGGAGAAGAAGAACGCTGACTGGGAGAGAAGAGTCGCGGTCAGTGATGTCAGTCAGTCCATCTCTTACCCGAGCGCCTCCATCATTTCAAACCCAATAAACTCCCCGGTCCATTTTCTACCTTTGGCACATTTTGTTCTAAGTGGTGATGAAGTCAAACTCTCCAATCTCTACTTCAAACTATTGGCGTAATTCATCAGACACGTTGGAGACCATATACTGTTCCTG
The DNA here is from genome assembly GCF_042242105.1 of Pempheris klunzingeri. Lineage (NCBI taxonomy): Eukaryota > Metazoa > Chordata > Actinopteri > Acropomatiformes > Pempheridae > Pempheris > Pempheris klunzingeri. The sequence goes on from NC_092018.1 coordinate 28,465,759, forward strand.
ACACGATAAGCAGCTTTATGTATTTGTTTACGTATTTCTCTCCTCGCCTGGTCCTGTTATCTGCAGGCTCTGACTGCACACAACGAGCAGCAGCTGGAGGAGCAGAGAGCTGAGAGGAGGAGGAGCAAAGAGGAGGCCCTACAGTGGCACAGGGAAAAGGTTGGACAGAAATCTGGCAGGATGTGCAAAGTCATGTCTTCCTGTGAACCAGAGCTCACTCTTGTGGTCATATCTGAGTATAACATGTATCTTTATTTTCATACGATTACATAATTATCATACCATGTTCGTATCTTTATTTTAGAGCAAAATGCTGGAGCTGTTCTCCAACAGGCTGGATGTCCTGCACAGCCACCAGGCCTCCAGTGAGTCTGCATGAACTCCTTCATATGTATCCCTACAAAAACCTCTGACCTCTGTGTGTGTATGACACCAGTATTAATGCCCTGTGATTCCAAACAGCAATACAGGAGCTGCAAATGGCCAGACAGGAAGTTGGGAAGATCCAAGAAATATTGATTGCATCATCACAGCAACAGCAGCAGGAAGCCGCTGAGGAAGGTGAAAGCTCAGAGAACAAAGAGCTGTCAGCACAACAACAGACAGTGGTGGGTTGGAATTAGTTACTATGGCAGTCTACAGCTCCTTCTTCTAAACACAAAAACAAAGCAACCAGAGACATCCTCTGTGGGGACAATACATGGAAAAGGTCATAATAAAAATGTGGGGACAGACTTACAATCTGATAGAACCACATTAATCATGTCAGCATTATATGCGTGGCCTAATACCGGGGGGGTACATGACCAAAGCTGTGTTAGTGATTTGGGTGCACTGACCCTTTAAGGTGGTTCTACCTTCAGGCCAGCAATGAGTCAGACCAGCCATTAGAGGGGGCTAAAGCCCGTCTGGAGGAGCTGAAGGAGAGCCTGTACCAGAAGGAGAGGGAGATCACTGAGCTGCTGGAGGCAGAGAGGAGCCCCGTCCCCCCTGTCCCCCCCGTCCCCCAGCCGCCCTGCAGCATTCTACTTCCCACCGTCATACAAAAGGTGCTGTTCAACTATTAAACTATGTGCAAGCCAGCTGATAACACCCTGTGTATCAAATCATTTTAGATATGTCACTCTCTGTTTTGCTGGCCTCAGGGAAGACTTGATTCTGTTTTCTTCACTCTATGTTGCATGGACGCAGTAAGACGGCTTTGTTTTGTCTTCCAGGCTCATGCAGTCTGCAGTGCAGCGGCTGAGACCAGAGCTCTGTTGGATCAGATGATTGAGGACAACCGGGTCGCCCTGGTCGAAGCCAGAGACAAACTGGACCGTCTACAGATGGCCAAACAAGACAGTGATGACAGAGATGACAAGACCACTGACCAAGAGGGGTTAGAGATCATTGGAACAGTTTGGAGATAGTAACTGGCAGCAACACTACAATAACATTATTATTATTGCTTTGAATAGCCTCAGCCAGTCTCAATATAAGAGTGGCAGGTTAAATCAAGTCCTTTTTCATATTACTTTCATCCCTTTATGTCTGAGCTTGAGTAATTATTTGGCTGATGTTATTCCACCTTTCAGGTTACATGACTATGAGTCAAGTTTGTCTTTACTACAAGAAGCAGTGAGGGGGTACGAGGTCTCTCAGTTGGCTTTGGCCTGCATCAAAAGTGGAGAAAGCCCTGTAATAAATGGTAAATAAGTGCCTTAAATCTCCTGAATATGCTCACTGCACACAATAATACATGGATGATTACATCTACATGCATTCAGCAGCTTTTCTTTTACCATTAACTGTGATACTTACATTGTCGAAAGTTGGTCACTGTCATAGATCAGTTTTGCAAGAGCTGTATGTCTCTGCACTACAATTGGCTCACTGAGCGTACGGTGCATCTGTTTGGCTCAGATTGTGACGCAGTCTCAGAACTGGAGGACATTTTGGGACAGGAGACAATCCAAACCACAGAGGGAGTGCAGACTGTTGGTCAGCAACTTCTCTTGCTGCAGGATCAGGTTGGTCTTTTATGACACAGGTCACAGTCTCAGGTCAGCTCAGGTGTTTTGGATCATTATGGGATTATTACGTACTATCTTGTGTGAGTAGCTATAAATACATGTTTGACATCTGTTCTTCAGTGTCATAGCTGTGTGTCGTCTTCTCTCAAGCTAAAGCAGGTCAAAGAGGAGAATAAGAAAATAATTGAGAACTACACGTCAGAGAGGACAATGAGGAAGAAGTACTACAATATGGTGGAAGACATGAAAGGTACACATTAGTGTTAAAAGTTTATGTATGAACATGAACCCTCACAGTCTCCTGTGTTATTAAGGTTTCATGTTTTTTCTTAGGTAAAATCAGAGTGTTTTGTCGGATTCGACCACTGAGCCGAACCGAGGCCGCGCAGGGTGGAGCCATCGTGGTTGAGAAAATAGATGATTTCTCTGTCACTGTTGAAAGCCCTCGTGGGCAGAGGGAGTTTCAGTTTGACAAAGTGTTCAATGCTGAAGCCTCTCAGGAAGATCTTTTCCATGACACAAACAGGTGAGACTTCCTAATCAGAGACTAATGCAGGACACATACATCACACATAATGGGCCCATCTTTTGATCCTACACCCTTTTCCAGAGTCATTTCTGATAAAAGTACAGTTACATTAGTCACATACAGTAGGTAACACACTGATGATGGGGGAGTCTATGGGGGCTGTAATGACAGTACAGATGTTTAAAGGCTTTCAGCTAAGCAGCTTGGGATGTATTTCCCCCCCCCCCCCCATAGGCTGATCCAGTCGGCTATCGACGGTTACAACGTCTGTATCTTTGTGTATGGCCAGACGGGCTCAGGGAAGACCTTCACCATGGTGGGGGACAAGGAACAGAAGAACCCCGGCATCATGCCAAGATCTTTTAATGCCATATTTGAGATCTTACGAGAGAACAGCAGCAAATTCGACTTTAAGGTTCCAGACAGTATATCATCATTGTAATTAGATCTTATTTGGGTGATATGAAAGATTTTATGTCAAAAATGAGAACCTCACATCACCTCCCTTCTCTTGTCTCCCTCTGCCTTCTTCCTCTCTGAGTTCCTCCTCCTCCCTCCTGTGCTTTCTTCATCCTTTTACTTCAGGTTTCGGCCTATATGCTGGAGCTTTACAACGACAGGCTGCAGGACCTCTTTGTGAGCATTGCTGGTGAGGCCCATGCACAGTCCCAGTCCCATGGTCAGGCCAGGCGGGTGGAGATCAAGAGGAACAGAAAGGGGGTTGTGTTTGCCCAAGGAGCAGAGACAAAGGAGGCGTCCAGTGCCCAGGAGCTCTACGCTCTGTTCCAGCAGGCCTGCGCCAACCGGCACATCTCTTCCACCAGTGAGTTCTCTATAACGTGCCATGCAGCGCAGTTCAAAGAGGGCCCTGCTAAATGGTTTGGATTAATCGTGTTAGTTACAGTCAGTGTGAGGGGGGGGCAGCTAGGTACATCATTACCGGACTGGGCGGGAAGTGGCAGAGCCGCCAAACTGTGAATCAGCATACTGTAGGAAGAGGAGCAACATTGTTTTGTAGATGCACACAGGTCATCAGAGTTCACACAGGATTCACATACAGAAAGAGAGCTAGAGCCACTAAGAACTGCAAAATTATAGATACCAATTACTAGCAGCAAAAAAGCCCCACACACTTAGATTCTTTCAATACTATAGTAGGAAAACTGGTACAAAATAAAAGAGAATAGTGGTGTTATCACATCTTATGATTTCACGTTGTCCATCTGTCCGTCTCATTCTTGTGAACACAACATCTCAAGAACTTTTTGAGGGAGTTTCATAAAATTTGGCTCAAACGTCCACTTGCACTCGAGGACAAGCTGATTGGATTTTGGTGGTCAAAGGTCAAAGGTCAAAGGTGCCATCACTCATAACTGATTTGCTCATTTTGACAAAATTTTGCACAAATGTCTAAAAGGATGAAATGACGCAGTGATTGTCTAAAATGTCAACCTCACCGTGACATCATAATGTTTTGCAAAAACACTTTTGTGGCTGTTATTCAACACCATGACTCAGAGACAGGAGGGGGACTTTTCACATTTCACTGGATATTGAATTGGTGACTCATATAAACAGCAACTTGACTGGTTGGCAGAGGCAGACAACGGCAAGGCACTACTTCTAGTTTATTTAGGTTTGTTAATGGTAGTTCTACTATTGTTTTCACCCTTAAAAAACTTTGGATCAAAAGTTTAAATGGTTAATTGAGATATCAATAAGCCACAGTGTTTGTGGTGTGTGTTTCTCAAGAGATGAATGTGGAGAGTTCCCGCTCCCATCTCATCGTTGGCATCATGGTGCAGAGCAGGAACCTGACCAATGGGAGTGTGAGCACCGGGAAGCTGAGCCTCGTGGACCTGGCAGGCAGCGAGAGAGCAGCCAAGACTGGTGTCAAGGACCACCAGCTAAAGGTTTGCTTATATATGTCATCCTTGCCTTGTCAGATAATTCCCAAGGCCCCTTTAAGTTCCCCTCGCCTCCCCTCTGCAGGAAGCTAACTCCATTAACAAGTCTCTCAGTGCCCTTGGTGATGTCATCTCAGCCCTGTCCGCTGAGCTGCCTCATGTACCGTACAGGAATAGCAAGCTGACACAGGTAATGAGAATAAGCAGTGACCTCACACACAAGTTAGAATAATTTCAGCAATTAACAGTAACAGCTGTGTTTGATTTGTGACCTGTGCGTCTCATCTCTCTCAGGTCATGCAGGACTCTCTGGGTGGAAATGCCAAAACCCTCATGATCGTCAACATCTCTCCTTCTGAGTACAACCTTGACGAGACGCTCACATCTCTCATGTAAGAGACAAAGAGAGAGAGAATCATCTTTTCATTTATTTGAGTGCCAACAAGCTCCTAAGTAACTCCTGAACTCCCTGAACCTTCCAGTTATGCAACCAGAGTGAAGGCCATAACCAACAATGCTCAGAGACATGTGGAGAGCAGAGAGATTGCCCAGCTAAAAGAGGTGAAAGAAATTTGTCACAGCCGGGAGTGCCAAAACATGGTTTTATATGCAGAATAAAACAAAAAGAATGTGACAGCCCATTGGAACACTAACACTAACTTTTTTCATTCTTTTTGCCATAGATGATCCAGAAGCTGAGGTCAGGACAGGCAGTGGAAGAGCAGGACTAGTTCTTCTAGTTCAGGACTAGTTCTTTAGTCCATTTCTTGAGTTGCCTACTGTTAATCTTGTATGCATTGTTTGAGCTGAACATGCATCATGTATTACCATATATTTTAGGCTATTTCTATATTATATGTAGCCACTTGGAGGGATGGGCAGTGGTCCAAGTAGTCAGATCTTTTTCTTAAGTAAAAGCAGCAATATCACAATGTGAACATTTTCACATTAGCTGAATTTACTTCAAGGATCAAAAGTAAAACTACACATTCTACAGTAAAAGGTATAGGATGCATCGATTCAACAGGAATAGATATGGTTGCTCTTTGGTGCCAGAGGCTATTGCTCCGACTACAAGGTTAAACTTGTAACCGGAGGGTATGTGGGACATTGTTTTTTTCTACTGTTATGCCAAGAGGTACTTTTTATGCTCTGACATCCAGCACTGAAATCATGTGTCCATTTAGCTGTTTGGTTTTTAGACTTAATCTTGGAGTTTTTTTTATGTTCCTACTTGTTCTGTATGTGTCTTAAGGACCCATTTTAATGTTCTCTGTCTGTGTACTTTGCGTATTTGCCTTCTGCAGAATTAATTGCACTCAGTGGGCATAATAAAGGATTTATTTTATTCTAATTGTCTCTGACATAATTTTGCCATCATATATGTTGTTTTTTTATTAATATTACTGGTACATCCATGTGTATGTTGCATTTTACTGCTGTATCATTCATGGTTTATCAGAAAAAGTATAATATTTGCCTGTGAAGTGTAGTGGAGCAGAAAGTTGCAAAACTGGAAATGCACCAGTAAATTAAAAGTGCCTTGAATTTGTACTCAACTACAGTAGTTGAGTAAATGTACTTAGTTACGTTCCACCAGTGGGCATCACTGGGCATATGGTGATGGGTGACATCACCACAGGGGAACTGACTCATTGGGGTTGCGTGCAGTTTGTTAATAGGTGCTGCCTGCCTGGGTCTATAGAATGAGGCCTCCACAAGGCAGGGCCCCATGTGTAACCGAAGAGGCAAATTGGAAGTCAGGTGGTCACTCAGTTTGCACTCCTATTGTGTGTGAGAGAAGGCAACGAGTTTGTAGGCCATTAGAGCTCGAGAGGTTAAGTCCCCTGGGCCTGTGACATGTTCCTATAACATTACAGGGTCAAATCCCATGGCTGGGAATGAACACCCTGTAACACGCAAGGGCCCTGTCCAGCGCTTGTTGTTGTTTTGTTGGTTCACTAAAATTAGATTCATGACAGAAGGTAACTGCCAGATTTTGCCGGGAAAAACAGAAAATGTTTGTTTTTTCTATAGAGGATGAAAAATCAAATGAACGAAAGTTTATTATGCCCCTTTAAATGTTCTCAGGGTTTCCTATCCAGGTGACTGGGTGAAGCAATTTTTCAGCTGAAAAGTCACAGTGAGGTTGACTCCGGTATTTATTGGCTTGTTTTAGGCCATGGCTCGGAGTAAAGCAGTCATAGCACACAGAGTCGAAGCTTCAAACAGAAGCTGTTTGAGCAGGGTCACATGTCAGTGCTGGTGGGGGATAACAGTTTCTATAAGTAGACTGCCTTTTGTCTGCAACTGGGCCCAATCTTAATTGTTCAGCATTTTTAATCTGTACTGCAGGCCCTGCAAGTGCTTCTCTTTGTTACGCCACATTAGAGCCATGATTCCTAGCTTTGCGTGCTGTGTTTTATTGGCTGCTTTAGATCAGAGGCCGCTCAGCACATGCTCACCGTGATTTGTTATTCTATAATGACGGCCATAGTCAAATCATACTGTGAGCTCTGTGAACTAGAACAAAGTGAGAGACAAAGACCACAGGGAGCTACAGAGATCACATGGAGGGGGAACAGGGTTGATGAGGGGGCTGAGGTCTCATCCTCTGGGTGTGTTTTGTTAATTAATCAACACAAACCAATTTACCTCTGTCAAGGGTTTGTATACATGACCACACAAAGATGCTGGGAATGATGATTAAATACAGCAAATGGCTGAAGGCCTGCTGTCACAAGACAGTGTTGGCAGTTTGAGTCATTGAGGACATTGAGAGAATAACAGTACTCCTAAAATAAGAAATTTTCAATTACATGTTTCGCTTGAATATAGATATTTTGCTAGTACAACGCAGATGTTGAGCAATGTCTTCTTTATTTTCAAATTAAAAGTATGACCTCAGATGTTCTAATTTTCACCACATAGATTGATTGTCAGAAGTTGGCATTCAACCAAAAACTGCTGTTTTACTTGAGATTATTAACAGGTTAACAAGAGATTACTGGTGCCACTTGTATTATTTTTCTATTAAGAATCAAACAGTCTGATGACATTATTGACTATAATGATAACAGTTCTTTGAGTAAAATTAGTATTAATTAGACTAGACTATAAATTAGTAGTTTAAGATGTTTACAGATATAAATACTTATCAGAGGGAACAATAAAGAACCATAAATACTTGACAGTTATGATAGAAAACAAAAAATAAAAGGGATTTCAAAAATTAAGAACTTTTGTTAACAAGAAGTGACGCTGTGCTTTAGCTAAATGCTAACATCAGCATGCTAACATGCTTACGAAAATAATGCTAACTTTCTGACATAAAATGAATACCATGTTCAACATCTTAGTTTAACATGTTATCAATAACTAATCAACAATTAACACAAAACACAGCTGAGGCTGATGTCAATGTCATTCGTTTGGCAGCTATTTAATCATAAAGTATTAGACAGAGTGATGATGGCGGCACATAAAAAGACGGGGATCACCTGACTGATTACAGTTTTTCCTGAAAATCCATCCATCCAACAGAGACATCTCACTCAAAACCACAAACGTGAATCTGCTGGTATTGCTAGAAGTAAAGTCCGAGAGTCACCAAAGGATTCATCAAGGGCGCCATGACTGTCCCAGTACTCATGACCAATGTTGGGCCCACTGAGTCAGTATTTTCTACAGCAGCATATAAACAGAAATAATAACTACTGATCCTCAAGTCAACACTTGACTTGATTTAAAAACACGTCTATTCCATCTGTTGAAACACCCAGAAACACTGTTCCATTCATCTCAGAGGTTTAAGATACACGACACTACAGATTCAGTCTATTCTCCATGTACGTTAGCTGGATGTTTCAGATTTTCACATTACAATTGTATAACTTTCATATTGGACCACAATTGACCTCAAAACTAGTTGTCACAACTATGCAAGTTGGCCTAGTGTGTGCGGTCACACGTCTTAAACTCAGATCTCAGGCGAGCACAGAGAATCTTGAATGTAAAAAACAGCCTTGTAGTGTCAAACACTGCATGTACATTATTCTGCACAGCGCTGAAAGATCCAAGGCGTCATGATAGCTAAGACACATGTTTGAGTGGAAGGGAGGCTTTCAATTTTACACTCAGAACAGGTGGAAAAGAACAGTAGCCCTCAGTAGGCTTTCCCCGGGTAGATAAAAGTTTAAAAGAGATAGTACTGTCATGAACAAACTTGGAAACTTTCTATTTAAAGTTTAAAGTAATTCTGCCTGACTCCTCTGTTCCTCTGTTCCCATGCTTTTTAAATGCCCAGTTTCACACTTTGCTGTCCTTTTTACCTCCCTCACAGATGTCTGGGACTGTGTCTAATGTGTGTGTGGGAGGTCACAGTGCTGATGGACGAGGCGGCGGATGTTCAAAAAGACGGGGAACTTGTGTCTCTTAATATACATTTCTGCATCATTCCTCCGAGAGCCACTGGGAGACACTTTGGAGACGGGAGCAGATGTCTTAGCTAAACAGTGTTTGCCTTGAGGCTACATTGAAAGGAGGAGGAGGAGGAGGAGGAGCTAGGGAGGAAGAAGATGAGGACATGAGGGGGGACGAGGAGATGAAAGGAATCAAACTGATGAGGAGGAGATAGGAAGAAAGTTGAAGCAAAGCAAAGGAGTAGAGGACCGACGAGAGTGAGGATGAACCCTGCATGAACACAGTTTGAGGCCTGAAGTGTTGATCCCCAATCTGTAACACATCCTCTCCCCCTCCCTCGGTGTTTAACTGGAACTAATAACTTAAGATAACGGCTTTTAATGAGGCTCTGTTCTCAAGCTAGTTTCATTTTTAACGTGGTGGGAGAGGAAGGCGGAGGGACTCAACCCCGTCAGAGTACCGAACAGAAGCCCTTCGAATGACCTTTGATTGGGATGAATGTTGCTTTCAATGCAAACATACATTTATATCATATTCAAAGCAATTTCAGCTTTTCTTTAGATAATCTTAGAAACACAATTGCACGCAGACTACAGCACATTTCCCTTTTGATTTTTGTGTATGTGCTTGACCACATTTCCCCAAACAGAAACTTCAGCCTGTGAACAATAACTGTGGCGTTGTGAAGGTTAGCTGTTCCTGGTGGCTAATACTGCTTTTCTTTTTTTACAATTGCTAACATGCTTTTGTTCAATCTGTAGTCACATATTCAAAACTCCAAGCACAATTAGCACAACATCACATTTTTTTCTAAAAGGTCTATACAAGTCAAATCAGTCATCAAAACATCTGAGCCAGAGAAAGGTCGCAGGGTGATAAAGACTTTATTGAAGCATTTCTGTCACTCTATAAAGATGACTCATTTACTTGTAGATAGCATGTTTCCAAAAATGCACACATCAACAGTCAACCAAAAATGTCAACGGGTTTACAGAAGAAGGCAACTGAATTATAAAAAACAATGGATTTCATACTGTATATTGTGTACAGGTAGAACTGAAACATGAAAAGTAGTCCAGTTTTTGTAATGCCATCAACTGTTAGCATGAAAAATGAAAATGTGTGTTGGTGTTTTGAAAGACTAACATGATATTGAGCCGGGTTTGTTTGTTTTGATAGAGTTAGCGTTAATGTTTTTTTGTATTTTGAAATGTACAGTTGGTATTTTATCACCTAAACGTGGTTTCGAGGAGAAAATTAACTAACTAGATTAACTATTTGGCTACTTGTGTGATGTAGGTGTGTTGCTATGTTAACATTTAGGAAAATAAGTATTAGGTAAACACTTGTTAGCAATTGTTAAAGAAAAAAAAAAACAATAAGAAGAAAACTTTGTGCTGTGATAATTCAAAACATCCACACAGAGTCTAAAACCTCGAGGAGATGGTGATCCGGTACGGACGTGGTTTCATAGTCAAACCAAAATCGGTGCTGAGATCCAGCTCCTGCCCCTGAACATTTTCAATCCGCAGCGAATGGAGCAGCGTGGTGAGAAAGACAAACATCTCCAAACGTGCAAATCCATCACCGAGACAGCGTCTCTTCCCCATGCCGAAGATGAGGACCTTCTCCGTCAGCTCCTTGTTGAGGACTCCTGAGGAACCCAGGAAGCGTTCGGGGCGAAACGTATCCGAGTCACCCCAGAGATCACTGGGATAGAGAGAAGAACATGAAGATGGTTACTGATACAGCAGTGTGTCTTATGAAAGCCAAATTTAAAGTCATAACGTGGTGATGATTGCATGTGGCTACTCACACATCGTGATTGACTTGGTACTGGTTAATGAAGACGCATGTATCTTTGGGAATGAAATATCCATTCAGCGTGATGTTTCTGGTGGTACTGAAGGGGAGAAAACCAGAGTTAAGTTTTAACACTTCATACGACTGTAAACATGAATGTACTGTAAGCAAAGCTACTGTCTCACCAGTGAGGAATGGTGAAAGGGACATACGAAGCGTGACGGAACACTTCATATATGAACGCCTCTGTGAAAGGCATGTTGGGCTTATCTGAAAACCTGGGCAGTCTGGCTGCGCCAATGTGCTCGTCTACAGAAGAAAAAAAACCCATCAAAATCCATTGACAAACATGATTTCAAGCTGTTTTATAATATAATATATTCCAAAATGTGAATATTCCAAAGCAGACTATTTATGAGTTGACTGGGATCATGGCTGGAATACAGACTGAAGGATACAGTCCCTGAACTGGGGGGCAGGTTAAGTCAGTGTTTGGCCCCTGAAATCACCCTTTGGCTGAACAGTAGGGTTCCTATATAACTGCATCTACATCCTGTGGACTTAAAAACAACTCTTAAACTCCCTGTCTTTAACGCACTTCAGTTCATGAGGGGTTAAAAGGGCTGAGATGTGTTGTATCTTCTGGGTTTGGAACATGCACTTCACAAATAACCACACAATAAATAAAGTATGTTCCTTGTTCAAATTAACGCTGTGAGCAAAAGTAAAAGCTTCTCAGTCAATCAGTTGTGTTAACTTGGAATTAATTGAAGCGATGAGTAAGTAAAGAATGCCAAACTATGTGTGTTCACTGCCTTGCGTGTTACAGCCTTTGTGTCGGTCTGGAACAACTCTCTAACCTTTCTTCCTTTCTCTGGCTATTTGTGCCTCTCTCTCGTTCTGATTCATCCCATCTCCTCTTAGTGTCTCCCTCCTCTCTCCCTCTTTCTCTCTCTGTCTCTTCCTCTCTCTTCCCCTCTCTCTCTCTGCCTCTGAACAGACAGCGCCAGTTTTGTCAACCCACAAAAGTAGCTCTGGCGTCAGCAAATTGGACTGAGCTTTTGTGAGCTTCTCTGGTGGCTGTCGTATTCTGTCTGTCCAGGAAGGGCACTTGATTTGGCCATTGATGGGTTTTTATTATACTGACTCTGCCTGAAAGTTTGATACTTCCTAACAGACAACACATAGTCATCACCTGGCTGCTCCTGTGATGATCAGTTTGACATGAAAAGATGCATTTTCACTAGTTTAGATCCACAAAAGCATCTTGTTGATACACATTTAAACACATAAGAGGCAAATTTGGTATTAATTTCTGTATCTGTTTCAAATACTAAGAGCTATTGTATGTGAAGCAACACCTCTTCTAAATTTAGCAGCTTTGCTGTATCAATAATAAACTACCAGCCACAATCTTTGCTCATTAGCGTTGTGTTTATCATTCATGAGCAACCTTCTATTTCAGGACTTGGATTCATTTGTATAGCAGAGTCATGTTTCAACATAAGGCAGTACCTATCTCCTGGTGTATTCTGTCCTGGATGTCAGGGAATTTAATCAAGTACAACAGGCTCCACTGTAAACCAGCAATGATGGTGTCAAATCCTTTAGAAAAGCACGAAAAACACAACTGCAGTGAACACAGAGTTATCACCTTCAACAGTATGATTAATGTGAGCGTCAATACCAGCTCTGTCAATGATGATATAGGTGAAACTTCCTCACCTGCTCCAAAGATGTCTATGACACTGTGAATAATCTGAGAGTTGGAGAGCGTCGACGTGTCTTTCTTTTCTTCTCTGTCCTCACAAAGTGCGATCAGAGCGTCTGTGATGTCCCGGATGCAGTTCTGTAATCACACACACTGATCATGCTGCTATCTTTTCTCATTCACTGTCATTACCATCGCTGAAACATCAAGCTGTTTTTACACATACACTGTATGTATGTGACTTATGATAATGCAAAAACACAGGTTAAAAGTTTTAAAAGCAATAGTTATGGAAGAGACAGTAATCTGTTATGGTACGACGCGTGTCTTCCAGTGGGATGCTAATTCCTAATTAGAGTGCGTGCGAACATTTTAGCCACTCTGCACAAGAACAATGGTCCCTCCCAGGGAACTTGTTTGTTATTTTTTTGGCTACCGTTGTGCTCACAGCTACTACTGTATGAGTGCAATGTCAGATTAAATAGTGGGACAGCAAATTAGTGGGACAGATCTAAAGAAAACAACACTTACAGACACGCCATCCACAACAGGCTGTCCTGAAAATATGCTGTTGGTATTTTGTAGACAATTCACTGGCTAAGGGTAAGATGATATTAATCAGACCAGTGATTGGTTAGTCATTATATTGTACTAATAGAATATTTAACGAATCACTGTGGTGGCTTGCTCTTAGGAGGGATGTGACTTTTTCTTCATTTCTTTGAAACTTTGTTCTTTGTTCATCTTTGTTTTGCATCGTATGTCCTTGAAACCTTTATATTTATATTGGGAGTTACTCTTCTTGACTTTTCCATGCAGTTTCCATCTGTAAAGTGAAAACCTTCAATATAATGGGTCAGAAAAAATAACTCATGTACAGAGCTCCACAATGCTGAGACGCTGATGTTGTCCCTGAATGGATAATGTCTCATCCTGCATTTCCTTTTACAACATCTTTCCATTTAAACAATATTCTGATCTACATATGTATCTGCTGGCCTCCTTACCTTATCAAAGGTGTTGATGTGTTCCTCGATGCTCCGCTCCATGAATCCGTTCATCCTGCGGATGTGCTGGACCATCTTCCTCAGAGATGGACTCGGAAAGTAGCGGAACACGGGGAAAAAATCAGCCAGGTTCCCTGCAGCAAAGATCCTCAGGACCTCGTTGTTGATGTGAACAATAGTGAGGAACTCCTTGTCATTGTAGTCATACCTTTTCCCGAAACAGAGGGCACAGACAACATTTGCCACTGAGGTTACCAGGGGCATAACTGGATCTATACCTGCCACATCCCCTTTAGCAGCGGCCTCCTCCCGAAACACCTCCACCAACTCAGCAGCCTCCGCACAGACGTGCTCCTCCAGCAGGCAGGTGGCACCAGATCCTCTGGGCTCCGCCTGGGAGAACGACCTGAGGGCATTCTTACACAGCTTCTTGTGGAGCATCCAGGCCGGTCCGTACTTCTCGCTGAAGGTCATGCTGGTCCCATTGGCTACGGCGGAAAAGGTGAATAGGTCCGGCCGCCCAGCAAAAGCCTCTCCCTGCCGGACCAGCGCCTGTCTGATGGTGGAGTATCCACTCAGAACGACAACAGTCAACGAGCCCAGACGCATCTGGAGTGGAAGAATGAACAAATGACTGAATGAATAAGAAAAGTTAATCCTCTGTCCATCTAACATTTTTCTAAAACACTTTTTACTGTATGTACCTTGAAAACATCACCATACTGGAGCCTCAAGCAGGTTAGAGAAAGATGAATCTGGTCCCCCATCTGGATCAGATTCCCTACAAGGGGCCACGGAGTGGGGCCAGGAGGAGGCGGATATTTGGTGTGGTCCAACTGGGAGTAGTGGTGATGGCTCTTTCGTCCCCTGAGGGCCATCAGGAAGAGGGTGAGGAGACACAGACCAACAGTGACACTGGACAGAGAGACACAAGGGTCCTCCTTGACGGGCAGAGGCCCAAACGTCAGTCTCATCTTGTCAAGTAAACTGCAAATACTGAAGAGAGAGAGAGAGACAGAGACAGAGAGAGAGAGAGAAACAGAGAGAGAGAGAGAGAGAGAGAGAGAGAGAGAGAGAGATAGTCAAAAATGAAACAGGAAATCACTCAAAATCAAGAAACTGTGACTTGGTGCTCAAAATCTAGAGAAGGTTTTATTTTTTCACAAAAAGTAAACAGTGGGCTACTAAAAGAAAGAAGAAACAGTTCTGATAGAAAACTCACCATGCAGTATCCTCTGTAAGTTTGGTGTAATGAAGTAAAGAGACCACAGACAGCAGAGCAGCGACCAAAACACTCCTGAGGTCTGATCCTCGGGAACTTGCTGGTGAGAGCAGCTTGCAGTCCGGGACGTCCCTTTGAGCGGCAGCCGGCCCCCTGCAGAGGGAGCTGCTGCCCGCTCACAATAGAGAGGCAAACATGGCGAGAAACTTGGCTCTGGGTGAAGGATGGATCCGGCCCGGCCAGCCAGTCAGCCCATTTGACCGCAGACCGGAACCTTTTACAACATGGGCCCCTCCCCTGCTGCTCCCTCTGTCCCTCACAAAGTTGGAGGCAATTTGTTGGTGCTGTGCATTGGTTTATGATATCATTACTAGTAAATGAGTAAATGAAATGTGTTTCAAAATAGGAGAATGGAAGGATGGTGACTATGAGCACCCTGGAAATGCAACATGATCATCCACATATTCATTTATTACCAAATTGGATTAAAAACTGTTGTTTGAACAGGATAAAACTTTGTGATAAAACATTGTGATGTCAGTGCAGGAAGTCGTGCTTCCTCCGTCACTGGCTCACATGCCCCTGCATTGTTTTACTGTTAATGTAGGTTATGTAATGTGTCACAAGGGGGCGCTCTCCTTCTGTGCAGATTGACTTCATGCCCTTTACAGTTTGGACTGAGACTTTAGTGATTTGTTGCTTTGTTATGATCGTCTTGCCTCACCATAACCACAGCACATAATAACAACACACACAAACAACAGGAACATCTCAGTGAGTATTAAAACAGCCTCAGGTCTTGGTTTGAAACAATAAAAGCTGAGTCCAAGTCACAAGGATCCACATTGTACGTTTCACACACAGCTGCTGGCACCACCAGGTAGTTGTGTACAATTATGAGTATCTATGAAAAATAGTGTCCAGTTACAGTCATGATGTTAAGAAGTCTGTTGCAATGGTCGAACAAGCATCTGCCAAAGACAAAGTATTGGTGTTACACTGAGAACAGCATAATGATGTGTCCACTGTTATAGAAATACAAAGGCTCCCACTATCTACGATCTAATCATTTAAAACCTGACTGATTTACTTCTCTTTCATTCTAGCAGCCCTCTTTTTTTATATATTAGCTTTTGTAATATGCATCTCGTGGCATCTAAGATCAAAGCCCTTTGTTTCTCTCTTTTCTTCAACTTCTCTCCCTCCTTTCTTCTCTCTTCACTCTTTTTCCCACCTTCTGTCTGGTGCCTTCTCCCTGGTTCTCTCACTACCTCTCACTCTCTAACCCTCATTCCTTTTATTCTCCTTTCTTTCTCGCTCTCCACCAAACTGTCAATTTAGCTCAAGCTCAACAGTGGGACACCCGGTGCTGTCAGGCCGAGCGACAGCTCCTTTGACCCGGCCGTCCACGTCCTCTCCAGGCCGAGGCGGTCCGGTCTCGTCATTAGCTCTGGCAGACGGAGCCGAGACACACACACACACACTGACTCTGTGGAGCCAGACTGCACGGTGAAGTGTCGAGAAGAATGTGCTGCTTGTATTCAAACATTAAAGCAAGACCAGGTCTGCAGGTCTGCAACTCTCTCTGTTACAGTGATAGTACATTTGGATCAAAAGTGAATAAAACAGACAGCTGCAATACAAAGTGGGAAACAATGCAAATATAACAATTTATGTGAGGTATCAAGTAAATACCTGATATAGTTCCACACTTCGGCACAAAACTGTAAAGACATACAACAGCAAGCTGAATTTGGATGAATAGTTTCTTAATACTCATCAAACTAACCCAAACCCACTGCCTTCATGTCACAAGCTCCAAGTCGTCTGTGTGACTAAGCAGTGCTACACACATTAGTATGGGGAGGTAGTTTCCACTGTGTTTTGCAACACTTCCAAAAAGCAGCTCTGCTGATCTTTTCATTGTCTAACAAGGGTTAATTAAAGAGGTTGTGTTGTCCCTCGGGATAATTCTCAAAAGGATGTGTGTGTTTCCAGACAGCCAAGATCAAAATAGGTGCACCAGACAAAGTTATGTGATTGCATTGTTCCTGGGAGACAGCGAAGCAGCAGGAGGCCCATTATCAAAGCAAACATCTTCCCAATTATGTTTGCGGCCTCATAGACGGGCCTGTCCTCTGCATGTGCTGCATGCGGACACCAAAGTAATGCAGTGAAGCATTTGGAGCGATGCAACAAGTGGCCATCACTTCGGAGACTGAGAAGTCCAAATGTCTGGCCTATAGCTCAAAGCAGCCTTTTGCGTGCTTCATCGTACACAGTAAGACAGTAAGACCTTCGCTTGGAGCCGAAGTTCTGATCAGACTTGGTCATTAGGTGAATTTGTCTTGTTTCCACAGAGAAAACTGAAATTACCCCATGAGGAGAATCAGGACCTGAACACATCGACCAAACACATGCACAGTAGGCCTACTGAACGAGGTTAAAACCTTAAAACTAGAGACATGCAGGATAAGTGGGAATGGGATTAATTAGAAAAGGGGAAGTGAAGGTGAAAGATATTAACCCTGTGACTAATCATGATTCATAGATGATATCAGCTAAGACTACATGTCCTGACTCCTGGCTGTGCAGATGGTGTGTGTGTGACACATGCATGCAGTGAGGAGCACCTACCATGTAACGGGGACTATTGTGCTTTGTGGTCAAGGAATCTGAGCGGTGCGCGCGCCTGCCTCGCGGGGCACGTGGGGTAAACTGGGATTGGTTCCATCTGAACGGTGATTAGCGCGTGCAGCAGGACCTTCACGGGACTCCCGGTGCGACCGTATGTGATGCTGCCGTTTCGCGGCTCGGAGCGCAGAGCAGGTATATAAAGCTGCTCGGAGGCTGAAGGCGCACTGACGGCGGGAGGAGGGACACGGCTGCAGCATGCCGGTGAGCGGAGCGGGGATCCAGCAGCCAGGAGACACCTCAGCAGCATCCTCCACAGGTAGGAACACTGTATCAGGCTTATTATGAGGCTGTGAAGACCAATTTATTACCATCATATTGTGTTTTGTAGTGGAGCAGCTATTTGTCTGATGAAGGTAAAGAAGCATTGGCATTTTTATTCCAGGGGACATTAAACTTTAAATCCTGGGGGAAATAACTTTTTGATTTCCTTTTAAATGCGTCTATTCTTTTCATGTTTTTATAAAAAAAAATGTAATGTAGTTGTGCTTTTCTTCCCTTTTCTTGGGTCTTTAATGCATCATGTTAATCACTTAAAAGTCCCTTTGTGTGTGATATAAAATTGCCTTGCCTTCTAAATTTCACAGATTAACAGTAGTTTTTTTTTTATTTGCTCTAAGTGTAGTTAATTCTGGAGGGAAAATCAGCCAATTAATAAGCTGCAGGGCAAAACTCAGCCCATTATTCATTCTGTTTTTATTATGTTTTTGTTCATTGACATGAATCATTGAAACATCAATTAATCTGCAAAAAAATTCAGAATATTTTGAATGGAGCAGGTTACAAGAAACCAAAGATGTAAGCACAAACTGTGGTGTGTTTATCATTAACACATTTTTAACCGTGTCTTTTTCATCATGCAACCTTTCACTGTTTCTTACAACTGAACCCATTTATGATCAAAGTTTTTTGATAAATATGAGGAAGCACACTGGTCTGGTGGATATTTATCCCAGTTTGCATCCTCTCTTCTTTTTTTGTGATCAAATTTTTATTGAAGTTCGAGATATGCATTGAATCATATCAATCAAACAACAACCAGCTAATGGTAGATCCCCAGAATAAGCCCCTGTGGACTGTGTGTGTGTGGATGACCAAAAGGTGAAAACACGTGAAGGAGCACCAAATTGCTAGATTTTTTCTTGAGGTTCTTGTTCAGGATAAGAGAGTTTCCTCTTTAGCACCATTCAGCCAAACCACTGAATCCTGCATAATAACAACAACATCTAGATAAACACTTCAGTAACGTATTTAGCAAAGACAGATCATTCAGGGCGTGCAGGGCTCTTTACAGTCCCAAATCCAAACCACTTCTCCGATCCTCGCTGTCCAAATGAGGTCAGTCCAGTCCAGAGCTCAGAGCCAGCCCGACTTTATGGTGCCAGTCGTGACCCTTGACCCCGTGGTGTTACACTGCGGACAATGCCAGTACCTCATTTGGCACAGTCTCTCCCTAGCGGGTTGGGATGGCAACTTATGCACAGGGTTGTGATGAAGCACGAAAGGAGCTTTTCTCACTCAGTGATCCAGATATTAACTTTCACAATCAAGTGTTCGCACACACATGCAGGACAGGACAGTGTGTGGATTAGCACAAAAACAAGCTCCTGTGCACCGCAGAGTTATTGTAGTATTGTATTTTTTCTTTTCAAAGCCTCCTCATGCTGGTTGTGTTGACGAATGTGACTAAATTGACAAAGACTGAAGCTAAAGGCATTTTCATTTTATTTTAGTTCATTGTCTTAGTACACAAAATCATTTCAGTCTAGTTTTTTGCATGTTTCTAAAGTCTAGTTTTTGTTTTTATTTCAGTAAAGTGAGTAGTAATTTTTTTCTTTTTCACACGTAATTTTAGTTTATAGTTTAGTTTTAGTGAACTAACCTCGTGGACACTGGCTCACATTTGTTTTTTCCAGAGGGGAAGCATGCCAACATGACCTCCCAGCCCGACAACGGCCACCAGCAGCAGTCTGGTAACGGGTGCAACCACAAGGGTCCGAACCAGAGCCACAAACTAGACCATGTAGATGGACCAGAGACGCAGGCGCTGCCCGTGCCGATCCCTGACCCCCCCGTTGTGCACACCAAGGTAAGCTGCACCAGACAGCCAAGAGTCAAAGCCATCAGGACTGAACCAAACGTGAAGAAAATGTACAACTGAGCTCCAGATTGGCTCAGATTCCTTTATTAGTGGAGTTAGCTCAAGGGATGGAGTTTACAGAGCTCCACTTTTACCAACAAGACATTCAAGATTTTTGGGATTGAGTTTTGCTTGTAATTAGAGGAGAATGGAAATGTGCTTTTAAAAAGATGAAACAGGGAAATATTTACTGGTGCTTTATCAGTTAGGGTACTGTCGAGGGTAATTACCTCAAAAAAGTCTGCCAGCTTTACAGTGTGCAGATGTAGCTCATAAAAGATATGAGAGCAGGCAAAATGACTCCCACTAAGTACAAGGAGCCTGTTGTTCATTTCATCAGGCTGAGAAGAGCTGATACACTGCACCATGTGACTGACCGTGAACACGAGCAAGGGACTGTGTGTACTTAAAGAGTGTGTGTCTGTGTGTATTCTGCTTCTCTAATTCCCCTGTGATATCGCAGTTGTTCATCAATAACGAGTGGCAAGAGTCCTGCAGCGGGCGAAAGATTCCTGTGTACGATCCTGCCACAGGGAGGCTGCTGTGTGAAGTGGAGGAGGCCGACCCTGTGAGTACATTATACATCCCCAATGAATGCTTTTTGCCTCTTCACCAGCAGGGATGTGATACTGACAGTGGTGGAGTGAGATCCTCACACCCAGTTAAAAGTTTCTCCTCATGCTGCACAGACTGTAGAGTACGAGCTCATTTGTGCTTTGTGATAATGGGCTGTATGAATAAAATGGACTTGACTCAACTTGAACCTCTCGTAGGAAGATGTGGACAAGGCAGTAAGGAGCGCCAGAGCCGCCTTCCAGATGGGGTCACCGTGGCGATCCATGAACGCCTCGGACCGAGGTCAACTGCTTAACAGGCTTGCCGACTTAGTGGAGAGAGACCAGCTACTATTGGCAGTGAGGACCACACAAACATGCCATCAGTCCTTAGTGTGAATATTGCTCCACAAACGTTGGGTCAGCAGTGAAAGATGAACTGGTTTATCACCGTGAAGTAACGGCCTGAGTGTGATAATTACTGTGTCTGTTCATTTGCAGACACTAGAGGCTCTTGACTCTGGCAAAGTGTTCCTCATGGCATATTTTGTAGATCTGATGGCCACAATTAAAACCTTGAGGTATTATGGCGGCTGGGCGGACAAGATTCACGGAAAAACCATCCCAGTAGGTGAGTTGCCCTCTTGTCAGTACTGACACATTAAATGCAGAATCAGATTATAGATAATGTCCTGTTTGACGAACTAGAAGCCACAGTGTGTTCTAAGCAAGCATGAATAAATGATCTGTCTGTGTATGTTTTAGATGGAGAGTATTTTACTTACACACGACATGAGCCCATCGGAGTATGTGGCCAGATCATTCCTGTGAGTGGGAAAAACACTTCAAAGCTAAAGTTTACTGTCTATCTACTGTACCTATATCTATGTGCATCTGTGTGTAGCTGCTGCAAAACAAAGACTAAAACTATTTGTGATGTAATTCTCAATCAGATTTAGACATTTTACAGTTTCCCTCATGTTGTTGAAACTCTAATGTGTTCATGCACTCTGGGCTGCAGTGGAACTTCCCGGTGATGATGTTTGCGTGGAAGATCGCTCCTGCTCTGTGCTGTGGGAACACTGTAGTCATCAAACCTGCTGAGCAGACCCCATTATCAGCCCTGCACATGGCTGCGCTCATCAAAGAGGTACTTGGATTATTGCTGCCCCCCCCTCCCCTTCCAACAATAATATAAGAACAAAGAACATGTGGACAAAAGCAATGAACTTGCATTCAGACATTGTCAAGACCGACGCAGCTGGAGAGGTAGAAAGATTATGTCCAAGATTATGTCTCAGCTACAGATGAGCACGTGCAGTAGCTCTCTAACTTCCTCTCTGTGTTCAGGCTGGGTTTCCTCCTGGAGTGGTGAACGTGGTACCCGGTTATGGTCAAACAGCAGGATGTGCCATTGCCCACCACATGGACATCGACAAAATAGCTTTCACCGGATCTACTGCTGTTAGTATCTATTGAAATAGATAGAAAACTGAGCAAATGTCACTCAGTTTTCTCTTCTCTACTGGTTTTTAGTGTCTTTTGCTCCAACTTATATGAACTCTTTCACTATAAAGTAACTCTTGTCATTGGTTGCCAGGTTGGGAAACTCATCCAGAAGGCTGCAGGTGACAGCAACCTGAAAAGAGTCACACTAGAACTCGGTGGAAAAAACCCAAACATTGTCTTTGCTGACTGTGATTGTGAGTAGATAATGGATTACTTTATAGGTACTTTTGAAATGTGCTCTTTTTATGCAGCCACCATGTGTTAAGGTGTACATGTACTGTGTGCTTTAAAATGTTTCCATAGAACAAACCTGAAAAATATTAGAGCAGCAGCAGGTTAGACAGATCTTGCCGGTAAAGTATTTCCAGGGCAGAGCAAGATCAGCTTTTACTGTGCCATCAGTGTAGACGGTGGAGCGGCCATTAAAGGCCTCACAGGTGATAAAAGATCATTAATTCATTTTCATCTGTTAAAACCTTCTTCTGTGAAAACATTGCATGCATTTTTTTTAGATAAAGAAATTGGCTCACTTTTTCAAGTTTATGTTGTTGTAATATTTTGTTCTAAATAAGACTGGCAGTGTTTAACAAATTCCTGGAGGTGTATTTTTACGCTCAAAGTTGAAAAAAAAAAGGCTCAGTTTGCTAAACGCTGATGTGACACTAGTGTTTGCTGTGTAATATTCATTTCAGCCACCAGAGTGCGTCTGGCACTCTGATATAATAGAATTCAACCATCAACCTGAAAGCTCTGCTTAGATAGATCAACACATCAGGGACTTATTAAACACCACCAGCCATATTTCTTATTTAGTATTACAACAAATACTTAGAAAAGTGAGCAATAACTTTTTTTTTAAAGAAAAATTGTGCTTTTTTCTATTTTTTTGACAATATTCGTTGATGAAAAATATTAAGGAGCTTGTTATTCTTATCCTTATTAATTATCCTGGCAAACCCTTTTTATTGCTCATTCTTAAGTCAAAAATTTAGATCAGACTGGATGAAATGCCAGTTTTTGTTGTCTAACTTGTTTCTCAGGACTTCTGTAAACCCCTAATGCTGGTCAAAATGTTTAAACAGTCATAAATAGCACTGGTAGCTCCAACAGGGGCCGCTCTGGATCGCCCTTGTCACTTCCTGTCAGCAGTGTGGCTGCAGCACCGTGGACTTCCATGTGAATGTGTCTGTGTTGCAGTAGAGTACGCAGTGGAGCAGGCCCACAGTGGTCTGTTCTTTAACCAGGGCCAGTGCTGTCTGGCTGGATCCAGGGTGTTTGTAGAGGAACCCATCTATGAGGAGTTTGTCCGCCGCAGTGTAGAGAAGGCCAGATCCAAAGTCCTGGGAAATCCATTGGTGCCAGGGGTTGACCAAGGACCTCAGGTACAGGACAGAGCAAGACCACTTCCTTTATTTGACAGGGGTTTGATTGTCTGCTCATCTCTTCACGCATAAAGAGAACATGATTTGCTGCTGTCTGCAGATCGACCTGAAGCAGTTTGATAAGATAATGGAGCTGATAGAGAGCGGGAAGAGGGAGGGCGCCACGCTGGAGTGTGGGGGGTCTGCGTGGGGTCAGCAGGGACTTTTCATTCAACCCACCGTCTTCTCAAATGTCACAGACGAAATGCGCATCGCCAAAGAAGAGGTACTGTGATCTAAAATGCACACCTGCACCGACATAACCTCATACTTGATGGTACACGTGACAAACACCCATTTGTCCTTATTCTACCACTGTGCTGTGAGTTTCCTCCTCATGTAACCTTTTCATCTTTCCCTCCTGCGATCGCACTCTGTCAGATTTTTGGTCCAGTGCAGCAGATCATGTGTTTCCATAGCATCCATGAGGTCATCCAGAGAGCCAACGCCACACACTACGGCCTGGCAGCAGGAGTATTCACTAACAGCATCGACAAAGCCCTGTTAGTCTCCTCTGCTCTGCAGGCTGGCATGGTCTGGTGAGATACTTAGTAGTAAACCCTTACAGAAACCTCCATTAAATCATCCGTTTACATTTTGCCACATAGTGACGTCTTGTGTGAAATGACTTTGATTTTATGTAATGACATTAAGTATTTATCTAATTATCATTATGTATTTATTTGTTTGTTTATTCATTAGGGTGAACTGCTATAATGCCATGAGTGCCCAGTGTCCCTTTGGAGGCTTCAAGATGTCTGGAAATGGCAGAGAACTGTGAGTGATGCCATCATATATTATGGCAGGTTTAGCACTGATGGTACTCAAAGGAGTGTTTTTGGAGGGTGGCAAAACGAAGTTTGAGGTTTTTCAAGTTAGTTTCTTCATTTATATTGATTCAGATCACCTTGCAAGTAATAGATTGTGAAGACATTAGTTACCGTGCTGTCCGTAATAATATTAGTATGTATTTATGTCCACCTCACAGCTACATACAGGCTGGTACTCCTCTGCTTTGTAACTTGACTGGTAAATGTCATGTGACCAATAAAACCTTATTAGTCCAGTTGTTCCTCACATAATCAGTGGTGTGTTTTGTTTTTTTTATTATTATTGTCATTTCAGAGGGGAATACGCTCTTCAGGAGTACACCGAGGTCAAGGCTGTCACCATCAAAGTCTCACAGAAGAACTCATAATACCTTCATATCACAGGACTAACTTTTCCCCGTCCCCTCAGTTCCCTGCCCCCCCATGGCTTCAAATCTTCCACACACACTTACACGCAATAATCATATTTCACACTGGTGTTTCGAAGGCATCGCCGATTCTGTGTCAACACATGAACTTCTATTTCTATCATTTCTCTGAAGATATTCTATTTTTTCAACTTCTTCTCAATGCTGTGTCTCTGTCTCTTCATATTACCATGTCAGTGCCAACTTTCATGCATTGCTCTTCCACTAATGTACTATCTAAGATGTACTTCACCGTTTAGTGGACAGCATGTTCTCTGTAGTTGTGTCTGTTATATGTATATGTTAGCTTAAGAGAGCGCGCTATTGTTCAGAGCAAACCACTTAAACAGCACTTTGCCAGAGAGGAATTACTTTAATAGGTGTAATACAAAAAATAGAAAGGCATTTTACATCCTATTTACAGAGATTTCCAAATGAAATCAATAAAACTGTTGACCCATATCAATAACCAGTAAACCTTACACTGATTGCATTGCAGTAAATATGGTCATGCTATATGTTACAACAACATGTTTTTTTTAATTACATTTCTTTCTAGAAATAGCAGTAGTACTACAGATAAACCAGCTGTGTCAGTTTCTTGTTCCAGCTCATCTCCACCTCCACACTGAGGACACTGTGGTTTGACTGTGGAGGCTGTAGTGTGACTTTTTCAGTTGTTGATCATACTTGATTAATTGGCATGTTTAAAAGATAAGTTATGATGCTTTTCCTTAAGTCAATAGTTGTTAATGAATTTGTGTAACATTAAAAGGTAAGAATTCATCAGTCAACTACATCTAAAGAATAAAAAAATATGGTTATTCTAGTGGCACCCTCCATGTGTAGTATGACTGTGACTGCAGTGGTCGTGTTCATGGACACTGGATGTTCGTGGTGAATCCTGGGTATTGTCTGGATTTCAGTTCATTAATCACGGCTCTTATCGTCTTGGAGGCCCACCCCGACCTCTTCCTCTCCCAGGCCCAGGTTGAGGCCCCCTGACATTTCCAGGAGGCGCTCCTCTTGGCCCCGGGGCACGGGTCACCGGTGCTCTGGGGTTTGGGGCAGCTAGTGACACATCCTTTTGCAGATTAACCCCTTTCGCCGCTGTACCTGGCTTCGTTTTGGGAGACTTGCTGCCCTTCTCAGTTACGACATCTGAGATGATAGATTGAGCACAAAAAGAGCGATGAGGACAGTCAAGTGCAAATTGGCTGATAGCGTGTGCAATAAAGGAATAAGCCAGTGTGTGTGTGCGTGTGTGTGTGTGTGTGTGTGTGTGTACCAGGTGGGGGTGGCTCTTCCTCGGTGGGAGGTGGTATTAGAGACTTATTTGGCAGCAGGTCCTCCAAGTCTTTCATTACTTGATTAGTGCTGTCCTTGTTGTTCCTGCGATTCTTCTCCTCATCTCGAGCCTACAGTGTCCACCAATAAAGCAGGAAGTCATTTGTTTGATTGAATCTTGAACAAAGGGGGCTTTGAAAAAGGAGAGAAACAAGAGGAAGGAAACTGAACTGATATATAAGAAGACAGTGCTCATACTGACCATTTGCATCTTCCTTTTGAGGTCCATGTTTGCTTGTTGGTATCCCTTTGACACTGCATTCAGGTAGTAGATGGCCAACCTGGTACACAGAATTCTGTCTTTTAGGTGAAAGCCATTGGAAACAGTCCAACAGCTCAGACCATGGTCAGGCTTTGGACACAGAGCCATAGACACTAAGGTCTATAAGGTCTATCTAAGTTTTATGTCTGTCTACAATTATTCACACTGATTATGGCATTTTAGACACAACATGTTGTGTTTATGCCAAACTTTAAGTTAAATCCTACCGTTAAAGTCCATCCATCCATTATATATTCTGCTTATCCTTAAGGGTTACGTGGTGGTGGTGGGGGGGTGACTGGAGCCTGACATTGTGATTGACATTGTACCACCATGCTGCCCTGTGCAATTAAGGTAGTACAGAAAACTGTACAGATTTTTTTCTAGTCAAATTTTCAGGGACATTATGAAAGCTGAGACTGAATAGATGTTCTAATGTCATTTCCATCCATCTCCAGTCTACAGAAAGGCACTGCACTAATTGAAATTTCTGCTGACATTGAAATGATACTTACACCATGAGGAGGACAGCAGGCATGATGAGCCCAGGGTTGGTGGCATATGTAAAAATGTTCCCTATGAAGGACGGTAGATCCTGTTCAATAGTCTCCATGACCACATCATACATCTTCTCCTGGCCACTGCATGGAGGAAAACATGGATCGAATACAGGGCACTGTTTGTTTGAACTCGTCTCTGGATACAGTGATTCACCAAGTCTAACATGTAAGATATGTTGTTATTTATATATATTTATTATATATATATTATATATTTGAGCATAGATGTGTTTGAGTGACCTTCCATGGGACTGCAGATTTTGCTTTAAACAAGTTTTAAGCTAACCCTGGTACAAAACATGTATGTTTACTACTGTAAATGGGCTCTTAAAGAACAAAACAAATGAATCTAAGAGCCTCCAAAACTCCTCCAAAGCAGCATATTGACTCTATAGGTTTTACATTGTTTCAGATAGAGTTCATTAACTGACTAACTTTATGATATTAATTCATATTTCACCATCACATAGCATATATCCATCTCCACCTCTTACTGACCTGAATGGCCCACAGTCGAAGGACGGAGACAAGGTCATGATAGTGTAGACAACAGGCAGCAGGCTGAGGAACAGCACAAGCAGCAAAAGGCCCATGTAAAAGTTGTTGGACCTTGACGCCTTGAAAACTCGCTCATGAGGAACGTTACAGCACATCACTGCCCAGCACTGGTAGTACATGGAGCACAGGAGACGCAAAACGTTCAGACCCACCAGACCTGGGGCATAAAATGCTCCCATCCTGAGGAAAACAGCAATGTTAGCAACAGGGTTTCACAAATACTGTATTAATGTGATTAGTTAGGAGGCACTTTGGTCAACAGTCAAACAAGAGGTGGGCACTTCACACTCACTTCACACATTACAGGCAGCAAGGAAACATCAGCTGTTTTGCAGCAGAGGGAAGCTCATTAGTTTCTCATTAGTCCCATTAGATAATCTCCTCGTAATGCAGAAAGTGATAGAAAATAAAATCAACCATGCAGTGGTGGAGTGATTCACCAGATCATTCCTTGATTGAAGACAAGACCCAGCACATTCCCACTGATGTCAAACTCTCCATATGAAGGCTGGAGTGAACACAACAGCATGATTAGCATTCTCACCTGAATTAATAAAAACCAAGTCGACACACTTTGCATTTACTCCCCTCTCTCCCTCTCTCTCTCTCTCTCTCTGTAATTACGTTCTCACTGCTGTGTCCTGTTTCACTGCCTGTTAGGGATCAGCTGTCTTGCCAGATGTCATTGTATGGTATCAGGTTGAAGTGGATCCAGTACGAACTGCGCTGTACTCACACAGTACTCAATACTGGCTAAATGACGTGGTAGCTATGCAATTATGACATAAACACTCATTATATTATTAGATCTTGTTGGATAATTCTTTACTTAATTTAACCAAACAAAAACAAGCACACACATTGTACACAGAGACACTGTGATCCACTGAGGCAAAGAGCCCACTTACGAATCCGGCCTCCAGGTCCCAGCACCAGCAGTAGTTAAGGAAGCGGACAATGACGGCTCGCAGAAAGTCACCAATCAGGATGGTCAAATAGTTCACCTGCATGTCTGACACGATCAGCTTCACAAATTCCTACATATGAGAACAAACACAGAAATCAGACATTTGCTCTGACTGAGTTGGTGGGTAACGGTGTGGTGTATTGGCCCACTACTGACTATTCCCACTGCCGTCTCCCAGCAGGGTCCTCTGATGACATCGGCTGGGTGCACGTTTGGAGGAGGCACATCTGTCGTGTTGTAGTGGGAGCTGTAGTTGGTATAGTACTGCTTCAAAGCCCATTCACTGGCATTCTTGATTGACTTCTCGCTCTCCAACTACAGAACAGACAATGCATCAAAGCTTACTCATCTTTTGTAGCACAGTTCATCCATGATGGAAATATACAGTTTGTAGTATGGATGTGAAAGAATAACTCAGAATTTTGGGAAACACGGTTCACTTTCTGGTTGAGAGTCAGATGAGAGGATGGATACGAATCTTGTATCTGTCCTTTAAATATGAGGCTTAGCTTAGCACGTGGACTGGAAACAGAGAAAACAACCAGCGTGACTGTCAAAAGATGGTTGGAACAAATGAACAATAGCATGTTGATTAATTAATTACTTTCATAGGAGCTGGTTTTTGCATTTGACAGAGCTGTTTCCTCTATTTCCAGTCTTTCTGCTAAGCTAAGCTAACTCACTGCTGGCTCTCCACCAGCAACTGCTTAGCTCACATGTATCTCCCAACATGTCAAACTTTAACTTTAAAGGTATGTAGATTTTGGCAATGTCTAAGGCAACAACATAAATGTGTCACAATATATTCAGTTAATAGAGTATTTTAAAAGTGAGTTAGAGATGTAGCTTTGGTCTTCAGTGGTACCTTGGCAGTAACCTCATCAAACAAGGCAAAGAGGAAGGTGTAAAGGTTTCCCAGGAAGAGGGCAAAGATTCGTCCCAGCTGCCACTTGAGGGCAATACGAGGGTGATAATCTTCCAACTCTGCGATGGTTTCAAACAGGGGGGGACACACCAGCCCCAGCAGAGACATCACAAACTCCACCTGATACACGGCAAGAGAGACCAAGTTTGCTAAACTGATTTTTCATTCTCATTTCCAAGGCTCAACACTTCCAAATTTCCATAGCTGCTTGTAATCTTCACAGAATAATAATCTTTAAAAAAAATTACTTTACTTTAAATTACTTGCTTAAAATCAACCTGCCTCGTTCTTTTCAAACCATGAGAGGTTGTCTTTCTCCATCTTAGCAAACTCCTGGGAACGTTTCACCACAAAGTAGATGAGGTATCCGCTGCCTCCAAGGCTGCACAGGATCATAAAGTTTGCCAGGACCCTGAGGAACCGCCGGAGATGGATGTTCTCATCTTTCTGGTTCTCCTGTTCATCCACAATGGATTCCTAATATCGAAAAAAATAACTCAGTTTAATGGAACAGTTTTGACATTCCTTGAAACTTCTGTCCACTCACATGTTGTATACTGGTCTGCTAGACTGCTGCTGGTGAGGAATTTGGTCTCTAATTAATGTATTTTGGTGCAAAATGGTGAACTAGAGAAAATGTATTTTGATATCTGGCCTACTGCTGTCTTTGAAACATTTGTTATGCTGCAGAATTCAGCCATCTTCACAAATACACACACACACACACACACACACATACACACACACCTGCTAACCTTGAAACTGGTGGTAATGGAGGCAAACTTATTGTCTGCAGTCTCAGGGTTTCCTATCAGGTAGTCCCAGCTTGTGAACATCTTCCAGCTGAAGGTGAACTCTCCTTCCTCCGCACCGTCCCCTCCTTCATTTGAGTTACGCGCCATCCTGAGACCAGAAAAGGGCCAGCAAGAACCGATGAAGAGACACCCAAACATCTCTTCCTGCATACATGTACGTCTGATTTCATGCATCCTGCCTTACGTTCTTATGACAACCATCAGGCTGTAGCCAAAGATGCCAACGCCCACCAGTAGGTATGACAGAGGGAGTCTGAACTGGAGCAGCCCGATCGTTCTCTCGTTGTTGTAGTACCCGTAGAACAAAAAGGAGTACTTGCAGTATCCCTGTTGACGAGGGATTTAAGACATATTCATACTTACAACTACAAAAACAGGTTCCCAAAGCAACTTTCCCACTTTTTAGACTAAGAAAAGGTTCGATGAAAGTGGTGGATAAAGATTTCAGGGGGTCAACAAAGTGATCAGGATTCATCCTCTTTGAACGACGAATGTTTCTACAAAATATCACAGCAATCCATCAAATAGTTGCTGAGAAATTCAGCCTGGACCAAAGTTGCTGACTGACAGACCAACTGACATTTCTATCCCTGGAGCCGAGCAGCTTGCAGGGCAAAGGATCCGAACATCTATAGAATACCATGTCTTTTCTGTATAGATATAGGATCTGTAGATCCACCTAGCCAATTCACTGAATCTAGTTTAGTTAATGCATCGAAGTAAAGCTAAGTTCCTCACTCCAAAGTCAAATAGCACAGAGAAGTCCATGGCTGTGTCCTGCTCCTCTCGAGGCACTGTTTTCCTGGGAATGGAGCCATAGGGGAGACCCATAAGAATCTAAACACAGAGAACAGGGATGGAGGTGAGAGAGGTGAGAGAGGTGAGAGAGGTGAGAGAGGTGAGAGAGGTGAGGGCAGACAACGAGCAAGATGTCTGCTACATGTGACATGAGAAAGGCTGTACCTCAGGCAGCACCACCAGGCCAAACATGAACCCAAACAGAACCAGATTCAGACCGTACATCCACCTTAGAAAAATAAAGTAGGACGCCACAGACGATCCAAAGTGACCTGCAATGACGGGGACACACAACTTGACTTAGAAATGCATTGACGGCTTATTAGAAACAACAGGGTCACAGCTCAGTGGTTATTATTCAGAGGATGCCGTTGTGGTACCAACTTTCTACGTCCTTTATCTTCCTCTCCCAGGGTATACAGGCTGTTTTGAAGTTCTCAAAGTCACGGTTAAACTTGATTAGTTTCTGAAATTAAAAAACAAGGTTTAAAACGGTTATTTCCACAATATCATCCTCATTGCAATGTTTGTATTGTCCCAGCTCTGAATGTTGTAAAATGATCCCATCACCTTGGTCATCATGACTTTGAATGCATACAGCCTCCTGCCTTTTCCTTTCCCAAGAGCTCCTTCAAATTTTTCCACAAATTCCTGGGCCTCCCTGTGTGACACAACACAAACACCCACCCATGACCTGAATTGAGCAACATCCAACTGAGAACCATGATCTACCTAACCAATAAATGAATTAGTTAGTGTAACAGGATGTGAAATCGACTGGTTTGGGCTGATTTGCTGCATACGGTAAGAAAATCACAAGGAGGGGCTTGGCAAGCAGCAGGTCACTCAGCCACAACAACATGCATTAAACAGTGTTGAGCTCATGAAAACGTTAAGGCAGCTCATCTATCGGGTTTCCTCGCTTACACTGATGTGTACATAGGGAAATATGCACACCAAGCACACACACACACACACACACACACACACGAACCTACGCTACTGGCTGCCTTGGCCCTGGCAGGACAGCCGTTAGTGTTTACCATCCTATCAGCCAAAGAGGACGATGTCTGGTGCAGCGTGTTTCCAGACAATCATCTTCATGTGTCTACAGTGCATCTCACAGAGGGATAAAACTGCCAATGTGGGTGAACAAACACCTGCCTGTGATTTTTGTATCTCTGTGCAAAGTCAAGTTCACCTGAGAGAGTGAGATTAATGAGGAAACCCTGGCACGCTCCACCAAACACTATCTGTGTGAGCATTATATCTAAGTTACGTTCTGCCACTGTCACAATAGCTTTGATTTGTAATATGACAAAATGGTGTCATAAAGGTACTAAAGTAAGTTTTACTGTCCTTAGATTAGGGCACTGATGAAGAGAAGTACCAAACAGCTAAAGCAGCGATGAACACGTTTTAATAAAGCATGATCAGCATCACATGTACATGACATGAGTGATGGTGTGCATAAAGAAAAGGGCTCGTAAATGGACAGTGAACGGAAAACAAGCAAAATACCAAACCAAAACAAGCATTAAAGGACAAAATGAAGCAGCAGCAACAACCAGAAGTTACAGTAATCACAGACACACAGGCAGAGGATGTGAATCAAAGGATGGCCACTGTTTTGGCTTCGCTTTTTACTTGAGCAGTACGAGCCTCTTCTTCATCCGCCAGGGTTTGTTCCTTAAAGTGGCAATCAGTTTCTTCTTCTCCTCTACCTGTTCCTTCAAGGCCTCGATCTCTCCCTCCGACAGCGAGTCTTCGTCGGACTCAGAAGAAGAAGAAGAGCTGATAAAGGGAAAAAGCCGTCACGTGCTGTGGCTTCGACAAGGCGCCACAGGAGACACCAGCAGCAACAGCAACATCAGTTCTTCTCTCATTCATCTGTAAGTGATGAGCACTTTTATCAAGTAGAGTCAGAGCAACAACTCTCAACTCTTACCTCCGCGAGAGGTCTAAGGTCTAAGTTTGTTTTATTGTGTTGATCTGAGTGCATCATTCCTGTCATGTATCAGCTTTGTAGGAGCATATTGAGCCGTGTGACAGAAAGCGAGTATGTGCGTGTCATCTTTAGCCTCCATTGGGAGACTCTGATGGAGGAAAGTGATCCTGGATTTTCAATTTCACTTCATTGTTTCTCATGTCTCATGTTTTGTATCTCTTTTTTTTAGCTTTTATACATGTTGTTTCTTTCATTTTCTTCGTTGCAGCCTGCAGTGTTGGAAGGAAGTTTATAATAAAAGGCTCGCAGCACTATTTTCATAAGCCGATGTGGGCATTTTTAAAAAAAGTTTATTTGCCTTTTTTTGGTTGGCTTTCTTTGTCATAGTGTTTTTTTAAGTTATCATGTATGAGTGAAGGTATGGATTTGTATTGTTCTGCTACCAAAAAAAAACAGTAAACACCCTGACCCTAACCCTTGACACCAGATAGTCAGGACCTGTATTAGCTACTTTTTAAAATGCAGCCAACTACCAAACACTGAAACAGTAGGAAGATGTGGCCCTTTGGGATGTTTTGTCCTGTAGCCTTTTGTTTTTAGGCCGCTGTAAATAATGGATGAACAAATGAGATTACACAATCCATCCCAACAGCCAAAAATCTTCTTCACCATCATAACAGATCTTTATGCCTGTTGTCAAACATCTGATATGATCTGTCCTTTCACTTGGAAAATTGTCACACTTGTACAGAATAACACTTGGACCAGATAATTATTGACTTGTGCATAAAAGCCAGAGACATTATTGAATGTTTCACGGTGCCTCTCATGAACTCTTCCCAGCACATTCACAGCATCTGACTGCTGATTAGCTACATACATGTGGCATATATATATATGGAATCTATATATTCTATATATACGCCCATATATAGTTACACTGGAAATGCCATATATTCAGCAAAACAAGTGTGTTATCATAATATTTATGATTTACACTCATATAGCTGAATATACGCCACAAAGCTTCGTATCTCCAGAGTCTAGCAGAGGCCTGCATGAGACTGAGCCCATACAGGTGTGTGGAGCGTGCAGGTAGGTGAGAGACAGCTCTCAGAGAATACTGCACCTGCTCAACTTCCCATTCTTCTTTTTCTTCCCCTTCTCACCACCTTTATCCTTCCCTTCTTTCCCTTTAGCATGTCCCTTCTTCTCCTTATTCTGCTCCTCTTTCTCCTTTTTGGACACCGGCTTCCCTCGTTTTTTCTTCTTGTCTTCCTCGCTCTCCTCGTCACTCTCCTCCTTAGCAGCTTTCCTCCTGGAGGCTTTTGAACCTTTGCTTTTCGCACTCCGGTTGTCTTCCTCGTCGTCTTCATCACTGTCCCGGGGTTTGGCCTTCTTCTTTCGTCCTCTTCTTCGAGGAGCCTCGTCATCATCTTCCTCCTCCTCGTCATCGCTGACCCGTTTGGCTCTACGCTGTTGTTTGGCTCTTCTGTTTTTAGTTCTCCTCCTGGCCTCATCTGAGACAAACGTATATACAAATGAGAGAAGGAGCTGAAACATTCACCCAGCATGACCTCAGGTTAGCTTAGAGAACGTTAATAAAGTTAGTAAAACTAGTAAAAGGAAGTTTGTCTAAAAGTAGCAAATAATCTTGAGAAAATTTGACAAAGCAAGCAGGAAGTTATTTCAATTTTTTCATTACATTTTCTACATTATGGCAAATCTTCTCGACACAGTCAACAAACAAACTCACCTTCACTTCCACTGTCGACAGCATCAACCTCCATCCCAACTGTCAGCATGTAAAACACAATAAGGGGATACATCTCTACACAAATGCCACATAATAGTGACTGTCACTCGTTCATCATCAGTATAATAAAAAAAGTGAATATTCAAAGCTAAAAATTGATTGTGACAAAAACATTTCAGTTTAATAGCATTAAAAAAAATCTTCTCACCATCATCAACGTCAATCACGGTCTCGGTTTTCCTCTTTGGAGGCATTTTGCTGTATTTCCTTTAGTTATTTCTATCCTTTTTTTCCTCCTCTTCTCACTTCTGCCTTCTCTCCATCCATGAATCACTAAGCACAAGCGGGCGATACACTTGTCCTGTGTCAGAAAGCCAGGACACACACTCACTCATGCAAACACACACGAGTGGGAACAGGTGTGCCTCTGTTTAGGCTGTTAAAAGAATGGGCTCCTTGACAACCGTCAAAGACATACGGCCCATTGGACGACGGTCAGGAGCACAAGGGGAAAACAGAATGGACCTGTCAATCAAAATGCTAATTGATATTTGACTTAAGCAACCAGAGCTCGAGCGCAGCCCACGTGGTTAAAACCTCAAGTTAGATAACAACTTGTATCGCTGTCATCTAATGTTTGTGACTACACAAGGATCCCACTTTGACAGCAAAAACTGATGGTTGGAGTTTGTGACCCGCGTAAGGAGACACCGGAGCAAATGTAGACATTAAGGTCACATCCCATTAAAGTTGGATGAAAGCTTAAATAACCCTGAGTGAAAAGTGAAACAGCTCACTGTATTTAAATACTGTACACACTTGTCTGTGGGAGTGTGGTGAAAACTAAACATACAAATGTTAATCCGGCGAAACTAAAACGGTGAAGTCGATCAACTTTGCAAGCCCTTCATTAAAAGACTGGTTACTACTCTGCTTCGATTGTAAGATCCTGTTTATAATGGCCATGCAGAAATCTTTCTCTAAAGTGATTTCAACTAAGTAAGTGTCTGTTTTCACAAGGTAAAATCTTTTATAGTATGAGCTTCTGTCTTTGTGTGACTGTCCTTCCACCACAACACGAGGCTTTTGTTCAAAAAAGGCAGACTTTGGAAAAGATCTGATTGATTTGACTAACACTATTAAATGGACTTTGTTTGTTGACATTGTTTTTGGATAGACTGAAACAAATGCAAACCCATCGTTTCATTATGCATTTGTGAGCAGAGGTTAAAAACGAGGTGAAAGTGAGGACTGGAGGGTGAACTATCCACGTTATGGGTTTGAACCACTAACATGCAGCCCTAGCTGTGTGGTTATGGTCAAATGTCAGATCTGACCTTTTGAATAATTCAGGAGGAAATAGGAGACGCCTGGCTGCTATCCAGCTAACACAGAGAGCAACACACTTCCGGGGTTATATGAATGCTGGCTTGAGAGGTTGTACCTAAAAGACAAGCAAAAGCCGTTTTTCATGTCCTCCTCATCCAAGCTCTCCTCCCGCTCCTCCTCCTGCAACCATTCAATCCTCCTCTCTGTCCTTCCTTCTCACTAATACTGTAGCCTACTTAGGCCAGCATGCATTTATTCTTGAGATCCATTAACTAAAGAGCGTCTAAATTTCCACAAGTACAAACTGAGGCTCAGTGCCAACCTTTGCTCTCCAAATCAAAAATGGACACCGCCTGAGCACGCAAATCAGTGCTTGTAGTGCCACGATGTCTCACTCCTCCCTACTGTTAGTGAATAAGAGATGTGCGCCATGGTAAAGCAGAAATTGAGACATCCGGTAATGCGTAACCTGTCATGGCTCAGTTTTCTGCCACATTGTACCAGCATGGCGGAGGGACTGGGACAGAGCCAAAACACAACTCCAGTAAGAGGGTGAGGCACAGGGCATCAGGGGGCTGGTGTTACCTGGATGGATGAGAGGGAGGCAGATTATGACAGAGTCTCTAATTTACTGGGGAGATGGAGGCTTCACTTGTCTCCTTATCAACATCTCCGTCATTAAATAATGTGATTGAGAATTCTTGGCCCACATTGAAAGAATGAAGCACAGGGGCTTACTTCATTCTCTACTTCTCAAATAACTGCAGAATTAATACTTAATGCCTACTTTCCATGAATTGATCATGAGCTTCAATGGAAGTGGATTTGATTGGCACTGTAATTTAATGTCAGTGGCATTATGGGCTTGTAGACTTGTTGCCTTAAATGATTTATAGACACAGCGCCTATTCCCCAGTGACAACCCTTACATCGCACACATCTTAAATTTCCCATTAAACAAGACTTTGACAGACAATCAGTCAATATATAGAATTTCAGTTTAACTAATGATGTGACGCCGTTACTTTTCGATTTGATCGGCAGGTTGAGTGACAGGAGCGCTCAGTGACGAGCAAAGGCAGAGCAGAACCTGCTGCTCGGACACTGGATGTTATATAACATGAGGCAGATGTTCGTGCTACATGACAAAGGTCAGGAGACCAAGCTGAATGTGTTGTCTAAATTCAGAGCTCACTAAATGTATATTTACACAGCTGAAAAACAGATTTAAGTTGTTTTTAAGTGGTTAATTGCAGGTAGAGATCCATTTAAGCCAAGCTAGGTTAAATGGCTCCATGTCTAATGAATTGTTTAATACTGTGGCCCAGTCACAGGTCCAAGGACAGCTGTGCTCAGTGTGTCAGTGTGAGAGGCCAAGGGGAAAGTGCACGTCAGTGTGACTTAAAATGGATCTAGTTTTGAATAACTAAGTAATTTGTAAGGAAACTGAATAAAAATAAACTTAAAATCAGATTATAGCCTTAGTTAAAGTGTTGTTATTGCATGTGACATCTTTTATGTCGTCAAGGGAAAAAAAATAGATTTAATCAAAAATAAAATGAATGTAACTTACTGACAGCTTATTAAAAAAGAATAAAGAAAGACAATTGTATTCTTCTCTTATTAAAGTTTATTTTGTAAACAAAAGAACAACTAATACATGTTTACAGCTTCATTTTTTTCATGAATAGGGGAGAACGGTGTACCACTTTTTGTCCCAGCGCCTATAACTCACTGAGTTCTTGTGTCAGAGTGCCCTTATTTGTCTACTCCATCCTCTTATTATATCACAGAATTCATTAATTGATGCCAAATACAGGGAGTTATATTTAAACTAAAATAAAATCACTTTAAGAACCACTATGATCCACAATAATGAGCTATTGCTAATAACAAGAACTGTGTGATTGTGTTTGTATTTTTCCTTGACAGTGGTGCTGATGCTTTTACATTAGAGGAACTTCCTTTAAGAACATCAACTATGAAGTGAACAAAAAGTTCCCTGTTAGTTGTAACACTTTTTAAGAGATTAAAAGTTTAGCTCACATTTTGCCGTGAGCCTGCTCTCATTTATAATACAAGTTACATAATTCTAACCTAAACAGTGCAGAAATAGATAAATTAGGTGTAAAAAAATTCTTCCTCACCCAAAAACCAGTGTTTTGGCTGCGTACTTCTTTGCAACTATGAAATTTCATAAGCAAGGTCAAGAAGGAAGTGATCACACATGAAAATGATCATGTGACTCTTGATGATCAGGTGGTCGTCTCATCTTGGTGAAAGTGGTGCTGTTACAACCATCCCTGATCTCCCCGACACACTTTAGGTCAGGTCAGGTCAGCACTCTTATTACTCTCAGTTCACAGTCAACATCTGAACGTGGATTTCTTTCTCAATAAAGTGCTTAGTTTTCAGTGTCATTTGCTAATAAGCTGTGTTTCACTCCCTCAGTGTCTCTGCAGGCTCGGCACCCTGCACATCCTGGGTTCACTTTGCCGAGGGAAACCGGGCAGGTACCCAGGAGCAGTGTGGTTGACGTGGTGATGGGTCCTGGGGACGGGGGCCCTGGTGGCTGGTCGGTGTTCCTGGTCTCGAACGTGAGTGGAGTGAGCAGGACGGTGGCGTCCGTTCTTACCGTGATGCAGCCTCAGACTACTGTCACAGTTTTCTTCCTCTTCTGCTGAAGGAGAAATGTATGTGTGGGGAGAGAAACAAAAAGTAATATGGCCTACATGAATGATTAAATGTGAAGGTAAAAGGTAGTGAGAGATACAAAGAAGAATAAAATAAATGATATTTAAAGGGTAAAGGGTTTTTTTACTTTGAGGTTTAAGGAAAAGTATAAAGTGTAATATTGCTTTTTACACTCTCAGTTTAACTATTTCACTCATATACTATATTTTTTTAATATTTTTGATTTTTGTACTACATTTTGTCTGTTTGAGACCAAAGGCAACTTTTGTTACCCAAGTCTCGCAGATTTTTGTTTCGTTTTGCTGGTTTTTTATCCCGTGATAAAAATCCATTTGTAGAATTCAGTAATGTTACCCTCTTCATCTTGTAGTGAAGCGTTGTTGTTCTTTTGCAGCTCTGTAGCATGTGATGCAGCCTGTCTGGCCTCCTCTAGATCCATTTGGGCCTTCAGCGCTGCTTGTTTGTTCTTCTTCTTGTTCTCCTCATTTTGCTTGAAAGGGACAAACAAGGAGTTATGAGACTGAGAGCTTAATCTCTCCACTTGGAGCACACCCACAGAATTTCATGAATAAAAATGTACAGTTTATAAATAAAGAATAAGGCATCATTCAGGCGCTGAACACAGTGCTGAGTGTTAATTGTCAGATATGAGCTGTTACTCTGCTGCTCTCTGCTGGAGGGACATTACTAATACAACTACTGTGTGTGGCCACATGCAAACACTCAGGTAGTGGAGTTTGTGCATCTACATACACAGGTGGGAACTTTCAGAGCTGCTAGAAAGTAAATCTGAAAGACGAACACGGAAGAGAGACGAGGGTTCCTGAGAATTTCTTACCTTTGTTTGTCTGAGCTTCAATTTCTGCTCTATATTAAGTATCTTAGAGGTTAACGTTGTCACATACTGCATGACAAATAACTCTTGAGCAAAATGTCCTTAAGAACATGAGTATCATTCATGGGGAATTTGCTAAGAGAGTACTGTTGCTAGATGAGAGGGTTACCGTTTGTAGTTTCTTCTTCAGTTCCACATTAGCTTCTTTGTAGCTTTTGGAGGTGGATTGTAAATAATAAATTGCCAGTCTGAAAGGTAAAATGACAGATCATTACCATAAAAGAAGCTTAAACTTTACCACTGAAAGGAGTGTGCATGTGTATGTAGTGTGTTTGCTGACTCACACCATCAGCAGTATGAAGGGTAGCACCAGTCCAGGGTTAGAGGCATAGCTGAACACTTTACTGAACCAGGCAGGGAAGTCAGACTCAAGGGTCTCCTGGATCACATCAAACATCCGCTTTTTCCCACTAAGGAGAAGAGAATGATTGTGACACAAAAAAATCAAATAGTAACTGCCACTACCACGTCTGAGCATGCAGCATTACCTGAAGGGGCCGCAGTCAAAGGAAGGGGGGATGGTGACGATGGTGTAGATGGCAGGCAGCGTGGACAGGAAGAGGATGACCAGCAACATGGCCATGTAGAAGTTGTTGGAACCAGAGGCCTTGAAGACCCTCTCCTGCGGCACATTACAGCACATCACTGCCCAGCACTGCAGGTACATGGAGACGTGGAGCCGGAGGACGTTCAGGGCAGGCAGGCAGGGGGCATAGAAAGCTCCCATCCTGGAGGAAACAATGGTTTTCAATAAGACCAGTGCTGTTGGTTGTAAGTAAAACACAAAAATGGAAAGTGATTGATGTGTTTTTATGTACTTGTTGATTTAAATATAATATATTATAAATATATTACCATATCATTCCTTGATTGAAGATCAGACCCAGGACGTTCCCACTGACATCAAACTCAGAGTAGGATGGCTTTCACAAAAAAAAAAAAAAAAACCTCAGGAATGACTCGATGATTATTCATTATTATATTCACCTCTAGAGAAAAGGTGCACTTTTTGATGTGTAATGATAAATTATACATTGTTGAGTGAATTGTTCAGCGGTACAGCCAGTGTGATCAGATGACTCACAAATCCGGCCTCCAGGTCCCAGCACCAGCAGTAGTTGAGAAAACGAACAAGCACGGCTCTCAGGAAGTCACCAATCAGCAGCGTGATGTAAGTTGTCATGGTATCAGAAATGATCAGCCGCACAAACTCCTGCAAAGAATGAAGTAGTCATACATAATGATCACCTTACAGAGGCTAACTTCTTTCATTTACCACTTTATCACTGACCATATGGCTTAAAGTTTAATATGCATGTTCTAAGTACAATATTTAACTATATGTCAAGCCCAGTTCTTTATTTGACTCTTGATGCAAGCCCTTCAGCTTAACCGCTGCAAAAGAAATTATTTTCCACCTTCAAAAGCAACACCTCTCCTCCACCAGCCACCTCTCAGTCAGGCCGATGACCTCAGAACCGTCTTTGCTAACAAGGTACCAGCCATCAGTGGCCACCCAACCGCGATGCATTTGGGGTGAGTCAATTACTGCATTTGTCCCTCCCTCTGTGGAAAATGCCTCCAAACGCCCCACCACATCTCTTAAAGCTCTTTTGAGACATCTTATTCACAATCACACCTGCAATCACATTGTCACATGACAAATGTTTCTCTGGGTTCAAAAGCATTGCTCACTGTGTTTGAGCGGCCCTAAGTTACCCCATTGTCCCTGCTGAGGTCAGGGAGATCTTGTTGGCACCGTGTGAACCACACAATCGTCCTGTTCACCCTATCTAAACTACATATTTTGGAGTCCTACTTCACAGAGTGATCAGTCACGTCTCAGCAGCTCTGTCCAGTGGATCAATCCCTCAGTAGACCAATTAACCGCTCGTGTGGTTTTTCTCACCACTGTTATTCTGATGATATCCAGCTCTATCGGTCCTTCCCACCAGACAACTCGACTGTCTCAGCATGGATCACAGCTTGCCTCAGTGATGTCTTGAAATAGACGGAACATTTTCTTTTGCTCAGTTTCTCTTAGACCTCCTGGTGATCGCAGCCAGTTCTTCTGTGCAGCCCAACATTGCTATCCAGCTCAGCTCCTCACTCTGACCAAACAAAGTCTGCACATTGTCACTGATGACAAACTAACTTTCACCGAGCAGGTTGAGGTCATTTCAGTCTGCATTATATAATATCAGAAAGATCAGGTCTTATCTGACTGAGCCTAGCGCTCAACTCCTCGGACAGGCTGCTGTCACCCACCCCTCACCTTGACTTCCATAACACAACACCCTTCTGGCGGTGCTGCCAGCCGACACCATAAAACCTCTGAACATGGTCCCAGATGCACCAACCAGTCAAAGACAGCTCATGTCACTCCACTTTTCATTACTTCATTGCTGTAAAAACAGTGATGAACACAATACAGAACTAGTTTACACACACATGCACACTTACCTGGCCCACCATGGTCTCCCAGCAAGGCCCTCTGGGCACATCGGCAGGCTGGATAGTGACGGGCGGAGCCGTGCTATTCTTTGATTCTGTGCCATTGTAAAGAGTGGCTTCCCACATGGTTATATTAAACTTCACTATCTTTTCCTCTTCCCTCTGTAACACACGTACACACCTCAGGTTGAGCCGACTGTAAATGTAGTATCTCACAAGTATCTCACACCTCCACACGCTTGAATTCTCACTTTGAGATTTATCTCATCCAT
Organism: Pempheris klunzingeri; assembly: GCF_042242105.1. Taxonomy (NCBI): domain Eukaryota; kingdom Metazoa; phylum Chordata; class Actinopteri; order Acropomatiformes; family Pempheridae; genus Pempheris; species Pempheris klunzingeri. The sequence continues at coordinate 28,507,510 of NC_092018.1, forward strand.
AAGCGCAATGATGAAGGTGTAAAGGTTTCCCAGGAAGAGGGCGAAGATGCGACCCAGCTGCCACTGCAGGGCAACACGAGGGTGGTAGTTCTCCAGGGCGCTGATGACGTCGAACAACATGGGGCAAAACATCCCGAGTAATGACATGACCATGTTCACCTGAGAAACACAAAAAGGCCTAGACTAGTGAGAACTCTTATGACACTAAAGGGCTGTGCACCATAATGTCTCCAATGATGCACTGTGCAAAGTAAAACAAATAGAACAAGAGAAAATATTCTGGATGGTGATGAAACAGCTCTTGAAGCACATTTTTATAAACACTTTGACTTCATTCATACACTTCTTTCTGTTCTGCCTGTTTCCTCTACCTCGTTCCTCTCCCACCAGGTGTGATTCTCCAGGCCATCGAGGGCAAACTTCTGAGAGCGACGCACTACAAAGTAGATCAGGTATCCACTTCCCGCCAAGCAGCACAAGACCAGGAAGTTGGCCAGCACGCGCAGGAAACGAGTCAGATGGATGTTGTCGTCCTTTTGGCTCTCTTGCTCCTCTAAGATTGCCTCCTGGAGAGCAGAGACATACAGGATATAAATACATGTTTTTGAAAATTGCGTCAGTTTCCGTTCTGGTCCACCAACAGTCAGCTGCACTGACCTTGAAGCTGGTAGTGATGGAGGCAAACTTATTGTCTGCAGTTTCAGGGTTTCCTATCAGGTAGTCCCAGCTGGTGAATACTTTCCAGCTGAAATTAAAGCTGTTATCATCTCCAACCCCAGACTCATTTGCATTACGGGCCATCCTTTAATGAGAGATAATTACAGATTTAGTACAGCATTGTGCTTAAAAGGAGATTTATTAATTGTATGTGGTCGTAATAAACCTACGTTCTTATGACCACCATATAGCTATAAGCCACTGTTCCCACACCAACCAGGAAGTATGACAGAGGCATACGGAACTTGAGCCAGCCAATGGCACGCTGGTTATTGTAGTAACCATAGAAGAGGACTGAATACTGAGCGTAGCCCTGTGGGTGCAAACATTTAAAACAAAGAATGCGTCATTATTTTTCTGCTATTTGAAGTGAATGTGATGTTGCAGGTGTATAATTAGCTGACTCCAAAATCCCATAAGATGGCAAAGTCCATGGCACTGGTCTCCTCAGCCCTGGGGACAGTCTTTCTGGGCATGCTGCCATAGGGTCGCCCCATTAATGCCTGTTAGCGACACGTAGGGAAGCAGGGAAGGAGTGTTATTGGAAGAAAATGTCAAAGACAACAAATAGAGTGAACTGTGAAATATACACAAGAGCAAAAGTACAGATACAATACGAGTAAGGTACAAAAGGTGCAGTACCTCAGGCACCATAACCAGGCCAAAGGTCAGACCAAACAAGATCATGTTGATGCCATACATCCACCTCAGGAAGATAAAGTAAGAGGCAACTGAGGAGCCAAAATGACCTGAGAGGCGAAAGGAAATAACGATGAGGAAGGTTGTTACACCAGTAATGACTCTGTAGAACTAGATGTAAAGCCTGTGAGGTGTACAGTATGTACAGTATGACATGAGAATATGTGGAACACACATTTGTGAAAAATAAACAAAACTTACTTTCAATCTCCTTGATTTTCATCTCCCATGGAATACAGGCAGTTTTAAAGTTTTCAAAATCCCGTTGAAACTTCATCCATTTCTAGAAAAGAAATACAATTAAATAAAAATGCATCATATATTCAATGTAGTTATTCCTTTGACTAAATAAATAGATACTGATATCAGATTTGTGATTCCATACCTTTGTCATCATCACCTTGTAGGCGTAGAGCAGCCTGCCTTTCCCTTTCCCCAAAGCTCCCTCATATTTCTCCACAAACTCCTGAGACTCCCTACGAGCAAGGAGATGATTTGATTCAGAGATAATTACAGGTCACCTGCTGATCCTGAGATCCCAGTGGATTCAGATCCTAATTCAAAGTGCACTTCAATAATAACACTGCGTGGGAATTTACCTCAAAGTCACAAGTTTTCTTTTCATCGGCCAGGGTTTTCCCCTCAGACTTTGGATCAGTTTCTTCCTCTCATCCACTGCCTCCTTCAGCTCTTCCAGCTCCTCCGGCGACAGACACTCTGGCCTCACCTCCTTCTCCTCATTGTCCTCTTCTTCTTTGTCCTCTTCTTCACTTGTCTCCTGCTCTGAGCTAAGGCAAAGGAGAGCGTTGTGTTTTTGCATGGGAGGATTATGATTTTGAAGTTTCTCCTCAGCAGGAAATAATGTAGGATAATATTTTACCTTGTTTCAACTACTTTCTTGTGCCTTTTCCTCTTCACTTCCTGCGCTTTCTCTTTTACTGTCCATTTACCTCCATCCTCCTCTTTCTCTTCTTTTTTGGCACATCCATGTTTCCTTTTTCCTTTGACATTTTTTTGCTCTGCTTCTCCCTCCTCCTGCTCAGTTTTTCTTGCTTTTTCATTTTTGATATTCTTCCTGGTTTTTGCCATCTTACGACTTTTTATTTTGGCCTCGTCCTCCTCATCCCTCGCACTTCCTTCTGCTTCATGATCATTCTTTGCCCTCCTTCTCTTGCCCCTTTCCTTTTTCTCAGGTCTGGCCTGTAATTCATCCTCCCCTTCTCCTGCTCTGGATGATCCTTTTCTCCTACCTTTCCTCCTCTTCTTGTTCTCTCTATCACCGTCCCTCCTTTTTCCTCTGCATCTCTCCCTGTCATGCTCCTCTTGACATGTAGAGACTTCATCCTCATCACCTGCAGTAAAAAACGTAGATGCTGTTTTTCCTCAATGCTGCAATAAGCATTAACATCCTGCACAACTGCTGTTCTCTATTCACCCAACTCTTTTCTCTATTTCCAGGTGTTACAATCATACCGAAGGGTAAATACTATACAGGAATGGTCATGGCGAAAAAAGCAACTGCAGAAGAGCATACATGGGTTTGTGGTGACAGCAGAGACAGAACAGTCAAAATGAACAGCTCCTACATAAAAAGGAACCACCGTAAGAAGCTGAAACTCTTCTGCCTCTCTAACAGTTTAATGGAATTAGGAATATTGCTCATGAACAGCTTGCCAATAGAAATGACGTACACTACACTGATTCATATAAATAGCATAAGAACACACTCACCTGCTAACTCCAGTCCAATGTGAACTGTTGGAGAGAAAAAATGTAACTGTGAAAATGAAAAATGTTGAGGAAAAAAAATAAAGTTTTGCGATTTTACGACTTATAATTTTCACCTCTATCAAGTCTGTGTAGTTGGAGTGATGTGGGTAGCCACCGTCATCATTAAATGTGCTTTTCTGTGGTCTAATTTTTATCATGTTCTTTCAGGTCAAGTGTCAGCTTTATAAATCTTTAAGCTTTATACGTTCATTTTCCTCAATACAACAATGACCCCTTTCACTGGAAGAGCTTATACTACCTTTACCTGGCACTATTGTCCTGCAGTAAAGGGGGATAACGAGGAAAACAAAGAGGACCACTAACAAACTGAACAGATATTTATGTAGTCGGCCCTTTAATGTGTGTCCTAAGTGTAACCGGAGTGGCCAGCACACAGGTCATTACGGCCGTGTGCAGCAGAGAGGCACAAAAGAGGCAAACAAAGGCCTAATGAAGGGAGACGGGGTGGCTAAGCCCACAAGGACGGGGAGACAGACAAGGGCCAGAGGCCAGCTCCCAAATATGCAGCTGAGTGAGTAGGGTGCAAGAGAGTAGTGGGTGAACACGTTTGAGGTGGTCACTGGGTGGACTTTTAGTGACGATTAAAACGAGGAATCCAGTGTAAATAGCTGTACTGTTTTAACTTGTCATTCTGTTGAATTGAAGGGTCTGTCAGACTCAATGAATATGGCTGTTTTTATCTGTGAGTAGGTTGAAATCAGTTATAAACACACTGCAAACACAGAGACCAAAGGACTGTGCATTAATTAAGATATCACTAAGTTTTTCCTAGTTTCTAGTAGTTTCTCCTCATGAGCATAGTGATATAAACTATAAATAAAGATATAAAATAAATATATAAAGATAATTTACAGCAGATTATTGCATTATCTGACTTTTATCTCCACAGGCACAAAGAATGAACATCCTCGATTGATAGTACTCCCATATCATATAATGTGAAAACCAGAATATCAATTTGGTCATGGAAATATAACTTACTGTCATTCTCAGAGGTGATCAGACTGTCCCGAGGCATCTTCATCTCCTGGTCCTGTGCCGCAGCATCCAGTGGGCCGTGTATGTGAGGTGGAAATGAGGCTGAAGGGTCTCAGTGTTCTCTCTTCTTCTGCATCTTTGCAGGGAAGGATGCAGCTTATCCAAGCTCACATAGCTGGTGCATGATGATGATGATGATGATGATGATGATGATGATGAGCATAACTCGCATGAGAAGTTTACTTTTTCCTCGCCACCCATCGACCCGAAACAGGGACAATGACAGCATGGAAACCCTAGAGCCACGCAATTTCACTAGCGATCAATTATTCAAAACAGTTATGACTGCCTTTATGCAGCTGTGTGTGTGTGTGTGTGTGTGTGTGTGTGTGTGTGTGTGTGAATGTTTGTGAGTGTGTGTGCACTCCTGCATATGTGTGTGAAAAAACATGAGGGTCATGAGAGCAGCTGGCCTAAGGGTCATGACTGTATCATAACAGATGACTCAGCTGTTAGGGGTTCACTGAGAAGTGACATTCAGAAGTCACGTTCACCTCATGTTGCTGAAAATCCTCCTGTGTGTTCAGATAGCGTCTTGATTTTGTGTATCCACATACCCATCGATAGTTAGTGGCCATTTTCCTTCTGTTCCCACACACTGGCACTTGATGCACACCTTCGTTTGTGAATGAACTCTATGGCTGAAATGAGCATCATTAATCTACATGAAGCCCTAGTAAAGATGAAATCAATGGGATCCTGATATCATCTCTACCCATTTATCACTTTAAATGCATTAAATGCCTTTTTTTTTAATTGTTATTTGTTTTTTATGTGTCTCCCAGTGATGACTCTTCAGTGTTATTTTGGAGGGAGCTTTTCCATATCAGAATCAAGGGTCTAGGGATGGAGAGTGTCTCATGGCTAGGCAAATTTAGCTTTCTCATTTTGAGCCACATGAATAAAAATGACCTGACTTGGCTCACAGGGTTTTGTAGAAATAATCATAGCATCAGTCAGTCTCTTACTTGGGCTCCTACTCTCAGTGGGTCACAGACTATCCACCTGACACATCTGTACGTCTGCGTGTCTGTATAATACCAGCTTCTATTTAGAGACGGCAAAGACAAGGTTGTTGGTTAAGGTTAGACACTGGTTAAGGAAAGTGTGAGGGTTGAGGTCAGCAGTGTGGCATGCAGTGTACTTTTCACTTAGGAGGGCGTTGCATTGACTTGGAGAGAAGTTAGAGTTGTAAGAGTTTGACATAAAGGTGAAAATGAGTTATCGTAGAATTAAAATTTCAGTTTGAAAAAAGAGTCCCACGCCAGCATGACATCACTCTGACGTGACAAAAAAATGTTTGTACGAACGTGCTGCACATGAAAATATGAGAGATAGGAGGAGCTGAGTTCAAAGCCAACGAACCTGTAGAGGGCAGTGCTGCTCTGCACTGGAATGGACTGGAAGACACACTTGTGCTTTGATGGACACTATTTTCATCTTAAACTGATTTGTTTTCTCTGTGTCTGCATATGTTTGCACCTGCACGTGTGGAAAAAGCCCGAAGCGTCACAGACCATGTAGGCTAAGCATGTTTGTGTACGTGCTCATCAACTTGTGTGTGTGATATGGGGGCTAGGGGTGTAGGAAAGATATCCGTTTCCTTTTGCTAAAGTTAACTGCAGCTATGAGGGAATCACTGAGCGAAGAGGTGAGGCAGGTTGTTGAGGCCACTTGAGCAGAGCCTGACATGGATACATCACTACAGTACAGCTGATTAGATGGGGAATAAATCCCAGGAGACCAAACTGTGTGAAAGTTAAATCCAGTCATAAAAGTGATACTGATCAACTTTATGCATTATGTATAATATTTGATATTCAGACTGATTTGCCATCAGTCATCTACAATCTTTGCAGTCATCTCTGACTGCAAAGATTGTTTTTGGTGTATTATGTCCAGATTTTGTGCCGTTATTCTGAGATATCTGCCTCCACCCCCAAAACTATTGAGAGGAATGTTGTTAGGGCTGCTCACAGCACTAGAAAAAAAAATGTTTTTCCTGAAGCAATGTAGTTTTCATAGGAGCTATTCCCTACCAAAGGAATAGCTCCAGGAAAAATGAATCCAAATAAAGGTTAGGGCTGGATACTGCTGGGATTAAATGAGGGTTTGAATTTGGGTGAACAGACCCTTTAAGGAGAAGGATTTAAACAGGTGATGTGGTCTTATTGTAATAAACACCATCCTGTTAGTTATGTGAGGCTGTGTGTGTGCACATACAGTACAAGATCAAAATACACACCACATTTTCACATGTGTTCTGTGTTGTTCCAGTCTGTTCTGTACCCTGTGTATCTGTTGGTGAGCATGAAATGATGGAAGTGTGCCGCTGTGGTTCTTTTTTATATGGTTGTGGCTCTCAGTGTGCAGGCATCAGACATGATTCATGTTAGAGTTAGCATGTTAAAAGGCTGCAAAAGGGCCTGCATGTACCGTATGAGTCATAGAGTAGCTCTGTAACAGATGATCTGTCTGTCACCACGGTCCCTGCAGGTTAGAGATGCTGGAAAAACAACACACGCACACACAAAGGACGCCTGTGTAGTGAGGTGTACAGGCATTCTTCTGTAAGTCACAAAAAAATGCACATAAGGAGTTGGTAGAAAAAGAAATTATTTTATTGTCACAGGTCATCAAGAGCAACAATGTTCTCTGTTCTTTACAGCTGGTCACAGTAAGACTCTTAACAAGTCTCAAAGTTTACTTTATACACCTTTAAGGCATCATAGCAGTCAAAAACAGTGACAGTAAGACTCATTTCTGTCTTTCTCCAACGATAATGATCAGCCCGTGAACTTTGTATAGCAATAAAGTCTGTTGACACTAAATGTAAAGCAGCAGGGAGTTGTGGCCCTGAGGGCAAAACCTGGCTGTTTTTGTTAGAGAGTGAAGGGAGCGGAGAGGGGAGTGCAGGTTCATCAGGTGTGACTCAGACTATAAACACATTTTTTAATCAAATTGAGACAATCGTTGTATTCAGAGACTTGTCATGAAAGACTGCTAAAGCAAACAGTATGATGTGTAGTTTCAGTGACACAGCTTGATTACCCCTATGACTGTCTTGGACGGTTAGACTCCTTTTCCAGTTTGAGTGGGACTGTAGGAGAATGGACAGCTTTAAATGGAATTTCATTCCAGTTTAATATCAAGCTTTTACAACATCCATAAGAACATTATCCCATCATAAACACACATGTCATGAACTTCTCCTTTGCACAGCTGGGTCTCTCCCTCCCTTGTTTTCCCCTTCACTAAATTCCTTCTTCCTGTTTCTGAGAGTTGTCCCTGTATGGAAGTAGAGGAAGAAAGAGAACTTTTCAGGAAGGAAATTTTCGCCCTCAACATAATCAGAAGCCCGAGAGGAATGAGATAAAGAGACGGTTTACGTGGATGGAAGAGGAGGAAGTGTGTTGCTCAACTTTGTAAACCGTGCTCATGACACAGCTACAGATAGACAGCGTAGGAGTGAGTGAGAGAAAAAGAGAGCATGGTGAGTATGCGTGAGTAAAACAGCGTCATCAAGCACTGAGGCGGACCCTGTCAGGCTGAGGGGCGTTGTTAGGGGCCGGACTTGGCCCCTGCGATTGACAGATTAAAGCAGCGGAGGCGTGGTTTGTCCTTGCAGACAGAGAAGCACGTGGCCAGGCCCGTCTGCACGAGGGAGCAGCAACAAAGACCAACCAGTCTGGAGAACAGAACACAACACAGGACATCTGCTGCACATGCATGTGCACACACACACACACACACACACACACACACACACACACACTACACGCATGCATTCACATGCAGGGGTTCACATTTGTTCACCACACACAGACATGTGGTTGTACATTCTCAGTCTCATATATCAGCAGCAAAGGACAAACCCACACAGAGCAACATGTAGATTTAAATGGCAGCATGAACACACTGTTGGATGCCTGTGCACCACCTTTTTGCAACTTTCCACAATTCGCACACACATTTACACACATTTACACGCACACCATGTTATTCCAAGGATCATGCAAATGCCCATGTACGGGGAGGTTTGTGTGTGCGAAGGAGGACGCAGAAAGGAAGAGGGAGAGAGTTTAAACTGCGAGTGGGTGCTGGGAAAGTTTGGGGGGGGGGACCCCTCCCTGGTTAGAAATAACAAGAAGCACATTCATGAGAGATGCAGAGGAGTTGTGTAGCAGTAAAAGTGAAGAGCTGAATGGTCAGTAGGTGCCGAATCAGCAGATTAGATTAGATTTTTGTTGTTTTTTCTCTCTCTCTATTTGTCTCTTTGTTGCTTTATATCTCTGCAGTCTCTTGCAGAACACCCTAGATCTTGCCTCTTGACACCTTTGCACTTACATGACCCCAGTGTATTCTTCCTCCAGTGTGTCCTTAACAACTTCAGCAACAAAGAACTGAAAGCATTATGGATTTACAACAAAGCTGTCCTTTATCTCCCCACAATCAAACAGACAGGCACCCCTATGTTCATGAAATGTTTGTCTTTACTAATGTTCACACACACACACACACACACACACACACACACTTCACCTCCACCCCTCACGAGGGGCTGCACATGAAGTTGAATGTAGACAGAGCAGGGTGGGGGATCAAGTTTTGAAGCAATGGTTTTAGTCAACCTCAGTGTAGAGCTTATCAAGGCCCGCACAGAGCTTATGTAAATGGATAAGCTGCCATTTCCACCACTCGCCCCTTTATCAACAGTGTCTCACCACACCGACGCCAGACACAGGCAAGCTGTGCCTCTGTGTGTGGGGGGGTGTTTGTGTGTGCCGGGTGGGCCAATATCTGCCTAGTAACTACAGACAGGCTGTTCCAGATTCACATAAGTAATCCTCACACCCTCTCACACACACACACACACACAGACACACAGACTGAAAACACAACTAGAAGCGTAGCTGCAAATTGTATGCATCAGTTGTCAGGGCAACATTGTCACTTTTAGCTCCTCACGTGTGCGGCCATGGAAAAGAATTGTTAGCAACCCTCCTTAATATAACTATCAGCAAGCACCATTATACCTAACCACCCACACACACACACACACTCACCCAAACCTACAAACACATACACGTAGATGCCACGCTATGACAGCGAGGGGGATGGGTAATGATACTCGACACCTCCCACTCTCTCCTCAGCTGCCCCCTCCCTTCACTGAAACCCATGAACCTTCACATACTAAACAGACATACATTTCACATACACACGCTCCTTTTTCCCCCTTACAGGGCTGCGTTAACAAAACACACACACACACACACAAAGACCTCACTGTAAAACAGAGAGCAGATTTCCCCTGCCTCCCCCCCCACCTCTCTGTGCTTTCTTCACTCACACATGAGGGGCCTGCACTGTTACCACTGTGTCTGATACATGACGGACACATGGTGAGTTTTCACATTTGACTGGACATTCTGTGAGCAACACTATAAATCTGACCCATCACTGCTCCTCAGCACTTGTCAGTGTTTCACCCCTTTAACACCATGTGATGACATTATTTGATTACACTGTCACTTTAATCAGCAAAAATTGTCCCTGGCGTTTGAAGACCCTCCCCTAATACACTGATCGTCAACTGTTTGCAAATGAACTCACTGTCATCAAAGTGATTCATCAGCATCTGGGGATATTGAATAAATTACTGAAAATTATAAGTGTGAATGTGCTGCTCAAGCGCTTGTGATAACGATGACTCCACATGGTACCAGAGAGCTATTGTAGAGCTCGTAAGTTACTCAGTTAACCGCTAACCATCCCACAGTTATTGTGACATAATCACCAGTGGGCCTTTGGTTATTAGGGTTTGTTGTCAGAGAATTAACAACTGAGTACTGATGTTGATCAATGATCAGTTGCCAGGTCTCCTCAAATGTCTTACCGTTTGTGAGATGAGTGATCACATTTTTCTCCTTTTTCCCTTCTTTAAATGTGTTATTGATGTCAGTATCGGGTGAATTGATGACAGCAGCACAGTATGCCAGGGCAAACCAAAGACAAGTTAGTCATTATTTAAAAGAGAAAGGAGACTGACAGTTGCACTGTAAAAAAGTATATATATATATTCATGTTAGATTTATGTATATTATTTGTATATCAAATATCTTTATATGTTTAGATGTGTGTGTGTGTGTGATTGATTTTGTGTGGAAGACACAATTTTACACTTATAAATAAGTAAATAAAGAAGTTTCAGGTTAGAAATTTTTTTGTCCCATTTTTCAGGCTGTGACATAAAGACAATATGTGTTCTGTTCATTTGTATGTATGTTTTGTTACAAGGACATCAGGAGGACAGGTAATGATGAAACAATGTTAAATGTGTAAGTAAACAGTGTGTGTGTGTGTGTGTGTGTGTGTGTGTGTGTGTGTGTGTGTATTCCCCTTAAGAAAGCTAGGGGGAGATCAGCAGCTACTTTTACTTTCACTTGGCTACACCTTTTTCCAGTTTCCATATGAATTCTGGTTTGAACTGGAGCAAACAGACTGTACTAGCCCTCTGAGTTTCCACGAATCCACTCGCTGACAGATGACAGCATGTTCCCTCACACTCACACACACACAAACACCACAGCACCCTTCCTCAAGTGTTTGTTTTCTGCTCAGCGTGGCCTGCAGTGCCTGAGGATGTGTGTGACGTTACACCGACAAGGTGGGGGTATATATGTTGGGACTTGTTGGACCTGCAGGGCGAACTATACAGTACACATGACACACTGCAAGAGAGCAGAAGGAACACGTTCTCTGATTTTGTAAAAACAGGACCAGTTGGTGATATGCTCTGGTGGCTGTTGGTGTCACAAACAACAGCAGGCTAAAGGTAAACTTGATCAAACATGATGTTTGCTGTCAGAATTTCCAGGACAGCTCGGTTGTGGTCCTGTATATTATCAGCCTCCTCATGATCTGGCTTTCACTAGAAATATGTCAATCACAGGGACCACAGCCAAGACTTCAGGAATACTGAGGCCACGAGGACAAAGTCCCCCAGTTTAATCCCATCTCAAACTGAAGTTCTAACTAGCGCCCAACAGCAGTTTGTGAAATGTTTTCTTTTTACACTTTTTATATATTCAATTAAGTGTTAAAATATTGATTCTGCTAATTGTGTGTCCCTACACACTTGCCTTGATACTAGATCAAAGTCTCCCTTTGTTTTAATATACATTGTACCATGTGTTATTTTTGTGTAACTGTATAACTGAAACTGTAAACCCCTCCCTCTCAGATTGTTTAACACCCCCCCAGATTCCCCCAAACAATACTGGGGACATGCTGTGTGGGGCCACAGCCCTGTTTACCAGCTGAAAGTACTGACGACCTCACAGCCCTTTTCTAACAACATATCCTGAGCTCTGGGTGCTGTTCAGCTCTTATCTTCTGTTACCTCCCAC